>NC_136252.1:26517500-27767500 GCF_053564925.1 Oryzias latipes
AAGAGGGCTAAGCTGCACGTAATAGAAACTGATTTGTGTCTGTGTGTGCGGAGAAAATGTATGCCAAAAAGAGAACTTTTTCCTGTTATGTAGCATAAAATTACTTAAAAAGATGAGTAAAGGGACAAAGGACTGCATCCAGGATGTAACAGTGCAATTTTAAAATCCCATATCTTTCTAGCTACCATCAGATACTGCTGGGTTTTTTTTTTCTATAAATGTGTAAAAACTAAACAATTTCAATGTAATATTCATGCCTAAGTCAAACCCTGCAGCTCTTTTAGATAGTCTTGAAAACCTGGTATGCTCTAAAAGAAATACTGATATCCAGTGAAATGAGGCATTATAAAACCTAACCACAGAAAGGTAAGACACTTTTTTTTATTCAAATATATGCTATATATACAAAAACATACACACATTGGACAATTGAAATTAAAATGCTATTTAACTTTTTAAAAATTTCTTTAAATGAGAAGGAGTAAAATAGCTTGCAGTCCAGCTCACTTAACAAAATTGGAGCTCAAGTTTACATATATTTATTTTAACTGTTTGTGTAGTGGATACTAATTTCCCCTGCCAAAAAACAAAGTCAAGTCTTTGTCCACAAGTCCCACGTCAACAGTAGGCAAGTCCAAGTCGAGTCCCAAATCGAGACCCAACCAGCCTCAAGTCACCTCCAAGTCACTGAAAGTCCTTTCAAAGACAGAGCAATTATATTGACATGGACCATGTGTGCTTTTAGGAACTGTATTTATTTATTTATCAACATTTTGCAAGCCTATTGCAATCCAAAATAATTTATCAACTATTGACTGTATCATTACTGAAACATAACACCACAAAGCACAGCAAGATGGGCAAACCAAAAAATCTCATGTAGGAGCTCCACCAGGCAGCAAAAAGATTCAAGTCCTTTAAAACAACAACAAGGATAATTTTAAATTAAAGCTACAAGTAGCATTTAGCGGGCCCGAGCACGTGCGACCGCATGGCACGAGCGACCGCCCCGTGAGCAACGCCCTGCTCGAGCCATTCTCGTCGTTTTTTCTTGTCCATTCTGGAGCTCCAAGATAATGTTAATACGACAGCAGCCTGGGGGGGGGGGGGGGCTGTAATCTGTTGCCTTAAGGGACAAAGACTTTTGCATATAGCATGAAAAAAATTCAAGCAATGATGATAATTGCTATCACTGTCCCTAAGGATGAGAACAATAGAACTCATTCAATTTCCACTACAATGTCTAGATGAGTGTCAGCTATGTCTGATAACTTGGCCAATTAGCTGGACCGGGATCTTGCAAAGTGCAGGTGGTTAACGTCCAGTGTGATGAGTCTGTGGACGGCAACAGTACAGCATAGCTTTTGGTTTCCACAAGAGAAGAACTCCTGACACATCTGCCCTAACAGACAACTACAAGAGGAGTTGAAATGTATAACACGGTGAAGGAGTTTTTGTGCAGAAAAAGGTACCATTAGAAAAGCTGGTAGCCATACCTGCAGACGGGGCTCCTGCTATGATTGACCGACAAACAGGTTTCATCACTCACTGTAAAGCTGACCAAGACTTTCCAAAATGTCTGCATTACTGCTGCGTCATTCACCAGCAGGCCTTATGTGCAGAAGTGATTGGGTCTGGACATATAATGACTCTTATTCTGAAAATCGTAAACAACCTCAACTGCAAAGCAAAACAGCACAGGATTTTTAAGGTGCTATTGGAGGAGATGTCTGTTGAATATGGTGAATATGAACATTGTGAATCTGAACTTGCATTCTTGACTGACATTACTGGAAAACTAAACCACTTGATCTGCGAGCTGCAAGACAATGGCAAAACTATTTTTTTTTTGACCAGCCTGCCTGAGCCAGTGTTTTTCTTGTGGGGATCTTTTCTGCCAGGGCTTGTCAGCTTGGTCAGTGGATGTTGCTGCAGTTGTCTCCCTTGCTGGGACAGCTGGAGTTAAACACAGCAGCTCACGGCTCTGAAGTGGACCCCGTTGCTGTCCCAGTCTGGATGGGCACTGTGGCGATGTTCCAATGGCCAGGCTGGCTCCTGGTATAAAGAGATTCCCAAATACCATTTCCTAACCGCAGAGCCAAGGATGTGTTTACATGTTTAGGTCAAAAATGTGATGGACAGCTTCATGTTGTCTATTGATGTAAGTTTAAACCTAAACATGCCACCCTGTTATTAATCCAGTTGATATGGTTCTCCATCTGTGTCTAGGTGATAGAAAAGCATTTTTTTTTATATTTAGAGCTCTAAGCAAACAAACAGTTGTCTATATAAAAGAGCTTTTACAATTGTGCACTTTTAGCAGGTCTCTGATTTCATGTGACCAATGTATGGTGGATTTTCACAGACCTTGTTTAAAACTGAAGGTGAGAGAGACTTAGAGAAATGGCTTCATTGTTCTGGAGTTCTTTGTTTCATCCACAGAAGAGTAGAATTGGTGATTGATTTTGAAAAGCTGCTGAAAAAAGTATCTTTTTCAAATTGCAATTTCTAACTTGGGTTTTACATTTTGTGTTCCATTTTTTGTGCTTTAATTGGGAAGCATTTGTTATTTGTTTGGTGTTTTTAAGGTTCTGCAAATATACACATCATTTTTTAGAGACATTTGTTATCAGTTGTGTTTGTTGATTTGTAGTTTAATTTCATTGGATGTATAGATGTCGTGTGGGGGGGAGGCTCGAGAGCAGGTAGGACCCAGGCGCAGAAACGGGAGGCAAACGGGTTCAGGGCAAGTGGGTTTATTTAACTAACAAAAAGCGCTGCAGAGCAGGATGACAAAACTAAAAACAAAAACTTACTGTGGCATGGCAAGGGACATGGACGCCAGACAAGAAGACGTGATCAACATGAGCAGAAGTTAATGGACCAGCACAGGAGGAAGGCAGAGACAAGACTTATATACAGACAGGGCAGACAAGACACAGGTGAACACGATTAGGGCAGATGGGGACCAAAGGAAGTAAAACTCAAGAAACATGACAAGACAGGAAACCTTTCAAAATAAAACAGGAAACAGAACCAAACAAGACAGAACAAGAACTAAAGCGAAAAAAAAGACAACAAACTGAAACCATGACAATAGAAAGGAAAAGAAGTTCAAACATTGATTATAAAAAAGGATATAAGAGATAAAAAAAAAAGAAAAAGGAAAAGAAAAAAGATAAAATATTGATTTAATTGCATTTTGAATGAATAAAATACAATGATTAATAGAATCAGAATCAGAAATCAGAAAAAGTTTTATTGCCAGGTTCAGTAGAGCGCACTTTACAAAACGAGGAATTTGACTTGGTGTATAGTGCAATTAAGAATAAGTTAAAAATTAAGTTAACAACAACAACACACTATATACAGTAGAGTAAGGTGAATTAAAGTGGGAGCACAGATGGGCTGGGATGGTGGGGCCTGTAAGTGGCACCGACAGTCCTTTGGTGGGCGGGGGGGGAGGGGGGGTCACCTGGGGGAGTTGGGGTACTGTTCAGCAGGCTGACTGCAGTGGGGAAGAAGCTGTTCTTGTGGCGCGAGGTCCTGATGGACCGGAGCCTCTTGCCAGAAGGGAGGGGCCGAAAGAGATTATGTCCTGGATGAGATGGGTCCGCTACAATCCTGGCTGCCCGCCTCCAGCTCCTGGAGAGACGGGAGGTGGCAGCCGATCACCTTCTCTCCTGAGTGGATGACGCGTTGCAGCTTGGCCTTGTCTCTGGCCGTGGCCGCAGCGAACCAGACTGTGATGGAGGACGTGAGGGTGGATTCGATGATGGCATCGTAGAAGTCTACCAGCATCTTTTCAGGGAGGTGAAACTTCTTCAGCTGCCTCAGGAAGTACATCCTCTGCTGGACCTTCTTAGTGATGGAGCTGATGTTCTGCTCCCACTTGAGGTCCTGGCTGATGATGGTTCCCAGGAAGCAGAAGGACTCCACAGAGGTCACCGGGGAGTCACAGAGGATGACAGGGGGGAGGGGGGCTGGGGCCTTCCTGAAGTCCACTGTCATCTCCACTGTCTTCAGAGCATTAAGCTCCAGGTTGTTAGCGCTGCACTATGACACCAGCCTGGCTATTTCACTCCTGTAGGCCGACTCATCTCCGTCAGAGATGAGGCCGATGAGTGTGGTGTCGTCAGCAAACTTCAGGAGTATGACAGACAGGTGACCAGCTGTGCAGCTGTTTGTGTACAGGGAGAGTAACAGGGGTGAAAGGACACAGCCCTGGGGGGATCCGGTGCTTGTGGTCCGAGTATCTGAGACGAGCTTCCCCAGCCTCACATACTGCTGTCTGTCCGTCAGGAAGTCTGTGATCCACCTGCAGGTGGAGTCAGGCACATTCATCTTGGAGAGTTTTTAATACTAAAGATGTATGAAAGACATACCGAAAAAATATGTCTTTCAGTGTTTAACTGGCTGTCTTTGGATTATGCATGCCTGAGTAATGACCATTCTTACTCCTCATCTCTCTGTTCACTGCTTGCTAATTTACATAGCAGGGGTCCCAGCAGGAGGGGGCGGGGTTGTAACACGACTCCTTCAGCAGAGCCAGGCTGAGAGAGGCTTTGACATGTAAGATGTTAGATGTTAGAATGCCAGATGTTAGAATGACCAGTTCATTTTATATCTATGAAAATATTCAGGGAGCTATGGGACATGTTCAGCTTTAGGTCTGTGAAAATTGGTGTCGATTGTTGAAACATAAGTTACCATAAAAAAATGTTTGTTTGGAGTCTAGACAGATTTAACACAGGTTTTTGGATGAAAAGGATTTTTTATAAATCATCTGTTACACTTTTAAGTCTGAAAAAAATATGGAAGGCAGCAAACACAGATCCCTACCGTTTTTAATTTTTTTGTGCTGATATTTGAAAGATAAGTTATGCAAAAAAATAGGTGTTTGCAGTTTTGCCTAAAAAGACGTTTTCGGACCTTTTTGGATGTAATGCTCTCTAAGATGTCACCTGTAACTTCAATCATTCTGAATTTTTTTAGGAAGCAGTAGCACATAAATGCCTATGAAAGTTGAATTCTTGGTGCTGATAACCTAAACAGAATTTATGCTAAAAATCTTTGTTCAGTCCAAAATTGCATAGGAAAAACACCGGTATGAAGTTTCTCGTAGACCCTATAGTGCTATCTATCAAAGTTGGAGATTTGTAAGAGGCATCTAACTCTGAAATCTCAGCTTCCTGAGACAAACGGCTGATTTGCTATGAAGCTTTGTTTTATGAGTAAGTGCAATTGACCACTTCCTGTTTGGGGGGGCCTTATGAAGGCACCGTCAGATGTACACCCATGAAATTTTAGATGATGAGAGAGGACCTTTCTGAGTATCTCCAGTTTTAATTTCATGCACGTCGGACGAAGCGCAGAGAAAAGATAGGGAAGAATGCGACAAAAACTGTTTTTTTCAATAACTAGGTGGCGCTATGGAGCTCGTCCAGAATTGTCATATCCATGGGTTCAGAAAGGAAACCTCATCATATCCATTGAATTTCAGTGAGATTGGACAACGAATGTGCACGTGAGAGCAACTTTTGTGTGCATGGCGAGACGCCCAACTTCGCCGCTCTGTCACGACCACACCCCCGCATTGAAAGTTATGGCTTTTTATCAGAGTAAACTTCAATGGCTTTTCAACAGGTGGACATCATTTTGAGGTGTGTCGGCTCATCCTAATTGGAGCAGTGATGCTCCAAGTAAAACATGTCATTTCCTTTTGCCAGCAGGTGGCGCTACACCTGTTCTGGATTTTTCCACTTCTGATGTGGTCAGATTCAGACTACAATCATGCATATCAATTTTGGATCAGATTGGATTATGCATGGCTGAGTAATGGCCATTTTCCTTTTCATGGCGTGTTTTCGAAACGACCTCCAAGTTCTCCGCGCCGCCACGGTCACAAACAACCGTAAAAACTTAAAAGCTTCGCAATTTAACATCGGACATGTGTCTAGTTTACAAAACCAAAGTTTGGAGTCATTACTCCAAAATCTCTAGGAGGAGTTCGTTCTAGAGCGAGGCCTGCAAATGTCCAAAATGAAGCAAAAATGACATATTGACCTCAATATATCAGACTTCCTGTGCGAGTGACAGGTGGGTCCTTTCAGACTTTTTTGTAGGTCTCCATCTGAAGAACATGCCCTGTAAAAATCAAGCTTGTACGTTGAAGCCTATGCGGGGCGTCGGGACAAAAGTCACTGTAGGTGGCGCTATCGAGCCGTTTTTGTGCGCCCATGCCAATCTCCTATAAAATACGAAATTTTTCGCGACTCTTGATGTGTGTGCCAAATTTGGTGAGTTTTGGGGTATGTTAAAGGCCTCAAAAAGGCGACTCTTCCGGTAGAATAATAATAATAATAATAATAATTAAAGCTACAAGTAGCATTTAGCGGGCCCGAGCACGTGCGACCGCATGGCACGAGCGACCGCCCCGTGAGCAACGCCCTGCTCGAGCCATTCTCGTCGTTTTTTCTTGTCCATTCTGGAGCTCCAAGCTATTGTTAATACGACAGCAGCCTGGGGGGGGGGGGGGGCTGTAATCTGTTGCCTTAAGGGACAAAGACTTTTGCATATAGCATGAAAAAAATTCAAGCAATGATGATAATTGCTATCACTGTCCCTAAGGATGAGAACAATAGAACTCATTCAATTTCCACTACAATGTCTAGATGAGTGTCAGCTATGTCTGATAACTTGGCCAATTAGCTGGACCGGGATCTTGCAAAGTGCAGGTGGTTAACGTCCAGTGTAATGAGTCTGTGGACGGCAACAGTACAGCATAGCTTTTGGTTTCCACAAGAGAAGAACTCCTGACACATCTGCCCTAACAGACAACTACAAGAGGAGTTGAAATGTATAACACGGTGAAGGAGTTTTTGTGCAGAAAAAGGTACAATTAGAAAAGCTGGTAGCAGTGACTGCAGATGGGACTCCTGCTATGATCAATAGACAAACAGGTTTCATCACTCACTGTAAAGCTGACCCAGACTTTCCAAAATGTCTGCATTACTGCTGCGTCATTCACCAGCAGGCCTTATGTGCAGAAGTGATTGGCTCTGGACATATAATGACTCTTATTCTGAAAATCGTAAACAACCTCAGCTGCAAAGCAAAACAGCACAGGATTTTTAAGGTGCTATTGGAGGAGATGTCTGTTGAATATGGTGAATATGAACATTGTGAATCTGAACTTGCATTCTTGACTGACATTACTGGAAAACTAAACCACTTGATCTGCGAGCTGCAAGACAATGGCAAAACTATTTTTTTTTGACCAGCCTGCCTGAGCCAGTGTTTTTCTTGTGGGGATCTTTTCTGCCAGGGCTTGTCAGCTTGGTCAGTGGATGTTGCTGCAGTTGTCTCCCTTGCTGGGACAGCTGGAGTTAAACACAGCAGCTCACGGCTCTGAAGTGGACCCCGTTGCTGTCCCAGTCTGGATGGGCACTGTGGCGATGTTCCAATGGCCAGGCTGGCTCCTGGTATAAAGAGATTCCCAAATACCATTTCCTAACCGCAGAGCCAAGGATGTGTTTACATGTTTAGGTCAAAAATGTGATGGACAGCTTCATTTTGTCTAAACATGCCACCCTGTTATTAATCCAGTTGATATGGTTCTCCATCTGTGTCTAGGTGATAGAAAAGCATTTTTTTTTATATTTACAGCTCTAAGCAAACAAACAGTTGTCTATATAAAAGAGCTTTTACAATTGTGCACTTTTAGCAGGTCTCTGAGTTCATGTGACCAATGTATGGTGGATTTTCACAGACCTTGTTTAAAACTGAAGGTGAGAGAGACTTAGAGAAATGGCTTCATTGTTCTGGAGTTCTTTGTTTCATCCACAGAAGAGTAGAATTGGTGATTGATTTTGAAAAGCTGATGAAAAAAAGTATCTTTTCAAATTGCAATTTCTAACTTGGGTTTTACATTTTGTGTTCCATTTTTGTGCTTTATTTGGGAAGCATTTGTTATTTGTTTGGTGTTTTTAAGGTTCTGCAAATATACACATCATTTTTTTAGAGACATTTGTTATCAGTTGTGTTTGTTGATTTGTAGTTTAATTTCATTGGATGTATAGATGTCGTGTGGGGGGGGGGCTCGACAGCAGGTAGGACCCAGGCGCAGAGACGGGAGGCAAACGGGTTCAGGGCAAGTGGGTTTATTTAACTAACAAAAAGCGCTGCAGAGCAGGATGACAAAACTAAAAACAAAAACTTACTGTGGCATGGCAAGGGACATGGACGCCAGACAAGAAGACGTGATCAACATGAGCAGAAGTTAATGGACCAGCACAGGAGGAAGGCAGAGACAAGACTTATATACAGACAGGGCAGACAAGACACAGGTGAACACGATTAGGGCAGATGGGGACCAAAGGAAGTAAAACTCAAGAAACATGACAAGACAGGAAACCTTTCAAAATAAAACAGGAAACAGAACCAAACAAGACAGAACAAGAACTAAAGCGAAAAAAAAGACAACAAACTGAAACCATGACAATAGAAAGGAAAAGAAGTTCAAACATTGATTATAAAAAAGGATATAAGAGATAAAAAAAAAGAAAAAGGAAAAGAAAAAAGATAAAATATTGATTTAATTGCATTTTGAATGAATAAAAAACAATGATTAATAGAATCAGAAATCAGAAAAAGTTTTATTGCCAGGTTCAGTAGAGCGCACTTTACAAAACGAGGAATTTGACTTGGTGTATAGTGCAATTAAGAATAAGTTAAAAATTAAGTTAACAACAACAACACACTATATACAGTAGAGTAAGGTGAATTAAAGTGGGAGCACAGATGGGCTGGGATGGTGGGGCCTGTAAGTGGCACCGACAGTCCTTTGGTGGGCGGGAGGGGGGGTCACCTGGGGGAGTTGGGGTACTGTTCAGCAGGCTGACTGCAGTGGGGAAGAAGCTGTTCTTGTGGCGCGAGGTCCTGGTCCTGATGGACCGGAGCCTCTTGCCAGAAGGGAGGGGCCGAAAGAGATTATGTCCTGGATGAGAGGGGTTGGCTACAATCCTGGCTGCCCGCCTCCAGGTCCTGGAGATGTGCAGCTCCTGGAGAGACGGGAGGTGGCAGCCGATCACCTTCTCTGCTGAGTGGATGACGCGTTGCAGCTTGGCCTTGTCTCTGGCCGTGGCCGCAGCGAACCAGACTGTGATGGAGGACGTGAGGGTGGATTCGATGATGGCGGTGTAAAAGTCTACCAGCATCTTTTCAGGGAGGTGAAACTTCTTCAGCTGCCTCAGGAAGTACATCCTCTGCTGGACCTTCTTAGTGATGGAGCTGATGTTCTGCTCCCACTTGAGGTCCTGGCTGATGATGGTTCCCAGGAAGCAGAAGGACTCCACAGAGGTCACCGGGGAGTCACAGAGGATGACAGGGGGGAGGGGGGCTGGGGCCTTCCTCAAGTCCACTGTCATCTCCACTGTCTTCAGAGCATTAAGCTCCAGGTTGTTAGCGCTGCACTATGACACCAGCCTGGCTATTTCACTCCTGTAGGCCGACTCATCTCCGTCAGAGATGAGGCCGATGAGTGTGGTGTCGTCAGCAAACTTCAGGAGTTTGACAGACAGGTGACCAGCTGTGCAGCTGTTTGTGTACAGGGAGAGTAACAGGGGTGAAAGGACACAGCCCTGGGGGGAATCCGGTGCTTGTGGTCCGAGTATCTGAGACGAGCTTCCCCAGCCTCACATACTGCTGTCTGTCCGTCAGGAAGTCTGTGATCCACCTGCAGGTGGAGTCAGGCACATTCATCTTGGAGAGTTTTTAATACTAAGTCTAGACAGATTTAACACAGGTTTTTGGATGAAAAAGGATTTTTTATAAATCATCTGTTACACTTTTAAGTCTGAAAAAAATATGGAAGGCAGCAAACACAGATCCCTACCGTTTTTAATTTTTTTGTGCTGATATTTGAAAGATAAGTTATGCAAAAAAATAGGTGTTTGCAGTTTTGCCTAAAAAGACGTTTTCGGACCTTTTTGGATCAAATGTTGTCTAAAAGTTCACCTGTAACTTCAATCATTCTGAATTTTTTTAGGAAAACTAAACCACTTCAACTGTGATCTGCAAGGCAATGGTAAAACTATATTTTTTATGGAACAGCCTGCAGTGTTTCTTGTGGGGATCTTTTCTGCCAGGGCTTGCCGGCTTGGTCGGTGGTTGTTGCTGTTACCAATCCAGTTGATATGGTTCTCCATCTGTGTCTAAGTGATATAATCAGAATCAGAATCGTTTATTGTCATTGTACATGGGGATACAATGAAATTGCAGCAGCCTTGGAGTGAAGGAGTTACATAAAATAAAAATAAAAATAGAATAGAAAAAGAAATACTGTATTTACAACTCTTAACAAAAAATGAACAATATGGACAGAAACTGTTAAATATTAAATATTTGTGAATAAAATAGAATGGAATTACATGAGTTGCTGTGAGCACAGCTTAATAAATATCAAGTTATTGCACAGTGACCTGGTTAGACAGTCAGGATATTGCACGCATTGTAGTAAAATTAGAGTGAGGTGTGGTTGGTGGACGTATGTGCATTCCGTATGATAATTGCCTGTGGAAAAAAGCTGTTTCTTAGTCTGTTTGTCCTGGTTCAGATGGACCTGTACCTCCTTCCAGAGGGCAGCAGTTCAAACAGAGGGAAAGCAGAATGGGTGGAGTTAGTGGTGATGCTAGTCACTCTGCTGAGGCAGCGAGACTGGTAAATGTCCTTCAGTGAGGGGAGGGGGCAGCCGATGATCCTCTGCGCTGTCTTTACCATTCTCTGGAGACTCTGCCGTTCTGCTTCAGTGCAGTGGGAAAACCACACTGTGATGCCATAGGACAGAATGCTCTCAATGGTTGAGCGGTAGAACGTTACCAGCAGCTCCTGGCTGACGTCGTTCCTCCTAAGTTTTCTCAGGAAGTGCAGGCGTTGCTGGGCCTTCCTGATGACAGTCATGGTGTTGTTAGACCATGTGAGGTCAGCAGAGATGGTGGTGCCCAGGAGGGTGAAGCTGTGGACCCTCTCCACACAGTTTCCATCGATGTAGAGTGGGGGTGGATCTGTTCTGTTTTTTCTGAAGTCCAGGATGATCTCCTTGGTCTTGGTGGTGTTCAGGATGAGGTTATTAGCCTGACACCACCTTGAGAGTTTCAGGACTTCGTCTCTGTAGGCCGTCTCGTCGTCCCCAGAGATCAGCCCCACCACAGTAGTGTCGTCTGCAAACTTCACCACGGTGTTGCTGGTGTGGGCTGGTCTGCAGTCTGCTGTGTACAGTGTATACAGCAGAGGACTCAGCACACATCCCTGTGTGGAGCCTGTGCTCAGCGTCCGGGTGGAGGAGAGGTGGGGGTCAAGTTTGACTGTCTGTGGTCTGTTTGTCAGGAAGTCCTTGATCCACGAGCAGGTGAGTGGGTGGAGTCCTAGTTCAGACAGTTTGTTGACCAGAATGTCAGGAATGATTGTGTTAAAGGCTGAGCTATAGTCCACAAAGAGCATCCTGGCGTAGGTGTCTCTGTGTTCCAGGTGGCTCAGCGCAGTGTGGAGGGTGATGGAAATGGCATCATCCGTTGATCTGTTTGCTTTGTAAGCAAACTGGTGGGGGACGAAGATTGGAGGGAGGGAGTCTTTGATGTGTCCCAGGAGCAGCCGCTCCAGACACTTTGTGATGACAGCAGTGAGTGCAACTGGGCGGAAGTCCGTGAGGAAGGCTGTGGATGAGGACTTTTTGGGTATCGGGATGATAGTGGATGACTTCAGGCAAGCAGGGATGAAAGCCTGAGCTAGCGACAGGTTGAAGATTTTTGTGAAGACCTGGGAGAGTTGATCGGCGCAGGCCCGCAGAACCTTTCCGGGAACTCCATCAGGTCCCGCCGCTTTCCTGGGGTTTACCCTGCTGAACATCCGTGCCATCCGTGCCACGTCCATAAAGGCATTGTTTTTATATTTAGAGCTCTAAGCAACCAAACAGTTGTCTATATAAAAGAGCTTTTACAATTGTGCACTTTTAGCAGGCTGAAAAAATTATCTTTTTAAAATTGCCATTTCAAATTTGGGTTTTAAATTTTGTGTTCCATTTTTCTGTGCTTGTATTGGAAGGATTTGTTATTATTTTGTTTAAAAGTGCTACATATTGTATATACACATAATTTATTTAGAGAAATTTGCTATACGTTGTGTTTTTTGGTTTTGTAGTTTAATTTCATTGGATTTATATTAAGGAAAAGAAGTTGCAGCATTGATTAAAAAAGGATAAAAGAGACATTTACTGTCTAAGTCTTATGTTACATCTGTAGAACTGTACTGAGAGTTGGGTTTTGTTTTGGAGCACATTCATATGTTTTGTTTGTAAAAAAAAAAGATAAAATATTAGGTTAATTGCATTTTACATGACTAGAAAAGCAATGATTATTCATAAAAATCTATGAAAGACATACAAAACAAATGAAAAAGCAGTCTGCCCTCCCTCTTGTGTCTAAACTCTTGTCACCTCACTGCTGGGTTAGTTAGCATATGAACTGGCAGCTGGTGTGTGTGTGTGTGTGGGGGGGGGGGGGGGGGGGGGGGGTGAAATTTGACTCCAGCAACAGGGATGATTGAGGAGCAGGCTGCAGCATGAGGAAAAGACTTAAGCATGTAAGAGGAAATGACATCCTACAGTTGACCAGTTCATTTTATATCTGTAAAGAATATTCAAGAAGCATTTAGACATGTTCAGCTATATGCGTGTGAAACTTGGTGTGGATATTTGAAGCATAAGTAATTTTAAAACACACTTGTTTGGAGTCCAGACGGAAAAAGCACAGGTTTTGGGATGAATCAGGATTTTTTTAAAATCATCTGTTTCACCTGGACTTCTGAAAAAAATATGGAAGGCAGCAAACACAGATCCCTACATTTAAAAAAATAAATGGTGTTGATATATGATGATTAAGTTATGAAAAAAAATAGGTGTTTGTAGTTTTGCCTAAAAAGACGTTTTCGGACCTTTTTGGATGTAATGCTCTCTAAGATGTCACCTGTAACTTCAATCATTCTGAATTTTTTTAGGAAGCAGTAGCACATAAATGCCTATGAAAGTTGAATTCCTGGTGCTGATAACCTAAACAGAATTTATGCTAAAAATCTTTGTTCAGTCCAAAATTTCATTAAAAAAATCAAGTGATGAAGTTTCTCGTAGACCCTATAGTGTTACATATCAAAGCTGGAGGTTATTAAAGGCATCTAATTCTGAAATCTCAGCTTCCTGAGACAAACGGCTGATTTATAATAAATTTCTATTATTTGGGTGCACATAATCGACCACTTCCTGTTACGCAGGCACCGTCAGGTGTACACCCATGAAACTTTACATGATGAGAGAGGACCCTTCTGAGTATCTCCAGTTTTAATTTCATGCACATCGGACAAAGCAAAGAGAAAATACAGGGCAGAATGTGCCCAATGCAATAACTAGGTGGCGCTATAGAGCTCGTCCAAGATTGTCATATCCATGGGTTCAGAATAGAAGCTTCTTCATATCCATTGAATTTCAGTGAGATTGGACAAGGAATGTGCACGTGAGAGCAACTTTTGTGTGCATAGCGAGATGCCCAACTTTGCAGCTCTGTCACGACCACACCCCCGCATTGAAAGTTATGGTTTTTTGTCAGAGTAAACTTCAATGGCTTTTCAACAGGTGGACGTCATTTTCAGGTGTGTCGGCTCATCCTACTCGGAGTAGTGATGCTCCAAGTAAAACATGTCATTTCCTCTTGCCAGCAGGTGGCGCTACACTTTTTCCAGATTTTTTCACTGCAGATGTGTTCAGAGTCAGACTACAATCATGCACATCAATTTTGGATCAGATTGGATTATGCATGGCTGAGTAATGGCCATTTTTCTTTTCATGGCGTGTTTTCGAAACGACCTCCAATTTTGACGCGCCGCCATGGTCACAAACATCCATAAAAACTTAAAAGCTTTGCAATTTAACATCGGACATGTGTCTAGTTTACAAAACCAAAGTTTGGAGTCATTACTCTCAAATCTCTAGGAGGAGTTCGTTCTAGAGCGAGGCCTGCAAATGACCAAAATACAGCAAAAATGACATATTGTCATCAAAATATCAGACTTCCTGTGCGACTGACAGCTTGGTCCCAAGAGACTTTTTTGTAGGTTTCTATCCGATGAACATGCCCTGTTAAAATCAGGTTTGTACTATAAAGCATATGGAGGTGCTCGCGAAAACAAATTTTGCAGGTGGCGCTATCGAGCCATTTTTGTTTACCTATGCCGTTCTCCTAGAAAATATGAAATTTTTCGCGACTCCTGATGTGTATACAAAATTTGGTGAGTTTTGGGGTATGTTAAAGGCCTCAAAAAGGCGACGGAAAAGTCGGAAGAATAATAATAATAATAATAATAATAATAATAAACCTAACAGATACAATAGGGTCCTTGCACTCCGTGCTCGGGCCCTAATAATAAACATTCGAATTACAATAGGGTCCTTGCACTCCGTGCTCGGGCCCTAATTATGTCCCAATGGTTGCCAATGGTTGTACATTACAAATCAACCAAACGTTAAGATTTTTTAAAATTAATTTTCATATGTCTATTGTTTTAAGAGCCATATTCATTCCAATTATATTTTGTATCTCTATGTTTTAAATTTGATTTTTGGATGTGATAATGAAGCGCTTGTCCTTGAAATGACATGGCAGAGGTTTGATCTTTCACAGTTGTTTGCCATTTGGTGTTGACAGCAGGAAGTGAGAGATGCATGAGTAGTGTTGTCAGAACTCTGTGGTAATTAACAAATGATCTTTTGGTTTACACATTTTATAGGCAGAGATAAATTGTTTTCACGAAGCCCCACAGCTAGGACACTTTAGGATATGCCAGTACTTTTTCTCTGAAATATCACTTATCTTTTAATTCTGACAATTAAGTCTGTGCGGCCTCCAGTGCCATACGTGAATTTCACCTGGGTCAGACTCACATATGCACATACCTGTACATGTTATTCTTGGAGGATTTTTTACAGCTAAATCTCTAAATGACTAAGGCTTTGAGTTTAAGCTGTGTGGGGCCGTACAAGTCACATTTCATTATGAACCACTCACATACTTATATTCTCACTCTCACTTACATATACACTCACTCTCACATAGGCTACTAGGCTATATCCCCTCATTAAAAATTATTTTGTGATATAACCAATCAAAAAGGAAGTCAACATTTTTTATTTCTTTATTCTAATGCAGGAAAAATGTTATTTGTAGTGGTCCCCCTAAAAGAGACACAAATATAAGTAAAAACTTTGCATTTTGTATGTGTGATTTTTAGAGATTGTCGTCTTCAGCAGCAATTACCAATTTATTGACTTCAGGCCCATCTTATCTCCATTTTTGAAGGCTCACTCTGATAAAAATGTTGTTTTGGGTTTTCTGATGATGGTGGACATGTATAAAGGAAATTAAGTAATATAAGAACAATAACTAATTTTGGGCTATCTTTGAGCACTCACAGCTCCACCTGGAGTTATGTTGATTTGAGAATTGTAAAGATTTTGGGCTAGATTTTGCTGCCTCAAAGCATTTCTCTTAACCTAAGGAAAGACTAACTAACAAACATATGTAAACAACATATATGTTATCTGTAATGCAAAGAAAAATGTGAGAATACAATACACAACCTAGAGAGTTAATCTACACAATATTACCACAAGTTGCTTAGTCAATAAGAGATTTCAGAATAAATTAACATAAGAATTTCCCCTGTGGTCTATTCTAATCAGAGTATACCATTGTTTTTTGTTCCTGCCTAATGAATCATAGGAATTATAGTCATATTATAAATGGCAAGTCTTTGCAGGGCTATTAGTTTGTTTCTTTAGGGTTCTAAAAGCAGACATGCTTCATTTAGAGCCCTGTGGTATCCTGCGGCAGCACAGAATGAATTGCATTATTTCTAACAGCTGCCATTTTCCAGTGATCTTATTGGGAGTGCACCCACATAAGGTGGTGAAGTAAGTTGTTATTGCAGACTAACCTTCTCACCCTTATCCTTTGATAGCGTTCAACTTTCAGAGCAAGTCTTTTGTTTTTCTTTCTTTGTGGTCCTCAAACATTTTATTACTGTAAACGGAATCCTTCAGTGGGATCTCTGCTCACGACTGACATTGGGTGGGATTTTCCATTTAACATTCAGTTTGGTCTTAATGCTTCCTTCTTAATGTAAAAATAGATCTTTTGACATATTGAACAAATTCTGCTGCATCTGAAGAGGGTACTTTATGTATAAAGCTCTTAAGATTAATAACAATATTATAATAGACACAAGATTTATAATATAAATATTTTTAACATGTATTTGTTGATTCATTAGTTAATGTATTGGTGGATTTTTATAGGTCAACTGCTAAAGGAATCACATTTTTTCAAAGGGAATTTTTTTCTGTTCTTTTTTTTTTCATCACTTGCTCTAGTTTTATCCTTGAACATGCCTGATAACCAGCATTTGGCTTAGTCTTCAGATCATCAAAGTCCTATTGAGTTTTTTTTGTTTTTGTTAATGAAAGTATGAGTCTGTCAATCATAATGGATTCTTTGCTTTTTCATACTTTAATTGATGAAACACCTTTACCTCGCTGACTGTCAGTGGTTATAGCCAGAATATTAACAAAAACAGTCATAATGTGTACAAAAGTTCAAAGGGTGTGTTGTGCATTGTTTAAGAATACATAAGGTTTTCTGCACACATAAGTTTATACTTTTAAAGAACTAAGGAAAAGACTGACCATTAACTCTAGCAATCCTAGTTAAAAAACATTTTTCAACCTTAGCACTTACATTTATTTAGTGGTAAACAATAACATTTCATTGGCACCAAAAGCCTTTATTAAATTTTTCTGTGTAATTTTGTGATGCCTTTAGAAAATTAAGTATAATTTCGGCCTCAGCTGCTTTCATTGCCCCCTTCAACCATCATGTCAGTTCTGCTTATATCATTATATTTTCTTCACATTTTGACAAGTTAAAAAACTGATCTGTCAAACTTTTTAGGCCAGGGGTCGGCAACCTGCGGCTCCGGAGCCACATGTGGTCCCTTCATCCCTGTGCTGCGGCTCTCTGTGGTTTTGTAAAATAACTATTATGTTCTAAGGTTGCTGTGGTGCCTTTCGGGATGTGTGAGAGAGCAGCGTAAACGCGTGGAGGGGGCATGTCTGCAACTGGGAACCCAGGCTGATTCTGTCATGGGATGGAAAGTTCTGAAAAGACAGTACTTGCTGAATGAGGAGTGAATAAATGCCTCATTATGCAGAACCTCTCTGGATCGTTTGTTGATGAGCTGTTGTATTTTTGTGAGCGGATCAGAACAAGGCGAGCTGCTCGACCCTGGAGCAGCTCTCCTGTGCTGACGACTACGGTCGGCAAGCAGTTAACAGGAAACTAACGAGCTGAGGATTACGTTTAAAAAAATCTAAATGTAGACATTTTAAGTAAAGTTCTACGTGACTATCGACCTGCATCACCGCCACGATTCACGTCGGCGTGTAATCCCATCAATGTTCTGACCCAGGTAGGACAATGATGGAGAATTTGGAGAAAATTGAAGTTCCTGAAGAAAACAGTACGTTTAATGACACTTGGTTCGATTTGTTTGCTTTCATTGACTTTATCAGTGTGATCAATGTTATGAGGAATGAGCAAACAAAGTCTCAAATGTGGCCAGACATTCCAGAATAAACGCGCAGCTTTTGTCCAAAAATATCCTGATCCAGATGAGAAAAAAAGTTGTTTGTTGACAAAACTCTATTGGAGAAGCGGATTAACTGCTAGTTAATTACGACATATTTGTTAGTTTTGTGGCCTCTTCGGGAAATAGCTCTCATCAGAATCCATTAAATGAAGGAGGATACAAAAAAAACTTAACACCTCCTAACAAACTTTAAAATGAGTGCAATGTTGCCATTCACTGGAAATGGCGGGTTTTTCAAAGGGTGTTGCAGCTTCCTTTGTTTTAATTTCTGTGGGAAACTGATCCAAATGGCTCTTTGAGTGGTAAAGGTTGCGCTGACCCCTGTTTTAGTCTAAAAAAAAAAGAATCTCACATATTTTGTATAGAAATATTAATATTTGTTGCATGTGTATTTTTAGAAGCGTTCTTTATTCTTTATCTCACTGTTTTTGGGTAAATATATGAATCAAAAAAATGTGCCTGACTTGATTCCAAAATACAAAAATGAACAACAGCAGAAAAAAGTTTTGTTTTTTTAAACTGTGGCAGCTTATAACGTGTTCGTGATTGTAGCTCAGTTTCCATTGACTATAAAATTGTGCAAATTGGATTTGTGATAATAAATTCAAAGTATTGTTTACATCCGTCGCCATTTTTTTGAATGACGTATCACATTAGTTGGTTTGTGTTAATTATGGCCCGCAGCACTCACAGAGTGCAAGGACCATATTGTAACTGCTACGAGGGTCGAACACTCAAAAGGTCCAAAACGTCAAAAAAACGCGTCAAAACGCCAAAAAATGGGGTCAAAAGTCGCCCAAAGCACACAACGACACGACAATTGTGTAACGCAACAAAAATACACACACACACGCACAACACCAACGCAAAAACGTAAAAATTGTAGTCGCAAAAATGACGACAAAAGCACAAAAAAGCCCTCAAAAGACGGGTTTAAAGCCAAAAAGACATGCCCAGCCTATAGTAAAAGACAGGACGCATTGAAATACATAGGCCGCCTGACTGCAAAAACTTCTATATTGTTTCTGCTTCGTTTCATTATTATTATTATGGCCCGCAGCACTCACAGAGTGCAAGGACCATATTGTAACTGCTACGAGGGTCGAACACTCAAAAGGTCCAAAACGTCAAAAAAACGCGTCAAAACGCCAAAAAATGGGGTCAAAAGTCGCCCAAAGCACACAACGACACGACAATTGTGTAACGCAACAAAAATACACACACACACGCACAACACCAACGCAAAAACGTAAAAATTGTAGTCGCAAAAATGACGACAAAAGCACAAAAAAGCCCAAAAAAGCCCTCAAAAGACGGGTTTAAAGCCAAAAAGACATGCCCAGCCTATAGTAAAAGACAGGACGCATTGAAATACATAGGCCGCCTGACTGCAAAAACTTCTATATTGTTTCTGCTTCGTTTCATTATTATTAGGGCCCGAGCACGGAGTGCAAGGACCCTATTGTATCTGTTAGGTTTATTATTATTAGGGCCCGAGCACGGAGTGCAAGGACCCTATTGTATCTGTTAGGTTTATTATTAGGGCCCGAGCACGGAGTGCAAGGACCCTATTGTATCTGTAAGAGTTATTAGGGCCCGAGCACGGAGTGCAAGGACCCTATTGTATCTGTAAGAGTTATTAGGGCCCGAGCACGGAGTGCAAGGACCCTATTGTATCTGTTAGGTTTATTATTAGGGCCCGAGCACGGAGTGCAAGGACCCTATTGTAATTCGAATGTTTATTATTATTAGGGCCCGAGCACGGAGTGCAAGGACCCTATTGTATCTGTTAGGTTTATTATTATTATTATTATTATTATTATTATTCTTCCGACTTTTCCGTCGCCTTTTTGAGGCCTTTAACATACCCCAAAACTCACCAAATTTTGTATACACATCAGGAGTCGCGAAAAATTTCATATTTTATAGGAGAACGGCATAGGTAAACAAAAATGGCTCAATAGCGCCACCTGCAAAATTTGTTTTCGCGAGCACCTCCATATGCTTTATAGTACAAACCTGATTTTAACAGGGCATGTTCATCGGATAGAAACCTACAAAAAAGTCTCTTGGGACCAAGCTGTCAGTCGCACAGGAAGTCTGATATTTTGATGACAATATGTCATTTTTGCTGTATTTTGGTCATTTGCAGGCCTCGCTCTAGAACGAACTCCTCCTAGAGATTTGAGAGTAATGACTCCAAACTTTGGTTTTGTAAACTAGACACATGTCCGATGTTAAATTGCAAAGCTTTTAAGTTTTTATGGATGTTTGTGACCATGGCGGCGCGTCAAAATTGGAGGTCGTTTCGAAAACACGCCATGAAAAGAAAAATGGCCATTACTCAGCCATGCATAATCCAATCTGATCCAAAATTGATGTGCATGATTGTAGTCTGACTCTGAACACATCTGCAGTGAAAAAATCTGGAAAAAGTGTAGCGCCACCTGCTGGCAAGAGGAAATGACATGTTTTACTTGGAGCATCACTACTCCGAGTAGGATGAGCCGACACACCTGAAAATGACGTCCACCTGTTGAAAAGCCATTGAAGTTTACTCTGACAAAAAACCATAACTTTCAATGCGGGGGTGTGGTCGTGACAGAGCGGCAAAGTTGGGCATCTCGCTATGCACACAAAAGTTGCTCTCACGTGCACATTCCTTGTCCAATCTCACTGAAATTCAATGGATATGATGAAGCTTCTATTCTGAACCCATGGATATGACAATCTTGGACGAGCTCTATAGCGCCACCTAGTTATTGCATTGGGCACATTCTGCCCTGTATTTTCTCTTTGCTTTGTCCGATGTGCATGAAATTAAAACTGGAGATACTCAGAAGGGTCCTCTCTCATCATGTAAAGTTTCATGGGTGTACACCTGACGGTGCCTGCGTAACAGGAAGTGGTCGATTATGTGCACCCAAATAATAGAAATTTATTATAAATCAGCCGTTTGTCTCAGGAAGCTGAGATTTCAGAATTAGATGCCTTTAATAACCTCCAGCTTTGATATGTAACACTATAGGGTCTACGAGAAACTTCATCACTTGATTTTTTTAATGAAATTTTGGACTGAACAAAGATTTTTAGCATAAATTCTGTTTAGGTTATCAGCACCAAGAATTCAACTTTCATAGGCATTTATGTGCTACTGCTTCCTAAAAAAATTCAGAATGATTGAAGTTACAGGTGACATCTTAGAGAGCATTACATCCAAAAAGGTCCGAAAACGTCTTTTTAGGCAAAACTACAAACACCTATTTTTTTTCATAACTTAATCATCATATATCAACACCATTTATTTTTTTAAATGTAGGGATCTGTGTTTGCTGCCTTCCATATTTTTTTCAGAAGTCCAGGTGAAACAGATGATTTTAAAAAAATCCTGATTCATCCCAAAACCTGTGCTTTTTCCGTCTGGACTCCAAACAAGTGTGTTTTAAAATTACTTATGCTTCAAATATCCACACCAAGTTTCACACGCATATGGCTGAACATGTCTAAATGCTTCTTGAATATTCTTTACAGATATAAAATGAACTGGTCAACTGTAGGATGTCATTTCCTCTTACATGCTTAAGTCTTTTCCTCATGCTGCAGCCTGCTCCTCAATCATCCCTGTTGCTGGAGTCAAATTTCACCCCCCCCCCCCCCCCCCCCCACACACACACCAGCTGCCAGTTCATATGCTAACTAACCCAGAAGTGAGGTGACAAGAGTTTAGACACAAGAGGGAGGGCAGACTGCTTTTTCATTTGTTTTGTATGTCTTTCATAGATTTTTATGAATAATCATTGCTTTTCTAGTCATGTAAAATGCAATTAACCTAATATTTTATCTTTTTTTTTTACAAACAAAACATATGAATGTGCTCCAAAACAAAACCCAACTCTCAGTACAGTTCTACAGATGTAACATAAGACTTAGACAGTAAATGTCTCTTTTATCCTTTTTTAATCAATGCTGCAACTTCTTTTCCTTAATATAAATCCAATGAAATTAAACTACAAAACCAAAAAACACAACCTATAGCAAATTTCTCTAAATAAATTATGTGTATATACAATATGTAGCACTTTTAAACAAAATAATAACAAATCCTTCCAATACAAGCACAGAAAAATGGAACACAAAATTTAAAACCCAAATTTGAAATGGCAATTTTAAAAAGATAATTTTTTCAGCCTGCTAAAAGTGCACAATTGTAAAAGCTCTTTTATATAGACAACTGTTTGGTTGCTTAGAGCTCTAAATATAAAAACAATGCCTTTATGGACGTGGCACGGATGGCATGGATGTTCAGCAGGGTAAACCCCAGGAAAGCGGCGGGACCTGATGGAGTTCCCGGAAAGGTTCTGCGGGCCTGCGCCGATCAACTCTCCCAGGTCTTCACAAAAATCTTCAACCTGTCGCTAGCTCAGGCTTTCATCCCTGCTTGCCTGAAGTCATCCACTATCATCCCGATACCCAAAAAGTCCTCATCCACAGCCTTCCTCACGGACTTCCGCCCAGTTGCACTCACTGCTGTCATCACAAAGTGTCTGGAGCGGCTGCTCCTGGGACACATCAAAGACTCCCTCCCTCCAATCTTCGTCCCCCACCAGTTTGCTTACAAAGCAAACAGATCAACGGATGATGCCATTTCCATCACCCTCCACACTGCGCTGAGCCACCTGGAACACAGAGACACCTACGCCAGGATGCTCTTTGTGGACTATAGCTCAGCCTTTAACACAATCATTCCTGACATTCTGGTCAACAAACTGTCTGAACTAGGACTCCACCCACTCACCTGCTCGTGGATCAAGGACTTCCTGACAAACAGACCACAGACAGTCAAACTTGACCCCCACCTCTCCTCCACCCGGACGCTGAGCACAGGCTCCACACAGGGATGTATGCTGAGTCCTCTGCTGTATACACTGTACACAGCAGACTGCAGACCAGCCCACACCAGCAACACCGTGGTGAAGTTTGCAGACGACACTACTGTGGTGGGGCTGATCTCTGGGGACGACGAGACGGCCTACAGAGACGAAGTCCTGAAACTCTCAAGGTGGTGTCAGGCTAATAACCTCATCCTGAACACCACCAAGACCAAGGAGATCATCCTGGACTTCAGAAAAAACAGAACAGATCCACCCCCACTCTACATCGATGGAAACTGTGTGGAGAGGGTCCACAGCTTCACCCTCCTGGGCACCACCATCTCTGCTGACCTCACAGGGTCTAACAACACCATGACTGTCATCAGGAAGGCCCAGCAACGCCTGCACTTCCTGAGAAAACTTAGGAGGAACGACGTCAGCCAGGAGCTGCTGGTAGCGTTCTACCGCTCAACCATTGAGAGCATTCTGTCCTATGGCATCACAGTGTGGTTTTCCCACTGCACTGAAGCAGAACGGCAGAGTCTCCAGAGAGTGGTAAAGACAGCGCAGAGGATCATCGGCTGCCCCCTCCCCTCACTGAAGGACATTTACCAGTCTCGCTGCCTCAGCAGAGTGACTAGCATCACCACTAACTCCACCCATTCTGCTTTCCCTCTGTTTGAACTGCTGCCCTCTGGAAGGAGGTACAGGTCCATCAGAACCAGGACAAACAGACTAAGAAACAGCTTTTTTCCACAGGCAATTATCATACGGAATGCACATACGTCCACCAACCACACCTCACTCTAATTTTACTACAATGCGTGCAATATCCTGACTGTCTAACCGGGTCACTGTGCAATAACTTGATATTTATTAAGCTGTGCTCACAGCAACTCATGTAATTCCATTCTATTTTATTCACAAATATTTAATATTTAACAGTTTCTGTCCATATTGTTCATTTTTTGTTAAGAGTTGTAAATACAGTATTTCTTTTTCTATTCTATTTTTATTTTTATTTTATGTAACTCCTTCACTCCAAGGCTGCTGCAATTTCATTGTATCCCCATGTACAATGACAATAAACGATTCTGATTCTGATTATATCACTTAGACACAGATGGAGAACCATATCAACTGGATTGGTAACAGCAACAACCACCGACCAAGCCGGCAAGCCCTGGCAGAAAAGATCCCCACAAGAAACACTGCAGGCTGTTCCATAAAAAATATAGTTTTACCATTGCCTTGCAGATCACAGTTGAAGTGGTTTAGTTTTCCTAAAAAAATTCAGAATGATTGAAGTTACAGGTGAACTTTTAGACAACATTTGATCCAAAAAGGTCCGAAAACGTCTTTTTAGGCAAAACTGCAAACACCTATTTTTTTGCATAACTTATCTTTCAAATATCAGCACAAAAAAATTAAAAACGGTAGGGATCTGTGTTTGCTGCCTTCCATATTTTTTTCAGACTTAAAAGTGTAACAGATGATTTATAAAAAATCCTTTTTCATCCAAAAACCTGTGTTAAATCTGTCTAGACTTAGTATTAAAAACTCTCCAAGATGAATGTGCCTGACTCCACCTGCAGGTGGATCACAGACTTCCTGACGGACAGACAGCAGTATGTGAGGCTGGGGAAGCTCGTCTCAGATACTCGGACCACAAGCACCGGATCCCCCCAGGGCTGTGTCCTTTCACCCCTGTTACTCTCCCTGTACAAAAACAGCTGCACAGCTGGTCACCTGTCTGTCAAACTCCTGAAGTTTGCTGACGACACCACACTCATCGGCCTCATCTCTGACGGAGATGAGTCGGCCTACAGGAGTGAAATAGCCAGGCTGGTGTCATAGTGCAGCGCTAACAACCTGGAGCTTAATGCTCTGAAGACAGTGGAGATGACAGTGGACTTCAGGAAGGCCCCAGCCCCCCTCCCCCCTGTCATCCTCTGTGACTCCCCGGTGACCTCTGTGGAGTCCTTCTGCTTCCTGGGAACCATCATCAGCCAGGACCTCAAGTGGGAGCAGAACATCAGCTCCATCACTAAGAAGGTCCAGCAGAGGATGTACTTCCTGAGGCAGCTGAAGAAGTTTCACCTCCCTGAAAAGATGCTGGTAGACTTTTACACCGCCATCATCGAATCCACCCTCACGTCCTCCATCACAGTCTGGTTCGCTGCGGCCACGGCCAGAGACAAGGCCAAGCTGCAACGCGTCATCCACTCAGCAGAGAAGGTGATCGGCTGCCACCTCCCGTCTCTCCAGGAGCTGCACATCTCCAGGACCTGGAGGCGGGCAGCCAGGATTGTAGCCAACCCCTCTCATCCAGGACATAATCTCTTTCGGCCCCTCCCTTCTGGCAAGAGGCTCCGGTCCATCAGGACCAGGACCTCGCGCCACAAGAACAGCTTCTTCCCCACTAGAGTCAGCCTGCTGAACAGAACCCCAACTCCCCCAGGTGACCCCCCCCTCCCCCCCCCGCCCACCAAAGGACTGTCGGTGCCACTTACAGGCCCCACCATCCCAGCCCATCTGTGCTCCCACTTTAATTCACCTTACTCTACTGTATATAGTGTGTTGTTGTTGTTAACTTAATTTTTAACTTATTCTTAATTGCACTATACACCAAGTCAAATTCCTCGTTTTGTAAAGTGCGCTCTACTGAACCTGGCAATAAAACTTTTTCTGATTTCTGATTCTATTAATCATTGTTTTTTATTCATTCAAAATGCAATTAAATCAATATTTTATCTTTTTTCTTTTCCTTTTTCTTTTTTTTTATCTCTTATATCCTTTTTTATAATCAATGTTTGAACTTCTTTTCCTTTCTATTGTCATGGTTTCAGTTTGTTGTCTTTTTTTTCGCTTTAGTTCTTGTTCTGTCTTGTTTGGTTCTGTTTCCTGTTTTATTTTGAAAGGTTTCCTGTCTTGTCATGTTTTTGAGTTTTACTTCCTTTGGTCCCCATCTGCCCTAATCGTGTTCACCTGTGTCTTGTCTGCCCTGTCTGTATATAAGTCTTGTCTCTGCCTTCCTCCTGTGCTGGTCCATTAACTTCTGCTCATGTTGATCACGTCTTCTTGTCTGGCGTCCATGTCCCTTGCCATGCCACAGTAAGTTTTTGTTTTTAGTTTTGTCATCCTGCTCTGCAGCGCTTTTTGTTAGTTAAATAAACCCACTTGCCCTGAACCCGTTTGCCTCCCGTCTCTGCGCCTGGGTCCTACCTGCTGTCGAGCCTCCCCCCCACACGACATCTATACATCCAATGAAATTAAACTACAAATCAACAAACACAACTGATAACAAATGTCTCTAAAAAATGATGTGTATATTTGCAGAACCTTAAAAACACCAAACAAATAACAAATGCTTCCCAAATAAAGCACAAAAAATGGAACACAAAATGTAAAACCCAAGTTAGAAATTGCAATTTGAAAAGATACTTTTTTCAGCAGCTTTTCAAAATCAATCACCAATTCTACTCTTCTGTGGATGAAACAAAGAACTCCAGAACAATGAAGCCATTTCTCTAAGTCTCTCTCACCTTCAGTTTTAAACAAGGTCTGTGAAAATCCACCATACATTGGTCACATGAACTCAGAGACCTGCTAAAAGTGCACAATTGTAAAAGCTCTTTTATATAGACAACTGTTTGTTTGCTTAGAGCTCTAAATATAAAAAAAAAATGCTTTTCTATCACCTAGACACAGATGGAGAACCATATCAACTGGATTAATAACAGGGTGGCATGTTTAGACAACATGAAGCTGTCCATCACATTTTTGACCTAAACATGTAAACACATCCTTGGCTCTGCGGTTAGGAAATGGTATTTGGGAATCTCTTTATACCAGGAGCCAGCCTGGCCATTGGAACATCGCCACAGTGCCCATCCAGACTGGGACAGCAACGGGGTCCACTTCAGAGCCGTGAGCTGCTGTGTTTAACTCCAGCTGTCCCAGCAAGGGAGACAACTGCAGCAACATCCACTGACCAAGCTGACAAGCCCTGGCAGAAAAGATCCCCACAAGAAAAACACTGGCTCAGGCAGGCTGGTCAAAAAAAAATAGTTTTGCCATTGTGTTGCAGCTCGCAGATCAAGTGGTTTAGTTTTCCAGTAATGTCAGTCAAGAATGCAAGTTCAGATTCACAATGTTCATATTCACCATATTCAACAGACATCTCCTCCAATAGCACCTTAAAAATCCTGTGCTGTTTTGCTTTGCAGCTGAGGTTGTTTACGATTTTCAGAATAAGAGTCATTATATGTCCAGAGCCAATCACTTCTGCACATAAGGCCTGCTGGTGAATGACGCAGCAGTAATGCAGACATTTTGGAAAGTCTGGGTCAGCTTTACAGTGAGTGATGAAACCTGTTTGTCTATTGGTCATAGCAGGAGTCCCATCTGCAGTCACTGCTACCAGCTTTTCTAATTGTACCTTTTTCTGCACAAAAACTCCTTCACCGTGTTATACATTTCAACTCCTCTTGTAGTTGTCTGTTAGGGCAGATGTGTCAGGAGTTCTTCTCTTGTGGAAACCAAAAGCTATGCTGTACTGTTGCCGTCCACAGACTCATTACACTGGACGTTAACCACCTGCACTTTGCAAGATCCCGGTCCAGCTAATTGGCCAAGTTATCAGACATAGCTGACACTCATCTAGACATTGTAGTGGAAATTGAATGAGTTCTATTGTTCTCATCCTTAGGGACAGTGATAGCAATTATCATCATTGCTTGAATTTTTTTCATGCTATATGCAAAATTCTTTGTCCCTTAAGGCAACAGATTACAGCCCCCCCCCCCCCCCCCCCCCCCCAGGCTGCTGTCGTATTAACAATAGCTTGGAGCTCCAGAATGGACAAGAAAAAACGACGAGAATGGCTCGAGCAGGGCGTTGCTCACGGGGCGGTCGCTCGTGCCATGCGGTCGCACGTGCTCGGGCCCGCTAAATGCTACTTGTAGCTTTAATTATTATTATTATTATTATTCTACCGGAAGAGTCGCCTTTTTGAGGCCTTTAACATACCCCAAAACTCACCAAATTTAGCACACACATCAGGAGTCGCGAAAAATTTCGTATTTTATAGGAGATTGGCATGGGCGCAGAAAAACCGCTTGATAGCGCCACCTACAGTGACTTTTGTCCCGACGCCCCGCATACGCTTTAACGTACAAGCTTGATTTTTACAGGGCATGTTCTTCAGATGGAGACCTACAAAAAAGTCTGAAAGGACCCACCTGTCACTCGCACAGGAAGTCTGATATATTGAGGTCAATATGTCATTTTTGCTTCATTTTGGACATTTGCAGGCCTCGCTCTAGAGCGAACTCCTCCTAGAGATTTGTGAATAATGACTCCAAACTTTGGTTTTGTAAACTAAACACATGTCCGATGTTAAATTGCGAAGCTTTTACGTTTTTACGGTTGTTTGTGACCGTGGCGGCGCGTCGAAAATGGAGGTCATTTTGAAAACACGCCATGAAAAGAAAAATGGCCATTACTCAGCCATGCAAAATCCAATATGATCCAAAGTTGATATGCATGATTGTAGTCTGACTTTGAACACATCTGCAGTGGAAGAATCTGGAATAGGTGTAGCGCCACCTGCTGGTAAAAGGAAATGACATGTTTTACTTGGAGCATCACTGCTCCAAGTAGGATGAGCCGACACACCTCAAAATGATGTCCACCTGTTGAAAAGCCATTGATGTTTACTCTGATAAAAAGCCATAACTTTCAATGCGGGGGTGTGGTCGTGACAGAGCGGCGAAGTTGGGCGTCTCGCCATGCACACAAAAGTTGCTCTCACGTGCACATTCCTTGTCCAATCTCACTGAAATTCAATAGAGGTGATGAGGCTTCCATTCTGAACCCATGGATATGACAATCTTGGACGAGCTCCATAGCGCCACCTAGATATTGACAAATACATTTTATGTCACATTCTGACCTATCTTTTCTCTGTGCTTTGTCCGACATTCATAAAATTACAACAGGAGATACTCATAAGGGTCTTCTCTCATCGTCTAAAGTTTCATGGGTGTACACCTGACGGTGCCTGCGCAAGCCACCACCAAACAGGAAGTGGTTGATTGCGTTGCAGTCAGATAATTAAAAATTCATAAAAAATCAGCCGTTTGTATCACGAGGCTGAGATTTCAGAATGAGAGGCCTCTTACATATATCCAACTTAGATACACAGCACTTGCATGGGTGAACAAGAAACGGCTCAATAGCGCCACCTACCATGTTTGTTTTTGAGAGCCCCGCCATGTTCTTTAACATACAAGCTTGATATTTACAGGACATGTTCATCAGATGGAAACCTACAAAAAAGTCTCTTGGGACCAAGCTGTCAGTCGCACAGGAAGTCTGCTATATTGATGTCAATATGTCAGTTTTGCTGTATTTTGGTCATTTGCAGGCCTCGTTCTGGAACGAACTCCTCCTAGAGATTTTTGAACAATGACTCCAAACTTTGGTTTTGTAAACTAAACACATGTCCGATCTTAAATTGCGAAGCTTTTAAGTTTTTACGGTTGTTTGTGACCGTGGCGGCGCGTCAAAATTTGAGGTCGTTTCGAAATCACGCCATGAAAAGAAAAATGGCCATTACTCAGCCATAAATAATCTAATCTGATCCAAATTTGTTGTGC
The DNA here is from genome assembly GCF_053564925.1 of Oryzias latipes. Classification (NCBI taxonomy): domain Eukaryota; kingdom Metazoa; phylum Chordata; class Actinopteri; order Beloniformes; family Adrianichthyidae; genus Oryzias; species Oryzias latipes. Next base: position 26,546,779 of record NC_136252.1, read on the forward strand.
ATTATTGTAGTCTGACTTTGAACACATCTGCAGTGGAAAAATCCGAAACAGGTGTAGCGCCACCTGTTGGCAACAGGAAATGACATGTTTTACTTGGAGCATCACTGCTCCAAGTAGGATGAGCAAACACACCTCAAAATGACGTCCACCTGTTGAAAAACCATTGAAGTTTACTCTGATGAAAAACAAATCTTTCAACGCGGGGGTGTGGTCGTGACAGAGCGGCGAAGTTGGGTATCTCGCCATGCACAAATGTTGCTCTCACGTTCACATTCCTTGTCTGATCTCACTGAAATTAAATAGATTTGATGAAACTTCCATTCTGAACCCATGGATATGACAATTTTGGACGAGCTATATATGTTCATAAATGATCATGAAGCATGATCATATAATCAAGCTTCATAGGAAATCAGCCGTTTGTCTCAGGAAGCTGAGATTTCAGAATTAGATGCGTCTTACAAAGCTCCACGTTTGAAAAGCAGCACTATACGTACGAGAAACATTTAACCACCTTAATCACCCTATTGTGCTGAAAGCAAATTTTTGGACATTTTGACTCAAGCAAATATTTTTATCATAACATCTGTTTAGTTTATCAGCACCAAAATAAAAAATATTTACATTTATAAAATGAACTGGTCAACTCTAGGATTTTATTTATTCAATCTTACATCCTCAAGCTTTTCATCAGTCTCCCCTGCTGCAGGAGTGGAGTTAGCCCCCCCCCCCCCCCCCCCCCCCCCCCCCCCCCCGGCTGTGTGCTCACATGTAAATTAGCCAGGAGTGGCAGACAGAAAGTAGAACAGTTAGAAAGCCTAGTTCAACACTAAAATACAGCAATTTCCTTTGTTTTGTTTGTCTTTTATACATCCTTAGCACTAATCATTGCTTTTTTATTCATCCAAAATACAATTAACTTTATATTTTATCTTTTTTTTTTTTCACAAACAAAATATATGAATGTGCTCCAAAACAAAACCCAGTCTCAGTACACTCCTACAGATGTAACATCAGACAGTAAATGTCTCTTTTATGCTTTTTTAATCAATGCTGCAACTTCTTTTCATTTCCTTTCAATACATCCAAAGAAATTAAACTACAACGACAACAAACACAACATATAGCAAATGTCTCTAAGAAGATTGTGTATATACATTATGTACCACCTTTAAACACCAAATAAATAACAAATCTTTCTAATACAATCACAAAAAATGGAACAAAAAATGTAAAACCCAAATTAGAAATTGCAATTTTAAAAAGATACATTTTTCAGCAGCTTTTCAAAATCAATCACATATTTTACTCTTCTGTGGATGAAACAAAGAAGTCCAGAGCAATGTAGCCACTTCTCCAAAGTCTCTGTCACCTTCAGTTTTACACAAAGTCTGTGAAAATCCACCATACATTGGTCACATGTATTCAGAGACCTGCTAAAAGTCCACAATTGTAAAAGCTCTTATATAGACAACTGTTTGTTTGCTTGGAGCTCTAAATATAAAAAAATGCTTTTCTATCACCTAGACACAGATGGAGAACCATATCAACTGGATTAGTAACAGGGAAACATGTTTAGGTTTAAACTTACATCAATAGACAACATGAAGCTGTTCATCACATTTTTGACCTAAACATGTAAACACATCCTTGGCTCTGCGGTTAGGAAATGGTACTTGGGAATCTCTTCATACCAGGAGCCAGCCTGAACATTGGAACATCACCACAGTGCCCATCCAGACTGGGACAGCAACGGGGTCCACTTCACAGCCGTGAGGCTGCTGTGTTTAACTCCAGCTGTCCCAGCAAGGGAGACAACTGCAGCAACATCCACTGACCAAGCTGGAAAGCCCTGGCAGAAAAGATCCCCACAAGAAAAACACTGGCTCAGGCAGGCTGGTCAATAAAAAAATATAGTTTTACCAATGTCTTGCAGCTCGCAGATCAAGTGGTTTAGTTTTCCAGTAATGTCAGTCAAGAATACAAGTTCAGATTCACCATATTCAGCAGATATCTCCACCAATAGCTCCTTAAAAATCCTGTTCTGTTTTGCTTTGCAGCTGAGGTTTTTTATGATTTTCACAATAGGAGTCATTATATGTCCAGAGCCAATCACTTCTGCACATAAGGCCTACTGGTGAAAGAAGCAGCAGTAATGCAGACATTTTGGAAAGTCTTGGTCAGCTTTACAGTGAGTGATGAAACCTGTTTGTCGGTCAATCATAGCAGGAGCCCTGTCTGCAGGTATGGCTACCAGCTTTTCTAATGGTACCTTTTTCTGCACAAAAACTCCTTCACCGTGTTATACATTTCAACTCCTCTTGTAGTTGTCTGTTAGGGCAGATGTGTCAGGAATTCTTCTCTTGTGGAAACCAAAAGCTATGCTGAACTGTTGCCGTCCACAGACTCATCACACTGGACGTTAAACCACCTGCACTTTGTAAGATCCCGGTCCAGCTAATTGGCCAAGTTATCAGACATAGCTGACACTCATCTAGACATTGTAGTGAAAATTGAATGAGTTCTATTGTTCTCATCCTTAGGGACAGTGATAGCAATTATCATCATTGCTTGTTTCTTAATCTGATAAAAACCTTCTTCTACTTGATGAGAAAATGAGCAGGTCTAAACGAGGCTTAGATTTAAAAAAAATTTTCATGCTATATGCAAAAGTCTTTGTCCTTTAAGGCAACAGATTATAGTCCCCCCCCCCCCCCCCCCACAGGCTGCTGTCATATTAACATTAGCTTGGAGCTCCAGAATGGACAAGAAAAAACGACGAGAATGGCTCGAGCAGGGCATTGCTCACGGGGCGGTCGCTCGTGCCAGGCGGTGGCACGTGCTCGGGCCCGCTAAATGCTACTTGTAGCTTTAATTATTATTATTATTTTTCTTCTGCCGGAAGAATCGCATTTTTGAGGCCTTTAACATACCCCAAAACTCACCAAATTTGGCACACACATCAGGGGTCGCGAAAAATTTCGTATTTTATGAGAAATTGGCATGGGTGCGCAAAAATGGCTCGACAGCGCCACCTACACTGACTTTTGTCCCGACGCCCCGCATACGCTTTAACGTACAAGCTTGATTTTTTCAGGGCATGTTCATCAGATGGAAACCTACAAAAAAGTCTGTAGGTACCAAGCTGTCAGTCGCACAGGAAGTCTGCTATATTGATGTCAATATGTCATTTTTGCTCTATTTTGGACATTTGCAGGCCTCCTTCTAGAACGAACTCCTCCTAGAGATTTGTGAATAATGACTCCAAACTTTGGTTTTGTAAACTAGACACATGTCCGATGTTAAATTGCAAAGCTTTTAAGTTTTTACAGAAGTTTGTGACCGTGGCGGCGCGTAGAAATTCGACGTTGTTTCGAAAACACGCCATGAAAAGAAAAATGGCCATTACTCAGCCATGCATAATCCAATCTGATCAAAAATTGATATGCATGATTGTAGTCTGACTCTGAACACATCTGCAGTGAAAGAATCTGGAAAAAGTGTAGCGCCACCTGCTGGCAAGAGGAAATGACATGTTTGACTTGGAGCATCACTGCTCCGAGTAGGATGAGCCGACACACCTGAAAATGACGTCCACCTGTTGAAAAGCCATTGAAGTTTACTCTGACAAAAAACCATAACTTTCAATGCGGGGGTGTGGTCGTGACAGAGCGGCAAAGTTGGGCATCTCGCTATGCACACAAAAATTGCTCTCACGTGCACATTCCTTGTCCAATCTCACTGAAATTCAATGGATATGATGAAGCTTCTATTCTGAACCCATGGATATGACAATCTTGGACGAGCTCTATAGCGCCACCTAGTTATTGCATTGGGCACATTCTGCCCTGTATTTTCTCTTTGCTTTGTCCGATGTGCATGAAATTAAAACTGGAGATACTCAGAAGGGTCCTCTCTCATCATGTAAAGTTTCATGGGTGTACACCTGACGGTGCCTGCGTAACAGGAAGTGGTCGATTATGTGCACCCAAATAATAGAAATTTATTATAAATCAGCCGTTTGTCTCAGGAAGCTGAGATTTCAGAATTAGATGCCTTTAATAACCTCCAGCTTTGATATGTAACACTATAGGGTCTACGAGAAACTTCATCACTTGATTTTTTTAATGAAATTTTGGACTGAACAAAGATTTTTAGCATAAATTCTGTTTAGGTTATCAGCACCAAGAATTCAACTTTCATAGGCATTTATGTGCTACTGCTTCCTAAAAAAATTCAGAATGATTGAAGTTACAGGTGACATCTTAGAGAGCATTACATCCAAAAAGGTCCGAAAACGTCTTTTTAGGCAAAACTGCAAACACCTATTTTTTTGCATAACTTATCTTTCAAATATCAGCACAAAAAAATTAAAAACGGTAGGGATCTGTGTTTGCTGCCTTCCATATTTTTTTCAGACTTAAAAGTGTAACAGATGATTTATAAAAAATCCTTTTCATCCAAAAACCTGTGTTAAATCTGTCTAGACTCCAAACAAACATTTTTTTATGGTAACTTATGTTTCAACAATCGACACCAATTTTCACAGACCTAAAGCTGAACATGTCCCATAGCTACCTGAATATTTATATAGATATAAAATGAACTGGTCATTCTAACATCTGGCATTCTAACATCTAACATCTTACATGTCAAAGCCTCTCTCAGCCTGGCTCTGCTGAAGGAGTCGTGTTACAACCCCGCCCCCTCCTGCTGGGACCCCTGCTATGTAAATTAGCAAGCAGTGAACAGAGAGATGAGGAGTAAGAATGGTCATTACTCAGGCATGCATAATCCAAAGACAGCCAGTTAAACACTGAAAGACATTTTTTCGGTATGTCTTTCATACATCTTTAGTATTAAAAACTCTCCAAGATGAATGTGCCTGACTCCACCTGCAGGTGGATCACAGACTTCCTGACGGACAGACAGCAGTATGTGAGGCTGGGGAAGCTCGTCTCAGATACTCGGACCACAAGCACCGGATCCCCCCAGGGCTGTGTCCTTTCACCCCTGTTACTCTCCCTGTACACAAACAGCTGCACAGCTGGTCACCTGTCTGTCAAACTCCTGAAGTTTGCTGACGACACCACACTCATCGGCCTCATCTCTGACGGAGATGAGTCGGCCTACAGGAGTGAAATAGCCAGGCTGGTGTCATAGTGCAGCGCTAACAACCTGGAGCTTAATGCTCTGAAGACAGTGGAGATGACAGTGGACTTCAGGAAGGCCCCAGCCCCCCTCCCCCCTGTCATCCTCTGTGACTCCCCGGTGACCTCTGTGGAGTCCTTCTGCTTCCTGGGAACCATCATCAGCCAGGACCTCAAGTGGGAGCAGAACATCAGCTCCATCACTAAGAAGGTCCAGCAGAGGATGTACTTCCTGAGGCAGCTGAAGAAGTTTCACCTCCCTGAAAAGATGCTGGTAGACTTTTACACCGCCATCATCGAATCCACCCTCACGTCCTCCATCACAGTCTGGTTCGCTGCGGCCACGGCCAGAGACAAGCCCAAGCTGCAACGCGTCATCCACTCAGCAGAGAAGGTGATCGGCTGCCACCTCCCGTCTCTCCAGGAGCTGCACATCTCCAGGACCTGGAGGCGGGCAGCCAGGATTGTAGCCAACCCCTCTCATCCAGGACATAATCTCTTTCGGCCCCTCCCTTCTGGCAAGAGGCTCCGGTCCATCAGGACCTCGCGCCACAAGAACAGCTTCTTCCCCACTGCAGTCAGCCTGCTGAACAGTACCCCAACTCCCCCAGGTGACCCCCCCTCCCCCCCCCGCCCACCAAAGGACTGTCGGTGCCACTTACAGGCCCCACCATCCCAGCCCATCTGTGCTCCCACTTTAATTCACCTTACTCTACTGTATATAGTGTGTTGTTGTTGTTAACTTAATTTTTAACTTATTCTTAATTGCACTATACACCAAGTCAAATTCCTCGTTTTGTAAAGTGCGCTCTACTGAACCTGGCAATAAAACTTTTTCTGATTTCTGATTCTGATTCTGATTCTATTAATCATTGTTTTTTATTCATTCAAAATGCAATTAAATCAATATTTTATCTTTTTTCTTTTCCTTTTTCTTTTTTTTTTATCTCTTATATCCTTTTTTATAATCAATGTTTGAACTTCTTTTCCTTTCTATTGTCATGGTTTCAGTTTGTTGTCTTTTTTTTCGCTTTAGTTCTTGTTCTGTCTTGTTTGGTTCTGTTTCCTGTTTTATTTTGAAAGGTTTCCTGTCTTGTCATGTTTCTTGAGTTTTACTTCCTTTGGTCCCCATCTGCCCTAATCGTGTTCACCTGTGTCTTGTCTGCCCTGTCTGTATATAAGTCTTGTCTCTGCCTTCCTCCTGTGCTGGTCCATTAACTTCTGCTCATGTTGATCACGTCTTCTTGTCTGGCGTCCATGTCCCTTGCCATGCCACAGTAAGTTTTTGTTTTTAGTTTTGTCATCCTGCTCTGCAGCGCTTTTTGTTAGTTAAATAAACCCACTTGCCCTGAACCCGTTTGCCTCCCGTCTCTGCGCCTGGGTCCTACCTGCTCTCGAGCCTCCCCCCCACACGACATCTATACATCCAATGAAATTAAACTACAAATCAACAAACACAACTGATAACAAATGTCTCTAAAAAATGATGTGTATATTTGCAGAACCTTAAAAACACCAAACAAATAACAAATGCTTCCCAATTAAAGCACAAAAAATGGAACACAAAATGTAAAACCCAAGTTAGAAATTGCAATTTGAAAAAGATACTTTTTTCAGCAGCTTTTCAAAATCAATCACCAATTCTACTCTTCTGTGGATGAAACAAAGAACTCCAGAACAATGAAGCCATTTCTCTAAGTCTCTCTCACCTTCAGTTTTAAACAAGGTCTGTGAAAATCCACCATACATTGGTCACATGAACTCAGAGACCTGCTAAAAGTGCACAATTGTAAAAGCTCTTTTATATAGACAACTGTTTGTTTGCTTAGAGCTCTAAATATAAAAAAAATGCTTTTCTATCACCTAGACACAGATGGAGAACCATATCAACTGGATTAATAACAGGGTGGCATGTTTAGACAACATGAAGCTGTCCATCACATTTTTGACCTAAACATGTAAACACATCCTTGGCTCTGCGGTTAGGAAATGGTATTTGGGAATCTCTTTATACCAGGAGCCAGCCTGGCCATTGGAACATCGCCACAGTGCCCATCCAGACTGGGACAGCAACGGGGTCCACTTCAGAGCCGTGAGCTGCTGTGTTTAACTCCAGCTGTCCCAGCAAGGTAGACAACTGCAGCAACATCCACTGACCAAGCTGACAAGCCCTGGCAGAAAAGATCCCCACAAGAAAAACACTGGCTCAGGCAGGCTGGTCAAAAAAAAATAGTTTTGCCATTGTCTTGCAGCTCGCAGATCAAGTGGTTTAGTTTTCCAGTAATGTCAGTCAAGAATGCAAGTTCAGATTCACAATGTTCATATTCACCATATTCAACAGACATCTCCTCCAATAGCACCTTAAAAATCCTGTGCTGTTTAGCTTTGCAGCTGAGGTTGTTTACGATTTTCAGAATAAGAGTCATTATATGTCCAGAGCCAATCACTTCTGCACATAAGGCCTGCTGGTGAATGACGCAGCAGTAATGCAGACATTTTGGAAAGTCTGGGTCAGCTTTACAGTGAGTGATGAAACCTGTTTGTCTATTGATCATAGCAGGAGTCCCATCTGCAGTCACTGCTACCAGCTTTTCTAATTGTACCTTTTTCTGCACAAAAACTCCTTCACCGTGTTATACATTTCAACTCCTCTTGTAATTGTCTGTTAGGGCAGATGTGTCAGGAGTTCTTCTCTTGTGGAAACCAAAAGCTATGCTGTACTGTTGCCGTCCACAGACTCATCACACTGGACGTTAACCACCTGCACTTTGCAAGATCCCGGTCCAGCTAATTGGCCAAGTTATCAGACATAGCTGACACTCATCTAGACATTGTAGTGGAAATTGAATGAGTTCTATTGTTCTCATCCTTAGGGACAGTGATAGCAATTATCATCATTGCTTGAATTTTTTTCATGCTATATGCAAAAGTCTTTGTCCCTTAAGGCAACAGATTACAGCCCCCCCCCCCCCCCCCCCAGGCTGCTGTCGTACTAAAAATAGCTTGGAGCTCCAGAATGGACAAGAAAAAACGACGAGAATGGCTCGAGCAGGGTGTTGCTCACGGGGCGGTCGCTCGTGCCATGCGGTCGCACGTGCTCGGGCCCGCTAAATGCTACTTGTAGCTTTAATTATTATTATTCTTTTTCTTCCGACGGAAGAGTCGCCTTTTTGAGGCCTTTAACATACCCCAAAACTCACCAAATTTGGCACACACATCAGGAGTCGCGAAAAATTTCGTATTTTACAGGAGATTGGCATGGGTGCACAAAAACAGCTCGACAGCGCCACCTACAGTGACATTTGTCCCGAGCCCCCGCATATGCTTTGACATACAAGCTTGATTTTTTCAGGACATGTTCATCAGATGGAAACCTACAAAAAAGTCTCTTGGGACCAAGCTGTCAGTCGCACAGGAAGTCTGCTATATTGGTGTCAATATGTCATTTTTGCTCTATTTTGGACATTTGTAGGCCTCGTTCTAGAACGAACTCCTCCTAGAGATTTATGAATAATGACTCCAAACTTTGGTTTTGTAAACTAAACACATGTCCGATGTTAAATTGCGAAGCTTTAAAGGTATTACGGATGTTTGTGACCGTGGCGGCGCGTCGAACTTGGAGGTCATTTTGAAAACACGCCATGAAAAGAAAAATGGCCATTACTCAGCCATGCAAAATCCAATCTGATCCAAAGTTGATATGCATGATTGTAGTCTGACTTTGAACACATCTGCAGTGGAAGAATCTGGAACAAGTGTAGCGCCACCTGCTGGCAGCAGGAAATGACATGTTTGACTTGGAGCATCACTGCTCCAAGTAGGATGAGCCGACACACCTCAAAATGACGTCCACCTGTTGAAAAGCCATTGAAGTTTACTCTGATAAAAAGCCATAACTTTCAACGCAGGGGTGTGGTCGTGACAGAGCGGCGAAGTTGGGCGTCTCGCCGTGCACACAAAAGTTGCTCTCACGTGCACATTCCTTGTCCAATCTCACTGAAATTCAATGGAGGTAATGAGGCTTCCATTCTGAACCCATGGATATGACAATCTTGGACGAGCTCTATAGCGCCACCTAGTTATTGCATTGGGCACATTCTGCCCTGTATTTTCTCTTTGCTTTGTCCGATGTGCATGAAATTAAAACTGGAGATACTCAGAAGGGTCCTCTCTTATCATGTAAAGTTTCATGGGTGTACACCTGACGGTGCCTGCGTAACAGGAAGTGGTCGATTATGTGCACCCAAATAATAGAAATTTATTATAAATCAGCCGTTTGTCTCAGGAAGCTGAGATTTCAGAATTAGATGCCTTTAATAACCTCCAGCTTTGATATGTAACACTATAGGGTCTACGAGAAACTTCATCACTTGATTTTTTTAATGAAATTTTGGACTGAACAAAGATTTTTAGCATAAATTCTGTTTAGGTTATCAGCACCAAGAATTCAACTTTCATAGGCATTTATGTGCTACTGCTTCCTAAAAAAATTCAGAATGATTGAAGTTACAGGTGACATCTTAGAGAGCATTACATCCAAAAAGGTCCGAAAACGTCTTTTTAGGCAAAACTGCAAACACCTATTTTTTTGCATAACTTATCTTTCAAATATCAGCACAAAAAAATTAAAAACGGTAGGGATCTGTGTTTGCTGCCTTCCATATTTTTTTCAGACTTAAAAGTGTAACAGATGATTTATAAAAAATCCTTTTCATCCAAAAACCTGTGTTAAATCTGTCTAGACTCCAAACAAACATTTTTTTATGGTAACTTATGTTTCAACAATCGACACCAATTTTCACAGACCTAAAGCTGAACATGTCCCATAGCTCCCTGAATATTTTCATAGATATAAAATGAACTGGTCATTCTAACATCTGGCATTCTAACATCTAACATCTTACATGTCAAAGCCTCTCTCAGCCTGGCTCTGCTGAAGGAGTCGTGTTACAACCCCGCCCCCTCCTGCTGGGACCCCTGCTATGTAAATTAGCAAGCATTGAACAGAGAGATGAGGAGTAAGAATGGTCATTACTCAGGCATGCATAATCCAAAGACAGCCAGTTAAACACTGAAAGACATATTTTTTCGGTATGTCTTTCATACATCTTTAGTATTAAAAACTCTCCAAGATGAATGTGCCTGACTCCACCTGCAGGTGGATCACAGACTTCCTGACGGACAGACAGCAGTATGTGAGGCTGGGGAAGCTCGTCTCAGATACTCGGACCACAAGCACCGGATCCCCCCAGGGCTGTGTCCTTTCACCCCTGTTACTCTCCCTGTACACAAACAGCTGCACAGCTGGTCACCTGTCTGTCAAACTCCTGAAGTTTGCTGACGACACCACACTCATCGGCCTCATCTCTGACGGAGATGAGTCGGCCTACAGGAGTGAAATAGCCAGGCTGGTGTCATAGTGCAGCGCTAACAACCTGGAGCTTAATGCTCTGAAGACAGTGGAGATGACAGTGGACTTCAGGAAGGCCCCAGCCCCCCTCCCCCCTGTCATCCTCTGTGACTCCCCGGTGACCTCTGTGGAGTCCTTCTGCTTCCTGGGAACCATCATCAGCCAGGACCTCAAGTGGGAGCAGAACATCAGCTCCATCACTAAGAAGGTCCAGCAGAGGATGTACTTCCTGAGGCAGCTGAAGAAGTTTCACCTCCCTGAAAAGATGCTGGTAGACTTTTACACCGCCATCATCGAATCCACCCTCACGTCCTCCATCACAGTCTGGTTCGCTGCGGCCACGGCCAGAGACAAGGCCAAGCTGCAACGCGTCATCCACTCAGCAGAGAAGGTGATCGGCTGCCACCTCCCGTCTCTCCAGGAGCTGCACATCTCCAGGACCTGGAGGCGGGCAGCCAGGATTGTAGCCAACCCCTCTCATCCAGGACATAATCTCTTTCGGCCCCTCCCTTCTGGCAAGAGGCTCCGGTCCATAAGGACCAGGACCTCGCGCCACAAGAACAGCTTCTTCCCCACTGCAGCCAGCCTGCTGAACAGAACCCCAACTCCCCCAGGTGACCCCCCCCCCGCCCACCAAAGGACTGTCGGTGCCACTTACAGGCCCCACCATCCCAGCCCATCTGTGCTCCCACTTTAATTCACCTTACTCTACTGTATATAGTGTGTTGTTGTTGTTAACTTAATTTTTAACTTATTCTTAATTGCACTATACACCAAGTCAAATTCCTCGTTTTGTAAAGTGCGCTCTACTGAACCTGGCAATAAAACTTTTTCTGATTCCTGATTCTGATTCTGATTCTATTAATCATTGTTTTTTATTCATTCAAAATGCAATTAAATCAATATTTTATCTTTTTTCTTTTCCTTTTTCTTTTTTTTTTATCTCTTATATCCTTTTTTATAATCAATGTTTGAACTTCTTTTCCTTTCTATTGTCATGGTTTCAGTTTGTTGTCTTTTTTTTCGCTTTAGTTCTTGTTCTGTCTTGTTTGGTTCTGTTTCCTGTTTTATTTTGAAAGGTTTCCTGTCTTGTCATGTTTCTTGAGTTTTACTTCCTTTGGTCCCCATCTGCCCTAATCGTGTTCACCTGTGTCTTGTCTGCCCTGTCTGTATATAAGTCTTGTCTCTGCCTTCCTCCTGTGCTGGTCCATTAACTTCTGCTCATGTTGATCACGTCTTCTTGTCTGGCGTCCATGTCCCTTGCCATGCCACAGTAAGTTTTTGTTTTTAGTTTTGTCATCCTGCTCTGCAGCGCTTTTTGTTAGTTAAATAAACCCACTTGCCCTGAACCCGTTTGCCTCCCGTCTCTGCGCCTGGGTCCTACCTGCTCTCGAGCCTCCCCCCCACACGACATCTATACATCCAATGAAATTAAACTACAAATCAACAAACACAACTGATAACAAATGTCTCTAAAAAATGATGTGTATATTTGCAGAACCTTAAAAACACCAAACAAATAACAAATGCTTCCCAATTAAAGCACAAAAAATGGAACACAAAATGTAAAACCCAAGTTAGAAATTGCAATTTGAAAAAGATACTTTTTTCAGCAGCTTTTCAAAATCAATCACCAATTCTACTCTTCTGTGGATGAAACAAAGAACTCCAGAACAATGAAGCCATTTCTCTAAGTCTCTCTCACCTTTAGTTTTAAACAAGGTCTGTGAAAATCCACCATACATTGGTCACATGAACTCAGAGACCTGCTAAAAGTGCACAATTGTAAAAGCTCTTTTATATAGACAACTGTTTGTTTGCTTAGAGCTCTAAATATAAAAAAAATGCTTTTCTATCACCTAGACACAGATGGAGAACCATATCAACTGGATTAATAACAGGGTGGCATGTTTAGACAACATGAAGCTGTCCATCACATTTTTTACCTAAACATGTAAACACATCCTTGGCTCTGCGGTTAGGAAATGGTATTTGGGAATCTCTTTATACCAGGAGCCAGCCTGGCCATTGGAACATCGCCACAGTGCCCATCCAGACTGGGACAGCAACGGGGTCCACTTCAGAGCCGTGAGCTGCTGTGTTTAACTCCAGCTGTCCCAGCAAGGTAGACAACTGCAGCAACATCCACTGACCAAGCTGACAAGCCCTGGCAGAAAAGATCCCCACAAGAAAAACACTGGCTCAGGCAGGCTGGTCAAAAAAAAATAGTTTTGCCATTGTCTTGCAGCTCGCAGATCAAGTGGTTTAGTTTTCCAGTAATGTCAGTCAAGAAGGCAAGTTCAGATTCACAATGTTCATATTCACCATATTCAACAGACATCTCCTCCAATAGCACCTTAAAAATCCTGTGCTGTTTTGCTTTGCAGCTGAGGTTGTTTACGATTTTCAGAATAAGAGTCATTATATGTCCAGAGCCAATCACTTCTGCACATAAGGCCTGCTGGTGAATGACGCAGCAGTAATGCAGACATTTTGGAAAGTCTGGGTCAGCTTTACAGTGAGTGATGAAACCTGTTTGTCTATTGATCATAGCAGGAGTCCCATCTGCAGTCACTGCTACCAGCTTTTCTAATTGTACCTTTTTCTGCACAAAAACTCCTTCACCGTGTTATACATTTCAACTCCTCTTGTAGTTGTCTGTTAGGGCAGATGTGTCAGGAGTTCTTCTCTTGTGGAAACCAAAAGCTATGCTGTACTGTTGCCGTCCACAGACTCATCACACTGGACGTAAACCCTCTGCACTTTGCAAGATCCCGGTCCAGCTAATTGGCCAAGTTATCAGACATAGCTGACACTCATCTAGACATTGTAGTGGAAATTGAATGAGTTCTATTGTTCTCATTCTTAGGAACAGTGATAGCAATTATCATCATTGCTTGTTTCTTAATCTGATAAAAACCTTCTTCTACTTGATGAGAAATTGAGCAGGTCTAAACGAGGCTTAGATTTAAGAATTTTTTTCATGCTATATGCATAAGTCTTTGTCCTTTAAGGAAACAGATTACAGTCCCCCCCCCCCCCCCACACACACACAGGCTGCTGTCATATTAACATTATCTTGGAGCTCCAGAATGGACAAGAAAAAACAACGAGAATGGCTCGAGCAGGGCGTTGCTCACGGGGCGGTCGCTCGTGCCAGGCGGTGGCACGTGCTCGGGCCCGCTAAATGCTACTTGTAGCTTTAATTATTATTATTCTTTTTCTTCCGACGGAAGAGTCGCCTTTTTGAGGCCTTTAACATACCCCAAAACTCACCAAATTTGGCACACACATCAGGAGTCGCGAAAAATTTCGTATTTTACAGGAGATTGGCATGGGTGCACAAAAACAGCTCGACAGCGCCACCTACAGTGACATTTGTCCCGAGCCCCCGCATATGCTTTGACATACAAGCTTGATTTTTTCAGGACATGTTCATCAGATGGAAACCTACAAAAAAGTCTCTTGGGACCAAGCTGTCAGTCGCACAGGAAGTCTGCTATATTGGTGTCAATATGTCATTTTTGCTCTATTTTGGACATTTGTAGGCCTCGTTCTAGAACGAACTCCTCCTAGAGATTTATGAATAATGACTCCAAACTTTGGTTTTGTAAACTAAACACATGTCCGATGTTAAATTGCGAAGCTTTAAAGGTATTACGGATGTTTGTGACCGTGGCAGCGCGTCGAACTTGGAGGTCATTTTGAAAACACGCCATGAAAAGAAAAATGGCCATTACTCAGCCATGCAAAATCCAATCTGATCCAAAGTTGATATGCATGATTGTAGTCTGACTTTGAACACATCTGCAGTGGAAGAATCTGGAACAAGTGTAGCGCCACCTGCTGGCAGCAGGAAATGACATGTTTGACTTGGAGCATCACTGCTCCAAGTAGGATGAGCCGACACACCTCAAAATGACGTCCACCTGTTGAAAAGCCATTGAAGTTTACTCTGATAAAAAGCCATAACTTTCAACGCAGGGGTGTGGTCGTGACAGAGCGGCGAAGTTGGGCGTCTCGCCGTGCACACAAAAGTTGCTCTCACGTGCACATTCCTTGTCCAATCTCACTGAAATTCAATGGAGGTAATGAGGCTTCCATTCTGAACCCATGGATATGACAATCTTGGACGAGCTCTATAGCGCCACCTAGTTATTGCATTGGGCACATTCTGCCCTGTATTTTCTCTTTGCTTTGTCCGATGTGCATGAAATTAAAACTGGAGATACTCAGAAGGGTCCTCTCTTATCATGTAAAGTTTCATGGGTGTACACCTGACGGTGCCTGCGTAACAGGAAGTGGTCGATTATGTGCACCCAAATAATAGAAATTTATTATAAATCAGCCGTTTGTCTCAGGAAGCTGAGATTTCAGAATTAGATGCCTTTAATAACCTCCAGCTTTGATATGTAACACTATAGGGTCTACGAGAAACTTCATCACTTGATTTTTTTAATGAAATTTTGGACTGAACAAAGATTTTTAGCATAAATTCTGTTTAGGTTATCAGCACCAAGAATTCAACTTTCATAGGCATTTATGTGCTACTGCTTCCTAAAAAAATTCAGAATGATTGAAGTTACAGGTGACATCTTAGAGAGCATTACATCCAAAAAGGTCCGAAAACGTCTTTTTAGGCAAAACTGCAAACACCTATTTTTTTGCATAACTTATCTTTCAAATATCAGCACAAAAAAATTAAAAACGGTAGGGATCTGTGTTTGCTGCCTTCCATATTTTTTTCAGACTTAAAAGTGTAACAGATGATTTATAAAAAATCCTTTTCATCCAAAAACCTGTGTTAAATCTGTCTAGACTCCAAACAAACATTTTTTTATGGTAACTTATGTTTCAACAATCGACACCAATTTTCACAGACCTAAAGCTGAACATGTCCCATAGCTCCCTGAATATTTTCATAGATATAAAATGAACTGGTCATTCTAACATCTGGCATTCTAACATCTAACATCTTACATGTCAAAGCCTCTCTCAGCCTGGCTCTGCTGAAGGAGTCGTGTTACAACCCCGCCCCCTCCTGCTGGGACCCCTGCTATGTAAATTAGCAAGCATTGAACAGAGAGATGAGGAGTAAGAATGGTCATTACTCAGGCATGCATAATCCAAAGACAGCCAGTTAAACACTGAAAGACATATTTTTTCGGTATGTCTTTCATACATCTTTAGTATTAAAAACTCTCCAAGATGAATGTGCCTGACTCCACCTGCAGGTGGATCACAGACTTCCTGACGGACAGACAGCAGTATGTGAGGCTGGGGAAGCTCGTCTCAGATACTCGGACCACAAGCACCGGATCCCCCCAGGGCTGTGTCCTTTCACCCCTGTTACTCTCCCTGTACACAAACAGCTGCACAGCTGGTCACCTGTCTGTCAAACTCCTGAAGTTTGCTGACGACACCACACTCATCGGCCTCATCTCTGACGGAGATGAGTCGGCCTACAGGAGTGAAATAGCCAGGCTGGTGTCATAGTGCAGCGCTAACAACCTGGAGCTTAATGCTCTGAAGACAGTGGAGATGACAGTGGACTTCAGGAAGGCCCCAGCCCCCCTCCCCCCTGTCATCCTCTGTGACTCCCCGGTGACCTCTGTGGAGTCCTTCTGCTTCCTGGGAACCATCATCAGCCAGGACCTCAAGTGGGAGCAGAACATCAGCTCCATCACTAAGAAGGTCCAGCAGAGGATGTACTTCCTGAGGCAGCTGAAGAAGTTTCACCTCCCTGAAAAGATGCTGGTAGACTTTTACACCGCCATCATCGAATCCACCCTCACGTCCTCCATCACAGTCTGGTTCGCTGCGGCCACGGCCAGAGACAAGGCCAAGCTGCAACGCGTCATCCACTCAGCAGAGAAGGTGATCGGCTGCCACCTCCCGTCTCTCCAGGAGCTGCACATCTCCAGGACCTGGAGGCGGGCAGCCAGGATTGTAGCCAACCCCTCTCATCCAGGACATAATCTCTTTCGGCCCCTCCCTTCTGGCAAGAGGCTCCGGTCCATAAGGACCAGGACCTCGCGCCACAAGAACAGCTTCTTCCCCACTGCAGCCAGCCTGCTGAACAGAACCCCAACTCCCCCAGGTGACCCCCCCCCCGCCCACCAAAGGACTGTCGGTGCCACTTACAGGCCCCACCATCCCAGCCCATCTGTGCTCCCACTTTAATTCACCTTACTCTACTGTATATAGTGTGTTGTTGTTGTTAACTTAATTTTTAACTTATTCTTAATTGCACTATACACCAAGTCAAATTCCTCGTTTTGTAAAGTGCGCTCTACTGAACCTGGCAATAAAACTTTTTCTGATTCCTGATTCTGATTCTGATTCTATTAATCATTGTTTTTTATTCATTCAAAATGCAATTAAATCAATATTTTATCTTTTTTCTTTTCCTTTTTCTTTTTTTTTTATCTCTTATATCCTTTTTTATAATCAATGTTTGAACTTCTTTTCCTTTCTATTGTCATGGTTTCAGTTTGTTGTCTTTTTTTTCGCTTTAGTTCTTGTTCTGTCTTGTTTGGTTCTGTTTCCTGTTTTATTTTGAAAGGTTTCCTGTCTTGTCATGTTTCTTGAGTTTTACTTCCTTTGGTCCCCATCTGCCCTAATCGTGTTCACCTGTGTCTTGTCTGCCCTGTCTGTATATAAGTCTTGTCTCTGCCTTCCTCCTGTGCTGGTCCATTAACTTCTGCTCATGTTGATCACGTCTTCTTGTCTGGCGTCCATGTCCCTTGCCATGCCACAGTAAGTTTTTGTTTTTAGTTTTGTCATCCTGCTCTGCAGCGCTTTTTGTTAGTTAAATAAACCCACTTGCCCTGAACCCGTTTGCCTCCCGTCTCTGCGCCTGGGTCCTACCTGCTCTCGAGCCTCCCCCCCACACGACATCTATACATCCAATGAAATTAAACTACAAATCAACAAACACAACTGATAACAAATGTCTCTAAAAAATGATGTGTATATTTGCAGAACCTTAAAAACACCAAACAAATAACAAATGCTTCCCAATTAAAGCACAAAAAATGGAACACAAAATGTAAAACCCAAGTTAGAAATTGCAATTTGAAAAAGATACTTTTTTCAGCAGCTTTTCAAAATCAATCACCAATTCTACTCTTCTGTGGATGAAACAAAGAACTCCAGAACAATGAAGCCATTTCTCTAAGTCTCTCTCACCTTCAGTTTTAAACAAGGTCTGTGAAAATCCACCATACATTGGTCACATGAACTCAGAGACCTGCTAAAAGTGCACAATTGTAAAAGCTCTTTTATATAGACAACTGTTTGTTTGCTTAGAGCTCTAAATATAAAAAAAATGCTTTTCTATCACCTAGACACAGATGGAGAACCATATCAACTGGATTAATAACAGGGTGGCATGTTTAGACAACATGAAGCTGTCCATCACATTTTTGACCTAAACATGTAAACACATCCTTGGCTCTGCGGTTAGGAAATGGTATTTGGGAATCTCTTTATACCAGGAGCCAGCCTGGCCATTGGAACATCGCCACAGTGCCCATCCAGACTGGGACAGCAACGGGGTCCACTTCAGAGCCGTGAGCTGCTGTGTTTAACTCCAGCTGTCCCAGCAAGGTAGACAACTGCAGCAACATCCACTGACCAAGCTGACAAGCCCTGGCAGAAAAGATCCCCACAAGAAAAACACTGGCTCAGGCAGGCTGGTCAAAAAAAAATAGTTTTGCCATTGTCTTGCAGCTCGCAGATCAAGTGGTTTAGTTTTCCAGTAATGTCAGTCAAGAAGGCAAGTTCAGATTCACAATGTTCATATTCACCATATTCAACAGACATCTCCTCCAATAGCACCTTAAAAATCCTGTGCTGTTTTGCTTTGCAGCTGAGGTTGTTTACGATTTTCAGAATAAGAGTCATTATATGTCCAGAGCCAATCACTTCTGCACATAAGGCCTGCTGGTGAATGACGCAGCAGTAATGCAGACATTTTGGAAAGTCTGGGTCAGCTTTACAGTGAGTGATGAAACCTGTTTGTCTATTGATCATAGCAGGAGTCCCATCTGCAGTCACTGCTACCAGCTTTTCTAATTGTACCTTTTTCTGCACAAAAACTCCTTCACCGTGTTATACATTTCAACTCCTCTTGTAGTTGTCTGTTAGGGCAGATGTGTCAGGAGTTCTTCTCTTGTGGAAACCAAAAGCTATGCTGTACTGTTGCCGTCCACAGACTCATCACACTGGACGTAAACCCTCTGCACTTTGCAAGATCCCGGTCCAGCTAATTGGCCAAGTTATCAGACATAGCTGACACTCATCTAGACATTGTAGTGGAAATTGAATGAGTTCTATTGTTCTCATTCTTAGGAACAGTGATAGCAATTATCATCATTGCTTGTTTCTTAATCTGATAAAAACCTTCTTCTACTTGATGAGAAATTGAGCAGGTCTAAACGAGGCTTAGATTTAAGAATTTTTTTCATGCTATATGCATAAGTCTTTGTCCTTTAAGGAAACAGATTACAGTCCCCCCCCCCCCCCCCCACACACACACAGGCTGCTGTCATATTAACATTATCTTGGAGCTCCAGAATGGACAAGAAAAAACAACGAGAATGGCTCGAGCAGGGCGTTGCTCACGGGGCGGTCGCTCGTGCCAGGCGGTGGCACGTGCTCGGGCCCGCTAAATGCTACTTGTAGCTTTAATTATTATTATTATTATTCTTCCGACTTTTCCGTCGCCTTTTTGAGGCCTTTAACATACCCCAAAACTCACCAAATTTTGTATACACATCAGGAGTCGCGAAAAATTTCATATTTTATAGGAGAACGGCATAGGTAAACAAAAATGGCTCGATAGCGCCACCTGCAAAATTTGTTTTCGCGAGCACCTCCATATGCTTTATAGTACAAACCTGATTTTAACAGGGCATGTTCATCGGATAGAAACCTACAAAAAAGTCTCTTGGGACCAAGCTGTCAGTCGCACAGGAAGTCTGATATTTTGATGACAATATGTCATTTTTGCTGTATTTTGGTCATTTGCAGGCCTCGCTCTAGAACGAACTCCTCCTAGAGATTTGAGAGTAATGACTCCAAACTTTGGTTTTGTAAACTAGACACATGTCCGATGTTAAATTGCAAAGCTTTTAAGTTTTTATGGATGTTTGTGACCATGGCGGCGCGTCAAAATTGGAGGTCGTTTCGAAAACACGCCATGAAAAGAAAAATGGCCATTACTCAGCCATGCATAATCCAATCTGATCCAAAATTGATGTGCATGATTGTAGTCTGACTCTGAACACATCTGCAGTGAAAAAATCTGGAAAAAGTGTAGCGCCACCTGCTGGCAAGAGGAAATGACATGTTTTACTTGGAGCATCACTACTCCGAGTAGGATGAGCCGACACACCTGAAAATGACGTCCACCTGTTGAAAAGCCATTGAAGTTTACTCTGACAAAAAACCATAACTTTCAATGCGGGGGTGTGGTCGTGACAGAGCGGCAAAGTTGGGCATCTCGCTATGCACACAAAAGTTGCTCTCACGTGCACATTCCTTGTCCAATCTCACTGAAATTCAATGGATATGATGAAGCTTCTATTCTGAACCCATGGATATGACAATCTTGGACGAGCTCTATAGCGCCACCTAGTTATTGCATTGGGCACATTCTGCCCTGTATTTTCTCTTTGCTTTGTCCGATGTGCATGAAATTAAAACTGGAGATACTCAGAAGGGTCCTCTCTCATCATGTAAAGTTTCATGGGTGTACACCTGACGGTGCCTGCGTAACAGGAAGTGGTCGATTATGTGCACCCAAATAATAGAAATTTATTATAAATCAGCCGTTTGTCTCAGGAAGCTGAGATTTCAGAATTAGATGCCTTTAATAACCTCCAGCTTTGATATGTAACACTATAGGGTCTACGAGAAACTTCATCACTTGATTTTTTTAATGAAATTTTGGACTGAACAAAGATTTTTAGCATAAATTCTGTTTAGGTTATCAGCACCAAGAATTCAACTTTCATAGGCATTTATGTGCTACTGCTTCCTAAAAAAATTCAGAATGATTGAAGTTACAGGTGACATCTTAGAGAGCATTACATCCAAAAAGGTCCGAAAACGTCTTTTTAGGCAAAACTACAAACACCTATTTTTTTTCATAACTTAATCATCATATATCAACACCATTTATTTTTTTAAATGTAGGGATCTGTGTTTGCTGCCTTCCATATTTTTTTCAGAAGTCCAGGTGAAACAGATGATTTTAAAAAAATCCTGATTCATCCCAAAACCTGTGCTTTTTCCGTCTGGACTCCAAACAAGTGTGTTTTAAAATTACTTATGCTTCAAATATCCACACCAAGTTTCACACGCATATAGCTGAACATGTCTAAATGCTTCTTGAATATTCTTTACAGATATAAAATGAACTGGTCAACTGTAGGATGTCATTTCCTCTTACATGCTTAAGTCTTTTCCTCATGCTGCAGCCTGCTCCTCAATCATCCCTGTTGCTGGAGTCAAATTTCACCCCCCCCCCCCCCACACACACACACACCAGCTGCCAGTTCATATGCTAACTAACCCAGAAGTGAGGTGACAAGAGTTTAGACACAAGAGGGAGGGCAGACTGCTTTTTCATTTGTTTTGTATGTCTTTCATAGATTTTTATGAATAATCATTGCTTTTCTAGTCATGTAAAATGCAATTAACCTAATATTTTATCTTTTTTTTTTACAAACAAAACATATGAATGTGCTCCAAAACAAAACCCAACTCTCAGTACAGTTCTACAGATGTAACATAAGACTTAGACAGTAAATGTCTCTTTTATCCTTTTTTAATCAATGCTGCAACTTCTTTTCCTTAATATAAATCCAATGAAATTAAACTACAAAACCAAAAAACACAACGTATAGCAAATTTCTCTAAATAAATTATGTGTATATACAATATGTAGCACTTTTAAACAAAATAATAACAAATCCTTCCAATACAAGCACAGAAAAATGGAACACAAAATTTAAAACCCAAATTTGAAATGGCAATTTTAAAAAGATAATTTTTTCAGCCTGCTAAAAGTGCACAATTGTAAAAGCTCTTTTATATAGACAACTGTTTGGTTGCTTAGAGCTCTAAATATAAAAACAATGCCTTTATGGACGTGGCACGGATGGCACGGATGTTCAGCAGGGTAAACCCCAGGAAAGCGGCGGGACCTGATGGAGTTCCCGGAAAGGTTCTGCGGGCCTGCGCCGATCAACTCTCCCAGGTCTTCACAAAAATCTTCAACCTGTCGCTAGCTCAGGCTTTCATCCCTGCTTGCCTGAAGTCATCCACTATCATCCCGATACCCAAAAAGTCCTCATCCACAGCCTTCCTCACGGACTTCCGCCCAGTTGCACTCACTGCTGTCATCACAAAGTGTCTGGAGCGGCTGCTCCTGGGACACATCAAAGACTCCCTCCCTCCAATCTTCGTCCCCCACCAGTTTGCTTACAAAGCAAACAGATCAACGGATGATGCCATTTCCATCACCCTCCACACTGCGCTGAGCCACCTGGAACACAGAGACACCTACGCCAGGATGCTCTTTGTGGACTATAGCTCAGCCTTTAACACAATCATTCCTGACATTCTGGTCAACAAACTGTCTGAACTAGGACTCCACCCACTCACCTGCTCGTGGATCAAGGACTTCCTGACAAACAGACCACAGACAGTCAAACTTGACCCCCACCTCTCCTCCACCCGGACGCTGAGCACAGGCTCCACACAGGGATGTGTGCTGAGTCCTCTGCTGTATACACTGTACACAGCAGACTGCAGACCAGCCCACACCAGCAACACCGTGGTGAAGTTTGCAGACGACACTACTGTGGTGGGGCTGATCTCTGGGGACGACGAGACGGCCTACAGAGACGAAGTCCTGAAACTCTCAAGGTGGTGTCAGGCTAATAACCTCATCCTGAACACCACCAAGACCAAGGAGATCATCCTGGACTTCAGAAAAAACAGAACAGATC
Organism: Oryzias latipes; assembly: GCF_053564925.1. Taxonomy (NCBI): domain Eukaryota; kingdom Metazoa; phylum Chordata; class Actinopteri; order Beloniformes; family Adrianichthyidae; genus Oryzias; species Oryzias latipes. The sequence continues at coordinate 26,569,362 of NC_136252.1, forward strand.
CACCCCCACTCTACATCGATGGAAACTGTGTGGAGAGGGTCCACAGCTTCACCCTCCTGGGCACCACCATCTCTGCTGACCTCACATGGTCTAACAACACCATGACTGTCATCAGGAAAGCCCAGCAACGCCTGCACTTCCTGAGAAAACTTAGGAGGAACGACGTCAGCCAGGAGCTGCTGGTAACGTTCTACCGCTCAACCATTGAGAGCATTCTGTCCTATGGCATCACAGTGTGGTTTTCCCACTGCACTGAAGCAGAACGGCAGAGTCTCCAGAGAGTGGTAAAGACAGCGCAGAGGATCATCGGCTGCCCCCTCCCCTCACTGAAGGACATTTACCAGTCTCGCTGCCTCAGCAGAGTGACTAGCATCACCACTAACTCCACCCATTCTGCTTTCCCTCTGTTTGAACTGCTGCCCTCTGGAAGGAGATACAGGTCCATCAGAACCAGGACAAACAGACTAAGAAACAGCTTTTTTCCACAGGCAATTATCATACGGAATGCACATACGTCCACCAACCACACCTCACTCTAATTTTACTACAATGCGTGCAATATCCTGACTGTCTAACCGGGTCACTGTGCAATAACTTGATATTTATTAAGCTGTGCTCACAGCAACTCATGTAATTCCATTCTATTTTATTCACAAATATTTAATATTTAACAGTTTCTGTCCATATTGTTCATTTTTTGTTAAGAGTTGTAAATACAGTATTTCTTTTTCTATTCTATTTTTATTTTTATTTTATGTAACTCCTTCACTCCAAGGCTGCTGCAATTTCATTGTATCCCCATGTACAATGACAATAAACGATTCTGATTCTGATTATATCACTTAGACACAGATGGAGAACCATATCAACTGGATTGGTAACAGCAACAACCACCGACCAAGCCGGCAAGCCCTGGCAGAAAAGATCCCCACAAGAAACACTGCAGGCTGTTCCATAAAAAATATAGTTTTACCATTGCCTTGCAGATCACAGTTGAAGTGGTTTAGTTTTCCTAAAAAAATTCAGAATGATTGAAGTTACAGGTGAACTTTTAGACAACATTTGATCCAAAAAGGTCCGAAAACGTCTTTTTAGGCAAAACTGCAAACACCTATTTTTTTGCATAACTTATCTTTCAAATATCAGCACAAAAAAATTAAAAACGGTAGGGATCTGTGTTTGCTGCCTTCCATATTTTTTTCAGACTTAAAAGTGTAACAGATGATTTATAAAAAATCCTTTTTCATCCAAAAACCTGTGTTAAATCTGTCTAGACTTAGTATTAAAAACTCTCCAAGATGAATGTGCCTGACTCCACCTGCAGGTGGATCACAGACTTCCTGACGGACAGACAGCAGTATGTGAGGCTGGGGAAGCTCGTCTCAGATACTCGGACCACAAGCACCGGATCCCCCCAGGGCTGTGTCCTTTCACCCCTGTTACTCTCCCTGTACACAAACAGCTGCACAGCTGGTCACCTGTCTGTCAAACTCCTGAAGTTTGCTGACGACACCACACTCATCGGCCTCATCTCTGACGGAGATGAGTCGGCCTACAGGAGTGAAATAGCCAGGCTGGTGTCATAGTGCAGCGCTAACAACCTGGAGCTTAATGCTCTGAAGACAGTGGAGATGACAGTGGACTTCAGGAAGGCCCCAGCCCCCCTCCCCCCTGTCATCCTCTGTGACTCCCCGGTGACCTCTGTGGAGTCCTTCTGCTTCCTGGGAACCATCATCAGCCAGGACCTCAAGTGGGAGCAGAACATCAGCTCCATCACTAAGAAGGTCCAGCAGAGGATGTACTTCCTGAGGCAGCTGAAGAAGTTTCACCTCCCTGAAAAGATGCTGGTAGACTTTTACACCGCCATCATCGAATCCACCCTCACGTCCTCCATCACAGTCTGGTTCGCTGCGGCCACGGCCAGAGACAAGGCCAAGCTGCAACGCGTCATCCACTCAGCAGAGAAGGTGATCGGCTGCCACCTCCCGTCTCTCCAGGAGCTGCACATCTCCAGGACCTGGAGGCGGGCAGCCAGGATTGTAGCCAACCCCTCTCATCCAGGACATAATCTCTTTCGGCCCCTCCCTTCTGGCAAGAGGCTCCGGTCCATCAGGACCAGGACCTCGCGCCACAAGAACAGCTTCTTCCCCACTGCAGTCAGCCTGCTGAACAGTACCCCAACTCCCCCAGGTGACCCCCCCTCCCCCCCCGCCCACCAAAGGACTGTCGGTGCCACTTACAGGCCCCACCATCCCAGCCCATCTGTGCTCCCACTTTAATTCACCTTACTCTACTGTATATAGTGTGTTGTTGTTGTTAACTTAATTTTTAACTTATTCTTAATTGCACTATACACCAAGTCAAATTCCTCGTTTTGTAAAGTGCGCTCTACTGAACCTGGCAATAAAACTTTTTCTGATTTCTGATTCTATTAATCATTGTTTTTTATTCATTCAAAATGCAATTAAATCAATATTTTATCTTTTTTCTTTTCCTTTTTCTTTTTTTTTATCTCTTATATCCTTTTTTATAATCAATGTTTGAACTTCTTTTCCTTTCTATTGTCATGGTTTCAGTTTGTTGTCTTTTTTTTCGCTTTAGTTCTTGTTCTGTCTTGTTTGGTTCTGTTTCCTGTTTTATTTTGAAAGGTTTCCTGTCTTGTCATGTTTTTGAGTTTTACTTCCTTTGGTCCCCATCTGCCCTAATCGTGTTCACCTGTGTCTTGTCTGCCCTGTCTGTATATAAGTCTTGTCTCTGCCTTCCTCCTGTGCTGGTCCATTAACTTCTGCTCATGTTGATCACGTCTTCTTGTCTGGCGTCCATGTCCCTTGCCATGCCACAGTAAGTTTTTGTTTTTAGTTTTGTCATCCTGCTCTGCAGCGCTTTTTGTTAGTTAAATAAACCCACTTGCCCTGAACCCGTTTGCCTCCCGTCTCTGCGCCTGGGTCCTACCTGCTGTCGAGCCTCCCCCCCACACGACATCTATACATCCAATGAAATTAAACTACAAATCAACAAACACAACTGATAACAAATGTCTCTAAAAAATGATGTGTATATTTGCAGAACCTTAAAAACACCAAACAAATAACAAATGCTTCCCAAATAAAGCACAAAAAATGGAACACAAAATGTAAAACCCAAGTTAGAAATTGCAATTTGAAAAGATACTTTTTTCAGCAGCTTTTCAAAATCAATCACCAATTCTACTCTTCTGTGGATGAAACAAAGAACTCCAGAACAATGAAGCCATTTCTCTAAGTCTCTCTCACCTTCAGTTTTAAACAAGGTCTGTGAAAATCCACCATACATTGGTCACATGAACTCAGAGACCTGCTAAAAGTGCACAATTGTAAAAGCTCTTTTATATAGACCTGTAAATATAAAAAAAAATGCTTTTCTATCACCTAGACACAGATGGAGAACCATATCAACTGGATTAATAACAGGGTGGCATGTTTAGACAACATGAAGCTGTCCATCACATTTTTGACCTAAACATGTAAACACATCCTTGGCTCTGCGGTTAGGAAATGGTATTTGGGAATCTCTTTATACCAGGAGCCAGCCTGGCCATTGGAACATCGCCACAGTGCCCATCCAGACTGGGACAGCAACGGGGTCCACTTCAGAGCCGTGAGCTGCTGTGTTTAACTCCAGCTGTCCCAGCAAGGGAGACAACTGCAGCAACATCCACTGACCAAGCCGGCAAGCCCTGGCAGAAAAGATCCCCACAAGAAAAACACTGGCTCAGGCAGGCTTGTCAAAAAAAAATAGTTTTGCCATTGTCTTGCAGCTCGCAGATCAAGTGGTTTAGTTTTCCAGTAATGTCAGTCAAGAATGCAAGTTCAGATTCACAATGTTCATATTCACCATATTCAACAGACATCTCCTCCAATAGCACCTTAAAAATCCTGTGCTGTTTTGCTTTGCAGCTGAGGTTGTTTACGATTTTCAGAATAAGAGTCATTATATGTCCAGAGCCAATCACTTCTGCACATAAGGCCTGCTGGTGAATGACGCAGCAGTAATGCAGACATTTTGGAAAGTCTGGGTCAGCTTTACAGTGAGTGATGAAACCTGTTTGTCTATTGATCATAGCAGGAGTCCCATCTGCAGTCACTGCTACCAGCTTTTCTAATTGTACCTTTTTCTGCACAAAAACTCCTTCACCGTGTTATACATTTCAACTCCTCTTGTAGTTGTCTGTTAGGGCAGATGTGTCAGGAGTTCTTCTCTTGTGGAAACCAAAAGCTATGCTGTACTGTTGCCGTCCACAGACTCATCACACTGGACGTTAACCACCTGCACTTTGCAAGATCCCGGTCCAGCTAATTGGCCAAGTTATCAGACATAGCTGACACTCATCTAGACATTGTAGTGGAAATTGAATGAGTTCTATTGTTCTCATCCTTAGGGACAGTGATAGCAATTATCATCATTGCTTGAATTTTTTTCATGCTATATGCAAAAGTCTTTGTCCCTTAAGGCAACAGATTACAGCCCCCCCCCCCCCCCCCCCCCCCCCCCCCCAGGCTGCTGTCGTATTAACAATAGCTTGGAGCTCCAGAATGGACAAGAAAAAACGACGAGAATGGCTCGAGCAGGGCGTTGCTCACGGGGCGGTCGCTCGTGCCATGCGGTCGCACGTGCTCGGGCCCGCTAAATGCTACTTGTAGCTTTAATTATTATTATTTTTCTTCTGCCGGAAGAATCGCATTTTTGAGGCCTTTAACATACCCCAAAACTCACCAAATTTGGCACACACATCAGGAGTCGCGAAAAATTTCGTATTTTATGGGAAATTGGCATGGGTGCGCAAAAATGGCTCGACAGCGCCACCTACAGTGACTTTTGTCCCGACGCCCCGCATACGCTTTAACGTACAAGCTTGATTTTTACAGGGCATGTTCTTCAGATGGAGACCTACAAAAAAGTCTGAAAGGACCCACCTGTCACTCGCACAGGAAGTCTGATATATTGAGGTCAATATGTCATTTTTGCTCTATTTTGGACATTTGCAGGCCTCCTTCTAGAACGAACTCCTCCTAGAGATTTGTGAATAATGACTCCAAACTTTGGTTTTGTAAACTAAACACATGTCCGATGTTAAATTGCAAAGCTTTTAAGTTTTTACAGAAGTTTGTGGTCGTGGCGGCGCGTAGAAATTTGACGTTGTTTCGAAAACACGCCATGAAAAGAAAAATGGCCATAACTCAGCCATGCATATTCCAATCTGATCCAAAATTGATATGCATGATTGTAGTCTGACTCTGAACACATCTGCAGTGAAAGAATCTGGAAAAAGTTTAGCGCCACCTGCTGGCAAGATGAAATGACATGTTTTACTTGGAGCATCACTGCTCTGAGTAGGATGAGCCGACACACCTGAAAATGACATCCACCTGTTGAAAAGCCATTGAAGTTTACTCTGACAAAAAACCATAACTTTCAATGCGGGGGTGTGGTCGTGACAGAGCGGCAAAGTTGGGCATCTCGCCATGCACACAAAAGTTGCTCTCACGTGCACATTCCTTGTCCAATCTCACTGAAATTCAATGGATATGATGAAGCTTCTATTCTGAACCCATGGATATGACAATCTTGGACGAGCTCTATAGCGCCACCTAGTTATTGCATTGGGCACATTCTGCCCTGTATTTTCTCTTTGCTTTGTCCGATGTGCATGAAATTAAAACTGGAGATACTCAGAAGGGTCCTCTCTCATCATGTAAAGTTTCATGGGTGTACACCTGACGGTGCCTGCGTAACAGGAAGTGGTCGATTATGTGCACCCAAATAATAGAAATTTATTATAAATCAGCCGTTTGTCTCAGGAAGCTGAGATTTCAGAATTAGATGCCTTTAATAACCTCCAGCTTTGATATGTAACACTATAGGGTCTACGAGAAACTTCATCACTTGATTTTTTTAATGAAATTTTGGACTGAACAAAGATTTTTAGCATAAATTCTGTTTAGGTTATCAGCACCAAGAATTCAACTTTCATAGGCATTTATGTGCTACTGCTTCCTAAAAAAATTCAGAATGATTGAAGTTACAGGTGACATCTTAGAGAGCATTACATCCAAAAAGGTCCGAAAACGTCTTTTTAGGCAAAACTACAAACACCTATTTTTTTTCATAACTTAATCATCATATATCAACACCATTTATTTTTTCAAATGTAGGGATCTGTGTTTGCTGCCTTCCATATTTTTTTCAGAAGTCCAGGTGAAACAGATGATTTAAAAAAAATCCTGATTCATCCCAAAACCTGTGCTTTTTCCGTCTGGACTCCAAACAAGTGTGTTTTAAAATTACTTATGCTTCAAATATCCACACCAAGTTTCACACGCATATAGCTGAACATGTCTAAATGCTTCTTGAATATTCTTTACAGATATAAAATGAACTGGTCAACTGTAGGATGTCATTTCCTCTTACATGCTTAAGTCTTTTCCTCATGCTGCAGCCTGCTCCTCAATCATCCCTGTTGCTGGAGTCAAATTTCACCCCCCCCCCCCCCCCCCCCCACACACACACACACACCAGCTGCCAGTTCATATGCTAACTAACCCAGAAGTGAGGTGACAAGAGTTTAGACACAAGAGGGAGGGCAGACTGCTTTTTCATTTGTTTTGTATGTCTTTCATAGATTTTTATGAATAATCATTGCTTTTCTAGTCATGTAAAATGCAATTAACCTAATATTTTATCTTTTTTTTTTTACAAACAAAACATATGAATGTGCTCCAAAACAAAACCCAACTCTCAGTACAGTTCTACAGATGTAACATAAGACTTAGACAGTAAATGTCTCTTTTATCCTTTTTTAATCAATGCTGCAACTTCTTTTCCTTAATATAAATCCAATGAAATTAAACTACAAAACCAAAAAACACAACGTATAGCAAATTTCTCTAAATAAATTATGTGTATATACAATATGTAGCACTTTTAAACAAAATAATAACAAATCCTTCCAATACAAGCACAGAAAAATGGAACACAAAATTTAAAACCCAAATTTGAAATGGCAATTTTAAAAAGATAATTTTTTCAGCCTGCTAAAAGTGCACAATTGTAAAAGCTCTTTTATATAGACAACTGTTTGGTTGCTTAGAGCTCTAAATATAAAAACAATGCCTTTATGGACGTGGCACGGATGGCACGGATGTTCAGCAGGGTAAACCCCAGGAAAGCGGCGGGACCTGATGGAGTTCCCGGAAAGGTTCTGCGGGCCTGCGCCGATCAACTCTCCCAGGTCTTCACAAAAATCTTCAACCTGTCGCTAGCTCAGGCTTTCATCCCTGCTTGCCTGAAGTCATCCACTATCATCCCGATACCCAAAAAGTCCTCATCCACAGCCTTCCTCACGGACTTCCGCCCAGTTGCACTCACTGCTGTCATCACAAAGTGTCTGGAGCGGCTGCTCCTGGGACACATCAAAGACTCCCTCCCTCCAATCTTCGTCCCCCACCAGTTTGCTTACAAAGCAAACAGATCAATGGATGATGCCATGTCCATCACCCTCCACACTGCGCTGAGCCACCTGGAACACAGAGACACCTACGCCAGGATGCTCTTTGTGGACTATAGCTCAGCCTTTAACACAATCATTCCTGACATTCTGGTCAACAAACTGTCTGAACTAGGACTCCACCCACTCACCTGCTCGTGGATCAAGGACTTCCTGACAAACAGACCACAGACAGTCAAACTTGACCCCCACCTCTCCTCCACCCGGACGCTGAGCACAGGCTCCACACAGGGATGTGTGCTGAGTCCTCTGCTGTATACACTGTACACAGCAGACTGCAGACCAGCCCACACCAGCAACACCGTGGTGAAGTTTGCAGACGACACTACTGTGGTGGGGCTGATCTCTGGGGACGACGAGACGGCCTACAGAGACGAAGTCCTGAAACTCTCAAGGTGGTGTCAGGCTAATAACCTCATCCTGAACACCACCAAGACCAAGGAGATCATCCTGGACTTCAGAAAAAACAGAACAGATCCACCCCCACTCTACATCGATGGAAACTGTGTGGAGAGGGTCCACAGCTTCACCCTCCTGGGCACCACCATCTCTGCTGACCTCACATGGTCTAACAACACCATGACTGTCATCAGGAAGGCCCAGCAACGCCTGCACTTCCTGAGAAAACTTAGGAGGAACGACGTCAGCCAGGAGCTGCTGGTAACGTTCTACCGCTCAACCATTGAGAGCATTCTGTCCTATGGCATCACAGTGTGGTTTTCCCACTGCACTGAAGCAGAACGGCAGAGTCTCCAGAGAGTGGTAAAGACAGCGCAGAGGATCATCGGCTGCCCCCTCCCCTCACTGAAGGACATTTACCAGTCTCGCTGCCTCAGCAGAGTGACTAGCATCACCACTAACTCCACCCATTCTGCTTTCCCTCTGTTTGAACTGCTGCCCTCTGGAAGGAGGTACAGGTCCATCAGAACCAGGACAAACAGACTAAGAAACAGCTTTTTTCCACAGGCAATTATCATACGGAATGCACATACGTCCACCAACCACACCTCACTCTAATTTTACTACAATGCGTGCAATATCCTGACTGTCTAACCGGGTCACTGTGCAATAACTTGATATTTATTAAGCTGTGCTCACAGCAACTCATGTAATTCCATTCTATTTTATTCACAAATATTTAATATTTAACAGTTTCTGTCCATATTGTTCATTTTTTGTTAAGAGTTGTAAATACAGTATTTCTTTTTCTATTCTATTTTTATTTTATGTAACTCCTTCACTCCAAGGCTGCTGCAATTTCATTGTATCCCCATGTACAATGACAATAAACGATTCTGATTCTGATTATATCACTTAGACACAGATGGAGAACCATATCAACTGGATTGGTAACAGCAACAACCACCGACCAAGCCGGCAAGCCCTGGCAGAAAAGATCCCCACAAGAAACACTGCAGGCTGTTCCATAAAAAATATAGTTTTACCATTGCCTTGCAGATCACAGTTGAAGTGGTTTAGTTTTCCTAAAAAAATTCAGAATGATTGAAGTTACAGGTGAACTTTTAGACAACATTTGATCCAAAAATGTCCGAAAACGTCTTTTTAGGCAAAACTGCAAACACCTATTTTTTTGCATAACTTATCTTTCAAATATCAGCACAAAAAAATTAAAAACGGTAGGGATCTGTGTTTGCTGCCTTCCATATTTTTTTCAGACTTAAAAGTGTAACAGATGATTTATAAAAAATCCTTTTTCATCCAAAAACCTGTGTTAAATCTGTCTAGACTTAGTATTAAAAACTCTCCAAGATGAATGTGCCTGACTCCACCTGCAGGTGGATCACAGACTTCCTGACGGACAGACAGCAGTATGTGAGGCTGGGGAAGCTCGTCTCAGATACTCGGACCACAAGCACCGGATCCCCCCAGGGCTGTGTCCTTTCACCCCTGTTACTCTCCCTGTACACAAACAGCTGCACAGCTGGTCACCTGTCTGTCAAACTCCTGAAGTTTGCTGACGACACCACACTCATCGGCCTCATCTCTGACGGAGATGAGTCGGCCTACAGGAGTGAAATAGCCAGGCTGGTGTCATAGTGCAGCGCTAACAACCTGGAGCTTAATGCTCTGAAGACAGTGGAGATGACAGTGGACTTCAGGAAGGCCCCAGCCCCCCTCCCCCCTGTCATCCTCTGTGACTCCCCGGTGACCTCTGTGGAGTCCTTCTGCTTCCTGGGAACCATCATCAGCCAGGACCTCAAGTGGGAGCAGAACATCAGCTCCATCACTAAGAAGGTCCAGCAGAGGATGTACTTCCTGAGGCAGCTGAAGAAGTTTCACCTCCCTGAAAAGATGTTGGTAGACTTTTACACCGCCATCATCGAATCCACCCCTCACGTCCTCCATCACAGTCTGGTTCGCTGCGGCCACGGCCAGAGACAAGGCCAAGCTGCAACGCGTCATCCACTCAGCAGAGAAGGTGATCGGCTGCCACCTCCCGTCTCTCCAGGAGCTGCACATCTCCAGGACCTGGAGGCGGGCAGCCAGGATTGTAGCCAACCCCTCTCATCCAGGACATAATCTCTTTCGGCCCCTCCCTCCTGGCAAGAGGCTCCGGTCCATCAGGACCAGGACCTCGCGCCACAAGAACAGCTTCTTCCCCACTGCAGCCAGCCTGCTGAACAGAACCCCAACTCCCCCAGGTGACCCCCCCTCCCCCACCACCCCCCGCCCACCAAAGGACTGTCGGTGCCACTTACAGGCCCCACCATCCCAGCCCATCTGTGCTCCCACTTTAATTCACCTTACTCTACTGTATATAGTGTGTTGTTGTTGTTAACTTAATTTTTAACTTATTCTTAATTGCACTATACACCAAGTCAAATTCCTCGTTTTGTAAAGTGCGCTCTACTGAACCTGGCAATAAAACTTTTTCTGATTTCTGATTCTATTAATCATTGTTTTTTATTCATTCAAAATGCAATTAAATCAATATTTTATCTTTTTTCTTTTCCTTTTTCTTTTTTTTTATCTCTTATATCCTTTTTTATAATCAATGTTTGAACTTCTTTTCCTTTCTATTGTCATGGTTTCAGTTTGTTGTCTTTTTTTTTCGCTTTAGTTCTTGTTCTGTCTTGTTTGGTTCTGTTTCCTGTTTTATTTTGAAAGGTTTCCTGTCTTGTCATGTTTCTTGAGTTTTACTTCCTTTGGTCCCCATCTGCCCTAATCGTGTTCACCTGTGTCTTGTCTGCCCTGTCTGTATATAAGTCTTGTCTCTGCCTTCCTCCTGTGCTGGTCCATTAACTTCTGCTCATGTTGATCACGTCTTCTTGTCTGGCGTCCATGTCCCTTGCCATGCCACAGTAAGTTTTTGTTTTTAGTTTTGTCATCCTGCTCTGCAGCACTTTTTGTTAGTTAAATAAACCCACTTGCCCTGAACCCGTTTGCCTCCCGTCTCTGCGCCTGGGTCCTACCTGCTCTCGAGCCTCCCCCCCACACGACATCTATACATCCAATGAAATTAAACTACAAATCAACAAACACAACTGATAACAAATGTCTCTAAAAAATGATGTGTATATTTGCAGAACCTTAAAAACACCAAACAAATAACAAATGCTTCCCAATTAAAGCACAAAAAATGGAACACAAAATGTAAAACCCAAGTTAGAAATTGCAATTTGAAAAAGATACTTTTTTCAGCAGCTTTTCAAAATCAATCACCAATTCTACTCTTCTGTGGATGAAACAAAGAACTCCAGAACAATGAAGCCATTTCTCTAAGTCTCTCTCACCTTCAGTTTTAAACAAGGTCTGTGAAAATCCACCATACATTGGTCACATGAACTCAGAGACCTGCTAAAAGTGCACAATTGTAAAAGCTCTTTTATATAGACAACTGTTTGTTTGCTTAGAGCTCTAAATATAAAAAAAAATGCTTTTCTATCACCTAGACACAGATGGAGAACCATATCAACTGGATTAATAACAGGGTGGCATGTTTAGACAACATGAAGCTGTCCATCACATTTTTGACCTAAACATGTAAACACATCCTTGGCTCTGCGGTTAGGAAATGGTATTTGGGAATCTCTTTATACCAGGAGCCAGCCTGGCCATTGGAACATCACCACAGTGCCCATCCAGACTGGGACAGCAACGGGGTCCACTTCAGAGCCGTGAGCTGCTGTGTTTAACTCCAGCTGTCCCAGCAAGGGAGACAACTGCAGCAACATCCACTGACCAAGCTGACAAGCCCTGGCAGAAAAGATCCCCACAAGAAAAACACTGGCTAAGGCAGGCTGGTCAAAAAAAAAATAGTTTTGCCATTGTCTTGCAGCTCGCAGATCAAGTGGTTTAGTTTTCCAGTAATGTCAGTCAAGAATGCAAGTTCAGATTCACAATGTTCATATTCACCATATTCAACAGACATCTCCTCCAATAGCACCTTAAAAATCCTGTGCTGTTTTGCTTTGCAGCTGAGGTTGTTTACGATTTTCAGAATAAGAGTCATTATATGTCCAGAGCCAATCACTTCTGCACATAAGGCCTGCTGGTGAATGACGCAGCAGTAATGCAGACATTTTGGAAAGTCTGGGTCAGCTTTACAGTGAGTGATGAAACCTGTTTGTCTATTGATCATAGCAGGAGTCCCATCTGCAGTCACTGCTACCAGCTTTTCTAATTGTACCTTTTTCTGCACAAAAACTCCTTCACTGTGTTATACATTTCAACTCCTCTTGTAGTTGTCTGTTAGGGCAGATGTGTCAGGAGTTCTTCTCTTGTGGAAACCAAAAGCTATGCTGTACTGTTGCCGTCCACAGACTCATCACACTGGACGTTAACCACCTGCACTTTGCAAGATCCCGGTCCAGCTAATTGGCCAAGTTATCAGACATAGCTGACACTCATCTAGACATTGTAGTGGAAATTGAATGAGTTCTATTGTTCTCATCCTTAGGGACAGCGATAGCAATTATCATCATTGCTTGAATTTTTTTCATGCTATATGCAAAAGTCTTTGTCCCTTAAGGCAACAGATTACAGCCCCCCCCCCCCCCCCCCAGGCTGCTGTCGTATTAACAATAGCTTGGAGCTCCAGAATGGACAAGAAAAAACGACGAGAATGGCTCGAGCAGGGCGTTGCTCACGGGGCGGTCGCTCGTGCCGTGCGGTCGCACGTGCTCGGGCCCGCTAAATGCTACTTGTTATTATTATGGCCCGCAGCAGTCATAGACTGCAAGGACCATATTGTAACTGGTACAAGGGTCGAACACTCAAAAAGGTCCAAAACGTCAAAAAAACGCGTCAAAACGCCAAAAAATGGGGTCAAAAGTCGCCCAAAGCACACAACGACACGACAATTGTGTAACGCAACAAAAATACACACACACACGCACAACACCAACGCAAAAACGTAAAAATTGTAGTCGCAAAAATGACGACAAAAGCACAAAAAAGCCCCAAAAAGCCCTCAAAAGACAGGTATAAAGCCCAAAAGACATGCCCAGCCTATAGTAAAAGACAGGCCGCATTGAAATACATAGGCCACCTGACTGCAAAAACTTCTATATTGTTTCTGCTTCGTTTCATTATTATTATGGCCCGCAGCACTCACAGAGTGCAAGGACCATATTGTAACTGCTACGAGGGTCGAACACTCAAAAAGGTCCAAAACGTCAAAAAAACGCGTCAAAACGCCAAAAAATGGGGTCAAAAGTCGCCCAAAGCACACAACGACACGACAATTGTGTAACGCAACAAAAATACACACACACACGCACAACACCAACGCAAAAACGTAAAAATTGTAGTCGTAAAAATGACGACAAAAACACAAAAATGCCCAAAAAAGCCCTCAAAAGACGGGTTTAAAGCCAAAAAGACATGCCCAGCCTATAGTAAAAGACAGGCCGCATTGAAATACATGGGAAATCCTAACCGCAAAAACTTCTATATTGTTTCTGCTTCGTTTCATTATTATGGCCCGCAGCAGTCATAGACTGCAAGGACCATATTGTAACTGGTACGAGGGTCGAACACTCAAAAAGTCCAAAACGTCGAAAAAACGCGTCAAAACGCCAAAAAATGGAGTCAAAAGTCGCCCAAAGCACACAACGACACGACAATTGTGTAACGGAACAAAAATAAACACACACACGCACAACACCCCCGCACAAACGACAAAATTGTAGTCGCAAAAATGACGACAAAAACACAAAAAAGCCCCAAAAAGCCCTCAAAAGACGGGTTTAAAGCCAAAAAGACATGCCCAGCCTATAGTAAAAGACAGGCCGCATTGAAATACATAGGCCACCTGACTGCAAAAACTTCTATATTGTTTCTGCTTCGTTTCATTATTATGGCCCGCAGCACTCACAGAGTGCAAGGACCATATTGTAACTGGTACGAGGGTCGAACACTCAAAAAGTCCAAAACGTCAAAAAAACGCGTCAAAACGCCAAAAAATGGGGTCAAAAGTCGCCCAAAGCACAAAACGACACGACAATTGTGTAACACAACAAAAATACACACACACACGCACAACACCAACGCACAAACGTCAAAATTGTAGTCGCAAAAATGACGACAAAAAACCAAAAAAGCCCCAAAAAGCCCTCAAAGAACGGGTTTAAAGCCAAAAAGACATGCCCAGCCTATAGTAAAAGACAGGCCGCATTGAAATACATAGGCCACCTGACTGCAAAAACTTCTATATTGTTTCTGCTTCGTTTCATTATTATTATTATTATTATTATTATTCTTCTTGCACACTAACGGCGTCTTTGAGCTTAATTTTGACCCCCGCCACATACCCGAAAACTCACCAAAATTGGCACACATCTGGGATAAATTGAAAATGAATTTTCGGCAAAGAGAACGTCACCCCCCCGAAGTCGATGACATCACAGCGAGCGTTCCCGTAAAAAAAATGAATGGGCCGAAAATCGCTTATGGGGCCAAAAAAAAATATTTCAAATTAGAGCAACGAAACCAAAACACGCGTGTTGGAGATATCCCAAAGAAGTTCTGAAATCATTATGGGATGGCCAAACGACCTACGGCTTGGCGGCCATTTTGTGGCGAACTCAGAGAAATGGCGATTTTCGTGTTTTTTGACAATATGGGAAAACGACACTTTTGTTCAAGCGATTTTCACGAAATTGCACACACATGCCACAAACACGATTCTACAACTACCAAAGAAGTTTTGTTGACCTTTGACCTTGGCAAGGGGCGGCCATCTTGAATTTTCATAAAAAAGCACCTTTAGTAACGGATACAAACGAAAACTCGTCCTAGGGATTTTTATCAATCTTTTTGAAACTTCTCGGGCATCAATGGCAAGCTACTGTGGACAAAATGTTGGAATAAGAAGTTGTAGAATTTGAAACACATGCGGGTGGCGAATTCGCAACCGTCGCCATTTTAGCTAGCTCGCACATATTTAATCGGAATAGCCTGAAACTGAAATATGCGATACCCTGGCCCACACTGAACAAAATGATGTCACATACGACAAAATCCATAAAGGAATGCGGCCGTGGTAAACAAAAAACGATCGCAAAAAAAAGTGCTGACTCGGCAAAAAGTTTTTTTTTCGGATTTTATTTTTAAGAATCGGCTAACGAAACCCAGATAACTTTGTCGGGTATATCCAAAGAAAGTTTTGAAATCATTACGTGATGGCGTCACGACCTACGGTTTGGCGGCCATTTTGTGCCAAAATATGCCATTTTGAGTTTTTCGCGTTTTTACACAATATGGAAAAATGAACTTTTTTTCGAGCGATTTTCACGAAATTTGACGCGCATGTCCCTAGCGTAACTCTACAATCACCTCTGGAGTTTCGTCGACCTTTGACCTCGGGAAAAGGCGGCCATCTTGAATTATCTATAAAAAACACCTTTACCACCAGATTCAAACGTAAACTTGTCGTTGGAATTTTCAGCGATCGTCTCGAAACTTTTTGGGCATCAATGGCAAGCTACTGTGGAAAAAATGTTGGAATTAGAAGTTGTAGATTTTGAACGGCGTACGCGTAGCAAGCTAGCAAAGTGGCGCACTGTTATAACTCCCATGCATTTCAATACTAAACAGTGAAAATTTAATGCATGCATTAATGCCTGAAACAGAATACATTGAAAAACACTGGATATGGACATATAAGGAATGTGGGCGTGGTTAGCATAAAACCACTGTTGCTAAGGACAAAAAAAAATTTACTTTTACGGATTTGTCCAAAACTGACGTCAATCTGTTCGTCCTCTCGAGGGGACCAAAACATAAAATGGTTGCTATGGAGATAAAATTAACAAAAAAGCCGCCATTTTGGAAAAGGTTTTTTTTTTTACCAACATATGACATATAGCTCTCATCAATGGAGGAATGTGTTTTTCTGAGTCAGTTGATGATGCTGATCGCTATGCTAGCACTTTTAGCTATGTTAGCATAGCTAGCATAGTTAGCATAATTAGCATTTCAGGTAATGTGTTTTTCTGAGTCAGTTAATGATGCTGATCGCTATGCTAGCACTTTTAGCCACATTAGCATAGCTAGCATAGTTAGCATAATTAGCATTTTAGGTAATGTGTTTTTCTGAGTCAGTTGATGGTGCTGATCACAATGCTAGCACTTTTAGCCACATTAGCATAGCTAGCATAGTTAGCATAATTAGCATTTTAAGTAATGTGTTTTTCTGAGTCAGTTGATGATGCTGATCGCAATGCTAAAACTTTTAGCCAAATTAGCATAGCTAGCATAGTTAGCATAATTAGCATATGCCGTTTTGACTAGCCATTATCAAAAGTGGGCAGTGAGGGCGGTGAGGGCGGTGGTGCGTAGAGTTGGGCGTGGAAGGCGGGTTGCGTCTGCGGGCCATACAACGCCGCTTGCGGCTTTAATTATTCTTCTTCTTTCTTTCTTCCACTTTGAGCCAAAATTTGACCCCCACCACATACCCGAAAACTCACCAAAATTGGCACACACCTAGGATAAATTGAAAATGAATTTTCGGCAAAGAAAACGTCACCCCCCCCACGATGATGACATCACGGCGAGCAATCCCGTCAAAAAAATGAATGGGCCGAAAATCGCTTATGGGGCCAAAAAAAAATATTTCAAAATACAGTTACGAAACCAAAACAGGCGTAATGGAAATATCCCAAAGAAGTTATGAAATTATTATGGGATGGCCACACGACCTGCGGCTTGGCGGCCATTTTGTGGCGAACTCAGAGAAATGGCGATTTTCGTGTTTTTTGACAATATGGGAAAATGACACTTTTGTTTAAGCGATTGTCACGAAATTGCACACACATGCCAAGACCCTGATTCTACAATAACCAAAGAAGTTTCGTTGACCTTTGACCTTGGGAAGGGGCGGCCATGTTGAATTTTCTTAAAAAAGCACCTTTAGTAACGTATACAAACGAAAACTCGTCCTAGGGATTTTTATCGATCTTTTTGAAACTTCTCGGGCATCAATGGCAAGCTACTGTGGACAAAATGTTGGAATTAGAAGTTGTAGAATTTGAAACGCGTGCGCGTGGCGAATTCGCAACCGTCGCCATTTTAGCTAGCTCGCACATATTTTATCGGAATAGCCTGAAACTGAAATATGCGATACCCTGGCCCACACTGAACAAAACGATGTCACATACGACAAAATCGATAAAGGAATGTGGCCGTGGTAAACAAAAAACCGTCGCAAAAAAAAGTGCTGACTCGGCAAAAAAAAAAAATTTCGGATTTTATTTAAAGAATCGGCTAACGAAACCCAGATAACTTTGTCGGGTATATCCAAAGAAAGTTTTGGAATCATTACGTGATGGCGACACGACCTACGGTTTGGCGGCCATTTTGTGCCAAAATATGCCATTTTGCGTTTTTCGCGTTTTTACACGATATGGAAAAATGAACTTTTTTTCGAGCGATTTTCACGAAATTTGACGCACATGTCCTTAGCGTAAGTCTACAATCACCTCTGGAGTTTCGTCGACCTTTGACCTCGGGAAAAGGCGGCCATCTTGAATTTTCTATAAAAAACACCTTAACCACCAGATTCAAACGTAAACTTGTCGTTGGAATTTTCTTCGATCGTCTCAAAACATTTTGGGCATCAATGGCAAGCTACTGTGTAAAAAATGTTGGAATTAGAAGTTGTAGATTTTGAACGGCGTGCGCGTGGCAAGCTAGCAAAGTGGCGCACTGTTATAACTCCCATGCATTTCAATACAATACAGTGAAAATTGAATGCATGCATTAATGCCTGAAACTGAATACATTGAAAAACACTGGATATGGACATATAAGGAATGTGGGCGTGGTTAGCATAAAACCACTGTTGCTAAGGACAACAAAAAGTTTACTTTTACCGATTTGTCCGAAACTGACGTCAATCTGTTCATCATCCCGAGGGGACCAAAACATAAAATGGTTGCTATGGAGATAAAATCAACAGAAAAGCCGCCATTTTGGAAAAAGTGGGTTTTTTTATCAACTTATGACACATTGCTCTCACCAATGGAGGAATGTGTTTTTCTGAGTCAGTTGATGATGCAGATCGCTATGCTAGCACTTTTAGCTATGTTAGCATAACTAGCATAGTTAGCATAATTAGCATTTTAGCTAATGTGTTTTTCTGAGTCAATTGATGATAATGATTGCTATGCTAGCACTTTTAGCCACATTAGCATAGCTAGCATAGTTAGCATAATTAGCATTTTAGGTAATGTATTTTCTGAGTCAATTGATGATGCTGATCACAATGCTAGCACTTTCAGCCACATTAGCATAGCTAGCATAGTTAGCATAATTAGCATTTTAGATAATGTGTTTTTCTGAGTCAGTTAATGATGCTGATCGCTATGCTAGCACTTTTAGCCACATTAGCATAGCTAGCATAGATAGCATAATTAGCATTTTAGGTGATGTGTTTTTTTGAGTCAGTTAATGTTGCTGATCGCTATGCTAGCACTTTTAGCCACATTAGCATAGCTAGCATAGTTAGCATAATTAGCATTTTAGGTAATGTGTTTTTCTGAGTCAGTTGATGATGCTGATCGCTATGCTAGCACTTTTAGCCACATTAGCATAGCTAGCATAGTTAGCATTATTAGATTTTTAGATAATGTGTTTTTCTGAGTCAGTTAAAGATGCTGATCGCAATGCTAGCACTTTTAGCCACATTAGCATAGCTAGCATAGTTAGCATAATTAGCATTTTAGGTAATGTGTTTTTCTGAGTCAGTTGATGATGCTGATCGCTATGCTAGCACTTTTAGCCACATTAGCATAGCTAGCATAGCTAGCATAGTTAGCATAATTAGCATATGCAGTTTTGACTAGCCTTCATCAAAAGTGTGCGGTGAGGGCGGTGAGGGCGGTGGTGCGTGGAGTTGGGCGTGGAAGGCGGGTTGCGTCTGCGGGCCATACAACGCCGCTTGCATATATATATATATATATATATATATATATATGGAAAAATGAACTTTTTTTCGAGCGATTTTCACGAAATTTGACGCGCATGTCCCTAGCGTAAGTCTACAATCACCTCTGGAGTTTCGTCGACCTTTGACCTCGGAAAAAGGCGTCCATCTTGAATTTTCTATAAAAAAGACATGCCCAGCCTATAGTAAAAGACAGGCCGCATTGAAATACATAGGCCACCTGACTGCAAAAACTTCTATATTGTTTCTGCTTTGTTTCATTATTATTATGGCCCGCAGCACTCACAGAGTGCAAGGACCATATTGTAACTGGTACGAGGGTCGAACACTCAAAAAGTCCAAAACGTCAAAAAAACGCGTCAAAACGCCAGAAAATGGGGTCAAAAGTCACCCAAAGCACAAAACGACACGACAATTGTGTAACGCAACAAAAAAACACACACACACGCACAACACCCCCACACAAACGACAAAATTGTAGTCGCAAAAATGACGACAAAATCCCCAAAAAGCCCCAAAAAGCCCTCAAAAGACGGGTTTAAAGCCAAAAAGACATGCCCAGCCTATAGTAAAAGACAGGCCGCATTGAAATACATAGGCCACCTGACTGCAAAAACTTCTATATTGTTTCTGCTTTGTTTCATTATTATGGCCCGCAGCACTCACAGAGTGCAAGGACCATATTGTAACTGGTACGAGGGTCGAACACTCAAAAAGGTCCAAAACGTCAAAAAAACGCGTCAAAACGCCAAAAAATTGGGTCAAAAGTCGCCCAAAGCACACAACGACACGACAATTGTGTAACGCAACAAAAATACACACACACACGCACAACACCAACGCAAAAACGACAAAATTGTAGTCGCAAAAATGACGACAAAAACACAAAAATGCCCAAAAAAGCCCTCAAAAGACGGGTTTAAAGCCAAAAAGACATGCCCAGCCTATAGTAAAAGACAGGCCGCATTGAAATACATGGGAAATCCTAACCGCAAAAACTTCTATATTGTTTCTGCTTCGTTTCATTATTATGGCCCGCAGCACTCACAGAGTGCAAGGACCATATTGTAACTGCTACGAGGGTCGACCCCCAAAAAGGTCCAAAACGTCAAAAAAACGCGTTAAAACGCCAAAAAATGGGGTCAAAAGTCGCCCAAAGCACACAACGACACGACAATTGTGTAACGCAACAAAAATAGACACACACACGCACAACACCAACGCAAAAACGACAAAATTGTAGTCGCAAAAATGACGACAAAAACACGAAAAAGCCAAAAAAAGCCCCAAAAAGCCCTCAAAGAACGGGTTTAAAGCCAAAAAGACATGCCCACCCTATAGTAAAAGACAGGCCGCATTGAAATACATAGGCCACCTGACTGCAAAAACTTCTATATTGTTTTTCGAATGTTTATTATTATGGCCCGCAGCAGTCATAGACTGCAAGGACCATATTGTAACTGGTACGAGGGTCGAACACTCAAAAAGTCCAAAACGTCGAAAAAACGCGTCAAAACGCCAAAAAATGGAGTCAAAAGTCGCCCAAAGCACACAACGACACGACAATTGTGTAACGGAACAAAAATAAACACACACACGCACAACACCCCCGCACAAACGACAAAATTGTAGTCGCAAAAATGACGACAAAAACACAAAAAAGCCCCAAAAAGCCCTCAAAAGACGGGTTTAAAGCCAAAAAGACATGCCCAGCCTATAGTAAAAGACAGGCCGCATTGAAATACATAGGCCACCTGACTGCAAAAACTTCTATATT
This sequence comes from Oryzias latipes, assembly GCF_053564925.1. Lineage (NCBI taxonomy): Eukaryota > Metazoa > Chordata > Actinopteri > Beloniformes > Adrianichthyidae > Oryzias > Oryzias latipes. The sequence goes on from NC_136252.1 coordinate 26,590,092, forward strand.
GTTTCTGCTTCGTTTCATTATTATGGCCCGCAGCAGTCATAGACTGCAAGGACCATATTGTAACTGGTACGAGGGTCGAACACTCAAAAAGTCCAAAACGTCGAAAAAACGCGTCAAAACGCCAAAAAATGGAGTCAAAAGTCGCCCAAAGCACACAACGACACGACAATTGTGTAACGGAACAAAAATAAACACACACACGCACAACACCCCCGCACAAACGACAAAATTGTAGTCGCAAAAATGACGACAAAAACACAAAAAAGCCCCAAAAAGCCCTCAAAAGACGGGTTTAAAGCCAAAAAGACATGCCCAGCCTATAGTAAAAGACAGGCCGCATTGAAATACATAGGCCACCTGACTGCAAAAACTTCTATATTGTTTCTGCTTCGTTTCATTATTATTATGGCCCGCAGCACTCACAGAGTGCAAGGACCATATTGTAACTGCTACGAGGGTCGAACACTCAAAAAGGTCCAAAACGTCGAAAAAACGCGTCAAAACGCCAAAAAATGGGGTCAAAAGTCGCCCAAAGCACAAAACGAGACGACAATTGTGTAACGCAACAAAAATACACACACACACGCACAACACCAACGCAAAAACGTAAAAATTGTAGTCGCAAAAATGACGACAAAAGCACAAAAAAGCCCCAAAAAGCCCTCAAAAGACAGGTATAAAGCCAAAAAGACATGCCCAGCCTATAGTAAAAGACAGGCCGCATTGAAATACATAGGAAATCCTAACCGCAAAAATTTCTATATTGTTTTTCGAATGTTTATTATTATTCTTCTTTCTAACGGATCCGTTGAGCTCAAATTTGACCCCCGCCACATACCCGAAAACTCACCAAAATTGGCACACACCTAGGATAAATTGAAAATGAATTTTCGGCAAAGAGAACGTCACCCCCCCCACGACGATGACATCACAGCGAGCGTTCCCGTAAAAAAAATGAATGGGCCGAAAATCGCTTATGGGCCAAAAAAAAAATATTTCGAAATACAGTTACGAAACCAAAACACACGTGTTGGAGATATCCCAAAGAAGTTATGAAATTATTATGGGATGGCCACACGACCTACGGCTTGGCGGCCATTTTGTGGCGAACTCAGAGAAATGGCGATTTTCGTGTTTTTTCACAATATGGGAAAACGACACTTTTGTTTAAGCGATTTTCACGAAATTGCACACACATGCCAAGACCCTGATTCTACAACTACCAAAGAAGTTTCGTTGACCTTTGACCTTGGGAAGGGGCGGCCATCTTGAATTTCCATAAAAAAGCACCTTTAGTAACGTATACAAATGAAAACTCGTCCTAGGGATTTTTATCGATCTTTTTGAAACTTCTCGGGCATCAATGGCAAGCTACTGTGGACAAAATGTTGGAATTAGAAGTTGTAGAATTTGAAACGCGTGCGCGTGGCGAATTCGCAACCGTCGCCATTTTAGCTAGCTTGCACATATTTTATCGGAATAGCCTGAAACTGAAATATGCGATACCCTAGCCCACACTGAACAAAACGATGTCACATACGACAAAATCGATAAAGGAATGTGGCCGTGGTAAACGAAAAACGATCGAAAAAAAAAGTGCTGATTCGGCAAAAAAAAAAAAATTCGGATTTTATTTTTAAGAATCGGCTAACGAAACCCAGACAAATTTGTCGGGTATATCCAAATAAAGTTTTGAAATCATTACGTGATGGCGACACGACCTATGGTTTGGCGGCCATTTTGTGCCAAAATCTGCCATTTTGAGTTTTTTGCGTTTTTACACAATATGGAAAAATGAACTTTTTTTCGAGCGATTTTCACGAAATTTGACGCGCATGTCCCTAGCGTAAGTCTACAATTACCTCTGGAGTTTCGTCGACCTTTGACCTCGGAAAAAGGCTGCCATCTTGAATTTTCTATAAAAAACACCTTTACCACTGGATTCAAACGTAAACTTGTCGTTGGAATTTTCATCGATCGTCACGAAACCTTTTGGGCATCAATGGCAAGCTACTGTGGAAAAAATGTTGGAATTAGAAGTTGTAGATTTTGAACGGCGTGTGCGTGGCAAGCTAGCAAAGTGGCGCACTGTTATAACTCCCATGCATTTCAATACAATACAGTGAAAATTGAATGCATGCATTAATGCCTGAATCAGAATACATTGAAAAACACTGGATATGGACATATAAGGAATGTGGGCGTGGTTAGCATAAAACCACTGTTGCTAAGGACAACAAAAAGTTTACTTTTACCGATTTGTCCGAAACTGACGTCAATCTGTTCGTCCTCCAATGGGGACCAAAACATAAAATGGTTGCTATGGAGATAAAATCAACAGAAAAGCCGCCATTTTGGAAAAAGTGGTTTTTTTTATCAACTTATGACATATAGCTCTCACCAATGGAGGAATGTGTTTTTCTGAGTCAGTTGATGATGCCGATCGCTATGCTAGCACTTTTAGCCACATTAACATAGCTAGCATAGTTAGCATAATTAGCATTTTAGGTAATGTGTTTTTCCGAGTCAGTTGATGATGCTGATCGCTATGCTAGCACTTTTAGCTATGTTAGCATAATTAGCATAGTTAGCATAATTAGCATTTTAGGTAATGTGTTTTTCTGAGTCAGTTGATGATGCTGATCGCTATGCTAGCACTTTTAGCCACATTAGCATAGCTAGCATAGTTAGCATAATTAGCATTTTAGGTAATGTGTTTTTCTGAGTCAGTTAATGATGCTGATCGCAGTGCTAGCACTTTTAGCCACATTAGCATAGCTAGCATAGTTAGCATAATTAGCATTTTAGGTAATCTGTTTTTCTGAGTCAGCTGATGATCCTGATCGCTATGCTAGCACTTTTAGCCACATTAGCATAGCTAGCATAGTTAGCATAATTAGCATATGCAGTTTTGACTAGCCTTCATCAAAAGTGGGCAGTGAGGGCGTGGAAGGCGGGTTGCGTCTGCGGGCCATACAACGCCGCTTGCGGCTTTAATTATTATTCTTCTTGCACACTAACGGCGTCTTTGAGCTTAATTTTTACCCCCGCCACATACCCGAAAACTCACCAAAATTGGCACACATCTGGGATAAATTGAAAATGAATTTTCGACAAAGAGAACGTCACCCCCCCGAAGTCGATGACATCACAGCGAGCATTCCCGTAAAAAAAATGAATGGGCCGAAAATCGCTTATGGGGCCAAAAAAAAATATTTTGAAATACAGTTACGAAACCAAAACACGCGTGTTGGATATATCCCAGAGAAGTTATGAAATCATTATGGGATGGCCACACGACCTACGGCTTGGCGGCCATTTTGTGGCGAACACAGAGAAATGGCGATTTTCGTGTTTTTTGACAATATGGGAAAACGACACTTTTGTTTAAGCGATTTTCACGAAATTGCACACACATGCCAAGACCATGATTCTACAATAACCAAAGAAGTTTTGTTGACCTTTGACCTTGGGAAGGGGCGGCCATCTTGAATTTTCATAAAAAAGCACCTTTAGTAACGGATACAAACGAAAACTCGTCCTAGGGATTTTTATCGATCTTTTTGAAACTTCTCGGGCATCAATGGCAAGCTACTGTGGACAAAATGTTGGAATTAGAAGTTGTAGAATTTGAAACGCGTGCGCGTGGCGAATTCGCAACCGTCGCCATTTTAGCTAGCTCGCACATATTTTATCGGAATAGCCTGAAACTGAAATATGCGATACCCTGGCCCACACTGAACAAAACGATGTCACATACGACAAAATCGATAAAGGAATGTGGCCGTGGTAAACAAAAAACCGTCGCAAAAAAAAGTGCTGACTCGGCAAAAAAAATTTTTTTCGGATTTTATTTTTAAGAATCGGCTATCGAAACCCAGATAACTTTGTCGGGTATATCCAAAGAAAGTTTTGAAATCATTACGTGATGGCGACACGACCTACGGTTTGGCGGCCATTTTGTGCCAAAATCTGCCATTTTGCGTTTTTCGCGTTTTTACACGATATGGAAAAATGAACTTTTTTTCGAGCGATTTTCACGAAATTTTACTCGCATGTCCCTAGCATAAGTCTTCAATCACCTCTGGAGTTTCGTCGACCTTTGACCTCGGGAAAAGGCGGCCATCTTGAATTTTCTATAAAAAACACCTTAACCACCTGATTCAAACGTAAACTTGTCGTTGGAATTTTCTTCGATCGTCTCAAAACTTTTTGGGCATCAATGGCAAGCTACTGTGTAAAAAATGTTGGAATTAGAAGTTGTAGATTTTGAACGGCGTGCGCGTGGCAAGCTAGCAAAGTGGCGCACTGTTATAACTCCCATGCATTTCAATACAATACAGTGAAAATTGAATGCATGCATTAATGCCTGAAACTGAATACATTGAAAAACACTGGATATGGACATATAAGGAATGTGGGCGTGGTTAGCATAAAACCACTGTTGCTAAGGACAACAAAAAGTTTACTTTTACCGATTTGTCCGAAACTGACGTCAATCTGTTCGTCATCCCGAGGGGACCAAAACATAAAATGGTTGCTATGGAGATAAAATCAACAGAAAAGCCGCCATTTTGGAAAAAGTGGGTTTTTTATCAACTTATGACACATAGCTCTCACCAATGGAGGAATGTGTTTTTCTGAGTCAATTGATGATGCTGATCACAATGCTAGCACTTTCAGCCACATTAGCATAGCTAGCATAGTTAGCATAATTAGCATTTTAGATAATGTGTTTTTCTCAGTCAGTTGATTATGCTGATTGCTATGGTAGCACTTTTAGCCACATTAGCATAGTTAGCATTGTTAGCATAATTAGCAAATCCAGCTTTGACTAGCTTTTAATTTGCGGGCTGTAAGGGCAGCGGTGGTGCGTAGAGTTGGGCGTGGAAGGCGGGTTGCGTCTGCGGGCCATACAACGCCGCTTGCGGCTTTAATTATTATTATTATTCTTGTCCTATAACGGCGTCTTTGAGCTTAATTTTGACCCCCGCCACATACCCGAAAACTCACCAAAATTGGCACACACCTGGGATAAATTGAAAATGAATTTTTGGCAAAGAGAACGCCACCCCCCCGAAGTCGATGACATCACGGCGAGCGATCCCGTAAAAAAAATGAATGGGCCGAAAATCGCTTATGGGGCCAAAAAAAAATATTTTGAAATACAGTTACGAAACCAAAACACGCGTGTTGGAGATATCCCAAAGAAGTTATGAAATCATTATGGGATGGCCACACGACCTACGGCTTGGCGGCCATTTTGTGGCGAACTCAGAGAAATGGCGATTTTCGTGTTTTTTGACAATATGGGAAAACTACACTTTTGTTCAAGCGATTTTCACGAAATTTCATACACATGCCACAAACACGATTCTACAACTACCAAAGAAGTTTTGTTGACCTTTGACCTTGGGAAGGGGCGGCCATCTTGAATTTTCATAAAAAAGCACCTTTATTGACGGATACAAACGAAAACTCGTCCTAGGGATTTTTATCGATCTTTTTGAAACTTCTCGGGCATCAATGGCAAGCTACTGTGGACAAAATGTTGGAATTAGAAGTTGTAGAATTTGAAACGCGTGCGCGTGGCGAATTCGCAACCGTCGCCATTTTAGCTAGCTCGCACATATTTTATCGGAATAGCCTGAAACTGAAATATGCGATACCCTGGCCCACACTGAACAAAACGATGTCACATACGACAAAATCGATAAAGGAATGTGGCCGTGGTAAACAAAAAACCGTCGCAAAAAAAAGTGCTGACTCGGCAAAAAAAATTTTTTCGGATTTTATTTTTAAGAATCGGCTAACAAAACCCAGATAACTTTGTCGGGTATATCCAAAGAAAGTTTTGAAATCATTACGTGATGGCCACACGACCTACGGTTTGGCGGCCATTTTGTGCCAAAATCTGCCAATTTGAGTTTTTCGCGTTTTTACACGATATGGAAAAATGAACTTTTTTTCGAGCGATTTTCACGAAATTTGACTCGCATGTCCCTAGCGTAAGTCTACAATCACCTTTGGAGTTTCGTCGACCTTTGACCTCGGGAAAAGGCGGCCATCTTGAATTTTCTATAAAAAACACCTTAACCACCAGATTCAAACGTAAACTTGTCGTTGGAATTTTCTTCGATCGTCTCAAAACTTTTTGGGCATCAATGGCAAGCTACTGTGTAAAAAATGTTGGAATTAGAAGTTGTAGATTTTGAACGGCGTGCGCGTGGCAAGCTAGCAAAGTGGCGCACTGTTATAACTCCCATGCATTTCAATACAATACAGTGAAAATTGAATGCATGCATTCATGCCTGAAACAGAATACATTGAAAAACACTGGATATGGACATATAAGGAATGTGGGCGTGGTTAGCATAAAACCACTGTTGCTAAGGACGACAAAAAGTTTACTTTTACCGATTTGTCCGAAACTGACGTCAATCTGTTCGTCCTCCCGAGGGGACCAAAACATAAAATGGTTGCTATGGAGATAAAATCAACAGAAAAGCCGCCATTTTGGAAAAAGTGGGCTTTTTAGCAACTTATGACATATAACTCTCACCAATGGAGGAATGTGTTTTTCTGAGTCAGTTGATGATGCTGATCGCTATGCTAGCAATTTTAGCCACATTAGCATAGCTAGCATAGTTAGCATAATTAGCATTTTAGGAAATGTGTTTTTTTGAGTCAGTTGATGATGCTGATCGCTATGCTAGCACTTTTAGCTATGTTAGCATAGCTAGCATAGTTAGCATAATTAGCATTTTAGGTAATGTGTTTTTCTGAGTCAGTTGAAGATGCTGATTGCTATGCTAGCACTTTTAGCCACATTTGCATAGTTAGCATAGTTAGCATAATTAGCATTTTAGGTAATGTGTTTTTCTGAGTCAGTTGATGATGCTGATCGCTATGCTAGCACTTTTAGCCACATTAGCATAGCTAGCATAGTTAGCATAATTAGCATTTTAGGTAATGTGTTTTTCTGAGAGAGTTGATGATGCTAATCGCAATGCTAGCTCATTTAGGCACATTAGCATAGCTAGCAAGGTTAGCATAATTAGCATTTTAGGAAATGTGTTTTTCTGAGAGAGTTGATTATGCTGATCGCTATGCTAGGACTTTTAGTCACATTGGCATAGTTAGCATAGTTAGCATTATGAGCAAATCCAGCCTTGATTAGCTTTTAATTTGTGGGCGGTGAGGGCGGAGAGGGCCGCGGTAGTGCGTAGAGTTGGGCGTGGAAGGCGGGTTGCGTCTGCGGGCCATACAACGCCGCTTGCGGCTTTAATTATTATTATTCTTCTTGTCCTATAACGGCGTCTTTGAGCTTAATTTTGACCCCCGCCACATACCCGAAAACTCACCAAAATTGGCACACACCTGGGATAAATTGAAAATGAATTTTTGGCAAAGAGAACGCCACCCCCCCGAAGTCGATGACATCACGGCGAGCGATCCCGTAAAAAAAATGAATGGGCCGAAAATCGCTTATGGGGCCAAAAAAAAATATTTCGAAATACAGTTACGAAACCAAAACACGTGTGTTGGAGATATCCCAAAGAAGTTATGAAATCATTATGGGATGGCCACACGACCTACGGCTTGGCGGCCATTTTGTGGCGAACACAGAGAAATGGCGATTTTCGTGTTTTTTGACAATATGGGAAATCGATACTTTTGTTTGAGCGATTTTCACGAAATTTCATACACATGCCACAAACACGATTCTACAACTACCAAAGAATTTTTGTTGACCTTTGACCTTGGGAAGGGGCGGCCATCTTGAATTTTCAAAAAAAAGCACCTTTAGTAACGGATACAAACGAAAACTCGTCCTAGGGATTTTTATCAATCTTCTTGAAACTTCTCGGGCATCAATGGCAAGCTACTGTGGACAAAATGTTGGAATTAGAAGTTGTAGAATTTGAAACGCGTGCCCGTGGCGAATTCGCAACCGTCGCCATTTTAGCTAGCTCGCACATATTTTGTCGGAATAGCCTGAAACTGAAATATGCGATACCCTGGCCCACACTGAACAAAACGATGTCACATACGACAAAATCCATAAAGGAATGTGGCCGTGGTAAACAAAAAACCATCGCAAAAAAAAGTGCTGACTCGGCAAAAAATTTTTTTTTCGGATTTTATTTTTAAGAATCGGCTAACGAAACTCAGACAACTTTGTCGGGTATATCCAAAGAAAGTTTTGAAATCATTACGTGATGGCGACACGACCTACGGTTTGGCGGCCATTTTGTGCCAAAATCTACCATTTTGCGTTTTTCGCGTTTTTACACAATATGGAAAAATGAACTTTTTTTCGAGCGATTTTCACGAAATTTGACTCGCATGTCCCTAGCGTAAGTCTACAATCACCTTTGGAGTTTCGTCGACCTTTGACCTCGGGAAAAGGCGGCCATCTTGAATTTTCTATAAAAAAAACCTTTACCACCAGATTCAAACGTAAACTTGTCGTTGGAATTTTCATCGATTGTCTCGAAACTTTTTGGGCATCAATGGCAAGCTACTGTGGAAAAAATGTTGGAATTAGAAGTTGTAGATTTTGAGCGGCGTGTGCGTGGCAAGCTAGCAAAGTGGCGCACTGTTATAACTCCCATGCATTTCAATACAATACAGTGAAAATTGAATGCATGCATTCATGCCTGAAACAGAATACATTGAAAAAGACTGGACATGGACATATAAGGAATGTGGGCGTGGTTAGCATAAAACCACTGTTGCTAAGGACGACAAAAAGTTTACTTTTACCGATTTGTCAGAAACTGACGTCAATCTGTTCATCCTCCCGAGGGGACCAAAACATAAAATAGTCGCTATGGAGATAAAATCAACAGAAAAGCCGCCATTTTGGAAAAAGTGGGTTTTTTATCAACTTATGACATGTAGCTCTCACCAATGGAGGAATGTGTTTTTCTGAGTCAGTTGATGATGCTGATCGCTATGCTAGCAATTTTAGCCACATTAACATAGCTAGCATAGTTAGCATAATTAGCATTTTAGGAAATGTGTTTTTTTGAGTCAGTTGATGATGCTGATCGCTATGCTAGCACTTTTAGCTATGTTAGCATAGCTAGCATAGTTTGCATAATTAGCATTTTAGGTAATGTCTTTTTCTGAGTCAGTTGAAGATGCTGATTGCTATGCTAGCACTTTTAGCCACATTAGCATAGTTAGCATAGTTAGCATAATTAGCATTTTAGGTAATGTGTTTTTCTGAGTCAGTTGATGATGCTGATCGCTATGCTAGCACTTTTAGCTATGTTAGCATAGCTAGCATAGTTAGCATAATTAGCATTTTAGGTAATGTGTTTTTCTGAGTCAGTTGAAGATGCTGATTGCTATGCTAGCACTTTTAGCCACATTAGCATAGTTAGCATAGTTAGCATAATTAGCATTTTAGGTAATGTGTTTTTCTGAGTCAGTTGATGATGCTGATCGCTATGCTAGCACTTTAAGCCACATTAGCGTAGCTAGCATAGTTAGCATAATTAGCATTTTAGATAATGTGTTTTTCTGAGTCAGTTGATGATGCTGATCGCAATGCTAGCACTTTTAGCCACATTAGCATAGTTAGCATTGTTAGCATAATTAGCAAATCCAGCCTTGATTAGCTTTTAATTTGCGGGCTGTGAGGGCGGTGAGGTCAGCGGTGGTGCGTAAAGTAGGGCGTGGAGGCGGGTTGCGTCTGCGGGCCATACAACGCCGCTTGCGGCTTTAATTATTATTACGTTTCTTCTTTCTTACGGATCCGTTGAGCTCAAATTTGACCCCCGCCACATACCCGAAAACTCACCAAAATTGGCACACACCTAGGATAAATTGAAAATGAATTTTCGGCAAAGAGAACGTCACCCCCACCACGACGATGACATCACGGCGTGCGTTCCCGTCAAAAAAATGAATGGGCCGAAAATCGCTTATGGGGCCAAAAAAAAATATTTTGAAATATAGGTACGAAACCAAAACACGCGTGTTGGAAATATCCCAAAGAAGTTATGAAATCATTATGGGATGGCCACACGACCTACGGCTTGGCGGCCATTTTGTGGCGAACTTTGAGATATGGCGAATTTCGTGTTTTTTGACAATATAGGAAAACGACACTTTTGTTCAAGCGATTTTCACGAAATTTCATACACATGCCACAAACACGATTCTACAACTACCAAAGAAGTTTTGTTGACCTTTGACCTTGGGAAGGGGCGGCCATCTTGAATTTTAAAAAAAAAGCATCTTTATTGACGGATACAAACGAAAACTCGTCCTAGGGATTTTTATCGATCTTTTTGAAACTTCTCGGGCATCAATGGCAAGCTACTGTGGACAAAATGTTGGAATTAGAAGTTGTAGAATTTGAAACACGTGCGCATGGCGAATTAGCAACCGTCGCCATTTTAGCTAGCTCGCACATATTTTATCGGAATAGCCTGAAACTGAAATATGCGATACCCTGGCCCACACTGAACAAAACGATGTCACGCATGACAAAATCGATAAAGGAATGTGGCCGTGGTAAACAAAAAACGATCGCAAAAAAAAGTGCTGACTCGGCAAAAAAAAAAAAATTCGGATTTTATTTTTAAGAATCGGCTAACGACATCCAGATAACTTTGTCGGGTATATCCAAAGAAAGTTTTGAAATCATTACGTGATGGCGACACGACCTACCGTTTGGCGGCCATTTTGTGCCAAAATCTGCCATTTTGCGTTTTTCGCGATTTTACACAATATGGAAAAATGAACTTTTTTTCGAGCGATTTCGACGAAATTTGACTCGCATGTCCCTAGCGTAAGTGTACAATCACCTTTGGAGTTTCGTCGACCTTTGACCTCGGGAAAAGGCGGCCATCTTGAATTTTCTATAAAAAACACCTTTACCACCGGATTCAAACGTACACTTGTCGTTGGAATTTTCATCAATCGTCTCGAAACTTTTTAGGCATCAATGGCAAGCTACTGTGGAAAAAATGTTGGAATTAGAAGTTGTAGATTTTGAACGGCGTGTGCGTGGCAAGCTAGCAAAGTGGCGCACTGTTATAACTCTCATGCATTTCAATACAATACAGTGAAAATTGAATGCATGCATTCATGCCTGAAACAGATTACATTGAAAAACACTGGATATGGACATATAAGGAATGTGGGCGTTGTTAGCATAAAACCACTGTTGCTAAGGACGACAAAAAGTTTACTTTTACCGATTTGTCCGAAACTGACGTCAATCTGTTCGTCCTCCCGAGGGGACCAAAACATAAAATGGTTGCTATGGAGATAAAATCAACAGAAAAGCCGCCATTTTGGAAAAAGTGTTTTTTTAGCAACTTATGACATAACTCTCACCAATGGAGGAATGTGTTTTTCTGAGTCAGTTGATGATGCTGATCGCTATGCTAGCACTTTTAGCTATGTTAGCATAACTAGCATAGTTAGCATAATTAGCATTTTAGGTAATGTGTTTTTCTGAGTCAGTTGATGATGCTGATCGCTATGCTAGCACTTTTAGCCACATTAGCATAGTTAGCATAGTTAGCATAATTAGCATTTTAGGAAATGGTTTTTTTTTGAGTCAGTTGAGGATGCTGATCGCTATGGTAGCACTTTTAGCTATGTTAGCATAGCTAACATAGTTAGCATAATTAGCATTTTAGGTAATGTGTTTTTCTGAGTCAATTGATGAGGCTAATCGCTATGCTAGGACTTTTAGTCACATTAGCATAGTTAGCATAGTTAGCATTATTAGCAAATCCAGCCTTGACTAGCTTTTAATTTGTGGGCGGTGAGGGCGGAGAGGGTTGACGGTGGTGCGTAGAGTTGGGCGTGGAAAGCGGGTTGCGTCTGCGGGCCATACAACGCCGCTTGCGGCTTTAATTATTATTCTTCCCGTTTCTAACGGATCCGTAGATCGCAAATTTGACCCCCGCCACATACCCGAAAACTCACCAAAATTGGCACACACCTAGGATAAATTGAAAATGAATTTTCGGCAAAGAGAACATCACCCCCCCCACGATGATGACATCACGGCGAGCGTTCCCGTCAAAAAAATGAATGGGCCTAAAATCGCTTATGGGGCCAAAAAAAAATATTTCGAAATACAGTTACGAAACCAAAACACGTGTGTTGGAGATATCCCAAAGAAGTTATGAAATCATTATGGGATGGCCACACGACCTACGGCTTGGCGGCCATTTTGTGGCAAACACAGAGAAATGGCGATTTTCGTGTTTTTTGACAATATGGGAAAACGATACTTTTGTTTGAGCGATTTTCACGAAATTGCACACACATGCCACTAGCACGATTCTACAACTGCCAAAGAAGTTTTGTTGACCTTTGACCTTGGCAAGGGGCGGCCATCTTGAATTTTCATAAAAAAGCACCTTTAGTAACGGATACAAACGAAAACTCGTCCTAGGGATTTTTTTCGATCTTTTTCAAACTTCTCGGGCATCAATGGCAATCAATTGTGGACAAAATGTTGGAATTAGAAGTTGTAGAATTTGAAACGTGTCCGCGTGGCGAATTCGCAACCGTCGCCGTTTTAGCTAGCTCGCACATATTTTATCGGAATAGCCTGAAACTGAAATATGCGATTCCCTGGCCCACACTGAACAAAACGATATCACATACGACAAAATCGATAAAGGAATGTGGCCGTGGTAAACAAAAAACGATCGCAAAAAAAAGTGCTGACTCGGCAAAAAAAAAAAAAATCGGATTTTATTTTTAAGAATCGGCTAACGAAACCCAGATAACTTTGTCGGGTATATCCAAATAAAGTTTTGAAATCATTACGTGATGGCGACACGACCTACGGTTTGGCGGCCATTTTGTGCCAAAATCTGCCATTTAGAGTTTTTCGCGATTTTACACAATATGGAAAAATGAACTTTTTTTCGAGCGATTTTGACGAAATTTGACTCGCATGTCCTTAGCGTAAGTCTACAATCACCTTTGGAGTTTCGTCGACCTTTGACCTCGGGAAAAGGCGGCCATCTTGAATTTTCTATAAAAAACACCTTTACCACCAGATTCAAACGTAAACTTGTCGTTGGAATTTTCATCGATTGTCTCGAAACTTTTTTGACATCAATGGCAAGCTACTGTGGAAAAAATGTTGGAATTAGAAGTTGTAGATTTTGAACGGCGTGCGCGTGGCATGCTAGCAAAGTGGCGCACTGTTATAACTCCCATGTATTTCAATACAATACAGTGAAAATTGAATGCATGCATTAATGCCTGAAACAGAATACATTGAAAAACACTGGATATGGACATATAAGGAATGTGGGCGTGGTTAGCATAAAACCACTGTTGCTAAGGACAACAAAAAGTTTACTTTTACCGATTTGTCCGAAACTGACGTCAATCTGTTCGTCCTCCCAAGGGAACAAAAACATAAAATGGTTGCTATGGAGAAAAAATGAACAGAAAAGCCGCCATTTTGGAAAAAGTAGGTTTTTTATCAACTTATGACATGTAGCTCTCACCAATGGAGGAATGTGTTTTTCTGAGTCAGTTGATGATGCAGATCGCTATGCTAGCAATTTTAGCTATATTAGCATTACTAGCATAGTAAGCATAATTAGCATTTTAGGTAATGTGTTTTTCTGAGTCAGTTGATGATGCTGATCGCTATGCTAGCACTTTTAGCCACATTAGCATAGCTAGCATAGTTAGCATAATTAGCATTTTAGGTAATGTGTTTTTCTGATTCAGTTAATGATGCTGATCGCTATGCTAGCACTTTTAGCCACATTAGCATAGCTAGCATAGTTAACATAATTAGCATTTTAGGTAATGTGTTTTTCTGAGTCAGTTGATGATGCTGATCGCTATGCTAGCACTTTTAGCCACATTAGCATTGCTAGCATAGTTAGCATAATTAGCATTTTAGGTGATGTGTTTTTCTGTGTCGGTTGATGATGCTGATCGCTATGCTAGCACTTTTAGCCACATTAGCATAGTTAGCATAGTTAGCATAATTAGCAAATCCAGCCTTGACTAGCTTTTAATTTGCGGGCTGTGAGTGCGGTGAGGTCAGCGGTGGTGCGTAGAGTTGGGCGTGGAGGCGGGTTGCGTCTGCGGGCCATACAACGCCGCTTGCGGCTTTAATTATTATTATTATTCCCGTTTCTAACGGATCCGTAGATCGCAAATTTGACCCCCGCCACATACCCGAAAACTCACCAAAATTGGCACACACCTAGGATAAATTGAAAATGAATTTTCGGCAAAGAGAACATCACCCCCCCCACGATGATGACATCACGGCGAGCGTTCCCGTCAAAAAAATGAATGGGCCTAAAATCGCTTATGGGGCCAAAAAAAAATATTTCGAAATACAGTTACGAAACCAAAACACGTGTGTTGGAGATATCCCAAAGAAGTTATGAAATCATTATGGGATGGCCACACGACCTACGGCTTGGCGGCCATTTTGTGGCAAACACAGAGAAATGGCGATTTTCGTGTTTTTTGACAATATGGGAAAACGATACTTTTGTTTGAGCGATTTTCACGAAATTGCACACACATGCCACTAGCACGATTCTACAACTGCCAAAGAAGTTTTGTTGACCTTTGACCTTGGCAAGGGGCGGCCATCTTGAATTTTCATAAAAAAGCACCTTTAGTAACGGATACAAACGAAAACTCGTCCTAGGGATTTTTTTCGATCTTTTTCAAACTTCTCGGGCATCAATGGCAATCAATTGTGGACAAAATGTTGGAATTAGAAGTTGTAGAATTTGAAACGTGTCCGCGTGGCGAATTCGCAACCGTCGCCGTTTTAGCTAGCTCGCACATATTTTATCGGAATAGCCTGAAACTGAAATATGCGATTCCCTGGCCCACACTGAACAAAACGATATCACATACGACAAAATCGATAAAGGAATGTGGCCGTGGTAAACAAAAAACGATCGCAAAAAAAAGTGCTGACTCGGCAAAAAAAAAAAAAATCGGATTTTATTTTTAAGAATCGGCTAACGAAACCCAGATAACTTTGTCGGGTATATCCAAATAAAGTTTTGAAATCATTACGTGATGGCGACACGACCTACGGTTTGGCGGCCATTTTGTGCCAAAATCTGCCATTTAGAGTTTTTCGCGATTTTACACAATATGGAAAAATGAACTTTTTTTCGAGCGATTTTGACGAAATTTGACTCGCATGTCCTTAGCGTAAGTCTACAATCACCTTTGGAGTTTCGTCGACCTTTGACCTCTGGAAAAGGCGGCCATCTTGAATTTTATATAAAAAACACCTTTACCACCAGATTCAAACGTAAACTTGTCGTTGGAATTTTCATCGATTGTCTCGAAACTTTTTTGACATCAATGGCAAGCTACTGTGGAAAAAATGTTGGAATTAGAAGTTGTAGATTTTGAACGGCGTGCGCGTGGCATGCTAGCAAAGTGGCGCACTGTTATAACTCCCATGTATTTCAATACAATACAGTGAAAATTGAATGCATGCATTAATGCCTGAAACAGAATACATTGAAAAACACTGGATATGGACATATAAGGAATGTGGGCGTGGTTAGCATAAAACCACTGTTGCTAAGGACAACAAAAAGTTTACTTTTACCGATTTGTCCGAAACTGACGTCAATCTGTTCGTCCTCCCAAGGGAACAAAAACATAAAATGGTTGCTATGGAGAAAAAATGAACAGAAAAGCCGCCATTTTGGAAAAAGTAGGTTTTTTATCAACTTATGACATGTAGCTCTCACCAATGGAGGAATGTGTTTTTCTGAGTCAGTTGATGATGCAGATCGCTATGCTAGCAATTTTAGCTATATTAGCATTACTAGCATAGTAAGCATAATTAGCATTTTAGGTAATGTGTTTTTCTGAGTCAGTTGATGATGCTGATCGCTATGCTAGCACTTTTAGCCACATTAGCATAGCTAGCATAGTTAGCATAATTAGCATTTTAGGTAATGTGTTTTTCTGATTCAGTTAATGATGCTGATCGCTATGCTAGCACTTTTAGCCACATTAGCATAGCTAGCATAGTTAACATAATTAGCATTTTAGGTAATGTGTTTTTCTGAGTCAGTTGATGATGCTGATCGCTATGCTAGCACTTTTAGCCACATTAGCATTGCTAGCATAGTTAGCATAATTAGCATTTTAGGTGATGTGTTTTTCTGTGTCGGTTGATGATGCTGATCGCTATGCTAGCACTTTTAGCCACATTAGCATAGTTAGCATAGTTAGCATAATTAGCAAATCCAGCCTTGACTAGCTTTTAATTTGCGGGCTGTGAGTGCGGTGAGGTCAGCGGTGGTGCGTAGAGTTGGGCGTGGAGGCGGGTTGCGTCTGCGGGCCATACAACGCCGCTTGCGGCTTTAATTATTATTATTCTTGCACACTAACGGCGTCTTTGAGCTTAATTTTGACCCCCGCCACATACCCGAAAACTCACCAAAATTGGCACACACCTGGGATAAATTGAAAATGAATTTTCGGCAAAGAGAACGCCACCCCCCCGAAGTCGATGACATCACGGCGAGCGATCCCGTAAAAAAAATGAATGGGCCGAAAATCGCTTATGGGGCCAAAAAAAAATATTTTGAAATACAGTTACGAAACCAAAACACGCGTGTTGGAGATATCCCAAAGAAGTTATGAAATCATTATGGGATGGCCACACGACCTACGGCTTGGCGGCCATTTTGTGGCGAACTCAGAGAAATGGCGATTTTCGTGTTTTTTGACAATATGGGACAACTACACTTTTGTTCAAGCGATTTTCACGAAATTTCATACACATGCCACAAACACGATTCTACAACTACCAAAGAAGTTTTGTTGACCTTTGACCTTGGCAAGGGGCGGCCATCTTGAATTTTCATAAAAAAGCACCTTTATTGACGGATACAAACGAAAACTCGTCCTAGGGATTTTTATCGATCTTTTTGAAACTTCTCGGGCATCAATGGCAAGCTACTGTGGACAAAATGTTGGAATTAGAAGTTGTAGAATTTGAAACGCGTGCCCGTGAAGAATTCGCAACCGTCGCCATTTTAGCTAGCTCGCACATATTTTGTCGGAATAGCCTGAAACTGAAATATGCGATACCCTGTCCCACACTGAACAAAACGATGTCACATACGACAAAATCCATAAAGGAATGTGGCCGTGGTAAACAAAAAACCGTCGCAAAAAAAAGTGCTGACTCGGCAAAAAAAATTTTTTTTGGATTTTATTTTTAAGAATCGGCTAACGAAACTCAGATAACTTTGTCGGGTATATCCAAAGAAAGTTTTGAAATCATTACGTGATGGCGACTTGACCTACGGTTTGGCGGCCATTTTTTGCCAAAATCTGCCATTTTGCGTTTTTCGCGTTTTTACACAATATGGAAAAATGAACTTTTTTTCGAGCGATTTTCACGAAATTTGACTCTCATGTCCCTAGCGTATGTCTACAATCACCTTTGGAGTTTCGTCGACCTTTGACCTCGGGAAAAGGCGGCCATCTTGAATTTTCTATAAAAAACACCTTTACCACCAGATTCAAACGTAAACTTGTCGTTGGAATTTTCATCGATTGTCTCGAAACTTTTTGGGCATCAATGGCAAGCTACTGTGGAAAAAATGTTGGAAGTAGAAGTTGTAGATTTTGAGCGGCGTGTGCGTGGCAAGCTAGCAAAGTGGCGCACTGTTATAACTCCCATGCATTTCAATACAATACAGTGAAAATTGAATGCATGCATTCATGCCTGAAACAGAATACATTGAAAAAGACTGGACATGGACATATAAGGAATGTGGGCGTGGTTAGCATAAAACCACTGTTGCTAAGGACGACAAAAAGTTTACTTTTACCGATTTATCCGAAATTGACGTCAATCTGTTCGTCTTCTGAAGTGGACCAAAACATAAAATGGTTGCTATGGAGATAAAATAAACAGAAAAGCCGCCATTTTGGAAAAAGTCGTTTTTTTATCAACTTATGACATATAGCTTTCACCAATGGAGGAATATGTTTTTCTGAGTCAGTAAATGATGCTTATCGCTATGCTAGCAATTTTAGCCACATTAGCATAGCTAGCATAGTTAGCATAATTAGCATTTTAGGTAATGTGTTTTTCTGAGTCAGTTGATGATGCTGATCGCTATGCTAGCACTTTTAGCCACATTAGCATAGCTAGCATAGTTAGCATAATTAGCATTTTAGGTAATGTGTTTTTCTGAGTCAGTTGATGATGCTGATCGCTATGCTAGCACTTTTAGCCACATTAGCATAGCTAGCATAGTTAGCATAATTAGCATTTTAGGTAATGTGTTTTTCTGAGTCAGTTGATGATGCTGATCGCTATGCTAGCACTTTTAGCCACATTAGCGTAGCTAGCATAGTTAGCATAATTAGCATTTTAGATAATGTGTTTTTCTGAGTCAGTTGATGATGCTGATCGCAATGCTAGCACTTTTAGCCACATTAGCATAGTTAGCATTGTTAGCATAATTAGCAAATCCAGCCTTGACTAGCTTTTAATTTGCGGGCTGTGAGGGCGGTGAGGTCAGCGGTGGTGCGTAGAGTTGGGCGTGGAGGCGGGTTGCGTCTGCGGGCCATACAACGCCGCTTGCGGCTTTAATTCACATTTATTATTTAATGGAAACAGTGTAATTGGGAAATTGTGTTTTTTCAACATTTTTATGCAGTCTGTGACAGATTTTGGATTTGATCTGTGATTTTCTCCTATAGTCTGTGGATTCCTGCTTTGTATCCTGACAGTGTGCACACATTGTAAAGCATTCTCAGTTCAGTTAAGGTGTTGAGTCATATTAAATTAAACATTTTAGTCCTTCACCGAGTAAATTAAACGTCATCTTCTCTC
Source organism: Oryzias latipes (assembly GCF_053564925.1). NCBI lineage: Eukaryota > Metazoa > Chordata > Actinopteri > Beloniformes > Adrianichthyidae > Oryzias > Oryzias latipes. Next base: position 26,608,969 of record NC_136252.1, read on the forward strand.
ATGTTTACAGTATCTGATAACCAAGTACAACCATAATATGACAACATGACTGTCTGATTACTTTAATAATTTATGAGAACAATAATGAGGATATTTCAACAGAGGCACATCACTTTTCTGTGTGGTGCTGAGCTTTGATTAAAGTTTGCCTAAGTGGCATTTGAATAATGCACAAACACAATGAAGAAATGGAAGCCATTAACCTTTTAAAAAACCCTTCTTACTAAGAACAGCAGTGTATAAAACTTTGTGAGTCATTACGTTAAGCTATATAACAAGTTAATGTGCTGCAACATCTCTGACACCCATGTGATATTTTGAACCAACGCTAATAAATTAACTCAATTGTAAATAATATTTAAAATGAGGACTGAGGAGATGTAAAACAACAAGGTCTTACCTATTTCTGATTGGTTGAAGACAGAATTGGGAGAAATCTGCAAATTATTATTTCAAAATTGTCACTAGGACTTCAAAACTTATGTATTTGTGCTTTTAACATATTCTTGAGGCATTTTTTTGATTATGGAGAACACAAAATTAAACTCAAAAATTGTATTACTCAGCATCTTTTTATTCAAATAAAAGTGAATCTGGAGAGGATGAAAAATGTCGTTTAAAGACAGATGGTATTTGACACGCATGGAAAATGGCTCAAAACTGTACGTCTGGATAGCTCCAATATTGCTCACTGTTTTTGTTGGGGGTGTGATGGGCTGTAAGTTACCAGGAGAGCATGTAAACACAACGCTCAGTTATGAGTGATGGAAAGGGGGAGGGGGGGTCACGGCATAATCAATAAAAAGACCACTAGAAATGCTTTAAAATAGATCAAAAGATGATCAGAGTGGGTTTTTTAAGCTAAATGTGGACTCAAATATGCCTGCTGTTTATATGCATGTTGTAAAACACGAAAAAAATTTAAATTAATACTACACAAACAGTGTGAAGCACTTGTATCCCAAGAAAGCCCCTAATTCTCCCTTTGCTCTCCAGCAAGGATTTTGAGAAATTGAGTGGTTCCAGCAGTCACCAGCCAAGAAGCTTGCCATTGCTGGAGCCATTTATTATATGTAGAGTCCTTGCAATGTGTCTCCTTCCATCAGCACTTTTATGCAAATCTTCTGATCTGGTGAGTTGTGAGGTAGTAATAGCTGTTTTGATAACAGACCGGGACAAAGTTATTTTGACAACAATGCCATCACTGTGAATAAAAGAAAATGTTGATGATTTAAAATACAAACCATAATATGACAGCACCTTAGACAGAAGTAAAGGAGAACGGATAAAGCACAGAATAATTTTGGCCCAGAATTAATTTTTAAAATGGATGCTGGCATTAAACTCACTTTTAAGCCAATGAAAGAGTGCATTTTTCTTTAATAAATGTTACTTAATTATTAATGTGACTAAATTATTTCATCTACCGGTAAATGCCAACTACAAAAGTTAAACATTATTTCTAAATGTTGATCCTAAGCATTGCATGTTAAATCTAAAAGGTAAATGTGGAATCTAAATCTGGGCTGTAAATCTAGACTGTAAAGCTAAAATTAAATACATAAATTGTAAAGCTACATAATGTTAAATCTGAATTGTGAAGTTTCATTTTTGGTTCAAATGTTATTTTTTACATAAACCTACATTTTAAAACATAAATAACTGATAACCATTTCAGGTTTTGGCAGCTGTTTCCAACAGTCTCAGTAAAGCAAGGCTTGGTGAGCTTTTGAATCACTGAAAGAGAAGCCACGAAGTCAATAAAAATCTGAGTCAATGCATCTATAACCTTTCTGCCCAGTAAATGTTTTCGGTCAAATGAATTGTGATGACTTTAATTAGCTTTAACTGTTTTAAAGAAGACCATCCGCTTTTATGAGTTTTGAGTCAATTCTTTTAACAGCATGACTGCAGCTATGCACCAGCCGACTGTAAAAGTGAGTGTGAACTTACTAAAGACATCATCATTTGTTTTTATATATACTGTATATACATTGAGAAAAGTGAATCTGTTTCTAAAGTTAGCATGCTTTTTCCAGTCTGGGAAAACAACATTTTTCATGCTACCATGAACAGGATGGAATTTGAAGAACAGATGATTGTGGCATCTTAACAGATAACGGTGTAAAACATTACACAGAAACAGCTTTATAACATTTCACTCAAAGCATGTGAAAATATGAAAGATGCTGGAGTCGGCAAACAGTCTGTCAGATTCTGTGCTAATGTTGAGCATATGGTCATGACGGAAAAACCATGACAGCCAACACCAAAAGGTGCAAACTTTTCTCAACAACGGATTGAGCAGCCATCTGTAGCCGTTTCCTGCTATTTTTGCCAGAAAATGAAAAGAAAACTTTTTTTTTGTCAAAAAGCAGAAAGGAATTTTTGTTTTTTACAATATTTCATAACAGATATATTTTCTCAAAGTCAAAATTGAATCACACTGATCATATGGGGGCTTTGAAGAATCTTGGCTATCAGCATTTTAGGAGCACAAGGATGTTGATCTCCTGGAAAAACATTGCCACTAGCTGGGCTCAATACTATTTTCTATCCTATGTAATGAGCTAGAGCCAAGCACAATGGTCTTTTTGGGCAAAACATTTTATATGCCACAAAAATCCCAAAAGAACCCATCTGAGGTCTGGACTTTTCCACCCTATCACATTTGTACAGTATGTGTTCGGTTGTCACAAAAGCACAGCAGCAATGGCAGTGAGTTTGTTTATTTATTTGACAAAGAATAACATCTAAAGTAGAGAAGGACTTGTGGCTATTACCAATTTGCTTTACTTTAGGCCCTTTCTGTGTTCAATATGCACCTTGACACAGAACTCGTTTTTTTCAGAGTTAACATCTTCTTCAAATGCCTCACTGGTTACAGAAAAGGTCAGACAGTAAATGGGACAAAGTTTGGATAAAGAGAATTCCTATGAAGTTGTGGGACAAAATGTATTTGTCTTGAAGCAGTGTATATGAACACTCCTTATAGATGTGCAACTTCATCCTATAGGTACCACAGCATACATTTTACCACACACAATTCTGACACCGAGTTAAGTCAGTGTACAGATGTGATCAGAGGTTCTGCACCATGATCTGAGCAACAGATCATGCAGCAGCATGTTTTGGGCGTCAAGGCTCATCCAAAATCAAATATCTGAACTTTAGTCTTGAATTTCTATCGTGTTAACCAATGAGTGACTCAGCTTTGACCACTGATGTGTTGATGACCCGATCAGCCGCTGGAGTCCAAAACCAACATGGAGGAGATTCTAAACTTTATAACATTTTTCTGATTTCTATCAATACGATAATTCAAAGGTCTCCTAATTTTATTCTTTTTTTTCCTCCTTGGACTCTTTCGGGGCAGCAACTCATCATCTACAGAGAGATAGAAGGACCACTGATATTAAAGTAAAAGTTACCGTCATGGGAAAGTAAAGGATCTAATGACCCCAGGCCTGGAGACGAGATTACCGGCTTTTGTAGAGCACTTCAAAATAAATAAACCTCATCCCTGACCATCCTATGTGTCTTTCATGCACTGTAAATAAGACTAATAGTTAGCTCGCTGCCCCAAACGCTGTGGAAGCATCAGGCATTCGAAAACACATTTTTGGACAAGCATCAAGCTTTGAATTTAACCTGCATCAATAGAGAAGGGCGGACGTGAAAACTGAGCTGTCTATTTTCAAGTATGTAGTTGTTTATCTGCTTCTGTTTAAAGGCTACCTTTACCTCTAAACAGGCATGCAGAGCTGTTTTTAAAAATATTTCAGAAAGTTTACTTCTAAAATAATCCAATCAGACCTATTTCAAGCTTCAACAGGAGACAAAACAAATGTGAAAAAAGGCAACCATCGAATGGATTAGTATCAAAACCATCAAACAAATTACAGTTTTTGTTCTATGCTCCCTTGGGGCCATACTTACTTATCAAATTAGTCTGTATAAATGTAGTTTTGCACATTGCAAATGATAAATTCTATTTTCTCATAATAGGAAACATGACCATCCTGTCAGAACATTAATTGACTCTTTTTTATTATATTATTAATATACATTTGTGTTTCTATTACAACTGTTCATTTAAAGACGGTTGCTCATTTGATGCAAAACACTGTCTAGATCTGAAGATAAGACGTGTCACATATCCTCTTTGCTTCATCATAATTGCATCTTCTAAATAAATGTAGGAGCTATGTTGCACATCCGAGCGTGACATTTAGTGTTTTGCAGTTATTCCGTTTAGATTGTCTTCTCACGGTGCACGTGACTCGCGCTGCCAAAATAAATGAACACAAAAATGAGGACGAAAAAAAAAAATCAATCATTGCTGACAACAACTCAAATAAAATAAAGAAAAGATTCTACTGAGTAAAAAAAAAAATCTTCATCCCTTTTGCTCTTTCATCTGCGTTGTAGTTTTATTGGAACAAATTCTTAACTTTTGTATGAACGGGTTACAAGATGAAGAAAACTGTGTCCAAGTGTCAAACGTCAGAGCTCTGTCTCCCCCTCTGGTCACCGGCAGGAACCATCTCCATAGTTCTGAATGTACTTCATCTCCCAGCAACCCCAGCGCACAATTTCTGGATGCCACACACCTGACTTTCATTTGGAATCACTCAAAGTATACTTAAGCACTGCACTGATCCTCACTCAGTGTGATAGTGTTATAGCTGGACATGATCTTCTGATTTCCTGACCCTGTTTTGTCTCTGACTCTGTTTGTCTTCCGCCAACACCGAATCTCGCCTGGGTCCTGCCTTCTCTCATTTCCTCTCTGATGCTCCCATGAGCTCGTTATTGACCCTTGCCTGCTTGACCCTGATTTAGCTTTGTGGACTTTAGGCTGAGCTAATACACCTGCTGCAATTGGAACCAGCCGTCTGCCAGTTTTGTGACACCAGGGCATCAGTTATTTATCTGCCAAATGTAAAGTGATAGCCCAAAGCTAAAACTACACCAGTATCATTACCATACCTTCTTAATACAACTGCATTACTGTTTCCCTGAATTTAATGTTTCAATAAAGTATGACACTTGTTTTTTTCAGTATTTATATATATTTTTTGTCTAATTTCAGAAACCGAAACATTAAAATCTTAAATTAATAACCAGTTGATATTACTTATTACATCACATTTCTATGAATTGTTGATTTGTTCAATTGGTTGTTTTTCTTTTTGTTGTCAGAAATCAAATTCTTTGTGTTTTTTGTTTATAATTTATTTACAATTTATTTACAATTTAGTTAATTTGTAAAGCTTCAACTCACAATCCAGGTCCCTTCAAGGTGCTACACAACTTTTACAAAGTTATTGTAAAGTGAAATACATAAAAGATGGTTTTGCTTTTTTTTTCATCCCAATATTTCTGTATCGTCTCAGGGCTCCAATTTAAAATCACAGCAGGATTTACACTTCACATAATCGGGTACAACTTATAGAACAGAGAAAAATAGTGCATGAGCTGACAGCAGGAGTCCATGTTGCTTTAAAGTAATCTATATTTAGTTAGAAAAAGCATGTACTTTCTGCAGCTTAAACATAAAAAAACATAGAAAATGTGCAGAGGTCTGGCTAAAAATTATTTTTAAAAAAAACAATATCCCACGTTCCAAAAAAAGTGTTTTAGCTATGCTCCACTCTAGTTGTAATTATTAGCTTTAATTTTAGCCTTTTGAAAAGTAAAATAATAGAAAATCATTGCAAATGTTGGTTTCTAGTCTTGTTCAAGCAGTTCTTAGCTTGGCTAAAACGCAGAACTCTTTAATACGACAAGGTTACGTTTAAAAACAGTCTCTTTTTGCAAAGTTAATTGTTGAGACCGTGTGTGTGTTTGCTCATAGCCACTCATTTCCTGGTCTGGTCATGCTGGACTTGTTTTCTTGAATGTCGTTTTCCACCTTTTTCAACTTCCTTATGCATACCCAAAGAGAGACTAAATTAAAGTTGTGTGTAAATGCAAATTACTTTTTAAATTAACAATTTTCTCTAACTAGTGACACAGAGCAAAGTCAACCAAAACTTGTAAGTTTAAAGAAAGACAGTGACTCCAGGGAGCTGTTTCATTGGTTTATACAGCAAGAACACCTTTAGCCTAAATAAATGATGAAAACTGAGCTTATCTTCTCAGCCTTTGGGGCAAATGGTTGGAAGGCTTATATTCTTATAGACTCTTCAGGAGCATGGTCATCTATCCTGACTCCCTTAGTGGGAGAATTAAGGCCGATTGCCTCTGGTCCATTTGCATTGCATCTCTGTTGCGTTGACACAGAAAAATAGAACATTCATTAATCAGTCAGAATGTTTACATCGCCTCCATCAAGTCTGCATCTGAAGTCCGGCCCTCAGTCCGCAAGGCAAGCTTTGCGCAGGATTTCTATTTCCAATCTGTTGACACGTCAATGTTGAGGCAAAAAGCTGAAGAAACAGGAAACCAGTCCAGGTTTAAAAAAAAATTCTGTTGTTCTTTTAGAATAAAACTTTAGAAAATTGTATTTTATATTTCAGGTGACGGGCCCAATTGATAACACATGTTAACACCGTGTCTATTTTCACCATAGATGACAAACGTTTAATTTTGAAAGGAAAATAACAAACTTCGTTTATGAAAAAAAAACCATGCATTTTATAAGGACTCAATGAGGAAGGGGAGGACATGGGGCCTGATTGCTAAAGTTTTGGATGTTGATGACACATCATCAGGAGCCAGGGGGGAGGAGGGACAGACAAGAGACGCAAAGGAGACAATGGAAACTGACTGACGGTCCGACTCCTCACGCAAGGCAGCGGAGACTCACCGCACACGGACCAGTGTGAATTTAGTGTTACACAAAAACTGCTAAAGAAGTGTAAAAAATAATCACATTAAATGATGGTTCTCTGAAGACGGACAACAAGGTAAACTGAACGAAAATCGGTTACATTTATTTGTTGAAAATGGTTCAAGAGAAAGGATCCCTCATCGTGTAAACCCATAGCTCCCCCTGGTAACATGCTGATTTTTGGTCTGAATTCCCCTCTCATTTTTTTACCAGCTGGAGGTAACGTCTGATAATGTCCCCATTGTTTGACCACGGAGACCAACACACTCGCAGGAGCACAACCGTACACTTCAGCAAACAGCCTCAAATGAACAAAATATTAGATGTGTGTGAGTGCACACATCTGCAGTAGGAGGGGAACAAGTGTCAGCTTGAGGCACAGAAAGATAGGCCGCCCCCGTTACACAGTTAATCTTAATGAAAAACGAGTCAGGCTCCAGACCGGCCATTTTGGCTGACGTCCATTGTGTTTCACTCCTCGTTGAATTTCTTTCTTCATTTGTTTATTTATTTATTGTAGTTATATGTTTTTATAATGTGTCAGAGAACTTAAAAACTCTATATCAAGAAATGTTGAAAGTTTTTCGTCTTCCTATGAAGTGGTTGGAAAAACCTCCTTTTTTTATTATATAATAATATTATTATAAAACAGTACTGTTTATTGTTTGGCTGGAATACAATCTCAAAGCTGATGTAATTCCATGCTACTTCTCTACTGGCTTCATCACATCAGATTCAAAATCTCTGGACATTTTAGAGTGGTCAACCAACAGCACCTTCATACCCTATACCGCTGTGCTAGAAAAAAAAAAAAAAAAAAAACTACAACTGGTGGTCCCTTTGCCATGCTGCTAAAGTTATAATCCTCATATCTGTATCCTTTATGGATATGAATAAACTACCCAAGTGTGCTGTATTTATCTCTTTTTTTCTTCTTTTATTCTATTTTTTATTTTATCTTTTTTTGTAATTTTTCTTTTTTTACTTATATGTGAATTTTTCCAACTCATCTATTTTGGGGGGTCAGTTTAGGTGGCCCCCGTCCACCCCCCTTACCCCCCTCACCCATATATCCGGCCTTGATTCTTCTGTATTTTTAAGCAACTTGATTGGTTGATTTATGGGCAGAATGCATTAAAGGTGGAGTAAAAAGATAAAAATGCTGAAGATTGGAATACATTTCTATCACATTTTAATGAATATCAATACTGATGAGATTTATTGTTTATTTATGAATTTAGATTTTACTAACAAGCAAATGCAAGAGCAGGAATTAGTTAACCTTAAACATTACAAAGTCCAGGTTATCAATTGTAAAGACATCAGTAAGTAGGTTGGGCAAATTTCTGCAGAAAAAAAATCCATAATGCATTAAAACAGGGAGCCAGTAGCAAAACTAGGAGATATTTACCAGTAAGGCCAGAGTGCAACACAGGCTGAAATGGTTTCTACTCTTACTGTAAACAAGAGCCTCGAGCTGAGTCCTGACCTCTTGCTCCTGTCAAATGTTGAACTTGGTGGTGAGACTTCCAATTTACTCGTCATATTGTAGCAGTGCTGGGGAGACAGGCTTTGTCATGACTGGTTTGCAGACAGACATGGGAGCTCGGCTCAAGAGTCTCGTTGCCCTGGGAGCCTCTGCTGGCGTGGTTTCTTTCTGGGGTCCTTGGCATGACGCAGTGAATTAAGGATCCACTGCGCACAAGTGCATAAAGGAGTTTGACACTCTCACTCTAAATAGCCAAGGGCTTGGACACTTAATTAAGTCCTCACAGTTCTCTTCACTATTCATTAATGTAAAGGATAACTGAGTCAAAAGAACACATGAGCTTTGTCAGTAGTGGTTTTTCTTATTTGTTATCTTTGTTTTTCCAGCCACAAGGCAACCTCCCAAATATTTTGTTTTCAAAACTTTGTTTCTTTTGCTTTCTTTGTCTTTTTTATCTGAAATAATTTTGATAGAAAACGTACAAAAACAAGCTCTCAGCATTAATGTTGAGAGGATTGTGCATTTTTGTGTGCTTTGTTTATTTAACATGTTTGCTTGGTTTGTGGCATGTCTTGGATGTTCACAGTCACACCAGGATCAGGCTGTTAATCATCACAGCTGTATTCATTTTAGTCAATTATCCTCAGTGTATTTACGTCCCTGGTTTTCAGGTAATCTTTTCGGTTGCTGTCATGTTTTGTCTCTTTTTGTTACTTGGGTTTGCCATGCTTTGAGTCATTCATCAAAGTTCCTGCCATCAAGCCTGCATTTTGGGTCCCAGGCCATCACTTCCTGAAATATTTGTCCACATCCATCCAGTCAATTATTTGCATCCATGATAGGGACACAAAGGTATCCGGGGGTCTAGACAAACGTTCTTTGTCTAGTCAGATTACCACTCATTTTAATAAATTTAGGGATTAGGAGTAGAAAACCAAAAATTAAAGAATTGATAAGGAACCCTGGAATCTATTTTGTTGTAATTTTCCATAAAAGTTAGTATTTATTTCTGGAAATGAATGAAATTCAATGAAACACATTTGCAAAATGTGGCAACATTTTCCAGCTCTGTGGTTTAAATTTCTTCCTTCTTATTTTGTCAATTTAATTTACACTTAGTTAAATATTGTTTTATTTCTGTTATCTGAATGTATGAAGCCTCTACATTGAAGTTTAACACTTTGACAGCTTTTATTTTGTTAAAATCTGGCCCAATGGGTTCCTTAATTCGTCTTGAATGTGGCTAATACCTTTTGGACTGAGACATTATTGAAATGTGTTTGTATGAATATGTTGTTGTTTTTTTGTGTGTTTTATCTAAAGGGGATCTTAGGATGCCCCATGGTGAAGATACATCCAGAGCACCAATGTAAACTGGAGTTTTTGGTTCGATCTCAAAACCAAGGTTCTGACATGTCATATTGGGCAATGATTGTGATGCCAACAGAGCTAAAGACCCATCTTCAGAAAGGCTCAACAGAAACTGGTCACACAGCCTCATTAACCTCTCCTAAACACTAATTGCTGTGTGGTAATTGCCTCTGTTGTGTCTAACTGTTTAATTACTTTTTTCAGTTTATTAAGGCTATTAGCTTGGATTTTATTAGTAATTGCAAGATCTTTGTGAGTCTTTTTTAGTTTCACCTGGAGATATTTAAACACTAAGCAAGTTAACCTGGAGTATAGTAAATAGCGAATACTTATAGTCCTTTATTGCCTTCTTAGAAGGCCCAAAACGTTTGACAGTCACAGTCCCATTCACCCATTCACACACATATTCACACTCTGATGCTCCACTGTCTTAAGCTGCCTTCACAGCAAATGTGGTTCAGGCATCAGGGGCATTAAGTTTCAATGTGGTGGTAAATAGTGACTAGCACGCTTGTACAGCGCTTTTCCACCTTCCTCGAAGGCCCAAAGCACTTTACAGTCACTGTCCCATTCACCCTTATTCACACATTGATGGTCGGCTCCACTTATACCGATGTCCAGATGGGATCAGAGGTCCTGCGGCGCGATTTGAGCGTCAGGCATGGTGCGTCGGTCTGGCAGCAGCTCAATTTGGGCATCTCGCTGCAATTTTGGCACAACAGTGAGGCGTGTCGAGAGATCAAACATTTGAACTTTGGCAAATAAAAGTGTCACATCATCCAATCAGGGATTCAGGTTTGGCCCGTAATGTAATGACGCCATCAGTGGGTGAAGTTCAAAACCAACATGGAGAAGATGCTGATCGTTCTACTCCTGAACTTTGTAATATTTTTTCTTTTTCCAAGACAATAATAAAACCATTGTATACTTTTATCCTTTATTGCTTCCTCAAATTAATGCTGGATAGCAATTTGTCAAACTGGGTCACAGAGACATGAAATTACCGCTCAAAGGTAATTTAGTCATTCAGATGCAACTCGTACAGTAGATGAACCTCACTGTACTGGGAGAGTCTCTTAATGATCTTATGAACTCACACATGGAGATATGATTACCAATGCTTTTAGAGTTCTTCAAAATAAATAAATCCAATCTTTCAACATCATCGGTGTCTTCTATGCATTGTAAATAAGATTACAGACATACAGTCAATGTTCCCATGTCACGCTGAGGCCATAAACTTTAGGTGTTATACACATAGCTCCTCCATTACACATCAAGTTCATGAACATATTTTTAGACAAGCGTCAAGTAGGAAATTTGATGCACGTCAAAAGAGAGGTGTCTAATGTGAATTTGATGTACGGATCGCTTTCTGTGGGAACTCAGCATCGCCAACCTGCAAACCCCCAGAAGCACTTTAGGGTTCAGTGTCTTGCCCAAGGACAATTTGACACATAGGGTGGGAACCAAACCTGCAATCTTCTGATCAGAGTCCAATCGCTCAACCTCTGCAATAGCCCATGTAGTTTCAAAGAAACAAGTTAAATGCAAATTAAAGAGCGGACACATCCACTTGTGAGCTTTTTTTTTCCAAAACTGTTTGGTCATACATTGTTGCTTTTATACAAATGTAAAGATAGTCATAAGATTACATGCACAAAATCCCCCCAACATACGATAAGTTATTGCAAGAAATTGTTTTTTTTAACCTTTTTTTTTTTTTTTACTTTTGGTCATATAAAAAGACATACACATGCTTTATCAGAAAGTTATGAGGCAAACCACCTTCAAAGACATGAAACATTGCAATTCACATCTCAATCACGCACACCCCTTCGTGTGTGTGTTTTGTTGAAGGTCTAAGGCAATTATGTGGCACAGACGAGGCTTTTGTCAGACGACGGCAAACCAATTTCCTGAATCTATGGCAGTCAAGTGACTTATCACTTAGCATATGCAGACCCATTAGCATACAAGAAACAGGTTTATAATAAACCATACACCTTATTTAAAAATATCAATTACTATCATCTGCACACATCCGACAATCTCATTGACTTGTCTGTTTTTGCTGTTGCCTCAGTTCAAAAAGCAAGTTAAATATATATGAAGGCGAACCAGCTTTATTCAATTTAATTCAATTTTATTTGTATAGCCCAAATTCACTACAACAGTGGTCTCGATTGGCTTCATATCGGTAATTGAAAAAGTAAAACATAAAATCAAAAGGATCATGAATACATAGAATTCAATAGGAAAATACTAAATTGAATAAACAAACTCCCGAAACTAAACTGGCATCCCTACCCTTAGACCCTCCTTCGCGGTAAGGAAAAACTCCTAAAAAAAACTGATTCCGGAAAAAGGAAGAAACCACATGAAAGAGGGATCCTCTCCCAGGATGGGCAGGCGATTTACCAGAACTCATAGAGAAGAATTAACTTATCTAACGCTACAACTACATATTTAAAGTCCAGCAGACGAGCTTCATCCAGACGGAGTTGGGGGGACAGTCAGGGGCGCGAGTCGAGCCGGAGACAGGATCCACAGCCAGGTGTAGGAGCAGGAGGAGAAGCTTTATAATGTGCAGAATGTTGTTGGGGAAGCAAAATTTAAATAGCTTCCATAAAATATAAATATGAAAGTGCCATGAAATAGAGAGTAGCCTATCAGGTACATTTGTGCTCATTCCATAAGTTCTTTTATTTGACATGAGCACTCACAGCCTAAACTGATATTCATCATTTATCTTTGATATTTATTTGTGCATTTGTACTACTATGTTTTAAATTAGTTGCTAAGGCCGTGTCACACTGCCGCTATGCACATTTCGCACATTTTCCGCGTATAAAATTCAGTCTTTGGTGATGCATGCATGATATAAATAATTCATAAGTGTTTCTTGCGTTCGTCATTTGACGATGTGCACAGATGTGCGTTAAGAGTTTTGACCGATGGGTCCTTACTTGAATTTGGTTTTTGAGCTGTTCAAAATTATTGGTCCTTTGAGAATTACTCAGTGTGTGTGTGTTTTACGTTGTTTGTACTCAATTATTACGGAGATTTTACGCAATTGTGGGGGATTTTTCGGGATGCAAAGATTTGTGGCTTTAACAACTGTTCCATGTAATGGACTTTTCATGCGTGTACCACCAATGTATAACTTTTATGTTTCGTATACGGCGTGCAGATCTCATTAAAATTATGAAATTGACGCTCAAATTTTGGTCCAGATTTCAGGCCAAGTTTGGCTTTCATGCTGATTTACGTGTTCTTTGGGTGTTTTTTCAAACATCTTTCATTGTTTTTAATGCAGAACATTGGCTAAACATATGTGAAAATTTCACACGAAAGTGCATAACTTCATATTCACATTTATATTCACAGATGACCATTTGTCTTGCAAAATACACTGAATATACGTAGTGGCTGTTTGACACGGCATTTAGTTGAGGAAGAGGGTGCATGATGGTTCACTTTGATCCAGGTGATGCAGAAGCATCTGCACATGCAGAAGAGATTCGCAGTGGTGCACCTAAAGATGTGGTTTTGAATAGCCTACGTTAAAGATTACTATAAACCATTTTTAATTTTGTAGCCTTTAAGTCAATCACAAAATGAGATCAAATTAGTTTTTGTTACATGAATCCAGAAGGTAAGTAATTAGCCTATGCTGGGTTCAGTTCAGGTCAACCATCAGTCATAGTAAGAATGTCCATCACCTGGGGCTATTTTACTGTCAGTAATGATATTAAGTTATTTAGTCATCTAAGTTTTCTCCCCATGGAGAATCTTTGACATTTGCCTTCAGATTAGCACTGGTGTCAAGGAAGATCACAATGTAAGGGAAAATGTTGATGTATTCTAGCCAAGGCTTTAGCATGAGCTTATTTAACAACTCTCAGGTGGTAAAAAATCCATTAAGGAGGAGATTAAAGGATTTAGAAATTATGAAGAATTAAGTTTTATGTAAAGAGTCAAATGGCACAATGTGTACTAACAGTAATGCACATGTGATAGTAGAACTCTCAGGAGATTACTGATATTTATCTTCCTATCACAGGTTTAATTGCGAAAAAATGCAACAAAAGTAAAACACAACATTAAGTCAGGTAGCTGCTTTGCATCCCTGAAATATAACCTTTATATCTTATCTTAGATCTTATCTTGTCTTCCAAAAAGTGAATGAATTAACCCCCCGCCCCCCCCCCCAAAAAAAAAAAAAAAAAAAAATGACATCACAGCCAGTCTAGAAATGAATGGGGCCAAAATATCTTGGGGGGGTCAAAAATGCATTTCAAAATCCACACACATCCCGCCACCTTAAGTCTACAACCACCACAGAGGTTTCATTGACTTTTGACTTCAGCGAGAGGTCGCCATTTGAATAATAAAAATGAAAAATCACCCTTAGTGCCTCTACATGTTATTGCTTTTGATCTATCACCTCCTAACTCCTCGAGCATCATTGGGAAGCCACTTTGGTCAAAATGTTGGAAATTGTTGGTTTTGAATGGCGTTAGCATGGTAAGCTAGCAAAAATGGTGTTTCCATGTTGCTCACACAGGATATTGGTAATATTTAATGTGTGAATCCCTGAATCAAGCTGAATGAAACAATATGACATACAACATATTAGGAATATGGGGGTAGTTAACAATTACCTCTGGGCCAAGAAAATCCAAAAGTTTCTTTTTTACCAATTCTTCGAAAAATTACATAGTTACAAAAAATTAAAATGTTCCTCATCCCCAGGGAATCAAATAAAATGGTTGCTTTGGAGAAAAACCAACAGAAAAGGCCCCAAAAGTTTATTTTTTTTTACTTCCATAAATTTGTTACATCCAGCTTTGAGCAAGGTGGCAGAGACAGAGAGTGAAAGGACTGAAGCAGTCGCTTAGCAGGTTAGGGAAGGTAAATGGGGGGTATTTGGGGGGAGTAATAACCACTATGGGCCATACAGCGCCGCAGTTCTTCTTTCTACCACAATTTATTTTGAGAGTAAATTGTGTTTTGTAAGAAATCCTGTTTTTTGAATAGTGCCATAGTGCGCATGCATTTGTGGTCAAGCAGCAGAGATAAGAATGGCTTACTCTGCCGGTGACCTTTGTTTGGTGTTGTTCTGTGTATTTAGCATTGATTTATGAGTGCACCCCAGGTACTCAGTAAAGGCTCACACACTGGCCAAAATTTAAAATGGATTTAAACAGCATTAGCAGCGGTAAAACAAAATGTTAGAGAAACGAAACATCCTTATCTCTGGGGCTAAAAGTATACACGCATACATATTTTAACTTCCACATGTATATTCGTGCGAAAGGCCTTATAAGGGTCCTCTAAATTCTTATAATTTGTTGATGTGGTATGAAGTGAAAGGAAAAAGCAGCAAATTCTCACATTAATTGGGTCATATATACCTGGTGTGCAGGGAAGGAATTTGTAGTGAAATCCCATACTCCTGAGAGTGTGTGCTAAATTCAGATAAGGCTGCACTGCATGGATTCTCCATCTTATCTTCAGCTAGCAATGGGACTGTGAGATTGAATAATCTGGAGAAGGTTGGGGGAGCAATAGTTCAGGCATCCATAGGCTTCTAAAAGCAATTTGACAATGGCTCCACACTTTAATAAGTGTAGCACGTCTCCTGTCAGTGGAAGATGCCAAAATAAGAGACTCCTTCTTGACATCATCACTTGCAAAACTATGGAAAAACGTTAAACCGTGCATCATTTGTGGAAAGCTCAAGAGCTAATAAAAAAGAAGAGATGTGTTTATTTTATTTTAACATAATCAGTTTTTGACTTATTCATTTGTGAATTTTGCATCAGTTTGCAATAAAACTTTTGTTTTATTTATTTCTAAAACATACGAGAACACTTGGTTACAAAAGTATAAATATTTATATGATTTAAAATATATAGACATTAAAGTTACAGAAGAAAAAGCAAAAATCTAAAAGTTATATTTCCTTTTGGTGCATTCAATTGTCAACAAATAAAAGCCAACACCAATGGTTTCCAGTGTTTGTTATTTTGTCCCACCAGCAACCCACTTCTTTCCTCCTGAAAAAAAAAAGAATTTTATAGTTTATGTGGTTCAACAAAAATACTTAACCAGACAACAAGCATGAAGTATTGTTGCCTTACAAAATGAAAAAAAGAAGGAGTTCATAGGAAAAAATTTGGGGTAGAAAATAAATTGTTACAAAAAAACCACGCAGAACATTATTTATCGTTCTGCAATTGCAATAAACAATATTAGAAAATTTGAATGGCATTAGGGATTAGGAAAGATGGAAAAATTATTAATGCAGTAAAATTATTACCTTGTTTCCTCCAGGACTGGTATCACCAATCTATTAGAAATGTGGAGGAGAAATAACCAACAGTTTGCCTTCATTGAAATAAATGATAAGAAATTTTCAGAAAATAGGACTATCAAGTGTGAGTGAAGGAGTGGAATTTGAACCTCACTACCTTAGCACCAGTCAATCAGATAAATAAAGGTATAATCGAGTTTTCGCTCCATATGGATAATTCATCCTACACTTAGTTTTATTCCATAACCCACCCTCACAGAATGACTTCACTGCTAAAAGGACGAATTGTTGTGGGTTTGAAAAACATTTTACAGTTCCTTGTGTTAGCATGCTGTAGGTTACACAGCAGTGACAGATGTCGGTCTTTATTTAACAAAAATTGTGATCATTATTTTAGCCAAAAACTTACCTTTAGTAAAACTTTTAATGGAGTTAAGTACAGTAAATGTTGTAACTTCTGCTTTTCTTTTAACCAGACGTTTTTGTACAGTTTGTCACCCTTGTCATTCTGTAAAGTAAAGTCAACAGGCTGTTATTTTGAAGATGTAACATTGCTGACAGATATTAAATCAACAGCAGCTTGGTGCAACTGATACTCAAACTGTGGGAGGTGCAGCAAAGTCACCTGGGTGGAGAAAAATAGTGTTTTCTTCTGTCTCCACAGTCCTTGGCAGATGTAGAGGCAGCTCACTCACAACTCCACTGACCACCTGCTGCCAAATCTGATTTAGAGCAGGGAAATATTTTCTCCCCGAGACCCTGTCTTCAGTTTAGAAGGCCAGGCTACATGTTGTGAAACGAAGTAGGCCGCCAAACTAAACGGGTTGTCATTTGCCCACACTGCATAGCTATTGATTTACTGCTTCTTGCTACTGGTTTCCTGGAGGGGACTGCAAGCTCTGAAGAAAAGCCTGCATGCTCCATCAAAAGGAAAGTTCCCCCAGGCCAGACCTCCCATGATGCTACACTGCCAGCAGAAAGCATTGTCAAGGACTGAATAAATGATCACTTAATCCACATAAGTGATGAAAGCGATTCTTCATATGCTATTGCACGAAAAAGCAAGCCAGTAAAATGAATATCTTCATGTATTTGTCACTTTACAAACATACAACTCCTACCGTCTTGTCTTTCAGCAAAGTATCACACAAATCTTCATAGTATACTTTCAAAAGTGTAAAAGTTGGAAGGAAATTGCTTAAGTAGTCCATCTTTGACTGGACAGTCTGTGTAGCTCATAAAAACATGTTGAGGACACAAATGGAAGATCGGAATTCAGCCACAGTATTTCAAACACTTTTACAAAACAAATGAATTTGGCGGGACATTAGCAGAAAAATGGCAAGAACAATTCTGCATAAGTATACGTTGACACAACTTAAAATTTAAACTAAATTTAGTGGAAAGTCACAGAAAAATGACTCGGGTCTCAATGTCAGTTCAAGATTAAAGAGATGAATTACTGGAAAAACAATGTGATGGCTGAAAAGAGTTTCTTTGTTCACATTAGACATTAGATTGATCTTTGTTCTTCAACTCACGGTTAAACTAATCTAGAAACCAAATTCAACTGAAGTTCAGATTTCTTTACCTGATTTGACATTTGTGACCCCAACACTCATTGAATGAATGTTCATCAAGTTAAGTGGCAACTTTGTTTTAATGTTCTTCATTTGAATAAATATCAGACACTTGAGCAGAAACAACAGCTTATTCTAACACTACTTGCTATCTTGGAATCTTAATCTTGAGGTGTGGAGAGTTTGATTAGCAACACAGCCAGAAAGAGGTGGCATTTTGAAGCAACAAACAAACTAAAACACTCACATGAAATTTAACTTAGAATTCAAGCAAACAAAATGAGGCACTAAATCACTTCAATTATTTCAAAGCAACATCATAAAGCAGCATAAATGTAATCTGGTTGTATGATTAGCGCTGGTGGTCGAAGTGCAGACAGCCTGCACATTGCACATGATCAGGCCATTACTTGCTGCCAGTACTGGTTATGAAAATAGTTTTATACCGGTGGTACCTGATGTGCTAGTCCACTGAGATAGAGGAAAAAATCACATTCATTTCCCGGCCTGCAATTAGTGCTGAGGCTACATTATCATCAATTCACACGGTCATGTTCCTATGTCTTGCATGGTGTACTACCATCTGCGCAGATCCTCCAACTATTGAGCAAGCTCTAATCTCAGTCAAATAGTACAAATGGGAACGCACCTTTTAGGTTCTTGTAGATTTGCATTCAGCAAGAAAGTCAATTACGTGAATGAAATTATGTAGCCAATAAAAATTGTCTCCAAAATCTAAAATAGTATGTACACACTGCAGTGGGAATCTCTCCTGCCTGTGCAAGATCAGAAATCATAGCACAAAACTCTATTACTTAAAAGGTCAGACTTTCTTCTAGCAAGTATAGCCCCAGCAGACCAGAAAATGAAAACCACAAGATACAGACTGGTGTTTTTTTTAACTCTCTGTTGGCTGTGCAGTGAGAAGAGAATAATTCAAACAAGAGACAGACAAAAAAAAAAAAAAAAAAAACAGAAGTGGTTAAATATCAATAATCAGAAGAGGTGAGTTTTTTGGTTGTACTGAAAAAAGCCAAATCTTCTCTATTAGTCTATTGGTGCCAAACAGCTCAGATCGCTATTACCATGGACTTGTATTTTTAAATTATGGTACTCCAGGTACTGCTAATTACATGTCTTGCTGATTAGATGTCCTGTTTGCCAATGTTTATCTCCATCAGTTAAGGGGGTGGGAGGTGTGAAAGAGGATTGGGGGTTGTTTGTGGGTCCGGGGGTGAAGGCGGGCTCTATTTTTTACACAGTTGTGGATTTTTTCATATTTTTGTATTGTTTTGGTGTAAAACCCTTTGTGTTATTGTACAAATGAAAAGTGCAGTGCTATATAAATAAATATTTATTTGATTTGTCACAGTTGTCAGTAGGTGCCAGCTCCTAACATGTATAGTGTCCATGTCTGGCTGATTTGGATAGGGCCTAAGTGATGGGGCAACTTCAAGCTGGTGTTTTACATAAATCAAGTTGTCGATGAAGGTTCACCTTCGTTCAACGCCATTGTCATCAAGTTGAATCATGGCACCTGGAGAAGAAAACTTGAAGTCCAGATGCCATGATTCAACTTAAAGACATAAATCAAGTTGGCCATGGTTTAGTGAAAGCACTAGTACCTCCTTAAAGCTGAAGTTCCACTTAATGGATTATAGCAGACAGGCAGCAAAACAAGAATCTAAAAGCGACTACATCTTTTTACTGCTTGTCCATTTAAATGATTTTGCCAAATGGCAGGAGACTCATGTTGGTTCATTTGTTTTCTGGGCTGTCTGGAAAACCTTTGGCTTTGAATAGCATTTCGTCCTATATACCACAATGTCCTCAACACAAGCTTTGAACTATAAATGGAGCTAATCAAGCTAATCTTCATGTTGTCAAAACAATCCTGAAGCAGTTCTTGGTGCTATGCAGCTTGTGAAAGATTCTGCTGAGTGTCCAAGAAGGAACCACTGGAGGTAGTTGGGCTTTTTTACAATGTAGTAAAGGGAAGTGTAGTTAAAAGAAGAGCTAGTTTCACTGCAGCTCTTTGTGCTTTTCATAAGACTGTTTTTTGAAGAGAATATAGCTCAGCGTTGTGTATGATTCAAGATGTCTTTGGTTAAGTGTATTTCTGATAACACATTTTGACCTTGTGCTAAATTCAATCACAGTTCCCATACAGTCCGTTGACTGACTACAAAGTGAAATGATTCAATACATCCAGTAAGCTTTTCTCTTTCTTTTCCTTTCCTTCATTTGATGCTGGTTGTGTACTGCCATTCTGGGTCACTCAACCCCATTTCAAGTGGCTTTCCTTCAATCTATACCACACATTTCCCTTGCTGCTTCTCTTTTCTAAAAGTTACACGTCTAGACATTGGGGTTTCTGCTGAAACACAGAAGAGCATACGTAATTTGGGTGTGCCAAGGAGGATGATCAAGACATGGTACTTTAAATGATTGAAAGGATTTCAAGGTATGACCATATGTTTATTGCAGTGTTTTTAAACCTTTTTTGAGCCACGGCACAATTTAACCTTGACAAAAATCCCGCGGCACACCAGCATCCGAAAAAAAAAAAGGAAAAAAAAAAGAGAAACTCACAGTCTGCATTGATCTAAAAGATCTAAAAACTGTTTGATGCGTGTTCGTTGTGGTTTCAAGATGTTTCACAACAAAGATTCATTGTGCGCTGAGACGCTGTCACTTTAACCCAATGCATCATGGGAGATGTAGGGCAAACAGCCGCTGAACGCAGATAGACTCACTTCTCTGAGCTTCATGATTTTGTTCACTTGTTCCACGGTCTGACACCGGATCCCGCAGAAAGCTACACCGCCAAAGACGAACTTTGGCTGGTACTGTATTTTTGTTAGAACTGAGCGAGTTTATGAGCAGAATCAGAACAAGGAAGTGAAGATTTTAACCACTTCTGATTGGTCAGACTGATGACGTGTGATTAAGCCTCCAAGAATGATTGGTGGAGACAGTTAAAGGGGCGGGACTTTTCCGAAAACAGCTAAAGCTACGGCTAAATCACGGTACTGTCATTCTTATCAAAATGTCTTTAATAGAATCAAATAAACACATAGTAAAAAGCATTTTAAGATCTTTCATATTCCTAACTACTCTGTTTTGTCAGGGCCTGGTTGGATGAACAAAGAGCTGATATCCTGGAGATAGTAAATGTTTTTAGATCAGTTAGTGAGGGCAATTTCCCACGGCACACCTGACCATCTCCCACGCAGCCGTTGAAAAACACTGGTTTATTGCAATGGTGAATGAAAAAAAGCCCTTCTTCCCTTATACCACATTCACACCGAGCATGTAACGTGCTAAACATGCATTTTTGAACGCGGTTTCAGCATAATGGTGCTGGACTTCTTCCAATGTGAACGTAGCTTTACTCTTCCATATGTTATAGCTTAATCTTTTCTCATTTGATGCCATTGTCATGTTTTAACTAAAGCTTTTCAATTGGTCCAGTGTTGTGTTCTCTTTACTTGACTGTACACTGTTTCTATCCAACATTGCTTCATGTTTTCACCATTTTTTTCAACAAAAACATTTCATAAAAGCTCTGGATCTCTGTTGAGCGGTAATGTACTCTGTAAGTGGCCAGTGACAAAAGTGCAGAAGTAATGGTCTCATATTATAAAACAGAAATCTAGTGTTGCTTTAGTTAGCTTTTTGTTTCCAGTCAGTTGACTGCAAACACTGGTGTTTGCTCAGTTCCATGTTTTATATACCAATAGAAAAACATTGTAAAACTACTCTTATTTAAAAGGTGTCTAATATTTCACACAAACTGTGGATATTAGTTAGAAGTGACACACAATGAAGCTTTAAAATACAAATGTTTTCCTCCATTTCAGTTTCTCTGTCAAGCATTAGGCCAATACCCATAAATGCCAAAAGATAAAGCTCACTTCAAAGCTTGATTCATTACGTGTTCTCATTCCTACCATTCTGTGAAATAATTAAATGAATATTACTTGAAGGGCCATTCAAACAGTAATTCTGCAGGATATAAATACCTAGTATAAATCAAAAAACAAAAAAGCTTTTGGAAAAGCTGAGCGAAGCCGTAGGATTATCATATTTTGCAATATTCGCATTACTTGTAAATAGATTTGTATCTTTATTCCAGGATCTTTGGTTTTCTGAGTGTGCTTTTGTTTCTACTGTCATATAACAAAGTAATGTACCTGTGTGGCAAGAAGTGTTTTAAATGCATATTGATTTTTCTATCTGGCAAAAGTGAGGGCTGAGGATTTGGTCATAGCTCTGATGTTCATAACTGCTCTAAGACAATTATGGAGTGAGAACTTAAAGGTAGCAGAGGGTAATCCTTTTACCAAACCCCAAGGGCTTTTCAGTGTGTTACTTGATTCAGGATATTGACTCCAGACACTCCCTTCTGGCCCCAAAATTACCTATTGATTTACCCTTTTGAGGGTTGTTAGTTGGAAACATAATCACAACGACCTACATTGTCATTTAAAATACATGTTGCACTTGCTTCTGGTGCCCTTTTTGTAGCAGTCCTGCAGTACTGATATCAAAACAACCAGTACATGGCATATTTTTTGGCTAAACTATCCAAGATGAATTCTAAGATTCAACAAACCTATTGATGTTTCCCAAACCTTTTAAAATTGTAAAATTCTTCCTAAAATAACAACCGCAAACAAGTCTGTTACATTCTAAAATGACATTCGTGTACTTTTTAGGACAACATATGAACTTGTTGTGGCTTAATAGACTCTGTTATGATTAATTCTGAACACCAGAAAAATGTTGTACATTTGTTTTTCCTTCAATGGCATGTGGAGTTTAATGTTAGATCCTGTCTTGTCCCAATCCCAAAAGTAAAAAATAACCCTTTAATTTATTGAGCGGTCCGGATCTATTCAGTCCGGTATTTGTATGATTGTGAATAATATGTATTGTTATAAATCCCCCTTTCTGTTCAAAAGAATAACACACATGAATCTTTGTACTGTGGAAGAATTGGGAGAGGAGGTCCAAGTCAGTGGTCTCTTACCTTTTTCAGGCCACGGACCAGTTTAATGCCAGACAATCTTTTCAGGGACCAGCCTGTATGAAGCCGAAGTGGGTTCGCTTTTTGTTGTTGTTGCCTTGTTTCACTTAACTTTTAAAGGTAAAGATTATCTTCACCCTCTAATATCCGTAGTTGCTGATTCCTGATTTTATGTAGAAACCATTCAAATGTGATTTTGATTTTTCTTTAACCATAACTGTACTTGTGGAAGCTAAAAGATCGGACGCCAACTTCAGACGGATAAAACAAACACAAAAACTGGAGGAATATGTCTGAATTGATAAAGTAATTACCTTTTAAGTAAGATATATCTTAAAAAATAAAAAAGTGAAAATGGTTAGACTGATTGATTGTTCACCTGTGTTTGATTTGAGATTGCCACTATATGTCAACACACGTACATTGTCTTTCTAATTGGAAGAAAGGTCATTCCTCCAAACACAGCATTAAAGATTTATATTGTTTTCCCATTTTCTGCAGTAAGATGCCTTTCAGCAAGTTATGAATGTGTGTTTTCTCTCCCTGCTGGATCTTACTTCTGTTTTTTTATATATCCATTACTGCAGGCATCAGATGAGTGTTTGCACTCTGCACTGAAGCTTTGTGGTGTAATAAACTGTTAATTTTTCACTCCATCTGACAGAATACCATTAGGCTCAGCTATAAAGAAAAGCTTTCAAATAAAATCACAGCATTCTTATAATAATCTGCTGCACAAGTTTGGTAATAATAATAATTATACCGCTGGGAGGCAAAGCCAAGCAGAAATTTCACAATGTTGGTCTTTTTGTTCCTTAGCAGTGATGCTGTAGAATTTATATGGAGCTGGCTGTGTGAACTTGAGTCTCAATAATAGATGTTACCAATGTTGTGCTTCACATTTATTGAATTGGGAGAAGTTAGCTAATTCTGGAATATTTTCATTTAGCACAGGAACTGCTTTTATCTAAATTATGTTCAACCTAACATCATG
Organism: Oryzias latipes; assembly: GCF_053564925.1. NCBI lineage: Eukaryota > Metazoa > Chordata > Actinopteri > Beloniformes > Adrianichthyidae > Oryzias > Oryzias latipes. Next base: position 26,632,595 of record NC_136252.1, read on the forward strand.
ACACGTGGCACACATTTTCATTGGAGACCTGCCCGGCTGAAAGTTGCAGAGGAAAAGGTAAGTTGGAGATCATATCTGTCCATCTCCAACCCCGGAGATTACAGCAATGACAGCTGTTGTGGCAAACTGCTTACAGCTTACAAGAGTATCTGCAGAGAGATGGTCACGATAAAATAAATTACCTGTGTGACAGCTGACGGATTAAGAACATTGGTTCATTTCTTTTTTTCTTCTTCCACCAAAAGATCTGCTTCTCTGATTTGGTTGGGGCTAAACTGACAGAAATGTAAAGTTGTTTCTCATGCATGAGGAAAAAATACATTTTTCTACATCTCTTTCGGGATACACTCCAATATATATGAACCTTATTCCCAGTGTTTCTAGCAGCATCCCCTATGGCAAAAGACAAAAAGGCCTTGCTGAGCATCTTCAGCTCTAAAATGAATCTCTAGTTTTGGTGGAGGGGCAGGCAGTGTTTCATTTTCCTTATGCATACATGGTCTGGATAGATGAGATTTAAAGAAAAGCCCTTATCTGAGTCTTACAGGTTTGGAGTCAGTATCCTTAGGGGTTAAAGTAAGGGGGAAAGTGAAGAGCAATGGACAGAAGGAGATGTATAACTAACAAAATAAAAAATGGGTTGGAAAAGGAGAAGAAACAAGGTTAATTCAAAATAGAAAACATAGGCTTGCATTGTTGATTATGGGCTGATGGTTATTTATCTTTCTAGTTGAACATTTATCCTTGAATGGCAAAGCTTTTATCACCTTCCATGTCTTTAGTTGATGATGAGGAGAGTTGCTATAACAAGAATTTTGTGAAGAAAGTCAAGTTTTTGTTGCAAAAATTTCAGCTGCAAAACACCAAAAATCCTTTTAAAACTGGTTTAACAAAATGGTTTTAGAACAAAAATATGCATATATTGAACTACATAACATGTGCTAGAGTGCCTGCAGGAAACCCTCACATGCACGGGGGGGAACATGCATACTCTACACAGAAAGGACCCAGCTGGGATTACAAGCAGGGCCCTAACTGCCATGAGGTGACAGTTCTTACCCCTACACTATACCAGAAAGCCTCATTGTGTCAGAGAAAAAGATTAGAAGTAAAAGTGCGCTTCAGGAATGAAGGACGTACTCTGATGACATGAGTGTTTATTCGTGTTTTTGTTTCTAGTTTCCATATACAATTAAGCAGCATCAAGCTAAAAATGTTTTAAGATCACACAAAGGCAGCTGTTTTAAAGAACCAACCAGAAACAAGCACCTGGAAGAAAAAAAAACAGATACATATGCCTGTTAGAGAGAACTGCACTGCAGCTAACCTTCTCTTTTGTGTCTGCACAGAAATCAGCTTAATGCAAAAAACTCTTAGAGAAGAACTTGAAAAGGGTCGTGGCTTTGTCTGAAACATATCTTCAATAGGTTTCATGTCTGTAAACACACGAGTTCAGATATTATTGGCAGCAGAAAATCTTTCAGGATGTGCAGAAGCAATTTTGAAAGGTTCAGAAATATGCATCTGGTTATTTATGGGTCTTGTTTTTCCTGTGACTAATAGAATACTTTTATAATGTACACTTTAACGCACAAACCCCATTAGCTGTTTTACAGCTAATATATTGCCTCACACATTAGGAAACCTCAAACATTTGGTCTTTTGGTCTCACCTTTTTCCACAAAGTAAAAAAGGGAAAAACAGACGTTGGAAATTCAGGAGAACTACATGCCGACTGCATCTGTGTGACAATTATAACACGGTGAGGGTGGAATATAAGAATGCCCTCCAGCCTCTAGACTGAATCAGAGGTAATGTGGGTCACTGTTGGTGAATTCTAATTTGGATGTCTCTCCAGGGGTAGATTACTGAGCATAACACACTCCCACAATAGCAAGACATTTCCCTTCAAATGAGAAAAAAGGAACACATCATGTATGTGAAGTCAAGCCATGTGGGGAGTGTGCAAAGGGAATAAAAACATAATGTTCACTTTGCTAGATCAAATTAAATTGCATTTTAATTGTAACATTTTGTTATTATGTGGTTGCATTGTTGAATACAATGAAATTGTTAACTTTGTACTCTAAAGCACGACAAATACAGTACATGTTCAATTATAAGTGTATGTATGCTTTCTTTTAGAACTTCTCTAAAAGCTGAGGATTGTCCATGACTAAATTTAGGGTTCCTGCCGGGATGTGTCCACCAGTACTAAGAGGAATCCAACATTTTGTCTCACCAAGTGTAAAAATTAAATTGGAATTCAATTGGAATTAAAAGTAAGTTGAAAATTGACAGCAAATAAAATCAAAGAAATAATAAGGAATTATTAATAAGGAAAAGAGACTTGTGTTACATTGTTGCAAGTTAAAACCTTGTTTTTGCTTGCATGTATTATATTTTATTATTCAGACTGCCGTCAAGGGGACTTTCCTGTTCCGGAGCTAAAGTTTGTAAACAAACCATGTGACTGAAGATCTTTTCACTTATTTGTCAGGAATTACGAGGGCGGGGCAAAGTAACTATATAGAGGCAGAAATGATGGAAGTCCTGCGCTTTTAGTTCATTAAAACTTTAAAATCGCTCACAAGCTTTGAACGTCTGTATCAACATCAAGCTCAACACTTTTTACTCACTTTTTTGCCCCTTGAAGGCATGCTGCAGGGCGGTTAATGGCAAGAAAACGGCTAAGAAGGTATTGATAAGTGTTTGTGACATAGATCGTCTGGAAAACTGAGAAGCAATGTGCATCACGTTAAAAATTGCTTTTGATGAGTCTGAATTCATCCGATCACTTTTCAATGAGTTGCTGAGTTCATCGTTGTTACGGCATTGTTCTAAGGGAATCTGTAGCGAACTACAATGTAGCTTTAGGATGACGTCACAGCAGCGCCTGTCGGGCACGTGCCGCGTAACGAGACACAGAAAAGCATGTAAGAGGTGTTTTCAGCTGTTTTAAAAATAAATGTTCTGAAAAATAAACATTTTGACCCTTTTTTCTGTTAAGAACATGAGAATTGTTGCTTTACATTTGTCCGCGAATTCTTTGTTGTTACATTTCTACTTTGTTTATGTTGGCTATTGTGGCCGTCTTGGTTCAGTTAGTTTCATCTTGAAAGGTAGTGGTCGTTCCGTTGCAATTAAAGCTATATTTTAAGCAGTGATTTTAAACTACCTGGAAAACCTTTTGGTAGGCAAGCCTCAAAACTGGGTAGACCCTCTGTGTTACGCATGAGTCAGGTCAAGAAAGACATGCTACAGTCCCTCCATGCCTTTTCAGATAGCATGTATGCAGTGATTTACCATTAATTGGAATTTTAAAAAAGCTGTAACTGCCTGAGAAAATTGTTCAACTCTATTTCCCTACATGGTGCATAAAATCACCCAGGCACCCCGTAAGACACGAGATAAATCTGTCCACTGGAGGGAAAGCATTGACATCGCGTCGACTCGTCCCCTTGAAATGACAAGTGGGCACCATGACACATCAAAGTGGTTCAGCAGGTGAGCCAAATCATTAGATTAGGCAGATTTATGGCTTCATGAAACTTGTTATTACCCACAGCGCGCTCCACTGATGTTTAGCCTGATGTCTTTATGAGCGGGCTGTTGTTCACCTTGCCCTGACAGACACTGTGATGATTAGAATATTAGGTACTTCATTTACCTCATTCTGGTGTCAGACAACCACGGGTCTGTGTTGGCAGACACCAACCTATGTCACCAACCTATGGCCACAACAATGCTTCTTTACTTTTGGGTGTCTCGCCCATAATGGTATGATACTCAAGTTTTATTTAAAGTCTCAAGGATACATTTGATTATGTATATTTGTCCCACAAAACGTTTCTGTATAATTACAAGACCCATTCTGAAGAAAATAGTGTTTTTAACACGTTTTTGTGGAATTTTCCTGATGATGGAGAACATATATATATATATATATATATATATATATTCTCCATGGTCTTAAAGGAGGACATACCTAAACCAAAGAGAGCAATTTATACAAGTGAGATTTACACCAGCCAAAATAAAATAGTCAATCTGAAGAAGAGGGCATGAGGAAAGGATTAGAAGATATCTTTTGGGTCAATGTTGAGAAGTGAAGGGTTTCAGACATTTATCAAGACTTGGCAGTAATAGGACAAGTGAAACGTTTCTGCTTTGTGTTATTTCATTTTTGTTGTTGCAGTATTGTCACCATTTTAGCAGAAAGGGCCCTTACAGGTCTGAAAGAACACAAAGGTTATAGGAGAGCAGCAGAATGGAATTTAAAAAGAATTCAGCAGCTAAACGAGCTATAATAATATTTTGGTCTATAAGTACTTTTTAAAAATAGAATAAATTCAATTAATGAACCTTTAAAAATATTTACTGTAGCATAAAAAGTAATTTTAATAAATGACAGAACATGTCTAACTTGTAATAATTTTTTTTTTTACTTTTTTCTGATAAAAGCACAATTTTTTTTAAATTTGAGCCGAAACAAATTACAACCAACATATGGTTAAAAAGTGTGAAGTTATTGAAAAAAATGCATTCATTATGAGAAAAAGAGACTCGAGGGGAATTTTTTACACAATTTTCCCTCCAACTATTTGAAGTGGACTGGACGAGACATTGCTGGAAATAATTAATCATCCTTTTATCTAACAAAAAGATTCATCTGGAGACTGGGAGATACCAAACACACAATATTTGAACTTGGTGAAGAATGGCTAGTCTATCTCTTTGAGTAGCTCATGTCAAAGAGTATTTCTTCCACTAACAGGGGCTCAACGAACGGATCGCTGAGGCTTAATTCAACTCTGCAAACAATAGAAAACAACGGCAAATAACGGCAGCCGTCACAGGCTTATCAGCCTGAGCCGGGATTACAAGGGAAATGAATCATTAACACTATTGCCACTTGAATGCAACTAAAGCATGATTGGCAGACCGAAAGCTGGGTGTTAGGTCGGGTAAAAGAAAATTGGGTGGAGCTGTGGTGAAGCGAGTATCGTTATCGGATAAAACGAACATGAGGCTGAGCAAAAAAATGACCCTCTGTGTTAGACTAGAAGCAAAATAGCAACTGAAAGGATGAGAGACTGTTAAAGCATGAAAGGCAGGGTGCAGGCAAAACTGCGGGACCAAATGCCTGGTTGGATAAGAGATACATGCTCCATGAACCATCTCTGTCCAGACAACATGTGGACAGCAGGTATTGAATCCCAACGCCTTCTTCTTCCATTTATAGTTTATTGTTGGGGGGTTTTATATTAAGAGGAAAGCATCGGGATGTGCAAGGCACAGAGTGCATCACAACCCCTACAACTGCCTCGCCCTATATGACACCAGGTAGACTTTAATGGTTTTATGGAAAATAGTGGGATGCCATGCCGTTGAAGGTGATTCTGGGTCATGGAGGGATTTGTTAAGTTAATACAGTGTCTGGAGCAAGGCCCTTATCGGCACCTGCCAAGTCTTTGGAGAACCCTGTGGAATTGCACTGACCCTGGTGGAAGTAATGGATATTAGAAAATCTTCCCGCTGTTTGGACGGGTGGGGGTGGGGCGGGAGAGAATGCAGGGGGGGGGGGGGGGGGGGGGGGGGCAGTGATGTAGGAGAAATGAACGGAGTCTCAAGGACACAATACTACAATACAAAAGTCCTAACCTGATCCAATACCTTAAAGCCAGTCACAACAGAAAGACAGAAAATAGAAATGTGCAATAAAGATGTGATGTGGATAATAACCAGGAAAAAGGCAACATATTCAAATGTTAAAGACCCTCTCCAATTTAAATCACATTTTTGATGTTTTTGACATGTTCTTGTAGCATTTTTCTCATGATGCAAGACATATATGTATATATGTATATATATGTATATGTATGTATATGTATATATATGTGTATATATATATATATATATATATATATATATATATATATATATATATATATATATATATATATTAAAGTTGCATTTCTGAGTATTTCTTTATTCAAGTGATTGTGAATCAGGAGCAGACGAAAAAAGAAACATAGGTGCTACAATATGCAGGCTACAAGCACCTTGCTTTTCTCCATTCCAAGTGTACGGCTGGATAGCTCCAATTTTGCTTACCATTTTTGTTGCATCAGTAATATTTCGTTGGGGAGTGTTGTCAAGGGCTGTAAGCTAGCAGAAGAGCATGTAAACAGAGGTATAATAGGAAATGGTCCCACCCACAACTCAGAGGTAAATTTCTAATAAACTCCTGCCCATATGTAGAAAGTACGTCTTAGAAAATTACAGTTTTTTTTTTTTTTTACTGTGGCTAAAAACATTCAAAATCATGATTAAAGGCCTGTAGGACTACCTTTACAATGGATTAAAAGATGATCGGATTGGGCTTTAACCAGTAGAATATATGCAGAAAATAGAGGGACACTACAGAAAATAAGTTTCAAATTTATATTTATTTCATAACCAATTTATTTCTTTGTAAGACAAAGAAAATCATAAATGTGTATTATTATTACCTTTTTTTTATTTTCATTCTGTGGAAGTCCAGCTAAAGACGACCTACCATCACAGTGACAAGATGCATGTTCAACGTTAATGAAGACAAACCGTTAGTGGTGGCGAGGCAAGCTCGTCTTAAATTAACCGAGCGGCTGTGTTCACAGTTGGGTGGCTCACTGACAAGTATTTTATGATCGCAGGTTGCTGTTCTCAAGGTTAAAAACGCAAACAATGCAACTTGTTTGCTTACAAAGGCACTTTTACCATCAGTCGCACTGTATGAATGGGGATGCATAATATATTCCAGAACAAATGGGTACATCTCTTTTGATTAAGAGTTGCATTTAGACATACCAGATACAAACCAGGCCATGCAAATCAAAGCCCAGCACGGATGTTTCAGAGCTTGTCATATCTCCTGTTGGTTCACAGAGTAAAATCCTTTCCCTGTTCCTTTTATGCTAATCTTACAGGCAGACACAATATAATATCCCGTTACTGAACTGTCAGGAAGGAGGTAGGATCAAGTGACACCTTACTGGGATGCAAAAATAGACTGAGGAGAAACAGATTCTTTGGTCTTGTCAGGCCTTTAATGTTGGTCTGTCATTATACTTCCAGCATGGATCAGGGCTCAAAAATGACAATGTTTAGGCATCCGACTTTGCCCTACTGCTGAGTAAACACGGGAGCAACCAAAAACACTGCAAAAACAGCCACATTAATCAGTCATTGGGCTGGTGGGAAATTGACTCAGTGTAACAGCTTAGATGGAAAGCACATTAGGACACGAGGAAAATCCATTGTCTCCATTTCTCACTCTTATACATCATGTTCCAGGGGCAGAAAGGGGATTTAGATGTGGAAAAAGACACACAGGTTTGATTGGGAGATTTGAAACCTAGAGGATGGAGAAGAATTTTTTGTTTTTCAGAAAATTCTTGTAAGGCGAGACAAGAAAAATGACTAACAGTAAATAGATGAGTGCGATATGACCTCCTAAATATAAGTCTTATCTCCCTTTCTCAATTTGAAACAGCCATGGGAAAAATGGGCCATGTTGTCAATCAGGCTTTTAATTAAAAATAAGCGAGGACTGTGTGAGTGTGTGTTCCCTATAGAGTAGTTTTAAAACGTTTTTTTTATATGAAAAGTTTCACATCTCTGAGTGACACTGACTTGCTGACACTTATAAAGGTTCACCTTGTCTGCTACTACAAGCTTGACAAATAGGTGTGCATGAAAAACCAGACAGAAAGAGAACGACGTGACCCCATGTCTAATCAGCAACTTGGCTATAGGCTCATATCAGTAAAAAAGATAATATTTGTTGTCACGTGTGGAAGATGGCGAGCATGAAACCCTGCTTCGGATGGTGACTTTCCCAAATGTTAAGACGTAGACCGTCAAAGACAAGAATGAGGCTGGGAAACGGAAAGTCGCTGTCAGGCTTTTGACTGATAATGGAGTCAGAATCAGGAACGAGGTAAAACAGATAGCAGTGGATTAAATGCGATTGTGGTTCATCGTCGTTTAAAGAGCGTTTCTCTAAACATAATTTGTCTCAAACCTGAGGGGGAAATGGCTGCTACTATTTGAGAGTGAGGTAGAACATCAAATTAAAATGATTTTAGGTCTGCCTTCATAACAAAGGGCCAAGAGGAGTAAATCTTCAAATTATGGCAGATAGCTGGTTGTAAATCGTCTGTAGCATCCAGTATGGCTGTGCATGTTCACTTGTCTGTGTATTTTTTCACTGAACTGATGAGCTGTCAAGGTGAAAAATTTTACCTCCAAAATGACAGCTATATCTGCACTCTGCAACATCTTTCATTTGACCTTATAAAATAAACATACACACAAATATGTATGCATAAATCTATCTTTTTTTGCTTGTGTTGGCTTACTTTAACAGTGCTAATCATTGTAACAGCAAAACAATAGAAAAAACCCACAATAATTAGTTCTTTATCTTATATGGATTTGACATACAAAAAGTATTCTCCTTCAAAGTATTTTTCAGATTCAACAAAAACAAATAGATATTATTGTTGCCTTTTGCGATTTACTTGCTAGTTAACTCTGTCATCCACCAGCAGCTATCGGTTTTCCCTGTAAATGTGCGCATGACCGATTGCACGCATTTGCCACATCAATTTCTGGATTTCTCTTTATTCTTGTCATTTTCTCATAATGACAAAGAGTCTCCAAGGCAGTTATTACCTTTTTATTTTTTTCTATCCCCCATTTGCTCTTTCTACAACTGTGCAAGCTCCATTGCTTTAATTTCATGCAAGAAGTAGTCTGGCGTTTTGGTAATGTCAGAAGTACATTTAAAATTGAGAAAGCTTTTATAGGGATCGAAGCTGGAGGAGTGAGTAGTTTTTATATTACATGTCTTATCAATCATGCATTGCTTTATTGGTGTTTTTTGTGTGTATGTGTGAACATTTACATTTCTAAATACAGCAACAATGCAAATCATGATCTCATGCTGTATTGATTTGCGGAAGGCAGACAAAATTCCCATTTGCATGCTAGCTAAAACCACTCACTCTGTATTTTAACCCACCGGGTGATCAAAAGTCGAGTTAATGGGGATACGGCACTGGGGGGAGTTTAATTGCTAACCTAAAATACTTTAAAATAATGTTTGGGTTAATGCTGTAGCTGGAGGCAAATGTCTGGCAGTGAGGGGAGCCTGGGTTAGAGAATTTCTGAGTCAAAGCAGCTGCCTCATTTGTGTTGTGGGATTTAAAAAGCAACTGGAGCAGAGATCAATAAGGTATAATAGGCCTGGGAATGAAATGATGCCAAGGTGTCCCATGTCAATGAATCTGCTTATCTCTGTCTGGCAAACTCCAGTCTACTAGCCCATGGTTACTCACCTGTAGATTACTGATAGTGGGAGCATGTAGCAGCAATGAGCAAGACCTGATTTTCTCTGTGTCCTTGATTTAAATATAGAACCAGAATTTTTTTTCATAAGCAGGTGCAGATGTACAGTGTGTACAATGCAAGGTTAAGGGAAAACTTTAGGGAATTATTTCTCTTTCTATATCAAATATCCCCTGCCCAGAGCATATGGATATGCTTCCAGGAAGTGCAAAAAGAATCTCTGCTTATCCGCCGATTATTTTATAGTATAAATTTCTGCATGCACCACATTTTCTAAATAATTTTTAAGTTATATCACGTCATAGACACCTGACCAATCGTATGGAGTTTAGTTAAAAAGAACCAATCTGACTGCAGCACATTGGTCCCTATGTGCCATTTCTGCAACTCCATACTTGAGGCTGAATTATTGTAAAAAGCAGACAACGCTCTCTCCTGGCATTGTCTGATAAGGTATGTTAACATTCCCCCTGCTATTCTCTTATCTAAAGACATGCCTAAAAATGACCCCATGCCAGTGCTGCCAGTGCTGGGCCTGAGCTTTTCAGCCCCGCACTATTAATGTTATTAGAACAGGTCTTTCTGCTGCAAAGACGTGACAAACATGACAAGTGTAGCTGACGTCATTACTCCTGACTCTAAATTAGTTTTCATGTCTTGAGGCAAAAAATGAAACAAACTGAGATATGAGTGATAGGTTCACATCTGTTGGGCACGTGTTAGGAGCAGGTGTTGATCTTCTGGCCTGTGTCATTTGGGGGCTGGTAGAAAGAGTGGCACATAAGAACTGATGGGTTAAAAAAAATCAGTACAATCACTCAAAAAAACTATTTTTGTTTACTAAACAGCAATTTGCACATTAAACTTTCATGGATATATTGCATTATAAAATTAAAACAATTACAACCACCAGTTTTATCTTCTTACATCAGTACAGTAATGAAGTGTTAGGATCCTGGTCTTCCCCCACACCTACCAGAGAATCTTCATCACACCTGCCACCCATCTTCTCATCAGCCTGCAGCCTTCATATGGACTCCTCACCTGTCAGCCAATGTCAGCCCGTCTGCTTCATGCGGTAGAGTTTAGACCCATGTTACGCTGTAAGCCAAGTCTATGTTTAGTTCTATGCCAATGCCTCATGCTGCAAGCTTATCCTCTCTATGTTTGCCTCTCCAGGTATCACCTCCAGCTACGCCTCCACCTTTGGTCACCGTTTGTCACTCTTCAGTTCTCCAAGCAAGGTTCCATTCCGTCACCTGTCAAAGCCACAAATCTTCCGAGCCTGAACCCTCCACCACCACTGGGACTCAATAAAGATAACTTATTCCGGCACTTTCTGTTTCTCATCATAACATGAAGATATCATGTCATTCTGAGCAGTCTGGCTACTAAATGTAAAATAATTAAGGGGTACTGCCCGACGAGGTGTCCATCATCAGATATGAATGGACGATGCGTGAAACATGCTTCTGTGAACTGTGGTCACTACCATGGTCTCTCATGACAGAAATCAATATTAAATCAATTATTACTACTTAAATCTTGTTTTTTAGGTTTAAATTGCTTTTCACAAGAAGCAGACTTTTTGATGCATGATGCGATGGGTTGTCATGGTAACGACCTGTCACAGCAGAGGAAAGTGGCATATAGGCTAAAAGCCATGTTAAGTAGTAAAAAGCATCATCTCAGACGGAAAGTTCACGTCTCACCGCTTGTCTTTGTACAGATGATGAAACAAAAGTTTGTTTAAAAGAAATAAGTAGGTTCCTAGATCACTTTTATTGCATGAAATATCCACCATTAACTCTAATCATTTAATGTGTGCAAAAAAAAAATATTATTTTCATTAATTAATAATACAATTATTTATAACCTTGTATCAAGCAGTAAAGAAACAAGACAGAACTATTTAAACTATTTAAATTTAAAGCAAGTTGTATATTGTAAAATTCTGTTTTGATAAACTGTGAAATAACGTTAGTCCAGCTATTTCCAAGGTTCTGTTGCTCCGGTTATCAACGGATGTTTAAGCCATTGCAATGATACAGAACATCAGAGTATCAGACTGTTATAGGTGTTGATTATCACAGTCAATTATCCTTTTTTAATGGACACCCTGCAGCCAATCAGAATTGAGTATTCACCCAGACCAAGGTCTAAGGCTATGTCAGAATTTCCACCCTAATCTCTAAAAAAACGATACAGTGCGGGACTCTCTAGTGCCCTGGATTTTAAAATAAACTCGGACACCAGAATTTCCACCCTAATCTCTAAAAAACGATACAGTGCGGGACTCTCTGGTGCCCTGGATTTTAAAATAAACTCGGACACCAGAATTTCCACCCTAATCTCTAAAAAACGATACAGTGCGGGACTCTCTAGTGCCCTGGATTTTAAAATAAACTCGGACACCAGGCTCACTCCTTTTTTCTTTTTTTCTTTTTAGATGACAAATATTATGTCACCAACTTTACAAAGTGAAAATCTAATCAATAAGAGCATTTAATACGATTTACTATTTACAAATCCACTGAATTGAGAATATTGAAATGTTGATTTTTATTTAAAAAAATACATATAAACAATTTTTTTCTCGCAAAAATTGTTAAAACACGATGCATTGTGGTCTATATTTGCCAATCTAGTGAGAATCGATGCACACTGGTTTTTCCCAGAGACCTCTGGAAAATTTTGAAATTGTAGATTTGGACAGCACAACAAATGGCGATATAGTGTACTATGTAGTGAGTAGTGACAGAATTCGGACGTAGCCTAAGATAATTTATTTGTATCTTTATTTTTAATGAACAAGATTATGCTTTATAGTGTCAAGAGAAAACTAAATTTCGTCATTTTTGTTTTCCATTCAATAACAGGTTAAGTATTCTTCTGAAACAACACCACAAACATTTGTAACTGCTGCACATTTTGACTTAAAAGTGTGTAATTTGCTATTCTTTTGTCATTCATTGACAAAACTATCACAAAAATCTACGTCATGCCATACAGGAAAAACTTATGCCATATCCTGCAGCCTGATGACAAATTATTTTGCCATTTACCATCATGGATTTCTTTCAGTGTCTTTAGATTTAGCTTAGGATCCTTCTTGTTCTGCTTTAATGGGCACAACAGAAGTACCGACCTTGGTGAATGCTAAGGGCTTGAGAGCCTCTTGTCTATAATAAGTGGGTATAACTCTGTGCAGTCCAACACAAACACTCTTGTGTGATTACAGTTTACCAGACAGTAAAGACTTGACAGTGTAAAACAGTCAATGATACAACGACTGACAAGACATAGTTGGGATTCTATTATAAGCAGTTTATACTTTGGGGGAGTTACAAGGAGGATCAGTGCATGGAAAAGCATTGTTCTGGAATTATCATCAGTGGTTTCCAAAAGCTAGGAAAGTTAAGGGGATTATAAAACCGAGTAACAAAAGATGACAGAATATTAAAATAATAAAAGTGCTATCCTTTTTGTCTGAATAAAGACTAAAATAATAGGAAAAACAACATAAAACAGATTAATGCAGCATAAAAAAGGTACAATTCTCTTTTCTGGCAGAGAAAATCATAAATAAATGAATCAAAAAAAGGCTTTGTGTATGATTTGGGGTATAATCAGTACATGCAACATCAATGCACAGTGATATACCAGCAGATGGATGAATCCATGCTTTAGCAGCATATTTTTTTCCTCTTGTATTATAACATCCTCTATTGTGCTTTGAGTCTGGATTGTATGCATCATAAAGACAGGCATGTTGTTTGGTTTTTATGTCACTGCAATGTTGATTCACTGGAACAACATCGCATTGGATCTCCTCCTCCTGTTTTGCCCTCTACATTGACCAGCATCATACAAACACACACAAACAAGCAACTTTAAGGTTATTTAAAGGACAGTGATCAATAATGCTCCTGTAACTCCTACTTAATCTCCATAATGAGCTTTATTGCGGCAATTAATCATGTGTTAGCAGCCAGTTCCCAGCCTCCCAGAAGAAAGCCGGATAAAGAAAGGCCATGTCCAACTGGTGCAGTCCACAGGCTCTTAGTTGGTGGATTCCCCGAACATTTTTCAGTTTGCACCTGCTATATGTATCGACATGCAATAAATTTAAACTGAGCATAGTTTTTAACACATGCTTTCAAAGGGCAAATTTAAACAAAAGGCTTTGGGCTACAGTGTTTAAAATTATGGCAAATGGAAATGCCTTTATGCAGCATGATTAAGTCTTTCTCTTTGGGAGTCAGCATAAATAGGTATTTTTCATGTGAGCTGGCAAAACTAGCAAGGCAGGTCAGAAAGGTAGCAGGAGGTAGATGAGGCAGATGGTACAAGGTCTCTTATGATGAATGATTCGACTGCATTTAGAAATCTATTGATTCTGTCCTCTGCCTAATAGAAGGTGATGATGGTGTGGAGGTGAATCCATTACTGGACGGGAAGCCGCGTGAGCGACGCAACGTGTGTCCTTTTCCATTTGTCACTACCATAGTATACAAGGGTGGAGGAGTATGCAGGTGTAGTTTAAATGAGCTTTTGTCCTGGTGCCAGAGAAATACCTTTTTTAACAATTGCAACAGTAACTAAGAAAGGAAAAGCACCACTAGAGGTATTTTTTGTTTTGTTTTTCTTTAAGAAAGGCCATTGACAAAGAAAGGAAGAATAGACTTAACTGTCTTTACTCAGTTGAGATCTTTTCTGTCTCTGTCTAAGCAATTCTTTGACAGCTAGAAGCAAAGAGGATGACCCCCTACAATCAATAAGTCTCCAGAGCCAACAGTGTGTTTGTGAACAAACAACTGTCCTTCATAGGTCCTGTCTCTGTGGAGCTCAGTCACTTTCTATTTACTAACTCCAGTACAGCTTGAGTTTAGCTTTGCATGTGGTCAAAAGAAAAGCTAAATAGAAAAAAAATATTAAAACACCACTGACATTTGGGTCTCTTATGAAATAATCAATGCTTGCAAACTTCCAGGTAAAGCTCATCACGCCTCACTTCACCTGTCTAACTATGAGCCAAATGTATGGTGAGAGTCATACCAGAAGCAAAAATCAGGAGATTCTCACATGAAAACAGGGAACTGTTAGAATGCTACCAGGGGTTCAAGGGTTTATTTTAACATAGATTTGATTCAAATCATAATATTTGGTTGCTGATACGATTCATAGTTAATATTGGTTCATTTTGAACGGTCCAAATTGAATCACTGAACAAAAATTGATCCAGGACATCTTTTTGGCCATAAATTCAACCATTGTGCCTAAGAGATAAATACCTGGATGCTGAACAGTGCAAAGTTTTCTAGATTCCTTGTGTTTTTTGCAAGATTATCAAGTGTAAATTTAGTGTGTACAAACAAACAAGTAAACAAGAATTCATGGCAAATCCATTCACATTTATATTGGCAGAAATATAAATTGATTCATCAATTAAGTGTTACGGCGGGGGATGGGGGAAGCACCCAGGCGCAGAGAAGATGAGGAGGCAGAAGGTTCCAGGGTAACAGGGGCTTTAATAACTTAAACAAAACCACTGCAGAAAGCAGGCAAACTCGAAATACTGAGCGCACTGGAAACGGGGGACATTAAGCTATGGAGCAGCACAGGAGGAAGGGAAAGACAAGACTTAACTACACACAGACAAAAGGGAACACAAGTAAACACAAGCAGAGCAGATGGGGACCAAAGTAAAATTCAAAACCCAGGTACAAATCAGGAACCTTTCAAAATAAAACAGGAAGTGAACTCAAAAAACAAAAGCAAAGAAACTAAAACCGTGACATTAAGTAGATTCATTGTTACACCCCATCCATCCATCCATCTTCCTCCGCTTATCCGGGACCGGGTCGCGGGGGCAGCAGACTGAGCAGAGATGCCCAGACTTCCCTCACCCCAGCTACTTCCTCCAGCTCCTCTGGGGGGACCCCGAGACGTTCCCAGGCCAGCCGAGAGACGTAGTCTCTCCAGCGTGTCCTGGGTCTTCCCCGGGGCCTCCGCCCAGTGGGACATGCCCGGAACACCTCTCCAGGGAGGCGTCCAGGAGGCATCCGAACTAGATGCCCAAGCCACCTCAACTGGCTCCTTTCGATGTGGAGGAGAAGCGGTTCTACTCCGAGCTCTCCGCGGGTGACCGAGCTTCTCACCCTATCTCTAAGGGAGCGCCCAGCCACCCTGCGGAGGAAGCTCATTTCAGCCGCTTGTATTCGGGACCTCGTTCTTTCGGTCATGACCCATAGCTCATGACCATAGGTGAGTACTGGAACGTAGATCGACCGGTAAATTGAGAGCTTTGCTCTTCGGCTCAGCTCTCTCTTCGCCACGACGGACCGATAGAGCGACCGCATAACTACGGACGCTGCTCCGATCCGCCTGTCAATCACACGCTCCGATCTTCCCTCACTCGTGAACAAGACCCCAAGGTATTTAAACTCCACCTGGGGCAGGGACACTCCACCGACCGAGAGATGGCAAACTACCTTTTTCCGGTCAAGGACCATGGCCTCAGATTTAGCGGTGCTGACCCTCATCCCAGCCGCTTCACACTCGGCCGCAAACCGCCCCAATGCATGCTGGAGGTCCCGGTTCGATGAAGCCAACAGGACAACATCATCTGCAAAAAGCAGAGAGGAAATCCTGTGGTCCCCAAACCAGATCCCTTCCGGCCCCTGGCTGCGCCTAGAAATTCTGTCCATAAAAACTATGAACAGAACCGGTGATAGAGGGCAGCCCTGCCGGAGTCCAACGTGGACCGGGAACAAGTCTGACTTACTGCCGGCTATGCGGACCAAGCTCCTACTCCGGTCATACAGAGACCGGACAGCCCTCAGTAAGGCTCCCCGGACCCCATACTCCCAGAGCACCCCCCACAGGATGCCACGGGGGATGCGGTCGAACGCCTTCTCCAAATCCACAAAACACATATGGACTGGATGAGCGAACTCCCACAAACCCTCCAGCACCCTAGATAGGGTGTAGAGCTGGTCCACTGTTCCACGACCAGGACGGAAACCGCACTGTTGTTCCTGAATCCGAGGTTCGACTATCGGTTGTTATATATTGTTACACCCCAAAATACTATTATTACCAGCAGCCTCAGTCTGAAGAGAATGAAAAGAACTTCACCGTAACATCAAACAATGTTCCAATATTTGCATAAACCAACTACTCTCCTAACTAGATGTTGTGGAGATACAGCAGGAGGACAGCTCAGTAACTGGGAACACAAGAAGAACTGACATAAGGTTGAAAATCACAGTGATGCCATAAACCTCTCAGCTCGGTCATCACCAAGACTTGTTACAAAATAAACCATGAATGGAATTATGGTTACCAACCTCATGTTCATGAATGACTTGACTTGATAACATCAAGCTGAATGCTTGGACTGAATGAGACATGAGACACCCACTGATCCACACCACTAGAAACTGCAGCAACGATAATGGAAAGAGAGGGAAGATAATTAGAATTTAAGGGATTTCAGCACCCTGGGAATGGAAACCATGAAGAGGCAACAAGGAAAGCAGAAATTCCCAAATACCTACACAAAGCAACATTTGAGCAAGACCTGAGAAGTCAACTGATGGCAAGACTAAAGTTCAGGCTGTACCCACTAATGCTCTAGACACTCAGCTGGCATTACAAACTGGACAAGAGAGGAGACAGAAGCCACTGATACCAAGACAAGGAGGTTCCTTTAAATTTCTGGTGGGTTTAATAACAGTTCTAAGTGTGATGAAACACTGAGAAGCCATTCACCTTTTGGCAATCTCTTCAGGGGTAGCCACAGCAAATCTGCTTTCCTTGAGTCACACATGTGGTTTGGCAGAGATTTTTATGCTGGATGCCCTTCCTGACAGCCCTGTACTCCAAGTACAAGATCAAAAAAGGTCAGGGCCTACCACATCAGGCAGGACTCCATGTGCAGGCTGTGCTAAAACGATCCAGAGACAATTCAGCACACAGCAGGGTCCACAAAGCTATTAGGCAGGGCATACATGGACATAATAACCAAGTTGCTTACATAGTGTGCAGAAACATCTGCACCAAGAGTTAGCTGAAAGTCTCAAGGTCAAAATGGGGAAACGTTTCCGAAAGTAGTTGAGAATGACCAAACTTGGATCCTGTGGGACTTCCAGATACAGACAGATGGTAATGGCTGGTAATGTACAGACAGATGGTAATGGCTAACAGATAGTGCTGAACAAGAAGTAGGCCATAGATGTACCAATCCCAACTGACAGCAACATTGGGGAGTAATACCAAGAGATAAGAAAAGAACTGAAAAAAAAATGTGTAAGACAGGGAAGGTTTTTGGGTTCTGGTTTTGGGTCTGAAGCTCGCACATAACAGCATTGTTTATGGTCCAGAAGTAAATTATTGCATCTTATTTACTGAATCTTGTCAGTCTTTTTATTACAGGTTTACAGTATGCCATTTAAACATGGCTCAATACAAACTACATTAAGCTCAATATAAGGTAGGTTGAGTTAAATGTCACTGCATACTTCCATTGCTTTTGGAGGGAAAATAAACCATTTTTTGATTCACTTGCTGGTGTGCACATCAAATATTCAGTAGAAAGTAGAGCTTGATTTGATGTTTCTATGGGAGATAGCAGGAGTAATTAATTGAGACAGAAGAGGCAGTATGTTCGAAGCATTCCATAAGTTTGCATCACCTGAAATGTGAGCTTTACAAGTGTTGATTCTTTTCATGTCACTAATTCCACCCTGTGTCTTTTGAAAGAGCTCCACTCTACTCTTTATCTTAACATGCAGCCATTTGCTCAAGGGGATAATATTTTTAGCTCAGGAAAAGTGTAGCTTATTTACCTCCATCATATCATCAAACCGTCAAGAACCATCTTTTTTTCCGACTAAACCTTTTGCATATCTGTGTACTCATAATTGATTCTCTGTTATATTGCCAGCAAAATGCCACCAAGATAACTAAGCTCTGCAGCATAGATGGTATGAAACCCTTACAGAGGTTTGACTGTCACATCTTATATCTTTGAAACACAGAGGAAGAGAAGAGAGAGGGGTGAATATGCACTCGACTCCTTTACCTCAAAAGGTGTTTCTGTGCTTAACATTTTCAAAGCTCTCTGCTGTGAAAATATCATTTTGTATTTTTCATGTTGCTGGAAATGCAAGGATTAAGAGGGAGACAGGTAACAACTCACTTCAAGAACCAAAAGTTTGGGTTTTAACGGAAGTTTGTTTGGAACTTTCTGTGTCAGGTGCAAACAGAATGTGAAGCCAGCAAAGGCAGTGTTAGTCTGCATGCACAATGTTTATGGTACTCCAGAAAGTAGGACAAGGGGAGAAACATTACTGAGCACCTGCATCCTCAAGAGTGTCTTCAGATTTGTATCACTGGAGAATGTACTATGGTGGCCCATGAGGTCCAAACTAGAAGAAGTCCCAAAACTGTTGAGAAACAAAGTTTTTGTACATTTTTACTCCACATAAACGATTAAAATGTATTTTTATTTTTTATTCATTTAATATACGCTTAACATTATTTTTTCTTTTGAGTAGAGAACTACAAAGTTCAGGATTCATAGATATCAGTATTTATGGATTTCTTTTAACAATAATACTACTAGATAATCATAATGACATATCTGTTGCTTTGTCACAAAGCTAGTTTTTTGTGCCATGCTATAAAAAAACTTGCCTGTTGATGATAAGCTCATAGATTCATAGTTTTCTATCTTAAAAAACTGCAGATTGTTTTTATAATGATATTTGCCTGATATTATATTTAAAACGTTTTATTTTTGTTTTATATTATTTTTTTGTTATAAACTGTTGTTAATTGGGGTACATTTTTGTTGTAAACTTGTAACAGGTAAAATGCACTTGAATGTTTGGGTTTCTTGGAATATGTTCTTCGTCTTTGAATTTGATTAGTAATTGGGTTGGTTTGGTGAAGGGGTGGAGCATGCCACCTATAAGAGGACCCCTTTCCAAGATGAAGGACCCTTTTTGTTATATGGCTTCTGCTGTGGTGCAAGGTAAACTGCTTCCCTGTCCTGTTGTTCACAATTTTTTTTTCATGTTGCCTAAAAAAATAGATAGAAGAAGAAATCCTTGACTGAAGAGAATTTTGACCAAATACACACCTTAGCTGTGTTACAATTCTCTTCACACGGTTTCAATATGTTTTACAAACCTAAAACAGAGAATAAGTATCCTAACTAGGTGAATTTGTATTATTATAGTCTATAAATAGTATAACCAAGTTTTTTAGGGTTCTTTCATGTTGTTAATCTTACTATAATAACTTACCAAAAATGTTCAATTTATAAGAAAGCTCATGAAAACAACTGATCTCATTGAACATTGAACTCTTTTTTTGTTGTTGTATCCAGTTTATTCTTAATCAGTTTTTATTTTAGGTTATTTTTTATTTATGTCTTTGTTGGCTTAGTTTCTAGATTTTCAACTTCTGCTGAACTTTTAATTGTTTTTGTTTTGGAAAAAGTGTGTACTAAGAAGTTAATTTTTTTTATTTTTATTTTTTATTTAGAAAGATATCAAAACTTTTTTTGGCAAATTAGAAACAGTAGACTCCCTGCTGGAGAATTGTAACAGGATAATTATTTTAAGTATAAAGAAATAAGTAACAGCTTGATTTAAGTGTAGCACAAAGACCTCAAAATCAGGATTACAAACACTTTTACTAAAACACAACTGTTAAAAAAAAAGATATGGATCTCCCTAATTTGCTGTTTAGTCTTGTCATAACAGATTTCTACATTAAATTGCTGCAGTTCCACCAGTTTGACTTTGAACTGTAACCATTTATTCAGAGCAGCTCTTGTGATTTGTTTGCTCTGTCAAAAATCTGTGAAAACACGAGGCTTAAATAAAATAAAAACTGCACTCTGTAGGTGGAGTGTTGTGATGTTTCTTTTTGGAGACTGGAAACATTAAAGGAATGTGTTGACAGTGTGAGCCTGTGATGCCCTGCTGTGTTGAGACACCGAACACATCTCCCAACAAAGAAAGCAGTCTTCCCTCAGTTTCTCCAACCACCCTCCTTCAACCAGCCTTCTGTGCCAAGCTCCTAGTCATAACCAAAACTGTGCCAGCTTTACATGCCCAACACATAACACGGTCTACAAGACAAATCAGACACGCCAAGAGTCACATCCTATTTTTGTCTAGGGAAACAACTTCTGCCGGAACAGCTAATAAGGCATATATGTTTATGTGACTTAAATATTCACCTAGTCCAGATGTTTATTAGTGATTCATATCAAAAGGATTTTTATTCATCAGAAATCAACAACTGGCTTTAAATTTATGTAATATTTGTTTACTATAAGGAACCTGGTTGTGCATTTAACAGTGAACCTTTTAAACAGCAAAGTAAAATTGTCAATTAACTGCACCTCAAAAGCAGACACCTTAGAAATAAGTCCAAAAGTCTTTCATCCTTGGCAGATTTTCCTTAAATGGGCAAAAAAATCTGCCAATTGTGTAAAGAAAAAGATTGGCTTCTCTAGAAGTCTTATTTTAAGAAAGAAATTCTTTACAGCATACCTTCTTCTTCAAGGACTGATTTGCAAAGCGCCGGACTTTCATAATCTCTTTTTCAAGTTGTTTTGCCCCGCCCTCGTGATTACTGGCCAATGAGTGAAGAGAACTTTAGTCATGTGGTTTTGTTTACAGGCTTTGGTTTGAAAAAGGAAAGTTTCCTTGACGGCAGTCAGAATACAGACCAAACGCAAGGTTCAGGACTTGATACGAACCAAATAAAACAAACTTTTCCAGTCTGAATATACCCTAAAATTCGGTTGTTAGAGTGTGAAAAAAATGTATTCTTAACTTATTTATACTGTATGATGAAGGAAAAATAAGGGGAAAGTTAAAACTAAATAATTTCAGGGTTTAAATCAAGAATTCTCCTGCACGTTTATTAGAATGAAAATCCAGATGAATAAAGTTGTGGTGAAAAAAATACTGCACCACAAAGCAACTTTTCACTGCTGGAAACATTTACCGTGTTTCACTGCAGGATATCCACACACAAAACTGTTAAATTACAGAGCATAAACTTGAAGTTTTCAGCAAAACAATACAACTTGACTGGTTATTTAGTTCTATATCAGTCTGCCCAAAGAGTGTAACCTTTACACCAACATCAAACAACAAGCCTCACTCAGCTGCTACAACCTATAATGATTGTTGCTCCTTTTTTTTTTTTTTCTATGCAGGTCACATGGTGACTATGAGTCACCACAAGTCACCATGTAACCCGTCAGATAAGTTTAGGTGGAGTTGAGTTACTGTCAGCCAAAGTTCCCTCAGGGGAGTAAGGGTCCAGCAGTGCTCCATAAAAGCTGTTGATGCTGCACGCATCCATACTACAGAACAGAAAACAGCAATATTTTCTATAAATAATACATTTGTAATATTAAATCAAAGTTAAAAATTAAGGTCAAGAGAATAGGTTATTGCAGATTTAATAATAATATATGTCTTACTCTAAAGCAGATGTGTTTAAACTTTTTGCAAAAAGAGCCCGGTTTAGTGCTGTAAAAATGTGTGGAGCCTACCATTTGGAAAAAATTCTCTAGGACCTCTTAATAACGTTACATCCCAAAAGAATGAAAAATGTTTTTGTAATGGGATGCTTTTCATATTTTCACATAGAAAAGGAAAGGATCCAAATACATTTTAACCAAAATTACTGTAAATGTCGTGTTTGAATATAAATATGAAGAAAAAAAATCTATTTTGGATTAAAAAAAGCCTTTTCCAACATTAAATCTGTATTCACATTAAATGTTACATTGTTTACATTTGGCCCAGGGGCCGGACTTTGAATATGCCTGCTCTAAAGGCTGTCAGAGCCCCACAATAGAATCTCAAATTATTTTTCATCACTGAAGGAATTTTGGTTTAAATTGTGAAGTGTCCAAAAAGTGTTTTATAATTTTAGACTGCAATGTGACTTGATTAAAGATATTGTTATGCTGATTTCCAAAATAAACCAAATTCATTTAAATTGCTCCAGTTGCACACAAAAACATCCACTTTCATGAGTCTTTCCCAGGAGTCTAATAAACATTTTCATGTGCTTACTTGTATTCTGAAATCACATTTCATAGTATGCTACAATTAGCATCAGCCAAAACATTAGTTTTCAGCATTTCGGCTCAGTCAACAAACAAAACGAAAACCCTAAAATAATTGTAGCCGCAGTCTAAGTTACTATTATTAACACAGTATTAACAGTGCTTTTAATGCATCCCATTTTATTGCAGCATATATACAAATAAATGGCTGCTTGATTTACATCTTTGTAAAACAAACAATAAAGCATGCAACCTAGTTTTGAGTAATGGCTTTTAATAAAAGCCATTATTAATAGTAATGTCTTTAATGGCTATTTTTGTCAATGACTGTAATCACCAAAGTATTTTCCCACTAACTTTTTAATTTCTGTATATAAAAAAAGATATAGATCAATATTAAAGCTTAAAGTTATCAAGAATATTGAGTTATGAAAACTAAGACATCCAGATTTTTAATTCACATGCAAACAAAAAAAGTGTCATTAGTGACTTTTGAAAACCCCAACACTCCCTTGAAGGGATCAAAGGAAGCCAAATGAGAGTAGTGGAAGTCTGTCTGTGAATGGGCACTTTCACAAGTAAAGCATGGTACTCCCTGCATGAATTACCAGGGCTAATGAGGAAATTAAGGTTTTATTAATTTGCCCAGAGGACATGATGAGAGAAGAGTGGAGGCAAGGACTCCTTGTTTGAAATAAAGGTTAATTTGGAGATGAGAGTAGTGGGATCGCAGAGAGCGGTCCTGACATTATTTTGATGCTGCTGGATACCAGCCAGCCGTCCCACTATGGATGTATAGTGGAAGACTGAGAGGCAGACAAGAGGGAGATAAAGAGAGCCAGCCAAGTGTGGGTCAAGGCTAGGAACCACACAGAGACAATTAGAACTGCTAGCTAGCTTCATCACTAACACCCCTGGCTACATTCAGCCATCTTGCTTTGAAAGCGTCTAGCTCTGCATGGTCTGGGTTAAGGGGCTTTAGCAACTCTACACTTGACTTTGACAAGGTCAGGGCTTGAGGAGCAGCAGGCGGACTGGTATGGGGCTGATGACCTTATGCTGTCATGCTGGTGACCTCGCCGCACTCATCTCCACCTTTCCCACATATAAGAATAAAGTATTCCTCCTAAAGATCCCACAATTATGTTCCAAAAATTTGCCCTGAAGATGGTTTTTAGCTTTAACTTTTGTTTTAGTTTAATTTAATTCACAGTGGATTATTCATTCTGTAAAGTTTAGATTTACTTCTGAGCAGACAAAAGATGAATTTCTGAAAATAAGCTAAACAAATAATGCAAGTTTGTATTCGTTTGACTGACGACTTGTTTGAATGAAAACTCATTGTCTCCTTCAAATATTTGGTTTATTCTGACCACACTGAAAGTGATAAACATTTTTTTTTCTGGGTTTCATCATTTAATCAATAAATTAGTGAAATTTAATTAGATTTTGATTTTGATTCCAACCTTTCTTTTCGTACACAAGACTAAAGGGATGAGAAATGATTCGAACAGAGCCACGGGGCACAGTTACATCAAACGGAAAGCTCAAACGGTTAGACAGAAAATGACTAAAACTCCCATCAAACACTATTTAGCTTGTAAAGCAAACTTGTCAAAGAGAGCAAGAGCACAGCTATTATGTATGTTTGTAAGACCGAAACACTATTGAACATATTTTTTAAATCTTAAAACAGTATTTTAAAACCAAACACACAACTGGTTATAAAAAAACTATTTTATGACCATTTTTATGTTGAACTTTTGAAAATTTTGACAAGTATTTTGACTAATACGTCAATATCAAAATGATTCAGCTTGTAGTTAAATGTCTCATGTTTGTGAAATAGAAGTCGAAAACTGACAGCCTCACTTGTTTTTATAAATTCTCCCCAAACAGCAAAATTAGATTACACTCTTCAACTCATAAAATATGGTTAAATATGGAAAAACACAGATACTGATGTTAATTAAACTTTTATATTGTTTAATTTCTCACTTAGTATTGTTGTACCCTAAGATAATTGAAAAAGGATATAACTTGTTGAAAAAAAGTGAGCACGGAATGAAAAAAACAGGAATGAAACTCCTGAAACTATTTCAGTATCAGCAAGGCAAGTGCAGCCGTGGGCCGCGGCGACAAGCGTACCGGCGCCACCTCTCCACTCTGCTGTTTCCCAGTGTCCACCGCTGCACAGCAGCAGCACTCGGTTTCACTTGGAGGGTTCTGATGACCTAGAGTTGATAAACCCAGGTAGGTGCGATTCAAAATTTATCCAGTGCAATTTTTCTCTAGAAAAGGAAGGAAGCGGTGAGCTGCAGACACAGCTCGGGCACCATTTGGTGGCTCAACCCCCCCAATTCAACCCCTTACTGCTAAATGTCAAGCAGAGAGGCATTTTGGTATGACTCGGCCTTCCAGTTACAGGGCGGACACTCTAACCACAAGGCCACTGAGCCGGTTATGAATATCCTATAAAATGTCCCATATTTCCAGTTGCCTATTTGTGTTTTTAGCTGGAATATGGTAAAGTAGCATTCCAGGATACTCTATGTTGTCTGTTTTTGTTTCCTGCCATATTACAGAAGAAGAAAAAACAGGAGCAAACTTTCATATCACGTTCACATGTACACTGATTCATACAGATTCAAGCCATGCTGTAAAACATCACCCAAATTATACAGGCGGTAGAAAAGACGATCGTAATGTTAGCCAATGTACAGCTTACGATTACAGTTGTTTTGGTGGATATGACAAGACTTTGTCCTGCTGGCACTGCTGTTCTGGGTAGAACAAAGAACAGATTTGTGCGCCAACATGTGCACAGGAAGCCAGGACCATCTCGTTTCCCTTTTGCCACCTAACCATTTTCCCAGAGGAGTGATTGACGGAAGCTTTACCAGGGCAATCTCCCCCAAAATCCACCTCTTTTCACTTTCATCCTCAAAGCTTCTTGAGCAGTTCCAGACAAGCCTGAGCGCTGCTTTTTATGAAAGGTGTTTGCATTCTGAGCCAGCATTTTTTTTGTGCCTTGTGGGTTTCTGGACTAAGCTTTTGGCTAAGATTGTCAGGCTCGCTGAACACTGCAGAGACTGTGTTTGCTTTTTTCCATGTCGCAGAACAGAGGCTTTATGATTTCCCAACTTAGTAGACATGAAACAAACTAAACTAACCTTCAGACTAAAGAGAACATGACTGTGTAGCAGGGGTTCACTTAGCAGCAAAGTCCAAAAGAAAAACATTCAAAAAGTCAATTAAAACCTGGATTAGAAATGAAGTAGCTGCATCTGTAGACTCCGTTTAGCAGGCTTCCAAAATACTTTAGATTTCCATCAGAACCAGTGGGAGAAAAATAGCCCATAAATAACCCCTTTTCTGTGGCTCAGAGCATCTGGGAAAGTAACATATTCTGGAGGATAATGTCAAGTGCCACATAATCCCTGATTAAAGATCAGGTCTGAGTGTCGGTGAGTTATTTACCGGTGCTGGGTTGGTGGTATAATGAGGGGAAAAGCTCCTCCACCTGAGGTGCGGCTGCCGTAATCTTCACAGTAAACACTTATCATGCATTTCCCATTGATTAGGATGTGGTTCTCATCAATCATCAGTGGCTCATCTGAGCAGATTAATAATTATGACATCTGCACTCAGTCAAGAGCTCTGATTAGAGGGAGGAGGGAGGCAAGGCATCTGATAATGGTGAGCAGCGAGGCGTTCAGCAGCGAGTTGTTCATCAGAAGGCCTGGTTCATTTGGCGATCAGTAGGTCTTACTTTGACTGTTTGCTTGCTGATATTTCTATTGGCCTAAACAATAATAAACTGTAATACAAGGGAAAGCAAACCGGATCTGAAAATGTTTTCCATGCATCGTCTCTGTCAAGGTAAAAGAAAAACAACCTTTTATATTAAAAAAGAAAATCATGATATTGTCCAAAAAGGTAAATGCTCATTTCCTGACACTTTGCAGACACTTCTCACTCACTTGAATGTTATATATATAGAGAGAGATACATTAATTTTAAATATTGAAAATAAAGACACTAGCAAGTGAGAAGAAAAATAAAGTAGATTTTTTTTTTTTCCATTTTCAGGTTTAGAATAAATCGTAATAAGAACTGGTAATATGGAAAGTTACAGAAGTGATCAGCTATCTAAATTAGAGAAAAAAATGTAGGTAGATCTTAACCAAGAAAAACATCAGGGCTGTGAGGAAAAGCACCAACAAATATAGTTTGTGTGCGGTTAAACAGATGGGAAAAACACAAAACCTTTGTCTGCAGAAGTAACAGAGGGGCACAAATTATTTACAGTGTTTATCTAAAATACTGCTCATTGGAGCTCTCTGTCGAAGCCAGGAGCAAGTCTCACACATTTACACTCTTTAGCGATTTATTTAGTCAAATAATAAAAAAAAAAAAAACACAAATAATGTTTTGAAAAAGGATGACCTCAATCCCAGTCCGCCCTGACGGCTTGTTTTTCTTTTCTAATTGATTGGTTAATTAAAATATAAAAAGGAAAGATGTTTTTTTGTGTTCAAAAGTTCAACCATATAAATCCTCTCAAAAGTACTTATGTGCTTTAATTAATTTGTGTTTAAAAGGAGCAAACTCTTTCATCTTGACATCACTGCTAAAAAGCAGGTATGATACACTTAAATTCTCACTTTCTATCTTAAAATAATAATTAGTAATTAGAAAATCTTGTTTTCTTGTTCAATGCATTTTATTGTTATTAGTTTTTTTTCTATAAATTGCATAAACAGAAGTTTACATTTTACAGAAACGGGTTAAGCAATCTACTCCCTGGGAACTAACTAGTTGGAAAAAAGTTACATCTTAAATAAATTTCATCTAATGTTCTTCCCCAAGGACGCTGCCACATTTTTTCCCCATTCTGGTGCATCTTCAAACCTGACTTTTCTTTTTTTCTGATAATATCTTCACTGTTTTTTTAGCATGCGTGTCATCATTATAGCTTAAGTGTGAGAATGGAAGGAAAAGCAAAGACCTTGGGTTCATTTAGTTTCTAATACTATTGTCATACCTTTTAAGAGTAAATGTTTTCATTTAAACTAGCCAGCTAAAGCTGTGACTGCCGCTTTTTCCTTGAAGAACAGAAAGGAGTGCACTTATCTGGCAAATATTACAAATACATTACAGGGCCACTGGGAAGTAAGTGGCTCCAATAAGTAAAAGTGATGACAGTAAAAAGTATTATAGAGACCGCCTCCATCACATCGAAGGTCTTATTCTCTTAATGTCGTCTTTGCTGCCTATCTCCGGAGACAAACGGGGCTAGCAGGCCCATATAGAAAGCAGCTAAATGTACAGAACACAGTGGTGTGTTTTGAATGTTAAAGACAAACTAAAAGATAATAAAAAGCTCTTAGAAAATGTAACAAAAAACAAGGGCAAGTGTGATGGACTTTATTTGACTTGCTTTTTATATATTAGTTGGTATACAAATCAATAATATATATATAAAGATAAACTTTTTACCTTTTACATTTTGCATATTTTCCATGTATGAAATTTTGGTCTTTTGTGATTCAGTGTACACAGATGTCCATCAAGGGTTTGGGTTACGTCTTTACGAGAATTTGGTTCTGAGTTGTTTTGGTCAGTTGAGAATTACACAGTTTAACAGAAATCTCCTGAAATTGTGATTTGTGGTTTTCCACGACCATTCCACGTATGTCTAATGGACTTTACATATCACGTTCAAATTATGTAATTGACGCAGGAATAATGAATTTCGTCTTTTACGTAGATTTGTGTGTTTTTTGTGTGGTTTATCCGTACTTTTTCCATGGTTTTAATGTGTTTTATTCATGATACATCTGTTAAAATTCCACCTAAAGACCACACCTTTTCTCACTTTTTCTACATATATTAACGTATGACCAATTTCCATCTGTGTAATATGGGCTAAATGTGGCTATGTGACTTAATCGGTGTTTTAGTTTAAATTGTTTTAGAAAACTTGTAGTTTAAGAAAAAGCAGTATTCTAATTTGATTTCAATTATGAAACTAACCAATAGCCACCATTACATACGCAAAATATTTTGATCGTATCAATGGTCGGATTAAAATTCAACCGCGTACGTGGGCCCAGGAAAACTTTTTCCGATTAGAACGAATAAATCATCGAACGGAATAAATCATTTGGGAAGGTCCAGTAGTGTTGAAAATACCGGAAGAGGAAATGAGTCCCGCTTTAATAAACAGAGATGCCATATACATTTATGCTATGGAGTCCTATACTGTTCATAATTAAATAAATAAATATTTAATTAAATAAATAAATACGACCTCATGCAAATACACAATTAACCAATAAATCTCTCATAAATATATAAAAAGGTCATGAAATTGTGAAAAACCTGCATACTGATTTTATATAAGCCATTATATTATTCAATATATTTCATTTTGCTTTAAAAACCTGTTCATTATTTTAAAACAGCATTTTAAAATATTTATTTTTAATCATGTGGAAAATGATTATAATTCTGTCTTTTTTCAGAAGCTCGTATTTCAAAATCAATATTTTACAAAGTAGCTTTGTTTTTATTTCATGTTGCTGTCTCCGCCTTGTCTAGTTTGATTGACAGACAGACCTATTCTCCTGAAAAAGCTCTTCATGAAATAAATACGCCATTGTGAAAAACAGCAACATGAAATAAAAACAAAGCTACTCTGGAAAATATTTAATTTTGAAATCCAAGGTTCTGAAAAAAGACAGAATTATAATAATATTCAACATGATTAAAAATGAATATTTTAAAATGCTGTTTTAAAATAAAGAACAGGTTTTTAAAGCAAAATAAAATATATTGAATACAATGGCTAATTTAAAATCAGTGTGCAGGTTTTTCACAATTTCATGATCTTTTTATATATTTATGAGAGATTTTTTGGTTGATTGTGTATTTGCATGAGGTCATATTTATGTATTTAATTAAATATTTATTTATTTAATTATGAACTGTATAGGACTCCATATTATGCAGCAGCTGGCTAATATACTAGATGATCTTCTAAACGTGCTTTTATTAATGTTATGAATATTATGAAGCGCCTGTTAGCTCATCATTTTATTTTTAATCCGTGTGGTCAGTGTTTTTTTTGCGGAATAAGGGAGCTGGTAGAAGCCAGGGTTAGGAGAAGGCTAACACGGGCTAACAACATTTACCCTTTGATGAACATAAAATCCATGCGAGAAATGCTGCAATCTGCATTTTGGCTGCACGTATATATGTGGGAATAACATCAGCCTTTATTTTGTTGGGACACGACTGGAAAGACGATCGGAATGAACTGTTTACATTCAACACGATCGGATAAACAATCGGCATTACCCACCTATCTCCATCGGAAATAAATTTTAATCTGATCGGGCCAGAGTATTCTGAACAGCGTGTTTACATGACACATTTTTCTTTCGATCAGGCGTTCTTTCTGATCACTTTTGTCCATGTAAACACAGCTAATGTCTTTGAAAAAGAAGTGATGTAAAAGACAGAAGTTTTTGAAAGCCTTCCGATGCTCCTGGCATGATTTTCAGACAAATTATGCAGTCCTCGAAACCAGGGCAGAGGGAGTGTGTGGACCGCTGCCAGCTCCGTGGGGTCTGAAGATGCCTCGTGCAATTAGATTCTCCTACCGTAAAAGACTGCCGTGCATGTGCTGCCAGCCCCATCCCTTGGACCCCGAGTCTCTTCTTGCAGCCAGCCCATCAGCAGACGGGTTGAAAGGTGCCATTTGACCATGGAGATGGGGTTTCCTTGTCTGCCAGCAAGCTTCTGAGCCGATTTGAAGGTGTGTGTCCCTGAACCGGAAAATCTTCCCTATCCGAAAAGTCGATTAGAGCCAACAGCTGCGTTTCAGGTTTAGCCAGGCAACTGTGCACCAGACATGCACATGGGTACACACTGTGACTTCAAAAAGTATTTGGGCCTGTTCAGCTGTAAACTCTTACTGAGTCACAGCACTTTATCAACAAACTTCATCAGAGTTTTAATGAGATGATTGATAGAAAGATGAAGCACTATGTGGAACAATAATCTAATATTGAAAAAAAAGGAATAAAAGAAAAATGTCATGTTGAGTGTGGAGAAATAATCAACCAACACTGTTTTGCATTAAAAATAATTACTAAAATAAAACTAATGGCAACTGACATGGAGCTTTAGCCAAAACAGTAAGAAAAATAAAACTTTTTCCACTTGTTTTTTTTTTTTTACCACCTACTTTCTCTTAAGAGTTTCTGCTGTTTGTGTCAGGAAATTGAGCACAGCAATGGCCCTCATTGGTCAGCCACCACCATATAAATTTCAGCTGAGAGAAAGAAAATCAATACATGCATTCTGGCTCTTTTAAAGTCCTTGTAGAATCTCCCTTGTAATTTTAAAAGTATGTTAATGTAATTTATTGAACCTCTTACCCTAATCACACACATTGGCTATAATTACATACCTTGACAGCTGTTGGACTTCTAATTGCTGATGCTTTTCCTGGAATTTGTCCTCTAATCCTTGTATGTAATGACTCTTAAGAGCAAGAAAAGTGCTTTGCTGCGACTTTCTAGTTGCAAGGCCTGCTCCTTTAAGGTAATCTGTGCAGCACTTGAGGGAAAAAGTATAATACAAGTGTTCTGAATATTATTAAAGTTTTCCTTTTTTGACTATTGTGTTTTTTTCATGTCTTAAAACTGCAGAAGTACAGAAATCATTTTTTGGCCCAAATCCTCATGATCTGTGTTTAGTCATTGCACACAGCATGTTCTTGATTATCCACCAGGTGAGTTCCTGATCTTTTGTACCAAATTGGAATAAATAAAACCACCACAGAGCATAACTTATTTTTGTGTGGTTTCTGACAGGGTGAGAATCTTGATTTGCTCTGAAATCAGTTAACATTTCCTATTGTTTTTTTACTGCTAAAATGCTCCTGAAAAGTCTGAACTCTGTAACACATTACCAACAAACAGATGCTCCTAGTGTTGTTTTTGCTGCCTGTTTGCCTTACCAGCTGGAAGTCAGAAGCTCCAACTGCTTTAAAAAACCATTAAACAAGTTCTCAGCCCATTTCAGGCTCATTCCCTAGTTAAAGCTGCAGTCTCGTCAGCAATGTTACCCAGATTCTCTGTCCCATTGTATCAAAACCTCCTCTTGTGCTTCAGCCATTGTTAAGATAGATTGCAATCATTTTTAGCTTACCATTAAACAAGCAAAAAAAAGTCTTTTTAAGGCGATACATATTAAAAACTCCCTAGTTATTTGTTCTTTTACCTCATTTTTGCAACACCCAAGAAACTGATACATATACCGTATTTTCCATACTAGAAGGTGCAGTTAAAAGCCTTTTTTTAAATGACCGGTTACCTTCTAATCCTTATATATTAATTTATTCTACTGCAAAGAAAGTTGAATGTAAAGACGCTAACATGGATAACGTGTGGCAGTGTCAGATTTTTTTGTTTTTATGTGTTACTAACAAAGTTGGGAGTCAGAATAGTCACAGTAATGCTTGTTTTGGCACTATCACTTTTTTAACGTGTTGCAAACAAGGTAGGGAGTATTTGGCCGCAGGCCCTCGCAAGGTTTAGTTCAATTAAACAGGTGGATTCCAGAGTTCTCCACAGTCTCATCTGCATCCCATACGAGATATGAAAGTTTTACATCGGTGGTACATGTGTGAAAAGTTCATTAGATATACGTGGAACGATGGTGGAAAGCCACAAATCTGTGTATGAATGTTGCAAATATCACAC
Source organism: Oryzias latipes (assembly GCF_053564925.1). Taxonomy (NCBI): domain Eukaryota; kingdom Metazoa; phylum Chordata; class Actinopteri; order Beloniformes; family Adrianichthyidae; genus Oryzias; species Oryzias latipes. The sequence goes on from NC_136252.1 coordinate 26,664,884, forward strand.
AAGTTTGCATATGATGCAAGTAAAAATTGCGAATAAACTACACGAATGACGCATAAACTGCGTAATTCTCAACCGACCAAAACTTTTGAATGTCTCAAAATTGAATTACTATGAAGACCTGTCAGCCAAAAGCCTCGACGGACATCAGCGCACATTGAATGACAAACACAAGAAACACTTATGAATTATGTATATTAGGTAGGCATCACGAAAGACAAAAAACGTATTTGTGGAAAATGTACAGATTGTGTGCAGTAGGAGTATTACACGGTCTTGACTTAGAACTGGTGCTGACCGGGGAGAATCCGACTGTTTAAATAAAACACAGCATTGCGAGGGCCCGAGGCGGGTGCTGACCATGGTGCTGATGTCATGTGATTTCTGTCCAGTGCTCTGAATGACAAAATGAAGAAATTCAAGCGCAGACTTGCGTGTGCTTTACATGCTTTTAATGTGGTTCATTTGTGATACATCTGTCAAAATGTCATGTAAAGAACTACAACTCTTCTCTTTTTCACGTAAATTCACGTATGACCAGATTTCATTATTGGATAATGTGCAAATTGTGCGTAGCGCCAGTGTGACAAAGCTTTCAATGCGCCTTATAGTTTATGCACAACATAATTCTAAAAATAGACTATTTATTGGCGCTGCGCTTTTTAATCCGGTCCGCCTAATAGTACTGAAAATACTAGGTTGTTTAGGTTTATTACAGATTTTGTATGAGCTATAGAGCACATTTAATCAGTTGAAATGAAGGAAAAAGAGTGGAAATCACTTAGTCACAATTCTAATTCTGCACCAATAAGGCACAGTTGTAGCAATCAGAAACAGTCTGTGTAAGAGCTCGCCCTGATTCCAGAGGTTAATTGATTTCACTTGTTCACTGTACTTAACAAGGCATCTATTCTTTTTACCATTTCCATTCTGGTCAGGGTCACAGGGGTCTGCTGAAGCCTATCCTAGCTGTCAGCGGGTGAGTGGCAGGATGCACCCTGGATGGGTCGCCAGTCCATCATACAGACACACAGAGACAACACAACTACATCCTCTCACATCCGCTACTAAAGGACAATTTAAAATAACCACATCCGTCAGCCTGATATCTAGGTCCTCGGACTGCGAGGAGAAAAACCCACACACTCACTGAAAAATATGCATCCCACGCAGAAAGGCCCCAGAGGAGATTTAAGCCATGACCTCCATGCTCTGTGGCAACAGCGCTTATACCAGCTTCACCACCATGCAGCCCTTTAAGGCTTTGTGGAGAGAGGTTAAACTACAATTTTACATCTTGAGCACCAGCTGTTTCTTTTTGTATATTGCTTAAACAATTTTCTCAATCTCTAATAAAAAAATAAAGTTTTAGTCATATTCAAATATTTAAGTGCTTTTAATCTTAAAGAATTAACTTTGTCACACTCCATAATTAGACAATCTTTAAGGAACTATTTTAGAAACTTGAACTATTTTATCAGTGAGCGCAGACTAAAAATGAACCAAGTCTGAAATTTTCCCAATCAACCAAATGATAGTCAGAATTTAGAGCCAAAATGTTCTATTTCCTGTCAGATTGTTGTCTTTCCTCTGTCTTGTTTTGTATTCAGCTCTAGTTTATTCTCACCTCCTTTGATCAATCAGCTTTGTGGAAACTCTGTTGTCAATTCATTTACTTCATGCTAATTCTTTTTCAGTCATGTGTGCTTCAGGGCCAACAGTAGAGAAATTAATCAAGAGCTGTTCCAGTAACTCCATAACTGTATGTGAATAAAAATGAACAGAACCTTTAATTGTTAACCCCGAGTGGCTAATATTATCTTACAGATGTCTTTTGTTTTTTTTAAATAAAACATTTTAATGATGTTCCGTAGTAGATTCTGTTAAAATACGACAAAAGTAAAGGATGAACTTTTTTATAAAAATGCACAAAACAAAGGTACAACATTATTCTACAACAAGTTAATTTTTAAAAGATTGAAAAGATTTGTTTAAATTTGAATAGTAGACATGAATTAATCAATATAATTTCACATTTACAAGCTTGCTATTGACACAATTACTAAAGATTTGGGTACAAATCAGCAAAATTTCACAGCCGTCCTATAATTAGTTTGTTTCTATAAAAGATCTATCTCTAATCACTAAAAGTCCATGTATGAATATTTGCTAATATCTAAATGACTTGATATAATGGATAAAGAGGGTTAAAAATTGAATCCAGTTAACTTTGGTTACACTGATTTTATATTTAATTTCTTTGGATTTCTTTGGATTCCAAAAAAAAAAGATTATTTTACCTACTGTATTTATGAAAGGAGTTTTCATCTCCAAAAAATAGAAACAGAAAAAAGAAAATCCTATTACTGTGACAAATCTGTCACTAAAACACTATATTTGTGTTGTTTTTTACATTTATATTATGACTGTTGAAGATTCTCCCACAATGAATCTGTTGCAGCTGCATACTGTTTTCCATATATTCACATTATTCCAAATGACTTAATGCTCACTACATCCATGCTGTCACTGCCATAGTAAACAGTAGCAAAGCATCGTGGAAGAATAAGTATTTAGTGTGTTTGACAAAGCTGATGTGACTGTTACACATCACTGTGCATTCATTTATCTGCAGCATTCCTGGCAGAAACATTCTGATTTGTGGGGATGTTTCCAAAGAGATTAAAATAAAAATAAAAATCATTTTCTTCCATTCTGACTTCTTTCTCTCTCAGTCTTCTCACCCATGCTGAGAGGCTAATGTCTTCCACTCTGCATTCCAAGTCTCCTCTCCCTATGTGGCCCGATATCATCCAGAAACACACTGACAGTGATCCAATGTGAGTAGCAAAGGCCACATTCTGTTTTATAACAAAAAACATCAACCGATTTGGGAAACTTTGTTTCGGGCATCAACATATCTTAGAAAAAAATGGTCACATGATGGCAGCTGATGGCAGATTTACAGAACTATTTCATACGTTTTTTCAATGATTTGTTCGGATTTTCTCAATGGCAGATCGCAGAGATTCTTGATTTAACAAACATTTCCGCAGTGGATCAAAATGCGACTATGTTGCACTGAGCGCTTTCTTCAATAGGGTACATTTTTAACTTTCCTTCTTCTTTCTTGATTTGATTCTCATTTTGTCTCTTTGTATTAAAATTTAATTATATATTTGATTTTTAGTCAATCTTTAGCAAAACTAAACTAAAACCTCACAGGGGGAACAGAGTTGCACAGCGGTATGGAGAAGATATGTCATTTTTACTGTATTTCCAGCTGCTCCCAGCCTCACTGATCTGGTGTACCTATTTGTAAATCCTGAGCATAAGGAACTAAACAGTAATTTATAAAACTAACGTAAAAAATGTGGACTGATCTTGTTGCACGTTGTTGAAGTTGGAATTTCAAAACTGCAACAACTGGAAGGTTGAGAAAATGATATCCAAAAGACTAAAATAAACAACATGCTTTTTTGTAATATTGTTCTGCAATAAAGTGTGTTTTCTTGATGTTTGTTTCTTGAGACAGCAACATTTGTGCTCTACAGTCTCATGTTTAGGGCAGATTACCAAGCACAGACTGAAATACTCCAACAGACCACCGCCCCTGTAGTTAGATTTCACAAATCGACTACTATCATCTAGACATGACACAGATCGATGGAGCTCCACCATCAGTGTCTTTAGCCTGCCAGATGGCTGGTGGGCTTCAGTCTCCTGACATTCATCAGTGTCTTGCAGTCAAACCCTCCCACAATAAAGCAGTGACCCTGGGAGTAGTCCAGCAGGCGAGTGTGTCTTGCTCCTCCAAGGGAGCTGCAAGGGCTTGGTTTAATGATGCCACCAAACGAGGTGCCATCGCCTGGGAGCAGCTGGAAATATGGCCACAGCTTCTCCATACAGCTGTGCAACTCTGTTCCCCTTGTCAGCTTTGTGAATGCATTTCACGGACAGAAAATAATGAGTAGCCTTATTTAGATGCGTGAGGTCCATAGATTCCAGTGATTTTAAGGCTTGCGGAAACCCTCTTAGGCCATTGTACTTTGTGCTCCCAGCTGCCCTGCCAACATTATCTATCCCAAAACCTGTCACCAAAGGGACAAAGGTGTAAAATACAGAAAAATGTAACAGGGTCGGTGTGACCTGGCAAGTGAGTGGAATGTCATGGAATCTAATGTTCGTCCTCTGCCACCTCTCTATGGGTCTTCCTCAAAAAACAGCAAAGCACTCATCCTGCTAAGTGATTTTCTCTGACTCCCCGGGGTGATAAAGTGCACTTTGAAGCCACCCTCAGAGGCTAGTCCCTAAAACACCCAGCAATTCACAACTATGGCTTTAACAAGCCAGCTTTTTTTTCTCAACAAGTAAAGTGAAAGCTTTTTCTAATGGACCCAACATCACTACTGTGGAAACCAACAAGCCCCATGGCACCATCAAATGAGCCTTGTGCAACAGTGGGGAGGGAAACAAATGTCACAAAAATGTAATTTCACCTCTCATGTGAAGGGCTCTCCTGGCTCTCACTCTGGATACCTACTAGCATGTTACTTGGAGTTGTGCAGTCCCATAAAGCTTTGACACACAACGTTATTGCTTCTAGCTCCACATCTGTGTGTTACAGGTCTGAATTGAACTGTAAATGGTCTCAAAACGGATTATTTTATAAACTTAGCTGATCATTTAAGAAATAAACATCTATTGTCCTCAATCTTCATTCCTATAGGTTCTCTTTTTAACCACCCCACTTAGATACTTCGGTTTATGCCTCTCTTCTGCTCTTTTTGGGGTCTTGGAGTATTTTCTAAAGAAATACTCAGAAATGCAATTTTAAGAATAATTTCTTTATAAATGTCCTCCTTGAGAAAAACGCCACAAGAACATGTTAAAAACAACAAAAACTTGACTTTCATGGAGTTGGGTCTTTAACCTTGTTTAAGATTTAGTTCATTTAGTTCCTGTCGACATCCCCACCTCTTGCATTTGTGTCATTCAAACTACCATCCCTGATCTCTACACTTCTATTTAAACTGTCTTGGGATTGATGGACATAAATGTTATGGAAAACTATAACATCGCTCATTGTGACATTTGCGAAAATAGTTTTATATTACAGAAAAGAGACATAGAGACAATGAGACAATGACTTTTTTTTATTACACAATTTCTAATTGGCTTTTTTAAAATCCAACATGAATTTTAGGTGCACATATTGGCATAACTGACTCTACCTTTCATGTCAAGCAATTGTGAGATTAAAGGTAAATCACATGTTTTTTTAATATCATTCATCCAGTTGGACAAAAATCCAGCACAAAACCTGTCTCTGTGAAGTTTTCTCAGTGGCTCAAAGTCAACCTTTTAATATTTCTGGCATTGTCTTCCCCATTTCATTAAAAACCTGGATCTAAAAGCGTGTCCACTTATTTTTACATTGCAATAAATAAAAACACTTTTTGTCCAGATGGTGATATCCTAGTAGACAAGTATCAACAGAGTGTGCTTGTACCTTGTAACTGCAGGAGACATTTTCTACACAAAGCATCAAAGAATCTGAAAAGATGCAGAAAAAAGGGGGGATGTATTTGATTTAAATTGGCTTCATTCTTTTGTGTGCAAATCAAGGTTTCATTCATAGCTGTTTCTTTTCTCCTCATTCCCCACGGTAGCGTGTTTTCACAGGGACTGCTGTTCCGACCAGATAAACATTATTTCTATTCGTTCTTTTTTTCATTTTTTGTGGTTTATGGCAATTATTGCCTTAAGATTGTTTCGAATGTGACACGGCTGTCAATGAAGAGGCAGGCAGATGGGAGGGGAGATGCCAGAGCACATTCTGCTGTAGCTTCGGGGAACATCTGCCATCAATATGCTTTCTGCTTACAAAAGCGCTACGGAACCCAGCAATACATATATAAATGTTCTTAATGTTAGAAACGTTGATCATTATGCATTTTTACTGGTAACAGCTGCCTGTTGAATCTGTTTTACTCAGACGGATTTGCTTATTTAATTTTCAAAAATGCATATTTATGTGTTACTGGTTAAAGAAAAAACACATTAAACTGAACAGTTACTTTCTTCCCAATGAATACCAGGATTTAATTTCTTTCAATCTGACTTAACAAATCACTCCCTCCGTGATGTTTAACTCATATATGTTTATGTAATGGTTAAGAGAAGCCAACATAACACTATTATCATGCAACGTCTATTAGTTTTCAAGCATTTGGACTATTTTGGGGTGTTACTCACCAGTTAAAAGTTTTGAGAAACCAATTTTAACTTTGTGCCTTAGGGTTAGACCAAAAAAACTGGGTGTTAAATGTGTACAAGTAATAACAAAGGATCTTGTAGCTATATCACTCCAGTAGAACCAAACAAAAGGCTCTGAATGAGACTGTTTGCCAGAGTACATATACAAAAATCCTGACTTTTCTGTCACAAAATCAGAAAAAAGAGCAAATGTCCTCAATATTTTTTTCAAATTTCAGCTTTACTTGCGATATGTTAAACAATGCACTTCTTAAACTGCAATGTCTTTTTAATACCAGCTGTTTGAGCACAAACTTTGGTTTTATTGGCACTTGTGTGTTTTTCTCGTGTATATGAAAGGGGTCCTATTTTTAGAGGGCAGGGCACGAGAGCGTTATAGGATGTTAAACGCCTTATGCTGTGTTCACACAGACACAATTTGCGCATGAAATTCGTGTCCACTGCCCCTCTTATGATGCGTGTCAAATTCCCTGCTGGACTCCAAAAATGTGTTCATAAACTTGATGCTCCAGACGCCTATGGGAGGAGCTAGTGTCTAAAGTTTTGCGCCTCATCGCTACATGGAAGCATTTATTCAGGGATAGCATGGTTGATGTTAAGAGATCATGTTTATTCATTTTGAAGAGCTCTACAAAAATAATGGTAATCACATCTCCATGTCTGGTTAATGAGATCATTCAAAGACTGTCTCAGTACGGTATGGTTCACCTCTTCTGAATGACTTCTACGACGCTGCTTCACTCTCTCTGACTCAGTTTGATGACTTTTTGGCTCGCATTAGTCTGAGGAGGAAAAATAAGAACAAAATCAGATGATTTTTTGTATTATTGCTTCAATGTAAAAATAAAAGGTTTAGAAGGAGAACGATCAGATGCTCCTCCACCTGCTAATGGCTTCATTAACACATCACGGGCCAAAACTGAGTCCCTGACTGGTTGATGTGATACGTCTTCTTTGCCAAAGTTCAGCTATTTGAACTCTGAAAACATCGCGCCATGAGACCCAGTACGCGACGCAATGAAATGCCTGAAACGCACGGGTGGCAGATCGCCGCACTGTGGCTGACCCTCAAACACGCTGCAGCCCTTCTGACTGCATCTATACATCGACCGAACATTTTAAACTGGTCGACCCCAGCGTGCAGATTGCATTCAGTGTGAATGTAGCTTTAGGACAGTGTGACCCACGTGCACATGTGAGTCACCATCATCGTTATTTTAAACTGTTCCTTTCTAATGTCTTAATTTCTTTTTATTGAATCAACATTAAGTCAAAAGAAATGTTACTTTTGATATTTTTAGGGGCAATGAATAAAAAAGAGAGAACAACCCTGCAATATTGACAATTCTGCTGAAATCTATTTATTTCTTTTTTACAAACAAATACCTTCGTAATTACAGTACACAGTATGTAGTAGTAGTATGCCTTTCTGTGTTGATGGGAGTCTTTGTTAAAGTTTCATCCTCTCCTAGTGTCTTCTAGGTTCCCTGCACGTCCTCATTAATTGAACTCCTCCAGTCATTCATCACCTCAAACTATCTAACCTCGCCCGAGTAACAATCTCGCTTATTTCCCCTCGGCCTCTCAGAGGTGGCACTCTGCAAGCAAATGAAAAAGACAGCATGCTGCTATCACATTATTATCGTTGATATTGAACGGATTTTGTTTCAAACAAAAAAAATACAAAAAAAATATTAAAAATATTAGCCATACAGAATCTTCTCATTGCTGATTCAATTGCTTTGGACAAATAAAAGGGTATATATCAAGTTGAACTTCAAATGAACTCAATTTATTTAAAAAAATAAAATATGTTGTTTAATATCGAAACAGTTCAATAAGTTAAAACAAAACCAGCATTTTTTTTCTGACCAACAACAAGGAAACAACTAAAACTTAAAAAAAAAAGTAGAGTTGATGTCAAACTTTGTAATGTATTATTTATGATGTATATGTAACTCACAGTCATTGAGCTGATTTTGAAGTCATTGTCCATAATTCTCCTGTATGTGTCTGTGTATCTGCAGAACAACTTTTTTACAGCAAATGTTCCTTTATTTGGCTTTACAAAGGCTTTAATAATAACAATAATAATTATAATAATATTAAAAACACTATATAAAGAATTAATATGTGTATGTTTAATGACCAAATTCTCTAAACTAGCTGCTTCCACTCTGCACACACAGTCACTCTGTTTTTTCCACCTGTCAACCTCACTTAATCTTCATCTGAAGAATATAAACAGCAGCATTAAAATTATGTTCTTCTTTTATCATTGAAGACAATCTAACTGATGTCTTGATTGAGGGAAGGCAGCTTTAGTTGTACATTTCTTTCATAGAAGCAATGCAAATTGAATGCTTGTCGGAGATGCAAAGGTCGTTGCAACATTCTGGGGGATTAAACAAGAACAAAGTATTTTAGTAGGGCCTAAATTAAATAAAACACAGTATGTATATTAGTTCAAGTCTAAATTTCCAGGTCAAAAATGCTATTAGTAGCTTTTGCTGTATGTTTTCAGATCATCCAACATGAGACTGAGGTGCTGTAGTTATAATCATCATTGGAAATATTATTTTAGAAGATTAATATAATTCTGAATAAAAATGAATTTCATTAAATATTTATTTATTTTTTTAATGCAGTAAAACTGAACACTATTTTTATTGATTGCATGCCAGGAATGGCTTTTGTGATAAGTTGATGGTGTATTAAGTAAATGTGTGCAACAAACAAATTGATGTGCATCATTTCTGTCTGTTATTACTACTGTGGATGTTTTTGTTTTTGCTGTTTGTTTTTTTTTGCATCCCCACATCTTAGTGTCAAACAAATTCTCCTGAAGAGTCTCTCTGATTACACCCACTTTCAGCGTCCGAGGGCCATGTGAAAGTGCCCTCATAACCAGAGTAATCGATTCTTGAGTATGCCGGCTTCATTAGTTCAATACAGTAAAAATGGCTTAAGGAAATGCCTTAGAATTACAATTATTTAATGTTCAAAACCTCTTCAGATTATTGTCTTGACAACCTTTAAAGTGTCAATTCACTTCAACTTCAACATGTGTGCTGTTGGACAGACATTCAGACATTTGAATTATTAAAAAGGTGACAAAGAGATAGAAAACACGTTGTTAGATCAGCATGATTCCTCAACATTTGTCATGATGCAGCAAGGCCTTCAATTTGCAGAACACTGGCAATTGAAATCTGTTTGGGTTTGCTGAGATTATCTTCCATATTTTTTCCGTTGCACTGTTGACTTCAGTGTAGCATTTCTGTTAAAAATAGGAATGAATAATTAATAATTCAGGACACTTAGAGACACAGGCCCACACCAAACAATGCACCAAAATTATTCAATCACTATTTAAGAATCATTGTGCTGGCAGCGATTATATAAGCCTAAGGTGTTCTGAATGCTCAACTGATTGCATTAATACTGAATTACAGTATATTCCAACACAATTACATTCATTTCATTACTTGTTTATTTTTTTGCCACTACACCATTACCATTTAGCTGAATGTGGAATTACTTAATGTTTTTCCTCCATTTTGGCCTCAAAGGAGTGGATTCGAAATGTTTCATTATTGCTGTGACATTTAATCAACAAGAGCCACAGAGTTAAGAAAGTCTAATTTTCTGTTTCCTGAGGAGAAGCTGCGAAGCAGCGTGTTTACTTTTCATCAAAGCTGAGCTGAAAATGACCAAATATCTCCTGATTGTTGTTTAAATCCACACTTTTGGCTCACGTGAACTAATGTCTAAACACATCTCCTAACACTGACGAATAGGACCTGTTAGTTTTGCTGGTGGAGGTGAAAAGCAAAAGCAGCTAACATCATTTTCCTCAATCCTAAACCTCTGGGATGCTTTGTTGGGCTTTGTAGCTCTAATGCCTGGAAGCCGAGTGTGGGGGTGTAGCACTCACTACTGGTGGCATTTCACTATAAGCCATAAGGTAGACCACAGGCTTTCCTTAGGGGATTTACAGCATAAAAAATGAGTCTAGCTGGTTTGCAGCCCCTAGAAGTGGCAGCAGAACAGAGAAGAAAAAGTGAAAGGCCACCATGAAAAATCTATCACCTTAGAACCTGCAATGCATGTCTGCACATTTCTGCAGAAGCTGCTTTGGGTCAGAAAGTTGTATTTTGTGTAATAATCCCCCTTCCCATTTTGTTTTTTACTCTTTTTATCATTTTCATAATTTATTGCACAAACGTGCATAAAAATCATTTTAAAAGCACCTCAAAGTTGCTCGTTTCTGTCTACACATCCCTTTTTTTTTAAATCGCTTAAACTCAAACTAGCTGTCAAGCTCATTATAACCAAGATTCCCTTGTTGACATTTGTTGTGTCGCAGTTTAATTCAGCAACACACTTTACTTCAGCATGTGCTTCTGTCAGTACCAGAATGCTGACAGATTGCTGTATGACTGCTGAGGATGTAGGTACGAGCCATATCATCAAGAGGCAGGGCAGAATCCCAGATGCTGAGATTGCATCAGCATGGAAGGGACTAAATCCTATCAGACAAGTCAGTGAAGGGAGAGGAGTCCCCCTTCACAGAGCTAAGAAAATAAGGAAAGAGGAAAAGTTAATAGACAGAAATGTGGTCACAATTGCACACAGTTAACTAAAAGCCTTTTGGGGGGAAAAGTCAAAGGAAATTGTAGAAGTTTCTAATTAGATTTGGTGGCTTGTTTTTATACATTTCACACATTAGTCCCCAAAGTATTGAAAGACAGCGATACAGCCAAATAAATGTGCTGCTGGTTTATGGTTCAACTAGGGGAAGAAAGTCATAGATGGCCATGGACACAAACTTGTATCTATTAAACACATTCAACCTCATCAAGTGTAAAGAGCCAATAGGACAGCTGCAGCTCACAGTAAAGGTACACAAAGGCAGGGTGCATAAAGACATTGATGTTGCTTTAAGGGCCAGATATCCCATTAATGAAAACATATTTATTGGAAGAAGTCCATTGATCAGGAATAACATAGTCTCCAATAACAAATGCCAATATTATGATGATAGAATCTGGATCAAGAACCTCTTTTTCACTTTGGCCTTGATGACTACTTAAGATTAAATAAACCAAACAAATTGTTAATGGTGCCCATTAATACAGAGCTTCTCCACCTTCTTCAAGGCAATAGATTACAGTCTCATGGACCCATTCACACACAGACATTCACACACTGAGAGGGTTCTGTGGTTTAGTCTGGTTTTTAAGTTGTTCTTCTTCTTGTAGTTTAAATGGCAGGCGACACCAACGTCATGGTGCAATTCCGCTACCTACTGTTTAGGAGTGTGAGTCGAAGTGGGGGACTATCTAACTAGTCTAGTATAAAGAAAAGAAAAAAGTCATTTTTTTTGTTTTTTTTAAGTCATGTTCTGAGTCTTTCAGTCACACCAGTTTCCGGTTCATCATCATCAACCACATCTGTCTTTCTTTCAGTTAATTGCCCTCAGCCTGTTTTTCAGTTCTTTTTCATCAGGTCATCTGCTTTCCTGTGCTTTGCTTTTGTTTCTCCGTGGGTTTTTTTCATGTTCTGGTTGATCCATTTACTGTTTCTGTCACCAAGCCTGGTCTCCTGTATTTTTGGGTCCTACATCACCAGTACCCAACAAACACCAAAATGGAGCTTGTGGGAATACAAATTAGTTTCTTTGCACACTACTTTGTAGTTTTGCATGATTTTTTTAAATGTATTTATTAGCAACATCTGGGTGAAAGTTTAGATAAGCACACTCTCATCTGCACTGGGGATGTGGGAGGAAAGGAGAGCTTGGGCTGTTTGTTCCTGTTGACGGCTATTTTTTGCTATTTTCACGACACTTTGCCACTACTTTTTATCTTTGCAGTCACCTTGTCAGGATCATCAACTGATATAGTGAACTTTTTATTTTCTCCCTCTGATTTTTTTAAGAACAAAAACAGATGAACAAAACATTGGAATTGACTGGCGTATTTACAAGACAGAAACTTGTCATACACACAAACTGAACCCATCGGCTCCTCATCAGGCTTTAACAGGAAAGTCACCTTAACACACTGAGTACAATGAGTTGTAGTTTGTAATTTAGCTTTGATATTATAAATATGCATTTTAACTCTACATTGTTTTTTGCAGGTTAGACTATTTGTTTTTTAAAAAAAGTAGACAGTGGTCCCTCACATATTGCAGGAGTTAAGTTCTAAAAAGAACCGTCGGTGGACAAAATCCACAAAGAATGCATTTTTGTTTTTTTTACAATAATTATAGATGATTATATACACCTTTCTTAGACATGAATATTTCCACTGTCTTCTCTGTTGTTTAAACTCTAAAAGTCCAAACCTTCATAGAAAAAAAAGAGTCCTGTATTTTAGAATAAAACAAAGATCTGATCACAATTTAAGATTTATGTAGATTTTGCAGCTGGACACATTCTGGAAAGCAAATACGTTTCAGGGGGAAATTGATTGACAACGTCCACAGCCAATCAGGGTGTAGAACACAATGCGCTGTTTGAACATAAAAAGAATGCAAAGTTGAAAGGTAAACAGTGATATAGAAAGAAACAGTACTATATTAAACTATACTATACACACTTTTTGAACTCTTTTCTGTAGCATCTGTGAATGTTTCTGAGCACACTGAATACATGACCTTTAGGTAGATCTTTGTATTTTTTGTGTTGCACGTCACAACTAAATAGAAGGATCTCGTCACCCATGGTCACTAAAAAATCACCGTACTTATAAAAACCTCCTTGTCATTGGTAAGTGCATTGCTTCCTGTTGTACCCTGATTACAATTATTGACACAGCAACTGGCTTTGTGACTAGGATGAAAGTAGAGTCAGCTCCAACTTTGCTCAGTAGTTGCTCATGTAAATTCAGGCCAGCAGGTTTATAAAATGTCTTTTCTATTCACGACTGGACTTAAAATCTTGGATGGGAAAAAGAAAATCAGTCCATCATCACAAGAAGTGCCTCAAAGAATTTAGATTACACCTACTCATCCTTTGACGTGTTTTAAAGGCTCCAACTTCTGTCTGCTTAAACTCATCGGTCACTGCCAGTACAGTCTGATTTTGCAACTCTGAATAAACTATACATTTTGATCCCTTTTGAAAATGGAGAACAAAATAAAGCTGTGTAATACAATTAATTTTTGTAGTATTAGGCAAATGAACATAATGTTGTTCTTCAAATCCAATTAATTTAAATGCAGAATGAAATATGAAGCATTTCATTTCAACTATGTTGTTTGGTTAGGGTTTAAGCGGTCATCTGCTGTAAGTGCAGCTCTGCTTGTGTTTTATGTGAGCTCACACTGATCTAAGGTGTGTTGTGTTACTGTATCGGTTTGTGTTGCGCTGGTAGTTGGTTTTAAATCTCTTTCCCAGCATGGGCATGAGAGAAAAATCCAACCATCTCCATCGCATTGATTAGAAGATCAGAACCTACCATTTTTCATTCCAAATTTTAAATGTTCATTGTCATTTTCACCCCAGATAAGACATATCATAAGAAAAATAAATATATAGAACCCTAAATGTTCACATCCAGAATTTCTGAAAAGCCAACACAGATCAAAACGATAGAGAAATGTTTTTTTTTTTTTTTTTTTTTTTTATGTAGATACCATTGTTTAATTTAGATTACTTTGTTGGTCTTGATTCAGTTCTCTGAGTCTCATTGGCAGTGATTCTTTTGAGTTCAGAAAACAGAATAATGGAATCCTTTTTTTTTCTTAAAACAATAAGTGCACTAAGGTAAGAGTAACTTCACATAAATAAATAATTTCTGGTTTTCAAAAGTTTAGTGTTGGACTCCAATTATTTTTGTAGTGAGAAGGTTTTATCAGTTTAGAAGTTCATCCCTTGTAGGCGAAAATTTGATAACATTTTCAGACATGGTGTGCTCTATTTATTTCCTTGAAAAGAAACAAAGTACAAATGTTTAAACTATAATAAGTCCATAACATCAATGCAAAAAATATTTTTTAAATAATAACTTTGCAGAGGCTTCCAGAATAAACAAACATGGGTATACAGCACAGAGGAGAGGAAGACAAAATATTCTGGGAAAAGAACAGGAGCTGAATATGAGTAGCAAATCAATTCTGGTGGAGAGCGGAGCCAAGTGAACAGTCTTGTGAACTGGGCCTGGGGATGTGATGTCATCAGTCAATATTCAAGTCTGATGATGAACGGGGAGTTTTTCTCTTCGCCTCCTCTGTCGATTATCAAACAGGCTCACCTTGTCTTTTGTGTGGCGCGAGATCAATACAAAAACAGCCTTTGCTTTTTAATGCTACCTTCACTCACGTCCACATCATTATGCTTGGACTTAATTTCTGCATTACATGACAGCCATCAGAAGGGTGTAGCTGCAATGATAATGTTTGCCATGCATCGCTCTTCATTTGTGTAAGCGATGCATTGTTGTGTGGCAGTGCACGTAATGACTTGCGCTTTTCTTCAGACCTCCCCTTACTGCACAGAGCCTGCTTGAAAATCTCAGAGCAGGCGAGGAGAGTAAAATCAATAATCTATTCTATTTAATGGGCTGGAGTGTCACAGTAACCAGATAGGAGTGGATGAGGCGAATCACCCATTGCCAAATACTAACTGAAGGGTGCAAGACGGGGCTGTCCCTTTCCTGTTGCTGCTCTCACTCGCACAGTTGCAAATGCTACATATCTTCCTGCACTTTGAATTGGATTTTCACCACATTATTTCATTTATTGATTCTTAATCATGAAAAAAAGGTTATACTTGAGTATAGTCTTGTACTTTGCTGAGTCATTCTTCTAGGATTATCTTTTGTTCTGCATATTTAAGCAAAAGTAAATTTAATTTGAGTGCATGATAATAAAGAGTAACATTATCGAAAGAAGCTGCAACAATTACCTGAAAGGAGGGAAACAATGTGCTAAACTTGGTTCTGCACCTTTTTCAGAGTACCTATTAAGACAGAAGTCAGCTCAGGTCCACTAAGAAAAAGTTATAAACACACCACATTTAATACAACATCAAGACTAGTTTCTGTTTTCTGATCTGCATTCTAAATTAGTTTTCGTTTATACATTAAAGCCGGTTTTTAGAGTAAGATATTCCCACTTGTTTCATACCAACATTGGAAATCACTTTCTGAGACAGCTGCATGATAGGTTTTTTTTTTCTTTCTCCCGAATGCTACAAAACAGCATGATTGGTTTTTCAAACTCTTTCTGATCTAAAGCTTGTCAATACTACTTGTAGGCATCCTGACCTTTATAGAACATCTCAGGTCAATACACTGTGGATTACAGTCCAGTGCATCAATACAGCACTGGAAAAATTGAAAGTCTATGTTGAAAGAATATAATATTTTGTTTATCCTGCTCAGTTACCTTACAAAGTAGTCAAGAAAACGATCTGTTCTCTTGCAAATATGAATTCCATTATTGTCAACTTCAAATTATAAGGAGAGATCAAGAATTACATCAGTGGCAAAGCTAGAACAATTTATTGGGGGTAAAAGCATTTGAAAGGGTGGCCATTACAAATGAGAGGATCAAACAGTTTTATTATTGCTCCTAATAATAAAACTGCAGTGCTTTTTGCTGAGGTGCTATTACTAAAGTAGCAAAAAAAAAAAAAAAAAAAGAAAAAAAAAGGGAAGAAATTCTTGAAAGCCCACATGGACCATCATGCAGGGGGGACATAGAAAATAATTTGAGGTGCTCAAGATTTCATAAAAAAAATATTGCTTTTGTTGTTTTTGCAGAAGTTGAAAAAGCATGTATTGATGATTTCTTTGTCAATAATGGTACTAATATTGACTCAGAAATTGGGGGGAAACAAACAGCAGTGTGTATTCAAAAAGTAAGAATCAAATGAAATGGCATGAATCTCTGCTATAAGAGTATATTGATAACCAGGTACTCCATTATTAATAATTAATTATAAAATAGTTTAACCAAAACCTTTATGTGTATATGTTAAAATACTAATTGTTTATCTTTATGTGGCGGAGCAAAGCAAAACCCAGTTTTTCACCTAAAAGAACCTACATTATGCAGCATGAAGGCTACAGAATTGTAAATACCTTAACAAGCATGGATATAAAACTGTGGTCACAAACATTGAAATCCAAACAATCTAACACCAGGATAATGGTGGATTTTGTTTTAATAAAGATGGGGAACATTTTTAAAAAGCAGATGACAAATTCCAGAAAAAGGAAGGTAACATACTTGAGCACAACTAGGAAGCCTGAAGTGACAAATAAATGAAGGCCTCCTTCTCCCAATGAGGCACACTTGGAGGCTTCAGAAAGTAAAGGCTCGCCAGAAAAATTAATGAAAGGTGAGGGGTAATCAAACATTCAATAAATCTTATTAATGCTTTAAATTGAAATGAAAGAGTTTAACACTATACAATTACAAAAAAAACCCAAATGAAATCATACAATCTAATTCACACAAATCAGAATCAGTGTGGGGCGACTCCCACTCCAGGAATTGTCTGCCTTTTCTCCTTCCTGGCAAGTTCGATTGATTATTTGGATCACCTGGAGAACCAAAACTCCACAGAAAACAAAGGTAATTTGAAACCAAATAAGGGTAGACAATTCATCATTATGTGTGCACCTTTTTTTAAGAAACTAACATGACCTTACTAGAGAAATGGAGATAATTGTGAAAGATTTGAAAGTAAAACACCTGATTAACTGGAAAACCACCAAAATAAATGCAAAGGAACTCCTTCATCCTTTTGTTTTGCCTCCAATGTGAAATTCAACTTGATGTACAAGTAATCTTAGACAGGAATTGGACAAGAACTGTGTAAAAGATGTTTGTTGCTGAAATTTTAGATGGGTTTATGATGCTGCGTTATATTTTATCTGCACGTGGAGTGATTAAAACATCTTTAAACTTACAAAATAATTTCTCTATGGGCAAATTTAAAGATCTCCCTGGTGAGCTGACATATTACACAAGCCTCAATCCCTTGAGGACTATCAATGTAACGCAAGATAAGCTATACAAATTTGGCTTCAGCATGATCTTGTCTTGTTCTTTACGTGAACAAGATTGTGGGATTGGTGGTTTGTAGGCTGATGTAAGAATCCCAACGTTTTGTCTTCATTAACTTTAAGGTAAAACTACATCAAAGTGGCTAATCCTTGGATTTAAAGTGACATTCATCCCAATATGTAGGGTTTTATGTCTCTTTAATGTGATGTATACAGAAATAGCAAGTAAATACACTGTGTTTGTGTGTGGGGGGTGCTATTACATGTAAGCAGCATGCAGCCTAATGTTTAAATCCTGATGATTACACTGTTTTGATAAGGGTAGCCAAGATTAGGTTCTATTTTGATGCAGAGAATTTGGAGCAGTAGATGGATTTGACTGGAACAATGGAGAGAGAAGAGACTATACATATGGGAGGAAGACCTGACCCAAACAGGTTTCATATTTTAACTCACAGAATGTGTAAAGTATTACCAACTGCAATGGGAAGAGTTTCAACAGTTACAAATACTACCCCTAACCCTATACAGTTATATAATTCAATCATTGTAAATATTTCAAAGCTACATACTGTAGCGGACTGAATTTAGCTGGGTAGATGTTTGGGTCCCTGTCACTCAGTGCTGAATGTTATACTTGAGTCAGAATTTAGAAGTTGTAACTTGAGTTTGAAATTGTAGATCTGTTGTGTCAGTAACACTTGGATGTGTAAGTGCTACTTTGAGACCCAAAACATTATTTTTCAGGACAAAAACACGTTTCAAGTGTGCAAGTGTTTTATAGAGATGAATTACACTACAGAGCAAAAGTTTGGACGCAACTTCCCATTCATTTGAATGAGAAGGAGTGTCCAAACTTTTGGTCTGTACTGAATGTTTACATATGTTCAATTATTTTTATAAGGTTTCTAACAAAAGGATTTTGCTCTTGCACTTATTTTATGGATGCAAAAGTTTTGCCTGCAGATCCAAAAACCAGCATTCTTTTCTAGACTTAATCAGCTGTTGGCTCATGCACTTAAAAAAGGACATTAGTACTACAGCAAGTCTGAAGTGGTGACATGGTGACTCGACTCTCACATTTTGGGATGTCAGAGCAGCTGCAGACACCTCCAGCTGCCTGGAAGCTGAGAGCAGCCAAAGGCTGGGAACATAAATGCATGACACAGTTAAGAGGAAATCAGCACATTTCATCAGAAAAGGCAGCAGCTGAATGGCCTATGATAAAAGCTTTCACTGAGTCATTTGAAGAACTGACGGCAATGGTGAAAACTGATTGCATGCATTCACTACATCTCATTTCCTGCTCTTTATTTATGACAAAAGGTCACAATTTCAAGATTTCGATAGCAATAAAAGTGTTTTTAATTGATTTGCATGCAAAATGTGCTCATGTAGGTCAGTGAGCCGGGCTCTAGCAGGGACGTTGTTCAGTTCAGTGGTTTAGATGCAACAGATTGGAAGTATTTTTTGAGAGAACAATCAGATCCTCCAGTTTGAAGATACTATTCATTTATAAAAATGACATATTAAAACTAGTGCTTCATTTATATGTTTCATTCATTATTACACTGTTGTTTTCTGTGATGACATTATCATATTTTCCTAAAGAAAATACTAAATTAGTGATTATTACCTGCCACAGAAATGTAAGCATATCCATGGAGAAAAATGAAGTTCAGATGAAGTTGGACCAATTCCGGCATGGGGAAAAGACATCCATAAATAATATATTAATATCCTCCTCAAGGACGCCAGCATTAAAGGCTTTTTAAATTTCATTGACAAGAAAGAGACTGATTAAAAAGTTTGTAGCGCTGCGATAGAAAGTAACGTCCTCTCTGTGGAAAAGTGAGGGAAAAGAAAAGAAGGCAAAAAAGCGCATTCATCATTTCCTCCTTGGCCTGTTTTTTTCATTTAACACTGAGTGGAGGAACAAAGAGGGGTAAGATAGAGTGGTCTGTTTATTGGGGTGGAAATGTTACTACAGTATTTCTTAAATTTGAATTGAAATAGGTTGTTAACATAGGAGGTTGTTACCAGTTGATATAATTACTAACATGATTCAACAAGAATTGATGATGGCGCACTGTTGTTGTTTTTTTAGCTTTTTTATTAATTTGTCAACAAATTACATTTTAAAACAGTAAACAGAAAAAAATGTATTTTTTTCTGGATTTCAGGTTAAACAATAAAACAAGGTTAAAACTTGTACAGAGCTATATGCTTAACTCAAAACATATTTTTTTATATTTTCACTATGTTTGCTGAAAACATAAACCTTTTTCGACCAAGAAAAAAAATAGAAAATTTAATTTGAAGTCAAAGACATAAAAAAGGGAGTATTGAAACATTTGAACTAAACAACATCTAAATAGTCTATTCATTGTGATAAAAATGTATTTGTTTTTAAAAAAAAAAAGTTTTGATGCCTAAAGAAGAGTGAAGGCAGCTTTTCGTGCTGCTCACCCAGAAAGAGTCTCTGGTTGGGAAGAGAGCATAAAAGGTCATAAGGTCAAATAAATAGAGTGGAAGCTGTTGGTTAGACTTAAAGCTTTAATTGGGTGGGATGTCTTGGCAATTAAACCGCCAACCCTTCGATCATTGTCCAACCTTCTCAACCACCTGAGCCAATGCCGCCCAATTTGAAAACTTGAGCAGGGTATTCAGCTAAATAATAAGATTCCAAAAAAAAAGAAAAAACAACAAACGTTAAGGGAAATATTCTATCGCTGAAAATGTAGACCAGGGGTCTACAAACTTTAACACTAAAAGAGCTATTTGGTTTAGTTTCTTACAGGCCAAAACCCAGTGAGAGACACAAAGTCCCACTTCATCATAGTTAAAAATATACTTTATTTATAGTTTTATGACCATTAAGCTATTGATTTATAAAATTGGTTATCAATATTTAAAATAATTGAGCCACAATGGAGGGACAAAAGAGCCTCGGGTAGCAGATCCCTGATAGAAACAGTCAGACTGGCTAAGTACACTTTTTCCTTCTTTAACACTTTTAAGTGGTTGTATTATTTATGACATTTGAAGTTTTTAATTTGTGAAAGATTATAGAATGTGTTGTGATTTTACTTACTTACTCGGAGAAGAACCGCTTCTCCTCCACATCCAAAGGAGCCAGTTGAGGTGGCTCGAGCATCTAGTCCGGATGCCTTCTGCACACCTCCCTGCAGGGAGGTGTTCCGGGCATGTCCCACTGGGCGGAGGCTCTGGGGAAAACCCAGGACATACTGGAGAGACTATGTCTCTCTGCTTGGAACAGCGAGGGAAGTCTGGGGATCTTTGCTTAGACTGCTGCCCCCGCAACCATGTCCCGGAGGCGGATGGATGGATAGTTATTTTAGGTCAGAATTGTTTTTTCTTTTTTTTTATGTGTCAAAAATGTCCATGTGTTTGAGTAATAAATTTGATTTGGTTTGGTTTGATTTTAGTTTACCGGTATTTCAAGCATTAATTTTAGACATTAAAACAAAAAATCAAGCAGAAATATCAAACTTATTTCAGAAACAAAGAAATGTATTGATTTAAAAACAAAAAATATAAACTAAATGTAAGAAGAAAATAACAGTAATTACTCATATCATAAATAGAGAGGTTTGCAGTCAAGCATACAATAGACACACTTAGGCCACATTAGATTAATGTCTATGTTGTTTGTCAAGTAGAGTTTGAGTTACTGCTTGACAATTATCTTCTCATTGAAAGAGGTTATTTTTTATAATCCCTCCCCTACTGACTTATTTCATTTTATGACATTCCACCAAAACATACAACCTTCACAAGGAGGACAAACTTTACCAGAGTCATGTGACTTTAAACTAAATAAAGCAGAAATCAAAGCATACATCTCTTAATTGTATCCATTTTTTTAAGTGAGATTAGGTGTTTGCTTGAGTAATTTTCTGCAATTGCATTGACTTATGCAAAGTTTTAGATATTACTTACCCATCGAGAAGCAAAAGGTCACCAATTATGCCTCTCCTTCATGAGCAAGTCTAATTTGTTGCTAGCATCTGTGATGGAGCATCTGTTGCTTACCAAGGAGACAATTAGTAATCCATCAATCAATTCTTTCTCATTGAGCTAACTCAGATCATGCTCTGCCAAAAAGCATGGACATTAACAAGCAACTGTTGTCTGTCTTGTCCCCGGCCAAGCTGTGCATTTGGAGAACACTTTGGTTATTTTTTGTGAGTTTAAATTTTGATAGTTCCTGTTAGTTTCCCCTGTTGGTAAATGTGCCAAAAACAGTTTTTCTGAGAAAATAATTTATTTTAGAATTTTAAATGGTGTTTTGAAAACTGTTTGGTCCCATGTGATTGCACCAGTATGAAGGAGTGTTCCTTCTCAGTCTTCACAGTGTTGCTCTTTGTTTATGATCTATAGTCTGACCCCTGTGCAGCCTCGGGCTGGAACAGTTGTGAAAAGATACTCTGAAACTTTTTTACATACATTCTTTATAAGTGCAACACGGCAATGCTAAAATATTCCACTGCAAGTGAAAGTCCTGCATGAAAAATGTTACTCAAGTAAATGTACTTCAGTAACAGCCCTGTTGTGCCCCTCTGGCTGATACATATTTAAATCACATTAATAACATCGTAACATTACAGCTGTAGCACCATGTTGCAATTTAATAGTTAAAGACAGGGACTGAACATTTAGTCAGAAGAAAGATCTCCAAATTGATACTGTCACCCCAACTAAACTCTGTTTTGCTTATACTCCAAGCAGATTGGACATTAGCTTTTTACATGGTTCTGGATGTGGAAACTAACGTGTTTGGTAGTTACGGTAAGATAGTTACATTTAAATGAGAATTGGATCGAGTGAGTTTCACTCATTGAAAAAAAAGGTAGCAGAGCAAGAATAGTTATTCTGACAAATAGAATAAGTGAGTAATATTCATCTATTTCTCAATAATAGTCTAAGGGATTTTAGCTTGTTGGATCCAGCGGGTACTTACTGTTTGGAACACAAGGGGGGGAGTTACTCTGTCCAGTTCTCATATACAGTCAGTGGGTAATACATGTTAAAGGGCCTATATCATGCTACGTCATATTATTTGAGCTTTTGTCATGAATTGGGCGGCGCCTACAAGAAGCGTGAGCCACTCCCTCAGAGATTGGGTCGTCTTTACTTCCGGGTAAGAAAATGAGCTGCGAAAATAATTGATTTCATTAAAAAAAATGTTCTCCTTAGTGAGCCAAAGGTTATATCATATTTATGGATATAGTTTAGTCTGAAAGGCTTAAGAACAGCATGATGTCGACCCTCTAACCTCTAAAAAGGTGTTCCTCTGAAACATTTTACAGGGGAATGCATGTCTACCACTGCAAATTGATTTTGTTTGCAATATTTGTAAAACTGAATGCTGGGAATAACCGGTAAAAATGTGCTCTAATATTTCAAATTTGATCCATGTCTTTATTGTGACAGTCAGTCTTTTCTCAGCCTTTTGAATGAAGTTGGTTAAACACTACATTTCTGGCTTGTTTTGCATCTTGGCAAAAATGTACAAACTTTGCAGGAGTAAAGCTAAATCATTAAACAGAAGGTGAAGTTACTGGTACAGGGAGTTACAGTTCCCAGTCTGTCAGAATCCCCACGTTTCTTCTGAAGTCTGACAGCTGCTGTGAGCCGTGCGTGCTGCTGAAAGCTCCCTCCAGGTGACAGAGCGAGGTCACATCCCCATATCACTTTCTTTTACCTGGAGTGCAACGCTTCCTCCATGATCTGCTTCTGGCAGTCTGACGCACCCTCTAATGAGCTCTCCAACCAATTACAATCCTGTTGAGACTCCCAGTCCTCTCATTTGCATCTGCAGCAGTACACATGCAATAAATAATTGTGGTGAGCATTTTTTCTTGAATCCCTAACATTGCTTTGGGGACTCTCGAATGGGTTTGCTATGACAGACTTCCATTCAGCTGGTATACCCTCTCCAAGAGAGAGTGTCCCTCGCTGTAACTCTGCCTGCTGGGACAATCTTCAGCATGACGAAGTGCAATTATGTGCTGCATAATAGCCAGTTCTAACCCTAACTCTGTTTAAGACACGAAGGGCACAGCAGAACCCTGTGGGACATGCTGTGACTGTGGAAAATCGGGAAGCGGAGTATGTGTGACACATTGACTGAAAAGCCTGCAACAATAGGCTAATAATGGAAGGTCATGCCTCTGCCTGAAAACACCCAGCAGAGGAGGCTCATTCAGCGTTTCTGGCTCTGATGGGAAAGGGACATTAAAATGTGCCACGACTGTTTTCAGTTACTGGAAGTCAGGGATGATCCCACAGACGTGTACGCAGAGCATTTCAATGATGTCTGAGGTCTGTTTCGCATTAGAGGGAAATAATAATCAATCGCACATCTATGAATATAAAGCCATACTCTTAGGTGGGATTTCAAATACTGTCCAATGTTCTTTTTATTTGTTGTACAGCAAATCTACAGTATTTTTTGGACTACAAGTCGCTGCTGAGTGTAAGCAACCGGGCAATGCCACTTTTTCAAGCTTACCACGCTAAAACCATTCAAAGCCTACAACTAATTACAAAATGTCCTCCCAAGTTGCTTCCCAAAGATGCTCAAGGGTTTTGAAGGCAATAGATTGAAATTCCTATGAGGAGTTTAAATTTGTAGAAATTATTTTGGGTAATTATTTATTCAAGATGGCGGCCTCTTCCGAGGTTAAAGGTCAATGAAAAATCAGCTATGGTTATAGACTTAAGCTTGGCAGCATGTTTGTGAAATTCAATGAAGATCGCTTGAACAACAATTGTCTTTTACCATTTTGTGGGAAAATGGCTGCCAAGGCCTAGGTCCGGTGGCCATCCCATAATAATCTTTAAATCATAGGGTTGGTTTTGTTAGTGGAGGGGATTTCAAATAATGTGTGAGTGCGTTTTGTAATTGTTCTACACCAAATCAACTGTATTTTTTGGACTATCAGTCACTCCCTTTTATAGTTTACAGCAGTAAAAAAAGCATAAGGAAAAAGAAAATAAACATGTATAAGTTGCACTCTTCTCCCAAAAGTGCAACGCTTCTGAGCAAATACTGCTGTGTTGACTCCGAATGTGCTAATCGCATCAAATTCGAGTCCACTGCCTTTTTTTGAGGTGCATCAAATTAGATGCTCAAACCTTTTCCAAAAACATGTTCTTAAACTAGACGGTCCTGTTGCGTGTGGGAGGAGCTACCGTCAGGTTTTTAGCCTTATCGCTACATAGAAGCAATGACTGATTACGGTATATTATTTACAATGCATGGAAGACACGGATGACGTTGAGACATCAGGTTTATTTATTTCGAAGAGCTCTAAACGTCAGTAAAAACATGTCCACGTCTGTGTTCATTAGCTCATTCAGGCTTTTTTTTCTGTGACGTTGACCTTTTACTGAGTCTGAAATCCAGCGCTTTTGTTCCTTAGTCAGAGGAAGGAAAAAATAAAAACAATATTAATAATAATGGCTTGGTGCAATATCATAAAGTTCAGGAGAATGATCAGGAGAACGATTTTCCTTCATGTGTGTTTTGGACTGCTTTTTCTTCTGCGTTGATGTAAGTAGCAAATACCAATAAACACCTACAGTGACCTCTAGTGGTCGTTAGTGGAAATGAACCGCTAAAGGACAGCCGTTTTTGTGGGAAAATATCAGATACCCATCTATTCATCTATTGTCTTAACCCGCTTTACCCCTTTTTGGGTCACAAGGTTACCAGAGCCTGGCCACTGTTAGGCGAAGTCAGGGTACAACCTAGACAGGTCACCAGTCTGTTGCAGGGTCACACAGTCACACATCCATACGTTATATTAATGAATATATGAGCCAATATAAAAAAAAAAAAAACTAAAAAATAAAAAACACAAATAAGTCACTCCTGAGTTAAAGTCATATCTGAAATATGAAAAAAACGTATACCCTGAAAAATATGGTAATATCTTTCATCTATCAATTTAACATGAAAACATTAAATACATCAACACAGACTTAAAAGGTTTTCATACTAAAGCTAATCCCACCATGTCTTTTCCCACACTGTACTTGTCCCATCTTTTTATCTTCTTTTATACCTTTCATTATTTTATTCCACTGCAAAAAAAAAAATTATCACTTCCACTTAAGTGACATTTACAAATGAGGGTAAAATCAAGAAGGCAGTGGATCTCAAATTGGAAAAGGCATTGAACTGAATATAATGCCACAGGCTCCTTAATATCAAACCAAATGATATGAAATGTCAAATGATGTGAAATTGTTACGCGGCTGAATTTTATGCTCCCTCCCTCATCAATGTGGCACTTTTTTCAGGACCCTTTATTTAGGCTAGTGTGTAAAAGCCTGATAAGATTATATTGTTCTGAAAAAAGACAGCTGAACATCAAGTTAACCCCCCACCCGCCAAGCACACACTTCCTCCCAGGAAAAGAATTTTCTTTGCAAAAAGAATGGAAGTGAAAGGTGTAATTAAAATAAATAAAATTGAAAGTGTGCAGCGAAACCTTTGCAAAAAAAAAAAGGAGACAATATGGTTTTGTGAGTGTGATGTTACTCGCTGCACGTTTCTATCATTATTCCTGTGCCTCCAGGCAAGAAACAAAGAAATCTATCTAGTGCAAAAGGGGGAGAACACATAATGGTTTTATTTCACCTACTTTCTAGATCCTGGTAAAATTTTCATGAATCTCATACACGCTAGTGACATTCAAGTTATCCAATGACATCCAATTTCAAACTGTCTTTCTCCCATGAATAGCCAATTTCTCAACCGTTGCTACCCATGGATCAGTGCTTACTTTTCTCCCTTTTTTCTTCCAGGTGAGTCTCTTAATCGCCCAATCTGCTTTTGACATTTGTAAGTGCAGGTAATTCATGTTAATTTGTGAAACTGAGTGCAGAATGAAGGGTTTTGGTAATTGTTTGAGGCAAGCAATCAATTACTCAGGCTCTAGTAAGTTTAAACCAATAAAGGCCATCAAGAATAACATGAAGCCTTGTATCAGCTGCCGGATTAATGGAGTCACTTTGAATGTTCGCAACGTTTGAATAGAAAGACTCATTTTTCCCTCTGCAACAATCCTCAGCTGAGTTTATTGCCTATTAAAGTCGTGTAACAACAGATCTAAAATAATGTTTCCTGTTGATAAAGCTCTAAAACACAAAGGTGTAAACATTAGATAGCCTCGTGTTATACCTAATTAAGGCCTTGACCTCCCTGCCTTTGATATGTGACAAAGGAGAGGGAAAAAATCCTGTCTTGCTGAAGCATGCTTTGCTTCTCTACTAAGCCCCTTGTTCCATTGCATTTGATTCGGAAACCTGTTCACGGTCCAGCGACTCCCAATTTCACATGGGATTATCAACAGGGAGGCTTCATTTGTTCTAATCCATCTCTTTGTCATTCAAGACCAGCTGTCGATGCCATAATTATATTTCTATCTTCCAGCCAGAGTTGGAAGGAAGATTTGAATGTAAAATGGAGGAAATCTCAGCAATAAAAAAAAAGAAAAAAAATCCTAACATCTCTTTTTTGAGGATTCTCGTCAATGGAGTAGAGTGTGAGGCATCTGCGCTGCAAAATTTTTTAGGCTTTCCTGGAGTCACTCCATGTCTTCTTCACCAGATGTGCAGCAC
Source organism: Oryzias latipes (assembly GCF_053564925.1). Lineage (NCBI taxonomy): Eukaryota > Metazoa > Chordata > Actinopteri > Beloniformes > Adrianichthyidae > Oryzias > Oryzias latipes. The sequence continues at coordinate 26,691,844 of NC_136252.1, forward strand.
CCACAGCTCCGGAAGTGCCCCTGCTTTGTGATAAGTAGAGAGGAGATGGCAACTCATGCATATGGCATGATAGTAATGTGCTTATGTATGACCCTGAGGGTCAATGAGGATGCTTCATTACCCTCTCTATGAATTAGGAAGATGATAACAACGTGCATAAGTTTGGGAAAAGGAGAGACATGAATGCTGTAGCGGAGAGAAGATACACTGACATGCACAACGCATCAAAGGGAGTGTGCTGAAGAAATGGATTAAATCATTGACCAATTTACTCACAAAGTTATAAATATGTTGGACACAACATTTTTCATCCCTATCAGCCTTCAAGGGTTGCAGGACTGGCACGTGGAAAAATCAGGGTTCGTTACACAGGGGGCGCGATGAGCTTCATCCAGTGTGGGCCCTTGGCCAAGACTTTTCACACTACTGCCTAACTATGTAGCCACAAGAGAGCCCAAGTCTGTGTCTCCACAGCCCAGATAAAATACAGGGTTGTGTCAGGAAAGGTCTCTGGCGTAAAACTTTCTGCCAAATCATATGTGCAAATCAGTGAAAGGTGAAGGGATGTGCCAAAAGGTGAACAAACAAACCTTTCAGCATTTAGGGTTACAATCCATCAAACCCAAGTCTTTAATAATAATAATAATAATAATAAATTTTATTTGTTAGGCGCCTTTCAAAGAACCCAAGGTCGCCGTACATAAAAGTGAAAATAAAAATAAAATAAAACATGGGTGCCTAAATCCAGGCCTCAAGAGATGACCTCCTGCTGGTTTTCCAGAAACCCTTCCTTATCTGCTGATTACCTGCAGTGTGTTTAGCCAATGAGGAGTGTGGATGACAGTTTGGTTGGAAAACCTGTGGGACACCAGCCCTCGAGGCTAGGATTTGGACACCCCTGCTCTAAAACAAGCTTTAAAATTAAAGCATCTTTGAAAAACATGTACATTATAAATCTTGAAATCATTAAGTTTCTCATGTAACGTATATATTTAACTAAAAGGTTAATTCTGTGGAAAGTAAGCATTACTGTGTATCTTAGTTTGTATGGGATCAACTTCAAAAAGTAGTCCACCATAATAAGTCTGGGATGTGCTACAACTTTTGGTCACTAAACTGTAGTTGGATTTGCTCCACAAGAAGTAATTAACAGTTATTGGACCCTTTGCATTCTTGCCTTGCTGTCTGAACACATAAAGGTCAAACTACTCAGTGCAATGGCATTTCATGGTTTACCTTGAGCTCAAATCAAAAGATGCACAATCATCCTGGGCAGCACTAACTTTAAATATATGATACTAAAATGTCCTTTTACTATTACTATGGTAGTCCTAAGGGAAACACATGAAAACAATGACGTCGGACTAATAATCATCATTTTTATCTAGTTTTCCATACATTAAAGACAATGTGGTTGTTTGTGTTAATGTCACATGATGAGCCATTTGAGCAGGAAACTGTATGTACCACAGCTAATAGTAATTGTTACATTGACAACTGTGGTTTGTGCTCAGGGAAATTTGTAATTTTGTCCATATTCCCACAAATACAGCTGATAGGGGACTAGACATGATGCAGTTGTCTTCCTGCCAAAGAGTTGGTGGTTTGATTCTGATTCTCAAATGTCCCAGTGTCCTTGGAGGGACGCTGAACTCATGGCTCCCTCCGGCGGGTACGTTTTCTTGAGAAATGTGTGTTTGTTCGAGCATAGGGATACATGAGAAGCATCAAAAGGCTTTGTGAAAGTATGGAACATGTAACTAAGTAATGTGAGATAGCTCATGTAATGCTAATTGATTTTTATCTTAACCAAGCAATACAGATTTGGGGGGATGTTTTGTAAATAAACCTGATCGGTATTACGCCAAAGTCAACCAAAATGTAGAATACTAGCCATTGTGCTGTGGAATGAACAATTTCTGATCCAGACACAGAGATCAAATCAAAGAACTGGAGTGTAAGGTGCAATTTTAATCTTAAATCAGTTTTACAACATATTTTACATTATATACACTACACATTTCATGACACATAGATCTCTAATCTTCAGATTGAATTTTGCTTTTTTATAATTTGTTAGTTACTTCCTTCCTGTCAGCACTGCAACACATGCAGAAAAAGCTGCCATAACTGGACTTTTTCTTTTCTTTATTTCTACTCCGCTCATTTGCTCTCTGAACCCAAAGTCCAAAAAGATTTGAGTCCCGAAGGAGTGAAGAGAGACTGCAAAGAAACCAGAGGGCAGTCTAAAGAAATCAAAAGCACTTTCAAATCCAGAAGCTGAAAATAAGGCCTTAAAGGGCATTTTCTTACACTGTGAGGAGGATGTGATGAATGGCATGTACTCTAAATATTTTCACAAGGGAACACTATTAATGATAGAGGATATGACTCTTGGTAGCACAGACAAATGTGAGAGGTATGGAGGAGAAAGAAAGTTTTTTCTTTTTTCTGTTTAGGGGTGCAGTGTCAGCTCACTTCATGTGCTTTTTGCTTACAGAGACAAAAAGTAACGGTCAACCACTAGGTTAAAGTCAGGTACAGATTCCCTCAGTCGCATAGCAGCTGCCCTCAGTGTCAATGCCTCAAAACTCTTTGTATCCGTGGAAACTGGACTTTTAAATACCTGATGGATGAAAAGTAAATAGTTTAATGGTCTCCACACATGTCTAGATTGACTGTATTGTACTAAAAAATAACAGAAGATGCCAGACTGCTTTTTAACACTAAAACAGTCTCCAGCACTGAACTTACTTTAAAAGTACCAGAAAAAGAGGAAAATATGCACTTAGTTGTTCCAACACATTTCTTTTGAAGGTGCACAATCAATTAAAGCTGCAAGCACCGTTTATGGTCCACAGGTGCTACCTGACCCCGCCCTCGCCACCCCCCTTTGACCCAACCTCACTGGTTGAGCAGCTGCTACAAGCACCTTATTCTCCTTCTTTTCTCAAGCCACCCTGGTCAATGCTGCACATGTCACATTTATCGGGAAAAATAACACTTTTGTCAAAATGGCAGCTTTTCTTTTGGTTTAATCTCCATGGCAACCATTGTATGTATTGGTCACCTGGGGGTGATGAACAGGTATATGTACTTTTTACCAGAATTGGCAAAAGTAAACTTTTGGATTTCCTTGGCAACGGAATTGTTTTGGTAACAACGCCCACATTCCTGATATTTACATATTGTTTGTCATATCATTTTGTTCAGTTTGAGCCAATGATTGATGTATCAATATTCCACAAAAAATTATGCAAACAATTGGGAATCACCACTTTTGCCATTTAAAACCTACAACCATGTTTTGCCATGTAGCTTCCCAATGATGCTCAAGAAGTTAGGAGGTGAAAGATTGAAATTTCTTGAAGGAGTTTAAATTTATTAGAAATTACTAAAGATAAATTCTATTTTGAAAATTTAAGATAGTGACCTCTTCCCGAGGTCAAAGATCAACAAAACCTCAGTTATGGTTGTAGACTTAAGCATGTGTGTAAAAAACAAACAACAATTGTCTTTTATAACATTGTGGGAGGATATGAAAATTTTCTTATTTTACACTTTGCCACAAAATGGCCATCAAGCCCTAGCTTCTGTGACTATCCCATAATAATTTTAATAAAACTTACTTTTGATATCACCAACTCATGTGTTTTGGTTTTGTTGGTGGATTTGGGGTTTAGGGGATACTCTATCGCAGTAACATGAAAACGGCTTAATGCAAAAATTTAACATTTGAGTAAGAAAAAACTGTTTCTGGACAAGTTGCTTCTCCTGTACAGAAGGAAAATTAATTTGCGTATTTGTTTTTGCATCCGAGCAGCAGGCCAGGCATCACTAAATGGTAATCTAAAGCCCATTTATGTTTTGTTGCATAGCAGAACTGGGCTTGCACGGGTTTCTCCTGAGGAGGCTCCTCATGCAACATATCTTTATTACCTCATGGGACACTTGACATAATGAGCATGTTTAATCTTGATAAGACGGTGACCACTTTGTAAGAGGAACAGACAAAGACATAAATAGATAAATGGAGAGAAATGGCTACTTTGTAATCGATGATTATACCCCTTTTCTAATTGTCAGTTCATTTCACAGGAGTATACTGTTTTGTTGCAGGGTGCAGCTGTTATCTAGCGCCATAAAGACTTAAAGATTTCAACCGTGTTTGGTGGCTCATTTAACGCTCATCGTTCCAGCCTCCTTGAGCTGAACAACAGCCTTCACAGGTGACTTTAGGATGGGCAATTGGTTAAAGTGTTGTTTGCTTCCAGCCTCATCCAGCAAAGCAGAATATGCTGAGACACTGTTTTGATTTCAAGTCCAGACACACTACTATTTGTACCAGACTGTCTATGAAAGGGGAAAAAAATACAATACCCTGCCGTGCAATCTTCACTAGGCTGAAGCAAATTGCTTTCTTTTTGACCAGCTCCCTTTGTTATAATGTGACAAGGCTACTGATTAGACGAGAGGGAGATCAATAAACTGTCAAGCTGGTGGCTCAAATGCAGCCCAGAAGAAAGAGACTTTTTTTCCACCCTAACATTGACTGGAGTTTACATTGAGTCTCTGATCTTCTGAGTTAACACCCCGGTCTTAGCTGACACTTTAGGTTGAATGATGTGGGGGCTTCTGGTAACTTACACACTGTTTAACATTGTCATGTTTCCAAAGTAGGACAAAGCTTACACTTTTCTCTGTCATGTTGTTTTTGTCACAGTGAGCTGCGTTCCATATCCCCTAAACCCCAGTGTTCATGTAAGATTTTCAGGGTCACGTCTATAGGCTGGTGGTCCCTATAAGGATTAAGAATTATGTAAGATTTAAGCAAGAAAGTCTTGGGTGTGATGTGTGAAGGACAGTGTCAGAAAGAATGAAGGGAAAGGTGTAGAGCACCTGAGAGCAGGTTTTGGAAGTTCTCTTCAGGAGTGACGAGGATGTCTAGGATCATGAATGAAAAGGAAAAGCTTAGGGTTGATATTTTGGAGATAAATGCAGAAAAACAGATTGAAGTAGTTTGGGCATGGTCATTGGAGGGACTGTAATTTTGTTGGTTAAAGGATGGTGAGGTTAGAGCTACCAGGAAAGAGGCCTAAAGGGACATCAAAGGGGATTTTCATGGATGTAGTGAGGAAGGGCAGGAATGCAGTTGGTAGGAGCAAGGAGGATAGTGTTAAGCTACATTCACTCCGGCCCAACAACAAGTCAGGGTCCTATTCACTGCACTGTAAAATGGCCCAACTGTAACTCTTGTGCTATCCTAGGCACTTTAACGTTGGGAGTTGGGTCATCTATACCCAAAAGACAGTGCTCTGAACCTTTTTTCTTCAATGATTTGAGATCTTCACTGGTGTCCATGGATTACATGAAATCTTTCCACCTTTATCCACCTTTGTCATGGTAGGGAGAACACGTCAAAGTAAGGGTGGGGTCATCTAAGATAGCACAAGGGTTAAAACAAACTTCAGTGCAGCTTTTTAATTCTTCCTTATTAGATGTAATGTGCCTAAAAACTTTTTTTAAGAAGTGCTTCAATATTTTTTTCTTTTTTTGCATTTGTAAAGTGTGTTCATAAGATGGCATACTCTAGAATCATCATTACGAGGCCTGTTTAAACAAAACTAGCTTCTCTCAAGGTTGGTTTGACATCGCATTTAGCCAACGTAATAGAATAAAGATAAACAATTTAAAAAAACCTTTTGCTTATCTGCTGTGAAGCACTGAATGTAACAAAACTCCCTGCTCACAGCGGGAGTTTGGTTTTCAAACACTCAGCATGTTGGTATCTACGGCGGACTCATTGCTTTCAAGCAGAACTTTAATCTTTTAACAAACCACACACCTCGAGGAAACAGGCCAAGACTTTCCTTGTATTCTTAACATAATTTTGCCTTCTTTTTCCAAAAAGGAAAAATCAGCCTTGGTTGCCTTAATCAGCACAAGGTGACCTAAAACTATTTTTAACATTAACTTGAACTATTTCTCTCTTAGAGGTTATTATTCATAAATATAACATTTTGGGTGAGGTTATCAGTGTTAATCTATTTGAGGCTCAACGGCACAAAGTTTGGGTGTTGCAGTTTCCCTGTGTTCCCACCATTACTCATCACATGACCTCCTGCGTGTGTTTACACATCAGCAGCTCAAACCTTAAGCTTATTCAGCATTTACATGAGCTCGTTTCTACCTGTGCTCAGCCAGGTTGTCTTTTTTTTTCACATGTTGTTTCTGGTTTTTTTGCTAGAACAGCAACTAATCTTTCCTGTACAATGCCTGTGCTTCAAACTGCACCTCTAAGCTGCCCGTCATAGAGTTCAGTCCAGTTTTCAGACAAACAGCAGTTTGTATGTGAAAAATCTTGTCAATAAATTTCTTTTAATTAGAGGTGTACTTTTAGTGAACCATCAGACATTGAGTGGTAATTCACTAAAGACAAATGCTGCATTTCAGTTCTGAATCGACAAAATAATAATTAGAAATTAGTTATACAGAAATAATATGAAATTACTTTGATGAGTGAAACAGAAAATCTGAAATTCAGGCTGTGGAATACCAAACCTTTTTAAATATATTAAAGAAGTCTTCCTTTTTGACCCACTCTGATCATCTTTTGATCTACTTTGGTATTTTTTTTAAGATTATGCCATTTTAGTCCAAATTATTAAAAAAAAAAAACTGTGTTGTTTTCTAGGAGAGTTTCTGTGAAGCTGTAGTAGTTCATTTAAAATCACCTCTGAGTTGTGGGCGGCACGATTGGCACACACCCCCGCTCCTCCTTCCTCTCCCCATTGCTAAGAGCTCTCTGTTCACATGCTCTCCCACTAGCTTACAGCCGAACAGTTTTGATCCAGATTCCACCCTTGAACGAGGAAAACAAAGTTGTACGTGGATCTATTTGTCTGTCATGGAATGCATTAGAATGGAGGGGAGGAGAGAGCTTGTGTATTTTCTACAAAACAAATACAATCTTTTCAGAGCAATATTTTTTTGTGTCTGCTCCCAATTCGACATGATTTGAATAAAGAAATACTCAGAAATGCAATTTTAAGTTAAATTTTCTGTATAAATGTCCTCCATCATGAGAAAAATACCACAAGAACACGTTGAAAACACCAAAAACAGTGTTTTCATCAGTGTGGGTCTTTATATCAGCCTCATCAAAATGAATTGCATGTTTTTTTCATGGATGCACAGAGCATAGAAGCAGCTTTTCATGAAAGTCTCTTTACAGAGGTCAGTATGTCCCACTAGTCTAGTCAAAACTAAGTAAAATCCGCCTCTGGTTTCCAGCCACCTTAAACCACCCATGATGCAATGCAGTGTTGTCTTTTTCTGCCGTTAGGGCTGATGATCATTGGCAGTGACGCTGATAGGAAGGGGCAGGTGTCCTTTTGATGTCCTCGGCACACTTATTAACAAGTCATATTGCACGTGAAAACCAATCATAAAGGATAACAGGGAGTAATGCTGTTGTTTCGGCATAATTGTTGCGATGGGTGTGAGGAGTGCTGACTGGCGTACGTAGTGGGGACACATTTGTAGTTACCCCCATTTGAAGATTGTCCTTATCTGTGCGGGGAGACGCAGCAGCAGCAGGTACCTGTTTGCCATCCAATTAGGATTATTCGCCGAGGTTCAGCAGGCCTACACCTGCAAACACTTTTTCATCAATTTCCAATAGCAGTCTTTAATGATAAAGATACGGGGATGAGTTAATGAATGTGGCAGTCTCAGACACATCCCTCCAGGAAGCAACAGCCAATCACATTCCAGATCTGTTTATCAATTAATGAGTAGATGAGAGTTTCAGCAGTGCCCGCGGTGCACGCTCTAAGTTTTTCAAGAAGTAATCACTCTGTGTGTAGTTCATTAAGCCCGAAGCGATGCGATGCCCTTTCGCATTACTGACACTCTGCAACGCTGTGCTTTTAAATGTGCAACAGCTGCGGGTTGGCGACGCAGGAGGTTAGTGTTTCTGCTGGTAATAGCGCTGTATTAAACATGATACCCAGGGAACGGTGTCATGATCTACTCTGTTATTTTGGGCTAAAGCCACATATCACAAGATATGATGAAACAACCTGTCTTCCCTGCAGTTGCAGGTCTAACAGTTTGTTATGTGGAGAGAATTTTAAGATTTACATTGAATAAAAAAAGTGACATGCTTGTGTTTATTGTGGCTACCTATTTGGATTATCCCTTTATGGGTAGTTGATAGAAAACCCAGGGGGCAGAAAAACAGCCACTTTACTTTGATCCTGACAGAATGATGGCTGCCTCCCAAAAATATCATCTCTTCTCAGCTTGATCCACTTGTTTTATTTTTTGTTGTCGGCAGTAATGCTGAGGGGGAGTGAGAGTATATGCTGTTGCTGGCAGAAATTGATTCTCCTTTTTCTCTATGCAACAGGGTATTTAGCAGTGAGACATGATTTGCAATATTTTCTGTTTTTGATTTTTTTACTCAGTGAAAGTTCATGCATTATTGAAAGCAGAGGACCCATGAGCTTTAATAAACTCGATGAACTATAAAGGACTTTGACAGACATTGTCACTCATCTTGAAGGCTTAAAGAAAACGCCTGTTTACGTTGTCATTCTGTAAAGTGCAGCTTGTTTTCGGGGTTTGACTGCAGGCCCCTGCAGTGTCACAAGTGCAGCCGGATCACTGAGCCTGACAAATTTAGGACTCCAGCAAGGTGACTTTTTTATTTGTCCATGCCTCATGTGTAACACCCACTTAATGCCACGTCTGAGATGTTGCATTCAGATTGGATGGGCAACGGAGACCTTTTAGTTTTGTTCACAGCCACTAACTTTGTCACTGTCATTCTCCCAGCTGTGCTTTCCCTCACCTGCGCTGTTCCTTTGCCCGATGGGCTTAATGACCCACAGCCTAAGCCTGTGCACCCCAAAGGACACCCTCATTAGTCTTCCCTAACAAAGTCAGATTGTTTCAGTAAGATGTCAGAATAGTTTTTTTTTTTTTTTTTTTATTGTTTTAAAGTCTGCTAAATGTGGATTTTCTTATCAATCTGCAGCAGAGACACTTGGTTATGATCTCAGATAATTGATTTTGCAAGAGTGAGGCTTGAAAATATGCTGGGCGAAAGAAAAACTCAGAGAAACCGTCATAGACATCAATAATAAAAAATTGGAATGCAGAAATGATTTCACTCGTTTTAGTAATCACCTCGTCAAAGCGCTCTGTTCTTCAGTATTAACAGGATTGTCGCTATTGTTTATATTAATAAAAAAATGTTGTACTAATTATGAAATGGGAAAAGTATATTATTTTTACGACTTACAGCAAAGAAGGAATCCTAATGAAAAAGGACTGCATGAGTGAGATAAGGTGCAGAGTGTCGTTTGCCGTCTTATCTGTATCCTCTGCAGTCTTTGCATTGCCACAGCTCCGATGGGGATTGACAATAACAATTTTTTTTTTTTAACCCTTGCGTTTCCTGCAGGTGGATTTGTGAAATCTTGACTTTAGAAAACTGTTGCCAAGCTCTGGAATTAAACATCAATTTAAGTCATTTAGCCAAAGAGATCCTCAGAAAACTGAAAGATTCAGTTAACTTCACAGGTGTTGGAGCATTTAGCATTTTCATTATGCTTTGCCCTAGCCTTCGTAATTTATAAATTCAAATTAAAGTAAATGCAGCAGAAAAAAAAGTGGACATTTGTCTAGTAAGACATTTTTCTCTGTTTTGGAACTTAGTGACCACAATTCATGCATGAAATATTTTACATTTGGTCCTTCTGAATTCTCATATCTGGGCTCAGCCACAGAGCACAGAAAATATAAAGCATGAAGTGTGCTGTTTGGTGACTATGGTAACATGTAACATAAAGTAGATCCAGCAGGTGACATAACTTTGTTTTAACAGGAAACACTATTTTTAGTGGGCTATTTCCATCCTAAACTTACCCAAAAAAAAAAAAATGAATTTAGTAAAGATTTAGAAAGATTCAGACATAATATTTAAGCATTTTTAAAGTTATTTTCTTTACTTGCACACAAAGGAAACCTGATAAAAGATTCATAATTCACCTACATTTTCTGAGCAGACGCTGAATACAGTCAGTGTGTTTTTTTCTTTTGGAGCAGTGCTTGTCCCAAAAGTGACAATCATCAATCCTAAAAGGTTTTGAACAACTTTTTTGTAAAACTAAAGTAAAAAGTTAACATCTAAGACTTTTTCACACAAACTAAGCCACATAACCCAATTTAAATCAGACACAGGGATTTTATAAATTCACAATGAAGGCAGGAGGAGAAAACCATGAAAAATGCAATGAGTATTTTTCCCTGTATTCTATCCTGAACATGATCAGGTTTCCATAAAGTGGAAATATGCTACTTTATACTGTGTTTTGTGTAAGAAAGCTTTGATTGGTCACCTGAAAGGGCACAATGCACACAATTTAACCCTCCTCACCCTATTCCTGTCTGTGCACAATATGTACTATATATATTTCAGGAAAAAAAGCATAAAAACAAAAAATACTATATAAAATAGACACATATCTTCTTGATTGTGCTGTTGCGAAAAAGCCACGAAATTTGACAAAAATTTGCTTTGAAAGAATAAAATCCAAAGTATCTTAGACTTTATTGTGAAAATTCAAGAACTAATTTTGGAGTATCTTTGACTTTTATTGTGAAAATTCAAAAACTCATTTTGGAAAATCTAGTGTTCTGATTCAACAGTTTATTTTACTGTGTAATTAGCTCATATCATGATAAGAATGATTCAAGTTTTGTTGGACTTGCCTTAAGTTCACTTTTTTTTTAAATCAATGGCAAAAAAATTAGCTCAGGCATTCCCTTGCATAGGCTAAACTCTTGCCAAGCACCACATATGATTAATTTCCCTCACAGATGCAATGTAGGGGCTCAGTCTTCCCTCACTCTGCCTGCAAGGCTCCTTTGTGTCCTTTGTGTCACATCGAGAGCAGGACAAAGGGGCTGCAGTGGGGTGACTAATGTATCCAGGTGGGTCATATCTGGCTGGCTGTATAATAAGCAGATTGAGATCAAATTTTGAAAGTGGAAACCGTTCAAGAAAAGTATCCTACTCCCTGTTCAACCGGTGAAGTGACCTTGACAGGACTCACAGCTCAGCTTTGGGTATTTTGCCAGAGGTTACTCCAAGGTTATTCATCTTAAGCCTCCCCTCCCATCTCCCTCAGTTATTGTGAAGCTGAGTGTTGTGATGTTGAAAATCAGGACACAATTTTGCCATTTTTGCTGAAATGTAAGAATGCACACAGAGGTGAAATTCCTACAGTACAAAACCTTATCTGTTTCTGGCCTTTCAAATGGCTAAAGAGTCTTTTACTTTAAGCAAAATTGGTTTTGAAAAACAGGAATACCCATAAAAATAGGAGGAAGGCGTCCAAATGCCTCAACGAACACAACAAACACTGAAGTGAATTCAAACAGTGGAGCCTTTGAGACACAGGCAGTGTGTCGCTCTTTTGGTTAACTCTTCATAAGCAGCTGCACAGTGCCATCTAGAGGAGCTTCAGATAACAGAGGAGGATGAAAAAAATAGGGAGAAAAATTTGAAGCTCACGCAGCTGTTATTCATATTTCTACAGGTGTTTCAGATTTAGTGAGCTGATATCAGTCTCTACCGTGAAGATGCTCTCCAGGTGAAAAGCAGGTAAAAAGTCACTAGGAATGCAGATCTGTTCTCCCCTCATAACTAATCCTCCACTGATCCTATTTGGGAGAAAGAGTGATGCAACCAAACCTGGAGCAAGTATCTGTTTGCCAGAGTAGATGTTGCCTGTTAGGAAGCAATAAGTGCAAAATGGGAAAAATAATAATAAATAAACAGACACTGTTGGTTGAAGTCAAAGAAAGGTAATTGGATTTATAGTTGTAACAGAAAATAATGGCAACATCTGTTTTCATCATTATTTCAGTAACAGAATTAACATTTTTGAACACTATAAACCCTCAAATAAATATTGAAATTAGGGGTGTAATGATTAATTAATTGAATTAGCCTGAATCGACCAAAACTAATATAAAATAGTAACAAATTAACAATGTCAATTTTGGAGGCTTACTATAGGGGCACAGTTAGGTTTATTTTATGTTAAAGGGAAAGGTTTCAGCCCTCACTGTAATCAATACATCACACCACACCATACCATCCACAATGCTCTCAAGTATCCTCCTAGCAACAAAAAAAAGTTAAACATCAATGTTCATGGTGTCTTAGTGGAAATCCACAATCCGAATTTTACAGAAGTAGTGTATCCAGAGAACTGTGAAAAAAAAAATCAGCAACAAGGCTTGATCCTGGATCAGAAGAGGAAATAACATTTTTGAAGTTACAAATGCCTGCAGTAGTGCTGCAAATGTGATCCTACTGTTATTTTATTATTATTATAAACATCAATTTGTACACTATCAGATTAGTGCAACCTTTTCAAGCATTGTCCTGAATATTTTGTTCTGTTATCTTATTATCTAAATGTATGTTCGTCTTGAGGCATGAACAGTCTTACTATATTAAAAATAGAGAAAAAGACAAAAATGCTTTGATTGCCACACAGCATTTCAGTGTGCGCTTTATATGAGTGGGTGGAAGGTGGGTGGATGAGGTGAGAAGAGAAACGCCCGTCTCTGGAACGGAAATGGGGACATAAGGCTGGAGTGGGACCCAGTATGAATTGATAGCAAACACCTAAAGCAAATGTAGCCTCGGTTTTGCCTCACGATGATTACAGAGGTCACTGGAGCTCGGAGCTCTTGTCCTTATTCTCATTAAAAATAAAAAAAATAAAAAGGAAAAAGACCCTTAAGGGTTCTCTGTGACTTTAGCCAATGTCACAGTTAAAATATTCCAAATTTGAATCTTTCAAGGACGTTTTCGACAATAATTATCCACATTTGGGAATCTATTTATGGACTGTGGATTGACTGTTGTTTAAGTTGGGAGAAAAAGTTACTCATAAACCATATACAGGCAAAAGGACAGCGCTACAATAAACAAGAAAAGGACATTTCCAGTAGTATATTTTCATAAAAGATTAGCATTTTATAGGGAAAAATGCTGTCTTCAAAGGATTTTATATTTTAACTTTTCCAGCAGCATCCCAGCAATATTACTCACAGCATCTAAATGGTTAATATTTGAAGCACGGTACTTAACCAAAAGGTCTACATGCTAATTTTTTAAAGGTCAAGATATTTCAAAAACACTTTTTTTTAACGTACCACATGTGTTTCCTTGTTTCTGAAATTCTGTCCCCATAGCAAAATTGAGTATGTTGACATGTCATTTCCTTACAGTGGATAGTTTGCTGCAGAAGCTTGATCACTCAGATAGCGGATGTATTGTAATTTGTATATTGTAAAAAAACACACCAAAAAAAATCTAATTTTTCTATTGTTGACTGAACTGTAACCACGCTGAAATTACTGTTAGTGGTGAAAATTATTTATAATTATCAGTCATAAATGGGTCATACATTTAAAAATTTTCTTTTTATTAAGTTTTTATTTATTTATTTGCTCTTTCCAATCAAATAATCCAATGTAACATAAAGACACTTGTGTTTTTCCAGAGTTAACTAAATGAGATGCATCTATCAGATGTTCCTGGAAAACAAGAGGTTATGACCATGTTTCACAGCCACTACATGCATTTTGCGCATATCACTTCCTGTTATACGATTGATACACATAATTTATGTTTTTCTTGCGTTTGTCATTCGTCGATGTGCCAATCGAAGGTTTTGGCCGTCAGGTCTTTATATGAATTCAGTTTTGAGCAGTTAAAGGTTTTCGCTCAGTTGAGAATAATTCAGTTTATGCGCATTTGACGCAGTTTTAATGCAATTATTACGTAAATCTTACGTAATTGTGCGAGTAAATTTGTGGCTTTCCATGAATGTTCCACCTATGTCCACGCATGTCTAATGGATTTTCCATGTAATGCCAAAGTATACCTTTTGTATTGCCCATACGGTGCATGTATCACGTTAAAATTACGTAATTGATGCACAAATCACTAACGAATTGCACGTTGATTTATGCGTTGTTTGCGTGGTTTCTTTGTACTTCTTCACTGGTTTTAACATGGTTCCTTCGTGATACATCTGTGAAAATTTAATGTAAAGACCAAAACCTTTATGACTCTTTCAAACGTATATTCATTCATGTATGACCAATTTTCATCCATGCAATATGAGCGAAATGTACATTATAGCTGTCTGATGTGGCCGTTTGTCTGGTTGATGCCATGCATCTAGATAGACAGACAGACAGACAGACAGATAATCTGCCTTACTCAGAACACACAAGATAAATAGAATGCCAAATAACTGTTGATTAATAGTCTATTTACAAAAAATACACTGAAATTATGTGGCTTCATATTTAGCCTAAGTACAGTATTTTTATTTGAAGTTGAAATTAATTTAAAATTTGTCTCCTTTTTTTTTTTTTTTTGGGGGGGGCAAAAAAAAAGTAACATTTTCACTGAGACATTATGGCTCCATGCCATGACATATTTTATTTAGAGCACTGGAGCCTGCATGCTCTTGCCTTTGCAGGGGATGTCTCCTTGAAAGCTGTGGTTTTCACTGATGTTGTGTTGGTTTTACTGCTCTACACGTTTGCTGCTATATCATGAGAGATTATATTGAACATCATATGTATCATTCTCTTGGCAGTTTCTTAGGGGAATACAGTTACAACTTGCAGGCAAGATATTGATCCCTCTTACAAATTCCCAATTCCAAATCTGTCCATCAAACATTGCTTGCACAGATTTCTACCAAAAAAAATCAAAAATAAAAAACAACACAAAAGCATTGAAAGTCAGAGCTTTCTATCACCAGTTGTTTATATACATTAATGTATCTTTTACAGAAGCCTTACTTATTGTCAATAATGTCACTGCAATAAATAATTCTGATAAAAATGGCATTTGAAAATTGCAGAATCAAAAAATTTATGATTTTTTTAATTATTATTGAATGTTTTATTTTTATGTTTTCAAAGAAGATTTGTGTTCAAATTATGTTCCCAGTGCGGTACAATGTTGCTACAAAGCCCATAAATCAGAAAAATGTGTATGAAGAGACAACAGTTTCATTAGAATGTAGTTTTTACTTCAAGATATTTGCTGGACATCATGAGAATAGAAGAATTGAACTGAGATCTCAGACTGGAAATGTTGCTGAATATTTTTGCCTCTTTTTTTCTGCCAAATAACATATTTTCCTCTATGGCCATCAGTTTTCTTTTCTTTATCTTGTTCCCTTTCAGTAAAGTTTCTTCTGATTTTAACTGCATTGCTGCTTACATCTGGAAATATCAAAACACCAAGAGGCAATTTCTAGAAAATCTATGACAATAACTGCAGCATGTTTATTGGCCACTTGAAACCCCAAAAGTGATTCATTTGCCATTGTTTTGCTTTTGCACTTCAGTTTGGTAAAATGTTCTTACAAAACTAGAATATTTTAACATAAAATTGTGAACTAATGTTTAGCCTGCAGCTACTCCATTTGTTAGAAAATATTCAGTTGCCATTTGGAGTGCTATGAACTAGAGTGGTTCCAATCTTTAAACATTTAGACAAGTGAAAGACAGCCAGTACTAAAGTTTGACAGAGCTCACATTAGTCAGACCCCTGAGAAGTTAACCAATCAACAGAAACCTTTCAGCTAAAGGTGCAGAAAGTACTGGTTTATATTAAACATGAATATTTTTTTATTAACACAGGTGTTACTATTTAATAGTAAATTCAGCAAAAAGAAACGCAGCTAAATTGTAATGTCGTTGAAATACGGGCCTAGTTCTCTCATCATAAAGATTACATTCTTTTGCCATTGGTTGAGCAACACAGTCAATATTGTACAGTACATAGTAAGATACTCAACATGACTCTACTCCCTTTGTCCCAACTACCCTTATGGGTGGACACGGCCTCTCTATGGGTGAGAAATGTGCATGGGGGATGGGGCCCATCAAAAATATCAAGATTGTATACCCCTCTGTGAGCTCGTAGAAGGAAAATGTTCATGGACATTTATTTCTACCCCAACCCCATAGTGCACTTTGTGTGCAGGCTGACTGTTAGAAATGAGGAAATTTGACAATCAGATTGTGGTTTGTGTGTGAATCTTACTTACTTACTTACCTGCACACTCCATGCAGGTGACATTTACGTGCGGTCAATAAGTTGCCAATACACACACCCTACTAACGACTAGAGTGTAGTGTTAGGGCACTGTATGATCACATCAAGGAGGGTCTAAGGGCAGGGATGCCCAGTTTAGTTTAGTCTGTTTAGTTAAAGTTTAGTTTTATCCTATTGAATTCTATGCATTTATGATCCTTGTTGATTGAATGTTTACCTTACAATTACCGGTACGAGGCCATGGAGACGACTGTTGTTGTGAATTTGGGCCATATAAATAAAACTGAATTGAATTGAATTGAATTGAATCACCCGTACGTCATAAGTACGAGCAACTTCATTTTGCCTTACAAATACTTAATGATACATTTACCACATCCATAACAGTGGTATGTTCCGTTTTCACAACGCCACTAGAAGTGGCGGCAATAGCCTCAAGTGAACTAAAGACAGACCTGAACTCCACTTAAGATGAGGCCATTCTTGTCTACGACCCTCTATGGGCCAGGACAACCCAAAATCCCGCAGCACCAGTCAGTATGGGTCAACCCCCGTAAGGGTGCATGTGACTAAGGATTCACACATAGTCAAGTTACAACAAACCAATGAAGTAAACACAGATGAATTTGGTGTGCCAATCTCCTTGCAGAACTATCAGCACGAGACATGTAAACGGACACCTCCAATGAAGCAAGGTGATGTAAACTAGAGGTCAAGCACCCAACGCTGACATTGTTTGTACTTTATAATTGGAAAAAATCCGAATAGAGCTATTAATGTTGTGACTCGCATTACAGAGTAAAGGCAGTCAACAGCAGTCAGTGTTCAAGGACTTTTTTTGGGAAAAGTGAAAAAGGGAGAACTGTCTCCTTGATATGCCAGATGTTTCCTCAGGAGCCTTTCCTGTTGCCTCAGGCAGAAAAAACAAAGAGACACCGAGACTAAGTTCATTGAATTACAATATCTCTTCTTCTCTAGCAGCTAACTTTAGTGTTTTTTTGTTTGTTTTTTGTCAAAGTTTTTTTCCTTTTAGAGGACATCTGGATTCTTTTAATTATCGAGGTTTGGGAAAGTTTGAAGCAGATAACTTTTAATGCACCTTTCTGAGCAGTACCCCTGATATTGGTATTAAAAACTGCTCTGGTGTTGAGGGCCACTGCCATCGTTGAGTGACATTTCATGGTAGGATACACAATATTATGTGTAAGGTGCCAAGGTTCCCTATAGTGATTTGAAAGAGAATTGATGCTCTTGGATGTCACTTTAATATTGTGGCTCATAAAGATATAACATGACAATGGTTGTTTTCTGTGTAACCTTTGTGAAAGACACCGGTTAAGCAGGTCAATGTCCGTCCATCTGAGACAGTTTTGCATTGTCATGTGAACTTGAGTTGAGTTTATTTTTTCAGCCAGTTATACCCAAACCTGGCTTTGTGTTTCCAATTTCTTATTTTTTTAGAGATAAAACCTACTCTTCAAGCAATTTGATATTTGCAAAGTGTTAAAACCTTGTTTTCAGACATTCAGGATCAAGATTCAAGGTTTGAAATAGTTCTAACTTATCTTTGCTATACAACTTTTAAGATTCGTTCTGTCTCAATAATAACTAGTACCTAAAAATAAGGAAATTATTTTAAAATAAGCCCAAATCATTTTGCTCCATACTCTTGACCATAGAAAAACAAGGATTTAAGACTAAAAAACTCAAATTTCAGTCCTTTTTGGTTCAATTTTAAAGATGTTATTTTCAAGCTTGATGTTTGCACAAATTTATGTGCGGCTATGCACAAAAAATGGATGGATATTGATTATGTCCCAAGATGCACATTGTTGCATTGGCACGTATATTTTAAGTCTGCCCAAGGCTAAACTTTGTTGTTGGTGTCATGTATTTTAAGGTGTAACTGTAAAAACAGGAATGGTAACATAGTGGCACAGCGAATATATTTAAGTGCGGCTAAATTGAGTCAAGTATTTTCCGCTTTCAAAATGAATGCAGCCAAAAAAAGTTTAGCACTGGCAGCACGTATTTTAGAAATTATACGCGAAAAGTCACTTCTTACTTTTTTAAAAGTTCAACAAATGTTGACAAATTAGACCAGCATTCATTTTCATTATTTAAAAAAAAACAATTAAATGTAATCCATGTTCGAAGAATAAATACTAGTGTTCAATATTATAAGGAATTATTAAGAGGGGACAACATGTTGTATTCTCATTTTATTTACAATTTGTTCTAAATGAATCATTTTCACTTATTACACTAATTTGTGTCAATGTAATCAAAACAAACTACGATTAGGCTCAAAAAATACCAACTGCTTGCCTAGAACAAGAAAAATATATATATATATATATATATTATTGGGCTGTATATCATTGGCTTGTTTAGCCTATTATTTCCTTTTTGAATGCTTGTGTGGAACTCCTTGTTTCTAAAAGATGATATTTTATCATGATACCCTAGCAAGTAATAATAACTAGCTGCATGTTCAGATAATTTTTATCATTTCTAGCGATTATTTTGTAAGAGTGGAATTCTTTTTTTTACTTTTTGGCTACCTTTTTTTCAGTAAATTTTAAACTAAGAGGATATTTGCAAGAGGAAAACTGCATGTTGGCATTTTAGAAAAACATTGGCTGACAATGCTTTGACTTTGCTTGTTTTCGCTCAGCTTTTTTTCTTTTCAACAAGATGAATTTTCAAATAAAGCCACAATTTCTTCCAGCTGTAAGTGACTTGTAAAAAAAAAAAAAAAAGTCTGAGTTTTTTTAAATTGCCCTGCAGCTCCAATATCTCCCTCTCTATCTAATAGCAAACTATTCATCCTGCCTGTCTTGAAGTTCTACCCTTAATGACATGTTTAGACACTGTGTTTGCAGTTTGCATTAGCATATTGAACACCACTGAAAAATGTGTCAACTTGATAAGAGTAATCATTCATACGGCAAACAGAATAACAAGCTTTTCTCAGAGAAGGAGCTGAATGCAGCATATGGCTCCTGCGTTTTGCAATCTGTGATCATCATGCAACAGCAACCTCCGTGGTCATCTGTAAGTAGGGATGGATGAATGCATTGTCGATTTTATTAAGTATTTTTCCTGACAAGCGTGCATCAATAGTTGACACAGCACAACCTGAGAGCTGCAAGCATAAAATACATCTACAGACAAGGCATGTGTCCAAACAGTGTGCTTCTTTTGTGTTTTTGTTTCCATTCGTATTGCATTGCACCCATGCACATCAACCTGCTAGAAGCATGCATGCTCCAACATAATCCGTGTGGGTCAGAGCAGCAGTTCATGTCAGATGCTGCACATAAGGGGAGTTTTAGGGCCACGTGTATGAGAACTCTTCTCATTCCTCTCACTCTGCACCGCCTTATAAATATAGCATCAATAGAGAACCTGACTGGTGTTTTGTGTAAGGGGATTGAAGCATCTCCACCTGAAGATTCAGTGATCTTAGATGAACAGGATGTCATTCAGGGGAAAAGCAGAGCAGGGAGGGAAGAAGGATCTGCTGCCAAGTGCTGCAGCTGCTGCTGATGGCGTTTGGCTCTAAAGCACCTGTCCCTGCACTCTTTTGCACAAATCTGTGCTTTCATTAGCTTTGGATTACTATAGACACAAACATTTGACCTCTTTCTCCAACTTTGGAAATGTATTTCCTTTAAATTCAAATATTTTTCCAAAAAAAAAAGGTAAGCTTTGATTTTTTTAAGAAATCTAACATTATTCAGTTGAATTAGGTCCAAGCTATTTCCTCTTTTCTTTACAGAGAGATAAAAATGTGCCCTTTTGGTCCTTTTTAAAAAACGTTCACTTGAAATTAATGCAAAATGAATTCTTTAGTTTTGATGCAAAATATTTAGTTCTGACATTTTTAAATGAAAGACTGAACAACAGCAGCATATTTCTCTTTATTCATGAATGAAATCTTGTGCAACCACATGTCAGTTTGATTAAAAAAAATTAAAAAATAAATAAAGAATATAGGGAATTATGCCAGCTAGTTTAAAAAGAAAAGCTGCTCAAGTCTGACTTTGGTTTTCCTAAGAGACTCGCTTTTGACTGTGCGCAGGTGGACCTATCAATCTAGATTCTGTTTACATGGCTGCCAGATGTTAGACAGTATGACCAAAAGCAACTTGCTTTTTCTCGTGTTTTAACTTTTTCAAAGGAACTTATGGGCCTCTCAATATAATTAAAAAAACATCTGTGTCATTTTTGAAAAGTTTACAATTTTAGGGACATAAGAGTTAATCAAAAATATCTACCAGTCAAATTGCATGTAATATTGTCTGATAAGCAAAAAAAAACACAAATTATCAGCAAAAAGCATAATTTATTCACAAAAAAAGATGCAGCAACTAAGCAGATAAAGTTATGGTGAAAATTACCAACTTAGTTGGATCACTATTAATAGTATGCATACTTCTCAAGGAGTCCTAAGAAAAGATTGAAACTAAATTCAAAAGTGAATTATAAAAAGTATTTTTAGTGTAAGTTACACTAAACATCATGTCCTGAGATTTCTCTTTTTAAGTTATGAAAATTTTTGTTTATTTTAAAGACCCACTCGAATAAAAAATTATGTTTTTTAACATGTTTTTTAAAAAACGTCTAACCTTCTAAAGACCCAATCGAATGAAAATCGTGTTTTAATATTGTTTTGTAGCATTTTTCTCATAATGGAGGACATGCATAAAGAAAAGTAAGCTGAAAATTGTGCTTCGGAGTGTCGATTTATTCAAATAATGGTGAATCAGGAACGAACAAGAAAATGCTGTTGAAAAAGCTTGTCACAGTGACGCAAGTGCTTCCTTCAGTGGGCCACATTTTACCTGCTCCGGTCCATTCCGATGCATCCATTTGCAAACGTTTTCCTCATTTCCATGTTTTCCTAATCCAAACTGGCATCTGGCTCAAAACTGTACTGCTGCTGGATGCCTCCAATGTTGCTCGCCATTTTTACTGCACCGGTAATGTTATGTGGGGGTTGTGAGGAGCTGTAAGCTAGCGTGAGAGCATGTAAACAGATAGATGATGGGACATGGGGGCGGGCTTACTCCTTGCCAACAGTTTCGCCCACAGCTCAGAGGCCAATATCTAATGAACCGCTGCTGCTCTGCAAAAGCTGTCCTAGAAAGTGACAGTTTTAAAAACAGCATAATCATAATTAAAAGATCACAGAATGGTTTCAAAATAGATCAAAATATTATCGGAGTGGGTCTTTAAGCAGTTAAAAGCAATTTAATAAACAAGTGAATAGATATGAATGTCCATGACGTCTCATTGTTTTTATTGTTTTTTGGGGGGGGGGTCTGGTTTCAAACTCCTGGCACTCATGGACTAAGAAATACTGATCATAAAGGAGCATGATTTTGATGTAGATTTAGGTTTGGGCTAAAAAGAGTGCAGGAAATGGAAAATGCAGAGAACAGCTTTAATCGTGTAAGTGGATAAAGTTAATATCTAGAGATCAGTTTGGATTCATCTCTTAAATGGAAGGAAGGCACTGGATGTGACGTGAAAACAAAAGACAAGTAAACAGATCAAACGCAGTGTGTCGCTGACCAAGACAAAACTAAAACCTTTGTGATGCTACACGACAGGACTGGGACAAAAACAAACCAATGTGTTTGCAGACTTTGACTGCTGACTGCAGCTTTTTGTATGCTTCAGATTGTGAACTAACATGACCTTTACCTAGTTTCCACATAAAGTTCTAGCCTAACTTTCACTACCACAATCATCATGGTAAAAGTTTTGATAATGGTTCAACGGAGTAAAAAAAAAAAGCACAACCAGAGGAGGAGAACATGTTCTCCCACTTGGCAGCTCTGAATAATCTGCATCTGAATGATCTGAATCTGTGTAAAATGTTTCAAGATATGTGATTTTAACAAAGAGGCAGATGAACAAATAAACAAAGAAAAAACACTCAGAATCGCTGAGGAACGACAAGTTAGAAGAAGTGTGTTGCTTTTCTCAGGGGTCTGCGTTCTCCAGTCTGTGTGTCGTTCGGATGATGTGTTGTGCATGCTGATGTGTCTCATTGTCTTGTTGTAAGGCTCATCTAGAAATCCAAACAATCCTCCTGAAGACGGCAACTTGTGTTTCTGAATTCAGAAACAAAAAGTACAAGTTTTCTTTTTAGTTCAATTTCTTCCTGAAAGCTCCACCAGAAAATGTTTTGATTGTGCCGATTTAACCTTTCCAATGTAAGGGGAAAATCCAGACATAAAAACAGCAAAACACTCTGATATGCTTATCTGTTCTTTTTTTTTTTGGGTACCACTGTTCCCACTTGATGTAATTCAATTACAGTGGACCTTGGCATGCCCAGGCAGTGCCCACGCAGTGCGGTGCCGAATGCCAGCCGGGAACATCCTGTCTTAGACGACAGGAACATCAGATGCGACAGATGGCTCATAAATCATGGAGGTGCGTGCATGGTGTCGATGGGAGGCCTTCCTCTGGAGAGCACACTGTGAGCAGGTGGGCAGAGGGAGCATCAGCTCAGCAGCGTGAGCCCTGGATGCATTACAACTGTGACTGCTTTACTGCTTGTTGTCACAAAAGGCAGATTCAGGAGGCAAAAGACAGAGAGCTGCGTACAGCGTGTCACACTGTTTGCTTTCCACCAACAACCCCAGTCTCGCCTTTCAGTATGTAGTTTCACAGTGTGGAAGAACGGCTCCATATCTACACTGAATGTATCTGACTGGAGCCAAAACACTGTAATAAACACACATAAAATGTGACAGATCTCACAAGGATTGGAAGGCTGAAGGAGGGGACAACCCCTTTCATGCCATCTACCACTGGCAAAAAACAGGAAGTGGCTGTTCTCACGAAATCCTACCAGTAGCTGAGATTGACCAACTACAGTTAAAAACAGAAAAATGTACTGATCAAAACAAACCTGAATATCAGATTTAAAAAAATGGAAAAAATGTTCAAATTTAACAGAAGGGCTTAATGCTACATTCATTCGGGGTTTGGCAACCCATGTAACATACGTAGGCTTCTTCATTCAAAATTCTTGCATCCACTACTCACGATTTTTTTTTACTGTTTCTGGCCTATACATACAAAATAAGCGGCCATTGAACGGGCACTGCAAGTTAAACCAGGGTGAACTTTGACCTATCAGCAACCATGCCTGTAGTAATAAAAAAGGTTCATTGACATTTTTGCTTTACTGGGTCACCAAGCGGTCTACAACCTTGATACCTCATACAAGTTTGCCCATGTTTTGCCCGCAGACAGCTCGTATCCACCCGTCAGGTTAAACATCTAAGGTATTTTAAGGCTTGCAGGCAAATCCCTGGTGGCAGAGCATCATCCCACAAGACCCTGGCCGGGATTAGCCAAGAAAGACTGCATGGATTGTCTTCCTGTAAATCCACCACCTGCAGGACAACCCAAGTCCTTCCATCCTCCCCCCATACTTTATCTCTTAAATACTGAATGATATTTTCTCCAAGTGATTGAAGTACTACACCCTAATAAATGTTAAGTAATTTAAATAACTGACAACTTAGAAATGCACACTTTCAGACTTTTTTTTTAAATAAATATTTTTGTTTTTGAATAACATCCTCATGCCTCCCCCATAACCTTGTTCCTTCTGCATTCACCCCCCCCCCCCCCCCCCCCTCAGCAGAGATTCATTTTCCATCTATAGTGAGATTATTAAGACACCACTGCATTAATTGATCCTGATATGCAATTAATTCACAGGAACAGTAATTTCCTTTTTGATCGCTAACTGCCTTGGCTTCTAATCAACGGTTTGCTTTGTGTTCACTCACATGAAAGAGCCGCTGCCGCTCCTGCATGCAGAAGGCAGAGTGCAGCAGGTGACAATATGCTTCATCAATAAATAATCTTGCTCCTACGAATTGGAGCTTATTTATTTCATGACGTCCACTTGAAAAGCATGCTTGACTGTGCAAATACCCACAGAGACCAGCACACTCTCACCCAGAAATATTTCACTGTAATTTATCTTGATTTAGTTTCACTATCTCATCTGAGATTAATTTAAAAGCTATGATTTGCAACTAAGCCATTTTAATTAATCTTTGTCACATTCATTACTTTTGATTTATTCACTCAGAATAGCAGCCAAATTCACAGACATGAATGAAAACAAAGCATTTATGACAAAATGAAACACTATTAATTCCCTAAACACAACACTGGCACGGAGACCTCTTATATTCAAATGCTGGAGACAAGCTATGGCACAATCGAGCAGATGATAATATGAGCTTGAGTTTGGGTTTTTGCTCCAAAACAAATGAGGATTAATAGCCTGACATTATCAGCAGGCAAAGAGCCAACCCTGCAGAGGAGTTATAGTTGTTTTATTTCATCAGCCATCATTGTGCCTTGGAGCTTGGAGTATTTTGAGAATATGTAGCTAGCATGGCATGTTAATTATACCAGGGTCAAACTGAATTTGCATACTATTCATGTTTTGAGAGCTGATGCATGCTACAAGCTGGGTTATACTATTTTCTCCTGGTGTCAGATAAGTTTACAGTAATTAAAGAAATTTGAGATCATTGAAACTAATTTGGAGTGTTAACACATTTGCATGTTTGCCAACTAGGTACAGCAAAACAGCTTACACCATCTAAAGAGGACCGAATTCAACCCCTAGCAGTGCAGTTAAGTTTAAAGGCCCACTCCAGTCATCTTTTGATCTATTGTAAAAGTGTTCCCACAGAGGTCTTTTGATTATAATGAAACAGTTTTTAGCCAAAATAAAAAAAATAAAAAAATAAAAACTGTCATTGTCTAGAACAGAGGTGGGCACTGAGGGCCGCATTCCTGCATGTTTTCCAGCATACCCTGCTCTGGCATGTTCTAATTGGCTGGACACACCTGAACCAGGTAATCAGCCATGAGTAGGGCAAGACTATCTGGAAATCATGCAGACACACCGGCCCTCGAGGCCTGGAATTGCCCACCCCTGGTCTAGAACATAGTTTCTGCAGAGTGGCAGTAGTTCATTAAAAATTTGCCTCTGAGTTGTGGGCGGGACTTTTGTTCCCATCATGCCTTTGTCTACACTCTCTCCTGCTTGCTTACAACTCCTCACATCCCCGACTGGTGGTGTGGAGCAACTCTGCCCCCTTCCCTTTGCTGAGAGCTCTCTGTTTACATGCTCTCCTGCTAACTTACGCTTCCTCACAACCCCAACCTGGCATTACCAGTGTTCCAAAGCTGACGAGCAATATTAGAGGCTATTGAGCCACAATGTTTGGAGCCTGATGTCAGGTCAAATGAGGAAAACAAGGTCATAAATGAATCTACAAGTTAAAGTATCAGAATGGAACAGACCAGGGAGCTTGTGGCCCACCCAGTTTATTTTCTACCTAACAATTAAGCTCTTTTTTTAAATTGTATTTTTTCATTTGCTCCTGATTCACAACGATATGATTAAAGAAATACTCAGAAATACAATTATGAGTTTAATTTTCCTTATGTATGTCCTCCATCATCAGAAAAATTGCCACAAGAGCATGTTAAAAACACCAAAAACACTTTTTTCAGTGGAATGGGTCTTTAATGAACTGATCAGTACAGTTGTGCTTTTTAGTCTTTTTGGCAGAAGCCCTATTGCTTTGTTTATTATTCACCGCTGTGAGTTAATGTTTCAAATAAGAAGCAGGAACTTGGGAAAGGTTATGGCATCCTGGTGTTAACACCTGCTACATCAGCAGGATCACCTGCACAGAAAGGCAGCATCAATAAAAAATTAAGCTGATTTCAATTAGTGACAGATAAAACCCTTTGATAAGTGGATACGTGTCTGGATGGACTGACTGACAGATACATTGATGAATAAAACACTAACAGACTCCATGAGCAAAATAGATTCCTTCTCAGATCAATACGTCTCATACTTACCTTGATGTGAAAGTGCAGGTATCCCAATTGTGAATCAGAGCACATCAAGGCGCTCTCTGGGGAACTTTGCTGTTTAGAGTGAAAAGACCAACTGAAACATTTTGCATTAACTCCTCTTGAAGCCAGTGTCACTGGTTTTGCTCTCTTCGGCTGGCTTTTACAGGAATGCTTCCGCGCTGAACACCTTTCTATCTTTACTCGGATGAAATCCCAGAGGAACCCCACATCAACACTTGTTTGAATTATTTGTGTGAAGTTTGTTATTCAGTTGTTAATGAAACACAACTGCACACAGCATAGTGAAGCCAAGAGCTGTCAAACTCAGGCTGTAACCTAGAATATGAACATCAAAAGTGCTCTAAACTCTCTGGCGACAGCTAATCACTTTCACAGATGAGGATGGAAATGCTGGTATGCAAACAAGCGTGTGCAGAGATTCTGAGCCAAAATAAAAGAAAAAAAATTAATATTTAGTATTTACGTGAGTGTTTGACAGCTAGTCTGTCCATCACTTTCCACCAAACTGAAATTTCAGCAGCAGTTTAACATTTTAAAGTAAATTTTGTTTGTTTGTAAGGATCCTCTTTTCATTTCAAAAAAAGGTGTTTATGATGCCTAGTAGTATTATGGTCTGAGCTAGTATGTATATACAAGTATACATACTCCAAACAAATTAGTTAATGTGAGAAAAATTGGGTTTAAAACAAAATAAATAATAAATATGTTTAAAACATTTTAGTCCAATATTCAGAGGAAATCATTGTCAAGACTGAAGCATCTGTCTCCTCTTCCGACCCCCAGAGGAAGCCATCTCCTGAGCATTGACTTGGTTCTTACCTTCACTACATCTCCCATCAGCCACCACTCACTGATCCTGGACCTTCCACTAGCTGTTCTGCATTCAGTAATCACTTCCAGTGTATTTAATCAGGCACCAGGCATTGATTGGTGCAAAGTCTTGTTTTTGTGTTTGCTGACAGTTTGAGTGTGACTTCGCTGTTTATCCCTTCCCTATTTTGACCTTTGCCTGTTTTGGCTTTGCTCTTCCTCGTCCAGTTTGTTTGCTGATTCAGTGATTATCTTATCAGCTCCTTGACCATCCTCTCGAGCCCTATATATGTTTGTCAATAAACACTGTTGCACATGGATCCAGATGCCTCCGCCTCTTCGTCATTACCATTGCACCGCAAAAATGTATTTTTCTGACAAAAAATTACATATTTTTAAAAACATGAATGAAAATAAAGTGTGTAGATGTATCAGTATATTTAGCTTTATGTATTTTTACCAATTATGTATCCATATTAAAGTCATAGAACAAATTTGACTAATCTTTAAATGTAGTTCCTACATAGCACAACTATGAGATATTGTGAGTAACATTACAATTTGAAAAATGTTTAAATCTTTTGCTTAATAACTGTTTCATGTGAAACAAGGCAAGTGAAAGTATTTACAACACGAGAATTGGCTAAAGTGACGAAGCAAAACCAGTCATAAAAGCCTATTTTTCTTCAATAAAAATAACTGATGATTTAACTTTTTCAGTTCTTTGTGGAGTTTCAAAAGTGTGGAAACAAATCCAGGCAAAACCGTGTTTTTTTGTATTTTTTTATTTTTATTTTTGCCATGTACAGGTATTTTTGTTGTTATAGAATCACCCACACGTCCGCCATTTATACAAATCTAGTCATTTCTAAATGTAGCTAAATTTTAAGAACATTTAGTATTTTTGAACCAATTTATCTGAGAAGAAATCTATTACTCTGCCAGCAGGTACCAGGATTCCTCGATGCATCTGTTCATGTCGAAGGTCCCCACACCTCACTGCCTATTGAGAAGAATTCAAACAATGAAAGAGGCTATTTTTTAAAAGGTTTAGCCCAACCATAAAAAATGTATTCATTCAGTCATTTTCTATACCATTTTTCCCTTTCGGGGTCACGGGGCTGCCAGAGCCTATGTGGGCGAAGGCAGGGGATGCCCTGGACAGGTCGCCAGTCTGTCGCAGGGTAGAATATCCACAATTACCCACCCATTCACTCTCACACTCACACCTATGGACAATTTAGAGTTGCCAATTAACCTATGAAGCATGGGAGGAGGAAGCCGGAGATCCCGGAGAGAACAAAACCTTTTGATCATAATTGGTTTTCAGTGTTGGTTTCTTTCAGATGAAATTGAAAAAAAAAAATGCTTTTTAAGAGTTTGAAGTTTACACATCATTGTACTCATAATTGTACTCATTGTATTTCTATTTATGAAGTTTATTTTTTGTTTTATAAGTTTGAAAAATGTATAAAAATTAAAAAAGGATGCTGAAAATTCCCCCTGACCTGAGTGTGCTCGCTTTTTGATAGCAGGGTTAAGTTTCAGCTCTCCATGACCTTTCTAAGGATGAAGCCGGTTTAAATAATATATGGATGATTGGTACAGAAATCCGCCTTGCCTGATGACATGTCTGAAGCAGAGCAAGAGACTAAAATGGAGGCATAAATTCCTAAAAATGAAAGAGCCAATGCTTATTTGATGATCTTTAAGGCAGTGTCCTTTGATGCGTCTGTGTGGCCCTTAAAATGGTCCAAATTATTTAAATGGTTGAAATCGACATTCCCAGCAAACATGTTTTATTTAAAAAAAAGGCATTATTTTTGTTACAGAAAGACATTTTCTCTTACTTGTTTTCTAGGTGCTTCCCCAGCTTTAGCTGTCAAACAGTTTTTGTCGAGAAAGCCAGAATGCAGAGGCACCATCACAAACCTTCCTTTCATTCTCTGAACCTGAGGGAGGTCATCTGTAGCATTCACATTCACAGGAGAGCCGTCCCTCCTTTAACAAAAGTCTCTCAGAAGCCTCACGAAGGATTCGAATGGGTCAAGGAAAGGAATTCTCACTTGGTGAAATAAATCCCTCTGACCGAAAAGGAAAGAATTCTTCAATAAGAAGAGCAGACAAAAAGGGCTTTTTATAGTCTCAAAAGGACAAGATGGTTCAATGGAGCTGATTTCTTTCATCGGTGTTCCTTGCAAGTACTTCATGAAGGCATTAGACAAGGTGTCTTTTCCATTTTCTATTAAAGGAGATGCATTATACCCCATTTCTCCATGTGTGATTTGGGAGGTCTCAATAAAATGGCAGTGAAATACCTTTGTCAAACTACCATTAAGGAATGTTTCAACTTGAATCTTTTTCTACCTGTGCTTCACTGCAGTTCTTTTCGGGACTTAAACTGAAATGTTTTGTCCTTATATTGTGTATGCTCTTGAGCACACACTTTCACCCTTGAAAGGGTTTTTGTTGTTAGAATTTGTCTTTTTTTAAGTTTCTGCATTTAAAAAAACACGGCCTGCTTTCTGACAGTGTTGTAAGAAACAAATTGACTTATCATTTTTTGTCGGAACAATAATCTCTGCTGTCAAGTTTAATTTCTAAAACCACTTTCAACTTGAACATCAAGATTATCATTATGATATCTTCATGGTTTGATATGCGCAGGTTTTTATTTACTGTAACTATCTTGTCTATCTGTATCTGTATCTTACAATAGTGGTTTTTACTCCTTCCATTTATTCTTCGTCGTTTTTTCTGTTTGTCCGGTTTCTTTAGTCTGTGATATTAGAGCCACTCCAATGAAAATATTATTTTTAGTGTTTTCAACATATCCTTGAGGTATTTTACTCATGAATATTAGGAAATTTTAATTCAAAATTTAATTTCCTGAGTTTGCTTGTTGTTGTTTTTTTTGTTTTTTCTATTTTTGGCCCACAGAAACAAAGAGAAAGTGTCAGCAGCTACCTTCATTCTCTGTCTCTAAAACCCTCAAATCAAGTCAGAAATCTAGGGGTAATCATGGACTCTGACCTGAACTTTAACAGCCATATCAAGTCAGTAACATCAGCGGCATTTTACCATCTGAAAAACATTGCCAAAATCAAAAACATAGTGTCAAAGCCAGACCTGGAGATACTTATTCATGCATTTGTCTCCAGTAGGTTAGACTACTGTAACGGCCTGCTCACCGGCCTCTCCAAACGAGCTGTAAAACAGCTTCAGTACATCCAGAATGCTGCTGCTCGAGTCCTGACCAGAACCAGGAAGTATGATCACATTAGTCCTGTGCTCAGGTCTCTGCATTGGCTCCCTGTACCTGAAAGAATAGACTTCAAAGCAGCTCTGCTTGTGTACAAGTCTCTCCATGGCCGAGCACCAAAGTACATCTCTGACATGTTAGTGCCACATGAACCATCTCGTACTCTGAGGAACAGAGGAGCCGGCCTCCTGTTGATTCCCAGAGTCAGAACTAAACAAGGGGAATCAGCGTTTCAATATTCTGCAGCTAAAATCTGGAACAGCCTCCCTGAAGTCGTAAGACAGGCCTCTTCTGTGTTCATGTTCAAATCTAGACTTAAAACATTTCTGTTTAGCCGTGTATATGACTGAAAGGTCCTATCTGCACTTTTCTTTCCTTTCCTTCCTTTATTTTTAAATCAATTTTCAATTATTGTTTTATTTATTTATTTATTTTTTCTTTTCTCTTAAAGTAAATTTTACGTTGATTATTTCTATGATGTATTGTGATTTTAATGCATTTTTCTGTTTTGTGAAGAACCTTGAATTACTTTGTGTACGAATTGTGCTATACAAATAAACTTGCCTTGCCTTGCCTTTTTAAATTGTTGTGAATCAGGAGCAGATGAAAAAACAAAGTTTGGAAAAATAACTTGTAAGTGTGAATTGCAAGTTACAAGCCACAAGGTCCCTGTTCTCCTTCATTCTGACACATCCACTTGCAGTCGACTAGATCCATTAACGCCTTCGTCTTCCTCGCCTGAGCTGGTATCTAGATGACAGGATAGCTCAGATATTGCTTGACATTTTTGTTGTACTGTTAATTGGAAATTGATGGACTGTAAGCTAGCAGGAAAGAGTGTAAACAAAGGGATGATGGGAAATGGGGGATTACTCTGCGCCAACAGTCCTACCCACAACCCAGAAAACGGCGTTGGTTTTGTGGATAACTGGAGCGCGTTTTGGGGGAAGCCCGGTCTCATGCGGAGAGACGGCGTCCATCCCACCCGGGACGGTGCCGCTCTTCTTTCTAGAAACATTTCTGCTAGCCTTAGTCTGTTAACCTGACAATCCAGAGACGAGACCCGGGCGCAGAGCAGCAGTGTAAAACGCTCCTCTGAGCCTCCCTTAGGGTTAGTGCCGGTGCAAAACCCATGCAGGGAAAGTCAAGCAGGTCCTAGCTTTAGCTTATGTGCTGAAAGACAAATGAAAGGAGCGCGTCTTAGAAACCTTAAAGTGACAGACAGCAGTTCTCACAAGCAGAATTATGATGTAATTAAATGTGGTTTATTAAACATTAGATCCATTTCCTCCAAGTCCCTCTTAGTCAACGAGTTAATTACTGATAACAACCTTAGTCTTTTAGCCTTAACAGAAACTTGGCTCCATCAGGATGACTATGTTAGATTGAATGAAGCAACCCCCCCCACTTATGCTAACTATCAGAAATCCAGGATTTCAGGGAAAGGAGGGGGTTTGGCAGTAATATCACAGTCTAGCTTACTTCTCAGCCCTAAAGTTAAAAATGCTTATAATTAATTTGAAAACATCATATTGTCTATAAGTCACCCAAACAGGAAAACTCCAAAACCTGTTTTACTCATAATTATTTATCGCCCCCCCAGCCCATATTCAGAATTTTTAACTGAGTTTTCCGACTTCCTATCGACTATTGTCTTAGATTCTGATCAAACTATAATATTAGGGGATTTTAATATTCATGTTGATGACCCCAGTGACTGCCTAGGAAAGGCTTTTGCAGCTTTATTAGATGATGTTGGTTTCACCCAAAGTGTGAATGAACCCACTCACTGTCATAAGCACACCCTGGACCTTGTTCTAACCCATGGTATAGAGATCAGCCAGCTGAGTGTCCTTCCTCTTAACCCCATCATTTCTGATCACTTTCTGATTACCTTCCAGTTTACACTGGAACATCCTTCTGCACCAGTGAATAAGAAACAGCTTAGAAGAACCTTAACTGACCGTTCTGTGTCTGAGTTTAAACACACAGTTCAGCCAGTACTTAGTGATATTCTGAGAAAATACTCTGAGACCAGCTCCCATAGTATCAGTCCTAATATAAATGACCACTTTGTTAATGATGCCTTACAAGCCCTCAGGAGTACACTCAATGTTGTTGCCCCCTTGAAACCTAAGTTCGTCAGACAAAACCGAGTAGCACCGTGGTTTAACGCTGAAACTCGTTCTCTTAAACAAGAAACCCGTAAGTTGGAAAGAGAATGGCGCCGCTCCGGTTCAGAGCAGTCTCTGGATATCTGGAAACATAGCTTATTAAATTATAAAAAAGCTCTGCGTAGAGCTAGAAGCCAGTACTATTCAACCTTAATATCAGAGAATGGAAATAATCCAAGATTTCTTTTTAGCACTATAGCTAAATTAACTCGCAGTCAGAGCTCAGTAGAACCACATGTTCCTGTTTCTCTCAGCTCTGATGATTTTCTTACATTTTTCGACAGTAAAATCTCAAATATTAGACATAAGTTAAATCAAGTTATTCCTACTATCAGCCCAGAACAGGCTGAAGCGGTAGAAATGGAGGCATCCATAGAAACCTCTGTAACATTAGACTGCTTCACTGCTGTGGATCAAGCGGAAATAACATCAATTATTACGTCCTCCAGGTCCTCAACGTGTCTGTTAGACCCAATTCCCACTAGACTTTTTAAAGAAACTTTTCCCCTAATTCTTCTTTCTCTTTCGGCTTTTCCCATCAGGGGTCGCCACAGCGAATCATCCTTTTCCACCTCACTCTATCATGGACATCTTCTACCCTAACATTAGCCAACTTCATGTCCTCTGTTAAGACATCCATGTATCTCCTCTTTGGCCGTCCTCTTGCCCTCCTGCCAGGCAGCTCCATCTCCAACATCCTTCTACCAATATATCCACTATCCCTCCTCTGAACATGTCCAAACCATCTCAGTCTGGCTTCTCTGACTTTGTCGCTAACACAGGCAACATGAGCCGTCCCTCTGATGTACTCGTTCCTTATCCTGTCTAACCTGGTCACTCCTAAGGAGAACCTCAACATCTTCATCTCCGCTACCTCCATCTCAGCCTCTTGTCTCTGTCTCACTGCTACCGTCTCTAACCCATAGAGCAGAGCTGGTCTCACCACTGTCTTGTACACCTTTCCTTTGAGTCTTGCTGGCACTCTTCTGTCACACAACACTCCTGACACTTTCCTCCAACCGCTCCAACCTGCCTGCACTCGCCTCTTCACCTCTTTTCCACACTCCCCATCACACTGAACTGTTGACCCCAAGTACTTAAACTCCTGCACCTTCTTCACCTCAGCCCCCTGTAACCTAACGCTTCTACCTTGATCCCTCTCGTTCAGACACATGTATTCTGTCTTACTACGACTGACCTTCATGCCTCTTCTTTCCAGAGCAAACCTCCACCTCTCTAGCTGTTCCTCCACCTGCTCTCTACTCTCACTGCAAATTACAATGTCATCCGCAAACATCATTGTCCAGGGAGATTCCTGTCTTACCTCATCTGTCAGCCTGTCCATCAGCATAGCAAACAAAAAAGGACTCAAAGCTGATCCTTGGTGTAGTCCCACCTCCACCTTGAACTCCTCTGTCTGACCTACAGCACATCTCACCACCGTCATACTTCTCTCATACATGTCCTGAACTACTCTGACATACTTCTCTGCCACTCCAGACGACCTCATACAGTACCACAGCTCCTCCCTCGGCACCCTGTCATACGCCTTCTCTAAATCTACGAACACACAATGCAGCTCCTTCTGACCTTCTCTGTACTTTTCCATCAACATTCTCAAAGCAAAAATGGCATCAGTGGTGCTCTTACGGGGCATGAAACCATACTGCTGCTCACAGATCTCCACCTTCTTCCTAAGCCTGGCTTCCACTACTCTTTCCCACAGCTTCATTGTGTGGCTCATCAACTTTATTCCTCTATAGTTGCTGCAGTTCTGCGTGTCACCCTTGTTCTTAAAGATCGGAACCAGAACGCTTCTCCTCCATTCCTCAGGCATCTTCTCACTCTCTATAATCCTATTGAACAACCTTGTTAGAAATTCCACTGCTGCCTCTCCTAAGCACTTCCATACCTCCACAGGAACGTCATCAGGACCAACGGCCTTTCCGCTCTTCATCCTTTTCAGAGCCTTCCTAACCTCATCCTTTCCAATCTCTGCTACTTCCTGCTCCACAACAACCACATCTTCCTCCCTTCTTTCCCTGTCATTTTCCACGTTCATCAGCTCCTCAAAATACTCCTTCCATCTTTTCTGTACACTCTCCTGGGTTGTTAGCACCTTTCCATCTCTGTCCTTAATCACCCTTATCTGTTGCACGTCCTTCCCATCTCTGTCTCTCTGTCTGGCTAGCCTGTACAAGTCCTTCTCTCCTTCCTTTGTGTCTAACCTGTCATATAGCTCATCGTAAGCTTTCTGTTTGGCCTTTGCCACCTCTCTCTTCACTCTACGCTGCGCTTCCTTGTACTCCTGTCTACCTTCCTCAGTCCTTTCTACATCCCACTTCTTTTTAGCCAACCTCTTCCTCTGGACGCATTCCTGTACTTCCTCATTCCACCACCAAGTCTCTTTACCGTCTTTCCTCTTTCCAGATGACACACCTAGCACCTTCCTACCTGTTTCCCTGATAATTTCTGCTGTAGTTTCCCAGTCATCTGGAAGCTCATCCTGACCACCCAGACCCTGTCTCAACTTCTGCCTAAATTCCTCACAAGTTTCTTCCTTCTGTAGCTTCCACCACTTGGTCTTCTTTTCTGTTTTCCCTCTCTTCTTCTTCCTGACCTCCAGAGTCATCTTACACACCACCATGCGGTGCTGTCTGGCTACACTCTCTCCTACCACCACTTTGCAGTCAATAACCTCTCTCAAATGACCTCGTCTACATAGGATGTAGTCCACCTGGGTACTCCTACCTCCACTTCTGTATGTCACTCTATGTTCCTCTCTCTTCTGGAAGTAAGTGTTGACTACAGCCATTTCCATCCTCTTCGCAAAGTCCACCACCATCTGTCCCTCCAGATTCCTTTCTTTCACACCAAACCTGCCCATCACCTCCTCATCACCTCTATTGCCCTCACCAACATGCCCATTAAAGTCTGCTCCAATAACAACTCTCTCTCCTCTGGGGAGACTCTGTATGACCTCATCCAACTCACTCCAGAATCTCTCCTTCACTTCTAACTCACAGCCAACCTGTGGCGCATACCCACTGACTACATTCACCATCACCCCTTCGATTTCTAACTTTAAGCTCATCATCCTGTCTGAGACTCTTTTCACCTCTAGAACACTGTTTACAAACTCCCCCTTCAGAATCACTCCTACCCCGTTTCTCTTCCTATCAACACCATGATAGAACAGTTTGTATCCTCCTCCAATACTACGTGCCTTGCTGCCCTTCCACCTTGTCTCCTGCACACACAGTACATCTACCTTCCTTCTCTCCATCATGTCTGCCAGCTCTCTGCCTTTCCCTGTCATTGTGCCAACGTTAAGAGTCCCTATTCTCAAACCTATGTTCCTGCCTTTTCCCTTCTCTCTCTGGCCACGGGCCCTTCTGCCTCCCCTCTTTCTTCGACCAACAGTAGTCAAATTTCCACCGACACCCTGTAGGTTAACAGCATCGGTGGCGGTCGTTGTTAACCCGGGCCTCGACCGATCCGGTATGTCTAAAGTGTTGTGGATGATTCGCATGGTTATTTTGGCAATTTTTACGCCGGATGCCCTTCCTGACGCAACCCTCTCTATTTATCCGGGCTTGGGACCGGCACAGAGGCAACTGGCTTGCAACCCCTGTGGCTAGATTAAACTTTTCCCCTAATTAATGATCCCATATTAACAATGATAAATGCCTCTCTGGAAACGGGTTACGTGCCACAGTCTTTTAAATATGCAGTTGTTAAACCTCTTCTGAAAAAGCCCAGTTTGGATCCTAGCATCT
Source organism: Oryzias latipes (assembly GCF_053564925.1). Taxonomy (NCBI): domain Eukaryota; kingdom Metazoa; phylum Chordata; class Actinopteri; order Beloniformes; family Adrianichthyidae; genus Oryzias; species Oryzias latipes. The sequence continues at coordinate 26,728,003 of NC_136252.1, forward strand.
TGGCCAACTATAGACCGATATCAAACCTGCCCTTTATTTCTAAAATCCTAGAAAGAGTTGTAGTTAAGCAGCTTTACTGCCACCTACAGGACAACAGCCACTTTGAAGACTTTCAGTCGGGGTTTAGACCTCACCACAGTACGGAAACTGCACTAGTTAGAGTCTCTAATGACTTGTTATTGGCCTCAGAAAAGGGACTACTTTCTATTCTGGTCCTGTTGGACCTCAGTGCAGCCTTTGACACTATCGACCACGGTATTTTACTCCATAGATTAGAGCAGGACATAGGGATCAGAGGATCTGCTCTCCAGTGGTTTAAATCCTATCTGTCCGATAGGTATCAGTTCGTTAATGTAAATGGCCATTCCTCTCAGTGCACTCGAGTCAACTATGGAGTCCCACAGGGCTCAGTCTTGGGACCGATCCTGTTTACGCTTTATATGCTACCCCTAGGAAACATAATCAGGAAACACAGCATTAACTTTCATTGTTATGCCGACGATACGCAGTTGTATTTATCCATGAAGCCTGACCAGAATGACCAGATAGAGAAACTGAACGCCTGCATCAGTGACATCAAGACCTGGATGACAATTAATTACCTCCTCTTGAACCCAGAAAAAACTGAGGTCATTATACTTGGTCCTAAAAACCTCAGAGATACTCTGTCTGCTCAGATAGTCTCCCTGGATGGCATAAGTATAGCCCCCAATTCCACAGTTAGAAACCTTGGGGTTTTACTTGACCAGGATTTATCATTTAAGGCTCACATATCTCAGGCATGCAGAACTGCCTTTTTTCACCTGCGGAATATTGCTAAGATCAGAAATATACTTTCTAAGAGTGATGCTGAAAAACTCATCCATGCATTTGTTACGTCGAGGCTGGATTACTGTAACTCCTTGTTAGCAGCGTGTCCTAAGAGTTCCTTAAGAAGTCTCCAGCTTGTTCAGAACGCAGCAGCTAAATTTTTAGCTGGAACTAGCAGAAGAGATCACATCACTCCTGTGTTAGTTTCGCTCCATTGGCTCCCAGTTGATTCCAGAATCAAGTTCAAGATCCTTCTGTTAACCTATAAGGCCTTACATGGAATGGCCCCGTCCTATATTAAGGACCTCATAGTCCCTTACCATCCAATGAGAACACTTCGCTCGCAAAATGCAGGACTGCTTGTGGTTCCTAGAATTAGTAAAAGTACGGTTGGAGGTAGAGCGTTTAGCCACCAAGCCCCTGTCTTATGGAATAAACTCCCAGCTCATGTAAGAGAGGCCGACTCAGTTTCTACATTCAAAGTTAGACTGAAAACATTCCTATTTGGACAGGCTTATTGTCAGACTAGTTAGTATTCAGAGATTATTTAACTTAATGTTAATTTGCTTAAATTAAACTTATTAATAACTATTTCTTTTAAAAGGCTGCTAGAAGTTGAAGCTGGGGTAACTATGGTGCACTGGGGTTCTGTCCTCTTTTCTTTTCTACTTCTACCCTTCTTCTCCTCTATTCTTGACCATAATTTATCATTTAGTTCTCCATGCCTCTGTTTGTTACAGTGCGATTCATGTATTGTCCCTCTTTTCCTCTCCCCTCCTGGGGAGTGGGAGTGCTTCCAGACTCCAGTTGGCTCATCCGTGCTCCAGTTCCTGACCGTTTACCTCGCCTTTGCTCCCGCTCCTACACCTGGCTGTGGATCCTGTCTCTGGCTCATCTCTGGCTCGTCTCTGCTCTGTACCTGACCGAGTACCTCGCCTCTGCTCCTGCTCCTACACCTGGCTGTGGTTCCTGTCTCCGGCTCGACTCGCGCCTTTGACTGTCCCCACAACCACGGCTGGATGAAGCTCGTCTGCTGGACTTTTATATATGTAGTTGTAGATTTAGATAAGTTAATTCTTCTCTAAGATTTCTGGTAAATCGCCTGTCCGTCCTGGGGGAGGATCCCTCCTTCATGTGGGCACCCCTGAGGTTTCTTCGTTTTTTCCGGAATCCGTTTTTTTTGGGAGTTTTTCCTTACCGCGAAGGGGGGTCTAAGGGCAGGGATGCCAGTATAGCATAGTCAGTTTGTTAGTTCATTTTAGTATTTTTCTATTGAACTCTTTGTATTCGTTATCCTTTTGATTTCATGTTTTACTTCGAAGCCCATCGAGACGACTGTTGTTGTGATTTTGGGCTATACAAATAAAATTGAATTGAATTGAATTGAACTCTGAGGTGAATTTCCAATGAATCACTGCCACACTGCAGAAATGATGTCCTAAACAACCCAGTTTTTTTGTTTTTTTTTTCATTTTGGCTAAAATCTGCATAATGCTCATTAAAAGAATATTGGGAATGCTTTCAGAATAGATCAAAAGATGATCAGAGTGTCATAGTTTTGCAACTGTATTTTATGTGGTCCAATTCCTCAACTTGGTGGATTTACTTTAAATCTTCTCTCTAACATACAAACTTTCTCTGCAAAACAAAAACAAAAAATATATAAAAAGGTTTTTAAAGGTTATTTAGTCATCACTGGAATGAGTACACAAAATTTTAATATTCATGCCATCCAGCCTGCCCAGTGGAGTTTTACTGTCCACTTCAACAAAGCAAGACAGTTGACGTTTCTATTTTGTTTATTATTTGGAGGTAATTTGGAATGATTTAATCATACCAAGACTGTCAAAGCAGCAGCTGGGATTAGGTTCCACTTTGGGCATCCTGGTGTTCACTCTGCAATCAAGGTCTGCTTTGTGTTTGCTTGCAGTGATTGCTTTTTTCTTTTCCGTGAGACTCTTTTCTTGTTTGTAGAAGCCAAGATGTAGCGCTGAATTGTTGATTTGAAGTGTATTTCTTCTGTAAGAGATTTGCTATTTTTATGTCTAGCATTAATTGAAACAGCACAAACCAGATTTCACATGAGGAATCTGTAGGAAAACTGCATTTGAGATAAAATTTCAGAAACTTTCTGACTCAAAAAAACTTCCCTAGAATCCCCTTCTAAGCAAATAAATTTACGTTTCATTCCAGATTTATATTTAAATTGAGGCACAGGTTATGCGTGATGCTAAAATAATCCCAGACATGATTAATTGCTTCTAAAATGTCCTTTTCAGCACACACGACTACTGTGTAGCATCAGGGAATGATGCATTGTTCCATCCCTTTACTGCCAGTTATAATGAGTTAGCCATGCTTCCCACAGTTATAATGTCTCTCCCAATTGCAATGAAACTTTGTGTTTTTGATATACTAACTCATCTCTGTTTGGCTTAACATCACAGATGGCAAAAATTCAAATGGCCTTTTTTCATCCATCTAACCACAAAACATGAAATCTTGTTTCCAAGTCCAGGTCAGTTTGATCTTCTCAGCATCCGCTGTAAACACAGATAAAGATTTCTGGACTGAGTTGAGAGGTGGTGTTTCTTGTAAAATTGTTGGGTTCTTTTCTTTTTTTACACTTGTGAGAGACATTTAGTGCAGGTCTCAGAGAAGCACTGACATTTCCTGTCAGCACAGATAAGGCTCTGCCCCTGCAAGGCACCGCTCCTTCCTGGAGTGGATTTCTGCTGTACTTGCAGTACTGTCTCTCCTCACCACAAGGATACTGGCCAATTAAATACCTCGAATCTGTGTTACGCACAACAACCAAATGACTGTTGACTGCTGAGCAAAAAATAACAGAGCAGGGTACCAAACTTCCTGTGAAAAGTTTCGGCATGGGCTTCCAGATGGTCGACAAATCTGTTTTATGCGCCACAGGATAGCATGTGACAAATGCTGCAGTAACACTACACTAGCTGTATCTTGTATTTTCAAACCACATTAGAAAAAGTAAATCTGACCATGTTTTTTCACCAACGTTTAATGCATATTTATTATTATTTTTAGGTTGAAAAGTACCAATGAAGCTCTGAAAAGCCTTCTTGTTCAGCTGCACTTATCCAGCAGTGATGGGAGTATCAATACCCATCGAAATACAGATACTCGTACATCACCCACTTTGGTATTAGCTACGTTAAAGTATCGATTGCTGATAAATACATGAGAAAATAAGAGTACACGTGTCATTTCTAGATATTTTTGGTTATTAGGTGAATTACTCCAGTGTTTTGTGCCAAAACAACCCCAGCCCACAGCATATTGAACTGTTCAGTCAACAAAAGATCAAGTATTTGCCTTGAAATAAAAAATAAAATAATGGTTTTGGAGTAAGAATGCTTTTTTATGAAACATTTATCCACTGAAACGAGGGAGAAGGTGAGTTTTTCTAACCATAAAAAATGCTGTGGTGTTCTCCTTCTTTCTCCTTCCAAGACAATAATATTTGAGCTAACTCTTCTGTCTCAGAAGTTCTGCTGCATCTATTTAAACCTGGTTGTAAACAGCCCATACTACCTTCAATCTAGTCTCAAACTAAGATAATTTTGCTTCTGAAAAACTTTGTTAATAAAATTATTTTTCTTGTCAGACAGAAAAATAAGATTCTTTTTCTTGAAACCAGAGTTTTTTCTTGAAACTGTTAAAATTCGTCATTTTGCTGGGAGACGCAGCTCATTTCCCTTTCAGCTGCGAGATTCTATGCCAGGTATGGAGGCAGAGGAGCAGGTGGGTGCTGACAGACAGAGAGGGTTGCACAGCCATCATGAACGGAGGGAAGAAGCCAGACCTGCCAAGCGTGCACAGACTCAGCCGGTCCCCAAAATGCCCAACATATGGAGAACGGCAAAAAACAAAAGCTCCACCCGTTTTCACCCGCCATCAACTCATCCTCCTCTTCTCCTGCCCCACAGCAGCTGTGTGAAGAAAAAACAAAAGCTATGATAGGGAACAGAGAATTTGAATAACTATTTTTGTAACAATGGCAAACATGTTCAGCACTCTCAGAAGACATGCAGAATCACATTCCACTTCACACTGAGCTCCTTTGAGGAAAATAGTCAAATTACCATAAAAAGTGAATTAGTGGAGCTTGTAAGCTGTAAATTCATCCCTGCTGCAAGATGCAGATGAAATACCTGCGGTACTGACTTCAAAAGAGGACAAGTGGGTGTTGAAAAGTGAGTGCTTTATTTGTGATATATGTTGCTCTTGATAAGATCAATACAGTCAATGTGCTGCCCTCTCCAGCTGCTGTCCAGCTATCATTAATGAGGCAGAGGACAATTACCACTCAAAGCGCCTTCCACTCTTTCATTAAAGGCGCACTCATTGTCTGCCGGTCTGCTGGAAGGACACAAAAGAAGAAGCGGCCTGACCTTGAGCGCTGTCAAAGTGTTATTCTCAAAGGAGATTTTAACACGAGAAAAAGAGAAGTCTGATTTCTTTGCAGGTGAAATTAGTATTTGTCAGGCTTTCAGTGTAATAGGGATGATGGAAGAATTGAGGCATGGCAGCAGTCGCACACATCACAGAATAATGGCCACCTGTCTTTTTCAACAATGTAAAAAAAAAATTTTTAATCGCATGATTGTATAAATGTGCAAGAATAGAAAAATCATTGGGTTTGTTTTGTTTGTCCTTGTCCTATAATTACAGGATCTTATTTCAGCTCTTCTCACAGTACTCGTTACACGCATGTCATTTGTTCTTTCTTTGTTTCTTTGCTTAATGAATCGTGTTGAAGATTTTCAAAGATGTAAATGTTGCCTTGGCGCTTCACTTAAGTAATAATAGTGTTAAACTGTTATTAACTGTATTAAGTAAATATTTGTTTTAGGATGGTGACTGAACAATTTCTCTGCCCAACAACTGGCCCAAACCATCATGTCTCCACCACTGTGCTCGCCAGTTAGCATGAACTACAAACCAGCAGTTTCAACTTTAGTCACACTACTCCAAATTACATTGTTCAAGGGTTGCTATCCTTTGTTAAAAATCAATTAATCACTTGTTTGTCATGTTTTCATACTTTTTGAAAGCTCTTCCTTTATTCCTTTATAGGTTTTCTTTTCCAAAACTTTCTAAGCAAGTTACATGTGGTTATTCTTTTTTCTGCCTCCAGTGTTACAGTAAGTAACATTAAACATAAATAACACTAGAACCTTTAAAGCCTGACATGACTAGTTATGGGGGGGGGGGGGGGGGGGTTCTGAATGCAGAAAAAGAAGGTAGTTAGGGATGTCTGGACCATATGTTGTAGGAAATCAGCCCCAATCACGTCATTTCAGACTGGATCAAAAGCGGAATTTGCATCTAGATCAGAGATAAGAAATACATTGTATTCTCATTATTTCAATATTAATAGTTCCTGCTTGTTATTAAAGATCGAAAAGTACTTCAAACTCAATACTTGGAATCGGATCAAGGCTAAAAAAAAAACTTCATCAGGACATCCATTAACTTGCTTCATTTCTTGAATATTGTAAAATCTCTGAACTTAATAATTTGTTTCATATCATTAAATTAGAACCATCACATTTTTTAAATGACCTCTACAACAATACCTCTCATTCAATTGCTGCACACACCTATTTCTTATAAAGGTCACAAATAATCAAGTGTGTTTGGTTTGAAGCATCTGACTGTTAATTGCTCTCTCAAGCCTCATCTTTGCAGCCTTTAGGGTCCTAGTTTTATCAAGACAAAAATAAAAAGATTGTCCAGTTTTATTTTTATTTTTCCCCTCTCTGGTTAATGCTCAAACTGGGCCACAGACAGACGGTCATAATCGAGGCACAGCTCCCTCTGCAGGAGTTGAGTGCAACGGGTGAGATTCTGAAGGATCTGATGAACCCAGACAAGGCAACGTGCTTGCCGGCGCCTTTGTAGAGCTCTCCAAAACATATAAACCCAAACTGCTTGTTCGCCTCATCAATGGTTTTTACTACGTGGCAACATTTGGGGTTGCTCCACCAACCAGGGCATCAAGGCTTCGAGCAGTAAATTTGACGTGCGTCAAAAGAGAGGCGACAGACACAAATTTAAATGCGCGAATCACATGCGGTGGATATGTAGCATAAAAGTCTTTGATTGAGAGGGAAGCCCAAGAATAGAATTTTTATTACAGTCTCGAGATCCAGTAAACACTCTAAAAATTACAAAACATACAGAAAAATCAAAATACGAGTAAAAACACAAATTATAAACATAAAAACATTAAACTTAAGCACAAAACCTCCAAATTGAGGACTGGTAACAAAGATTGCTGTGATGCTGGTGAGGGTTAGAATAACGTTATTCTCTGAAGCATTAAGACGAAACATTAAGCCATAAATACGATTTTTTTTTAAACTTGATAACCCCATGCTTCATTGCGATTTACATTTGTAGATTATTTATTCAGGTGCATCACAAGTAATTTTTAATCTTAAATAAATATTTAAAACACATTAAGACCAAGAAAGTTCAGCATAAAAGCAGGGGATGTTGAGAAAATCCACTTTGCTCACCGGTAGTTTTATTTTCATGCCTGTCAGTTATACTTCATGCTCATGTAGACCATTGTGGAGCTGATGGTTTGTCAGTCGCCTGTCAACCATGCAATGTAATAAAGAGAAATGTGTATTTAAGACCTGAATCAACTTGTTCAAGTTAATTCATAGAAATATATCTGATAGAATTTCAATCCCACCGTTTACTTGGTTGTGCATTTAGCTGTCTAACGTTGTGTAACGCCATAAGAAGAAGCTGCCAGGAATTGCAGGAAAAGCTTGCACTTCCTGGGCAGCAGAGCTCTGTGAAGATGACAGCTTCGCTGATTCATCATTGCTTTTCTGTTCCTTCCTCTTGACTACTCTACTTGAGTTTATTAGCCTGTGTAGATCCAGACATAATTAGTCCCTGAAGCTGAGCACAGCTCCAGGAGATGGTTGGGGACAGCACCATGTAAAGTGGAATCCACAAAACCTCAATGAAGCCTGACAGATGATTGTGTCCCCAAACAAGCAAGTGAACCCACACAGGATTCAGCCACATTGAGTATTCTTTTGGGATATCACAGGGAATATTTGCTGACGGTTCCCTTTTCCTAATTGCTATAGAATTCAGAAGAGTCATCCCAGCCGTGTCATTGTTAATTATATTTCAGACCTGCCAGCGCTTTGTTATTGCATATTTTTCTCATTCTGGAGAGAGGGACAGACTGTAACCAACGGTCCACACACACTCAGTTAAAACACATTAAAAGCAGAAGCCGGAAAAGCCTAAATTGATTGTGTGTTTCTTTTATTTTATTTTTTCTCAAATAGCAATATCAGCATGCCTGGTGCAGTCAACACTGTAATAAATGCCGAATGAACAAAAGATGATATGAAAGGTTTTCTGATCTGGTAATGCAGAAGCAAACTCTTTCCTTCCTTCTGCAGTCAGACTGTGCCACTTTAGCAGATAATAATTGTTTTGTGTTTTTTCCCCTCTCTTTTCAAAGTAAATGGTTGCTCTTATAGATTCCGCAGCAGAATGTAAATCATGTTTGAGGAAAGGCTTAAGCACAAAAGCTCAAAGGTTTGGCATCTCTTGGTAACAAAAGAGGGACTGCACAATGGTGCAGTGGTAGATGCTTTTGCCTTAAAAGGAGGAGCCCCTGGTTCAAAACCCAGCTGGGTCCTTTCTATGTGTACTTTATTTGTTCTCCTTGTGCATGCAGGGATTTTCTCAAGGTACTTCAGTTTACACCTGCAGAACATGTGACATAGTTTAATTGGTGTCTGTAAAATTCCTTCTAGGTGAGTGTAACCCTGTAACCCACCTTGGTCCAACAATGGCTGGGTTGGCTCCAGCAGCCTTGTGACCACAAATGACATTAAGAAAGATTGAGAAAGCAGCAAAAAAAAATGTGTAAGTGAGCATATCTGTCAACCATAAAACTATTATTTGTTTCTCAACAATTCATCCACAGAGTGGAATTCTAGGAAAAATAAATTGTATTCCATCAGGATACTTTGGAATTTTTTAAACTGTATTGTTGTTCCACCCTCAACAGTTGGTTGGCGCCATTTTTGGTCAGTTTTAAATATCAAAGTTATGGATATTTGAGCATCCACACGACAGCTGCAAATATGTTTGCTTTAACTGCTGTATTTGTATTAGAACAATATGACTTTCACCCACTTTGATGCCCAAAAATGTATACATTCTTGTGCTTCTTCAATCCCAACTATATACTGAGTTTCTTTTTTGACAAACAACATATTTTTGTCCGCTCTTGATTTACAACAGTTTGAATAAAGAATTTCTCAGAAATGCAATTTTCCGAATATTTCTTTTTTCTTTATATATGTACATCATAAGAAAAATACTGGAAGAGCATTTTAAAAACGCCAAAAATGTAACTTTCATAGGAGTGGGTCTTTGACATGTATGACTTGTTCAGACTGACACCTTTTTCTTCACTATAAAAGGCATTAAAGAACAGATTAGGCTTGCAAAGGTGATGCAACCCAACACCACATACAAACCTGATTTCATTATAGTTTCAAGTATGTTGTAGACAGGAGCTATCATTAACATCCATCAAATACTGTTTTCTGTTTTACGAATTATTCTCGTTAATTGGTTTTGCTTACCTCTCTTACAAACTCTCACTCATAGGCCATTCCTATTTTTCTCATTAAAATGAGAGCAAATTCAGAAATTCAAAGCTGGCTCTGTCATGGTTGCTAATGAGTGCAACAGCAAACTACATGGAAGATGACATGCTCTGCATATGTTCCCCCTTCGTCTAACTCGCACTTGTGAGCACAAACGCCCACACACAATCTCAGCAAAAGGCACTCGTAGCAACATTGTTTACTGATATGAGGATTGAGTTTAAGTGTGGAATGCTGTGCGTTTTAATCTAAACAGCAAACACTTCTAATTGGATTGTGTGCTTTGATGTGAAACCTCTGAGGACTATATAACATCAAGCCTAATTGATTCGGATATTCATTTAATCAAGTTTGGAAAATTATTCCAACAACCAATGTAAGTGATTTCATCATAGGTTTAATCGTAGTAAACAACATTACACCTTTCAGTCGAACTAAGCATCCAAACACAATGTTGAGGTGTGTGAATTCATTTTCAAGTCAAGGGAGGGAGGAAGCACAGTCTGACTCCACTGACTTCCTGCTCATCACAAATGAGCCCCAGAGGAAGTGATGGCAACAAATTGAAGGATCTCACCATCGCCGTGAGGTAGAGAGGTGGGCCACTGATTGTTTAAAGCACCACCCACATCCAGAAAAAGCATGTCAAGCAAGCTAACATCATCCACAACAGTTGTAATCGTTGTAAACCTTAAAAGTGACTTTAATTTATCACCTGCCTCCATCGCACTGTTCAAAGGTGTCCATCTGCTTCAATGCATTCTACAGATGTCCACAATAGTTCAGCAGAAAATGTGTTAATGGCTCAAATCTGGCTGATTAGGGTTGCTAACATTTTTTGGCATGGGTGAAAGAACATGATCTATTAGGTAGAGCTTGTGTCCCCAATTCTGGTTTTGCATTACATGCAGTTTGAATTCTATTATTTGCCACACAACACTTTAAAAAAATCTCTAGCCCATTGGTTACCAAAGTATGGGTTCTGGGTAAAGGTGAAAATTGAACTCCAGTATTGAATTAAGCTCCTGTTTGGCTTGTCCTCCACAACAGAAATAGTTTGGATGAACTATTAAACGCGTCCTCCAACCTCACCGGCATTATTGTTGCCACCCGAAGCCGGAAGGATCCTCCTGTTTATTTTTAACTTCAGTTGTCCGACACACAGTTAAATAAGCACCTTGCATGTTTATGAAAAGAAAGCCAACCTTTTGCATGCATGCTTCAACAAATCCAATGTGGTTTCTGAACCTTAAAATGAATGAGGTCAAGCTTAATGAGATCATTTAGGAGTTGTGATGATAATCATTAGAAAATGGTAAGCCAGTCAAAACCTTTGGGAAAGTTTAATTAGTTACCTGATCTGAAGGGATGTTATGGAAATGCAAAATAGATCATATTCAAATTACACATCAAAGTACTTTCCTAACAAAAGCTTTGCAAACTTTTGCCGTATGGTTTGGACAAAAGATTGACAAATCTGTTTCATGTTTAAATCCTGATTTCTATAAAAGCAGCCGCTACCACCCTTAAAGATAAAACTCTCCTCACTGAAATTAGAAAATATCTTATTTTGTTAAATGCTGCTCTTTGCACGTATTTGACTCATTTTTAGTAATGAATCAATTTGCCAGTGGCTGACTGATTCAGTGGTTGGACTAGGTCTCCATGGCAACCAGCTGTATCTAATTAGTAAATCAAGCTCTTGGTTGGAAAAAAATTTAAAAGGAAGATGGGATTTGCAGAACTTTAATGTCTTGAAGTTGGCATAACTGCAGACATGTTTGTGGCGCTGCTGGTCTTTCTTAGGTATTATAAAACATAAGGTTGATTTTTATTTACAAATATATTTGAACATTTTATTACAATTTGTTTTTTTTTGTCCCACTCCAGTGTTGCTGTGCTCCAGTCTGCATCAGCTGGTGGAGCTTACTGTTCTAAAACTGCAGCAGGTGTGTGTAGTGTCTCACTTTTTTTATTTTTTATTTCAGTATTTAAAAAAAGTGGAGTTTGATTAATTGTTTTTGTTGTAGCCCGTGCAGCTGCCTTGGGTTTGGAGTATCCTGGACTGCATGGAGCCCCTGATCTTTCTGGAGCTCAAATGATGTACCCCAGAAGTTTCAACTATGAAGTGCCTGCAGCTGAGCCTAACTGGGCTTTCTACCAACAAAGTGTGCCAGGAGGAAGGTCTTCCATGGACATTTACCCTAGAAGCTCTAGTGGGTCCTATTTGAGCCATGGGATGTATCCACAAGTCCCAAGTGACTACACCCATGACTACACCCCTGACCACATGCTCGACTTTCCTAAAGCCACGCTATCTGACTACCCTGGGTCACATTTTAGGGAGGTCAAGCATGTTGCCCCACCAGCGCACAGCTCTTCCTTTGGCCAGCCTGAGCTGCCGTTTTGGGCTCCTCGAGGTTTTAGCCAGCCGCACACGCATGTCTACAGCAACCAGCCTCTTGCTGTTGATGAAGTTGGCCCAATTAGATATGACACGTCTCTGGGTGGACTGACCCAACCCCGAAGTGCAGAACATGCAGTTGACCAAAGTGGTTTTGCTGATGCTGGCTTTGAAAGTGAGGTTGTCGAACCTCGAGGATTTCGTCACTTCAAAAAGCTCAGACATTATCCAGACGCTTGGCAGATTCTCAAAGTTCCTGCTCAGCAACTGTACAGAGGTTTCCACTCTCTGCCATTTGTTCAAGGTAAAGCTCATGTTAAGAGAATGTAGTTAACCTGTCTGCAAGCCTACAGCTGCCATGTTTGTCAATTGACCTAAAAGGCTTTGCTTGGATCATGAAAAAATGGTTATGTAAGTTAATGTAATTTACTGCTTCCTCAGTTGTAATTCTGACAGGGCTGCCATTTGTAGTGCAAATAAAACTCAGATGTTTCTACCATGGTTTTACTTTGTCCTATCATGTCCATTTCTTGCAGTTTGGATGTTGCTACAGTGCCATCTGCTGGTTCTTCCAGATTGGGGAAGTTGGTATAAATGGTTTCTAGGCAGAGGGCCCCTCTAACAAACTCGAACTGGATTATTGTAATGTGTCGACGGGTCAGTTTTGTGTGCCCTAGAAGCTCTTGTGGATTGTAGCAGTGACTAAGCTCAATTTTTCACTGTATAATTTTTAATTCAATCGGATTTCTGATTTCCTGTGAACACTGTCCTCAGCTCAGTTTTAATACTATTTAAAAATGCATGCTGACCAAAGTTTAACTAGGCCGACTCTAACTGTATCCAGTTAATGTCTTTCAACCAGGGCATCTCCCCTTTTTTTTTTTTTTTTTTTTTTTTTTTTTTTCCCCCAGAGGGGAGAAAAAATATACCCTATTATGCAATACTGACTTTTGCCCTTTACTAAAGCTCCGAAAATGATGCCTAACAAGAAGGAAGTGATTATTCACACTTTAGGATAAGTTGGTTAAAATGCATGCAGGCAATGAGCATCTTGGCCTCATATTCCATGTGGCCAAGCTTCTGTTTTAGCGCTGGTTGCACAAATGCGTGCAAATAACAGCAGCCCAACTATGACCACGATTTTTGTAATGCGGGTTTCCTTCAAGTTTTCAATACTCATGTTGTCCCACTCATGGCTCTCGGGGATCCTTCTGTAGCTTGCCAGCTCAACTGACCTGTGGTAAGGGGGAAATCAATAGTCAATTCCATTTTGCAGCTCGCCTGTGACAGGTACCAGATAGGGGTGGACTGGGTGCATGTAAGGAGCAGAAGAAGCACGCGAGTCTGAGCTTATCAGACGTTCTTTCTTTCACAAACACTCGGTGCGGCACACAGCAGTTAAGCACAAGGGGTTGCTTCACTTTTGGAGAACTAACTCGAATGTTGGAACATTGAACACGAATTCCGGCAACCATAAGCAATAAACTTCCAAATAATTTGAAAGTCATTAGTGTCATTATCTAGAGAATAGTCATGTTTGAGAGACTGTTAAATCCTTAAATCGTCTGTTTTAGTTTTTTTATAACCATGCTTACATGGATGCAGTGTGCAGATGTGTCACAGCCCTGATCAGTGTTAGCAGCAGTAAATGCAAATCAGTGAATGTGGTTACGCACAATTTCAGAACCATTTCATGGTTGTGTATTGTTTCACTGTTGCAGCAAAACTATCAATTTACATTTAAAGGTTTGGGCAAAGGAGAACATTAAAAGGAAGTCTAAATCACCTTAATTTTCTAAATAAAACGCAACATGTAGTTCTCAGACATGATCTTGTATGATCAAAGGCTACGTTCACACTGCAGGCTGAAACGACCCAATTCCGAATTTTTTGCCCCTAAGCGGCCCAATTCCGATCTTTTCATGACAGTCTGAATGACACAGATCCGATCTTTTCAAATGCGACCCAGGCCCCGTGGGTTTGCCGGCCTGATTCCGAATTGTAGCCGATCTTTTCAATTGCGACCGCCGTCTGACCGGCCAGGCGACTTGATTCCGAACTGTACGTCATCGACACGCAACAAACGTCATCATTTTGCGTTGAAGTAGGCGGGAACGAGAACGTAAACATCAACCATGGTGGACGATGCTGCTGAGATCAGTCAGTAGAAGGGAAGAGAGGTCACCGATTGGATTAATATTTGGGCTGATCGCTCTTTTCAGGCCAAACTCCAGGGCTCTGATCGCAACTGGGCGGTTTTTGAAAAAAATTCCAGATAAATGGCAGAGCGTGGTGTTGAACCTTTACCGCGATAACTTTTTTTTCTTTCTCCCCTTTGACCGTGCTCAAGCGCGGGGGACCCGAGTCGATCCTCCTCCTCCTCCCTGTTCTGATCCTTAGATTCTCCAGAACGGGTTAATAAAGAGTCCATAGCATTTATTTTGGGGGAAACCTTCTTTTATTACCGTCCTCCGTAACACACAACATGAATGCGCGCCCACACTGCCCCCCCCTATTCTCTATCGCGGCACGCGCTTGCACACACGCGGGCGCGCGGCCCCAGCACATACACATTCCTCTTCCACTACAGTGGGTACAGACGATCCCGACTCCAATGCCTTCTTAAAATGAGAAGATTGTAATTGTGCTGCTCCTTTGTGAAAATAAATTTAATATTACAAAAAGAGCTCCGCTTTTGACAACACTGTTGTTGACATCCATTGTTAACGTTGGCTCCGCAAACGAGTGACGTCGTTCACCGTTGAGTATTCTTCTGGCTTCTGCGCATGCGGGTCTCGTTTGGGTCGTGTCACGGTCACACTGGAGATCACAAAAGTTCGGATTTACTTGGAAATGTGAACGGTCTAGCAAACAATTCGGATTTTTTCAAAAAATCCGAATTGAGCATTAAGCCCTGCAGTGTGAACGTAGCCTAAATCCTGTTGAGGGACAACATTCTGACTTGTGTTTCTGGAGAACGCATTCTGAGAGCTGTAGTTTGTTTTTTAGACATTTCCTTACATTCACAATCTAAAGCTTCTGTTCTTTTTAGTCAGTATTTAATTTATTTTTTCTGGTACATTTTTATTTGATTTTTCTTTTCCAAAAAAATAAATTTCAATAATTTGTTATACAATCCTGTACATCTTCTCAGTCACATTTGGCTTCTGTTTTTTTTTTTTTTTTAAATTGCTGTCTGGTAGCCCAATTTCACAAAAACTCAGTGTGTACACCGCTTCAAATGAAGAACTTCCAGTTAATACATTTTCAGTTTTGCAGTCATGAATGAATTTAGATATAAGCATACAAATATTTTGTATTGTACATTCTTAAAAAAAACATTATTTGGTTTCATCAGATTTGATGACACGTTGGGATTGAAACCTGTCAAAAACATTATTCACACTAAATTATTCCACATATTGATCAGTCAGCTTTTAGATGGATTAAATTAAAATGGTCTTTCTTCAGTTTGTACAAAAAAATTTAGGGAAACTTTTCAAAAGCTGTAAAGTGTTTCTGAGAATATTCAGTGTGCGTCATCTTTTTATAGAAGCCTTCTGTTGTGGTACTTTAACTGGGGGTCTGGAGCTACACTGC
Source organism: Oryzias latipes (assembly GCF_053564925.1). NCBI lineage: Eukaryota > Metazoa > Chordata > Actinopteri > Beloniformes > Adrianichthyidae > Oryzias > Oryzias latipes. The sequence continues at coordinate 26,743,513 of NC_136252.1, forward strand.
AGTTGAGATAATGGTAGTGACCTCAGTGTAGTCAGAAATAAAAAGTATAGTATGTTGTCATGAATACAAAAGCTAGCCATATGGGTGGAAATGTTTTAAAATCAGGCTGCAAAAGCACTTTTTCTATTGTAAATGTAAACAATTGCAAAATCGACACATTTTGTCTACTGGTTACCCAATCGGCTGACCTGAGTCCAATTATTTGATAATACAGTTTTTTTTAATCTCTAATCTAGACACTCCAGAAGACTGTTGTTGACATTGGTGTTTTTGCTCATTTGTTTGTCTTGGATGGGTGTGGAAGATCATCAATGCTAAAAACAAGGGAACTTCAATGTGTTTCTGTACTGTGACAACACAGCCATTTTTTTTATAGTACTTTGCTTTTAAAATGCTGCTTTCACTTATCTCTGATTTTCATGGACCGCTGAAGGAGAAGTTGACTGGAAACAACACAAACCCGTCTTTTCTCTTAAATTTTTTTTTACCAACTTAAGTATGAGAATGTCAGTGTTGACTAAAAGCACAAGTTCAGAACCAAAAGAAAAGGTTTGAATTTCATTTTATTTCAAAAAATGAAAATCTAACGTTGTCTTGCAGATGCAAACATTTCCTTTGTGCTTTCTTGCATTTTTTTTCAGTCTGATGCATGTTTTCAAAGATTTAAATTTTTTTGGTTAATCGTCGACTTCTGAAAAATAAATAATTTATGAAATTGAATAACAGACAGGCAATTTATCAACAAGTTGTGAGTAAGACATATGTTGTGAGTTTTAAAAGGAAAACCTGATTTTGATTTTCAGAACCCACTGAATCCCTTTTCGAGGTCATGGGGTTGCTGGAGTCGACCCAGCTGCTGTTGGGCAAATATTGGGTACACCCTAAACAGGTCGCCACACTCTCGCATTAACACCTAAGGGTCAATTTAGAAGCATTAATCAAGCAGATTTCCAATCATCAAGCTGCAAATTCATGCGAATTTCCAAATTGGATAATTGACACCATAATGACTCATTTGGGGTTGGCCACACTGTTAATGTGAGGGGGAATCTGAAGGGGGAGACGGACTTTTTATTAAGTACAGTGCAAAAAAAACCTAATCAAATCTGCTTCATCAGATCAGTTTAGCTTTGGGGTCTCCAGCTAATTTTATTGCTCACTGAAACGTTGCATGTAATGCTCAGTGGACGGAGAACACTTTTTTTCATCATTGCTGATTAGGAAATAAGATCAAGCAAAAATAAATCAACTCATGGTAGTCCATTAATGTGTTTTTAATTAGGATCAGCTCAGGCTTTTTTTTTTTTCTCATTGACTCTTGTTTAAGAACTCACCGCTGTTTGCTTTTAAATCCCCTCTCAGTGGCCCCTTTATTTACCGTTAGCCGTCATTATGATTTTGAGGGCAGCTGAGTGACCAGGCAGAGATTCAGCCATTAGATGAGAAGTTGAGTGGGTTAACTCGATGGTACTCTGTCCTCCCTGTCTCAAATGAAGCCGCATCCACAAAATCATTTTACGATTTAATAAGCTAATAAACTTGATAGTTTCAAGTGCCCTTGAGGGGTCAAGGCGCGGCTTACAATCCCATTTAAGCTCTTGCTCTATTATTGTGCTGACATAGGCTTACACGTTGTGAGAAAGGAAGATAACTGCATTTCAAAGCAGCTAAGCACATCTGCCTATTCAGGGGTCACTCCCAGCGCAGACGGGTCATCCTGAGCCGAAACGATCGCATTTCTTTTTGCTGCAATGCTCCCTTTACTCATATTGGAGAGCTTTTGATGGTCATATTAGCACCTTTTGGAAAAAGAATTGAGTCAATGAGAAAATTGCCTGTATTCTAGACTATTTGCAGAGTCAAATCTCCTAAAAACAGATATTTAATTGCTTAAAGTGAATTCTAATCAATCTAATTAAACTTGATGAGTTGAACCACTCGTCTCTTCTGGGTGAAAAACATTCCACTTTTACTTCCCATTACAGGGCCCCATCAGTCATATGTTTCTTCCTGGAATAGAGTGAAGTTTCATGAATTCAGAAACAAGGATGTTGCTGCTGCAGAAGCAGCTTGGCTAACCAAGCCACACGTACGTCCAACAGTCAACAGTTGAGTCACACAGCCTCATCAGAGCTGGTGAACACTGTTTGCTCCTGCATCTGCTGCTGCATGGTGAGTAGAGCAAGCCTCTCTCTGCTCTTTTGTATCAACTTTCATGCAGTCTTTCACTGTTTTGATTTAAGCATCTCTGCCCAGTTGGCAAATGTGTTTGATGAGAGAGTCTGGCATGCTGGATATCTCATCGGATTTTCTGGTCACTGTGTTGTCAACTTATGATGTTGATCCTATTTTCTGTTGATGAATGCATATTATATTAACTTATAGTCTTGGACAGTTTTTTTTTTTTTTTTTGACTGCTTCTCCAGCATGTCACCTTTGGAGTAAAATGTGAGTGCTGTGGTCTGGAAAACACACTGGTGTTCTCCAATAGAGTAAAAAGAGGATGTGAAACAGATGGCTTATGAGTTTCTTGTTGTTTTTAGGAGTTTGTTTACCGGTAAGTGCTGACACTAAAAATCTGTTAATCTGACTTGACAGGACTGCTCTGTTATCAAGTGACAACATCCAAACCTTTGTGTCATTTTTTTCTTCTCAAAGCAAAGTACCTGTTGTGAGAAGTTTGTTTAAGAAGAGGAACTTGCATTGAGTCTTTCACTTGTGTGAAGGATATTGCCAAATCCTGAAAGTGGGTGTTCTGTTACCCCCAACAGCAACAGGAAAAACATGTTTCCTCACAAACAGTGACACAACTTGCAGAAAAAAATATGTGCTCTTTTCCAGAAAATAGTTTTACATTCACGAGCTGGGAACATGATTGCCCGACACTTTTATCGATAGGCTTTACAACTGGATTGCTTCTTTCTCTTGCTCCGTTGCTTTTGGTCACAGCTACAGGCCATCAGTAATTATCAGTCAAAGCTTTAAAGAGTAAATAACAATAAGAAATGCTAAAGAAACACTTTTTTTAATGCAGAAGATGTGCTGGCTGTTAACATTGCAGGCAGAGGTCACAAAACTGGGAGAAAACTGAAAAATGGCAATTGATGTGAATTCCAAGTGAAATCGTCTCCGTTTGAGAAGTTGTTCAGTTTTTTGGGACTCTGCTCTAAAATCTTGTTCTGGAATTGAAGCACATAGAAGGAAGGATAAAAATTATAATAAAAATAAACAATCGGTTCACACATTTTGAGAGAGGTCCTTTGGTTCTTTAGTAAAAGCATACAAGGACACTTTGTGTGTATGTTACAAGAAGTCAGGAAGTTTCTCAACGCTGTGGCTTAGTTCCCTGGCTCATCATTTATACAAAGGATTACTCACTGAAATTGTTTTTGCATTGAATGTGACTAACTTTCATATGAAGTAATACATGAAAGCATTATGGCATTCAATAGTGATGCATTTAATGTTTAAAGACTATTAATTATGGATGATAGTAATACGAAACCATTAGTTTTACTGTATTGGGATATGAGTAGTTTTTAAGGACTTATTATGTTTAAGGTTTTTCTGATTACAATGGTTTCATATCTGAACTGTTCTGCTTGTTTTCCTGCCATCTAAATTCAGTTAAAATGTCACAAAATTGTTAAAACAAGAAAGGATCTTGTCAAATCTTAGCAGAAATCTTAGGTCTGTGGTTATTTATTGGAACTCCTTTCCATGCAAACGCGTTAAACAGGACTTTTGATTTTCAAAGTCCCACTCTGATCATGTTTTGAGCTATTTTAAAAGCGTTCGTAGTGGTCTTTTAATTATGTTTATGCTGTTTTTAGCCAAAATTGAAAACAAACTGTTGTTTTCTAAGACATTCTGTTGGTGTTTTCTAACTGCTCCTATTCACAAGGAATTGAACAAGGAAAGACTCAGAAAGGCTACTTTAAGCCTAACTTTCTTTATATCGTGAGAAAAATGTTACAAGAACATGTTAAATGCAACAAAATCACAATTTTCTGCAGAGGGGGTCTTTAAGAGACAAAACCAAATTTGTCTCTAGGAGAACTTAATTGGTCAAATTCAGAATTTAAGTGTTTTTTTTCGTCATAGCACAATTTCTTTTTTACTGTATTTTAAGAATGACACAAAAATGATAGCCCAAGAGAGAATTTAACAAAAATGTTGAATTTCTGTACCAATAAAAACATAACATTTATTTATTAATGTAGATTCACTAAGTATTTTTGATTTATTCAATTTATGTCCATTTTTCTGGACATTTTCTTTTGGACATACTAAGTTAGGTTACATTTAGTTTCCATGACTCAATCTGACCTCAGATTGAGACATCAGAGAATTGTAATCTTGTAGGTTTAACTTTTGTCCAGATCTCCAACAGAACTGCTTCTTTGCTACCCTAAATTTGATTTGCAGTAAGTCTATAATTTATTGTTTGATCTTTTAAATGAAATAACTTCAGTTTTTTTTTTTTTTTATGTGTATTACTTCTTTCTTCTTTTTTTTGTTTACTTTTGATTGGTTAGCCATAGGGTAACGTTGCGACATAGTTTGACGTGGTTTCATCTTCATGTTTATGCAGAGATGCAGGAATGCTGTGAAAACATGTCTGGCTCTTGTTGCCAGGGCTTTATGAGCCAGCAAAGCATTTAGGTGAAATTCGTCATTCCCTTCTTGTGTAATGGTGAGTATTTGAAGTAGCCCCCAAAACTGAATGTGCTTTCCCCAATCATGTTATTCTTGAATAGACCTCATATTCAGAAAGTGTATTTTTACCAAGGGATACTAAAATGATTGAATAATGGTTCCCAATACAGGTCATTTATATTTGAATTGCCGTAGCTTTTAACAGCTTTACACTATGAGTCACATTGTTTCAACAACATAATGGTAAAAATAAGAGCATCTTTTGTAAATGTATGTCATAAAGATCCAGTTCCGAAAATTGAGTTTTTGGTATATTTAAGCTGTTCTTGTGCCATTTTTCTGATGATGGAGTTACATCTGTAAAGAAAATTGAGCTTTAAATTGCATAACTAAATTTATTTTTTGTTTACATCCTTGTAAATCAGGAGCAGATGAAAAAATACCATTAGAAAAGTGTTTATAGAGAAAATACACTGGGCGAGCCTGAAGCCCCCTGTTCAGCTCCATTCTGATCCACTTGCAGACAGATCCATGTACGTTTTTGTTGTCTTTGTCCGAGTTTGCATCTGGCTCAAAACTGTACGGCAGGTTAGCTTCAATATTGCCCTCCGTTTTTGTTTCCCCGATAATGTTAGGTTAGGGGTGTGAGGGACTGTAGGACAGTGGGAGAGTGTGTAATTAGATAGCTTAGTTATGGGTGACGGTAAGGGAGGTTGGGGTTGTTCTGCACCAACAGTCCAACCACAACTCAGAGGCAAATTTCTAATGAACTACTGCCGCTCTGCAGAAACTATGCCCTAGTAAACATCACAGGTTTTTATTTGGCAGATTATCACAGAAGTTTTAGCAGCATCGCGAGATTATCAAAGGACTAAAAATGCTTTATAATTTGATGTATATTGATAGTCTGTTAAATATCTGTGTGGTCTTTTAGTAGATTTGCCACAATGATAGTTACATGGATGCTACTGATTGCCATGCTGGTGGCGCTGGTAAACGGAGCTTGGAATGGTAAGTGTTCCTCTCAGAAAGATATATATTCTTAACTCTAGGAAAAACGCTAGCTTTTAGAAGTTTGAACCCATGAAGGAGTGCACATTTAATGCAGCTTTCTGTTTTAAGGTGACAACTTGAATCGCTGTGCAGATGTCCAGTCGTCAAGCCCTGTGGTACCCCTAGGGTCACCAGTCAATGCCACCTGTGTCGTCGACAAGGGTTGCCCTCTTTTCTTGGGACAGGCTGTTCAACTTGAATGGCTTCTTGACAGTGAAGTTATTCCTGGCAGTACTGAGTTCAACAAGAATGAGACGAAGTCCACAGTTGCCATTTCAAGCTTTAATCACACGAAGGCCGTTCTCACGTGCTACATCAAAAACTTTGACCAGATTGTGGGAGGAGTGCAGATCCATGCTGGATGTGAGAAAGAATCCTCTTTTCATTTGTTCAATCAGATGTTTTTATGTGTTTTTCCAGCAAATGCAACCCTTTAGTGTGTAACAGTAGTGGTAAAATATCTGCACACTTAAAATATACAGATACAGTGGTGGACAAAATTGTTGGTACCCCTCAGTTAAAGAAAGAAAGTCCACAATGCTCACTGAAATGACTTGAAACGTTCAAAAGTGAGAATAAATTAAAATTTATTGAAAATAAAAATATCAAAATCAGCCATCACTTTTGTGTTTTTGATTAACAGAATTATTTTAAAAAACAAACTAATGAAACAGGGCTGGACAAAAATGATGGTTCCTCCATAAAAGACTGAGAACTATTCACAGCTATTCACATCACAGCTGTTTTCAAACCCATAATCATTCAGTCTGCCTATTTAAAAGGAGACAAATAGTCATGTTGCTGTTTGGTAAAAAGGTGTTTACCACACTGAACATGGACAACAGAAAGTGAAGGAGAGAATTGTCCCAGGACATTAGAAACAAAATTATAGACAAACATCGTAAAGGTAAAGGCTAGAAAACCATCTCTAAGCAGCTTGAAGTTCCTGTGACGACAGTGGCACATGTTATTCAGAAGTTTGAGATCCACGGGACAGTAGCCAACCTCCCTGGACGTGGCCAGAAGAGGAAAATTGATGACAAATTGAGGAGACCGATAGTTCGAACTGTATCCAAAGAGGCCAGGATAACCTCCAAAGACATTAAACCTTGTGCTATCTTAGATGACCCCACCCTGACTTTGACGTGTTCTTCCTACCATAACAAAGGTGGATAAAGGTGGAAAGATTTCATGTAATCCATGGACACCAGTGAAGATCACAAAGCACTGAAGAAAAAAGGTTCAGAGCATTGTCTAGTGGGTCTAGATGACCCAACTCCCAATGTTAAAGTGCCTAGGATAGCACAAGGGTTACAGGTGAACTCCTAGATCAAGGTACATCAGTGTCAGATCACACCATTCGTCGTTGTTTGAGCCAGAGTGGACTTCATGGAAGATGACCAATGAGGACAACACTGTTGAAAGGAAATTATGAAAAAGCAAGACTGGAATTTGCAAAAAATGCATCTTGACAAGCCACCAAGCTTCTGGGAAAATGTCCTTTGGATAGATGAGACAAAACTGGAGCTTTTTGGTAAGACACATCAGCTCTATGTTCGTATACTCAAAAATGAAGCATACAACCAAAAGAACACTGTCCCTACTGTTAAACATGGAGGAGGCTCAGTTCTGTTTTGGGGCTGCTTTGCTGCATCTGGCACAGGGTGTCTTGAAGCTGTGCAAGGTAAAATGAAATCTCAAGATGATCAAGGCATTCTGGATAGAAATGTGCTGCCTAGTGTCAGAAAGCTTGGTCTCAGTCGCAGGTCATGGGTCTTCCAACAGGACAACGATCCAAAACACACAGCCAAAAACACCCAAGAATGGCTGAGAGAAAAGCGTTGGAATATTCTGAAGTGGCCTTCTATGAGCCCAGATCTGAATACCATTGAACATCTGTGGAAGGAGCTGAAACCTGCCATTTGGAGAAGACACCCGTCAAACCTGAGACAGCTGGAGCAGTTTGCTCATGAGGAGTGGGCCAAAATACCTGTGGACAGGTGCAGAAGGCTCATTGACAAATACAGAAACTGTTTCATTGCAGTGATTGCCACAAAAGGTTGTGCAACAAAATATTAAGTTATGGGTACCATCATTTTTGTCCAGCCCTATTTCATTAGTTTTTTTTTAAATAATTCTGTTAATAAACAACTCAAAAGTAATGGCTGATTTTGATTATGTGATTTTCAATCAATTTTAATTTATTGTTACTTTTGAGCGCTTCAAGTCATTTCAGTCAGCATTGTGGACCTTCTTTTTTTAACTGAGGTGTACCAACAACTTTCCCCACCACTGTATCAATTTCTCCTCCATGATCCATTTCAAATACTTAGCACTTCTGCAAATTGAAGGGTGCCATCCATCCATCACTACCAAGTCCCTGATTAGTTGAAGTTAAACCTGGTACTTTCAACACGCAATCAACGGCAGCGTGTTTGTGCACACAGACCCCGATAATGGTCTTAAAAATGTGTGTGCGTGAAGATTTTGGAACGTGGAAGCCAGAAACACGCTTTTGTGTGAAAGTAGTCTAAGGGAATCTCTTCCTTTTCCACCACATTGGGATGCAGACAAGTTATTTTATATATTGACACCTAAATCCAAAGATGTGTCTTTGGACCAGATCATCAGTCAATCATTCGCTCTTTATCTGTGGTTATTTCAGAATGAGTTTGAAAATGTCCTATTATCCCATCTTTTGAAGTGAACACCTTTAAAACAAATGCTGATGTAAAAATTAAAGTTAATAAATCACACTTTCACATCCTCATCAATCCTCCATTCATGCATTTATTATGTTTTTGTTTGTTCTCTTTATCCGTAGATCCACCAGAAGTGCCACAAAATCTTAGTTGTCAGGCAAACCTTACCAGACCCATCTCTCTGACCTGCAGCTGGGATCCTGGGGAGCTGCAGACGTATCTTCACACATCTTACTCTCTCCATAGTAAAACAAGGTCTGACAAAAAACAAAATTCACACCGAGACAGTTGTGATAGGAAAAAATCTCGATCCTTTTACAGAACCTGGGAAGGTCGTGAAATGTTACTGTAATTAATAGTAGTCCTATTCCTCTTATTTGCCTAATATGTACATAGTAACCTATAGATTGTCTGTTAAGTTTACAAAAATAATCAGTGATTGACATGATATACACCCTCATTGAAGCACGACAGGTTTTATTTTGACATGCTTGTACAGATTTTGACACTCCCTGAGGAGCTTTTCTGAAAGTATTGATGATGATTTTTTTTCCCCTGCTGTTATTTTTTCCTAAATGAAGCAGCTTTTTCATTTACACAATTATACCTAATCTCCTGCAGTGCCTGTTTTATCAATATTTCATTGAAAATAGTGAAGACATTTCTTTGCAGGATTGGTAGCAATTTTTTCCCAGGACATGCAATTCTTAATGTCTTCTCATATGTCAACAAGAGGCTTCATAGTTTGACCAAAAAATAAAAACTCCCCCAGTTTTCTTTTGAGCAAAATGGATCATGCTGTTCTACATACAAACGCAATTCAAGATTCAGAAACTTTTCCACTTTGATCAGTTTTGATCATTTATTTTCATGAAAGAATTAAAAACAAGAACAGAACGGTGTAGTAAGCAGCTGAGCAACTGACTAAATAGTTAAATGAAAAATCTGAGAAATTAAAGAATAATGTGTCCATTTATGTGAAGTTCAGAAAATATCTTCCTTTATGTGTCATTTACAAAATTTTTGGTAAAGGCTGAGTAAAGTCCAATTTAATTTCCGTGGTATAATTTTATCATTTCAGGGAATCAAACTACACTTATGAAGCTCCTGCAGGAGTGCACCGCTATACAATCCCCCGCTCTGACCTGAGTCTCTTCTCTGACATGAACATATACGTGAAGGCTGTGAATGAACTTGGTCAGGCAATTTCAACTGCCATCACTTTGGAACCAGTCAGTTCAGGTAAGAAATGTGGTCTGGTTTAGTGGTAAGCAGCAGTGCCTCACTGCCAAATAGTTATTGGTTCAATTCCCAGCTGGGTCCTTTCAGAGAGGAGTTTTTATGTTCTGCCGGTGTGAGTGTTGGTTTCCTCAGGGTGCTCCAATTTCCTCCAGCAGTACAAAAACATGTTTTATAGGCTTTTTGATGGCTCTAAATTGCCATCGTAGAAGTAAGTGTGAGCATGTGGTTGTGGATCTCTGAATGTGGCCCTGGTTGTTGGGAATACACCCTGCCTAGCATGGCCTAGCTTGGCTCCATCGACCCAAGTCACACTTCTTAGAAGGAAGAGGCTATAATCTATGGATAGTTCTCAATAGATGAATGACATACATTTTAAAATATACTAACAAAAGGTTATCTAAAATAATCTAGTTATCTTTGTGAATTATTATATATATTTGTGGGAGTTAGACTTAAGCTTAACAAAGAAAAAATCCTTTATTGAAAAAATAGAAATCAAGCAGTTTACTGGTAAAAATGTATTTTGTGAGGATTTATGTTGAACCATTTAGATTATGGATTTACTTGTGATATCTTCTGATGAAAAAACCTCTATTAGTTTGACAAAAAGTGATCACTGTATTTCTTGTTGATTGGAATTGCAAGAAAACAAAACAAAAAAAGAAGACAGAATAAATATAACAGATATGTCACATGTAGTTAGGACAATTGAATGAATTGATTGAAAAATAGAAAAAGAAGAAGAAAAACATGTATTAATACACACATGTACATGTACATACATCTCTATACATACATCCACACACACATGTATGTGATTCCATAATATGTACATTTAATCATAAATACACATTTTTTACGTATACATGCAGTAAATTCATCCAATAAATATGAATTTTGTTAATTGGATTCTAATAAGTTACAACAAAAGAAATGGGAGGAGGTAAACCTTTATAATCCCACCAAAGCATTGATATTTTTGAAGAAGATTTAAAACGACTTCAGTGGTGCAGTACTGATTCTCTTGGCTGTTATCAAGAAACACTTTCCTTTTTTAATCAAAGCCTTGCTTTGCAAAAAAATAAAAGCTTTAGATCTAAAAATTTCCCTTTGTCGAAAAAAATGAAAATAATCCAAGAACGTCCTGATAGCCCTAATATTTTTATTTTTATTTTTTTTGTTAGCCAAGCTTGACCCACCAAAAATCGAGTGGATCACGGTATGTAAAAAACCTGGCTGTCTGCAGCTGAAGTGGATTCTGATTCAAAACAGTTGGATACACATCCGAAGTCTAAATCTGGAAGTCTTAGTTAAGGCAGCAGACAGCAGCAATTTGCCCATCAAACAGGTGAGTTCCAAGAGTTCACAGAATTTCAAAGAAAACCTCAAATAAAGAGTTTGAAAAAACACAATTGAAGTTTTTGGGCTCACATGAAGCTCATCTGCTTGAACTTTAAGTTGCATTTTTGTGTTTTGTGTCAGATTGACTGCAATAAGACCAAAAATTGTGATGTGGTGACCCTTCGCTCCCTCCTTCATGGGACTCAGTACTGGGTCCAAATCAGAGTCAGGGTCAAGAAAGGTCCCTGGAGTGAGTGGAGCAGCAGCCAAACTGGAGTCACTTTGGAGTCAGGTAGCCTTCAGATCAATTCAGAATGACACAATCAGCTCTTCCAACATCTTCTATTTTTTCGCCTTTTTTCTTTCAAACTATCTTTCTTGCAAGCATGCAAATGTCCTGCTCTGAACGTCCTTTTGTGTGGAGTATTGGCACACGCTCAAGATGACAATCTATAAACCTTTTCTTTATTTAATGGCCCCTCTTTTCAAATGGAAAATAAATGTTGCCTTTGACGTGCCATCATCCTTTGCTTTGCTTTTCAGCCCCCACTGGACGCTTTGATACATTGGCAAACGTATCCTGGTATCGCAAACCCACTCAACTAAACATAAGTTTGTTCTGGAAGGTATGCACACTATGTCCCAACACACCAGAAAATGATGCAACTTCAGTGTCCGATGGAATCTACAAGACCTACTTTCAAATAATTTCTCCCTCTTATTCCTTCACCATTTAGCCATCAAAACAATTTAATGCAAATGGACAAAATATCTCATACATTATCTCAAGGTCTCATAAACCACAACTGGGAATTCTGTGCTCAACAAGTTGGAAGTACTGCACTTTCCCGCTCTCTTCGAGAGTGAAGAAAGTCTATCTGACTGCTGTTAATAGAGCTGGAAAATCCCCTCCGACAGTAATTCACATTTACCCACCTCAAGGTAACTGAACTCTAAGGCCTAAGTTTGGTGCAGTTTAGAAACTGATTTTGAAAGGAAAAAAAAGGTTTTATTTAAAGTTTGAAAAAAAAAATGTTTCTGTCTTTGTCTGTAGATCAAACTACAATACAAGATGTCACAGCTGTTCCTTTAGATAACCAGTCATTTCTGGTCCACTGGACACATTTGGTCTCGACAGATCTCACTGGTTTTGTGGTGGAATGGAGACCGATGTTAAAGGAAAATCTCTCCCATGTCCATTTTGAAAAAGTGGACAAAAACCAAACTAAACTTATTTTAGCAGGTATGGACATGCCATTAATGTACTTACTACTTTTTTAACACTCGCTCTGCTGGAATTCCACAACTACTTGAATGACTTTGGTCATTTTAACCACCAGGACATTATTGGTATATACTTTGGATCATACTGAAAAGATCTTAAGCTACATTCACACCGCCCTCTGCAACGTGTGTTTAAGCGACCACTTCCAGTGAAAAGTCTATGCAAATGAACATGTATGAACGTTTTTGGCATCCACTTTAAAAACTCTTGCAGCATAACCACGCAGGTTCCTACGACAGTTTTCGGGCTGTACGTAAAATGAGCAACCATTGAATGAGCGTTGAAAAGTAAACCAGGGGACCCAGATTTGCTAGTGAAGTATGGATGGCGTCCCTTTTAACTCATGAAAATGCCAACCATTTGAACATAGATCATAGAGGAGAAATTATTAATTGTGTTGTTTGTGCCTGGCCAGAATGCTATGACATCAAGTCTTTCACATCTCGGAGTAGAGCTGTGAAAGGAAAAACATGGAACAAGATATTCGAGATTTGCTCTGCTTTGACATGTCAAGCCACCAAGCCTCCTTCAACTGTTGGTGGTGGACACTCGCTAGAAAACGGTGGAAAAAGAAGAAGAAGCCCCTCCTTGCTTGCCCAGTGTGAGCACCATGGGCTTACAAGAACCCGCACGTTTTCTTGAAAGCACATCACATACCCAATGTGTCCGTAGCTTAAGGATATTTTGGAGAATAGGAAAAAACACATCAGGATACTAAGAATTGAGTCTTCCTCTGTTACCAAAACATTATATTCTAATTAGTTTAAATTCATGGAATTTTAATGAATGAAGCTCCTGCTGCCAATTCATGGCAACCTCTGTAATGCTCTTTTTTTTCACTTGTCAAGACAATAGAGCAGGAAAAAGATGTAGCAAATAGTCAAATCCTCGACATTAAAAAGTGTGGAGTTGATTTGACTGCCATGGTCATCCAAGGTGGTAATACTCAGATCTCTTATTTTATGATAAAACAATGTTAGAAAAAGTCAGAGTGCTATGAATCCAAAGTTTCTTAACCAAGTTATGACAAATTTCAAAATGGCTGCCTCTTTCTAGTAAATCTAGTGTTCACCAGCCATGTAATTCATAGTGTACACGCATAGCTTTGTCTTTTAAAAAGGCTTTTTCATAAAAGTGCAAGATCAACTTCTTCCCATTCAGTCTGTCTGCGTGTGTTTAGCCGATGAGCAATGATCCACTCTAATCTCTTTTTTCTCATCAATAGGCAACTTTGAGCCCTACAAGCCCTATCGCATCTCTGTATATCCACGTTATAAGCATGGGATCGGTCTTTCACACTCTGTTATGGCCTACTTGAGGCAAAAGGGTAAGCCGCCAAAGACATGAGGATTTAAAAGAACAAGTAGAGGTGAAATTGTTCTCTTGCTGTTGTTTAAAAAGAAGAGAGAAAGGGTGGAGGTGCTTAGACAATGAGGCATTTTTGATGGAGTATTGCCCCCTTGTGGAGAGAAATAGATGATGTTTACTGGGTTATGGAGCTCAGCTGCGTTGTTTTCTGACATTTTCTGATGGGTTTTTTTCTTTTCTTTTTTAAAGCTCCATCCACAGTTCCGGAAATAAAAATTAAAAACACTTGGATGTCCTCCGTTGAGCTTACTTGGGAAAAAATCCCTTTAGATCAACAGAATGGATTTATCCAGCACTACACAATCTTCTACTGGGGGGAGAAAGAAGCTCTTAAGGGTACTTTTTCCACCTGTATTTTTCTGTCGTAAAATGTTTTTCTCATACCTGAGGCTCTTTTAATGTTCGATTTTTTTTAATTTTTTTTTTCCAGTTCAGACTGCAGACTCGAAAACAACAGAAATTATCCTGAAAAACCTTAAGCCTGAATCTCTGTATACAGCTTTCATGATGCTTGGCACATTTGGAGGCAGCCTCAACGGCTCCACAATTACTTTCAAAACGGACCACTTTGGTTGGTACTGAATTATTATTTGTCACAGTGTGCTGTTTTTAGTTTACATTTGTCAACTAATAATTACATTTTTTTTTTCTTCTCAGATATGATGATAACCGGATCTGGAGTAGGAGTTTTATTGATCATCATCATCGCTTTCTTAGCATTTTTCTCCATACAAAAAAGGTAAGAGGATCCTTACTCTACTTTAACCTGAAAGCTGAAAACCATGTCCATAGTTGTCATATTTTTTCTTTTCCAGCAGAATAAAGGTTCGACTTTGGCCAGATGTTCCAGATCCAGCTAACAGCAGCATTAAGAGATGGCCGCCAGAATCAACCCAGGTGTGAAATATTGAAAACCTGTTAAATGAAAACTCTCAAAATTAGGATCGCCCAAAAATAAGACGTATCTTACTATCGTTTATTGTTCACACTTCTTAATTTACCTATTCTAATTGATGAATAAGCTATATTTTAGGGGATAGTTCAGACAAAAACATCCATGATGGTTAAAATCAAAGGGAAAAAAGCAACTTATCTAAAGAAGGTGAAAGCCAAACCTATAAGGGACTTTTAAAAAATGTTAGTATATCTTAAAAAAGTTAAAAGTGAAATTTTTTATGTTATAGTTATTGACAGTTCAATATGTTAAAAATATTGTTTTGATTTTTTGAAGAATTGAACCTTTACTGATTCACTTATGCATTATTTAAGACACATAACATTTTTCAACAATACTGATAAAGTAAAATAAAAACCAGACGACCAAAAAACATACATTTTAATGATTGATGTCCAAATGTGCCTGGGACTATTTCAAAGAATTGTTTAATTCTTGAAATGTAATCATTTGTTCAGCAACAATTGCAATCCAACATTTACAGTCTTTAACATTGATGGATGGAAGGTTTGATAAATTCTTTTTTGCAAATTAACATTTTGGTGCCAAGTTTCTTGGTTTTTAATGGTTTATTTAAAAATATTCTTTTCGATTTGAATGAATTCAGGTGTACTTGCTGTTGGGCATTTCTGGTTATTCTGAATTTCCAATTTAAATATTTGCCATTTTCTTTTGACTCCTAAGAGAGAGACATCTCTGGACAAGCACGCAGCTGAAATCGAGGTTGTTCCTTCCATGAAAAATATTGGTTCAGCAGACTGACCGGGTTCTGAGATGATGCTAAAACTCATAAAAAAGGAGAAAAAAAGGGTGTTTCCATGAGAAACACATACATTTTACCGTAAAGATCATAAGCATATGCTTTTTCTTTTATTTTGTTTTTTTCAGTACACTCGTGGCTCGTGGAACAATGACGAGCCAAATCCGAAATACTTATCTCATCTAAGCTTTCTGGATCTCACCACTAAGCTGAGCAAAGAGGAGGATGATCTTTGGTTCAACAGTACGGAGGACACCAGTGATTTAGGAGAGTCCCTTTGTGGTTCCCCGCTTATCCCTGAATACACAGCTTCAAACAGCAGCTCTGTTCCCTATGCTACTGTGATATTCAGCGCTCCCTGCAACAGTCCAGCTCCAGAAGAACCCCCTGCATATCTGCGCTCTGAGTCTACGCAGCCCCTCCTCGAAAGAGAAGAATCTTTTAGTCCACAGTGCTATCAGAATGTGGTATCTGGGGTCAAATCTGAGCAGTGTTTCTTTGGACAATTCCAGGATTACATACCTGAAACTGTAGACGATCCTGCCATTGCCTGGGATGACTTTCCATTTCTTAGCGCATTATCCATGTATGATAATGAGAGTGACTGAAGCTCTTTTGCTCATGCTTGAAAAATGATGATTTTACAAAAGTAATTGGATAACCACAATGTCACATTTGTATACGATAAGGGAATTCTGTTGAAGTTACAATCATTTGATATTAAGGAATTTTAAGGATTGTTCAAAATGTATCTTTAATTGAAAGAAGTTGATTCAAATGGGATTAATTTTGACTGCTGTTTTCTTTAAAATAAAAGAGGTGCCATTTCAATCTGACACACCAGCTGTGACATGTTGCTGATTTCTTTAATGAATAAAAAATGTTTGACCTTGTGAAAATACATATAGAAATGTTTCTAATGATTTTTTTTTGTTGTTGTACTTTTGTTTTCACAGTTTTAAGATTTGCTGTCAATTTTTGCAAAATAAAAGGAAATATGTAAAATGTTGTTTTCTGGGCTCATAATGTTAAAGGTAAACATGAATATTTTCAAACCTTTTGCTCAATTATGTTGTAGAACAGCATAAAGTACAACATTGATTTGAACTTGATATTGCGTATTTATTATTTCTGCACTGCATATTTAAGCATCACATTAACAGTAGGCTACTGTAGTTCATTTATTGTTCCCGACCATATTAAACACACACTGAACTGCCTCAGCTTATTTAAAACATGAGGGTAAAAAAATCCTTAAATGTTGCTTGTATTAAGTGGATTTATGTGAAAGATAACCAACCAAAGTTTGACAGACAGACAGACGGACAGACGGACAGGCTGGCAGGCAGGCAGGCAGGCAGGCAGACAAAATTGCATTATAAGGACAAGTGAGTAGTGAGTTTCTGTTTGATTTTGTTTTAACACATGGACTGTAGTTATTAATGCAATGGTATCATGTAGTTTATGACTGATAAAATAAAAGTTTTTTCAGGATAATTTCTGCAGAATATACTTTCATATTGTGATGCATATATCTCCTTGACTGTATGGTCATGACTCCTTAAACAAATGTTACTTCATGAAAGTTACTGCTTTGAAGTATTACTATAACCTAACATAATAGCTCTATTGTAAATATGATATATAAAAAAGGTAAAGCTTTAGTCATCGATGTGCTCTGTGATTGTTAGCTTAGCCTAGCCATATGGTGGTTGTCGTCATTCGACTAGTTTTGCCTAGCCAAAATGGCGATCACCGTGTAGGGGTCGAGTGAGATTACTAGTCACGTTTCTTCACTTTGGAAGATATAATAGTCGATTTTTGGACTCGGCTCTTTTAGCCATGCTTACAAACGTTGGGCTGCGAGTCTTTCTGAAATCTTCAACGAACATTTTTCGAGGAAGCTCGTCTCTGAGCTCCGCGGCATCACTTTTACCTAGGAGGGGTCCCGCTGCGTTAACGCCAGATAGCAGAGGTAAGTTTGAAGTTTAGCTAGCTTAATAAATGTCTTCTTTGTTTGTTTGTTTTTTACCCGCCGCAAGGTATTTTGTAAGTGTCTATGCACGCCTTCTACGCGCGTAGCGTCCTTCATTTGAATGTAGCGCATTCATCACGTGGTCACCCAAATGTTGACAGAGACAGAGGCTGACACACCTCTGGGACTTTGCAGCCTGCGACCATCACTTCATTTGTTTTTAGTTTGAGCCACAATAGCAGCTAGAGTCCGGTCAAATGTAGGTTTCTGTGTGGATCCTATTCGTTAATGTGTCTTATTAATACTGGTTCATCAATATTTGTTTACAAAACAAAAACCATAAGGATTTCGCTTAGTTGTGATTAATACATGTTGTATTAATACAACATGTATTAATAGTGATTAATACATGTTGTATTAATCACTATTTTTCATGTAGACTTTTGGCAAACCGAAAAAAAAAGTATTAAAATGTTTATAATGTAAATTCTATGTGTGGGGGGAAACAACAATAAGTGGTGGAATGTTAAAACAATTAGTCAAGTTTTCAACACATCCCACTTTAGAATTTATACAATTCTAAGCTAAGCTTTAAAATCAATAATTAAAATGGTCATTCTATAGCAACGTTTTTTTTTTATCTTATACAATTTTCTAGTCTGACCACTTTCATATTAGTTGGCACCAATGTATCTAGGACAGTTAATAGAAAATAAACACCTGTAGTGTGTTTGTAATTATTATTATTATTATTATTTGATTACCTTACTCTTCCTTTTCTCTTCTATTTCATGCAGTACAATATTGTTTATTTATTTCAATTTTGTTATTTCCTGTTGTCATAAGTTGCCTTGCTCTTCCTCCTTGTTTCCCATGTTTACATTTAAATATGGGAGCTGTGTGAGCTGGTTTTTCTCTCAAGCTTTGACAATATACATGCCAACAGTCACGCATAACAAGACAGCAGAGGGCCACAAAGTTGTAATTAGTATTTTCATTCAAGAAGGTGGCTAATAATTTAGGAACTGTGTTTATGACCATGACTGAATTGACTCCAGCTCTTAGGAGTTATTTTTATCTTTAAAGTTAAAGTACCATTAGCTGTCACACACCTACGTGTGTGAAATTTGTCTCTTTGACCCATCCCCTGAGGGAGCAGTGAGCTGCAGACATAGGGAACCATTTGGTGGATTAACCCCCACCAATCCAACCCCTTACCCCTTGTGCTATCCTATGGCGTCAAGATGACCATTGACATGTTATTCCTACCATGACAAAGGTGGATAAAGGTGGAGAGGATTTTATGTAATTCATGGACACCAGTAAAGATCACAAATCATTGAAGAAAAAAGGTTCAGCGCACTGTCTAGTGGGGTCTAGATGACCCCACTCCCAATGTTAACGTGCCTAGTATAGCACAAGGGTTAATGCTGAGTGTCAAGCGGGGAGGCATTGGTCCCATTTTTAGTCTTTGGTATGACTCTGCTTTTGACTCTGGATTTGAATACGTGACCTTACAGTCACAGGGTGGACACTCTACCACAAGGCCACTGAGCTTTAGGGCTGCTGTGTATGTTAAGAAGCCCTGAATGTTTTATTTATTTTAATATTTATGTATTTTTATTTTTTTGTTGTATAAATAAGTTTGTATGGACGTTTTCATCTATTTAGAGTTAAATGGGCATGCTGTAAAAGGAAATTGTACTTTTCTAAAAGATTAAAGCTGAACTTGAAAACAAGTGATGATAAAACAGAGGGATTCTTCTTTGTTCCTGTGATCCTTATGTGAATGTTTCCCACAGTCTACAATCATCAGAGGACTGTCAAAGCAGACGGCACAAATCATGTTTCATTCATTGGTCAGATTTTAAATGAAGTCATATTCAAATGATTACATCTGTGGCGTAATAGTTTTAGGGGGGGGGGGGGGGGGGGGGGATTTGCCCCCCTGAAAATGCAGCCTCGGTGCCGAGGAGCCAAGAAAAACATGCTTCTTCCAACGGTTATGCTTCTATAGCAGAAGTGTTTGGAGCTTTGTGGATGAACGTTCTGTCATCCTCTGCATTAGGACTAATTCTCTGTTCTCAGGATCTCCAAAAGGAAGTGGGACTTAGAAAATGGTGGGGGCTCTTCCTGATGAGAGTCTGACAGATTGCATTCTCAGTTTGAATTTTGGGTCCAAAATATCACAATGCCATGTAAATGAAAATGCATTACACCCGGGGGAGGCGCTGTTGTGCAATTTCTTTTCAATTATGACACAAAAACACCACAGCAATTTACAATGCAACAGATTTTAAGTTACTTTAAAACCAATTTTTAATATTGCAAAATTCATCTTCAATGAATTATGCTAACAAAAACCCATGACACTTTGAAGTGCTATTGATTCTGTTTTTACTTTATAAATTTATTTAAAAAAAATGTAAGATTGAATAGTAATGTCTGATGATTCAAAGAGGTTCATTGTGTCTATAAAATTATACTGCTTATTTAAATTATTTTTTAATCAGACACTGGTTTGTTTTGTAATGTAAAACGTACCGACATGTTTCGGTGGAATGCCTTCCACCTTCATCAGGGTCGTCATCAGGTGGTGGTGTGTGACGTCTTTAAAAACAGATGATTGTGACTGAGGCGGAGTCACCTGTCAAACTTTGACAAGTGACTCCGAAAAATCTGACGAAGAAATCAGAAAACAAAGGAATGGTTTACATCGCCGTACATCAGAGGAATAACAGAACGCATCCAAAGGGCTATGAAAAAACATCACATCAGCACCCCAGTTGAACCGTATAAAAAACTCGGGCAAATACTTGTTCACCCAAAAGACAAGATCGAACAAAATAAGAAATGCAATGTCATTTATGAAATCCCATGTCACACCTGCAATAAAACATACATCGGAGGAACAGGATGCACCTTCATCACAAGAAAAATGGAACATCAAAAAGAATGTGAAAAGGAAACAAATAAAATACTAACAACAGCCAGACGACAACAGGCAGTACAAGAAAATGTGAAATCAGCCAAAACGGACCACTGCAAGCAGGAAAACCACATCATGGACTGGGAAAAGGCCAAAGTCCTCCGCACTGAAGACAACAAACACCGCAGATGGATCATGGAGCCGGTGGAGATAAGAAAGCGAGCCCACACTTCCATGAACAGGGATGAGGGGGCCTTCCTGCTCTCCCACACCTGGAGCAACATCCTCCAGCAAAATGGACATCAAGGGGCGGAGTCACTTGTCAAAGTTTGACAGGTGACTCCGCCTCAGTCACAATCATCTGTTGGTTCATCAGGGTCGTCATCAGGTGGTGGTGTCACACACCACCACCTGATGACGACCCTGATGAAGGGGGAAGGCATTCCACCGAAACATGTCGGTACGTTTTACATTACAAAACAAACCAGTGTCTGATAAAAAATAATTTAAATAAGCAGTAATTTCTGATATTTAATTCCTAAATTGCACACCTGAATTGCATATTGAAATGTCAATTGCAAAATGCATTTTCATGATCTTAACTTGTCAGTTAAAACTTGAAAAATACTTTGAATTATGGAATTTTAAAAAACCTCCATTATTATTCAATACTTCCCAAACTTTTTTTAGCCTTAAAAATCAAAGTTTATAGGTAAAAATGTTGATGTATATATTGATGGTGGAACCTCACTACACTATCATTGCATATGTGTCACATTTGGTGCAATTATTTCTATTGCAATAAAAGGAAATAGAGTTTTGCCTACCATCCTATTTTAGTCTTCTGCCCCCTAGTGTTGGTGTAATTGCCCAAATTTTTTGTCATGACCAATTCATAAAATATATGAACAAAAAATGTAACAATCCTTTTTTTGTAAGACATTTTTCCTTAAATAATAATTTTGTAGTTTTAAGTCGATTAATAAACATCTGGGGGAAAAAAATCCGAAAATCAGAAATAAAGAAGTGGCGGTATCAGTGTGAAGTTTCTGTGTTATGTCTTCAATGCAGTGCAACACCTTGCTTTACTCTGTCCTCACACCTAAAAAGCAAGTTTAACGTGAGAAAACAACCGGTCTGCACCATAGCGTTTCTCACTTTTTTTTCTTTTTATTTGCGGACAGCCACAGATACGCCACCCCTTCCTGAACAGGCCGAGGAAAAACAGAACTTGCAAAGGTTTTTCTTCCCCTAGTCAAAAAAATAAAACCTGCTTGCAAAAGTTGTATTTATTTTTTGGTTTGATTTAAAAAAAAAAAAAAAAGGAGACCGTTTAGAGTAGGCCTGCACAATTAATCGCACATTTACCATTATCGCAATATCAAACTGTGCAATATGTATATTGCAAAAGTCGGTGAAAATAGCGATAAATGGTTCTCTTAAATGTGCTAATACAATCTAATGGCAGCTTGAATCAGGGGTGTATTTAAGGATTCAGAAGTGAGCTAGTCTGGTGGTATTTGCACATGTGGTTAGATTTGTAGTGGAGACAACTGGCATCAGAGCTGTAAGGAAATCACCTATTTTGTGACAACTATCAAGAACCGCTTTCCTGTCACTATCTGAGATGCACATGGGCCTTTGAACTGCAGCACAAAGATGTTGCTCAGATAGTTTTAGTTGTGCTTTTAAGTTTGGTCCATTTTACGATCTCAAAGTTGCAGTGCAAGAGTTTTTCGAGCTGAATAAGTTGGTTGGAGTGTAAATATATGTAACTGTGGAGAAAGCTTTTTTTTGTTTTTATTCACCTGAGCTTACAACAGAGTTGGAGCACGTTAACATTGATCATGACCAAAAAAGCCCTCAAAAATGATCTTCCTGTGCAAGGAAATGCATCAGTTTGTATGTCTTTAGTGTGTCGGATCAGTTTCCTTTTTAAAGTTAAGCAAACTAGAATATTGTAGGGATATACAGGGATATTGTATCAGTGAAGACGAGCGTTATCAGCTGGTTTTCTTCCCCGTTTCTGTTTACAGTAATTTTAGGTAAAGAAGCAGTTGATGTAACAGTTCAATGTCTTCATTTACACTGCAGTGTGGGAACAACCAAAAACTGCACGGAGGGGGAAAATATTTCTCTTTCATTCCAACCAGGTTTTTCAAGGATCTCCTGCAAAAGCTGTAAAGCTGTTGTGTAAAATGGCCACAGTATTCTGACTTTATGCCAGTGTTTCTCAATTAATTTTTGCAAGGCCCCTCCTAGGAAAAAGAAAATGTTTCGCACCCCCCCTAACCCCCCACCCCCTCACACATTCGCCGCGGTGACAGTATATTAGTTTAGTATCTATAGAAATTGTGTAATTATACCTAAAATTGTATCTTTTAACATTAACAAAAGACAAAACAAAATAAATCCACTTTCAACAAATTTTAACTTTATTTAGCCACAGAAACCCTGTTCTAGTCTAAAACAAAAAAGAAGCTGAAAGTGCCTGTAATAAGAAATCTGTCAGTCCTTATTTAAACTAGAAACATTTTGACCAACTGAACCATTTGATGCTGAGAAAAATAATTGTCAATAGATAATATTAAATGTAAATTGATCTGAAATATTAACACAGCAGCACCAATATATTTAACGTTTTAAGTCTGAAGAAATAGATAAAAACATTGTGCTGAAGTTGATTGTTTATTTATGATCTCATAAAGTGCAGCTGTTTTCCTGCATTACCTGCTGTCTTTATGTCAAATACTGACATCAACTAAACCACAGACAGACAAAGAATACAGTAATGGAAAATAAAGACACGTCATCAAAATGACTATAATAGTTCATAAAGAAAGACATTATTAGCATGAGCTGAGTCACCTAAAGGCACGCCATGATCCTGGTGTTGCGCAACAGAGGGAGCTCTCCGCGTCCGCGTTCCTGAGCCCACTACCCCTCCCCTTTCATTCTAGCGGTGTGTGACAGGAGACAGGAGCAGCTGCAGGGACGGCAGTTCAGTTTGAGGCTGTTACAAACTCTGTGATAGAACAGATCATAAGAAACCAATAGGGCCGCAGATTTTTTTCCAAACAATGAGCCGCTGTCACCCCCCCCCCCCCCCCCCCCTTTGCGCCCCGAGCAATTGCCCGTATTATCTGTACCTAAAACCGCTACTACTGCGCCCCCCCCCCTGGCATCGCATCGCGCTCCCACTATTTGAGAAGCACTGGTTTATGCTAACAGAGTTGTGGGTCTTTTCTGTGTCAGTCGTGTCTAAAACTGTCCTCTTTTGTGTTGTTGATAGGATGCTGCTTTCCTCTAGCTTTTAATGCTCCAGAAGGTTTTGCTGCATCACAACCAGTAAGACAATATGCTCGAGTTGCAAAGACAAAAAAGACAGGTCAGAACTTTAAGCTGCATCTTTACTTACAAGCACATTTCCCCATAGCATTTATCAGAGGATGTGGTTTGTTTCAGACACCGGGAGCCAGCTCAGTGATCTCACTCCAGAAATGCTAAAGCTGGATTATGCAGCTGTCCCTCTTGCTCAAACGTAAATATACACACAGCATTCTGTCATATTTACATTAAAGCTACATATGCATAATCAGTTTTTTATGTATTTTTAACAGAACTGATGATATAGTGAAACGTTTGCTTTCTCTGGAGCTGGCAAGCCATGTAAGGATTTATGTCATCGTTTCACCTGACTGTTGCATTTTAAATGTTCTTATTTGTTTTCCTGAAAAATGTTCAAAGACACTTACCCCCCCCCCCCCACCCCCAAACAAAAGTCATTCTTAGCAACTTGGCTACATCTGTGTTTCCAGAGTGAGAAGCTCCAGCTGAAGAAGGAACAGCTGATTGCAAAAGTACAGAGGGATGAGACTGACCGCAGCTCAGTGGAAGTCCAGAGTAAGTGTTTTCGGTTCTTGCTCTGAGGCAGCGTAACAGCAGATCTTTTGAGAACTACCGCTAGCGTGAGCATCTCATAAAGAGAAATACTACCACGCACATGGCAGAGCAATTTTGGTAGCCACAGCTTTGAAATAGATTTTGCTGCATGTGGTTTGATGTTCCACGGCTGAATTGACAACCACAGAGACCAAAATCTAATTTTTGACTCACCAGACAAGATGGCTGGAAGATAAAAAATTAACAAAAGCTACCAGCCAAATGATCCTATTATTTTGCTAAGAAAAAGTATAGGTGTTAGTGTAAAAAATATTACGTTAAATGCAAACATATTACACAATAATAAAAACGTCAGATAAAAACACCTTCTTTTTTTCCCTAAGGAACTCCTTTATTGATTTCAAATGAACCTTTGCTCCCTGCTTTTTCACGCTTTCTATGAAATGTTTTATTTTCCATCATAAATAAGTTTTTTCTGTTTTTTTGCTGAAAAACTCCCCCACGAGAAAAGGGCTTTCAGTCACCTGTAGTCAGAACAAACTGTAAAGTCAAATTCAAACCTGCTGAGAAAACGAGGACAGATTTCCTAAAGGGGAGCAGACTGACAGAAAAAGCACTTTTTTCCTAATTCTGCCTCCAGTTGATTCATTTTTACATTCAATCATGACAGAAACATCCTAAAAACATGAACATGTATTGGATTCTTGCCATGATGTCATTGACAGTAAAGATGCAGCTGAACACCGGCTCTGTAATGTTTCAGAGGCACTTCTAATAAAGTTCCATACAAAGTGGGTTCATGTCTGTCTTTATGTTTATAAAACACAGTTTTTATAAGTGTTCCATGAATTAATTTTGTACCACGTCTTAAAGGCCGCTCTGAAAATATAGTCTGACTTTAAACCGGTCCGCGATCACTCGTTTGCATAGCGTTTAGCCTCCAAATCAACATTTTTTATGAGAAGTTATGTTGCTGCTTGAAGTCCAGCTTTTTCTTCTAGTTCTTTCTGGATCCCGATCAAATATTCTGCTGCTTCTTCAGCCAAAGGCTACACCAGGGTTGGTCAAACCTTCTGACTCGAGGGCCACAAAGGGTTCAAAAATAAAAAGCCCCGGCCGGCTCCTTTGTTGCCAGGGCGTAGTGTCTGGGATCATCATCAAGCTGGAATGTTTCATCCTGAATGATCTCACTGATGGAAGGAGGTGTTTGACCAAAATCTTGCCAGACATGGCCTCATTCGTGTTTTATATAATACAGATCATGTCATCCTGGCCCCTTTACAGAAAAGCGTCTCCAAAGCATAATGCATCCATCCCCGTTCATTGCAGGGGATAATAGTATTCTTGGGATGCTACTCTGCATTTTTCCCCCTCCAAACACGGCACATGGCGTTTGTACCAAAGCGTTCCATTTTGGTCTCGTTTGATCACATGACATTCTCCTAATTCTCCTCTGGATCATCCAGATGGTCTCTGGAGAACTTTGGACAGATCTGGAAATCAAGGAGGGGAACCTTTGGAGTAATGCAGCATCTGAATCTATAATAACATAGTGTATTACTATGAGAGCTTAGGTCAATGACCTAAGATCTAGGTCATTCAGTTCTTGGGTTTTTCCTCAGCATTTCCTAGATCGCATTAAACCCAGGATCCTCTTAAAGACGTAACAGGTCTGTGAAGGACAGAATTCTTGCTTTGAGCTAAATACTTTTTTTTTTCTGCATCACTATGCCAATAGTCTTTAAGAATCCTAAAATGCATTCTTTCACAGCTGAAGTGTATCTATTCTGAACATTACAGGCCTCTCTCCTCTTCTTACGTGGTACAACTTGCAAAATCGGTGACTGACAAATACTTTTTTGTATTTATGTATATATTGATATAATTGTTTGAATCCTCTCACTTTTTTTTTTTTTTTTTCGTTTCAGTCGCTATTTTAACTGCCAGAATTCGAAACTATGGGGAGCATTTACAGAAACATCACAAGGTGAGTCACAGTGGATGTTCTGCTGTGTCTGGAAGATGAGCTTTTGATCTGGCCTACAGCGGTGACATCACAGGTTTTTGGGGCTACTCGCTCATACTATAAAAGCTTTGAGCTTCCTGTCTGCCTTCCTTCCTTTGGTGTGAGGCGTGTAAGTTCACAGGATTTCCTGTGTACTCCTCTGCATTGAAAAAAAAACGTGAATAAACAACGGCATGGTTGGAAGTTTCCATGCTGCAACAGGCTGTAAAGGTTTCAATTAGGACTGCAGTGGACCAAGTTTAGAGCTTAAAACTAGGGGAGGGGGATCCTTGACCAACATGCAAAGAAGTATTCATATGAAATAAGGTTTAGAAGATTGTTTTGGTTTAATTGGTTGTCTTTTATGAATTTGTGGTTCACTTTTACGTCCCTCCCGTCATTCTAGGACAAAGCTAACAAGAGGCGGATGCTCATGGCGATTGACCGAAGGAAAAAGCTTCTGAAAAACCTACGATTGGTGCGATATGAGACCTTTGAGAGAGTTTGTGAGCAGCTTGGCATCACCTACACTTTCCCTCCGGAGTACTACCGGAGGGCCACCCGCCGCTGGCTGGCCAAGAAAGAATTCTGCATTAAGGTAACAAACAAACCACAAGTCCTGGAATGTTTGCTTTTTTTGTTTTTTTCAGTAAACAGCTGGTTGCTGTTTATGGTGTTGCTTCTCACCATAGTGCTTTTTTTTTTTCATCTCTCTTCAGGTCTTCAAGGCTGTTCAGAAACAGAAAGCAGAGCAGAACCTGAAGATGAAGCAGAATTTAAAGACCACAGAAACAGAGGAAACTAAGGCCACAGCAGTTTAGAAACAATTAAAGACTTTTTCTCAAACATCCCTTGTCTTTTAAATGATTTCTTTTTCACTTTCAGTTGTGTAAGGGTGGCGTACATTTTCTGTCAAAATAAAAGTGCTCAAATAAAAGTTACAAAAATGTCAAATGCAATTTTGTTAAAAGTGTCTGTATGTAACACAAAGCACTGAAACGAAGACCTCGGGTAAGAACGGTTGGAAAATTGAATGTTCAGTATACAAGTCTATTGAATGGAGGGTTTTCCAAATGTCAGAGACAAACCTGGATAAACATAGTTGCAAAAAGTTATTGCAGGATTTACATTTTTAGCAGTGAGTGGACTCTGTGCAGAAGAAGATTGAGTGAAGTCAATTAGAACGAAATCTAAAAAATGCAGTGTATCTCCAGAGCTTTCATTTTTTTCTACCTGAGAAGTGGCTTTATTTATTTTTTCTTTAACCCCATAAGACCCGAGCTTTTGTTTGACATCCCTTTTTTTTTGACAGCTCCCCGGTTAAGCAGAATAAACTGCTGTGGTAATAAAAACCCCAAATGTGATTTCCACGCATGTGGATGCCAGGTCTTAAGAAGTTCAAGCATTTACAGATGGCAGTGTTTCATTTCTCTGCCTAATTTTCCCTCAAGGTTCAGCATCACCAAACATTAAAACGTCGTCTTCTGTTACCTCAGATCCTGAGTAAATCCTTATCATGCTTTTGCAAATGCCGTGGGTGACATGCAAAGCTACATGATTAAAACCTCAACTTTGAGTGGCAAGGATGTTGTGCAGTTGCGGGTGTCATATTAATGTGTAGATTTGAGGTGCTCTGACGATGCTTTGCATGACTTCCCTGAACTGTGCATATCTGACGTCAGATCAGAACCTCTTAAATCTCTTTAAAAAAGGAAAAAACGTGTCAATGACCTGAGGCATTGGACCTACACCCACCTCTGATGTCAAAGCAGAGTGGCGGTTCTAGTTAATTTGTCCTTTGAATCGGCACAGATCTTTGTCATCCCCAGAAGCAGCAGTTTGTCACCAGCGGCAGCAGCAGTTCACAGCTCAAGTTAGTCACAGTTTCCTGTGTGGTGTGCAGCTTGTCAGTTCGATCAGGAGAGGCTCAGACTCTCAGAAACTTCTGGTAGGTGACACACGTTTTATTCATTATTTCTGTTGATCAATTAGACGGCAGAGAATAATAATTATGTGAAAAATTGACTATATGTTCAATCTGTCAAAATATATGCATTAAATATAGTCAGATTGGGGGTGGGAATTAATACGATCTTTCTTCTACCCACTCATATTTGAGCGCTTTATCAGTTTCTACAAATTGTTTTGTGATTAGTACAATTCAGCTTAAAGCTTTTAATGATTTTTTTTCCGCACTTAAGCATAATACAATTCTCTATTTTATAGTTTACCTTTAAAGTTCTTTACATGACTGATTGTGCTTTGATTGTTGTAACCTTTACTAACCTTTTTGCAGCTAGACTATGGTCATGCAATCCAAAATTATGACCTGTAACGGATTAAAAAACGTTGAGTATTGAAAGAGAATGAGGTTAAACTTTGTGCAAACTTTTTGAAAAAACTGCACAACTTATGAAAGACACTAAAAACAACATAGATGCATCAAATTGATCCTAAATTAAAAATGCATAAATACATACATTCAATATCATATATTGATTGAAATTGCAGAGGAGCTTAAGACTAAGACATGCATTTTAATTTTAGGTCAACTAAATAAATTTAAATGATTTTCTGTAAAAAAAAACAATTTAAAAAGTTGTCATTGTCACCAATGGAAACCTTTTTTCAGGTGCTTTTGTATTTTTCTTGGCAGTTAAATAAACTCCACCCATCCAAATCATTGACATGTCAAACCCTGTGGTGACCCATCAGCCTGGTGCAGGTGGATATGGGACAAATGTTCAGACAGGGGAGTGGAGCACGGGCTTGTGCTCCTGCTTTAATGACTGCCTCATCTGTAAGCACGAATTTGTTCACACTATCTGAGACACACTTGTTTCATAAATTCTCTAATACCATAACCTTGTATTTTGCAGGTGCCTTGGGTTTTTTCTGTCCAGCTGGACTGTCCTGCTACACAGCACACAAGTATGGAGAAAACTTCTGTTTGGGTTGTGTACCAGGGGGCATGACAGCCATGAGGACTCATATGAGACTCACTTATGGTATTCAGGTAGGTGTTTCAGATTTGTCGTTAACGCTTGTGAAAGATGGTGCAAGAGTTTTTGTTTTTTCTGAAGTTGTGTCATTAACACAAATTTTTTCACATTTCTTAATACAAGGGTGGACTTTCCGTTTGCTAAATCTATGTTGTAATTCTTTGACCAACAGGGAACAGTATGCAACGATGCCATTATGGTCTTTTGCTGCGGACTTTGCGAAATGTGCAGGATGGCTCGGGAAATCCGCATCAGAAATGGAGAAGTGTCTATTTAACGAGATATATATAGTAGAAATCACGTGGAGGAAGTAGCTGTATATTTCTTCAACTTTGGTTGCGAACAAACAGCAGCTACCAAGGTATTAATAATAAGGTTTAATCAACTTTGTTTTACTCAGTTTAATGTTTCCAAGTGTTAATGTTTAACAGAAACTCATAATAGTATGACAGCATTTTTTTAACCGTTTTTATGGTAAACAATTAAAATAACTGCAAAAAATGATCAAACAAAGTGCATCAGATCAGTTTAAAACAATTATGGAACTTTTAAAAACATTTCTAGTTGGGTTATGGTTCTGCAACCAAGAGCAGAACTGAGTTTGTGACTTGCCCCTTATTGTTTCAGTGAAAAAAAAGCAAAAAATTATGTTTTATACCTGCTTAATGGACTTATCAGCTGCACCAATTTATCATTTGAGTTCAGAACCAGCAGTACTTTATGACAGAAGCTTTACATCAGAGCTTAGTGTGCTTAGGTTTCTTCCCTTATCAGCATTTGGATTTGATCTAAATAGAGAATGTTCGCCTTCAGACGTGTCAATGCAATGACCTATGAAGCCACATGCTACATCAACACCTGGGGGATATAACAAACTGTGGTTCTGAAGACACCTCTACAATGGAAACTACCACAGAAGCTCCTTTTTAGTCTTTCAGACATGCGCAATCCAGCTGTGGACAGATTGCGTCAATGTGACAGACAGCTAACCAGAAAAAAAAGGGCCTAGTTTTGTGGGCTTCTTTCCACCCGTGTCTTATTTTAACTTCTAGGTTTCTTGTGTATCATTTTTCTAAAAATGAAGCTGAAATCGTTTGTCCTTTCCAGCAGTGGCCTTATGTTCAACAACAGACTTTCTTTTTCCTTTTTTTTTTTTTTTTTAGCAAAATCAAACACTGACCCTGACAGAAATTCAAATTTAATGTGATCTGACATACATAAGCATTGACTTTTCAGTTCAGATGCGGTGCATATTTAACCAAGGTATCATAAAAAGTGCTTGTGTTTACAAAATAAGTTTAAATAAAATAGACAACAGTTTTATTTCACCTTGGCAGGCTTTTGGATCACTACAAGTAAACATGAGACACGACTCTGTTAGCATCCTTGCCCTAATGAGCTGTCAAGATGAAAGAGGAACCTTGAAACCAACCAAGTAATATTTTATTCAAATACCTACACAAGTCCCCACTTAAGTAAATCTTGGGTGAAATATTTGTGTTTCCACAGGATTGATTTAATAAGTAACTGAACTTTATAAATGTTTAATTTACATCACAAGGAGGATTTTTCTTTCTTTGTACTTTCTTACTTTCTTACTGATTTTTTTTTCTATCTACACTCCTTTTTTTCTAATTATTAAAAAATGTCAGTCAATTCCACTTTTGGATTGTTCAAGACCAATTCTGAAAATGCAAAACATGCTGTTCTAGACTTGATTTTTCATACAAATCCTTTACTTTTTTTTCTGTCAAGTTGATAGACAATAAATAAATTACAAATGTTATGATGTTGCATATCTCGTGTATTTGTTTCAAAAATAAATTTTACCAAATTATAAGATCTGGTAAGTTTTTAAGTTTTTATAAATATGTTTTGTCCAAATGAATCATTGAAGAATCCCATGGTTTCTTGCACCTGATTGTTTAGGGGCTTAAACTGAATGAATTTGAATTATAGTGGCTCTTTTGCTTTACAGTTAATATTGCAAAACAGGACAAATATCAGCATTACAGAACCTAATAATGCAGTGTTAGCATTAGAGTGAATGTCACATAATGTACATTTCAGATTTGTGTTGTGGTTAAAAAAGTGATTCATCAATTTTGGTAGGTCTGACCCACTAACTTTTCAGAATAAGGCTGAAACAAGAAGTTACGCAACAAAGCGGAATCTTATTTGGTTAAAACATTGACCTGACTTAACACAAAAATGAGTAATGGAAAGACAGGTGAACCATCATTGTCCCATTAAGTTTAACTCAATTTACTGCACTTTTGTTTGACACAGGCCTCGTCTGCCTTCCTTTTATTTATTTATTTTTTTAAGAAGGCATATGAAACAGAAAAAAAATTGATAGTACATAGTTTTTGGGTTTCTATTTATTTATTTTTTTAAATGTAAAAGGTTGTTGTTGTTTTTTTATCTCTATTCGGCGTACTGGTACGTCCTGACGTCACTACGCAGTGATTTTTTTTTTTTTTCTCCGTGGCCTGGCAACCAGAAGAGGCTTTGGAAAACAGACAGAGCCCCTTAATAGCATCCACTCCGTTCTCTTTAGAAGACTTAACATTTTAAATCCCAGCATGTCTTCAAGGACTCTACCGCTGCTCTTTATTAACCTCGGTGGAGAAATGTTGTATATTCTGGATCAGCGACTTCGAGCTCAGAACATACCGGCTGACAAGGCTAAGAAAGGTAGCTAGCTTAGTGGCTAACCACACTTATTTGACCTACAGCAGTTTAACAGTCGTGATGAGACGAAATTAGTCACTAATTCTTTGGTCTGTTTATTTTAATATTTGGACGTTTTTATTGCTTCTAAAACGTATAAAGTATAAGTAAAGTCAAGAGTTAATGATAATAATCTGTCAGTCTGCTGTTGACATTTGGGAACACCACCGCTTTAGAAAATTACAGCCTAAACTAAACCATTTAACTTCTGGAACTCTTGCATTTCCTTTGAATTAATAAAGATTCTACAATTGCTGGATGGATAGAGGAGGACAGAAGGAGAGGTATCAGTAGTGCTCAGTTTAATAATGCAGTTCTGCATTTATTAGCAGCTCTCTGCGTTGCTTTGGCTTTGCTGAAACTCATGCTCTGCAAAAACACTAGCATTGAAGTATAAGCAGTAGATGGCATCGTTATTGTTTTGGGTTGTTTCTGCACCAATCAAACACACTTTATTACTTGTCTTATCGGCTGCTAAGGCTTTTGTTGTAAAGCCAAGACTTGCTTTTTTTTCAATTTAAAACAGATATTTTCGTTTTGTTTGATCTGCTACTGTAGTATTTACAGAACTACATATAAAGCTCCTTTCATACACTGAGACAATTCAAATTGATTTAAATGTATCCAAAAGATTTGACGGAACCATACTTTTAGAAGTCCATCTGTATTATATACTAAATGATGTGGTTCACAACAAACATAATTAAAAACAATGTTTTTTTTGCATTTTTAGACTTCTCTAATATGTTTTAATATTATCATTAATGTTATCTTCATGCTGGTATAGGTTGAAATGCAAATTTAGCAGTTGTTCAGTGCTTAAAACTTTTTAGTGCTAGTCAAATAAAAGAAATAAAATGTCTTAAATGCTCGAAAGTTAAAAATCCAATCATTACGTTGTCCAAATTGCTCAACAGATCTTTAATGAAGTGTGTCAACATGCTGCCGCTTTGTAAATGCAAGACTAAAGGAATTAAGTTGTAGATTAACTAGGTTTGGCAAACATGTTTAGATTGCTCCTCTGCTTGCTTCAAAGTTTACATTTTGGCAAACGTGTCTGTCTGACTTCTGCTAACTCTGACCTTTTCTGTTGGATGGTTGACCAAACTAGTTATGAACGACATCATCACCACCATGTTCAACAAAAAGTTCCTGGAGGAGCTTTTTAAACCTCAGGAGCTTTATTCTAAGAAGGCGCTGAGAACTGTGTTCGACAGGCTGGCCCATGCATCCATAATGAGACTCAACCAAGCTAGCATGGACAAGGTAAGTCAACTTTTTGATTTTCTATTGTCTATTCTAGTACATGAATCTCTTACCAATGAAACATAGTAATAGCATTTAAATTAACTCAAATAAATCTGCTTTTTAATTAGTGTTTTTCTTGATACTTTACAGCTACTTTTAAAATTGTATGTGGCTCCCTCTGCTGTTTAAAGCCCCAAAACAACAGACTATAATATTCTGATGAGATGCTAAAGTTCTGTGTCCATCCTCCTTTCCAGCTCTATGACCTGATGACCATGGCTTTCAAATATCAGGTGCTTCTCTGTCCCAGACCAAAGGACATCCTCCTTGTCTCCTTCAACCACATGGATGCAATCAAAGACTTTGTTAAAGATACTCCCAGCATTCTCAGCCAAGTTGACGAAACTTACCAACAGCTCATAGAGGTATACTAAAACTGTGAATTCAAAGGAATCTCTCAATAAGTGTGCAACTACACAAAAAACAACAGAATAAATCAAATGTACTGTATTTAATATCAGTTGTGGAAGCTGTCAGATTCTGGAAAAAAATCTTTTTTGTTTACTTTCCCCAATATCAAAGCAGGCTGTGATTTTATTTAATATGTTTTTCTTTATTTCACTCTTTAGATGTACACACCTTTATGTAACGGTGAGTTCCAGCTGATTAGACAAACGCTGCTTATCTTTTTTCAAGACATGCACATACGAGTGAGTCCATCCCTGAGAACTATTAATTACAATCCTTATTTGTTCCTTTTTTTTTCTCCAATATTTGAGAAGGTTTGTGTAATTCTATAACATTTTTTTTTTTTCAGGTTTCAATTTTCCTGAAGGACAAAGTTCAGAACTCAAACGGTCGCTTTGGTCTTCCCACTAGCGGACCAGTGCCGCACGGAACGCAGGTCCCTGGCCTGATAAGGTGCACATCATTTTCTCTTTTCAATATACTTTACAAAAAGTCAACTTTATAGGCCTAGTGATTTCACACTTGGCATGACTGTGATGTTGTGAATTCTGACAACTTAGGATTTTTAGCTGCACTGGGGAAGAGAAGACCAGGCTGCAGTTCAACAATGGAGGGAACTACACTTCAGCCATTCGGGAAGGATCTTTTGAGATTTTTGGAGACCGAGTTACAAAGTTAGGCACAAACATGTGAGTAACGTGACACTGGTCTTGTTTTGAATGTGTATGAATTCGTACACCTGAAATATGTCTAGTTAATGATCTGTTTATTGACGGAAACTCAATTTTTTTTTACCAAGCAGCAAAGAATCAATAAATCAACGAATCACCGTGTTCCATCTTCCTTTCTATGTTTGTTTTTTCATCTTTATGTTCTTTTCACTTAGGTATAGTGTAAGCCGCCCTGTGGAAACTCACATGTCGGGTACATCTAAAAGTTCAACCCAGCACACAAAGGTGAAACTTTCAGGATTTTTAATATTGCAACAAAGAAAAAGTTCATAGCTGCAATTGTTGTGTCAGCATGTTTTTTTTCTGTCTTCACCGTAAAACTGGACGCAGTACTACTCAGTGTTTCACGACTGCTCCTCGCTTCCAGACCCATCTTATTTCATCTTTAGGACCCTTTAAGACACTGAAAACATCGACATGTTGTTGTTTTCCAACAGGTTAACACGGCTCCAAACCCTCTGGCCAAAGAAGAACTGAACATGTTGGCAAGGCTGATGGGAGGATTGGAGGTTCAGAAAGCCGGAAGCTCAGACACCGCCTTCCGAGTAAATCTGTTTGCCACAGACGAGGAAGAGGAGTGAGCGTCCACATTTCTAGTTTCTAACATTTAATCAAAGATTTGTTGGAAAAAAATACAGTTTAAGCTTTTTCTTAATTACTCAAAAGATGCATTTTTGTATTTATAGAGAAGCATTGATAACAAGACCTGATGAGCTTTCATATGGAATCATAAACATTCAAGCTACAAAGGTAAACAAAAATACTCTTCTCCTCCTGAGCTGCATGGCAATTATTTGAGTTTTACACCACATTTTATAGACAAATATTCTTGAAAACTCAAGCTTTAAAGTTTATCTTCCAGGACCAACAGGTCAGTGCAGAACTGACAAAGATCATGGGGGAGTTCACAGACTCTGGACATCAGTCTCCCAGTTCAAGCAGCAAAGGAGACGACCTTTTGGCTATGATGGACGATCTGTGACACATTTAGCTCGTCTGCAGGCTTAAATTGCAATGTACCTCAAAAGGGTGCACATTATTGAGGGTCGGTCAACGGTCTGAAACTGCAAAAGCACCGCTGAAGTGTCACACGCACCCAAAAGACTTTCCTTTAAGGGTGCTTTTAGGATGCCAGAATACGCAGACATGATAGTCAGATTGTTGGCTGTATATTTCATTTAACAACAAACAGGTGAGTCTAGGTATAAAAGGCATTTGGGGTCTAGCAGTTTGAAAACTGAGACAACCTAAGTGTCAAAATGTTAAAAATAAAGATTATCATTGTGTTTATATGTCAATAGGAAAGGATCTCTTGATATTCTATCATGAGGCAACTGTTTATTTACAATGTGTTGTATACCTAATGCACTTTGGCTAAGTTTTACTGACATAAATATTCTTAATATCGACATTTTCCATCATGTAGCACAATAAAAATTGTGTTTCAAGGAATTGATTACAAAACCCTGTCTGTCATCAATTTACCTGTTATGGCCACCTTCACCAGTGTGATGAGCCTGAGACAAAAATGTATAAATGTTTACCTCTCTAATAGTTAGAAACTCTGCACAGATTTTGCACTAAAGTGTTCCTCCTTTTATCGCTGCAGTTGTTGTTTTCTGCAGGGATTTCTGCTGAAGCGCCTGCATAAAGCTTCAGGTCATAAAGGCATTTCTAGTTCTCATTGTGTCCAAATGCAATGAAAATCAGAAAAACTCCCAATGGCTTCATTTGATTGTTTCTTGTCTGATACGGCAGCATTTGATTTCATTTAGATTGATGCCTTGCATGGGTTAGAATTGGACCATTCTTGCCAGTTTAATTTCTTTGTGTTGTCGATTCCAGAAATGACCACATGAATAAATTCATCAATCACCATTTTAGTTGATATTCACGTGTGTCATGATGTTCAATTAAAGGTATGTTAGACACACAGAAAGTTATTTATACATGTGGATAATCTCAGTTACTCCAGATTATTATTATTTATGTCTTGGTGTAAATTATCATTAAAGTTTTTTTTTTTTTTGGTTTTAAAGGAGTTTGTTCAGCATCATTGCAGTATACACTAACAGGGCTACAGAACATCTTAAAGAGGAATGTCCACTCACCCAACTAACCTACGATATCTGTGAATCATGAGAGTGAAAAGTGGAGGATGATTTATCCCTTATTACAGTGTTCTAACAGAAAACTACACGCCATAAGGAAAATATTTTTGATACCAACAGTATCGAAAGGTTCTTGCTCAAGGTGTTTACTTATCAGAGAATATTTATTAAAATTTAAAAGCAGAAGAAAGTCTTATTGAAATTACTGAATTTTCATTTTCAGTGGATTTAACCGAAATTTGTTTCTAGTTATGAAAAAATCACTTCTGTTTGTGGATCCATGTAGATGCTAAATGAAGGTAATTTTGAAGCCGACGTGGTGTGATGCATATTTCTAAAGTCATCATGGGGTGAATACATAATCAACCTTCGTGGTTTTCCTAAATCAGGGGTCTGCAAACTGAGGCTCCAGAATCCTATATGTGGCTCTTTTACCCCTTTATAATGGCTCTCTGACTGAAGGAAAATAAAATAGTATTTTTAATAAGTGAGGGTTACTACATTAGCCTTGATTTAATTTAGATTTGTTACATTGGTAATCATTGGATTGGAGTTAAAACCTAGAAATAAGATTAAAGATTTTTGCATCTCTGCTGACATCAAGAGGCGTTGTTCGTTCTAGACTACCTCCAGAATGCACAGATTTCAAAAACTTTACCAGTCTGATCTTTTATGAGTTTAAAGCACAGATGGATGTCATGCTGCACAACAATGGTTAGTAGCTATCGAGCCAAAAGAGAACACTTTTTGTGTATTCATATTTATAATAAAGTGTTTTCAAATTTTCCTAAACAGTAAAATAAGACTTTGTGGTTCCTACTAAGATTTGAACAGTATGACACAGGCCCAAATAGTTCTTAGGCTTGGATTGCAACTTGTAGTTGATCAGATTGAACAGAGGGGGGAGCTGCAGGGCTGCTCGTGACTGTTTTCCAGATCTCCAAGCCCTGCTAGTTGATGATTAGCTCAGTCAGATGTTTCCACGTTCTGATTGAATGAACACACCTGATCCAGGTAATTGGTAGCAAACGGACCAAGGCAGGGTGGTAGATCTCTACCAGAATGAGCAGCCCTAAAATGTTAAGTTCTTTGCCTTTAGGCATCTCATAGTCCAGCTCTTTATTATTTCATTTGCAGAGTTATTCAGTCCATGCAAGTTTTTCTTTTCTATTTCAGTAAAAGATTTCTTCCAGGTAAGGTTTCAACAATTAAAATCAAATGTGTTCAGTCTATTGCAACATAATGTTGGCTATTTCTGTGTGAAGCCCTTTTGCACTTTACATCGAGAAGGAAATAAAGCTATAATTGATCTGACTTTGTGTTAATTTCAGGTTTGTCTTTTGCCTAGACTATATATTGCAGTGTTCCTCCAGCTGTTCTCTCAGCATTCATGGTGAAACCTGCACAGATGACTCATAAACTGCCAGGGCTTCACATATTTGAATGACTGATGTTGCTCTACTCTCTGAGCCTCCCGGTCTACATCAGAGCGTGTTGGTCTTCATTGTTATTCAGGGTTTATCCTCCAGGGCTGTCAGTCCAGACAGATGTAATGCTTATTTCCATGACAGTGATTATGCAACTAAATGTAACAAACTCCAGAGGGGAGCATCTCTTTTAAAGTTTTCCATAGCTTTAATTTATCTGTATATACTTTGATGTTGAAACAGACCGGCTCAGATCAATAAAATTAACAAGCTTCCATGATCTAAAGAAGACACATGAGGATTGCCATGGCGGCAGACTTCAGAGCCTGGCATCATTTAGTGCATGAGTTCCTACAGATAAGTCTGCAAGACCCAAGTCAGACATAAACACACGTGAAAGAAGCCCATACCACTGAGGCAAACATGCTCAGACATTTCTCCGAATTGATATGGGAGAAGAGCACTTGAGTGAGATTCCTCCAATCATCTCACCAAATGAGGGATGAAAAGGAACCGTCAGAGGACAAAGCAGGTTTCCAAAACAAACAGAAACCAGAACTCGTGCCAGCTATTCAGCAAGACCTTTCAGAAAGCACAATTAGTAATGTATAGCTTTTTAAATCACTGCTGTGAATATATGTGCAAAATATTCATTGCACTAAAGAAATGGCGCAAAGTGTACGTCTCCATACATCTTTTAAAACTGTTCAAAATCTAAAACTTCCGCTTTTCTCAAAGGCATTTACTAAGAGTATTTTAATTCTAAACTCAAATGTCTCTCTTCCTTACCTGCAGTTCAGTTATGATTCAGTTTCCTCTTTCAAGAGTGTGGGCAGGGCACTGTAAAGCCATTGCCTGGTATGCATTTCATGTGGCCGGGGGCACATGTTGTGCTGAGTCAAGACAGGAGGACCAGTGCGACTCAAATCAAGCTCTGCCATTTGGGTTTCCCTCTCTGTGTCTGTCACATCTGCCCACTTGTTGGAAACTGGTAGCTGGGGGTGGACTTCAGGATCAATCAGCCAGTCTAAATTGGGAATATAGGTGGGCTTGCTGAAATGTCAGCAACTCAGAAATGTGCTTACACACCAAATGAGTCACAAACTGCCTCTTGGAGAGCTCAGTTGCATGTTAAAAGACCATTCCTCCAACAGTCTTAAACAAATGTCACTACTTATGAAGCATTTTGACAGCAAAAGTATCCCAGTGATATTAAAGTCTCCTGTATTATTCAGAGGACATATTTAGGGTGTGATGTCTCACTTATCAAGTTTCACTTACTCATTAACTCCTGACACTGTGAACATGCTGGTTTTGTAATATTTTACACCAATTCTTTGCGTGGAAGCTACTTGTTTACAATAGAAGTACTAGTTTGAGACAGAAAGGGCTATACATCTTATTATCCTAGATTTTTATTTTATTGTAAATTATTTCAAACTTTTTGGACTAGACAATCGATTTTGTTTTCATTCTAATTTTTTTAAGTACATAGTTTTTATCTTAAATTTAGATAAACTTAAATTCCTATTTTTTAAAAATTGCTTTTTGTAAACGTATTCAACTCTTCCAGTACTGAGTACTGTCATGATGTAATGGTTTCATTTTGCAACTTTTATTATGCAGAGAATGTCATCATCGGTGTGCAGCGGCTGTTGCCATTGGTTGTAGGAAGCTGTCAATCAAATCTAAGTGTGCGTCACTTCCGTTGTCAGGTGGTGCTGTCGCTGTGGAAAGATGCGATCAGCTTGGAGCGGAGGCTTTTCTTTAATTGCTCATTTCAGTCTTAGAAGCTAAGCAGCCCGAAAATAAGGCGCCGTGTCGTTCGTCGTTTGAACGAGGAGCTCCCCACACACCCACCGTGGCCGTGAACCAAGAAATGTCCATGTTTTAAAAGCAGTCAACGCAAATCTTTCCCGGTGGTTTTGGCTCGAGGTAAGCGAGGGGGGTCGACTGCGTTGCTATTTAGCTCTCGCGGCACTGTTAGCCAGCTGAAGTGTTGGCTACTTTGTTTAAATGGCCTCCCGGCTGCTACAGACCGCTCCGACTTGACGTTAGCCAGCGTTGTTTGCCAACAAGCATATTTCAACCTTTCTGGTAAACAAAGGAACACGGTGAAGAAGCAGCGTCTGTTTGAGCAGTTTGGTTGAAGCAATGGTCTTAGTTCGCACGGGAAGCTAAACTCTGTCTTCTTTCGCTGCAGTGCAGTGCGTCCCACTTTGTCTGGCTAAGTCAGTGCAACCCGTTTGTAGCCTCGTCTCCGGTCAGTATATTCTGGTTTCGTCTCGTGTTAAGTTTTGCATTCCCTAGCTTGGTGTCGGGTTTTTAAAAATATATATATTAATAAGGACATACAGGAAGAAATGCAGCGTAAAAGGTCAGTGTTTTCGTGTAACACCCACGTCCGCAGTGCAATATTAACCGTTCAAAACAGGATATATTTTAAACATTTCATCTTTCAGTTGGTGGATTGTGGGTTGTCGCTAAGTAAACACCGCGTTAGCGTTGACTCGTCATTGTTCACACTGCCTGCTGCACCAGCACAACTCAAATCTCCAGACTTTGCAACTCAAAATGGCACCAAACAGTGTAATAGTGGCTGTGCATTCGTTGTTATTTTGGTCAGGTGGTTTCGGTTTAACCTTGTGTCCTCCCCGTGGTCCAGTGATCAAGGGCATTTACTCTTTGCAGTAGAATAGGGTTTATTTTAACAAAAGCTATAAAGTAGAGCTCATGAGCTTAAATGTATTTTCCCTAACTCTTTTGTTTGAATATAAATGCAGATGACAGAAGTTGCATTCTTTAATTTGATTAAATTAGTAACTCCATTAAATTATCTATTTTTTGCTGCTCTGATTATTATTATTATTTTTTTTTTTGCAGTCCTTTTTTTTGCAGAGCCAGACAATAGGCATCAAGTCTGGGTGGAAGAAACTCGAGACACCTACATGGCCGTTTTGTTCTGCTACTATTTAAGGAGCCCACATTTCTCGTGGGCACTCGCAGCATGTCTCCTCCTTTTGTATATGATATGATTCAGAGGCTCTATCTGCTCCTGTCCTCCCTCTTGTGCAGGCAGAGGCCGCCTCGCTTGCCAGATCACTGGCTGTGCAGAGGAACACAGTGGTGTCAGAAAGGGATCGCTATGTGCTGTCATCGTGCTGATGTCATTTAGGTCAGTGTGCAGACGTTGGTTGTGTTGACCTTTTGCTTTTAAGATCTGTGTCTGGGTTTGGCTCCACAGCTCTGTAGCAGGTTTTCAGTCGGTAGATAAAATGCCTTGGGTCTGTGTGTTGCGTTGCATATTCTGTCAGTGACTCAGTGAAGTCTTATAAGTCCAAGGTGCATGAGTTACATTTTTTTTTATTTACTGATTATGTGCCGGAATAAAATGGGGCCTGCCGGTTCTTGCCGAAGGTGTTTGCCTAAAATATTTATCAGCCTTCCTACTTCTCGGATGAAAAAAAATATTTGTCTGGAAGTATCGCAAAGCGTGTTTACTTTAGCATCCGCCGGAGGTTCCCACCGGGCAGCTTCACAACAACTGCAAGTCCTGATTGTCTACTTCTTGCATCCAACAGATTTGCACTATTTTCAGCATGACTTTGTGTCACTCTGACTTGCACTACAAATGTTGTCAGAAAACCTCAGTTCATCAGACTCAGTGGGTGATGACTAGTGGAGATGGAGACAGATGGGTGAGAGACATGATGATGACACTGTCTGCTGTCTGGGATCACAAAAAGCCTCATGGAAGTGAGAATTCATACGAGCCCTTACCGACTGCCAACTGTCCAAACCTTGTCTGTGCCCAAAAACACCAACTGGCGAGTGCCTTTGTTGGTTTTGAAACAGGAAGATGGCCTGAGTGGTTGGGAGAAAGGGGGGAAAATATGGAATTTTTTGCACTCATAACAACATGTTTTTATTTTTATGTTAGTTTTCCTCTAAATGCCTTGTTGGTTGTTGAGCCGGATTGTACTTGAAATGGAACTGCTAAACTAAACAGACCCCAGCTGTCATTGTTTTGTTTTTTTTGTATCTGTCATTATCTCTTATTTTGCTTAAGTTATTTTCCAGTTTTGTTGTTATTTTTGGTTATTCCACATATTGAACAAGTGAGCAACGTCTAAAGAAAACTTTGGAAGACTGCGGGATGAATCATTCCTTTCAGTTTAGTGCACTACTTCCCCATTACTGGAAGCAGATGGGGTTTCACCTCACGGTAACTCAGTATTAAGAAAACAAACCTTTCACATCTGATTTCTGGGAGGTGCTTGCGATCTGGCGTGCTGAGTTCAGCTTGTTAAATGTTGATGCACTGTCACTGCTTAGGGTTCCATTTAAATGTGCTTCCTTACTGTTGTGCAGAGCTCTCGCTTTGTTGGGACATGTAGGTTTTATTTGTTTTTGTTTTTTTAGGGGCATCTGCATAGATAAGACGGCTGAAAAGATTCTGAGTTAAGCATGCAGATTAAGGGCATAAGATTTTTTCTTTTTTTCTAAACCCACGTCCACTGAGGCCGGAACAGATTAGAGAATCAAATTTAAACGCTTCAGTTTCAAGAATGTTGTGCAATGGCCTTTTATTTGCGTGCAAGTGCCCTCCGTTTTAAATTGCAGATTGTGACACGCTCTCTTTGCTTTTGGGGGGGATTGAATGTGAGGTGTTGCCCTTGCCGCCTGCAGCCATTATTCTAAATGGAGCTGTAATGGCCTCATCTTCACACTGAGGTGGTTAAATGTGAGGGGAGGGATTTTTTTTTGTAATGGGTTAGGTGGAGCTGCCCTTAACTTTACCCCCTTCACACCTTTTATTTTCATGAAGCATTACTTTCTAAGAAACTACATTTGTAAACTCTTAAAAAGTTGTCTGGAAATCAATTATTAAAACGTCATCCATTCACAGTTTGAAGCCCCTTGCATGCACTTGAACTTTACTATCTTTATCCCTTGAACTAATCAGATTTGTTCTCCCGCAGAGCTCCAGGATGTCCAAGCGGCGCTCGTCAGAGAGGGGGGCTGGAGAGACATCAGGCAGAACCAGCAAGCTGCAGTGCACAGGGATATCTGGCAGTAATGCCAAGAGGGCCGGCCCCTTCATCCTTGGTATGGAAGCGAGCTGCTTTTTGTTGTTTTTTTTTCTTTCAGAAAAGTCGCAGAAACCTATTGAGGTAGAAATGTGTGTGGTTCAAAACTGTAACCCTGCGTGAGTCAGAAACGGAGGAAATGATTCTGTGAGGTTTTGGGGTGTCTTGTGTTTGCACAATGGACGCTGATGCAGGGCTAAGACAAGAATGCTAAGAATGTCGCTGATCCCTATGACATTTGCCAGAAAGGCTTCAGTGTGGGTCGATGCAAGGCTTCTTCCTAGAAAATGTGTTTTAATCATTTTTTTCAAACACAAGACATCTACACCACAAAACCTCCTCATAATTTCTAAATTTTGCACAAAAAAACGTATTTTACACTAAGGCTGAGTGCAAACTCAGGACATAGAAAGTTGTGGTGTGAGCACACACTTCAGCATGTAGGCTGCCTTTTGGTCTCACAGCTGTTGCTTTTCTAATCCTTGCAGGACCGCGCCTAGGCAACTCACCAGTACCGAGCATAGTGCAGTGTTTGGCCAGAAAAGATGGCACAGATGATTTCTATCAGCTCAAAGTAAGTTTGGTTTCAGACTCGCATTATTGTTTTGTTGGTTTGGTCATGCTTGCCCTTCAAAAGAACAGTAAAAATGAAAAGATTTTTTTTAATTTGAAATGGTTTATTTCAAGCAATCAAGTAAGAATAATACACAAAAACAATACAATCAGCTGTTATACATTCATACAAAGACCTATACCAAACCTAGGATAATTAGACATAAAATTAAATATTGCTTGAAAGGGAGTGGAAGGAAGGAAATTTATATAATCCCACCCCAGTTCTACCATTTTTATTACATGATTTATCAACTTTTATCGGACAAAATTAAGAATCCTTAGGTATCAATAAAGCACATGACAAAGATGAATTGCTTAATTATTATGTAAAAAATAGACATAACTATTTTCAAATAGTTATGTATCCAATGCATTGTGTGATGGTTTGGCACGCATGTCTTGGTGCAGATTTTATCGCTTCTTTTTCAGTCAAAGCAGCACAGTAGGCACTAAAGGCTCCATACCGTTGGAGTGCTCATCTTACTTTAAACAATCCCAGCAGCTTTGATCATTTAGACTTTTGAACTCCATGATTGGTCCTTCAATAGTTTAATGAATCTGCAAAAAGGTCAATTGAAGCTCAGTGGTTTTCTTGTGTTTCTGTGGTGTGTCCCTGACAGATCCTGACGCTGGAGGAGCGGGTGGACTCTGCTGGGGAGACCCAGGAGGAGAGGCAGGGGAAGATGCTGCTGCACA
The DNA here is from genome assembly GCF_053564925.1 of Oryzias latipes. NCBI lineage: Eukaryota > Metazoa > Chordata > Actinopteri > Beloniformes > Adrianichthyidae > Oryzias > Oryzias latipes. The sequence continues at coordinate 26,787,811 of NC_136252.1, forward strand.
CAGAGTATTCTCTCCTTTCTTTGTTGTACAACCAGGATGGGGTGGTCCACCATCATGGTCTTTTCCAGGTACTTTAGAACAGTTTAAGCTACATTTCTGTTAATGGCTTTGCAATATGTTTTTTAGCACTGAATGTATGTGATTGGCACAAGGAGGGTGTTTCACTCAGTGCCGTGTAGGCGTGCATTCTGTGTAATTGAGATTTGTAAATGCAGTAACATTACCATAGAGAAGTGGCTGCCTTTTTCAGTTTTCAGTGTAGCTTCACAGCTCAAGTACAAGAAGTTGTACAATCTCACTGTCAGTACTCCACAGTTGGCTTGTATTTACTTCAGCCTTTCATTTTTTTTTCCATGTCAAGTTAGATATTCATTAAAAGCAATATTTACCTGCGGCATCCTTTCACAATGACCTCCCCCACCTGCCTGTCTGTCTGCTCCTTCCTTTACTGTTGTAATTCTTTCAGCATTCTCTCCTTCTGTCATTCTGTATATTCCCTCCCCTGTGTAAGCTTGATATAAAGAAGGGTTCAATGTGTATCTTAAACCTGAAGCTTGATACACAAATCAATCATTTAGAAGCCACAAAGACTTCTAAGTGGCAGATTAGAAAAGAGGCAGGGGACTCTCTGTTGGTTCCAAAAATGCCACTGAAGCCTAAGAAATGCACTCACAGCTGATGGACGTAACCTGTTCTATAACAGTACTCCTACAGTTGTTTTACTTCATCATTTTTTCGTTTTTAGCATTAATCCATTTGCTGGACCTTCCAAGTTTGTGCATTTTTTAAAATTCGTTTTGTTTTCCAACACAAAATCCTTCAGAAACATTTTAGTGTCTTTTCTAAGTTTTTTCTGACCCTTCTTTTTAATCTTTGTCCTCCAGGACCGAGCCTGTGAAATCGTGGAAGACCTCGAGGCCAACAAAATGCGAAAGATGAAGAAGCGCATCTGCCTCGTTTTGGACTGTTTGTGTGCCCATGACTTCAGCGATAAAACGGCAGATCTAATAAACCTCCAGCATTACGTTATAAAGGAGAAGCGCCTGAGTGAGCGCGAGGCCATAGTCATTTTCTACGATGTGGTTCGTGTGGTGGAGGCCCTCCATAAGGTAAGCTCTATGATATGGCGAACTGTTAAAGAAAAGCATCACTTTTAAATGTTCTGGGTTTTTTTCCATCAATGTTTTGTTTCAACTTGGAGGAAGAAAAAAATTGTTGTGCTGGTTGCATATCTAGATGATTACTGGTTTCCCAGGGTTGTGTGCCACTCCCTGATACAAACTGATTCTTGCCATGCCAGCAATTCACCAAACACGGTGTGAACATACTGATGTTTTCTTTCTCCTGTTTTTTTCCTTTGCAGAAAAACATTGTTCACAGAGACCTCAAACTTGGAAATATGGTGCTGAACAAACGGTAAGTTTAGTAAATCATCCAAGCCTCTGGGTCAGTTCTCTGTGAAATAACCTATCCGGTGGTGGGTCAAATTCTTTCATCTGACAGTAAAATCAGTATTAGGAGCCCATAGTGCTGCTCTGCTGTGCTTGAATTTTTGGCTTTGTCTGCCTGTTGTGTAATGGTTTATGAATCATAACCCACGGTTGGTTTTGAGTAACAAACCCCATTTCTTAATAGAGCACAGACTGCTCCGGTGTCAACGGGACTGCTTAGGATTCAGGGTGTTTCTGAAGTGTTTGCAGCTCATGCAGGATCACCTCTATTCTGATGACTGAGAGACCAAATATCTGCAGATCAGATGAGCCACAAAAGTTTAAGTCTAGCTATGGTGAAATGCAGTCCAGTCCCAGTAAAGTACCATATTTTTCAGCGTATAAGTCATGTTTTTTGCGTAGTTTTTTTGCGTAGTTATACTCAGGTGCGACTTAATGTTATTTTTTTTTTAAACTAAATAGCAACATGCCACTAGAGGGCACTGTAGTTTGTATCAGCATAAACTACTGTCAGCAGCAAAGAAGAATCTCTGCTCAGTCTTAGTTGCGTTCACAGCTGTTTGCACTACATCTCCCATGATTCATTGGGTTAAAGTGACAGCGTCTCAGCGCACAATGAGTCTTCCTTGTAAAACGTCTTAAAACCACGATGAACACGCTTTGAACAGTTTTTAAATCTTCTAACTTAACTTTTATTACATCATTTAGAAAAAACATCTGCAACTTCCAGCTTTTTCTGCCACAATTATCACAAAAATGCATGTGAGATTGCAGAGGGACTGTAGATCAATACATCACAGACTGAGTTTCTCCTTTTTTTACATTTTTGGATGCTGGTGTGCCGCAGGATTTTTGTCAAGGTTAAAGTGTCGTGGCTCATAAAAGGTTGAAAAACACCGTGCTAGATGGCTATGTTTCATGAACCTAAATAAGGATCAAAGTGGTGCAGTATTGAAGCCTGTATATGTTCAGTTTATAATTGTTACTTATTCCATAATTATGATTAGCCCTTCAAGACTAAATGTCTATTCTTGGTCCCATATTTTGTTAAATTTCTCCTAAAGGGCGACTTCTATATGTTTTTTTTCCGTTTTTATTATTTTTTTAATGCATTATTTTGGCTCCTGTGACTTGTATTTCGGAGCGACTTATAGTCCGACAAATACAGTATCTAAGTAAAACAAAGGGCGTAGAAAAACAACCTTTTTGGAATTCATGGCAGCAAAATCCGCCATCTAATGTTCATGCAAGCGTTTGCACTATTGCAGATGCTGATGGGTTTGTTGGGTTGTACAATGTGCGTTTGTTCACACTAACGGTTTGGTTTGTTAACCTGTTGTGTTTTACGAGCATAAAGTACAGCAATAAAACTGAATAGCCTTCAACATTACAAACGATGAGCCTCTTTTCTTTCTCTTTAAAAAATGCCTTTCATTATTTGCTCTCCGTAGATAAACACGGAACAAAACAAGCATCTTCTGCAGCAACGGGAAAAGATTTGGTCGATAAATCTTTCGGTAATTCTGGCACTCTGTCAAAATTGCTCAAACCTGGAAGGCTTTTCTTTTAACTGCATGCAATGCATTTGTATGCTTTTAGTCAGCAAACGTAACCCTCCCATTCAGCAGCTGTATTAGTAGCAGAGCTCAGTGTTTTGGCTGGTAGAGGGGGGTGGTGGGGAGAGAAGCAGACAGAATGCTCCGTCCCAGCTGGAGACAAAGGAGAGGCCTGCCAAAGGCCCCCATAGCTCAGCGCTGACTCACAACAGAGTGCAAGTCACGCACGCACTCACACTCATCATTTTTCGCCTGTGTTCTGCTTTTGTTCCTTTTTTTTTTTTTGTTTCTTCTCTCTTTCTACTGAAATCCCTCTTCCACTTCCACTATCTTTTTAGTGTATCCCCATTGCCAAATTTGTCACTTTCTCTTCTTCTTTATTTCTCGTACTTCCTTATTCTTACGTCTGTCTCCTTACCAAACATGTGGATGAATGTACAGTCAGTGTGGGAACACGGTCAGTTTGTGGCGCCGTGCTTTAGAAAGAAACAAAAAAACAAAATCCCCCCCTCACTCATGCTGCTTATCACACCTCTTGGAAATGTACCAGTTGCATCAAAAAGCTCAGCAGTTTGAGCAAGAATGATGCGATTTCCTCTTGCTAAGCCAGCTTTGTAAAAACAGGATGTCATTACTCAACCTGCAGGGACAGAAAAAACGTATACCGGTATACTTTCTGATTTCAATGATTTGCAAAATGTATTTGCGTCTCCCTTAGATTTACTGTTGTATCTATTACCATATACACATAGAAGCTGGATTTTTTTAGCAGGATTTTCTTCCTAGTTTCATGATGCAATTTCATTTTTAGTCTGGGTTACATAAAATCCTAACAATGTTGGTCTTATAAAGCTGTGAGGAAATAACTGTGGCTGCTCTTTAACTTTTCATATTCTCATCAGAACAGACCAGCTGACCAGAAGGGCAGGAAGCAGAAGTCATTAGGGCTGCTTAGGTTCAGTTTCCTGATTTATCAAAGGTCACATGACCAGGAAGCGGCAACGGTGTGGTCACCCCACAATCCAGTCACTCTTGTCTCACGGGGCAAACATGCAATTTCAAAAAAGGTCATGATGCAGACAAGACGAAGTGTCAGAAAGGAATTTCAATGTTCCAAAACCGTTTACATTTTTGCCAGGCCGTCTTATGTTAACAGGGTTTTGACTTGCATGACTTGTGAAACTGGAAAGATTTGTGGATCAAATATTCTACAAACAAGGTTAAGATGAGAGCATTTGGTTTCAGCTAGTTTTAGTGAGAATGCTTGGCTCCAGCCAGCGTTTGTGACTGGAGTAATGACAGTGTGTGATGGAGCAGGCTGTGAAAGTGAGACTGAATAAGGGAAGCTGCTGACCTCATGCTTTTTGGAAAGCGGATGTGGGTGAAAAGTGTGATTGTGAGAGGACATTTTTGTGTTGTGAGTTCTTTTTTTAAAAAGGCCAGTTTTGAGCACGTATGAGAAGCTTTATAAGTGATTGTGGATCTACTTCAAGTTGTTTTACATACCGGAACATATGTATTGTCCAAATAAGATCTTTGATTTAAAAACTCAGTTCAGTCACTTGGATTTGGTAAAATCCCATTTCTGTGTGTCATAGTCAAACACAAGTGACCTTAATAACTGTGTTTTAGTTTAATTTTTTTTGTCTGTGAACTCCAAATTCATTCAAATTCAAATTTTTTTTTGTTAGTCTGATGCTACGTTCACACCAGGCACGTGCAGGACGTTCAAGATCGCACTGAACACGGGTTCTTGAAGGTGCTTTTAGTCTATGATGTTCATACTGGATTGTCGCATCCCGATACAAGCACATGTTGGAAAAGGCTTGGTGTGAAATGTTGAAGCAGTGCAAATTTCACAAATCTTGCTCCAGGATTTTTCTGTCACAGCTCTATTCCGATATATGGAAGACTTGGTGACATGTAATTCCAGCCGGGCACAAACCTTTAAATAAATTCTCCTTCATGATCAATTTTGGCACCTCCGTGAATGAAAAGAGACACAACCCATAGGTCCCTAACCAAATCAGAGTCCCTGCTTAGTCCACATTTAACTGGTTTAACTTAAACACACGTTCAATGGTGATGGTGATGGTGATGCGTTTTGTACGTAGAGCCCAAAAACTGACTTTCAAACTTGCGCAGCGACGCGTGCTACTTTCCACGCAGACCCCTGAAATGCGGATATTTTGATTGGAAGTGGCTGCATGAACGTATGTTATTGAGACCTGGGGTGAACTTTCTTTGGTCTACCTTAAAACTAAAAAAGGCACTTTATTTAATATCATTTATATAAATGAAACACCAAAAAATCCCTCAAGTAATTAGAAATATGGGTTGCTGAAGTGTTTATCAAGATTTTTATTAAACAAGCGAATTGAACTTAAAGATGTGTTATTATTGTCGGGGTTCATTGATTCTAAACTTGCAAAAGGAATCTTTTACTGTTAGTACAATCGTTATTGTGTTATCTGTAGTTATTATTTACTTTTAGCCAGAGTGTTGCAAATTCTGTGTGGACATGAGGGATATTTCGTGTGCATGGTTGAATGAAGTGTAATCTTAATGTTGTTGTTTGTTGCTAATGAAAGTTCACTGCTGTGTAAATATGTTGCAATCTCCAGTCAGCCTTGGGATATTGAGGTCTGCTAGCAAGTGGCTCTACAATCCTGCATGTGCTTAACCAGTTGTTCCCTTGGTTCTCTTATGGGTGGCGCAGTCATCAGTAATGCCGTCTGGTCACTAGTAATGTGAATTTTAGGATTGATTTTGAATTGAGTTGATTTGAATTGCGTTGTAGAAATCCAAATCATTCATTGGCCCGTCGTGTTTGTGTGCTTGAAGGACTCATCGCATCACGATCACCAACTTCTGCCTGGGAAAGCACCTGGTGAGCGAGAACGACCTGCTGAAAGACCAGAGAGGAAGCCCGGCCTACATCAGTCCTGATGTATTAAGTAGTGAGTACAAATATTTCATGCGGTTTCCGAAAACGTCGTAAAGACTGGTTTTTGACCACCAAGCAGAATTAAAAGCTTATCTGACGGGTAGATGTTGGAAGAATAACTTCGACATTGTGTCCAAAGATTAAGTAAGTACAACAAATTAAAAGATGGCGGCGATACATAGTGTCCAAAACTGTGGACCGGAAACTTCTGGTTGATAAGTCACACACGTGTGGTTGTAGGGGTGATCCTGAGATTATTTTTACTGCATGTGTGGTTCAACAGGCCTAGATTTTCCAACTATTAGGCAACAGGAGGGCTATGTCGCAACCTGGGACCAGCTAAAGTGTTGCCGCCATGATTGTGCATTTGTTTGTATGCAAAGGAAACGCTCTTTGTATAAAGCAGAGATCCGTTCCTGCTGTTTACCTTCCCGGTGCTCAGTGTCACAGAACATGCACACACAACCAACCCTGATGCAGGATCACACTCCTCCATGAAACGCATTAGCAGCATCGGTTTCATTAATGATTTCCCAAACAGCATTACTGGAACCAGGTGTAGAAAGGCCGTATCTGTCTCGCCCAACCAGTTGAAAAGGAGATAAAAGCTCAGTGAACGTATCAGCATAACGTGACAGGAACACAATTAAACAGAGCTTCAATGAGTCATGCACAGATGACTCACTAGAGGGAAACTACTCCCTTCCCCCTACCTCTATATGTGTGTCTGTGTGTGTTTTGTGTCACAAGCTTTAATATAATTGTCGGCTGCTGTATCTCCTGCCACCCAGACTGTAGCAACACTTCTTTTGGTAATGCACAGCCATGGGTTCCACCCTCATCTGCTGTGTCCATGTTGGGCTGACATCTGCTTTATGTTCCAAGCTTTCCATGCAAAAGCAGCTTTCTGATCATGGAATCATGTTTGTAAAGATTTCCCCCAAGCACAGTGGGTGGGGTCATTGACTGCTTTCATTCATTGATACTGTCATGACCAGGATTGGAATTCAAAGGGTCAACTTTTGTCTTTTACCCAGGTCAAGAAACATGTTTTTTGGACTGTTCCATCCACACTTTCCATAGGGGAGTACACACTCTGACCTGACCTGTTTGTCTATCTTTTTCCAGGTCGACCGTACCGCGGTAAACCCAGTGACATGTGGGCTCTTGGCGTGGTCCTCTTTACTATGCTTTATGGCCAATTCCCCTTTTATGACAGTGCACCCCAAGAACTCTTCCGCAAAATAAAGGCGGCAGAGTACTCCATCCCAGAGTGAGTATTTCATACAAATACTGGTTACTCGTTGCTCTGATAAGACCCCCACTGTTCATCCACAAACGACCAAAGGAATTATTGCAATTGCTGTTTTTTGTTGTTGTTTTTTTTTATTAAATATGACTCCACCAAGAATACATTTGACTCAAACATGTTTTTTCTCTTCCAATTTTTTTAAATAGGTTTGGAACTTATTTCTATCAACGAACTAAAAAGTACATGTTGTATCCGCTGTGTTTCTCTTAAAATAAGCTGACTTTTCCTGTTCCCTCTGCCTCCTCACAGGGATGGTCGTGTGTCAGAGAACACGGTGTGCCTCATCCGAAAGCTGCTCGTTCTGGACCCACAGCAAAGGCTGACGGCAGGAGAGGTGCTGGAGTCCCTGGGTGCCATCATATCCTCATGGTAATGGCCCCCCCTGCTGGATGTTTTGTCATTTGTTCCTCACAGTGCCAACTATTTTCAAAGTGGTCTTTTAAATATGATAAAGCCCTTTTTAGCCCAAATAAAAAAAAACACATTGTCGTTATCTGAGACATAGTTTCTGCAGAGTGACAGTAGTTCTTTAGAACAACTACAGGTTGTGGGTGGGACAATTGGCGCAGAGTGCTTGGAGAGCTTGGAGCACGAAGTTTGTGGCCTGCCAAGCATATTTTCACAATTTGGCAATTTTTTCCCACAGCATTTTTTCATCTGCTCCTGATTCACAATAATTAGAATAAAGAAATACTCAGGAATGCAATTTGGAGTTTAATTTTCTTTATAAATGTTCTCCATCATCAGAAAAATGCCACAAGAACATGTTAACACAATTTTTCTTGAATTGACCCTTTAAAGTTAAAAATGTAATCCAACTGCAGACCTTATTAGTTATATTTAAAGCCAGAAACACAGATTTCCCAGAACACTTACAAAAGCTTTTTATTTTTACCAGAGGAGATGAAAATCATAGATTTGATTTCAAACAACAGTTTGCTCAAACAGCACTAAAGCAAAAGTGTTTGTCTATAGCAGGGGTAAACATGTGGAATTCCCAGGAGAATCAGCTAAAAAGTTGTCAAAATATTATTCAATGAAAACGGATGTATAAAGCAAAGAACGTACAAACTTGACTGTTGGATGGAATGTTTGGAATGTATGTTGTAAATCAATCAACGGTATGTATTTACTGTGTTTATGGTGAAATTTGAGCACAGGTGATGCTGTGAGAAATGTAAATATGATGCAATGTTTGAAAGGGAGCAAACAATTATAATGGTTGTATTCTTCAATTCTGCTCCTTTCCAATCATAAACATTTTCAAAAATTTACGACAAACATGTAAACATGTTGGACATTCAATAATTTTCATGAAAGGAACAAATAAATCAATGAAAAAAAAAAGAAAAATAAAAGTTTGCTGCATTTTACCAGAACCTGTCATTCAGGTTCATGTATGGAATTGTTGTTTTTTTTCTATTGTTTTTTTGAATCTCTGACTCCAAGTTAGATGCTAGTTTTGATACTCATGTTTTTCTATGAATTCAATCACAGGCAGTCTGTTTCTTCAATGAGTGGCCCCCTGCAAGTGGTTCCAGACATTGACGATCAGATCAATAATCCAGAACATTTACAAGAGGTGAGATCTGCCTGTCTATACTCATCAGCCCAAAACAGTGTGAGACGCCTTGTGCCTGTTTGACGCTAACCTTTGGAGGCCATTTTTGGATGTTCAGAAGTCAAAGTTCCTTTTTCTTCTCAGGCCAAGGCGCTTGAGGAGTCTTCGCAGTACGAGTTTGAGAACTACATGCGTCAGCAGCTGCTGCTGGCTGAAGAGAAGAACACTATCCATGAAGCTAAGAGCTGCACCAACAACCGGCATTTTGGCAGCATCCCCCCCGTCAGGCGTTTAGGCCACGATGCCCAACCTGTCAGCCCGCTAGACGCCGCCATCCTAGCTCAACGTTTCCTTCGGAAAAAGCCCCCAGCTACCCATTAAAGGCGTCTCGGGCTCAACGTGAACTGAAGATGCCCGCTGAGGCCAAAGCTCCTCGAGAAGGAAAAGCCCCAGAACTCTACAGGCAGACACCCCCCCCACCAGACGCGGGGTGTTGGCTATGCTCGGTAGAATTACGGTGGGCATCAGACCAAACTTCCACGTCAGAGCTCTACCTTCCCTTTGGGCGAACACTGTTGGAAACCCGGAAAAGCCCGATGGAGGCTCTGAACCAAAGGCCCCTCACCCCTTCGGTCCCACCCCCTCCACACACACACACACACACCCCATGACACAGTATCACATAGAGCTGGCACATGGCTTTGCCTGCAGTGTTAAAGAAACTACAAACTGTGTGCTCCGCCCCCTTCTTTGTAACACTTCCTCTTAATTCTGGGTTCTCTGTGCAACAGAGGTCCAGGACATGTAGCAAACCCCTTAACATAGTGGCAAAGAGCATTGCTTCAAATCGGTTCACTCGATTTTTACGGATGTCACTTCAGGATACCTCCATTCCACCTTTCTTCTCCTTCTCTTTCCTGTTTTCTTGTATTGAAAACAACTATGTCCATAACTCTGACTTTAAATCAATCTACCTCTTTGTCCCTCTCCTGTTGATAAGCGACCCTCCCTGCTCTGAGACAAGGGATTGTAACAACTGAGTCCTGATGCCACCAGTGACGTAAAGCATTCATGTTTTTTTTTTGGTTTTTTTGGGGGGGTCACAAAATGCTTTGAAGCCTTTTTGGTGGCCCCTAGAAATCTGAATAAGCTTTTTTTTTTTTGTCATTTGCCTCAATAAGTAGCATTTTTATCCCTGTAGTCCCATTGAAAGAAAGAACTCGATCCTTTTGGAATCTTGGCAATCCATTGTCTCCCGCTTTTCCTCATCCCTGTGGAAATTGATTTTTAGCATGTAGGCAGCTAGCAAGAGATGCCTGGAAGTCATGATGCCAAGAACTGAATGAGAAGCTGCTAGATCCTCCACGCCAAGGCATATTGATGGTAACTCTTCATCACTATGACGATGATCAGGCGCTGTTTGCGTTGCCAAAAATCATGTCTTAAATCTACTCTTAGCCAAGGAAACTGGTACTTACAGGCTCAGTCAGAATTCAGTGGCTTCCAGGCAACGTTTCTGTTTCTTCTTACTATCACAGCCGGCTGGACAAGTGTTCCTCGTATGAATGTGAACAGTCCTTCTCTCCCTTTGGTGCATCTGCAGTATCCCTGAGCGCGTACATGTGTTCAGACCAGGAGTCCGTGGAGCGGTTCTGTCTGCGACCCTAAGCTATCCTCCGCCCCCCCCCTTCGTGTTCTGTTATCTGGCCTGCCTCGGCGGCAGACACTGTGAAAACCAGAGCAGGCCCGGCCGCGGCGGGCCTGACTGAATGTTTATGGAAATGACGTGAATGCTTTAAGATTGGAAATGATCACATATCTCTTGCCACTCTCGAGCGCATCTTGAACACGCTTGTTTTTCCTGTTTGACCTTGTGGGCTCGTCAAGACCAGCAAGTGGCTAATAATCGATACTGTATTCATATTTAAACAAAAACACAAATACAGATTCATTGGTTCAGTTTCTGGATTTTCCTGCCGTATTTTTCTTAACTGATGGGTTCTTTAAACCATGGCAGTTGTACTAACCGGTGACTGTTAGCCATTCGTGCGCGGCATCTTGCCTTTTGCATTTCTGTGTCGGCTTTAGGTTCTTTAGAAATCTGCCTTTTACTCTTCAAACTGATTGCATGAACACAGCCTTTGGAAATGTCTTCATTTTCCCCCGTATTTTGGATCCTTTTATTTATTCCTTTGTGTTTTTCCTCGCGCTCCCACATGGGGCTCAGACATTGATTGTAAAGATTTAGAACCTTTCAGCTTGGAGTCCCTAATGGTGGTGAAACGGGCCCCTCACGTCCTTGAGCCTTTTTTGTTTTAGGTTTGGACACAGACATGAAAGAGTAGCATTCTTCCCTCTTAAAATGACTCATTGCCATTTATTTAATTTAAATTTTTTTTTTCCACATTTATGGTCACCTTAAGCTACACTAATGTCGTGACTGACTTGACATATTTCTTATTTTTTAAAGCAAAACAAATGAAATATGTCATCTGAATTATGGGAGGGCTGTTAGTGGTGCATTTTATTTTATTTTTATTTTTCTGCCATTGCTCCTTGCACAAGGCTGCACTCTGGTCAGTATGTAAATAACATTCGTTCATGACAGTGGCAGTCATATTGTATGTACAGTAGTTCCACCTGGTGACTTACAACTCTGTTTCCACACACGCCGATTGTGTACTTCAGGCCATGTTGGCTGAAATCCACCGCATCTGTAGGCTCCAGTGATCTGAAGAGAGCTTCTGGCTTTCTTCCACCTTAATGTGAATTTCATGGGTATACAGCAGTATTTGTATTGATCTAGGTTTTTTTTTTTTTAAATATTTCTGTTATCATTACTGACATTTAAATAACTATCTGTTTGAGTGTCTGGCGCCATCTTCCAGAAGACACGGCTGCAGATTTAGTACCTGGGGTAACGTAGTTGTTAATTGTCCCTCTTAATCAGAAAGTGTCTCACTTTCCAGCCGGTGGATTATACCACGTTTAATGTTTTACAGAGTTGTATTGGTAGACTGCATTGTGGACTGAAAAGCATGGTAATAGTTTGGTGTTAAACTCAGTAGAAAACATGTAACTGTTGCATGATTTAGAATTTGCGAGGTGTGGCAAAAACAAATTGAAATTTTGAAGAGAAATCACCCATTTTGGGTCTGGAATATAATTTTGTTTTTCTTCTTTTTCTCTCTTATTTTCTCCTGAAGTCTAAAGTTTTCAGCATATATATTGGAGAAAATGCTGCTTGTTCCACCTGGAAACCTTGGTCAGGTTATAAAAGGCGGTGTTTAAACCCAATAGGATAATGTGTTGTAAGCTGCTTGGTCGAAAATGGGCATCTAAGTACAAAAAACCAGATTCATTGTACAGATTGAAGACACGTTTGTATAAAAAACATATTTTTCTACTTGATCAGATCTCTACATGCATGTCAGCAATAAACTTTGATATGGAAATATTTCACTTTGCCTTGTACTTTATGAATAATTGTGTCCACTAGGGGGAGCACTGTTTCTAAAAATCATTTTAGGAGAGGATGGATCTATACAGCACCTCAAACAAGTTACTACTGTAATTGATAAGCTGTACTTGAGTGCCAGCACATCTGTGTGTGTTTCTACACCGCAGGATTGAAGAATGAAAAGAACGTGGGATGGATGAGGCCGTGTGCGGCTTTTCTCCTGGAGTCCAGCTACGGCCCGGACAGAGGAAACGTGCTCAGACAGAATAACCTCCTGTTGGATCAGACAGAGCTGCAACTCTTTTGTGTCTGTGAAACATTACATAAAAAATCATGTTTTAAGACCTGCTCACTAAAAAATCCCATGCATCCATAAACACATTCAGCACATCATCTTGACAAGTGGAGCACGAAATGTTGCAGTTTGAAGTCTTTAAGATCCGATGACTAAATGCTTGTGCAGTTTTCAAACTGATGTCTGCAGGACTTTTCCCGCCCCTTTGAGCCTCAGTTGGCTCACCGACCTTCAGGACTCAACAAGTGAAGGCGAGAAGTCCAGCAGTGTTTTAGGGTCAAAGCTCCAGTGATGCTTTGTCCTGATAAATTGCAACCAGCTGGCCTTAAAGAGGTCCTTCCTGGTTTGATGGGTGTCTCAACAAACGGGACATCTGCAGTGTTTCTTCCTGAGGTACAGCGGGGACCACTACACATTCAGTCACAGCAGAAAAGTGCAGACGTTCAGCAGCTGGACGTTGACAAAAGCTAAAATGGAGATGCACAGTCTCAGCTGTTTGCATACAAACATTTTAACACTTATTTTTATTGTTTTAGATTTTCATGTTGGTTTTCTTTCGGTTTAATAAAATACAGCTGAATAGCCCCTCTAAAGCTGCTCTCAGATCTGTTTTTGATTACTCTAAAAGTTCTCCCTGCGATCTTTTAATTATGATTATGCTGTTGTTGGGCAAAATAAAAAAAAACTGACACTTTCCAAGACAGTTTCTGCAGAGCAGCAGTAGATCATTAGAAATTCACCTTTTAGTTCTAAGCAGGACTGTTATCTTGGAGTGAGCCCGCTCCACTCCCTGTCATCCATCTGTTTAGATGCGCTCCTGCTAAATTCCAGTGCCTCACACTACCAACTTGGTGCTAAGCACAGTTTTGGACCAGATGCCAGCTTTGACAAGAAAAACAAAGACGTACCCGTGCATGGATCTATTTGTCTACAAGTAGATTCATCCGAATGGAGAGAAGCAGGGAGCTTGCGGCGCGCCAACTGCAGCACCTACTTCACAGCTACAAGCATTTTCCAATGGCATTTTGTTGATCTGCCCCAGATTCTCAACAATATGAATAAAGAAAATCTCAGAAACACTGGTTTAATCTTAATTTTCTTTCAATATATCCCCCATCATGAGAAAAATGCTACAAGAACACATTAAAACACAATTTTAATTAGATACAACTTTTTAAAGGGCTAGAGCTAAAAAAGACAAGTGGGCAAGGTGCAAGCCATAAACACAAATTTAAGACTTAACTAGCTAAAATGTGATATTTTAGAGTAAATAGCAGCTAAAAGAGGCTTGCACTTCTAAACTTGCATCTCTTCATTTTTTGCAAAGTGGACCCTGGCCAAGGGTTTTTTCTTGTGGCTTCTGTAAGATCAAATTGCAATAAGCTCCCAATTCTGCAAAATCATTAATTTTGCATGAAGCCATTTGACCATGTAAATGCAAAAAAGTGACTTTTTCAAGTCTAGCAAAGCAAGAGGAAAGAGGCTTTGCAGGTATGAAAAGGTGCATCCTTTGAGGACTGTAAATACAAAAAAAGTTCAGTATCCAGACATTCTGTCGCCCAGTGCCAGCAGGATAGAAACCTAAATCTGTAAATGTGAAACCCAGTTTGTTTATTTCTGATCAGGCAAAACCTGGAGCCAGAATTTCAATTTATCTCAAGTGAATATCTCAAAGGTTCTTCAGGAAGAAAGGGGGTGAGTTTTGCTGCTTGGATAGCATATAATCTGAACTAAAGATCATTTTTGTTGGCAGGTTTTCATGCTTGAAAAACTATATCCCAAAACAAAATTTTATATGCACCTCCTCACAAGGAGCACTGAGGGAGAACATCTGCAAAAAAAGTTTCTGATCTACCATTTTGAGCTCTTCTTAGAGCTGATAAGCGGTAAAGCAGAAGTTCTGAAACTCCAATTAAAGTTCTGTTAGATGATCTGATGATCTTCCTCTACCGTACTTGTGTAATTATTTGATTAAATCTCAGATTATTTAAACAAAAAACATGCTGACTTTCAGTGTTGGTCTCATTCCATGACTAAATTAAGGAAATGAATAAAAACTCCAACACCATTCAGGCTTAGTGGTGCCAGCAGGAAGACTTTTGTTGTGGCAGAAAAAAAAAGATATTTCTATAATGAACAAACAATTCAGGCTACACCACTGTTGTGGTGAGCACTATTTACCCAAACAAAGAGATTTTGCTTCAAATCCTCTTCGTGTGGGTTTTTTCCAGGTACTCTGGCAGCCAGATATGCAGCCTAGGTTGACTACAAAATCTGAACGAATATTTGTGGCATTGTGGTTTTCTGACAAGGGCTTTAGAAATTCTGGTTGCTTATTGACCTCAGCACATTTTATCAACTATTTTTAGGGATAAAAAAGAGGAGCCTCAAACTATGCAGACACTGAATGACCAGTAGGAGGCTGTTTTAACATTTAAACCCTTGTCTTATCTTGTGTTTTATCTGTGTCCTTTTCATTTTGTATTTGTGAAGTGTAGTGGTTTCATTTAATGACTGAATTGCATTCTATTAGGTTGTAGTTTAACTGGAGCAAACAGGCACTAAACAGGCAGCCCTGGGGGTCCAAAGAAGGTAAGAGGAACAACCGTTGTTGTTGTTGAGTGACCCAAAAAGCTGAATTATGATGATGTGTTTTTAAAGTGTGCGTGATTTTAGATTAAAGTTAACCGTTTAAGCTAATGCATGCCCAAGAAAAGCTAGAATGTATTTTTAATTGTTCCCCAATTTATTCTTGGTTTAGATTTTATTATTAAATGGATGTTGTGAAATCCAATCCTCTTAATATCAAAGAAAGACAATCTTCTGTAAAATCCCAATGAGTTTTGGTATTTGTGTTAAAGACCCACTCCAGTGACAGTTGTGTTTTTGGTGTTCTAACATGTTCTTGTGGAATCTTTTTCTGATAATGGAGGAGATATGTTTAGAAAATTAGGCTTGAAATGAATTTCTGACTATATTTTTTTTTTATGTAAATCAGGAGGTGGGAAAAAGTAAAAGAACTTATTTGTGAAAATACGCTGGACGGGCCAGGAGCTTCCTGATCCACCAATGCCCAATACCAACACATGCAGACTCTCAGCCAGGATGTTAGTCAAGCTTTGTGATAGTTCATTTGACTGTTAGATTGCTCACAGCTGTGGGTTTTCAATCACTGACCTTGTCCTGTCAAGAAAAAGAAATGCCTCTGTTTTTTCTCACTGAAGATGACGTCCATAAGCTCGACCACTGATCTTTAGGGTGTTTGCAAGTGACATTCTGCAGAAAGGCTTGGCCACTGCATATATCTTGCCTTCACATAGAAAAATAGATCACCTCTCCTATATCCTGACAGGATAATGCTGAGAAAAACCAGACAAACTGGTGGAATCTCAGATTAAGAGTCAGACTGTGTTTTTGCACCACTTTTGCAGCTACTTATCTCTTGCATCGAGAGCTGAGTGGGGAATCCAGCATGCATGCCTCCTAACTGAATGTGTCATATTCAAACTGCCCAGTAACTCCCAACATCTGGTTTAGCACAAGCGTCAAAGGAGTTCTTGTCCAACCCCGTCAACAGTATGAGACCGGCTCGCCACAAGGTGAACAAGGAGGTAAGTGTGCGTTATGAATGTGAGCACGTGTGTGAACCAGATCATTCAATTGGACTTATCACACTTATGAAAACTGTTTTTGTCCAAAACACAGTTTTCTTTGTCGTGTCTCAAAATGACAAACTTCCTATGAACTTAGAGTATTTGGTTGAATATCAAAGAAAAATATGCATTTAGTCCAAGTTTCAGACCACACAGATACTGTCTGCACTCAGTCAGGGACCTGTTTGAAAATGACTTTGGTTACATTCAGCTTTTTGGATGAATGGCTATACACTTTCTTGCTCATATCAATATTATTTTTGTCTCCAGATAGATTTTGCAATAAAATCACTGCCTGCTTGCTGTGTGTGAACTCATAAGGAAAAAATTGTCCTGACCCTCCAAGAGTTTGAATATTTTCCACACGAGTCACTTAGCATGGATTTTTTTTCTGCTGTCAAAAAGATAATCAAATTAGTAACATTTCAGTTTTATGGCTTATTATTTCAGTTTTGCACGCGCGTAGCAATGACAGTACAGAATTTTTGTGTGTCAAGGTCCCCAAATCATGTCAAAAATATGCAGGAATTGGGTGTGTCGTCTTGCTGACAAAAAAATACTTTTCTTCAGCTCCAAGATACATCCTAAAACTTCTGTCTTTTTCCCCTTTTCTGTCCATTTCTTTGTGCTTTGGGGTCATCACATAATCAAGGGCAGCAGCAGTCATAATGTTTTCGCAATTTTCTTTCTGTTACTGCACCTTTGAGCAAAACATTTGCCCCCGCCACACACTCAAAGACTGACCAACATCTTCATGCCCCTAATACATGACTGAATGACTTTTGGGAATAGTGAATTACACACACCTCTAAAAGAAAAATGACATCACAGCAGGAGAAACTTCTATTATGAGGCTCAAAAGATATTTGATGTAATGAAACCAAAACACACATGTCTTGGATATCCGCAAGAAGTTTTAAAATTAATTTGGGATGGCTACAGGACCTACGGCTTGGCAAACTTTTTGTGGTAAAGCGTGAACATGTTTTTCACTTTTTTTCACAATATGCGGAAAAATCTTTTAGTTAGAGCTGTTTTCTTGAAAGTCTGCAACCAGATTTTTATTGACCTTTGACCTTAGAAAGAGGCCACCATCTTGAATAAAAAAAAATGATCCCTTAGTACCAGCTAGAAACATGAACACCTCCTCCGGAGTTTGATTTATCAACTCCTATCTTGTGGATCATTGGAGAGCTACTTGCGGTGGGTGTGGGTGTGGGAATTGGTTTTAGAAATTGTAAATGTTTAACGTTTCCTGTTCTTTCATTTTTCACCCAAGTATTGTGAAAATGTAACACATGAATCTCTGGCTCAAGTTGGAAAATAAAAAAAACAAAACTGTATGACATACGATACGAACATGTGGCTGAGATCAACAGAAAAACGTCTGTTTCCAAGGAAATCCAAAAATGTACTCGTCGTATTTTTCTAAAAATGACATTGACCTGTTCGTCAACACTAGGTGACCGAAAAATAAAAGGGTTGTTATGGAGATAAAACCAACAGAAAAAACAAGTTTGAAAAAAAAAAGTTTTTCATCCATCCATTAATTAATATTTCACAAGCAGCTCTGATCTGGGTGGCTATGGAAGCATATCTGTCTCATAATTCAAAGTAAAAGTCTATACCGGAAATGCTTTTTCCTTTTTCACAATAAAGTTGTGTTCGTTGACTCAAAAGTTAAATCAATCTGCCAAACAGCTTTTTCCTTTTCTTCTTCAATGCTACTCATTCTGTCACTCAAGTAAAATGATGAAGAAAATGGTATTTGACATGCTTCCATAGGTGGCAGGGGCTGAAGGGGCAGAGTGAGGGGCGTGCAGCATCCAGTGAGGAGGGGTCTGAAATGAGCAGCATGGGTGGGGGAGGGTAGCGCCTGTGGGCCATACAACTCTGCTAACGACTTTAGTTATAAAATCTCAATTGCCTGTGGTTTTAAACTTTTTATTTTACTATAGTATTTTCCCTGTTTGATTATTTATCTATTTAAGCACACAAGGTGTTGTGAAAAGATGTTAGATTAAAGCCCCGAAGGCTGTCAATTTCATTCAGTTTCATTTATTTATTTATAGGCTCGATCTCCATCAAATAAAATAAGAGTCTCAAAACAGAAGAATCAGATTCAAGCCTCCATACATTCTTCATACAGTCTTAATGTGTACACCTTTCAACTTCAAGCTTGGGAAAGATCCACCGCCTTTTAAATCTGATCATAACTCCAGCAGCTGTTCTCACTCATACTCAAAGTCAGCACAGAAAAATCTCAACAGCTTGAAAAGTCAGTTTTCTGTCCTCTTCTCCCCCAGTGGTGTTTAAGTCCACATTTTTCTTCTGTAACTGAATAACTCTAAGAATGTATTTGTTGGACTCTCAAGCTTTCTTCAAAAGCTCACATAATTTAAAAAATAAGGACAGGTCTAACGTATCCTATTAAAGCTTCATTAAGGTTTAACATTTTCTGGCAAACATTCTAAGTTGTCTGGCCAAACAGCTGACGGGTCTCTTGTTCTGGGTTCCTCCGAACTTGTTGAATATACTGACTAACGCAGTTGTTTCATATTCAAAGTGTGGTTCCTCTACAAAAAAATCTGTTTCATTTCACTATTTACTTGAATGAAGTTTCAGGACGCCCTTGTGTGGGTGTTTTTAAAGCCCTGAATCATTTACAGAAATCCTGGGTTTTGTGATGCATCAGATGCATGTTGAAGGGAGGAGTCTCTTATAAAAATGAGAGAGGTTTAAGGGCATCTGAATTCTTGTAAAGATGCCAGATTTACCAAAAATGTAGGACAAATTCTATCACCTCCTCTTCTCAAATTCCTCCCCCACCTTTATCTTATAGCTTTCTGGTGGAAAACAGCCCCTGAAGTTACTTTCACTGCCCACTCAAACGTGATCTCGGTTGTGGGCGTTGGGTGAATGCTCCTTTCTCTTTTGTTTATGCTGTAAATATTTTCTTCAATCAAAAAGTCTGATTTCAAAGTGTTTTCACTTAGAGCGGTGATCCAATGACTTATATCGCTAGAGGAGACACGCCTGCTTGGGAAGCCTGGCCAACGGTGGCGGAGCGCAACGCCATCTTAGTGAGGTCGTCGGCACCAATGACAACGCTTTCTATAGCCTTTGGTGGCATTTAGATAGCTTTTATATGATTTGTCTGTCTGTCTTTAAATAAGAGAAACAGTCACCCTTAAAAGCTAGAAATTTAATGAAAAATGCATAGTTGCAGGACTTCTTACAAATAAGAAAAATTATTACAAAGAATTTTTAAAATAATTTCTAAACATTTAGAACTTTTAGATCTCTTTGACATGTAATTAAAATTATTTAGAATAGCCTAACAATAAGTCAACAATAAATCAATAATAATAATACATCAATAGTAAGTCAACAACAATAATAATAATAAATAAAAACAAACAAATAACAATAAATACTAATAATAAATACTAACAATAAATAAATAATAAATCAATAAAAAATAATAATAATGCATCAATCAGAAGTCAACAATAAGTCAAAAATAGATTTACCCTAAAAAAAAAACCAATAGATTTAACCTATTGATTCATGTGAGTGATCAATTTGGTGTAACACAGATGGTATGGTGCCGGGTTTTAAGCGAACAGTCTGGCCAGTCTCATCAAACTCTGTTTCCACAAAATGCTTTGAACAAAGTCAGACTGTATTGCTAGTTGGAAACCACAGTGATCCACCTGAGATAGCTCTTTTGATTGCCACGGCCCACTTTTTCCTTAAGTCTGAATCCATTGGAAACCTGCAAGAAAAGTTCAGTCACTGAGTCAGAAATGTATCAATCTATATTACTGTAATAGCCTAGTCCTAGAATACTGTATATAGGTTTAACACAATAAAGTTTACATTTATGTCTACAGCAAATTATCCGTACATCATCAGCATGTTGATAATAGCCCTGCAGCATCATGCAGGTCAACATGTGTACTATTAATGAAGCCCCTGCAGCTTTAAAAGAAAAATACTATTGTACCTACCTGTGAAATGTTATGCCTTCCTCCTTCGTGGACTCATTTCTCCGATTTTGGCAGTTGAAACCTGCACAATGAACTGGCAATTGGCAAAAAATATGTTCACATGCATGCACTTCAGCAGTGACTTGACCTCACCAAGATGGCGGTGCTCTCCTCCCATGAGGACTCACGTGAAGTCTCCTCTGGTGATATAACTCATTGCGCTGCACTGGACAAGCAGGGAGGGGCTTCTTCTTATTCTTCTTTTTCTGCTGTTTACTAGTCCATGTCCGCAACCTACAGTTGGAAGAGGCTTAACCGCGAAATGTCACATAGGTGCAAAACAATAACGTTGATTGCTAGCATCCTTGCAATGGCAGATATGGATTACTATCATATCAGGAGAGTGGCCTTGGGTTATATTATCTGAAAAACCAATGAAGGCTTCATCAGGTGGGTCAGTGTGTCTGGATTCACCAGATGAACCAGCCATGTGTTGAGTTTGGTGAGTTTGATTGCGACATTACCAAATCTGAGTCCTTGACTGGTAAAAATTTTGACCTGGTTTAGCTGGCAATGTGCGTTCAATGGTCATGTGTTTTGTACGTAGAGCCCAAAAGTGGTCATTAAAAACTTGCGTAGCTATGCGAGAGTTTGAATGCGGAAGCACAAAATGCAAGTTTATGTAAACTTTTCATTGAAAGTGGCTGCTTGAATGCGCATTGATGAGAGCGGTGTGTACGTAGCTTCACCTCCGACATCCCTAAACTAAACTAAGCTAAACTAGAAAACTAAATCGGTGCCTTCAGAGCTTTTTTTTTCCCAAGATGGATGCAAAAAGTCCTAAAGTGAGGCTTCTTTTTGCTTTGTTTCCAAGGTGACGTGTCATGAACATGTACAACTTTGTTTAGGTTATCCTGAGTGACTGAAAGAAGACTGTGTAGAAGAAAACACACCAGCATGTTTTAAGTGTCATTGAGCTCCTGCCACTTTTAGAAAGCAAAACAGAAACTGAATTTGTCATCAGGTGACTCCCAGGTTTTCTTCTTCAGACTCAAGTTAAAAGAGACACGATCTGTATTTGCTCCCTTAGGCCCAAACACAGCACATGTTCCTCCTCAGGGATTATTTGTGTCCCGACTGGATAAAGTGGATCCACAGTGGTTTTCATAGTCGCCACTGCGTAACAAACATTCGTTTCGGGTGTAATTCTTGTGGCTGTCTTTAAACCAAAAGAAGCATGGGTGGGGTGCCACTTACTTGAACCAAAACTACGTTTCCCAAGTGGTGCCAGACACCCATGGAGAGGAAACATGTCTGGACCCAATTCTGGCATCATCTTTAACCCAATATGAATCCTTTGGGTCCTTGGTTTGGGACCTGTCCCAGTATGGATGGTGGTTTGTTTGGCTTTTACATATTATGCTGTGAAGCTGAAGCAGACTTAACAACCTTTAAATGATTTGTTTTTATGTTCATAAAATGTCATGATGTGTAGTGCTAAACAGATACAGTGCAAAAGTAAAGTATGATTATGTGACAAATATAAGTTTTTCCTGCAGTCATTCAGGGGGATGACTCTATTGCATGAATTGTATACAAACAACACTCACCGTCTTTGATGTTTGAAAATACATTTGACAGAATATCTTTAATTCCTGCACAGACAGGGTGTGTGCTTTGCCTCCGCTTAGACAGAAAATTAAGGCCTGCTCTGTTCAAGCCATTAAAAATAACAAGCTCTTCATTTTACACGCTGCTTTTGAAGGCAGCATTGGCTGAAACGTTCTGACAGTCTATCATTTCCCACAGAAAGTTCATGTATTTTTTTTTTTTTTTTTAAATGTGGCAGCACCTACATGTGTTTTTGTTTTTTCAGCAAACTAGTGAAGGAAATTGCCTTGTGTTAAGTGCCCTGAAACAACACGGATAGAGAACAGTTGAATATTACTCTGATAAGATCTCTTGTGTTAATATAATTCAGATACCAGGGGAGTAATTCGGCTCTGGGAACACTCTGACTTTTTGATCTCCTCATTCTTGATGTGAATGTTTTAGGCTTCAATTATAAACTTGAGACTTTTGTTACTTACAGTTGATGAGAATGAATGAATGCACTTTACAAACAAGGAGACTTGGAACAGTTCAAGTTAAGTCATATCAAAACAGAACAAATCATTTTGAAAGCAGAGGAGCCCAAAAGCTTTAATCAGAAATACTGATGGCCCGAAAAAGGCATATTTGTTTGGAAATAGAATGAATTGACACCGTTACCAAAAAACAAAACAAAAAATTTACAATCAGAGAATGAAATCCTAACAACTGAGAAAAATGTCAAAATAAGTCACTGCAGCAATTCCATTTAATATTTGCTGCTTCTGCATGCAATCAGATTTTTTGTCAACACAAAAATAAAAAACTTCTACACCACTGGAAACATGGAGCCTTCACTTGTAGTATTAGGTGCCTAACAGGGAGTGAAGCTCACTGTACTGGGAGATTCTCTGACGGATTTCATGAATCCAATCATGGAGACATAATTACCAACGTTTTTTGTTGAGCTCTTTAAAATAAACAACCCTGATCTCTCAGCATCCTCTGTCTTCCATGCATTGTAAATGAGACAAACACAGACAGCGCTCCATGTAGCGATCGGGCAAAAAACATTAGCTGGTAGCTCCTCCCACACGCGGGCAGGGCGTTTTTCTTGGACAGGTGGTGAGCAGCGAATTCGCCACACGTTAAAAGAAGGGCGGCTGACACAAATTTGTCGTGGGAATGGCGTTCGTTGTGAACGCAGTCATCAGTGTGTCCATGGGTAAATAAGACTGTCACTGCAAAGCACCAGGAAGGTAGAAAGCACCAAATAGGAACACGCCATTTACCATTTAAAAGCATAGAATAAAAGAACGAATGAAATTATAACAACCAAACTTGTAATAATATTTGTTTGTAATCTACACCAAACAAACCAAAATGCTGAATAACATAAATCAAAAGTAATTTATTTGGAGTTAAGAAAAGAAATCTTAAATAGTGAATGGCCTATATTTATATAGTGCTTTACTAACTTCTTAGAAGACCCAAAGCATTTTACAGTCACCGTCCCATTCACCCATCCACATGGCAATGTTAAAAACTTCTTAAACTCGTTTTGCAAGACACCCTCTCCTTTCAGTCCAGGTTCAGGATTATTATTCAAAGATCTTCTGTGACCCAATGCCTGCTTCCTGCATTCTTTCCCAAACCTTTACTGAGTCTATCTGAGCTCAGGAGACGATAATATGTCTACAGGTTTGAGACACACTTTCTCCCTCTTCTTCTTCTTCAGTAAACCTGCACAAAGTCATGGGTCTTTTGCAGCAGATGGCATCCATTGCCTGTTCCTTTTTTGTTGCTAAGTTCATATCCACCGATGGGGTCATTAACTGTGTCCTCCATAAAGAAAAATCGGTAAACTAGCTTTCCCCTAGTTGTAAAGAAACATGACCTTTAAATATGGTCTCAGACAAGTTTACTCTGTACAGACGGCCTTCTGGGAAGCACAGCTTCAGCCTGAAAAAGAGGAGAAGGTCCAATAGTTAGTATGTTTTGCAGTAAAAGCTGTATTTTGTTTTATATATATACTTTGTCTGCATAAGCAGAACTTTTTGGGGCAGATATTTTGATGACCATAAAAGGTTGCAATGGTCAAAAATGTGTTAAAACCGAAATAAACACACACTTTACTGCAAGGCTTCAAGCTGTTTTAAGTGGGGCCTCCCTCTTGCACACAAACACCTATAAATGGCCAGCTCGGTTTTAGTGAAAAACTTTTGTGAGCCTCTAACAGTTTATTTTTTTCTCTAAGCATGTCGTAGCGTGAACTGAGCAGCGGGGCTCTCCAGAAACACGTCTGCAACCTCCAGGCAAAACATAACCTTCTGCACTGAACTGTCCGGCCAAACAGAGCGGGGAGTCCCTATTTTTGGATCCTGAAAATCACCAATGCTCAACAAAAACTCATACTTGAGGCTCTGTTTGAGAGATTTCTTTGGAGGTGGAAAAAGCTCATGGAATTGTAGACCTTCTGCAAATACTGTATTAAATGTCAGACCTTTTAAATCTAATTAGCGTTTGGAAGTCTAATCAGAAAGTACTGTTTGAATTGGAATCCACAAAGAAGACTTATTTTTCTGAGAATAGGGGGAACGTTTCCCTCCATCTCTATAATTTCCTGCTAATAGACTGACTGACTGCTTCTTGACGTTACAGCAAGGCTGCAGCTCACAGGATTGAATCCAGGTGATTTCTGATCTGAAGCAACACGCTGTGCGAGAGCTCAGCCATATGAGGCAGTTGTGCTCTGCTTGCTTTGTGGTCGTATGCCCCAGCTGCAGCCTTGGAATTTCATCTCTCTTAGGATGTGTTTATTATATCTTGCTCAACTGGGACACAGAAAAAGAGCCACGAGGCTCAAGATGGCAGTCATGAATTCCATCAAATAATATTTTGGAATTGTCCATCAAATCAAAAGGAGTGATAGTTTTCATTTAGAGAACGAAGTTTCTTCAACCAACTTGGAGGGCTGGTAAACTGCACAACCTCATTGTTTCCCACATCGCTCAGTTCATCATCAGCGATAAGCATCACAACATGCTGAGGCTGCATTAACTGGGGGTGTTTGAACAGGAAGCTGATTTATGAAACCCCCCTCCCCATGTTTTTCTTTTTCTTTTCTTCCAAGCGTGTAGCTTCAGTGTAAACACCCTGACGCTGCACGAGCTGATTACAAGTGAGGCAGATGGTTTCCGCTCTGAGGGAGTCGTGTTTTTGCATTCTTCTGTTATTGGGAGAGCTGGAGAATAAAGGCGGCACACTTGGATGGACATGATCGCTCTCTGCACATTCGTGCAGCTGCACTTTCATGAAGTCATGGCGCACTCCATGACCTCGGAGGAGTTAAAGACTCACTCCGGTCATCTTTGGTATTTTAAAAGCGTCCCCAGTGGTCTTCTAAGCTTTTTAGCCAAAAAAAACAAAAAACAAACTCTGTCACTTTCTAGGTTATTTGCCCCTGAGTTGTGGGCAGGACCACTGGCACAAAGCAACCACGCCCACTTTCCTCCCCTGAGAGCTCTCTGTTTACACTCTCCTGCTAGCTAACTACCCCTCACAACCCCCTAAACCTATAAATACCGGTGCAACAAGAATTGCAATCAATATCAGAGCCATCCAGCTGTCCAGTTTTGAAATGGATGTCAGCTCAAAAGAGGAAAACAAAATGAATCTAGTCATATACAAATGCATCAAAATTGGGCATACCGGGTGGGTTGTGGCCCATCCAGCCTATTTCTCTGTCACACAAACTTTTTTTTGTCCTGCTTTACAATGATTTTAATGAAGCTATACTCAGAAAAGCAATTCTAAGCTTGTTTTTGTTTTAATATGTATATGTATATGAGAACATGTTGAAAACATTCTTTATCAAAGTGGATCTTTTTAAAGGATATGTGAGGGAAATCTCGCTCAAAGACTGATTGCACATTATATTTAACAAAGAAAGTGTTGAATTAGTAATTTAATGTTTTGTTTAATTTTACAAACTACATATTTAAGAGCTTTGTTTCCTTCCAAACTAAAGTCACAGTCTACTGCTGTCATGCAAGGAAGCTTTATAAACCTCTGTGCCTGAAATTTGAACTAACAGGATGCTTTGATTTGGGCTGAGAATGCACAAAAAAGTTGGGATTTGCACCCGAGCATGTCTGTTCATGCCCTGTGTCCTCATTGGATGAAGTTAATCATTAGCTGCCTCACCTCTTCTCCCAAAAGGTATGAACAGATGCAGAGGAAACATCTTTTTGCACCTACTTCGTTCCGGCATGCAGACACTGGCTCAACACCAAAACAGATTGACTGCTGAGCTTCTGCATCATTTTTCTGAAAGGAGATTCCATTTGTCGGGAGTCTGAAGTTCTCTGGGAACAGAACAAACTGACTCTCCCAGAAGGCCTAAATTGTTAAACAACGTTTGTCCATTTTTGACATTTTTGCTCTTCTGTCTGTGCAGTGTTGTCAGAGATCTTGTTGTCAATCATGGAGCAGCCCTGCCTGCGATCACAAGTGTCACAAGTGTTGACTGTAGCTGCAGGGGTTTGTTCCGGTGAGGAGGTAAATGACCAGCAGGCCCCCGAGCTGACCGCAGTCACGACAGATCCTTCTGTTCCGACACTGTTGACTTTCCCGACAGTGAGTCAACAGTTCCCAACAGACGGGGAGCAGGATGGAGGAACAGAGGAGAGGAAGTGCGGTGGTGTTGTGAACGATTACATGGGGGTTTGGCTTGTGGGATGGGGGCAAACAGGAAGGAGATGCCTGAATGATCCAGGGCCACTAAACTAAGCAGTGTGTACCAGATAATGTGGGTGTGGACTGATTTAATTACAGAGTTGTTAATGATTGTGCATGAGAATGGTGTGTAGAAGATTCTCTCTCTTTGATGGCCACAAGGCTAGGAAGAACATCTGCCCCCCCAAAAAAACAGAGACGCAGCTTCGTCCACCTACTTTTTTGTTCTCTTTTGCCTGACCTGTTGAGTCCTGCCTTCAGAATGCACTGAGATACAAACCTGCACCTTGACTTTTAGATTGCTGAGATCCAGCCTGGCTCAGTTCCACAGCTTCCATCAGCAGCTGTGGAGCCATGTTATTATCTCGATTACACTCCTTCTGCATGCTCCCCTTTGCCCCACCTTAATTAGAGGGAGGGAGGAAAAAGAGCAATGACTTTGGCTTGCTCCGTCTCAGGACAGCATCTATACATGCTTTTAATACTTTTTTTCTATTTTTTTCAACCCATCTTCAAGTGCAAGTGGTGGTACCCTTAATTTGTGTAGCTCAGTGTTATTTCACTTCTGAAGTGTGGGAAAAAACCCAAATGTCCCAAATATGATAATATACATAAAAACAGGATTTTCATCGAGTGGGTCCATAAAGTGTTTGCAAATCTAATATATTCTCAACTTTAAGGCTTTAAGTTTCACAACAAAACTAAACCATTAAGAATGTAAAAAATAGGAAGCAACACATTTAAATTGAGTTGAAAACTTTACGAGACATCTTAATCATTTCGTTTTTTGTCTTCTTTTCTGAAGATGTTGCCATTTCTTGACCCAATTTCGACAAGTTGTATTTTTGTAGCCGAAACTTAAAGAGCAATTTGGTATACATAGGTGCTCAGTGTTGATGTGGTGTTTGTGACTAAGTTTTGTTATTTGAAAGAACCTCAAATCATCATCCTTCCACCACCATGCTTCAAACATAGTGGCCAATGTTTGCTTGTTTAGTTTATAACTCTGAATTTTGGTCAAAGATTTTTTACAGTGGTCTAGTTTGAAAATTAATCAAACTTTTTTAAAAAGCAGATTTGCAAACCTCATTATTGCTGCTCTGTTCTGTCTGTGGAGCTAAAAGTTCCTCCTCTTAACAAAACATATCTAACATAACTGGTACATTTTCAAACTAAGGATTTTAGGCTCCTTGGATTTAGCTTCTGGAGTTTTTGAACATTTCCCAAGCATTACTCAGTCTGACTTTAGAGTGCCGGATTTGAGACGTCCACCAGTTGGAAAAATGGCAGCCTTTCTAATTACCTTAAGTATAAAATTTGACCACTGTGGAAGGATGGACTCTAAAAGGAAAATTGCTTTATAAACATCAGAAAACCGTTTTTGAGCAGAAGGAGCACGTGTTCAGTTTCTTTCTTTTTCTTTCTTTTTTTTCACTCATTAACACAATTAAAGTACTTTAGAAGAACAAAACAACAAATATTCTATCTTTGTAGAAAATATCCATATTGCTTGGGATCAAACAAAAAAAATTGCTAATTGTTTAGTAGCAGCACTCCAACTTTTGCAGAGAAATGTTTGTTGGACAGTCTCTGTAATTGCTAGACCTGTTGTGTGTAGTGTTTGGTTAAAGAATGGCTACACTTGTTCAATTAATCAATTGCATTTAATGAGCAGAATTTGGTTGTTAACAAATCTTTGTTGTTATCAAAGAATTTATTTTAGTTTTTGCACATTAACAATTTATTTAAATCTCAGTTTCAGTCACATAAGTAATAATTTCTTTTACATTTGTCTTTTTCTTATTTACATTTAAGCCCAAATTAAATCAGGCATTTTGTTTCAGGCTTGAAGAGATTCTTTACAAAAAAACCAAAGTGTCTTCCAGTGGGTCTTTCATTTTGAAGAGCCATATTTTATTTGATAGAAATAGACAGATTAACCGTCCTTATAGTGCTGTTTTCTCCCTTGACACACAATACTGCGGTGGCAAAATCTTGGAACCGTCACTGAAGATGTTTGTAATTATTGCATTTCGACGGTAAAATTTCGGGTCCATTCAAAATCTTAATAGGAGGGCAACATGCAGCTGCAGGCTGGAGCTAGCTGCTACATTTATGCAAATCCTTTGCAGATGGGTGAAATTGTGTGTCAACATCTTATTTATAACGAACTGTGTGAAGCAGCTAGTTTGTGCAAAAAGAAAAGTATTTAAAATTATTAGTGAAAGTTTCAACGTCAGCAAATGAACGGAATCTTAAAAAGCATTTAACATACATATTTGTTTGCTTTTTATTAACAGGTAAAACAGTCAAGGCTACATCTGCATTCTTGTAAGCTGGCTCAAAGAGTTTTCAGTGTAAAACGAAATTGGTACTTCAACGCTCCCTGAGGGGCTTCACTGCTGCACTTCATAGGTACCATGTGTGAGGTTTCATGTTTCTTCTGTAGGAGTAGTTAAGGCTGTGATGGTCAAGCCTTAAAAAACAAGAACATAAATTTTAAAACTTTCTTATTTACTACATTTGTTTCTTTGCAGGATGCAGCCCCTGCCTGGAATTTTTAAAGCAACTTGAACTTTGCCTTGCCACTTTTTGCAGTTTTTCTTTTCATGACAGGATAGTTTTACCTTGACTCTTTCACCAAGTTTAAGTTCCAGCAAAAAAAAACAAAAAAACAAAAACATGTTTTATGATGTTGGTGAATAATGACACAAAATTACACCCTTATCTAACTGATAGTCTGGGAGAAGTGAAATATAACAACTGGCAGACATTTACCAACCTTTTACTGGTTATAAACTATTTATTGTGTGTCTTCAGCTATATTTGTATTCGTGTGTGATGGTGTGGGGAGGACAGATGACCAAAGTGGCTCCAACTCCCTCAAAAGTTGTTGCTTTTGTCAAACCATAATCACCACTCTCTCTGTTTTTAGGGTGAGCCTCAAATTTGATACTGTGTAAGTGTTAGCGGGCCCAGTTACATTTAAAAAAAAAAAATATATATATATATATATATATATATATATATATATATATATATATATATATATCACAGCAGTCAACTTTTAAATGTTTCGGCTGTAATTTTCTTTTAGAGCAACTCAACTTGTCATTATCGCGTCAATAAAATTGTTAAGGCGTAGTGGGTCTCACAAAATCATTTTTTTTAAAAAGGGTGATACTCTGCAATATTGAAAATAAGAATTATATCACTTATTTGGTTTTAAGCTGTTTAAAAATTACATTTTGCAAAGGTACAACTTAGATTTTCCTTGGCACAATTGCCTTTGATTAAGAAAAGTGTAATTTTGATCAGATGGGACATGAAAAACAACCAAAAAAAATAAAAAATAGGACAGCCTTTGTTGTGTGTTTTAGTTTCCTTTCAAAAATAAAGTGCAGTGTTTCAAAGACTGTGCACCACTGATCTGTATTTTAGGAAATTCGCATTGCAGGCCAAAAACACAGCGCAGCATTGTTTATACTTATTTTGGGTAACATATTTAGCATCTTTTATGGTTTTGAACAAAGCCCATCATTATGCCTCATGTGCGAACAGATGGGGTGTTTTGCAGTTGCTTGGAGTGCTGCTGTGGGCAGAGGTGGAAATAATAATTTATTATCTTGGACCGCGGCTCCTTATTTTCCTTTCCGATACATGTTGTTCTCGTTGTGCGTGCTCCGGGCAGTGAAACGATGAATGGATGTAACTTTCCATTAACAGCCCATTTATTGAAACCCCACAGGAGAGCATGGAGGATTTTAGCTCCTTCTGCTTTTTGTTCATCCCTTTAGGATCACCAGAGGCGGCTGGTCAGTCACATACTTTCCATGTGCTTGCACACATACAAAGAGCTATTCTTAATGTGCCAAGAAAGACGGGTTTATAAGAAAAACTTTTCAGTTTTTGTCTGCCAAATGGTCTTGGTAATGTTGGTCAGATGTGGAAAAATGTGGTTAGTTTATATTATGGCTTAATAAAAATGGCAAACCTCTTTAAAGCAGCATTTATGTTTCACAGTATTAATAGTTGAAAGACTGTGATAGATGGCCTGTGCCCATTAAAGATTAATGTGCTGTATCTGAGAAATGTTTAAAGGGTTTTTTGTGCATCAGGAAAACATAAAAAAAGAAATTGAAAACTTTTTAGGAAGGTCACAGAAAGCGTTACATAAGTCAGGTCTACATAAGCAAGTGCGTGGAACCGCTGTGGACATTTGCAGACAAGAATGTCAGAGCCATCTAGGGAATCTCTCTCTCTTGGCACTGAATTTACAACTTTACTTCATTTCCTTTTGTATTTATACCTTTCAGCATAATCCTTCAGGGGGTTTTGCCCTTCCTGACATCTATTTCATTCGTCCGGGCTGGGGACTGGCACACGGGGACCCAGACTTGGGTAACTGTGTGGCCACATCGGGAATGGGATGGAGGGTCTTGCCCAAAGATCCACACTCTGGGAAAACAAACCCAGCTTTCCCATATGCCAATCTTGCAAACAGCCAATGGAGCCATATTGTCTGCAAACTGAAATGGTTGTTGGAAAATCATTTGCATTGTTCTAATGTATGATTTTACCACTCCGAGTGTGATCCTGAACTTGTTTCTGGATCCTGAACCTGTTTTCCTGCAGTGATCGTCAGCATTTTCTGCAGCTTTTAACACCAATTCTGATTGATTCCTAGGGCACTCCCAGGTTTGCCACAGAGATTTGAAGTGTTGTTTCAGAAATGGAGAAGTTGGTGACTTGTTCCGCATCTGACACTGAAAGTATGCAAAATGTTTGTGCAGTTTTTACTAATCTAGCTCTTTGCCTTTTCGTGCAACAATTCTTCTCCTAAAACGCATACAGCCACTGAATCCAAACGGAAAACGCTAAAAATGATCTTTTGTTTCTAATTTGATTTTTAACAGCTTTTAAAAAAACAAAAAACTAATTGTCTACAAGTTTTTGCTTTAAATATGACATTATTGCTTTATTGTTGGAACCTGTTGGGCTGTTAGCACTGTTGCAGTCCAACCCTGGTTGGGGACGGTTTCTGTTTGGGATTTCTCCCCACAGTCCAAAAACTTCCTTCATAGATCAATTGGTGACTCTAAATTGTCCCTTAGTAGTAAATATGTGTTTGTGCTGTTGTGTAACTATGTGATGGACTGAGTTTACCCTGTCTTTGTCCTATAGTTATAGACTCCAGCATCCCCATGACCCTGCGCAGGGAAAGTGGGAAAAGGAGATGGATAGATTCTTTATGGTAATATTATCGAACAGAGCTGCTGCACTAAGGTATACAATTGTTTTAAATTATTGTTACTGTTCAATAAAAATATTACATTTTATATCATTTTCATGTCAGTTATACATATTCTGTTACTGACTTTTGCATTGCATTTTGTGTTCTAAAAAAAGTTCTGTAATCCCTTGTGCTATCCTAGGCATTTTAACGTTGGGAGTTGGGTCATCTAGACCCACTAGACAGTGCGCTTAACCTTTTTTCTTCAGTGCTTTGTGATCTTCACAGGTGTCCATGGATTACATGAAATCTTTCCACCCTTATCCACCTTTGTCATGGGAGGGAGAACACGTCAGTGTAAGGGTGGGGTCATTTAAGATAGCACAAGGGTTAAACTCCTCCAAATATGACATAAATGTTTCTTCTTATCAGTAGAAACACAACAGGTATTCAGATAAAATACAGGCTCCAAACGTGCTACTTGAAAATATGACCAATGGTTGAAAACAGAAAGATGACACAATGATCCCCAAGGTTAATCTGAGGAGTACATGTGGTGATGTATGTCTCCGTTTTCTGACATTTATCTAAACCCAAAAGAGTGACTGAAAAAGAGAAGAGGGGAGGTCAGGAGGGAGCAAAGAAATCCAGCGGGTGGAGGTGTGTGAGTGTGGGGGGGAGGGGGCTACGTCAAATTGTCAAAAACATTGCGATGTTTATGTAATCTCCTCCCCCCATCAGTCTCTGCGACCCCCTCTGTGTTGAGTGGCAGAGAGGAGACTGCCAGAACTTAAGGGTGGCCCCTGCCCCCCCCCCCCCCCCCCAACACTGTTATTACTGTTGATTGTGTGGATGGATTGCCTCTGAATAACCGTGGACTACTTCCTGTTCCAGACTTTCAGCTGAAACTTCAACTGAATCTCATTTCTGTTTAGCACAGACAGAGCGACTTAAGGGGGATTTTAGGACCTCGTGATACGTTTTGGAAGACATTGATAATAAAAGCCTATAGGATGTGGAGCCTTGCTCCATACAGGGCATCATTTCATTATTTATTTCATCATTTTAACATTTACTTTGGATTCTTTTGCTGAAGCAGATATCCTTTTTTTAAGCTTGGTTTTTTATTTTTTTGTATTTAAATGTTCTATTTTGTTTTCTTTTAAAAAACTATTGCTTCTTCTTACTGAGATAAAACAGACTGACAGAGTCTATCATATGGAAATGTCAAACCAGTAGAACGATCTTTTCGATGCTTGGAAGGTAGAACTATTTCCCTTTTCTTAATGCCTAAAGCACAGATTGCCAATCCAAACAAGCCAATGACAGAGTGGAGGGGGGTGTTTATTTATTGTGGGGAGGACAAAAGTTTATGAATCTACATTCCAGTTGTTGTTTTTTTTACAGTTCTAGAGCAATGCCAAAAAAGTCATATAAAGTGTATAACTTCAAAATGCCAAAGAGTCTTCCTAAGCACCTCAGACAAAACACTAAAGCATCTGAAAAATGCTTCCATCTTGACACAGGTCAATCTGCACAAAGGCATTCCTCTGATTGTAAAAGTCTTTATACTGAGGGACGATAAGATACTCTGAGACTGTTAACAACACAAGTGTGTCATGACAAGTTAAAGTCAAAATGTGTAAGAACATCAAAAAATCCAGTTTTGATTTTCACAATTTATGATATTTCTTGAGATACTATTGAAATTAATTTGTCACGTCATGTGTTCCCCTGTGCAACAAACTGCTGACCTGTTTAAGGTGTACCCCACCTTCACCTACAGTAGCCAGGAGAGGCTCCAGCAACCCTGTGACCCTAAAAATGTGAAGAAAATGGATGGATGGATAGATGTCATATACTCTTAAATGTTTATTTGTTTACATAATGAATTCTGTTACTAAAAAACAGACTTTGAGTTTTTCTTGAATGGTTGTGTTCACTAACCCAGCAGGAGTGGTAGTTATAAAAGATGGTTGCCATATTTTTATTTGTTACATTTGTATTCAGAGCACTTCTTTTTGTTTAATTCATTTTTGTCTTTACAAGCATTCAAATTTGTTCATTGTCCCTTCTAAGATGAACTTTTAATTTGATTTGCATTGACTTGTACCACAATTCACTCTGTTCAGATTTGGATGCAGGAGTTTCCCCTGCAACATCTCAGCGCAAAATGGACTGGTCCTCTGCTTCCTGTCTTTCTCACCTGGTGAGGCACGTGCAATTTAATGGTGCAGAATATCATTGTAAAATTGAGATTTGTTCGTGGTTGAATTACCTGGTTAAATTCGGTTGACATTCCTTCGACTGCTGTAACTATTTCACTGTTGAAACAATGAACGCAATTCCAGCGGATTCTGAAGGGGAGAAAAGCAGCCTTGCACTGCAACAATTAATGGTTGCGAATTGCTCATGCAATCGATGTAAATCAGCTGATTCTGTGTGGAATAAAGTAGCTTTGCACTATTGCGCAACACAAAGTGGTACAAAGCCGATATGAAGAACTGCTTTCATCCATTTCAGAATAAACAAAATCATGTTGATTGAGTAAACGATTGAATTACGGTATGCCAAAAAGCGTGTGTTGTTTAGGTGTCACAGGTAATATTTCTGTTGTTAAAGAGTTAAATAAATGAAAAAAGCTTCTTAAAGCATGAAAACACTTGCAAAAGGCACTTTGCGGTCAGTGGTAAAGTTAGTGACATTTCCATGACAGGGGGCTTGCATCCTTGCATGCATTGGTGCAGAAACCATGACTCTGCTGGAAATCTTTTTTTTTTTTCAGGTGTTTCCGGGATTGCTTCATGAAGAAAAATGCTGATTCTGGACTTTTACTTTTTTTGTATTATTCTGGACATATTATGCATCCTCAGGGAATAAAAAATAAACAGAGTACTTAGAACAGTGTTTTTGCAGTTAGTCTGCAATCAAACATTTACATCTACAAATATATAAATCAAGCAGAATGCTTTTCTTCTTGTTTGGAGGGTTTGGTATGCTTCTGTCCGCAAACACAAGGTATGTGTTTGTGTAAGGTTATTTATGCTCTGAGAACAGAAAATTATAGCAGGAAGGATGTTGATCTTTTTAGCTCAAACATTAAACGGTGCACAGAAGCTCCCTGCTCTGGAAAACCCATCTCTTCCTGCCTTGTGCTGGCAGATGTCAACAGTGCACACATTCTGGAGAGGCACAGGGTCCAAACATGTGTTTTCATGCACTGGAAAGAAGGTGTGGGGAGCACCTGAAAGGGCAAACCTTTAATAAATCCTTCCGCAAAACTGTGTTTGTGACTGGCAAAATGATAAAAATTAATATTAAAATAAAGAAGAAGTTCTCATTTATTTTGATGTAGCGAAAGTGCTGCGTCACTATTCCCAAAAGGTTGATACAACCACATGGTTTTTATTTGAGAAGCAGTTATGCTAATAATCTGTGGGCAACTTCCTGTTGTGATTATTTCAGTATCCGGCATTCATATGAGAGCAGTGTTTTTTTTTTTTGTCATCCTCTTTCTTAACCACCTTTAATGGTAATATTTATTTAGAATATATGTGCCTAAAATATGAGTTTATCACCTTTTCCTTGAGTTGAAGTTTCCTTGAAAAAAAAAAAAAAAAAAAAGAAACTCTGTGAACATTCTAATATTTTTGCATTGAGGCGATGTTGCAATCACTTAGGTTTTTACTGTTGTTATTACTAATCTGGACCGAACCTTTTGTCACAGGTTTCCTTTGTCTGCTCATTCCTGAATAAATTCCCAGAAAACATTGGGCAGAGTTACAGAAACACTTGTGAACCTCACTGTTCTTATTGATCCATGAGTTGTCCTTAAAAGGTGTTCAAACCATGGTGCCTGATTCACCACAGCTTACTGGTGGACAAGTGCTTTCTTGTTTTAATCTCACCTCCATCATCATTTTTTTTTCAAACACTGGCTTCATCTTCTCCCCCCTGCAGGTAGACCCCCCTTAGTCATCTGCCTTACAGTCCTCTTCCACCTCCTCAAAAGATTTTCTGTTGACACTGTGCACTGAAATTGCAGGCTTGGATTTGTCCAACATAATGCAGGAAAAGTCTGCCATGAAAGCACAGTTGCCCTGTAATTATACCTCCGTCATTACTCTAAAGCTTAGCTTCTCTCCCCCCTTGTTTGCATTTTGCCTTTTTAATGTCTTCCTTTCTCTGATTCTCTCCATTAACCCTCCTCTGTCATATTCCTCCATTCTCAGACAAAGTGGAGTATAAATGTGCCCCAAGGACAAGTGGACGTCTGCCAGCCATGAGGAGAAACAGACAGGAATGTGATCTTTGACAAATCACAGAGAAAGGTTTTATTCAAATTTTAAGCTTCGCTTTAGGCTTCCATACCTCTCAGATCAGCTTTAATAGTGTAGCCGACAAGACAAATCATTAGATGCCTTTTTTTTTGTCATGTTTGCATCCAAACAAAACTGTTCTGAAAGAGAAAAGGAACAGCTGTAACCCAGGAGAAAGATAGTGGGAGGGTGTTGGATTGGAGTTGGGATGCCTGAAAAGCCCAGTGGGTCCAATGTGCATTGCAATCTCGGTCCGAGGATCTGTACAGACAAGCTGCTCAGAAGTGCACAATGAGTAAAACTTGCTGTCCAGAATGTACTTTGAATGCCACAAGAGAGTTTAGTTTAGTAAGATAACAGGGTTGCTTGTAAAGCTAACTTTAAAATTTACAATTTTTAAATTTCCCTTCTAAACATGTGATGAATAAAGCCAACAAAATCACAAACGTGTCATTTTACCCTTGCAAGCATAAACAAGTAACGTGGTCATAAAAATTTACTGCACAGCACTCTGAAATGTGCAGCTGGGTTTTAAAACTGACTGCAGAGTGGGTTGTTAATGTGATATTTCTGCAAGGGCCTCTTTAGTTATATGATCAGTTTTTGATGAAATCTTCAACCAAGATAGAAAATCTTTATTTTTAAGGAGCTCACAGCTGTTTGCTATTACTTTGTCAAGTCCTTCTTCTCTGTAGTTGAAAATAATTGTGATGACATGTTTACAGCGCTTCGTGAGTTGCTACTGCTTTCAAAAACCTCTTTTAAAGACTTCTGAGTAAAGCTGCAAGCTTTAAAAGGATTTTGACTGTTGTTCGGTATAGTTTTCTTTTCTTTTTTTACAAGATGAAACAACATTTTTTTTACTGGAAGGCCAACTTTATTTGTAGGAGGAAAGTAAAAGCTAAAACACTGTGATACACTTATTGGACAAAGCACAGAAAATACACTTAAACACCCAAATAAACAAAAGCAAAAGAGTCAAAGGGGCAAAAAATAAGTTAAAAAGCACAATAAAGCAAAAAACAACTTCTTCATATTTTCCAACTGCGGGTGAGCCTGGTTGGGCCATATTTATAACACCCCTTGGGGAACCTCGCTCCTCTTGGGCGTCCTCCTCCTGAGTGGGGGGGCCGCCTCCCGCCTTGCTCTCTCCTGGACTAACCGTGGCATGGGGGGGGCTGCCTGGAGCATGGGGGCAGTCTTCACAGAGTCCCGATGTCATGTGGTCCTGCTGCTTCCCTGCTCTTCAGTGGCCTGGAGTGAGAAACCTGATGTGGTTTGTTGCTGCATGAAAGTCTTTGTGGATGTTTTCTTTTCTAAAGTTCTGTCCTTGTTCTGAGGAGAACAAAGTAGCAGGATCTTCCTTTAAGAAATCCTCCTCTTTTACTGTGACATTCGAGGATCTTTGATGGTGGTGTTGGATGGTTTGTCTGGAGGGTCCAGATTTAGAAAATAGATTTCTCAACTATCTGATTGTCCAACTTATAGGCTAAGAACTCTGTGGCTTTTCTATCTCCCTCATTATATGTTTGTTTGAGACGTGTTTTTGTTTCTGAAAAATGTTGCAGAAAAGAAGCAGCTGGACATCATGACACTGGAGCAGATGTGGTCTGAAGTCCTCTCTGACCTGCCTTGCTCCTTCCTGTGAGGAAGGATGTTGCTGCACTTAAAAAACACAAGCTGGTGGAACCCTCCAAACCCCTGCAGGAGAACATCTACTCCAGTCATGATGACTGATTTTTGATGTCATTTTTATTTTGAGGATTCAAACAAAAAACAATTAGATGGAACGTGTGTGCCCCATGACTGTCAGCCTGCGCTCGAATGACAGAACAGCTTTAAGCATTTGCGGCGCCTGCAGACTTTCATTCAGCTCGTTTAGGTGACTTGTCACAGTCATGTCCACCAAAAAGTGCAGCTTTTCCAGCCCCTCAGTATCTTCTAGTTGTGGGTAGTTCAGGTCTTTGCTTTTCAGGAATGTTTTCATGTGTTTGAAACAGACGACAAAGTGACGCAAAACGTCACCCCTGGACAGCCATCGGACTTTGCTGTGTAGCAGGAGATCAGAATATTCGCCTTCAGCTTCATCAAGCTGTAATGGTTTTCACTACAGATCAGTTTCAGCGCATGACGTAAAGATTGACAACACGGTTATTTATTTAAAAGTTTTATTTCAATGAAACTTTGTCGTCATGTGTTGTATTTGTCGTCACCCCATTGGTTCAATGGTACCAGCTGACAGGTGACAACCAGGTGAGAGGGCAACTAGGGTTGTGCCGATGGACGATATCATCGTCCATCGTGATGGGTGCCTGACATCCCGATGGAGAGACCACCATCGTGATGCCACGCCCCCGCCACGTTGCGCGTCGACACCATAAGCCGCGGTTACATGTACAAAATATCCTGATGGGATCAATGGTCGGATTAGAATCCAACCGTGTTCATGGGCCCAGAAAAATGTTTTCAGAATATAAAAACGTTCACTAAGGTAACACTTTCGGTCGGAATAAATCATTCGCACACGCGCAGTATTCGCACATGCGCAGTTTGAAAACCGGAAGAGGATACAACTTCCGCCGAGCGGCTTTTTTTCCAAACTTTATTGAAGGTAACAATTCAATACAAAACGATAACAGCGCCGAGCGGCTATATACATTGACATGTCAGCTCGGTAAAATACGAGACGATCTTCTAAACGTGCTTTTAATAATGTTACGGTTATTATGAAACACCTGTTCGCTCAACATTTGAATTTTAATCCGTGTGGTCAGAGCTCTTTCTGAACGAAGCCAGGATTAGCAGTATGCTAACACGGGCTAACAACATTAGCTTTGGGTGGCGCTGCATCCTGTGAATAACATCAGCCTTTATTTAGTCGGGACACGACTGGAAACACAAATCCACGTGATTGATTGAATGTTTTCTAAGGACAGAGCGACATTTCTGCTTTGAAGCTCAAACCGCTGTGTGTGCTGACGATCCGAACTGTGCCCAGACACACGTTTAGACCCGGTTCTGAGTTCGGTTGCATGTACCCCTAGAGCTGCGGGACGGATCGCAGTCTTAAATCTCCCACACATAGCGCTCATGTAACAAAGCACCCCCCCCTTCCCCTCAAACACAAAGCTGTAAGTCCGCGCTCCGCCGGTCCACTTCGCTAGTTAAGTGCGGGAGCGGACTACTTCTTTTCTATTTTGCTTGTTACTTTTTCTGTTAAAGTCACTTCCCTCAGTTTATACTGGATCATCGCGGATTAACCATTAGTTGGGAAATAAAATGAAAAAAAGCAAAATAACGAATAGCAGTTATATAAGAACGAAAAATGTAAAAATACCCCCCCCCCCCGACGATGTCATCGTCCATCCCGATGGTTGACAGCAAACATCGTCAACGGCCAAATTAGGGGACATCGCCCAACCCTAAGGGCAACACACCTTTTTTTGTAAGCAGAAGCGGGACCGCGGGGGGGGGTGCACAGCTAAAGGCCTGTTCACACCGGGACGAATTTCGCCGGCGATTTTCGCCGACGTTTAACGCCTCGTGACTAAACAAAGGGCACCAACGAGAGTGTGCACACCGACGCGAAAAAACGCCAGGCGTTAAAGCGTCAAAAAAAAAAAACGCCTCGGGTTCGTTTTTTTTTTTCGACGCGTCGCGTCGAAATCTACTCGACCAATGAGAACGGCGCTTTTGCTCACGTGTCTGGAGCTTCTGAAGTTACAGTAAAACACAACTTGGGGGCGCTCAAACACAAAACTGCCTTGCTGAGCACACATACCAGCGAAGAAGATAGACGCCAAGTAGCGTCTACACACAGCCGCGAAACAATAATGACGGACATTCTAAAATATCCCCGAACCAAGCACCAGTTGGAGCTACTGGTGCTTGAAATATTCAGGTTTTCTTTGTTTGATTCTGACAAGCGTGTAAATACTTGCTCTCTTCTTCTGAGTGAAAAGCGACTTTCAGAAGCGTAAAGTTGCGCAGCGCCACCTTGTGTACAGGAGTATTTCTGTTTTACATTAAGCGCCATCTAATGTCAGGGAATGAAATTGCATGTTCACTCCACTCATCGTCAGCGAAAATCGCCTGGGTGTGAACACAAAAAACGTGGCGAAAAACGCTGGCGAATAACGCCTGGCGAATATTCGTCCCGGTGTGTACGGGCCTTAACAGTGACGCAGAGGAGCAAGCAATCTCTCATACGGATTACCTTTCCCAGCTCGGATTATTTGCCTATTATTTGAATTTATTTTCTCCTCCAGAACATTTCTTTTTTTTGCTAGCAAAACTGTGGGACTTGTGTTAGAACTGAGGGTTTTTGAATATTTTGTGTATTTGGGGAAATTGGGTTTTTGTTGTTTGAGTGTTGGGCGAAGTGTTTAATGTACGTTTGTCACGCTCACACAATACACGGCTGCACCAACAAACTGTAACGAGTTTTTTTCTTGGTAATGTTAGAGAGCAGATTGTCTTGATATTTAATGGCCAAGGCGTAGAACGGTGTTGTGACGTTCCCCTCGCTGAGTGGAGGGTGAATTGTTACAAAGCAATGCACGGAACTGACGGTGGTTCATTTCCATCAGCCACCTGCCTAGAACGCTGCCCTGCTGGTAGAAACGTGTGTCCGTGACTTAGGGTGTGGGGGGGGCATGGTCGTCGCTGCTCCTTGCCCTTCTGCCGTGGGCCGGGGTGGGGGTCGGGGCCTCCGGTGCCTGGCCGGGGGTGGTGGGGGCTCCGTTGGTCGGGGGGTCGGGTCCGGCGCCTGGGTGGGGCGGCCTGGGGCGCTGCGTGGTCCTCTGGGCTTGGGTGTGGGGGTGCGTGGTGGGGGGGTGGGGTGGTGGTCTGGCTTGGCTTGGGGGGGTGGTCCCTTTGCCTGTGCTGGGGGGGGTTGGCGGGGGGCGCTGCTCGGGGGGGGGGGGGGGGGCAGCGGCGCTGGATGGGCTTCCCATCTACACCTGGGGCTGGGATCGGCCCTTCCCTGGCTCTGGGGCGGGACGGGGCAACACTCTTGGGGCCCCCGGTCGCTCTGGGTGTCATCCGCTTCGGCTGCGGGGTCTGGGGGTGGGGTGGGGT
Organism: Oryzias latipes; assembly: GCF_053564925.1. Lineage (NCBI taxonomy): Eukaryota > Metazoa > Chordata > Actinopteri > Beloniformes > Adrianichthyidae > Oryzias > Oryzias latipes. The sequence continues at coordinate 26,828,996 of NC_136252.1, forward strand.
GGGGGTCTTGTCGGCCCTGTCCTGTGGGGGGGCATTCTGGGGGAGGGGGGGGGGGGGGTTGACGGGTCGGGGTCTCCGCTGAGGCCATCGGCGGTTTCCCCGGTTGGTTGGCTGCCTCGGTCCCGTCGAGGCCTGACCAGAGCTCTTCTAGGGCCGGCGTTTGGGGGTGGGGGCCTGGGCTTGCTCCGGGGGGGGCCGGCGCTTTCTGGCTCCTCTCTCTCTGTGTGGGGGTGGTGGTGCTGGGCCTGGGGTGTCTGCGCCTCCGGGGGTGGGGCCCCGGGGCTGGGTGGGCCTGGCCCCCTTGCTGGGGGGGGGGGGCGGGGGACAGCTGTTTGACCACCGGGGGACAGTCTATCATCTGTCCCCAACTTACCCCCTTCCTCATATAACCTCATAATAGGGTGAGGGGGTGGGGGGCTTAGCCTGCGATGAGCCTTGGGGGGGGGGTTTACTAGGCAGTGGCCCCCCTCCTGTGGTTGCCGTATGGAGTGGGCCCCCCCTCTTTCGGTTTTATTTGCACCTTAGACATGTAGGGCCCTTGGTAGGGGGGGTGCTTGGACATCACTGCCAGCAAGCAGCGGATGTCCTCCTAGCACCCTACCCGCCAATTTTAACCGCACCTTAGACATTTAGGGCCCCTTGGTGGGGAGGGTGAGGGGACGTCACTGTGAGTAATCAGGAGATGTCCCCTTAGTGCCCTACCCGCCAATTTTAACCGCACCCCCCTTAGTACACACACCCCTCCCCCCTCAATATATACATCCCAACATAAACACACACACATGCACACACACGCCCTTTCAAACACACATACACGCACACACATTTTGCAAGGAAGGTGGGACCTGGGTCCGTCTGTCCCCTGCCTCTTCCCTGGTGGGGGGTACGGGCCCCTTTGCAGCGGCGGCCGTGTCCCCGGGGTGCCGGCATCCTGGGCCCGGCGGTGCTCTCTCCGCGCGGTGGGGGGGTTCACATTACATCTGAGCCGGGGGTGTCTGGTCCCTGGGGGGTGGGTTCTGGTCCTTGCTCCTGAGTGCTGGGCCCCGCCAAATTTCCAACTGTGGCCGAGCCTGGTCGGGCCATATTTACAACACCCCTTGTGGGCCCTCTTTTTTCCCCGGGGTTCCCCCCTCCTGGGCGGGGGCGGCGGGCCCCTGCCTCGCTCCTCCCTGGACCAACCGTGGGCCGGGCGGGTGGCTGCCTGGAGTGCGGAGCGGGTCTCCCTTGGGGGGTCCTGGCTCGTACCTGGGGTTGGGGCGGGGGGATGCCCGGAACTCCTGGGTGGTGGTGGGGTGCTCGTTTGGGGCTGTGGGCGTCCTTCTCCGGTGGGGCCCTGCGTTGGGTTCTCCCGGCGCGGCGGGGGGCTGCTCTCCTGGTTGGGCTGGGGCGGCGCTCTCTTTCCCTCCGTGCGTCCCTGGCCTCTGGCTCTGGGGGCCTTGCGGCGGCCCTGCTGGCCCTGGCCTGGGTGGCGGGCTTGGTCGCCCGGGCGGCGGTTGTTCCCTGCCGGTTCCCGTGTGGCGTTGGGGGGATTCCGGCTGCCGCTGCTGCTGCGGTGGGGGTCTTGGGGTGGGGATGGCTGGGCACTCTCCCTCCTTCTTTTCACGTTCCACCATCCATCTTAGAAAAACATAAACACTCACCTGAGCACTGGTGTTAGCTCACCTTTGCACTAACAGTTTGCATGACTGAATGACTGAAATATTTCACACTAGTTGGTTTTAAGGCATAAGTATGCGTGTGAACACTATCTGTTTTGTGTACATGTCGACAGGTGGACATTTTTGCAGCTAGCAGGTGTGTTTATAACATTTGAGTGTGTGTGTGGACAGGCTCCGCCCCCTATTTTTTTTTTTTTTTCTACATTTGAACCTTACCATAATGATTAACAACCAGTAAACTTGTTGCTTTATGCTGCTTCATGGTCTTATCCCCTTTCCCCTCCTATTATCACCCCCTACCCCCCCTCTCTCTAACGTCCCTCTCTCTTCTTCCCGTCTTTCCTTTTCCGTCCGGTCCAACACCAAAGATTTTCAGACATGATTGAAATTAATAAAGTTTGGCCTCAATTACAAAAGGGGTTTATTCAGACATACCTTTGGTTTGTCTGAAGATTAATAACCCCTCTTGTTAAAGTAAAATATGTCCAACACAAGAGGCCCTAAGCTCTCATCTGTCTGCCCAGCTGTTGGACAGGACAAGTTAAAAAAAAAAAAAAAAAAAAAAAAACGTGTGTCGCAGGCTATGAATGTTGAAATTTAATATTTATTCTACATATTCTTACAGCATTGGAAAACGTTAAAAATGTTTGTGTCATACATAAACTATATTAAAACAAAAAATATACTCTGCCCCATCTTTTTACATTTTCAAACATTTTTGAAAATGCTCCAGGGAGCCACTAAGGCAGCACTAAAGAGCCGCATGCGACTCCTGAGCCGCAGGTTGTCGACCCTCGCACTAACCCTTTAGGGGACAGCGCATCATGTGTACCAGGGACGGCCATTTTCTCTTAACACAATTTTTAGAGAAAATTCTAAAAATCGTTTTTGTCTTCCGGTTATTTATGACACAAGTCTCCAACTTGAACTAAAATTTAAGAGCTTCAGGGAGGGGCTGCTAGGTTGTCCACACAGTCTGGTCCTCAGGAGTTCATCCTCTATTCTTTGTGTGAATTAAACAAAACCCTTGTTGGTTTGTAAGGAAACTAAAAATTGTTTCTCTTTTAATACAAATGTTTTTGCCTGTAATTTTCATATCCTTATAAATTCTTCTTTTTTTCTTTTTACTTATTGTTCAGCAAACTTTGCATATTATGTACATACATCTCAAATAAAATTGGAAAAAAAGGAGTTGTTTGGAATGTCATTTAATGCAAATACCAGCAAGTAAAAAAACAAACTTTGAACTGAAGTAAAATTTAAGTGTTTTATTTGAGAACAACTGGATACTAAAATGTTTTTTAAACTGCTTTCAGTATGAAATATATACAGTTAACCTCCAAAAACTGTTTTGGAGTGTTTCATTATGATATTTGTGAGTAGAATAGCAAAAACAATTTACATTTTGACATGTAAAGCTGGTGTTGCTGCCTAAAATCCGTGCATACCCTCAGAACGTTTCCAAAACAGATTGGATATCCGTTTCCTTGGAATGCTGCTCGTGCATCCCAAATATACCATGAGAGAAGGTAAATAAATAAGTATATATCCTGAATAATAGACAAAAACAATGCATTAATCCCTTAATGCCTATAAATATGCATCAAAAATAAATGCGCATTCTTTGGCTCCCAAATTACCCACATTTAGCATCAACATAAAAAAGCAAAAACATAAAAGGGAGTTTTTCTTTTGTGGCGTATCCTGCCTTTGCCCAAAAGCAGCTGAGAGGCTCCAGCAACTATGTGGCCCTGAAAAGGATTCAGTTGGTTCTGAAGATGGATAGACACTAAATTGATAAAAGCTTTCGACATTTTGTCGTGTCTTAAATGTTTTGAAATTTTTACAAAGTAAGTTTATAAGGGCATTTTTTTATAGCTAAAGCAGAAATAAAACATTAGAAGAATGTTCTGTGTAATGATGAAATCTCTTTGACTTGTTTTATGTTTAAGTGTGACGTTACAAACGGATAAAAGGATGTACCAGTAAGTTAAACAACTGTCATGTAGTAATAAATCCAAATTAGTTTACAAACTGATAAAGAACATTTTTTTGGACCTGTGTGGTGCTTTAAATAGTGCAGTGGGAGTAGGGTTGTGCCGATGGACGATATCATCGTCCATCGTGATGGGTGACTGACATCCCGATGGAGAGACCACCATCGTGATGCCACGCCCCCGCCACGTTGCGCGTCGACACCATAAGCCGCGGTTACATGTACAAAATATCTTGATGGGATCAATGGTCAGATTAGAATCCAACCGTGTACATGGGCCCAGAAAAAATGTTTTCAGAATATAAAAACGTTCACTAAGGTCACACTTTCGGTCGGAATAAATCATTCGCACATGCGCAGTAGGGTTTGAAAAACGGAAGGATATAAACTCCGCCGAGCGGCTTTTTTTTTTTTCAAACTTTATTGTATGTAACAATTCAATACAAAACATTGTTAAACAGCGCCGAGCGGCTATATACATTGACATGCCAGCTCGGTAATATACGAGACGATCTTCTAAACCTGCTTTTAATAATGTTACGGTTATTATGAAACACCTGTTCGCTCATCATTTGAATTTTAATCCGTGTGGTCAGTGCTTTTTCTGAACGAAGCCAGGATTAGCAGTATGCTAACACGGGCTAACAACATTAGCTTTGGGTGGCGCTGCATGCTGGCTGCACGTAAACATGTAAGAATAACATCAGCCTTTATTTAGTCGGGACACGACTGGAAACACAAATCCGCGTGATTGATTGAATGTTTTCTAAGGACTGAGCGACATTTCTGCTTTGAAGCTCAAACCGCTGTGTGTGCTGACGATCCGAGCTGTGCTCAGACACACGTTTAGACCCGGTTCTGAGTTCGGTTGCTTGTACCCCTAGAGCTGCGGGACGGATCGCAGTCCTAAATCTCCCACACATACCGCTCATGTACCCCCCCCCCCCCTTCCCCTCAAACACAAAGCTGTAAGTCCGCGCTCCGCCGGTCCACTTCACTAGTGAAGTGCGGGAGCGGACTACTTCTTTTCTATTTTGTTTGTTACTTTTCTGTTAAAGTCACTTCCCTCAGTTTATACTGGATCATCGCGGATTAGTCATTAGTTGGGAAATAAAATGAAAAAAGCAAAAAAACGAATAGCAGTTATATAAGAACGAAAAATGTGTAAATACCCCCCCCCCCCGACGATGTCATCGTCCATCCCGATGGTTGACAGCAAACATCGTCAACGGCCAATTTAAGGGACATCGCCCAACCCTAAGTGGGAGTGACTGGTTCAATTCCCGACTTGTTAACAAACCTTGCTATTAAAGCTGACTCTGCGTGAAGATCCTACATGGACCAGAATCCCTGCTCTGATGCAGATGGAGTAGTGTGGCGGCAGTGTCTCTGTGCTTCCAGTGAGAATGTGCTGGTTCAATTCCCAGTTAGAACAAGGGTCCCTTAGGAAGTAGATGTCATAGTCTGTGTCTTTAAACCTGATTGTTGATTTTTGAAACATGTGGAGCGTGTTCAGCTCAAAGGAACAAAGCAACATAGTTCTGCTGTAGACAGATTAGCACAGTGGGAGTGTCTCTGTCCTTGAAGCAGGAGAGTGCAGGTTCAAGTCCTGGCTAGTTGCATCACAACTCATGCTTGGGGTGAGGAAGAGTCAGGGGATGTCTGGGAAAGGGGGTGGCTTCATCTTTAGTCTGGTTCACGATCAAGGAGATCAACATACTTCCGTGCTATAAGATAGGTGATGAAGGTTGATATTAGAGCTACAGCTAACTGGTTATTAGATTAGCTAGGTACTTCTAATACCTAGAAGCAGCAACTAGATCATGATAGTACCTTCATGCTACAAACACTACATTATGGTACTATATATACTTTCTAACTCTAAAAGTTGGTGTTCATATTATTAATTATGTGTACATGTATGCAGCTAAAAAAAAAAAATCTTAAATCTTGCTCGTATAAACTAATTAGTTTTACTCTACACCCCATCCCTCACCTGCTTGCCACCTCCAGGTGTTGCTCTACCTGTATTGCATCTACGGTACGCAGACCCTCCACACATCCAAGCTGCATTCTGCATGGATCTATCTAAATGCACATCTTCTGGGATCCTCTTCTCCTGGTCTTCCTTCCTCAGGGTGGGGGGGGCAAAGATGAAGCCCCCTTTCCCTGGCGTCCTGACTCCTCCTAGCCGCAGCTTGAATTGTGAGGCGACTGAACACCTCGATGTTCCTGACTGGGACTTGAACCTGCGCTCTCCCGCTTCAAGGACAGAAACACTCCCACTGTGCTAATCTGTCTACAGCAGAACTGGGTTGCTTTGTTCCTTTGAGCTGATGACTGTCAAGGAGCGGCAAAAACCGACAACAAAAAAACTGAGACGGGGAATTGAACCAGCGCTTCTCTGCTTTGGAGAGCAAGTCAGTTCCATCGCACTATTCTGTACATCAGTCAGCACTTTGTCGATCACCATTTTTCCTCCATCTGGTGCTTTCTGGGATTTAAACCAGCACCTTCTTGCTCTACTGTCTCCATAGCAGCAGCTCTGGTTCCTTTCATCTCCATCAGTGGAACCTTGCAGCTGAAGTTTGATTTTTTTAAATCATTTTATCATGTTCTTTTTGTGTTACTTTACATGCTGTGGGGGGAAGGTGCTAATGAGAATGCGCACTGAGACTGCTGCGAGTTCTGGCCGAGGGGGAAAAACATAGAAGAAACTTGTGAATTTTTGTTTTCTGTTAACCAAGATTAAAAGAGATTGACTCAGCATCCAAGCGTGGTCTTTTATTCACTGGAACACAACGCAGAGCAGAAAACTCCACCCAGTTACAGCAGGACCGCACCGCAGTGCAGTTACCAACCTGCTAACAGGTTATGGCCCCAGGAGACGCCTGAGACTATAAAGTGTGTTTTCCACTTTTGTGAGGAAGTTGACACCGTGAGCAGACGAACAGCTGATACAAGCCGCTGGTCCCGGCTTCTGTTCGACGGAGAAGAGAAGAACTATGACCTATGGGAAACCAAGTTCTTGGGTCACCTTCGACTACAAGGATTGAAAGACGCCATTCTGAATGCGCCTGACCCTGATGATGACGATGAGGATCCAGCTAAAAATGCGGAGGCATGTGCTGAACTGATCCAGTTTCTGGATGACAAGAGCCTGTCACTGGTGATGCGTGAGGCAGCAGATGACGGCCGCAAGGCGCTACAGATCCTGAGAGACACCTACCAAAATAAAGGAAAGCCTCGTATCATCAGTCTTCATACAGAACTGACTTCACTGAAAAAGCCGGAAAATGAAAGCGTGACAGAATATTTAATCGGCGCTGAGACAGCGATCACGGCCTTGAGAAACGCCGGTGAAACCCTGAGCGATGGTCTGCTTGTTGACATGGTCCTGAAGGGGCTACCTGAGTCATTCCAACCATTTGCAATCCATGTGACACAACAGGATGACACCATGTCATTTGCAAAGTTTAAAACAAAGCTACTGAGCTGTGAGGACACTGAAAAGATGCACCCGACCGCAGCCGGTGACAACGTGATGAATGCCCGCGTGCACCAGAGGGAGACCTGCCAGCCCAGGTGAGCGAGGAGCAGAGAAGGCGACAAAGGACTTTGTATGCTTCAGATGCGGCCTGTAGGGACACCTGGCCAGAACCTGCCAGCGCAAACTGTGGTGCAGCTTGTGCAAAAGCAGCACGCACCGGGACAGCACCTGCAGACGCAGACAGCACCTGCAGACGCAAACAGCGCAGAGGACGAGACGACGCACACAAAGCCGGCAGCGAGACGATAAACCAGGAGAAGGAGTTCGCTTTCCGAGTGAGCGAGGGAGAAGACATTAGATGGTCGACTGTGGAGCAACTTCACATATCATCCCTGATCACAGGAAGTTCAGACGTTTTGATGAGAACTTCCAGGCTGGACCACACTGTGTGGTGTGGTCTGGCTGACGGCACAAGGTCTGTCTGATTGACAGCAGAGGCAAATTTAATTTGTGGGCCCTCTAACTGATGAGCAGCACCAACAAAATGCAACTGTTATTGTAATATAAATGAGATGTCTCTATTAATACATTTTGTGAATGTATTATTGTTGCTGCTGAAGAACTGAATACAGTTTATTGCTTGCATGTTGGATGCACATTTAGTGGTGCCAAAAAAAATTAAAAGTGAAAAGAAAAAAATATGAATGAAAAATGTATATAGATATATATTTTTTAATGTAACATTAGGCACTCAACAAATGACATTCACAAAACTCCAACTCATTAAAAACAACAACTTAATAGAAAATCAAATAACAATAAAACAATCCAAAATAAAGAACACAACAGCTCAATGATGGGGATTTTGGAAAGTCAGCGTCTTTATCCGTCTGAAAAGGACCTCTTTGCACCAAATCCATTCATACTGGATCAGAGAGTGGTTGGCCGTTCAGCTGGACCAAACTTACCAGCAGCAGCATCAACGTTTTCCCTTTCAACAGAAGATGTGGTGACAGGAGTTTCTTCTGCAGCTAAAAAACAAGAATTTTTAGTATACAATAATCACTGATAAAGCTAATAAAATAAGAATACTAATAATAGTTTACTGGCTCATTTAAAATCTGTGTGCAGGTTTTTCACAATTTCATGATCGTTTTATATATTTATGAGAGATTGATTGTTTGATTGTATATTTGTATGAGGTCACATTTGTTTATTTAAATATGAACAATTTGGGACTTCATTCTCTTCAGCTGCTGTTTATGAAAAAAGGGGTTATTCAGACACTGTTTTTTTTAAATACTTTACATGCTATTAAAGTTACCTGAGATGACATCTTCAGTGATGTCAGGAACATCTTGGGATGTGGACGCTGCACCACCTCCAATACTTTTTGAGAGCAGAAGAAACTGTTGGCTGGGAAGAAACTGTGCAAAACATCCTCATTATGTAAAACCAAAACTGCAAAATACAAATAAGAAATAAATGTACCCATTTATAAATAATAAATGTGAACACTAATTTGAGTAGAAATGGAAATATTACCATTTATGCACTCCTTTATTATTATTTTGTATATTCATAATTTTAAAATTAGTACATTTATTTTTTTCGTCATTTATAAATGAGAAAATGTTTTTCCTGTTTGTATTTGGCAGTTTTGATTCTCCATATTTCATGCTAATGCAAGATTTTAAGACACACTCATTGTTGTAAAAGTCAGACTACCTGACTGTCTATAACAGATAAACAGCAGTTTTTATACTGACACAACCGGAAAATGCAGATCGCACTAAATATGTGTTAGCAAAATAATTAACCAATACGATAACGTGAGTTAAAACATTATCAGATACCGTTGTCATTATTTACTTTTCTCTGCTCTCCGCCGTTTTGGAAGGTCATGTGTCTGACCTCATCTTGGAAACTTGGGTATCAGAATTATTTTCTAGTTTTCCATTGGAAATTACGACAAACGGGATAGTTTTGTGCAATCTTCACCTCGGATTGATTAGTATTTTACGTAAATCGTGTAGCTGCACAGAAAGGCAGGAGAAGAATCCGGCCCCAACATCCTCCAAACCTACCTTGTGACTGATGTTTAAATTCTTCATCTTTTTTCAGCTCCTGATGGATAAAGTCTCTTTGGCATAAAGTTCTCTTGTTGTCGCGTTGATCAACGTGACAAAATGCGCTAGTTTTTTTTCTTTTTCCCAACTTTATTGAAACAAAATGCGCTCGTAAATGTACACTGCGCCAGGCTCAGATGAAATGATGTTGACCAATCGTTGCTAAGAGTGGCGTAACGTCATCATTTGGGTTGCCAGATTGGTTAAGGTTTGTTGAAAGGTGCCATCATTAAAGTGCAGCCAACTTTCTTTTGCAGAACATTCAGTGGCCCAGAAGGGTCACAACACAACACATTAACTTTACACACAACACATTAACTTAACACACAACACATTAACTCACAACACAACACAATAACTCATGGCCCAGAAGGGTCACAACACAACACATTAACTTACCTTGCAACACATTAACTCACAACGGAAGTAAAGCAGCAATTGAAGTGCTTTATTCTGAAATTTGAGCGGCTAACTACCTAACAGAAAGTAACGTCACAGTGAGCTGTGAAGGGAGCATGATTTTTCTACAAGAGAAGCTAGCAGCAGTGTTGCCAGAAACTTTCTCTTTATTACAGTTATCCTTCCTCTAAACACACAGAATATGAACGCACACTCCTCCCTCCGCTCTCACACCCCTCTGTCGCTGCACGCGCGCTCCTCTCATCTCCTTTCTTCCGCTCCCTCCTCTCACACACGAACCTGCGGTCCCCAACACACACACACACACTCCGCAACACTAGACACCAAGAATGTGGATAGATGGGGTTTAGTAGTTTGCAGAGTTCTACTTGGTAATCATGTTTCCATGTTTGAGATCATCACAGAGAGTCTCTACTTCAACTCCTGCAGTGAAGGCTGCATCTAAATCTGACGCCTTGTTTCAATCTCTCTGACCGAGTTGAAGCCAAAGCCCCTCCCCCTCTCTCTACCTGCTTTTTCTCTCTACCTGTTCACATCCTCTGCAGCTGAGAGTTGTTTCCCCCCGTGCTCCTCCAGTATATCCTACACAGAGAGCGCAAAATACGGTCATCATAGGTTGACGCGATAGTCGGGGCCCTCTGGCCTAGCACACGGAGGAAAGAGCCGCATATCTTGGACGCAGCAGATGTTCTCTTAGCACCCTACCCGCCAATTTTAACCGCACCCCAGACATTTAGGGCCCCTTGGTGGGAAGGGTGATGGGACATCACTGTGAATCAGGTAAAGGTGGAAAGATTTCATGTAATCAATGGACACCAGTGAAGATCACAAATCATTGAAGAAAAAAGGTTTAGAGCACTGTCTGGGTCTCTATGACCCAACTCCCAATGTTAAAGTGCTTAGGACAGCACAAGGGTTAAACTATGCCCTTCTTTAAATACTTATCTTTAAATCTTTAAAATAAAGAAACACCCCAAGTTTGATTTTCATCAGAGTGGGTCTTTAAAACTACACTAAATTGAGCTCAAAGTAAATTGGACTTCTGTTAATGCCCCACCAAAATGAGTTCATAGGAATGTTATATGTGGTAACACGAAATACTGCATGTCTTTCAATCAAGACATGAACAAGGTACTACAGTTTTCTGACACAATGTCCCAAAACATTTTTGAAAAAATGTGTGAAATTTAGGTGTGTCTGTATTTTTATTTAATTGAAATTTACTTTTTAACCCATGTGCTATCTTAGATGACCCCACCCTTACATTGACGTGTTCTCCCTACCATGACAAAGGTGGATAAAGGTGGAAAGATTTCATGTAATCCATGGACACCAGTGAAGATCACAAATCATCGAAGAAAAAAGGTTCAGAGCACTGTCCAGTGGGTCTAGATGACCCATCTCCCAATGGTAAAGTGCCTAGGATAGCAAAAGGGTTAAATAAGCAACAAAACAACTGCTCCAACCTAACTACTTGGAAAATGGTATCCAAGCGGTGCTCTGTTGTAAGTGTAGGTTTCCTTTTGCAAGGCGGTTTCCTCATAGGTGTTCTTATCTTATTTCATCTTAAATGCAGCGTAATGTAAGATCATGTTAGATGGAAACAAAGACATGGATCTTTTTGTGCCCAGCAATTTTGAACGATGAGAACAGAAGAGAAGCTGAAAAAACAACTCAATAATTTAACTGTGATCTATATCAAAAAAATTCTAAGAGTTTTTCAGCATTTTTCCATTGTGTTTTCCTTTTTGTTGCCTTGGTCTATATTTAGAAAGACTTAGGCTAATTTGTCTGAGTTTGCCATTTTTTTTCTTAAACAGCGGGAAAACCCCCACCAAACTAAACACTGTTACACACACTCACAGTCCTCAATTCCCTCCCTTTTTCCCAACGCTTGCCCTTTTTTGGTCGTTCCTCTTTTTTTTTCATTTGAAGCAGGGATAGTATGACAGCTTTTCCTGCTGGACCCGCGAGAGAGAAACCTCTGTTCCTCACTGCAGCTTTGAAAGGAAGTTACCACCTCTTCCCCACCACTTTGCACATACACAGACACACACATGCACACTCGGGATTTGACCACAACAGGGACTGTGAAACAGCAAGGACACCACGTAATGTGTTTTGGAGGTAAAAAGAAAAGGAGCAAGCAGTCCCCGGCTGAACTGTGAGAACTGAAGAACTTAAGCGCAGTGCTCAGTCTCATCACTTACCGGTGAGTTTGACAGTTTGAATGTGTGCGTTGTCCCATGGAAACCACTGGGAAATGCTAGACTGCCTCTCAAAGTTTTTAGGAAACCAGCATGCTCATTATTAAAACTTTTGTACAGCCGCTTTCATTAAAATTCTGTTTGGAAATGCCACATTTCTATTCAGATTTATATTTAAAGAAGTGCAAAGTTTAAGAGAAAAACAGGAAATTTCTGTGATGTTTTCAGTTAAATACTCTACTTTATGGGCATTTTATTTATGAAAGTGTTTAAATCCCTCCTAAAGTTTTTAATTTTCATCAGGTTCTCTGAGCTGGGCTGGAAGTTGGCATTCATTCATTTCATTGTTATAAATGGACCAAGAAAAGGTGAAATGGCAAAAACTCAGGCAGAAAATTTAATTTTCCTTAGGTGTTTGCACATTATTTTCAAAGTTTGCAATAGCTTAATAGTTGTAGTCTGTATTAGACATGTGACAGGCTTTTCTACGGGAAGTCTTAAAGTGCACACTTTTAATAGTTTCCTTCATTCCATCCAAGTTAATCCAAACATGTTTTTTGTGGAATCGGCTGTCTGCTGAATGTTTGCCGTTCTCACCTTCTGTCAGAGAAAACATGAGCTGAAATTGAGATAGTAATACGGGTGGAGACTCCACAGAGCAGCTCCCTGGGGTCTCCACTAATTAATGATATCTGAGCGAGCAGGCTTCACTTCAACTCCACCACCTCCAGTCAATCTGACAACACTTTTTCGGATGAGTGAGATAGGCGGTGAAACAACCCCTGCAAGGCAAGCAAAGACGTCTTGCCTTCTGCGTGACCTCTTTAGCCCATTTAGCGCAGCTTTTCCTTTGCCCACTGTCTCGTTTATCACTCAGTGTCTTATCTGAGGCTGGTAGTTGACTTCATCTATGTCCAGAGAGGTCAAAGGTTACTTTCTGATTTGACTTGCTTGTCTAAACTCCCAGGGTACCAATCTGTGTATGGGAGAGACACAGAAAATTACTGCCGAGCCAGAGATAGACTCAGCTTGAACAGAGATCTAACATTACACAAAAAATAAACACTGCAGCTCTTTGTAAGAAAAAGGGTAAAAAGTGCAGATAAGACTCTGTACATACTGTTTACACTGCAGCAAGGATCATGGGGTAATCCTGTGTTGTGAGGGACTTAAGAGTGACAGCTTCAAATTTGTAAAATTTAGATATAAAGACGGAACAGAATAAACATCAATAAAGTTAAAAAATAAATAAACAAAAATCACAGCTTTTCTTATTGGCGTTAGCTTCTTAACCCTTGTGCTATCCTGGGCATGTTAACATTCCTCAATAATTTGTGAACCTCACTGGTGTCCATGGATTACATGAAATCCTCTTCACCTTTATCCATCCTTTGTCATGGTAGGGACAACATGGTAATGTAAGGGTTGGGTCATCTGGACCCCATAGGATAGCACAAGGGTAATAAGCTTTCTGCTCTCTGTTCATATTTAGTTAACGTTTGACAAAGATTTTTGGTTGGCTAATATAAATGAATAAAGGGAATACAAATAATTTAAATTGAATCTTTGCATTAGCAAGAAACTGCAATCATAGGATCTTTTGATCTTTTTTTAAAGCGTTCCAAGTGGTCTTTTAATTATGAATTATTATTATAATGCAGTTTTTAGGCAAAATCAAAAAACCTGTGTCGTTTTCTAGGACAGTTTCGGCAGGAGCAGCAGGAGTTTATCAGAAATTTGCCTCTGAGTTGTGGGTGGGACTGTTGGCAGGGAGTAAGCCTTACTTATTTCCCATCATCCCTTTGTTTACACTCTCTCCTGTTAGCTTACAGCCCTTCACAACCCCAACCTAACCTTACCGATGCAACAAAAATGCAGAGCAAAATTGGAGCTATCCGGCCGTACAGTTTTGAGCCAGATGTCAGCTCAGACGAGGAAAACAAAGATTGGATCTATTTGTCTACAAGTGGATGAATCAGAATGGGGTGGAGCAGGGAGCTTGTTGACAATTACAAGCTTTTGCAAACTGACTTTTTTCGTCTGTTCCTGATTCACCGCGATTTGAATAAAGAAATAGTGGTACTCAAAAACGCAGTTTCAATCTTAATATTCCTAATGTCTTCATGAGAAAAATGCCAATTTAAAAACATCTAAAACATGATTTTGATTGGAGTGGGTCTTTGAGGGAACCAAGTTAAACAACTTGCAGAGCCACTAAAGTTCATAAAAGTGTCAAAAAAGCTTTTTCAAAATCATACATCACAAGTTTGAGCATTCATGTTTAAAATAAATAAGGTGCGGAGAAGTGACAATTTTCCTATAACAACTAAATCAAGAAATTCATAAAGCTCATAAGTATTAGGTGAATATTTTGTTAAATGAGAAAGCATTCACAAGAAAAAAAGGAAAAAAAATATATTGAGCAGCTGAAATGCAGAGATAATGGTTTCATGCAGCATAAAGTCATGCCAGATCAGATGATGATCAGCAGACTTGTAAGAAGACACGCCCCCTTAACCCAATCCTTTTGAAAGTAGACTGAAGAACCTAAATTATTCATGCTGAACTTTCTATCACTCGTTTTTGCCATTTAAACAAGGACAAAAAGCATGCATTTTATCCGCAAACTTTTCAGAGAAGTGAAGTTTTTTCACCTAAATTCAATTCTTTAAATGTTTTTTTTTCTCCTCATCCATCTGTAACAGAGCTGTACTTTACTTGTTCTTGATAGAAGCAGCGTCACTGTTCGATGCTGCTGACAGTACTAGCCTGCAAATATGTATATATATATATATATATATAATATATTTACACAGTATAAAAAAAGGAAATTCTTACCCTGTTTGATCGTCAACAATTTAATTTTGATTGACAGGCGGCTGTAGAATGAATGTTGAAGATTCAATAATCAAACTTCATGAGTGTGTTCCAGCCATTACTGCATGTGTCTATCCGAACTATTAACCCATTTTTAGAGAAGATCTAATTATAGTTAGTCAAGATAAGGAAGACCAGTGTGGCAAAAAGTAGGTGGAAAAGAAAGATGTTAATCAACGTGGACAATTTTAACCACTTTTTGTCCTGATAAATGGTAAGACGATGTCAGAGAAAAGTAGTCACTTTACTTTTTTTTATATAGATAATAATGGAACTTGTTTTGTGTAGAAAAGCATATAAATTAAAAGAAAAGAAACAATCCACTTTATCCTATTTAAGGGAAATCTTTTTTGTGTATAAATATTCTGTCATTTGTTTATTATTACCAGGACAAAACCTAGAAATTCAAAGATTTCTACAAAACCATCAGTGGAAAGGGTGAACATGTGTTTTGCGTGTCAATGTACTCCAAAGGGTCCATGTAATTGAAACAGTATGTGATGCCTTTGTGCTGCTGGATGGTTGCTCACTTCAATGAAAAAGCCAGAAATCTATTTTTAGAGCTTGCAGTCTGGGATGATCTAAAGCCTTTTTGCTCCGTAGCATCACAGGGGAATGTTCACGTGATTAACACACTGCAAAGTACAACATACACACACGTGCACGCACAAATAAACCCTGTCAGCAAACCGAAACTCTCAGCTTTTCCAATCTGGCTCCTAACATTTTTGTAGCTTGATCATATCTGCATATTTCCTCTTTATTTACATACTAAAACACGCCGATGATGCCTCACATATGGGACGCATCTTGACTATTTTAACTGCCTCCGTCTCACATCTCCATTACCTGCCATCCGTACAAAACATAATCTCAAGAAAACAAGCAGTGACCAAAAAATCAATCACATTTACTCAACTTGATACTTAATAAACAACATTGTCTTCTCTGTTAAAATGCTTGTGTGGATTCCATGTTTAAACTTGGGAGTCCTTTTTTTTTGTCTTTCCATCATTACAGGAGCAGCAGTTTTTATGTAATGTATATCCTGTCAATTACACGTTCAAAGCCAAACAGAGTACTATTTAGCTTTGAACATGTAAAAACAAGGCTCTCTTTTGGTCTCATTTTGAAACCAGAAACTTCAAGGAGCTTGGTTTTAATTAAATCGCCCAGTAGGAAAAAGAGTTCAGTCACAATAACCTTTATGCTTTTTTGGGGGACTTTTTGTGGGTGGATTAGAGTCACATATGACTTGAATTGAAGTCATATAAAGTCGCAAAAACTGTAATTTATCTTCCAGGATTCAAAGTCTCTAAGGTTTAGCTTTAATTCTGCTTTTTTTAAGTTTTTGGGATTTCCAAGTTAAAATTACAGTCTTCATAACATAACAGTAACTGACCAGAAGGCTGAAAGTAAGCATCCAAGTCAAATTTGTCCTAAATTTTGTCATCTTAAACAGATTGAGCAAATCAAAAGCAGCAAAATGTGTACAAAAATTTGCTTAAATCTTTGTTTCATTTTCTTTTTTCCAGTTATTTAGATTCCACCTCTTGTACTTTTGTTTATGTTTTTCAAGCAGATTTTACATTAAAAGAAACCTCAGGAAAACCAAAATATTCCAAAATGATACTATAGTATGTATGATAGAATAATGTATATTTTTAAAGATGCTTACACAAACTTGTGTGGAAACTTGGGCCCGTTTAGATAAACACAATATCCTGTAAGGAAAGGAAGATGTACACAAACAAAGTTCTCCCTCTGCAGCTCCCAGTCTTTAGTTTTGATCACAGTCAATCTTGAAAATCTCAGCTCACACTGAAAGGTCACGGAAAATGATGAAAGCTTTGCTGGTCAGATGGGGAAAAACCTGAACAGGAGTCAACCAAAATTCCGATTGAAGATCAGCAAAGTTTGGCTGTATCCCTTGTACTATCCTAGGTACTACAACGTTGGGAGCTGGGTCATCTGGACCCACTAGACAGTGCGCTGAACCTTTTTTCTTCAATGATTTGTGAACCTCACTGGTGTCCATGGATTACATGAAATCTTTCCACCTTTATCCACCTTTGTAATGGTAGGGAGAGCACGTCAATGTAAGGGTGGGGTCATATAAGATAGCACAAGGGTTAAATCACCATCTTGGTTCAGTTCAAAGAGTTCCTCTTGCTCCTGAAAAGTCCTGTCTTTTCCAACAAGTGATGCTGAGCTGTACAGATCCCTAACTGAGCTAAAACCTTCTATGAAGAGAAATACAATAATCAAATCCTCTCTCAGTGCAGTAATGTCGACATGCTGTTTACTCAGGGAGAGGATCGTCTCAAGATTGCAACTCTGCACTGCATCCTCAGAGCTGCACCTTCAAATGGAATCCATGTTTTTGTGCTTGGAAGCAGATTTTTAATTCAGTCTAGCATCCGTCTTAAGGGATGGCCACAGAGAAACCAAAGGAACAGACTCATCGCACTTGAAACAAAAGAAACGATTAAAAGAGGGGAGGCGCATGAGGGTAATGGAATAGTCTATGTGGGGCAACGGGCATTACATTTTATTTTTATTCACACTTTCTGTACTCCTGATAATTCAGGACGCCACACTTTTAGGAGTTATCATAATATTCCCTCAAGACAGAATTTAAACCCACTCCAATGAAAATCGGATTTTTGGTGTTCCAAAATGTTCTTTTGGCATTTTTGTCATGATAGATAAAGAAAATTAAGCTTAGAATTATATGTCTGAGTAATGTTTTATTCAAATCAGAGCAGACTAAAAAATGCTGTCCAAAAAAGTTAGAAAACTACACAGGTTTTTTTCTTATTTTTGCTAAAAAATGGTACAATCAGACTTAAGACCAATACGAACGGTTTTAAAATGGATCAAAAGATAATCGGAGTGGAACTTATGTTACTTGTTACTCTTGAACCCTTGTTCGTATGCATGTGCTATCAAACTAAAATAAAAAGTAATAGGAGGCATTTAGAGTAATCAGATCTAAAAATCAGATTCTATTTAAAGTAATCTGATTAAACCAAAAGTAATAAGATTGAATGGAAAGAAATCAGATTACACTTAAAGTAATCAGATTACAGGACAGTAATGCAATTACACAGAAAGTAATCGGGTTGTATTGATAGTAACTAGATTACATATAAAGCAATCTGATTGCACCAAAGGTAATCAGATTAAACAAAAAGAAATAAGAACAGGGACAGATGGGTAACTAAACAGAAAGTAATTAAATTATATTGATTGTACTAGGATCAAATGAAAAGATATCAAATTACATCAAACATAATCTGATTTGTCAAAGTAATCTTAACATTTTTCAAGATTTTTTTTTACTCCTTTCCACATTTGAGGTTAGTTCATTACATTCAAAGTAAGGTTTGATTACCGGTATATCTACATTCTTGTTTATGATGGGCAGATCACTAGAGATCTTGAAAAGAGGATGTAAGGATATTTCGAATTCACAACAAACAGATGCCAAAAAAAACAAACAAAGATCTTGTTGTCAAAAGTTATCTTTCAAAAATTCAAATAGTGATGGCACAAAGTTTATTTTAGAACTGAAGATAAAAAATTTTTTACAATTACCTTTTGGTCAGACTGACCTTTATATGAAAAAATTTGGATTGTTGTGTTTTCAAGGGAAAGGTAACAATCTGCTCCTCTGCTGAGGTCGGGGAAACTTGAAACCTCATTATATTTTAGAGCTTAAAGAATACATTATTCTGTTGTTGCTGGTTCATGATGAATCATCTACTAAACCACCCAGGAGGCATATTAGTATTAGGGTTGCAGACCTTTTGTCTAAATCCAGCTTATTGTAAAATTGTTATCAGCTTTCAAGAGAGGAAGGTGAACCAAAAAGGAAAGGTTAGAATATTTACGTAAGGAGAACCTGCCATGTTTTTGAATAGACTTTGAAAGCAAATAGTAATGAATAAATGATCCACATTATTTTATTTAATGATGTGGATCATGCGGTCCAGTCTTTTTTTAGTAGGAGCCACAGAAACGGTTTACTGAACACATTCAAGAAAAGCAAAAAGATCAGCTACTATAAATCTTATTGACAGTCTCTGTGATCTTGCTCAGTGTGCGTGGACCCGAACCAGTCAAATGTGACTGATTATCACCATGGCTATTTTCATTCAGGGAGGTTATGTCCAAAGAAAACCATATTTAGTCAAGCACGAAAAAAATTTGAGGAATTGAAAAGAGTTCTCTATGGTTAAGCATCACAATAAGTAAATGGCACACTCTGGCCTCCTGCTGTAACTTGACCTTGAGAGGTTCTGTGTATAAATGGAAAATGGCCTCACCCCTTTGCATACATAAAAGTGTAGTTTAATGGATTATTTTCTGAAATAGCTTATTTGATAAGGAAAAATATCATTTTTGAACTTGAAGACCCTTATTCATTAGGGCTAATTTTCTTGCTTACTAATACCATGTCTGTAGTCTTTAACCTTTATAAAACGACTTTTAAAAGCTTTATTCATTAAACCAAATAAAAACCTTCCCAGAGTGTGAGGGGTTTTGAGTTTGGGTCTAAATATTGCATTTTATACTGTTTACACCTGCAAAATGAGTGACATTCCTGAGTAAATCTGTGCAAATAGTCTTTTTAGAAGTATAACAAAACAAAATCCTTGGTTTAATATGTTTTCTTTTTCTACAAACTTTAGCTGGCCATGCTTGAATAACTTAAAACTTAATGGATGATTCACTTTCAATCCATTTGCATTTGATGGCACTGTAACTTTTTGCTTTGAGTTTCTGTCCTACTGTTCTGTTTTCCCTTTGCATTTAAGCTTTCCTGTGAAGGCTTTTTCTTTATTTTATGCTTTATGCTATACAGACTGGTTTCGCTGAATACAGTAGACTACCCATTTGTTGTATCTTACCCAAACAATACAAGCTATTTTGAGAGAAGCCTCTGTGCCAAATGTTGATGCTTCAAAATGGAACAGGCCTTGAGAAAAAGGAAGAGCAAGGAGTAGATGACAAGGAAACTGTCAGGCCACATTTGGAGTATCTCATCATTTCCAGCTTCCTTATTCAAAACAAAGCAAACAATCCCGGTCTAAAATGGTGCTTGACTTCTTCCCAAACCAAAACAACATGGTTAACTTTGCTTATGCGGGTTACTGCACTGATAAAAATAACCCGCCTGCTGACTGAGAAATTTCATGACTCTCAGCCCGACTTTGCCGATAAAGTTATTTCTGTTTTACAAGATATTGAGATGCATTTTCCCACACTGTTAAAAGTGTCATTGGCATGACATGTGGTTATTTTACAGCCTGCAGCTCACAAAGGATTCAGGAAGAGGATGCCTGAGGGTTTGACCAAAGGATATGAAGCCAGGAAAGAGCAGATGATAAGTGGAAAAAAATAAGATTAAACATTAACGTCACAGGACGTCCAGCAAGGCGCACAGAGCTGTGCTGCAGAAAATTTAGAGAAATGCTTTGCAATTAGCATTAAAGCCAACATTGAACCAAGTAAAAACTGCAAGATTTCAGTGGGCTATTTTATAGATCTGCCCCACAAAAACACTAAAAGACTACAACCCTTGTGCTATCTTAGATGACCCCACCCTTACTTTGACGTGTAATTCCTACCATGACAAAGGTGGATAAAGGTGGAAAGATTTCATGTCATCCATGGACACCAGTGAAGATCACAAATCATTAAAAAAAATAAGTTTAACACACTGTCTAGTGGGGTCTAGATGACCCAACTCCCAATGTTAAAGTGGCTAGGATAGCACAAGGGT
The DNA here is from genome assembly GCF_053564925.1 of Oryzias latipes. NCBI lineage: Eukaryota > Metazoa > Chordata > Actinopteri > Beloniformes > Adrianichthyidae > Oryzias > Oryzias latipes. The sequence continues at coordinate 26,849,564 of NC_136252.1, forward strand.
TAAAAGTGCCACTGCAGCCTTCTAATTTTTTTTTTTGTGTGCCCAAATGTATGTTTCACTTGGCTCCAGTAAGTAAGATTTCTGCAGTATATACAAAAGTACATCTTTGTTTTGTCACATTTATTAGAATCCGAAATATCACGGAAAAAGCAGTTTGATTCTCATTTTTACGTGTGTTTGCTACATCCAGCAAACGAGAAGAAGCAAACTGAGTCACCTGGAAAAAATGTCTGAAGGCTGAGTCAGACTGGAGCTGGGTGGGAGTGGGTCTGTTAATAATTCCCTTGTTAAAGGAAAACAAAACACAACAAAACATCAGCAAAGAACAGTGAGTGCTTTAACAGAGAAACGGGTCTCCAGTTGTTAAGTACAAGTATTATTCCTTTTGGTCCCCAAAACTTGTATTACAAGACAAGGTTACACTCCTGTAATCTGCCTTTGGCAATTGTCCAGTCGTTTGTCCTGCAGAATTTGAGCACATTTTAGCTTCTCACCTTTGACAAAAACAAAATAGTTTCAAAAGTTCATGCTTTTAAACAGGATGAGTGGATTCTATTAGAATATGCAAACAGTTGGGAGGTGGAGGATCTCCTGGGAGACAGCGAACAGATCCATCCCAGAATGTGACATACTGGAAGATTTTTTTTTCTTTTTTTGCGAAGGTGTAGAGCAAGTTAGCTAAAAGCTTTGTGCCTAAATTGTAACTGCTCTGTTGCAAAGTCGCATCATTCAATGTTTTGGAATGTATAGATTTGCCAGGAGTCAGCAAGATCCAAATCTGCTCAGGAAAACACAGTGGCTCCGCTAAAGCAGCTGCAGCTGGCAGAAAGGTTTCCCGTAACAAGGGTACCTGTTGGGAAAACCTCACAGCTCAGCATTTTGTGCAGCTTTGCCCTCGTATGAGTGGAACCATGCTAGTAATGTTGAAAACGTGTGTTATGCTGATGTTTTACAAAACCTTAACTGATGAAATGAGGTTCCACAGACAGGTCTTTGAACATTTTTGGACTGAAGAAGTTAGAATGGCTCTCAAGTGAAAGCAAATACAAATACAGAAGTCTACACATTCTGGGCGCCGTTGTGGTTTTGGAGCCTCTGTTCACTTTTTTCCCAGTGTGGACACAGCTGAAACACTCAAAGCTAAAAAGCTGCCTGTAATCTCTCGCTGGACAGTGTATCCCGCAACAGGCCTGCCGTTGTTTGCATTGCAGATGCCTCAGTGACTTTGAATCTAATGTAGCTTGACGTCTGAATGTGTGTTTCTATGTGTGTTTGCTCTTGTCTCAGGGTGGCCAAATGAACTGTTTTGCCTGAGGACCAAAGATCACAGGCCTTGATCCACTGGAGAGTCAGACGGAGGAGCCAGATCTGCTGCTTTTCTTTACATTATGAGCTGAGACTGACGACTTGATCTGGGATTTTTATTTTTTTGGTAAGATCCAAACTTAATATGTGCTCCACTTTTAGATTATTATTGCTATAGTGCAAGTTTTTGTTGTGTTGTAAAGTTTATTAGCTGAGCACACAGCAAATGGGTTCCACATGCACTCTTTGCGGTTGAGGATTTCTCAACACAGCACCAGAAATTAGCTCAAATTATTTAGGTGTTGTCATATTGTGATAGAGATCGAGAAATGAGGGTATTAGTGGGAGCGCTAATGCCCTCATTTCTATTTGGAGGTAAATGCAAACAAAAACATGTGGTTTGTGCAATTTGAAGGCATCCACTCGATCCGTGCAAAGACATTGTGACATGTGGTTTGACTTAGAGAGCGTTGCACATAGGTTGGAGTGGGAGGGCTGTTGAGTTCGTCGTCATTTCACAAGAAGGGAATGTTTTTTTCCACTTCCAGCCACAACACAAAGCACATGTTAAAGAGTAGCCGTGCCAACATACGTTCAAATCTTCTTCTTTGAAGTGGCCTATTTTCTGCTGCTGCTCATGTTGCACTATTGTGATGTAATTAATTCCAGAGGTGCAATCCGTTTAGAAAATTGCAAAATGTCAGGGATTCATGAGAGTGAAATAAGGTGAAAGAAGAGAATAGCTTGAGAGTCTAATCAAGGAAACCCAGACTTACAGCATAACACAACATGGTCTCTCTGTGATACAGCCAACAAGTCTGTAGAAATGCTTGCAAACATACCAAGGCCCTTCAGCCTCCTGACAGGAAGAGAGGACCTCTTGAATATCAGGGAAGAACATTCAAACAAAACAACGCACTGGCCTCTTCTTCCTCTGGGCGGCACAAATTTAATGTCCCATCGGACAGGAAGGAGTCCTTTGTGGCCACTTGAAGAGCTGACTCTTGACCTCATTTATGGAGGGCTGTCATGCCTCAGAGAGAATAACAGAGGCGGAGAGCCATGTGCCAATTGCATTAAGATGATACTGGGAGAAGCCAGGAGTTCAGAAAGATTCAGAGCGGCTTTTGTTGAAGACTTGGAAGGTTGCTGCCACCCACCTGGAGAAGTCAGTGGGTTTGGCATTCAGTAGCAGCACAAACCATAGCAATGAAAAAGAGAAAGGGTGAAGAATTCAAAGACTTCAAAGATTTTATTAGGGGAGCATTTACAAAGAAGTTGTTTATATTTGACAGAAAATTCCACGTGCTTTTTTAGGAGAGAGAATAAGAATAACCATGGATGTGAAGAAAAAAGAAATGGACCTTTTGAGCAACAGCATAGCTGCACTGGCGCATATCAGAGGTAAGTTTCACAGAATTTTAAAGACCCAATCCAATAAAAATGTTGTTTTGGGTATCTTTAACTTGTTCTTGTGGCATTTCTCTGATGATGGAGGACATATATTAGAAAAATGCAAGTGTAAAATTGCCTTTTGGGGTATTACTTTATTTCTTTCTTTTATTACTTCGTTCAATTTTTTGGGGAGTCAGGAGCTCTACACCAACAGTCTCACCCACAACTCAGAGGTGAATTTGTAATGAACTACTGCCACTCTGCAGAAGCTATGTCCCAGAAAATGACACAGGCTAAAAACTGCATAATCATAATTAAAAATTACTAAGGGTAACCAAATTATTTTCATTGTTTTTAGATAATCCAGAGAGCTTTGGCCTTTACTTCGTTCTCGGCGTGTGCTTCGGCCTGGTGCTAACCCTCTGTCTCCTGGTCATCCAAATCTCCTGCAAGCCGCGGACCAACATCAGCCCCTCAGCACTTGAGAAGAAGCCACTGAAAATTCCTAATGAGGATGAAGAGGAGAGTGATGATGAGGAAGAAGAGGAGGAAGAAGGTGACGAGCTTGAGGCGCAGATCCCCTTGCCCAGCACTGAAATCCCTGTCGGTAACCACGTGGGCCAGCAGTCAACAGATGGGAGCCTGAGTGTGAATGTTTTTACATCAGCCGAGGAGCTGGAACGGGCCCAGCGCCTGGAGGAGAGAGAACGGATCATCCGGGAGATCTGGAGGAATGGCCAGCCGGATATTCTCGGATCGGGAACGGGAACAATTGGAAGAGTGCACTACTATTGAGATTAAAGCTTCAAGAGAAACACTGTGGAGGAGCTACAAAGACCACTTGGGGGACCCTTGATGCCTTTGAAGAAAAATTACTTGTGGAATAGGAAAATCACGGTGTCGTGTTTGATAAACTCTGACAGAGCTAAACTCTGAGATATTGCACTTCTTGCGTAGCATCCTATGTTATTGATTGACTTTGTTTAATTAAAACAGATGTCTTACAGGTATTTTTCCCCTCTGTTGATATGCGTTTTGAATGTGGGAGTGGAAGGATATTTGGTTATAACTCAGCCTTATCAATAAATGGTGCTTCATATTTTCTGGCTGTAGTGTGTAAAAAGCTAAAAAAGAAAAAAGCCAAAGATCCCAAAATACACCCTGGATTGTGCTGTGTAACCCTTGTACTATCCTAGGTACTAGAACGTTGGGAGTTGGGTCATCAGGACCCAATAGACAGTGCGTTGAACCTTTTTTCTTCAATGATTTGTGATCTTCACTGGTGTCCATGGATTACATGAAATCTTTCCACCTTTATCCACCTTTGTCGTGGTAGGGAGAACACGTCAATGTAAGGGTGGGGTCATCTAAGATAGCACAAGGGTTATTGAGGCATCTGATTGGTCAGTTTATAACTTGAAAAACATGCATTTCAGAAATAAAATATTGTGAAAAAAATTACACAATGTTTTTCCTTTGTATTATCTTCACTGTTGGCCATGTTTGCTGTCTAACCCTTGTGCTATCCTAGGCACTTTAACATTGGCAATTGGGTCATCCAGACCCCACAAGATGTGCGCTGAACCTTTTTCTTCAATGATTTGTGATCTTCACTGGTGTCTATGTCTAGATGACCCAACTCCCAATGTTAAACTGCCTAGGTTAAATGAATTTGGGCACTGTACATGATGACGTAAGCAGTTTCAGAGGTATGTCAAATGATAAGAAACCTTTGGTCCTATCAAAGTTTGAATATCATCCAGGCTCCAGACAGTTCTTTAACTGCCTGTAAAGAAACACTAGTGGGATTTTACAGGGTGGATTTGTTTGTAGAGGAAGAGTCATCAGTGCTTCAGTCATCTCTACTGTACAAATTGTTCTGTGGACGCAGGCAAAGCTCACATTTGCCCCAGAAAAGCTTCACATGTGCTCACAGATGTTCAGACACAACCAACCGTGCCAAATTTTACTAACCTCTACCGAGTGTTGCATAGCTGAAAAAACAATGTAAGCTCATGCAGATGTGAGGATGAACTCCTCAATCCTTCGTTGACAAAAGTTCCTTAAGGGTTCAGCTCATCTTTCTTTGGAATTTCAAGTCACAAGGAGTTTTCAAATGACCTCTGTGCTACAATGACCTCACTTTCCACTGCTGTTTTTATTACTCCCTACAGATCCATCACAGTTGCTTCAAATTGTTCCAAAGTTACACTTCACTGTGCTGAGCTGTGACCTACAGAATTACATTTGCTCCAGGTGCCAAACATTTGTCAGCTGTTCATTAGGATTTAAAGGCATCACTGTGGCCCAAACAACCCTTGGCCTAGCAGAGATGTAGAGTGAAAAATACTAGAAGAGGACCTGACTTTGTTATTTTTCCCAAAAGTGACATTTCTGAACTTTCATCTAATCTTTCATTTGTGCAGCTTCATTTTCTTTGCCCTCTTGTCTGTGAGCTGGCCAATTATTCAACACGGTTATTAAAACGACAAGACCCAGGGACATCCTTGGTGAGCTGCAGCTGTTGTCCAGATGGGCTCTGTCCATGTGGGAATGGGTACAACGCCACTGTCTAGTCCTAACATATACATCCTGTCATTAGGATGTTTTTTTCTTTTTACAAACAATCGCTTTAAGGAGCCAAAGAAAAACAAAAAAACACCTAATTTGTATTCGCTCCACATCAAATGAGTCGCTGGGTTTCCATGGTGGACTGGTTTTCCTGAATCATTCATTTCAAAATTACCACAATCTTGGAAAACCTGCTTAACAACATTTTTTTAATGTACGCTTAGGTTTTCTGTTTTTCAAAGAAAAAGCAACTGACAGTTGTGTGGAAATTAACAACCTCTCTTTCTAATGTTCGTCTTTGCTTTTCATTAAAAGAGCTGACAGCGCCATCCAGTGGACTCATTTAACATTACAAAGTGTTTTGTGTCAGTAACGCATAAATCCTAATTCAACGCCAACACAAACCATGCACTGAGGATGACTTCGCTATAGAGAGAGGGTGTTTATTCTGGTGGGAACGATGCTCTCAAAGAGCTGCACTGATGGTGGAAAACATTGTCTACTTGGACTTGATGTTACCAGCCTTGTGTCCTCTTCCAGATGTGGAAAAAGATTATGTTTTAGACAGAGGGCTCAGCCAGATGTTCTCACAATATGTTTGGCCTGCTGCGTCTGTCCAGCCTTCTCCTCTGCTAGAAATTCCAACTCAGTTCATGTTTGATTTTACAAGAAACTCTCAAACTATTCTTGATAAAAGCCTTTAACTTTCACATTTTTTTTTTGTTTTGTTTTTTTATAAATTCAGTAGTAGTGCTACAGAGTGGACATGCAACAAACTGGAGACCTGTCCTGGGTGTACTCACCAGTGGATCACAGGGCCTGTAATTTAACTATGAAATATTTAATACCTGAAACAAATAATTAGCAGAATATGAACTGTTGAGGACTGAAAACCTCTTATATGATTTTAAATTTAAAATTCATCCCAACAATAAAATGAAGCCGGAATAACGCCAAATTGTTCTCAAAGAGAATTCAACTCAATATTTTAACAAATATTTATTTAACATTCACTTAAAGTTATCTTCACATTTTCCTTCTCTGTAAAAGAAAATGTTTGGATGTTTTAAGTAAAAACAGTTCTATATATTTTAAGTTGCATTAAAACTGGAATACAATAAAACATTTTCATAAAAACAAGACAAAAATGACAGAAGAAACCGAAGAAAACATAACATGTGACTGCCAACATTCAAAAGGACTTGGTGATTAAACATGAGACCTGTTGTATAGTCAATCTAGTCACAACATATCAATCTCAACAGATTGGTGAATAGTCCAGTTCTTTTTCTAAAATGAAGCTCAGTTGTATGTCTGTAGCTGGAGAGTTTTCTCCACCTTTTCAGTAGCAGGGATGTTCAAATTCACAGTACCAGAGCCTGAATGTCAGAGCGACAGACGACGATCAGATTAAAACTTGATCTTCAACCTCTCCAATTCCTCCTGTTGGAAACAAGCACATTATTTAACCTCAGTCAATATTCTATTGACCACAACTTCTGTTTTCTTTTTTCTTTTTTAATATCCTTCGTGACCGAGTGTCAGTCAGCAGAAATATGTGAAAGTCAAAACTCCAACCTGCAGAGCCAGTCGTTTGCTTCTTTCTTCCCCCAGTTCTTCTTTCACTTCCTGTATGTCTCGACTTATCAAGATACACAAAAACAACATGCATGAATAAGCGGTTTGAAAAATGTAATTTACAGAAGAAGCAAAGTTCAGATTATGAAATTAAGTATTTACAAGAATTCTCTCTTCTAAACACACTGAATGTTCTGAATAAAAGCTCAAATTAAAAAGAATTTACAAAAATCTTAAGGTTAGCAAGTTTCTTTTTCACAAATGCTGCAAAGATCTTTCAAATGAAAAGAAACACAATTTCATTTTTAATACTTTTCTACTGTCTGTTGTTCATTAGGGTCCAAGTCAGGAGTGTCAAACTCCAGGCCTCGAGGGCTAACCAACCTGCTGTTCAAGCTGCCTATTGGCTAAACACACCTGATCCAGGTAATCAGCAGCAGAAAGGGCAGGATTTGTGGAAAACCAGCCCTTGAGGCCTGGAGTTTGACACCCCTAGTCAAAGTAGAGTTTATTGAGGCGTGCTTACTCATGACGTGTCTGAAGAAGATCCAGTGACATCTTTAACTCTTTGATTTCTGCCTGCAGGCTTTCCATAGTTGGTTCTTGATGGTGTTTCTCAGGTTTGCTGTTCACGATTAGCTTAAGTGGTACAGGTCGGACTGGAGGCTGCGACTTTTGAGGAACGTCACGCTTCAAAGGTGTGGGCAAGGTGTTTTCAACAGCCTGCAATGATGCAAAACCCATTTAGCGGAATTTAGTACAGAGATTGTAGCTTTAATTAAAAGTAAAACCTAACAACCTAACTATTTCCTTTGTGTTTTGCAGCCATCTCTGCTCACTCACAGGCCAGCTTTGATCTTACTGATCTTCACTGCTTTCAGACGAATGCCGATTTCCTTTGTTCTAGTTTACAAGACTGAGTATGCAAAGAAGTATTCAGTTTCACACAGAATTGCTGTTCTTTTACTGTAGATCTGGCACCAGAGGGGCAAAGCTAAAAACCGTTTCCTGTTTTCTACTCAGGCTGCTGCAACAGAGATTTTCTGCTGATCTTCCTGACTACCAGAAATGCAAATATGTACTCTGTAGAGGACATGTCTAAACTTTAATATCTCCCAACCAGGGCATCCTACTGAATTAACACCTTTGGTATCTACAGGGGACATTTGGGGCTTTTTAATTGTAGAAACATTTTGAACGGAGGGGGCTCTGGAAATTGTAGTTTTTGGTGAATTTGGAAAAATAAATCAGACTGAAAAATTGTTTATCATCTGGTAGTTAAGAGAATATAGCCCTCCTTATTTCAGAGGTTCAAATGAGTAAAGTCAAAATCAATGAAAACAATTCCTTTGGGCTACATTGGCTGCAATTTTTAACCCGTCAAGTTTAAAAGCAGAAGAAGAGGAGATTCAAATGGAGTAAACATCAGTTTGCAAACACCAAAATAGAATTACAAAATTTCAAAGATGGACAAAATATGATGTTTTTTCCCCATGCATATTAAATTCAAAATGCACAACGTCATCACAACAATCTGACAAGAAGCAACCCTGTAAACCATGTAATCAGTAACAAACCTTTATCAGTGCAGGAAGCTTGTCTGTCTCAGTCTTTTTTTCTGAAGAATCCTGTTCGTCCTGGTTTGTCACACACTGACAGCAGAAGACAAAGGGGAAAAATTTGTAACACCCATTCCTCATCCAGCATGGCTGAGGTCCTTTCCATTTCTCCACTAGTGTCTGAATCCTAACACGTTTGTCTGCGGTAACAAGATCTAAACTGCAATGACACTTCAGGGAAAAGATCCATGGTTTCATTGAATAAATGAGTGAGATCTGGACTGAACTTGAACGTGGAGACTGTTGGCATAAATCTGGGACGTGTGGCTTCTACATTCCTGTCAGAACACATCTAAAAGCTGCCTGCAGGTGCCTCAATTCTCAACTCCTCTTTCTTGGAAGTTTCCTTTATTGCTGAACGTTTCTCTGTGTTACAGCTCCTCAAGGACCCCTTTACCAAAAATTATAAAAAACACCTATTGTTGCACTTCACACCATCTTAACCATTCAATGTCTATTGATGGAAATATGCGTCAAAGCATTTTCCACCAAAGTTATCTTAATTTAGCAAAATCATGAGCCAGTTTTTCTTCATAGGTGGAAATAAATTAAAACATCAAAGGATTAATTATGACTAAACTGCATTATTGTCAATGATGCAATAATGTGGTTTTGAATTCTTCTTCATTGTGAAACCATGCAAGTCTCTGCATGCAAAAGGACGCCATGAAAGCAGCAACACTGAGGTCGACCGTACTTGTGCAGCTGCAGTCAGGCCTGATGGTGGTCTCCTCTGTGGAGGTTTGGCTCTGTTCGCTGTGGGGTGACTCAGCTTTTCAGTTGTAACATTCATCCCATCAAACTGATCGGGCTCCTTCTCCTCTGGCTGCTTAGGCAAAACAGGAGGCGCGTCGCCATTGGTTCTGTTAAAAACAAGCACAAGTGAGACTACAAACAACTACAAAGTTGTTGCAGCACACATCAAAAGTAAAAACTCTGCTTGAATTGAGTTTATTTTATTTTTTTTAACATTGTGAAATATGACAAAACATTTCCATTTCATATTTACATTATTTACATCTAGTAGATCTGTTTTTAATTATTTTGAGCAATGTGAAGCTATTTTTTTTTTAAATGCTTTAAATTTCCTGAACTGGTGTGATAATTTTAAAAATGAGGTCTGGTATTTTTGTGTAGATATTTAGTTGTGAACAGTTTCAAAAGATTTCTTTAATCATTATCTCAGAAACCTTTTTTTTTTTTTTTTAATTGCGATTTCAGAATCTGCTATACTCTACTCAGAAAAACAGGAATAGGGCTGCTTTCATCCGTTTCTTTCTGATCTGACTCATCCAAGAGTTTCCACTTTGCCACTAAATGTCAGGCATCCTGGCATTCTTCTTTATGGACACCATGGCAACCAGTGGAAGCTGCAAACCCTTTAACGTCTAAAGGCTTCGCTTCTGGTGCTCAGACCAAAGTGAAAACAGAAAGAAAGGGTTTCTGACATTTTCCGTTCACTTCACTAAAGGTTACAAATGAACATGCATTGATCTTCTAAGGCTTTTTGAACCGGGACTGGCATCGTGTGGAACAACAGCTTCTTTGGCATCACTTACTTTGGTAAAATCTTGTTTGGTTTGTCTTTGACTGGAGGTGGAGCTGGTTTGTTAAAGTATGGAAGCTTAACTTTGGTTGGAGGAATACTTCTTATGTCCTTTGGCTCGTCTGTAAAAACACAATCACATTTATTTAGCCGCTAGATATTAGAAAATAACCCTTTTTTGTTGCTGTTCTTATACCTTTCATTTTTCCTGGACCACCTTTCTCCATGACTGGGGTTTCTGCTTTTAGCAAAAACAGAAAGAAGAAAAAATAAAACTTAACACTTAAATACATTATGAAATTTAAGTAACATTCACAATAATTTTAGATCATTGGTAGAACATCAGTTGCAACTAAAAGACACTAATATTTTAGTAGAACAAAATTCAAATTCCATCAAGTTAAAGCTGAAAGTGTCAGTTTTTACATGGACGCTACTCTGAATTTGCAGAAATATAATCATGTCATCATGCTTCCCACATTAGTGACCAGGTTTCGCGGGGTTTTTTTTCTTTAGTGATCTAAAATATAATCTGTTTCTCAAACTGATGATTAAAGAAAAAGTTAAGGTATTTGCTAACGGTTGAGATGTGACACAGAAGGAAAAAGTCTGGAAACCAAGAATAATCTGAATTAAAGCACATGTAATTAGAAGCTTAAATGTTTCAGAACAAAATGTGGTTACTAAATTTACAATCTGACTTTTTTTGTTTATCAATACGTTCACAACATGAGAAATTATTGTAATACGTTGTTTTTGCATGCAAGTTGTCCAGGGGCTGAACATTTACAAAATGTAACTGCAGTTCAGACGTTTGAGTAGGTAAGTTATAGTTAAAGCCATAAGTGCACTGTGTGTGAAATTTGTTCTCCGCATTTGACCCATTCCTGGGAGAGCAGTGAGCTGCATGACACAGCCACACTCAGGAACTGTTTGGTGGTTTAACCCCCCACAATCCAACCCCTTTATGCAGAGTGTCATTTTTAAGCCCTTGGCATGACTCGGCCTGGATTTAAGTTCACAACCTTCCAGTCTCAGGTTGGAGTTGTATTTTTGGCCTTAGTGGTCCAATTTCCCATGACCATCACCTGCTATTATATAGATAATGTATACAAGTCATCACAATTGTTGTCCAGATCCATCCATAAAAATAAAAAAACAACGTGACAAAAATGAGCCCTTTGTTAAAATAAAGAATCAACCACAAATGAGGTATGAATGGATGGTTCTGTTTGTGTATGGGCACTGTTAAGCTGGTATTTATATGCCTTAAAGTTTTGTAGACTGTTGATCTCTGAATTATGTGGATGGCTCATATCTCAAACGTTCTGCCATGAGCCGAGGCATGACAGGAAAATATTTAGTTGCTGCAAATTTGACCAAAGTTTGTTTTAAGCATTTTTTAATACACTTTGGGCAACCATAACAAAAAACAAAAGCAGCGGATAGGGAAGTCGTCTGTTTGGTCCTTCCTTTGGTTTATCAGTAAACTACACACTTGTGAGGCAGTGAACTGTAAACTGCTTTACAAAGTACAACAAAGATGTGGCACACATCAGTTTGCAGCGTTCTGAAATCTAAACACATGCAAACTTCAGTGGTCCCAACGAATTCAGTGGCACTCCAAAAAAAAAAAAAATTCATGCTGCTTTTGTCTTAGCAATAATAGATACATACATAAAAGTCCTTGAGACGAGCCTGAAAACCTGATTGGCTACAAACCTTTTATGAAGCACAAGCCTCAAGAAAAATATGTTCTCAGAATAGTCATATCTGAAAACGCACAAAGAAGCAGTTTAAACACAGAAAGCCTACCTTTAGACTTCACAGCATTGTGTAATGATCCTTTCTCAATCTAACCATCCACAGAGAAGTTGTGGCTCAAATTCTGTTTCTAGTTGATTGCGAGTGAAGCATTGAAAAGCATTCCCCCCACTCACACACACACCCCTTAACTTCCTTCAAGACTCCAGAACCGGGTCACATGACTATTGTAACCTTCCCCCTCCATCTTGCTGAAGTCAGACATCCTGTGAAACTCTTGTGATGCCGATTTGAAAATTATATAACAAGAAGATAAGCAGCCTGCTCGGGTGATTGCACAAAAAGAAAAAAGATCGACACCTTAAAAATGCCACCTTAAAAGTCTGCACTTTGTGCAGAGATGTTCTGGTTCAGCTCCACACAGCACCTGTTTGCAGAGACCAAAACCACATCCTGCTCTCTGATAGGAAACAGTGTTTATACCTCCATATTTGTACCCAAAATTCTTCTGTGGGATGACAGACAGCTTTCTTACTTTTACAAAAATAAAAGAATATTGATAAGAAATATTTGAAACAACTGACATTACATTAGAAATGTATTTTTTTTACAATTTTCTCAGACCTTTTTATATCTTTAGAAGATGGTCTTAATTCCAAAAAGTAAGTTATGAGCTGTGCTTCCATGTACTTGTAAAGAATACAAAGGAAAGGTAGTTAAAAATAAGCACACACAAAAAAAAAAAAACCTTCTTGGATTTTGACATTTATTAAGTGTATTTATTTGTGTCAAAGATAAGATCGGCATGTCTAACTTTCTTTGCGTAACTTTGAGAAGAGCATCTCGTGAAATTAAGCGTTGTCACACCCTGTGTGTGTCAACAAATCGAAAACGTCTAACTTTATGGTGGGTGTAGAAACAGCAGAGGATCATCAAATCAGCCCAGCAGAGAGCTGAATTCACGGGTAAAGATAAATCTCAGACCAAATCTGGTTTCTGTCCAAGCATCACAGGTTTAAGGAAAAAAAATAATAGAAATTAAACTTTTTAATTGAAAAAAATAACTGAAAGCGCATGCTTGCAAGAAATAAAATGATGGGAGCAAACATGTATATACACTGCAGCAGATGAGACATTGAAAGGAATAAATAAAAAATAAAAAAATAAGCGTGATCATTACAACATGCTGAGGAGAAACAAACTTCTCACACACATTCTGCTTCTGCTGTTCTCCTACCTTTGTGTTCCTGTGTGATGTTGCGTGCAGGAGGTTGGCTTGAAATCCCAGACTGTTGGAAGAGGAGCAGAAACGTATTCGTTTGAGTCTATTCTTGCACTCCTTCCACCACCGAGTAACTTCAAACCAAAATTTGTTTCAGATCAGAATTGGTCAAACTAGGAGTAGCTGCTCATTTGTCAGAGTAAACAAGTAAACCGAAAACCACATTTTCTATTGGTTGTTTTAACCAAGGTAGGTCAAAAGTAATATTTCTTTACATTTGTGTATGACCCCGGTACTGCAGGATGATCAGACATCTCAGTTAGTCCAGGAAGCTTCAGCATGGCCTTTAAGTTTACTCACTTGCAGGTTGGACACTGGTGGTATCAACATGACAAAGTTGTCAGGAAAGAAGCCACAGCGTCCGTTTAGTTCCCCCTCCCACCAGCCTTCATCTTCTGTTTCCTTCAAGTAGAGATTAAAGCATCACATCAGAGACTGGAACATGTCCTCTGGGATGTCAAAAGAGAGAAGAAAAGGTCAAAAAGAAAAAGAAAAAGAATAGAGAAGTTTGTTTATTTTATTTTAAAAGAGAAAATAAAAATTCTGATATTTTGAAAACAAATGTAATGAAGTATGCAGTGTGTCATATCTGGAATTGATGCATTTTTCTTTTCTGCAATTCCAGTTTGGCAAATGAAATTTGATGTGTGACGTCCAAAGAGATGATAATGAAGCTTTTTTTTTTTTACAACAGTGTTAACCTTTTTTTCATAATGTGATGCAGGTCAAACTTTTTAAAATCTATAGAAAACAAATGTATTTCCCCCTTGCTTGACAATGCGTTTGTGCGAAACAAAGCTTTATCATTTCCACAACATGTTATTCTGTACAAAGACGCACATATTTTCCTTGAAAACACAACTGGTTTGTGCAGTTTAACAACATGCTGACTGTACACCGGCAGCTATAATCGAAAGGACAGTCTGTTCACAGAGTGACACCACAGAGAAAAAAATAAAAAAGTAAAAAAGTGTGAGAATGATGTTAGACACAAAAAGGCAGTCAAACCTTTCTGAGCAAAACAACAACGTCTCCTTTTTTCAAGTCCAACTCATCCTCCGATTGGGCCTTATAATCAAACATGACTTGACAATACTCCACATCTGAGAAGGGCATACAGAACACACTTTTGAAAAATCTTAAATTTGGTACGATGAAGGCAAAAGTTATATCAAAATAACTAGAAATTGGGTTGAGAAGAAGAGATAAGTCATAAACCTTTAACCCCGACTCTGTGCAATGATTAACATTGGCATGTCAAGCCTTCAAATCTACACTGAATTGTCAAGACGTATAAAAAGACTCACCAAGCCGGTTTTTAAACTGTCACTTAAAATGTCAAAGTCACAAGAAAAGAGTCACACCATAAAATGAGTAAGAACAAACGTACTAGTTTTTGCATGGCTCCTCACGCTTGGCTTTCGTGAAATCTATTTGTCAAAGCAGAAAACAAAACAAAAAATTAAAAACGGCAAGTAAGGGAAGAACTTTGACAGGTTTGGGAACATTGCAGCACATACCTCCTTCGTGAACATGGCATCAGACAGTTTTGGTCTTGACTTGCCTTCAATTTGCTTTAGATCTGTCATAATAAAAAAGCACAATTAGCTTACAGTCTAAAGGAAAAGACAGAAAAATAAATTGAAAATGACTTTGATCACCAACCTTTGGGAGGAAAGATAATTTCTGTAACAAAATTTGATGGAAATGCTCCTACTTTGGCATTTCTCACACCCATCCACCATCCGTCTTCAATCTGATGGGTTAAAATAAATAAAAACTTATTTTGAGAAACAGCTCTTGTCCTGTAAATAAAAACATGAATTCTAAGGTAACCCTTGTGCCATCCTAGGCACTTTAACGTTGGGAGTTGGGTCATCTAGACCCACTAGACAGTGCTCTGAACCTTTTTCTTCAAAGATTTGTTATCTTCACTGGTGTCCATGGATTACATGAAATCTTTCCACCTTTATCCACCTTTGCCATGGTAGGGAGAACTCGTCAATGTAAGGGTGGAGTCATCTAAGATAGCACAAGGGTTAAAAATGTCCAATTCTTCATACCTCTCTGATAATCTCAATGGTCTCACCGACAACCAGTTCCAGCTCGTCGTCATTCTGTGGACAGTAAGGAAAGATGACCTCACATTTCCTCACTTGCTTAACCTTTTTGGCTAAAAGGAGAAAAAAAAAAAGAAAAGGTTGAGCAAAGGAGCATGAAAAGTAATTCCCAAAGTTACTACGATATTTTGTTTAAACAAAATAGGCTGGATTTATTCTGATTGCATGCACCACGGAAACCACAATCGTGAGCACTTTAGTGTAATGGAAAAATAACAATTTGAAAGAGATTTTTTACTTATGCATAGCCAAATATTTGTATAAATTGCAATTTTAGGCTAAGAAAAAAATGTTTTTTTCTATATTTAGTATCATAGTTCTGAATGCATGGCTTAACCTTGGCAGCCACACTGAGCAGTCATTTTGAGAAGTATAAAGAGCAGTTTACGTTTTCTGATGCTTCGCGGCTCCCTTTTGCTGTCACCAATCAAATATACAGGAATCTCCTGCAACAATAAAAACAAAGGGTTTAAAAGAAAAAAAACATGCGTCAGCAAATAATGGAACATTACCATCAGCATACCTTAACAAAGTTCACAGGGAAGATGCCCCATTTTCCTCTCAGCTCGCCGTGCAGCCATCCCTCCTCATTGGCCTTGGTGACATTTTTGAGCACATCTCCCGTCTTCACGGTGAGCTCGTCCCCCGCCGTGCCCTCAAAGTCCATCAGCACCAGCACCTCTGCAGAGCATCCACAAATGGGGCAGAAAATTTGATTCCCTGCACAAAGGCTGGTGCCTCACAAGTGATGCATCCTGACATTTTGGAACCAAGCTAAACCACTATGCACTGAATAACTTCAAGGAAAAGTACATTATTACAGACTTACAGGCATTCTTAAATCTGTAGTCTTCACAACAGTCCTTTGCAGGAGAATGACAGAAAGACACTTGGATACAGAGAAAACACCTAAACTATTTTAAAAATAAATATGGTTACTTACGATAATTCTAGGTATGATATTTTATGATAGAAAAAAAAATGTTTTGCAGTCTGTGCAAAGCACTATAGTCATAAACTGAGCCTGAAACTCTTTCTTCGCCCACATATGAAAATGTAAATATCAGCAAAAATCTGTGTCATTTCACAACAAACTCCAAGACCGACAGTTTTCCCCTTTCAACCTTCTGTTTCTAGGAAAAAAGAAAAAAAAAAAAGATATGTATGGATCAAAACAAGTATAATGTACACGACGCAGACTTACCCATTGTATCGCTCCTTTGGACTTGACCTCTTTCTTACTTTACAGACCAGCGAGGAAACTTAAAGAGTGGAAGGAAGACAGACAGACTGGTTCCTCAGTCTGACCGAGCGATATGGAAACTAAGGCACTTCTTCCTTCTAGTCAAACATTAACATTGAGCAACATTTTCCTGAAGCCAGTCGGGACAAGTCAGAAGCAAGGAGTAGGAGGGGTCAGTGAAGACATCACGAGAGGAGAGAATGAGACAAACAGGTGAGACAGGTTCACACTGACAGCACAATGCTTAAAATAATGTCTTCTTTAAGTGCAATGCAACCATTCTGCAGCAACCTATTTAAATAGAACAGGGTAAGGACTTTTTAGACGTTCTGTTCTTTTGTTTGACCTTCTTTTCTATGTGAAGGATCCTGTCAAACCTAGGTACACACATGTCAGTTTTTAGAAATGTATTCAGTCAACAACCCACATTAATTTAGGATAACTTCCTTGACAAAACCAATTGTTTTTGTAGAGCAGTTTTTTGCCAGTTACCTGGCAGTGGCTTCCTTCTCGGGCCAAAGGTTTAGATGACGTTCAAGCCGGCTATTCTCAAAGTCATTAATTCGGGCGTGTTTTTTAGCAGTGCATTTAGGGCACACTGCCCTGCATGTCTCACTGCTAAATCACACCTGCCTTCAGCTGCTCTGTTGAGCTAATAATAAGCTGGATCAGGTGTGAGAAAAAGGGAACCAAATAGAGACCCAAGATTCAGAAACAAAGAGACAGAGAATCAAAAAGATTTAAAAAAAACTCACACAAAATGATCTTTAACATAACCATCGTCTGTTTAATTTACAGCCTGAAAAGAAACAGGAAAACAGTGACAACTTAAAAAACAGAAATATTCCCAAATCTTTTCACAATCAATGGGAATCTGCTGGCCTGTATTCTTCAAGTAAGACCGCCGTGGTAAGGCACACCAGATACAATTAAAACACACTCTAGACCAAAAAAAAGCGCATTTTTTACAGACGTTTTTTTCCCTTCATATAACTGTGATTACACCTTAGACACAACTGATTACAGATAACATGCATGAGAGAAGATGCATCCAATGGGATTAATGACAAACCCTTCACCACAATCTAAGCCAAACTCCAGACTTTTAAGGCACAAAAAGTAGAAAATAGTTCAATGGAAGACATAAAAATGTACACAAACTAGTTCCGTTTATGATCAAGCAGGAGCTAAATTACTCATGAGCTTGCTAAACATCCCGTGACAATGATATAAAGTTACACTACGTTTCCCGCTAGTATTATTGTGAAACAGTTCTAAAGTGTGTGATGAATGACAACAGTGTAACCTTTGACCCTGAAAGGTTTGGTCCCAGTGTCAAATCAGGGTCAAGTGTGTTAGATGTCATTGTTATCCAGATAAAACAAACTGCTTTGTAAATTTATGTTCAAAAAAACTCATCTTAAAATAATCTACAGTTTTATAATTTACCTTGACCTGACGAGAGGTACAACTAGACTTGAAACATAATTTTAATTATCCATTACATCTTTGAAAGGCAAGAAACTTAAAAAGTTTTGTTTATTTTTTTTTCAGTACTTTACGGAAAAACATAATATTTCATAAAAACAGCAATAATTCACATCAGAAAACCAAAAAGAAAGAAAGAAAAACATGTTCAAACTGCCACAAAGAGCGCTGAAGAACAGTGATCTTATGAGTCAAGAGTGAGTTTGGACATACAGAGAAGTCAGCCTCCTCTGAATCTGAACTAATAAAGCATCATTCCATTGGGGTCAGTTTATGAACTGATTTCCTTCAACAACACACACGACTAGCAGCAGTTTTACCAGAGGCCTTCACTGCTCAGTTCTCCTCATCCCTGGGATCCTCCTCTGCTTCTTCTCCTTTCTTTCCACTCATCTCCCCGTTGGCCTGGAACTTCTCAAATGGCCACTTAAGGCAAGTCTTGCTGGCTCCTCCAGTGGCTTTGCGGATGATGAATCGTGTCCTCCCAAAGGGCTGCTTCCCCTGTCCTTGCTCTCTCTCATCTGTCCACTTGGACTCTTCATCTCTGTCATCATGCTGAAAAGCACAAAAAGCAAAAATGTTTCTAGGAAATAAAAACTTTTAGACAAACGTTTGGAGAGCTTGGTGTGGTGTCATGATTAAAGCCTTAGTCACATGGTTGACCCATACAGGTGCTGTGGATTTTTGTGTCGTCCATGCAGAGTCGTAAAGAGAAGCAGCTGCATCCTTAAAACCAGCTCAGGTGAAAATAGTGTTTTTGGTGTTTTTAACATGTTCTTCTGACATTTCTCTCATGATGGAGGACAAGTATTAAGAAAATTATTCCTAAAATTGCATTTCTGAGTATTTCTTTAGTGAGATTCTTGAGAATCAAGTAGGGATGGACCAATATTGTTTTTCCAATCCACACGGCAAGTGATATTTTCCCTGCAACTGTAGCCGATAGCCAGTATTTGCTGATACCGATATTTACGTGTCTACAATAACACAAAGTTTATATTCCCTTTTTTTGTAGAAATGCACAAATGCTATTTTGCTGTACAATCACACTGAGCTTGACCTTTTTAACATACAGCATAGGAACAAGCATCACTTTAAAACTTTGAAAATATATGTGAAAACAGTCAGACCATTTTCTGACATACTGTAGCTTATGGTTTACAGGAACAGAGTTGCCCTTTTATTGCCCAAAGACAGTGTACAAAAAAAGGGCACTCGTATCCACTTGTAGGGGCAGCTGTGAAATAAAGTCTCCTCACCAAGTAGTACTTCCTGCTCTTTGGAGTAAACTCTGGGTCTTCACTCTCTGGATGCGCACTGTTCAAAGAACTGATGTAGGAATTGTTTTCCTGAAAACTGCTTTTGTTCCAGCCTTTTCCACATATTTGTATTTGCTATAATAGGAAACAAGAAACAAAAATTATAAAAACTGAAAATGAGACACTAAATAGAAGAAAAAAAATCAATAAAAGTTTAATCTCTTTACTCACAAATTCTCCCAAAGGCCGTCCTCCTTGAGCTGGAACTGCAAATTCTCTTTGACATGCCTTTGTCTTGTGAAGTTCTTCATCTTTTAATTTGGCTGTCTCATGTGTTTCAGGTTTTGGGGATTTAGAAGAGGAGGAAGAGGAGGATGAGCTGGAGCGTCTTCGCTTCTGACCACTTTTTCAACCAAAAGAAATGCAGACTGTTAGGTTTCTCATTTTAGGCTGCCATTATAAGCAATATATTTTCAAGGCACTTGCCATACTTTAATTTGTTGCTGTGTTTGGAGAGGTTTTGTTCACACAGCTCTTTGCTGAAATCTGCAGAGTCTCCCACGTCTCTTTCTTGATTCTGGTTTTGGAAGCATGAATATTTTTTTCTACGCTCAATGTCCAAACGTAGATCCATTGTGTCGCCTTTTACCTTCTCCCCGGCGCTCTGAACAAATCAAAACACAGAGAACAACGACGTGGACAGACTATGGATTAGCAAGAAAACTCTGTCACTCTGTTCTCAGTCAGCCAAGCTGTTCTTTCAAGACTAAACACTGAAGTCTGTGAGGAAAGAGGAAAAGCTGAGCTGAAAACCAGCTGAGCGGAACAAAACACACAATCTGCTGATAAATTCCTTTGGCACCTAAAGGGCTAAAACATTAGCTTTATCTGTTTTTTAGTATTTCCTGAATCATTACCCAAAGCATGCTTAAAGACCCACTCCCATCTTCTTTTGATCTATTTTAACAGCATTCCCAGTGGTCTCTTAAATATGATTATGCCATTTTAGGAAGAAAAAGAAAAAATGGGCTGCTTTTTAGGACATTGTTACTGCCATACAGCACAAATTTGCCTCTAAAATTGGCCCACCACCTCTTCCCATCCCCATTACTAAGAGCTCCCTGTTTACATGCTCTCTCGCTAGCTTACAGTCCTTCATACCCCTAACCTAACAAGAAAATTGAAGATGGACATGGATCTAGTCGTCTATAAGTGGGTGCATCAGAATGGAGCCGAGCGGGGAGCTTCTGGCCCGCCCAGCGTATTTTCTAAATGGCAAATACGATGTTTTTCAAACTGCATTTTTTTCACCTGCTCCCAATTCACAACAATTTCAATAAAGAAATACTTAAAAATGTTATTTTAGAGCTTATTTTCCTTAATATGCTGTATGTCCTATATGATCAAAAAATGCAACACAAACATTTTAAAGACACCAAAAACAAATTTTTTTATTGGAGTGGGTCTTTGGGGAAGTTTATTTTAATGGTATGAAAATTACCTTTAAAAAGACAAAAACATGATATTAGCTCTATTTTATAACATCTGCATTGTTACAGGATAGAGAAGAGGTATTTGTAGCTTGTTGGAAATTCCAGCTTCCAACCCTTGAAGCAACAAATGCCATCGACACATAAATCATCTCCACTTGAGCTCAGGGATTCATAATCATCCTAGCAGCTGACGTCCACTCCAGTGGATTTCAGGTTTCAAGCCCTAACGGGTTAATTATCATACCACAAATGCTCTGGGTAAGCATTGAGAAATACACCAGTGTACGTGAATTTTAGCTGTCCACGACCTTTGCATGCAACACCACTAACATGAATTTTCTACAAAAATAATGGAACTATGATTGCTCATGCTGTCATATGTTTTTTTTTATTCTTGTATTTGGTCTTCGGATTTGCAAGCTGGCCTAATGTGTGCATCAAATAAATGAGGAATGCATGAAATGTTGGCTATCCCTAACATCCGCTCCTTTCATTTCCTTTCAAAGGGAATACTTACGAATGTTTAGAGCTCCTTTGAACAGCTTTGTCACTTGGGCTCCCATGTCTGACCGAGCATGATTTATTAGCCTCAGTCATGCTTAAGCCCATAATAATAAAATTTCACTGCACAAGGCGCTACAACAAACAAAGTCAAAGTGCCTTCTCTTTTTTCTCGTTCATTTTTCAGACTTTGACCATATCCACTGTTGGAAAGCCATGGGCTTTGATAAAGTGGGTAGCAGGCTTGCTGACTTGTTTGGCTTTCCCAACATGTGTCATACTGTAAAGTGTTCAGTCACCTTGTAAGTGCCTTCCTCTGAGCTTTTCACGCCCCCAAAAAGCTGAGGGGGTTTCTTAAAAGCACTTGGTAAAACATCGATTCTCCTGTGAGAGAAAAAGACAGTTGTGTTGAGGTAGATCATGCATCGGTACACAAAACAAGATACACTAAACTGATGATGCAACATGAAACAGACACAAGAAAAACTGCAAAGCAGAAGTAAAACCGACCGCACCCTGCATGAGAACAAAAACTACAAGATAGTTTGGATAGGGAAAAGTAAAAGAAAATACCTGAAAGCTAACAGAGGACGTGAAGCACACTGAGGATGAGAGGATCACTCAATAGGTGACTCTACCTGTGAATCTCTGGGCTTTTTCTGGACTTCTTCATTTCCTGCTCTGCAGCTTCTCTTTGGTACAAGGTGAATCGCTCGTTTAGAGTCAAGCCAGAGGATGGAAAGTGCTGAGCTGGAAGGGTAACACATAAAGGCTTTGGATATACTTCAATCGGAGTTGTAGGCCATAATGAAATCTGTTAAACTGCTTTTCCAGCCTTGATTCCAGTGTGTCGTCCATAAACAGGGTCCTCATTGAGTTTCCATAAAAGCACAGTCTAGAAACAGGACTCACTTTTGACGTGGTGAACGATGGTGACAATGTGCTGAGCGAACAGCTCAGAGGGACTCCTCTGTGACTGAGCGGTCTGGACGTGCTGAAAGATGGAACGAAACTCTGGATCCTTTTTGGAAGACAGCACAAGGTCCTGAGACAACTGGCGCTCTTCAGCTAAAATATCAGAAGAGCTGAAATGACATAAAGCACCATCTTGAGCTTTGATGAAAATGGGAAAAGCATCTGGGCAGTTATCAATATCTTTGTTGATGAAGGTAGACTCATGCTAAGCTAGCATGATAGCTTAACTCTATATACCATTGTATCATAATTTGATACACACATTTCTGAGACTCCTATCTCATCATCATGATCCAAACTTTCAATACAGATGATTATAATGTTTTTTGTACTATTCTTATTTGATTGCTTGAAATAAACCATTTCAAATCAAATTTAAAAAAAAACTCGTATATTACTTGGTCAATATTTTCTGCCCTGTAGTTCAACTTCATTCCACTAGGGGCAGTAGGGCTTCTTCTGCTCATTTCTGCTTTCATTAAATCTTGAAAAACACTTTTGGCGGGAAAAGTTTTGCTTTTTTTTAACACTTCATGGTGAGAATAACTCATATATTGCTTTTTCAATGACTACTTGTTGAACTGAAAGAACACAAAATTTGTTGATAAATTATTTATAATAAAGTTAAAGTGTGTGAATCAAATATGAGACAGTGGGTTAAGATGTGTTTTTTTCCCCCCAGAACTCTGATGTTAATTCTTTTGCATTTTATACTTTGTTTTGAGCAAAATCTTACCAAATCACCTAACACATCATACTTGATCCTTTCTATGTGTCACCAAAGAATAATAATGGAATTTTCTTTTTTTCCCCCCTTTT
Source organism: Oryzias latipes (assembly GCF_053564925.1). Taxonomy (NCBI): domain Eukaryota; kingdom Metazoa; phylum Chordata; class Actinopteri; order Beloniformes; family Adrianichthyidae; genus Oryzias; species Oryzias latipes. The sequence goes on from NC_136252.1 coordinate 26,872,522, forward strand.
TTTTGTGGATTTCAGTGTTCAAAAAAATCGTAATTCCAAAAATGTGAATTCTCTGTCCATTCTTTTATGTAATGGGCTGCACACGGTTATTCGTTGGTAAGGGTAAAAAAAAAACTTTAATCCAAATAATACCTACAGTTTTTTTTTAGCAAACAGCTTAAATAAAAAACATCAAAGAAGGTTAGAGCTGCTGAAAAAAGATCACTTTAAGAACAAGTACCATGACTTTAACATGGGAAAAGCACTTTTTTTTATTTTCTTTTTTTTTTTCTAAAAGTCTGACATTGGTTTTTAATAGAGTGTTTCTGCATATTTTTCAAAGAAAATATTGAAACCTACCTCATCAGACTGTCTCCAAGGAAACCCATTCTCACATGAAACTTCGCTTCTGGCTTCTGTGAGGACACAGGGGCGGGGTCCTGCTCCCTAATCATGAACATCTCTCTGTTGGAGCTTACAGCGGCAGAGGCGAGCACAGAGGGAGATCCTGCCATCATCTTTTTCTTAAAGCTCATTTCTGGAGACAAATCCTCAAATTTCTCTGTCAGCTCCCTCTTAGCGAGCACAGCAGAAATGGCTGCCGCTTTATCCTGCTTTCTTTCAACCCACCTCTCCTCTTCTCTGGAGTCGAACTCACCATTAGTAAACTGTGAATAAGCTGCATTCTGCTGTTTTCTAAAGGCCTCTCCAAAGAGTTTTTGGGCGCTGATCTTTGGCTTACAGGACTCATCGCCATTGTGCAAGTCTTTAAAAAGAAACTTTAAGGAAGGCCTATGAAGTATCTCATCCTCTTCCTCCCCTTCAGTGGACAGAAATGGGGGTGTTTTTAAAAAGCTCTTCAAAGACACCTCGCCTTTTGTCTTTTCTTTGCACTTTCCTGAAGCACAGTCGGAAACCATTGCTGATGTTTTGCCGTTCATGTTTCCTTTTTCCAATCCTCCATCCTCTGCTTCTGTTTTTGGGCTGATCTCTGCAGTAGTGTTTGCTTTTTTACTTTGCTCCTCCAAAAATCTAAAAGTACAAAAAAAAAGGTAAAAACAGCTGAGTATAAAACAATAATTACCGAACCTAACTAAAAAACATAACATCATATAAATGTGAAAAGTTAAAGTCCCACTTCAAACATTGTTTGATCGGTTTTAAAAACATTCCTAGACCTCTTTTAAATATGAATATCCCAATTGTAGCCTATATCAAAAAACCTTGTCGTTTTCTAGAACTTTGTTTCTGCAGAACGACAGGAGTTAAATAGAAATTCAACTCAGAATTGTGGTTGGAACTCTTGGCGTGGAGTACGCAGGCCTACATTTCCCATCATCCATCTGTTTGCACTCCCTCCTGCTAGCTTACAGCCCCTCACAACCCCAAACCAAGATTACCGGGGCAACAAAAATGGTGATTAATATTGTAGCTATTCGGCCATACAGTTCTGAGCCAGATGCCAGCTCAGAAGAGGAAAACGAAGTTGCAAATAGATCTATATGTCTACAAGTGCATCAGAAGGGAACAGAGCAGGGGGCTTGTGGCCCATTGATTGTAGCAGCTACGTCCCAGCTACAAGCTTTTTTCAACTACATTTTTTCCATCTGCTCCTGATTCAAAGCAATTTGAATAAGGAAATGCACAGAAATGCAATTTTAATCTTAATTTTTCCTTATATGTGTCCTCTATTATGAGAAAAATGCCACAAGAACATGTTAAAAACACTTTTTTCATTGGAGTGGGTCTTTAAACAAATACTTTGTAAATGTAGTTGTAGAACCAGAGAGTACAACTAAGAAAAATGATAAAAGTGAATCTCACTTCCTGAAGGCAATGGAGATTGCCTTCTTGTCCTCATCCTGAAATTCCTCAGTGGAGAAGAAGTCAAAGCTGGAAAGCATTGGGTTTAGACCTTCACGTGAGGGTTTCCTAGTGGAGCATGTGCCACCAGATGACTGCCACACAGGGGCGCCATTACTTGTGTCATTTGAGATCTTAGTGTTAATGGTCTGACCAGGACTTGGGCTCTTCTGACCCACCGAACTGGGCCCCAAACTGTTTTTCTTTGGGCTTTGCCAGTTCCCATCACTTTTCCCACTACCTGCACCTTCAGTTGGATTTTCTTCCAACAACTCGACATGCTCTTCTGGCTCCTCGTCTTCCTCCCCTCCCTTTTGAACTTGCTTTGAGGTCAGTTCCCCATCTTTAACGTCTTCCGAGGTCTGACTAGCCAGCCCCGTAGCTTGCCTGGCTTTTGGGGGAGAGGAGTGAGTCGAGGAGGAAGAGTGATGCGAGTGTCTGGATAAAGGGGAGAAGGATCTGTCAGTGCGGTGAGATTGACCCTGAGGGGGGCTTCCTGAGCGATTCTGCTGGTTGTGCGATCGTCCCTGTGGGTAGTTGTTAAACTGCTGCGGCTGCTGCTGTTGCCACTGCTGGTATTTCTGCGGATACTGTTTGTAGTTTTTCCAGTTTGGCCAGTAGTTGTTGTTGTTATTATAACCGCCGCCACCTCCACGCTGATAGCGTCCTCGGGGGAACTGGCCCCGTCCTCGACCCCTGAAATTGTAGGGCCTTCGGAAGCCACGGTGATAGCCCCGGAATTCCCGGTTGTTCTGGTAGGCCTTCGGATATTTTTTGTCCCGGTTATAAGATGGAGAGTGAGATCTGGACCGAGACCTGGAGCTTTGAAAACACACACAAAAGAGACAAAACAGATAATCAGGGAAAAAACTTTAAGTAGGATGGGAGCCCTGAAGCTCTTTATGATTAAACAGTTTTATGTTAAATGTAACCCCACATTTTACTGCAAATCAATAAAGTTTATACTGATGAGTGATCTTCTTCTTTACCATGTGATGAAAAGCTTATCTGCTGGTGGGAGTGGTCTTTATCTCTCCCGACACAACGGGGATGAAGATACCTTCAGTGACTGAACAAATATGATCGCTTGGTGCTTCTATATGGGTGGAAACCCATTCTGACCACGATTGAAGACTTTTGACGACCATGTGGGACAACACTCTTCCACCACCGTCATGCAGAACATGACAGGAAACCTTCAATAAGGTTTACAAGGACTTGTAGAATCCTTGCCCAGGCTGTTTTGTTTTTTCAAGGCTGCTCCTAAATTTGCCGTTTCTCTGCACATCAAAAGTAAATGAGGATTTCCTAAATTAATAGAAGAGTTATGATAGGCAGAGGAATCTTTAAAAGAAAAGCGTGGACATTTTAAGTTATCATGTCTTAACACATTCCACATCTTTACTGGAAAAAAAACACATATCTACCATAAAATGCATGGTAAAAAGACTTTTTTTCCAGTGATCATATATCAACTGGAAGTAGCTAAACATATGTTGGCGTGTAACATGTGCTTTTGTGTTTAGAGACTGATGCTGGGAAAAAAAGAGGCTCCCAAGGGTGTTGATGAAAAAGACTGCAGTTTTCCACCTCAGCCACAGGGTGGCACTGCTGCACTTTTGACTGTGCAGCTCTCCAACATAACTTCAACACGCTCTTCTGATTAGATTATGACACAATGAGTCTTTTCTTGTCCCCAGGTCAATATTTCAATCAAGCCAACATGTTTTTATGAGGTAGAACCACGTTAAAAGGCTACATTAAAGCATTAAACTTCAAAACGCCAAGATTTAGATGGTCAAATTTTAATGAACTTCTAACTTCTTGAGTTGTTCATGTACTCTAGATTTCTGCTTAAATTATCAGCATTTCAATCTTAATCTTAATTTCAATCTTAAACTGACAACAAATATCTTACTGTTCACCATCAAGATATTAACCGTTGAAAGTTTAAAGTCTACCAACAATAGCAAAAAAAGATTCTTTTCCAGCATTATTTTTATAACACAAAGTGGAATGTCACACACATCCACGCATGTAAAACCAATACATTCAAAAAAATAAAGTGCATAACTCACCAATGGCGTTTTTTCATTGGAATACAGAGTGACAGAGACTGCAGCGCACAGAGCAGAGCTGCACATTCATTGCACTGACACTCCTCTGCTGGAGCGGGGAGTCACATGGGCGGTATAAAGATGTGGGGGGAAAAAACTATTTGAATCCTTTGACTCTTGTGTTTGCCAGTTACAAGGGCTCCAATCGAATTCCGCAGACTTTTTAGGGACACATTAAAAGGCAGCGGGGCAAAAGGATTCCCAGATTGAACCAGGTTGGGGCATTTCCTAGTAAGAGTTGCATTTTATTTCCCCTGATTTGAATGGATTTTCTGCAGTTACTTGATCCCACAGCTCAACAACATACATGTTACGTTAACTGCTTCTGTTTCATATGAGGCTGACATGGGATCGTTTAGACCCCTAACTGGGGTTCATTTAGCTTTTCAGGTGATGAAAGTTAGGATAGGCTCCAGCACCCTGAACAGGATCAAGCAGATGTAGAAATGTATGGATTAGGCTCTTCATCATCTAGGAGCATATCATCTACTGTCAACCTCTGCACACCGAACCTTCATTTTTGACTGAGGTGGCAGTAATATAGGGGTATAATAGTGTGGTGGAAAAGAGTTCACTGCAACTTGCGAACTTTAGCAACCTATAAATATATTTACCCAACTGCCTGCGTCACACCACCTCCTCCAGCTTAATCCTCATGTTGGAACTGTTTCTCTACCTTTTAAGACTGTCGAATATGTTAAAAAAACAAAAAATCTATCATTTGTGCATGTGACTAGGATGTGTTTGCCCTTTTGGCATTTCAATGCAATAATCTGCTCATTGTACCTTTAGCAATTGTCTGAATACATGTTGTTCCACTTCCAGTGTAATTTTAATATGAGCTGTGACGGTTCCAGGAAAAGACCTACCCTGCCGAACTGCTGTAGCCAGAACCACATAATGTTTCCACAAAAACAAATATCAAACAGACAAATGCACTCAAAATTCTTCCTTGATCAACATTGTGATCATCAGTCTTGAGATATTCCCTTCGGAACTTTTCCAAAGCTGAAACTTTGTTTGAGTTCACATTAATTTCCTCTTTGAGGGGAGCCCAGTTCGGGTAAACAAAGCTGTGCCACTTTTGACTATTCATTGACTCATAAAAGCACACTCCCCCATACCCCATTGACATTCCTCCCAGAAAAAAATAAACTTCATAGCCACTTTTATTACAAAGTAAGCTTCACTGCACAGGAAATTAGTGCATTTTTGGTGGGGTATTTTTAGGAAGGGTTTGATTAGAAAAAGGTCCAGAGTGTGTGCAAAAACAGATCTTAGTCTAATGCAGAAAAAAGCTTTGATTTGTATCTTTATGATAGTGTTTTTATTCATTCTTGTGAATCAATACATGCTCCATTAATCTAAAACTCTGCTTTTAAGGTTAATATCTTGGATCAGGTTGTGTAGTTCTTACATTTATAAAGCAATCCGCTTATGTAAATGGGATTTTAGTCGCACACACACAATCCATCAGAAAGGAGGACTGATCCTACCTGTAATGACGCTTCCTGGACCGGGACCTGGAGCGACTTCTGGACTGAGATGAGGACCGGGACCTTGACCTGGATCTGGAGGGGCTTCGAGATCTCGAGGCAGATTTTGTGGATCTGGTCATCTCTGCATTCGTCCCTCACCTCACCTCAAACTGTTACACGGGAGCATCACACAGAGGGGAAAAGTCACAACCGTGGGACAGAGCCCCAGAAGCCAACAAAGATCACCGACTGCACAAGATGCACGTCATCGTGGGCGCGAGCAGCGTGAGTCGCAAAAAAGGAAGAAGACTGTGTGTGCCATCTGGCATCCTCATAGAAGTTATATAGTCACCTATTTGCATAGAGGGCTGTCCTCTATTAGCCAATTGACGTCTAGGCTCCACCGTTTTTGTCATTTCTTTTACTTTAAATGATTTATAAGAGATATAAACTTTATAATCATAAAGCCAACAAAACATTTTTAATCTAGTTTTTCTTTAAGTCAGGATTAAAGTCAACTTAAATGGTATGAATAAACTCATTCTCAATCACAAATTGCATCTGAACATCACTGTTTTACTCTATTTGGTTAACTATTTGATCCGTTGACAGATTCTTTAGCAAGCTAAGTTCATTCCTAGTTCAGCAGGTGGATGATTCCAATGCTATCTTTTTACTTTCGTTCAACCTCTTGAGGAAGTCAACAAAAAGGTCTCGATGAAAGCAGAACTGTTCAAGGACAAACTCTACAAATGTGGGTTGTGCTGACCTGTTCAGGCACAATTCATTTGTTTGTCGTCCACTGGCCTTGCCATTTTGATTAAACGTCTGAATGCCCCAAAGGTAAATGTTTTATCTCCCTGGTTGGCCCCCTTAGATCTGCGTTGAAACCGCTCAGCAAAACAAAAACTACGGCATATCTTGTGGTTAATGTTCTGCTTCTGATAGATTTCCCCTGGGACTGCATGCTCTCTGCACTGAGACCACCTTCATACGATTCACTTCAAAGGAGGATCTTCTCACCTTCTCCGGGCTTTACTTCCAAAGTCCAAAACTGTATTAATAGAAGTAAGAATATTTAGTTTCTGCCAAGCCCACAAGGCATTATCTGTGACAGATGATCTTCGAAGAGCCTGAAAGCCCGGGATCAAATAATTGATCTCTTCTTAAGAGTCATCTTCGGAGATTTTGGATGCAGGAAATTGCTGCTTGCACGTGATTGGGATATCAACCCCAACCTAAACAACCATACAGTGGTCCCAGTGTGAACCCTTGCTACTATTTAGAGAGAACTGGAGTGTGTCCACTTTCCCCTCTTCCTCCTCCTTGGGCTTGCTGAACTTCCCGCTTTCCTCTTTGCTGGCAGATTGCTGTTTCTGATTGTTGTAATTTCCTAAATGTCCAGCCTCACCAGATGGTCGCTTCAGCTTCAAGTGGCATTACAATGTTGACCTTTAAAGCATGAAAGTGAATTGCATAAACTGTCAACTACATGTTTTAGGTGTTTCCTTGGAGGATTTTAGAATTGTAACTCTTCGTTTTCAAATTAGGGGCTATTTTTTCGTATTTCTTATCTATCTAAATGCCTCGTTGTTCCAAAACTTCAATCTTTACCCTGAATGCATGATCAGTCACCAGCTGCAGTTTTCTCTGCATGGCTGAGAACAGAATTGCCAAGGTTTCATTCCTCTGAGACAGACTGTGACAAATCTCTTACTCATCTTTTGCACAAATCCACACAAATGCAAAAAGGAGTCAACTATATAACGTGTAATTACTATGTAAGTCAAGCTTCCTATTTTTCTTCTTTCGTCAGTTTTCTTCCAATGATGACATAATCTACTACCTGAGTAGACAATATTTATGATCAATTGAACATGTTCCTTTTGTCTGCTTTCATACAATATTTCCTTAAAAATAAACAACAACAAAATTAGAAACAAAACGGCATTAATGTTCATGAGAAACAGGAAGAAAAAAACACCAAAGCTGAATAGCTGTTCATAGATAATGATCGTACCTTTAAGGGGAACCAGAATAACTGTACACATCCAGAGGAAGAGGGGGGGGTTACATGTGTTTATAATTAAGGCCCACCTTGGAGGGAGAAGACAGCGACAGCTGGGTAATCCCCATCAGCTGCTTATTTCATGTAAAGGAAAAAAGCAGCTTTGATCAACAATGGTACTGCAACCCGAACCTCCACTCAAAGTGTTTGAGACGAAACGCCCCACTCCATCAACCTTCCTATCACCAAGAGTGGGATGCCACAGTGGCAGCTGGAATCACATTTGCTATCTATATGTGCCCCTGGGACACCCCGCTCTCTATTTCTGAAACGCAACTGTTGTCAGCTTGATGATTGGTTTCTGAAATGGAGCAGAGCATGAATGACTACGTTCACACCAGGCTCTGAAACGCGCGTTCAAGCAAAAACTTCCAATGAAAAGTCTATGTAAATACGCGGTTCGGGGTGTTACATCCACAACTCTCACATTCACGCATGGCTACGCAGGTTTTTAAGTCTTTCAGGCTCTGCGTACCATGCACAGAGTTTAAATTGTTGAAACTGTTAAACCAGTTGAACTTTGACCTCAGATTTGGTAGTGACATGTGAACAGCAAACTTTTCAAAAACAGAAGTAACCAGCCATTGTAAACACGATCATGGAGAAGAACTAAATAATTGTGCTTTGTGCCCAGCTAGAACTCTGACACCAAGTCTTTCATGAATCAGAATAGAGCTGCGAAAGAAAAAGCCTGGAGCAAGATTTGTGAGATTTGCACTTCTTTGACATTTTGCACCAAGCCTCTACCAACTGTAGATGGCAGACATGCACTAGTAAACTGTAGAAAAACTAAAGAAGAAGAAGCCCTTTCCCCGCTTGTCTAGAGCTGGTTCAATTTGAACACCACCGGCTGAATGTGCATTCATGAAATTGCCAAACATGCAAAACATGCTCGGTATGAATGTAGAATCCCACTGGGTTCAGAAAAATGTGTTCAAGCAGCCACTTTCAATGAAAAGTCTATGCGAACGTGCGCTTATGCGTGTTTTGGGCTTCTGTGTTCAAGACTATGGCGCTCACGCATCGCCACGCAAGTTTTTAAGTCCATTTTTGGGCTCTATATACAACCCACATGTCTATACAACGCACAATGAAAATTAAACCAGTTGCACTTAAACCAATCAGGGACTCCGATTTGGTAGCGACATATGACTGGCATCCCTTCTCATTCACAAAAATGTCAGCCTATGAAATTTGATCATGGAGGAAAAAATAATAATTGTGGTTTGTGCCTGGTCAGAATTCTATGACACCAGGTTTTTTTTTATATATCAGAATCGAGCTGTGAAAGGAAAAACCTGGAACTAGAATCACTAGATTCACACTGTTTCAACATTTCACACCAAGGCTCTTCCATCTGTGAGTACAGTGCTAGTATTGGGTGAAAATCCAGTCTAAATACCATATGCTAAAAGTATGTTCAAGAACCCGCATTCAGCATCACATGGACGATGTGTGTAGCATAAGTACTTTCTCTGGATGTTCACCTACAGGGTGGGCAACGACTCACAACAATTGGCAACGACTGATTTCCACTTTTTTTTTTTCAGTAGCTGCAACACAAAGAAGACGTAAAACTGAAATATTTTGTGACCTCAACCTTTGCTAATTACATACCAAAAATAGATTCCACTAACTACATGGTAACACTTAGTCGGTGCAAGCAATCGGTTTTTTTCTGAGAGGATGCAGCGTTTTAACCATCAAGTTTTACTCTCATGACAGTAATCAGCATTCCCACAGACTTAACAACTGCCTCTGTAGCTGCTACGAAGTGTGTGGCTCCTGCGTGGAAAATGGAAGGGTGTAACAGAGGCATCCTCACACCAACATACTTCCCAGCTGTCTGTCATCACCACATTTGTGGAGCTCTCCTGCATTCACGAGGGAACTAATATGCCAAAGGTCCTCTCTATTTTAGTCTGCCCAGAACCGCCTGGCAAAATCGAGCGCTGTGGGATTTAAAATGCATTCATAATATATACAGTCTTGTGGCTTGGCATCCAAATGTAAATCTGGAGAAGGTTTTTGTTGCTATTGCTTATTAAGATAGTTCTGGTACACAATCCGCTCTACCATGAAGCAACCAGCTCACCGACTGAACAAGACTGCTAATAAATGGAAAATAATACAAATCCCTTTCATATTTTGTTCTATTTGTGCCATCTTATATAGATGATGACCCACATTCATGTGGAAGGAAAATTACATAGGCTCCAATGGTTCATGAGTATGTGCCAGGATTGATAGACACACCCTCTTGCCAAACAGGATTGACCACAGCTTGGATCCTGCTTTTCTGCGGGATGCATCAAGCCAAAAAGCTCTCAAAGACAACATGATTTATAAAGCTGTGTGACCTGCAGGGTTCAGGATTGAAGATGTTTACCGGAGTTGGTGGAGGAACACTTGTTGAAGCCTATTATAATACTATTGGTACTATTGCACTGACTGGCCACCAGCTGTCATTTTATTTAGTTCATTCTAAATCATCTGGGGGTCTGACGATACAGTTATTGTTGCTCATGTTCAATATCTTGGATAAATTGTTGGGTAAAGGAGTAAAAGTCAAATGACTCATGAGGTAAAGCCTGTTAAAATCAATGGATTCAGGATGGAGCTGGGAGCGCATCAGATCAACCCCGCGTGCGCTGCGAGCACGAGCGTCTCAAAACGCAGCAAAAGTATACACACGTTTATCAAAATACAAATGTGGAAACGTTTAGGAAATTTTTAAATTAATTTTTACTTTTCAAAATTATGATCTTCTTTATGGGAAAATTGAAGGGCTTTAGATTTTTTTCTCTTACCGCTTTTTGTTGTCCTTTGCCGCGTCGCGTTCATGGACCGCTCTGTGAAGTAGAGGAAAAGTTCTAAACGCCGGTTCCTGTTGGTTCCGTCGGTGCCGTTGGCCTCAACTTTTGTGTGAGTTGTATGCCTCTCGGCTGAAAGTGTGCGGTCCCCCTCAGACTAACAGACAGGGGACGTGTGACGGCATCGGGCTGCAGAGAGGTTCAAATTTCCCCCCGCCCTCAACGTCCGTCAATACACCTTCACTGCATCTAAAAACGGTCATTGGTCGCAGAACCTGCTCCGTCAGAGAAACACGAGTGACGAAAAGAAAAACACATTTATGCAAACATATAATAGTTACTGGGAAGGGGAGGGGGGAGTCAATATTAGAGTCATCATTGACAAAGATAAAAATGATCAAAACATGTCTTAAAACATGTCTTTTAAGCATTAGTAAATAGCATATCCGCTCAAAGAACTGCCTTTTCATTATTATTGTTATTATTATTTAGCAAAAATGTGTTATTAGGCCAGTACTTATTTTTTCTGTTCCTTTTTCCATACCTCGTCTTCCAACAACAGATTTAAATCATTTTTTATAGTAATTATATATATTTTTTTAAAACCACTAAACTGGTGAACTAAGACTAAAACATTGACATTACCAGCTTTTCTAAAAAAAAAATACAAGATAAAAAAAATCAAAAATTTAGTACTGAAGTAATTTGAATAAACCTGAGATGACTATTGTTGTTATATTGGGCTATATAAATAAATTGAATTGAATTAATGATAATTAGAGATTTTAATGAAGCGGTAGCCATACGTTTGATGAGTATAAGCAATATATCAGAATAACTGTTTAGTGTCACAAGTTAAATTAGTTGTGTGTTATAACCGGTCATGGTTATTAAGTTTTCTCAAGAATTAGTTTGAGGGAAAAACTTGTTTTTGTTCCTTGGTAATATTCAACTTGCTCAAGAAAGTATCAGCGTTATAAGCAAGAGCTCTGAAACCATAAGTGAATAGCCTTAATCATGAAGGTGAAATTACTCTATTACTGTAGAGATTCACAGGTTCACAGCAAAACTGGTCAGACACATGTGGTCAAAGTGGTGAAGAAATTGTTTGCACAGGACATTGTTGGCATTGAGAAGAGGCTCAGCCAGACTCCTAACACTTTATTACTTTGTTGAAAGGAACCAAAGACTAAAGTGAGAACAAAGCTGTAGATCGTCACAGAAATGTACAGGTTTTTTTCTCGTTATCACGAGAAAACAGTGAAAAAAGAAGAAAACTCAAACAAGGGCAGGCTGTTTCCAGCTTCTGTAGAAATAAAATAGTCCCAGCAAAAAACAAATATAAATGCTGATTTGATAATAAGAACTGTTTGACAATTTTAAGTTCTGCTGGAGGTTTAAAAATCTATTTTCCCCATTCTCCCTATTGTCATCTCCACTAATGGAAAACTATTATAAAAAATCATCTTTAGGGTCTTGTCTTTAAATGTAGCACATCAGTGTTTTTTTGGTCTAAAAAAGGAACACTGATTGCATTTTTTTTTATTTGTGTGTAAAGACAATTCTGTCATAAGAGATTTATTTTTCCTTTAATGTTGAGGTAAGCAGTCAACAGAGTTTAAAAAAATAGTCTATAACAGTTAATAAATTTACATAAAAAATAAAAGTTGACAGTTATGGGCTTAGATAGGTCTAAACTGTTAAACCTCAGAGCTTGTATCAATAAACATGGAAAGAGTGAGGCTTTTTATCAGTGTAATAGTTTACACAAGAGGTGAACCTGAATAGTCTGTTGTGTTCGTTTAGTCTTTGTGTCATCACAGCCTAAATGTGGGAACACATCTAAGCAGATAAGATATGCTGTGGCATCAGGCATTATGCTCCAAATGCAAAAGAATTGATGTACTTCAGTATGGGTCAGACACCAAAACTTTACCTTTGACCTAGCACTAAATAGCTTTTTTTGTGAGTAGTGTTTTTATTCCCTTGGATTTGCACTTGTGTATTTTGCATGTTTGGTTTAGTTTGCATTAAAACGTCGTGTTTTTCTTGATTACCAATCTAAAAAAGCCACTTTCATAGATAAAGAGTTTTGAAACCAGTAACTGTATGCATCTATTTGTTTTTCAATACTTAAAGTTTGCCAGGAGGAGCACAAAAATCACTTGTGAGATCAGTGAGTTTATCTGTTTCTGCCTGTAGATATTGAGACAACACTACCGACTATCTGCATCAGTGAACATTTGCAATGGAAATGCATTGGTTCACAAGGAAGAGGCTGTCTGCATGTGGTGATGACACATCCTGCTAATTTTAATAATTCAAAACGCACTTTCCAGGAAACTGAAACATGAAAGTAACCAAAAGCAGAAATGCAAGATTGAGAAGCAGCTACGACTGTTGTCGGATGACTCTTACTGTTTTGTGTAAACAGTAAATGAATATTAGGTAATATTAGGAAGAAAAAAAAATGTGAGATCACTGATCCTCTTGTGCGGCACAAATGATCTGGAGCAGTGAAGAAAAAGCCCAGAAATATACAGGACAGTTCTGGACGGAAACCGTCAGACTGATAATGCCGCGAGGACTTTGCTTTCAAGATGTTGAAATTATTTTGTAACCTTAGAACAAGTTCCAGCGAACCTTGATGCAAAGGTTTCAATCTTTGTTGAAGATATGAAAACACTTCTTAATTTTTAATTTCCAAAAATAAATTTCTATTATGAAAAACAAAAAATATGACTTTATTTTTATTTATTTTTACTAAGTATAACCATGTTATCGTCAGTGTTGAAAGTCAGACCTGTGATGGCCCTGCTATTCAAAATGCCCTGTGGCCCCTTCTCATCCATCTCTTGCAGCAGCTCTCCAACACATGGCTTTTGTCCAGACACTAGGCAGCTATTTTGGGCATGATTATTTCTGACACCACTTTCTCCCTCTGTGCTGGGATAAAAGAGTTCCCACTGCCTCAACATTATCTCCCCTCCACCTGTTGGAGTTGTTCATCTCCTTAAATGACATTCTTTAATACAAACTGCTTAAAAACCTGTTCAAACGGCCACATCTAAACATATTTCTGTTGCATTTGATTAATGGGCATTGCTTACAGATTTAATAATATTAAACCATATAATCAATATATAGCTTAAAACAAATGAGTCAGTGAATTTTGTACCCTGGTGTACTTTTAACTCATCTAGTCAAAATGAACATGTCTTTAAACATCAAGTCATAATTGCAGTGTTGGGAGTAACTCATTTAAAAAGTAATGCATTTCAAAATCCTATGACTTTTTGTTGCAGCATAGTAGTGAAAGTATTACTACTGGTTTTATTGGTAAAATTTAACTTATTATATGTTCAGTAACTTGCATATTACAACATATCAACCATGAATTATGTAATTGATCAAAGCATCAAGATCATGAGGCGTCAATAATTTTATAAAATCAATGACACAAAAAATCTTTTTTCTGCTTGTTATTTACTTGAAGTTTTTATGTTTTTCTACTAACATTAATGACTTTGTTTTTTTTTATGCTTCAAAGACACAAACTATTTACCTTCAGCATTCCTAGGAAGTGTATTTAGTTCTGTTTTCTCACTGAGCCATTAACTTTCTTATGGGTGTAAAAGCACAACACTCAATATTTGATTTTTACTAATTTTTTTTAATGGGCTAGAAACATATTTCAATAAAAAAGTTATTTGAAAGTAAGATGTAAAAATTGTGCGTATTTATTTTTAGGGTTTACCTCAAAACTCACAGCTTTTCTAAAGGGGGCAGAATTATATTTCTTCATCAAAATAGCTAAACAGCACTGTTCCTGCTTTTGATTGTTTTTAATAGTTGTTTAGAAATGGAAACAACGGATTTAATCCAGGCACTGTTAAGAGATCCACAACTATGCATAAAAATAGTCCATAGTGAGTAAAGGGACAAACATTCGGAAAGAAAATCACAGAGACCAACTGCTGCTTTGCACGACAAGCTAACATAAAAAATCCAAGAGGTTTTGACTCATGCATTTTATTTTGTTCATTACAGAAAATCCTTCCTGAAGAGTCTAAATGTTTGTAAAAGAATTTGTCAAACAGGGCCAGTTAGAATGTGTGTAAAACTTTGCATAATGGCTCTGCATGAAGTATGCATTGAGGTCGTTATTCCCCTCTCGTTGACATTTACACTTGTGCGTTGTCGTCAGTATCTCCTTGTAATGACACAGCTAAGTGCTAGATGGCAGTTACTAGAAAACATAGCAGATGTAGCATGTTAATGCTAGTTTTATCATGCTATACACCCTGACCATTGAATGAATAAGAGAACTGGGCAGAGTGAGTGTGACATCACCCATAGAAAATGGCTTACTTCCTGGTCCAAAGAAATTAAGTCAATTCAGTCGCCAATTTTTCACGATACGAATGCCGCCATGTTGGAGTCAGACAACATCAGTACGCAGTGGCTGGTCCGATTCGGTCTGAGACATCCTTTCTATGGCAACCACTCTCACCAATCAGGAGGGAGCTTATTGGAAGTCTACACCCCCACTACTTGAAAGCAGGCTTGGGAGAATCTGTCAATCAAGCATTTCGAATGTTCGACATGAGATTACATTCTTTATTGAGGCATCTGATTGGCCACTTTGTAACTTAAATAACTTCCACTACAGAAAAACAAATTTTGATTAGCAAGTACGTGTAAAAGGTAGAGCAAGAATACTTATTCTGACAAATTGTTGTTTATTTCTCAATAGTTACCTTGAATTTCCTATTTCGAACGCAAAGGGGGAGGAGTCACTTAGTCCAGGTCCCAAATTAACCCTTACATACAATTTTTTTGTTTGGTTTTAGAATACTGGTGTTTGATTCTATTGATAAAATAGAATTATATAGTGACTGTCCTTCCATGTCATGAGCTTTGTGAATGAATGATCTGATCATACAATAGTTAACTTCTTTAAAGGAACGTCTGAACCTTAAAAAACTGCCATGCAAACTCATCACAAATGTGCTCGGTGTCATCCAACAGGAAGTTAAACCTCCGGCACAAAAGCTTCTTTGGGTTCTAGAGTTTTTAGCAGTATTTCCTTGTGTCAAATGTGCTACAACATGGATATTGTGAAAAAATATAAGTGTAAGGAACTAGTGCTGCAGTTGGTACCTTAGGGGAAAACTCAAATTGGCAGAAGGACGTTAGAACATGTCAATCATGGAAATGAGTTCATGGAACAGAGAGCTGTTTTACAACGGCTGTAAATCCCTCAACACTTCTATCAAGTACAACAAGTGTTTATGATCATTTTATTTTGGAGTTTGATGTCGGGTTAATTTTGGTATATCCTTTCACATCCAGCTTTCCAACCCTACAGATGAACAGATTTAGCTGTAAAGTGAAAAGTCGCTCACTATGCCATTACCGTCTGCACCGTCTTTTACTATTACCATAAACGTCAGGTTATCTGACACCTCTCCAACCGACCATGCCTACCCTTCTTCGTCCTCTTTGTTGTCAGCAGTGGACCCAACTGAGAAGATGAACACGTAGGCATGACAGCTGCTCAAGTCCCCCTAGGGTTCAATGACCCTTGTCCAGAACCTATTATCACCTTCTTGATGTTTCTGCTGGGCTTGAATCTCAGCTGTAATGTCAGGCCTTGTGTCAGCAACAGGCGAGAAAGCTGGGAATCCAAAATGGTTTTTGCTTGCTCAGGATAGGAGCTGACTTTATGAGCCAGAGTCTGATGTAATTAGTGGAGAAAGGGAAAAGGTAGTGGCACAAAAAACAATTAGATAAACTTGGAACAGGTTTATAAGAACATTTTAACAGTTTAATCAGAGTTTAAGACACAATCCGATCATATTTTGACCTGTTGTAAAGTGCTCTGAGTGTGGTTTTTTAAAATGATTCTGTCGTTTTAGCTGAAATTTAAAAAAAACTCGTTGTTTTCTAAGACATAGTTTCTGCAGAGCTGCAGGAAGGAATTGTGGGGAGGACTGTTGACGCAGAGCAAGCCTGCCCTCATTTCCCAATATCCCTTTGTTTACACGCTCTTCCACCAGCTTACAGCCCCTCACAAACTCCAACCCTACATATTGGTGCAACAAAAATGGCGAGCAATAACAGAGCTATCTAGCAGTAAATTTTTGAGCTACATAACAGCTCAGACAAGGAAAACAAGGATGTGCGTGGATCCATTTGTCTGCAAGTGGATGAATCAGAATGGAGCTTGTGGCCCACCAACTGTAGCAGCTGCATCACAACTATTGGCTTTTTCCAACAACATTTTTTTGTCTGCTCCTGAATCATCATAGGTTGAATAAAGAAATGCTAAAAATGCAAGTTTAAGCTTAATTTTCTTAATACACGATCTCCTTCATGAAAAAAATCCACAAGAACATGTAAAAAAAAAACAAAAAACAAGATTTTCGTTGGAGGTGGTTTTTAACATCTTTTAATCCAAGCCACACTAAGTCAAGCTACCAGATCTCACATAAACAGCAGAACATGGAAAAACTTTTCCCTACACAGTAAAGATTTCTATTGCATGAAAAGCACACGTCCAGCATGGGATCCAAACTCGGGCGGTTCTCACGAGGGTTGACTTTTCCACCATTTTTCCCCTCCAGGATGAAACATTTACAGCATGTAACTTAAGTATCACGTTTGGTCGAAAAATGAATTAGAGTTACGTAATTGGGATATTTTTTCAGCCACTGGGAAGGTGATTTAATTCCACTACTGGGTAAGTTTGAAACCAAAACAACAAAAAGAGAAGATTTAACACAAAGAATTACAGTGTTGTAAGAACGCCAAAAGAAATCTTATAGATTTATAGAAATAACCTGTAACTCAGCTCAGCTGGAAGGGACAGGCCATAAAAAACAACCCATGTGGTCATATTTTGAACCAAAAGTGAGCAAAGGTCATGTCTCTCGTCTTAAATGAACTTCCTGTGACACTTTCCTTCTAAAATTAATGGATTTTTTACTGGATGTACAACTTCTAAAGTATAAAATTTCAACCTACAGACTGAAAGCAGCAGGAGTCTGCCTGTCTGAGATCAAAATGATTGTGGGGAAAGATGACAATGACCACCCTGAGAATGTTTGGCCACAGAGATACCAAAAAGCAGATGTCCCTGTGACTCCTCCCTCATAGAAACCGAGACACTTAACATCCCTTTGCTGTGGTGAGATAAGACGTTTTGCTTAGCAACCTGGAAGCTGGAACTTCAAACACAAAGAAGCACACAATCTATTCCATGTCTCTGCACAGCACCTCCTCAACCACACATGGGTGTTTTTTTAAATCCAAAACACACAGGGGGTGTTTATGAAGCATGTCGGAAAAACACTTAGGAAGCTGCACTTTTTTTGAACCGTAGGTGGCATCCCTGAAGGCAGCTTCAATGCCCCGAGGACAGCAGCCATAAAGGACAGCAGCTGAGGCTGCCACTCTCCACTGAGCCATTCGTAGCTTGGCTCAGTCCCATGGAGGGTAGTTAGCTATGTTGTTGCCTCAGTAAAATTCACAAGCCTACTCCTTTCCAGTAACAGAAAAAAAAGATTCTTAATTTCATTGTCATGCTATAACACTTTAATAACATTGTTTTGTTTTTTTAATACACTGAAAAACTGTCATTTGAGTCCAATCTCTGTACAGTGTCCCTGCTATCTGCAGCTTCATTGGGTAGAATGAGCCCTTCTCCCAGCCCATCCAACAAACACTGCCTCATTTTACGGTGCTGTCACTCAGTGTTCAGGCTGTCAGCGGTTTCCCTTACAGTTAGCATTCCACCGGGTCACTGGTAACTTGACAACATATGCACCAGAAGACAGTGAGCGCAGGAAGACCCATCCTGTGTCTGACAGACTCAACATCTAATACCTGCTCCTCTGTTTCTGTTCAAATGTTTGTGTCGCCTTCTGATTGCTCAGGAATATTTACACTTCTGCTTTTTACAAAATTCATCCACTCAGTGAACACATGAGCAATGCTACCTTTCAAATAGTAAAATAGGATTCACTGTATTTTTTCTTCGCCCCTGAATTGTGGACATGACTTGCCGCAGAGTGAGCCTGACCTGATTTCCCATGATTATTATATTTAAGGAGATAAAGAAATTCCAATGTAGGATATTTAACCCTTTACAGTCCACTACATTAAACAATTGATAGAAAATTCTATTTTTGGGAGGGAATTAAGATGTTTTTTAAACCCTTTAATGAAATCCACAAAAAAATCCTATAGGTCATCTTTTTTTTTTTTGAGGTATCAGGGGATTTGGTTAGTTTTTACGGTGGCCCAGAAGAGTCACAGCACAGCACTTTACAGTCGCAACACAACACAAAATAACATACTACAATTCTTCAAAACACTAAAAAAATTAACCCACAACACAAAACAATTGACTCACAACACGACAAAATCAACTCAGAGTTTGTCTCAAAATGGAAGTATATCTGCAATGGAAGTTGCACTGCTTTAATTCTGCAAATAATCACTTCTCCATTTAGGGTTCATGACATCGTCCAAAGATTCTCCCGGTACCCGCAGCTTCTCTCTCTGTCTGTGTGACAGCCGGTTCCGCTGTGTCTCTGTGTCTCTGTGATCCACTTTGAAGGCTCACATTAGCCAGAGATGGGAAAATAAAAACAAGTTCTCAAATTTGATCCATACATTTTCAACATGGAGTAAATGTATAATAAAGATTTAAGTAAACACATTTTGCATTATCTTCATTCAGGTGGAAGTAGCTCACAGAAAAAAAAATAAAAGCATTTTTCTCACCATAAAGTTTTGAAAATTAGCCAAACTTTTTCAGCCACAATTGTTTTGGAGATTTAATGAGATTTTAAAATGAACAAGAAAAGCCCTCCTACTGTCACTAGTGGAATGATAATCTACTACACGGCAGAAAACACAGACAAAGTTATTTACAATGGTTTGAAAGGAAAGTTTGGCTCATGTTAATAGGGTAATGGTCTCAGAACTGCACGTATCAAATATGATATCAATGGTATAGGGACAGATTCTATGGAAAAAGACAACACATGGAATAAATACTGTTGACCTCATGCTCAGGTGAGCAAATGGACTCTCAATCTGTCGATCAAAGTTTAAGTTAATTGCAATTTGCAGGTGTTTTTATCCAGGAAATGGCTCCAACATTAATTACAGCTTTGCAAAAAAATAATAAAAAAAGAAATCTGTATCATTTTGGAAGACACAAATGCATTCTTATTTGCTGTTAGCACATCTGCTGTGTTCCATGGGAAGAACCCTCTGTTTTGAATGTTACACAACCACAGTGTTCTGCTTTGGAGTAATAGCTCTCCTCTGGGCTCGAAGTGGAAACAGTAAAACCTTTTTTTTTTTTAAGTTAAATAGAAGGCAGATGCCTACTGTCAGACTTTCACATTACCCTGGGAGCTGATATGAACCCTTAAGAAAACTCAAAACAAACGTGAGTAATCATGAGCACAAGGAATCTACAAAAATTGACATATTTACATAAAACCAACAAACAATCAGGATTTAATTGCTTATTTGGCCTCTGAGGGCAGAGAGCAAGTAAAGGAACAAATTAGGCTTTCAGGAGACCAGAATGAGTCAGATTTTGTCAAACAGAAACAGCTTCAGAATAAATCTGCCTCTACATGATGGCTTCACATGCTGCACCGTTGATCAAGAAATGGTAAATGAGGTATACTTTTAACGCACCTTCAGAGAAGGCCCAAAGCGCTTTACAGTCCCATTCACCCACATATTCACACACTGATGGTGTCTCCACCGCTGAACACTGTCAACAACCTATAACCACCAGCAGCAATGTGCGGTTCAGTGTTTTGCTCAAGAACGCTTCGACCACATAATAACTTTTATGTGAGATGTGCTTAACAAAATTTTTTTGCCATTTATTAACATCATCTGCATCCGGGAAGCTTGTTACCATCTTTGCTACAGCGGGGTGATCATTCGTGTCCTGTCACACATGTTTAACTAGAGAAAGTTTTGCAGTTTTGTGTGAAGTGGGTGTTAGGGTTATGTAATTATCATTTGCTTACATGCTATCATCACCATGATATGTTCGTCTAAGTTCTGACTTTCAGTAAGAAAACAATGACCTGAAAAGTTCTGATTATACAAGAATATAATGTTCCTGTACTGCTTGATTGAATGACCTACTTATATGTTATCAAACCCTGGCACCAATAAAACCTGACTGGATCCACTGAGAAGGTAGGACTCCTCTGTGACAGTTCACGCTGTCACGGACCGATTGTCCTTCTGCAGAAGTCTGGCAAAAGTTCTCATCTCCTGTGTGGTTCTTCTCTTTATTAAGGAAAAAGTCAGAACCCTGACAGTGGGTTCATAAGACAATTTTCAACTGAAATCCTTCATCATAAAGCTGACAGATAAAATACAAATCTATCTGGTTTTCTCTTGTGCCATGTCAGATTAACATACATGCTGTACTTGCTATGCACAGAAAATCCTTCTTCTTTGGTTGTAAAACAAGCAAAATTGACCCTTAACTCTCAAATAAGACGTCAATCCATTTCATCCCAAATAAACTGATAGTCAATTTAAACCTAATTTGCTTTTAAAGTAACAAAAAAAAAGATTCTTTTTAAGAGACAAATTTTATTTATTTAATTGTTTAAAGTAGAAACTCAAGTGGGTGTCACAGGGAACAGGCTCTTGCTCTGTCTTTCTTTTTGGCTTTTTCTGGAGTCCAGCTGTTTCCTGTCCCAGTGCAAACGTTTCTTAGCTGTAGGTGTGATTGCAAGCATGTGTGTTTGTCAAAGTGTTTGTTTAAGCTGTTTATTGGACCTGCTTCTCTGCCCCCCTCTTCCTGATGGGATACCCAGCGAGGCCTTGATTCACAAGCAAGTCAAGAGCAAAACAAAACTCACTGCCAAGTTGGACGCCAGAATGTTTTTTGTCTTTGTGGTTAGAGTTTATGCTGGTAAACTGGGTACATTTTTATGGACTTATTTCATTTCACGCTTGACCGCAGAATTGTGCACACTTTTTGATTGACAGGTAATACAATTCTTAGTCCTGTGATGGCCTGATTAGGCTTATTCCAACATTTTTTATTTTTCTCCCTGCTAATTAGCCAGAATCTGGTCAGTTCTACTGCCAAATCTAGCCAGCAGCAGAGATTAGTTAGGCTGCTTTTTCAGACAAATTGTACATTTTATGCAAGCACCAAATTTGGCATGGATATACTTAGGTTTCCCTCTTTCAGAAAACCATGTTTACCACAAGAAAAGTTATTTTTGCCCCAGTATCAACAATATTGGATGTTCATGCACAAAATCCAGTCTTTAAACTTGGGGGATACTTACTGAATATTATTGTAAATACTGTATATTATAATTTATTTTTTTCTGGATTTTCTCATGGCTAACCTGCTTTTCTGAGAGAGGGGACTCTAAAGTACACTAATGCCAAATTTGCACAATCGTTTTAATAACTGGCTCCACCATGGAGGATGACTGGCAGAACTCCTAATGGACTTCTAATCCGTTTGATCTCTTTCAGGGTCATCGGGCTGCCGGTGCCTATCCCGGCCACTTGCGGGTGAAGGCAAGGGACATCCTGGACAGGTCGCCAGTCTGTCGCAGGGCCACAATCACACACCGATGCACTCTCACATTCACACCGAGGGACAATTTAGAGTAGCCAGTTAACCTATGAAGCATGTTTCATAGTACTATGAAACAAAGTACTATGAAACATTGATTTTTTTATTTAGTAAATAAATAAATAAATAGATAAAATATTTGTTTTGTTTTTTGTTTAAACTTTTACAATTTTGGATCATGTTACACTAACAACTGTTTAAATTTTACAACAGAAGTAAACAAGTAGAGTGAGTGTTTTTTTTTAATGAAATTTGATGCATTTTTTTTTTGCACTTCATCATTGGGCACAAACAAGTCCTGGTTGTTTGATTAACTAGTTTTTGTGTTTTGGTAGATTAAGGTCCATGACATAATCTGTCATTGAATATTATCATTATTGAAATTATAGTTCATGTGTTGCCAGGTAAAATGTCATTAATAAGCAAGATACACAATTAATAACTTAAAATTATTACCGTACCCAAAATAGAAATAATAATAACAAATATGACAGAAAACTCTACATGACCACAGTACAGTGAATTGTGATGACTTTTTACTAATCTGCACAGTTGTGAAATCCTGTGTTAAAAAATGTTTGCGCCAAAAATAAATAAAGATGTTCATAAATAATTCTACAAGGCAACAGCTGGCTTATGGAGAAGGAGACGCACCCGAACAACATGCCCACAGCAAAGCTATGAAACTCATTAAGCTTCTTTCCATTCTCATTAGTGATGCTGCTCAGTTTGCTTTGGCTTTGTGAGTGCTGCTGTGGTGGCACATTCAGAACATCCTTTGACCTTCAAACTGTGGATTCTTTCTACTCCACTGACTCTACAAAAACAAACAGAGCACCAATGAAATGGGTCTGAAAATAACACGCTTTGGTAAAATAATTTGTGCGTAACACCTTGTAAGACCTTAGAACGAAATCTTTGTTAATAGTATTTTTATGGATCTCCATGTCTAACTACAAAGTAGCAAACCATTAAAGGGAAGTGACTAAAGGGTAAACAAACCATTTATTGAATTTTGTTACACAGATGAGCAAATCTGTTGTGAATTATCTCTGAAAAAATGTTTCAGTACACATCCTGCAGCTAGGACATTTATAATTTTTTAAAATCTTTTTTTTTTTGCAGGCCTGTGCTTTGCTTTTAGTTTTTAAGTCTGAAAGGTTGTATTCAGATTATGAAAAGTGCTTTATAAACAAAGTTTGATTTGATAAAATAAAAATAGTTGTGAAAACGACACGTGTTGATCCCTGGTAACATCTTTCATCAGTTTAGGATCAAGTGGATGAAATGTTCCACTGGAATTTTTATTCTTTTAACATCCAACCGCTTCATTTTTCAGTCTGGCCTCAAGTAACCTGCTCCTGGCTGCTGTTGAAAGAAGTCACTAACAAGGCCTGAGCGGAGGTTTGTCAGAACAGAAGGAAAGTACACTTTTAACCAATGCCACATGGCTCAGAGAGGCAGAGAACTGGCAGTGGGTGTCTGTTTTGGTATAAGTGGTATGAAGACAGACTTCATGTTAGTTAAGTGAGTCAGAAAGCCATTGAAGATTAACATTTTGTGGCAATTCTTAATGCATTTATTGTTAGAGAAACAATCTATTCATTGCTTATCTTCTCTTAGCCATCATAACTGCACATACCTCGAACTCCTGCTGAAGTTTTTTTTTTTCTAATTAAATATGCTTCTTTTGATCTGAGCTTGCAGTCTGGAAATCAAGTGTGTTCACTGCACTGCCAGGAAATTAGGATTGGGCCTTTGATTTATCTTTAAAAAGGTCTTTTAAAATAACAAAAACAAAAAAAAAGGTTAAAATGGTCATAAGTTAGGCTTTTGTCCCGTAAATAAATATGCATATTACAGCACAATCTCACACATCACACAGGGGTACTTGTATATTTACTGTTATAGTGTTGTGTAGAAAAATCAGATTCCCAGGTCACCTGCTTCAAATATCTCAGACGTACCCTACAAAACCCCCGACCCTTGACCTCCGTAAGACAAAACACTCACAGCAGAGGTTGCATATCATTCATCACTTTGTGCCTTTCTATTGCCCCCCACGATTTTTACAAGAGCATAACTCATCCATGCTGCTGCTCTGACACTGCTCACACTTTGCTGTTGCCTTTATTATATATCGATATATATAAATTATTAACAAAGCCCCCAATAATTGTGTCTATTTTCAACATCTAATTTATTTGAATTTAATGAAGACAGCTGGTTGTCTGTTAAGCAGAACTTTTAGAACTGCTAAAAGACAGACCCCTGGTCCCTACTTCTATGGATTGGATTTATCTGCGCTTTTCAAGTCACTCAAAGCGCTTCCATTGTGTCCATTATTTATTCACTCCTCATTCATACTTGGTGATGGTATCTACTGTTGTAGCCAGAGCTGCCCTGGGGCAGACTGACAGAGGCGTGGCTGCCAGTTTGGGCCTACGGCCCGTCTGACCATCACCGGGATCATTCATGCACATTCAAACACCAGTGGAGCCACAGTGGAGGGAAGGAGGGTGAAATGTCTTGCCCAATGACACAACAACAGTTGGCTGGGGGGAGTGGGGATCGAACCGCCGACCCTTCGATCATTGGACGACCCGCTCAACCGCCTGAGCCACTGCCGCCCTGCACTTCAAACTCCTACCCTCATAATAATAGAAAAGGCCAAATCTAAACCTTGTTGAATGTTTATTATCTATGATGTTTACGGACAAACTTTGCAGTTCCTTGCACACTTATGCATAAAAGGAGTGAGAAGCTGCCAAAAACCTGACCCCAGCTATGTTAATCAGCCCTCAGCTACTCCGCATTTGCCCCTTCAGCCGAACCCCACTTTTTAAAATAAGGGACACAAGATGGTTTTTAACTAACAAATATTCTGTGCTGCAAGGATGATGATCTTTGACAATTTTAGAAAGAATTGTGGGCAGGACCGTTGGCACAGACTAAGCCCACCCCTACTTCCCATCATCCGTCTGCTTGCACTCTCTCCTGCTAGCTTACAGCCCCTCACAACCCCAACCTAGCATTACCAGTGCCACAAAAATGGCGATCGATATCAGAGTTATGAACCAGATAACCAGCTCCGATGAGGAAAACAAAGACGTTGTCTACAGGTGGATCAGAATGGAGCAGAGCAGGGAGCTTGTAGCCCACCATTTTAGGTTCTACGTTAAACTACAAGCTTTTTCAAACTGCATTTTTTTCAATGGCTCCTGATCCACAACAGTTTGAATACAATAATGCTCAGAAATCCAAATTTAAACTTAATTCTCCTCACCTAAATCCTCCACTGCAAGAAAAACACCACAAGAACATGTTAAAAACAACAAAAAACATACTACCCCCCTCTCCCGTACCAAGCTCAGAGTGCAGATAAATGAATTTAAATGAAAGCAAATAATTCTTGATCATACAAACTATTGTTGCAAGCATGATTCTCATCTTCTTGTCTTTACAGGACTGTGTTAGATTATTATCATAACCCAACACACTAAACTGGAACACTTTCTCATGGGGTTCAATTCTGCCAACTATGCTATGAGGCCTCCAAAACTAAAATTCATGTTGTGGTTAGAAACAGACGCGCGTAGAAACTGAAGTACTTTCTGTTGCTACTGTGACTCAGACTAAAATAATGTACATGGAAAAGACTACAGTCCCGAAAGAAAAACATCTATACGGCTTCGATTTAAGCCTCAATAATTCATATAGCAGAGCAGGAGAAAGCTAAATTCAGAGATGCCAATAAAATAAAGTATCTATTATTATTCACTGTTGTTGACAAGCAACAGCTGAGTAAAGTTTGGCTAATCAAATAGATTGGAAAAACAAGAATAGACTTGTTATTGGAACTGTTAAAAAAAGCCCTTTGGGAAAATAACAATGCTCAAGGCTAACTTTTAATAAGTGCAGTCAGTAGGGAAATCCAGGGACTGCACAAAAACAGAGAGAATCCACACATAGAAAGCAGAGATTTTTTATTTTTTTATTTTGTTAAAACATTTGGTAATTACTTCACTTTAACTTGTTTTTAATAGTACTAGTGAAAAAAAATTCTGGGAAAGAAAAAATATAGAAAGCAAATGAATGCTAGCAGAGGATTTGATCCACAGCAGGAAATAAGTGAGAAAATGATTTGAGATCCCATCAGACGGCTCGGACACTGCACTGAACTTTGATAGGCTGAGTTTTCCTTTGTAAACATGTCCAAATAAATAGATGAAATTCTAAAAATGAATTCAACCTGCTAGTTGATATGTTGAATCCAGCGTTTTCAAAAAATAAGAAATCCATTTACTTTTGTGAAAGACTAAGACCAACGGGAGCTATTTAGCTGTAAACAGAAGGTCAAAATAATCAAACAGTTCCTATAATCTTCCAATCGCCATAAAAATTGAAGTCTTTATTTAATTTTTTTAATTAAAATCACGTAAAACGTTTGAAGAATCCCATGTTTCGTATTAAAATCCTTTCTCTTTTTTTTTTCTTTTTGTTTCAGATGTGCCAGAGTCCCATCTGTGTTCGATTCTCCAATGTTCCCTTTGTTGAAAGTTATTGTTTTTGAAAGATTAGGCATGCAGGCAAGAAGATTGAAATTGCAGTTTGCATCAGAAGAGGTCGCAAAACTATTTTAATGCAACACTAGTGTCACACAACAGAGGCACTGATTTAATCTAGACGTAAAAAAAAATCATGTTTGAAATATTAAAGTTTTCATTTTTAAACATTTTATCATTTTTTATTTAATTTTGCATCAACAAAGCTTACCCAGTTTATGTTTAAAAAGTCAAAATGACTTAAATTTTTCATGATTATGACAAATATGATGGAAACTGTTTTTCTAGAGTTTCAAGATGAAGTGTGTTAATGAAGAGCTCATTCTCTTCAGGGTCACAGCTAAGCCATGACAGTGTGAAGCAACACATGCACATGCAAGGAGTCCCTTTGTGGCTCTGTGGATACAGTCACTTCTAACATTTCAGGCTCCTTTATATCTGTATTTATCTGTAAGTCCATAGGATCAGAAGTGGCCTTTACTCTCACATCAAGTTTTAAATAAAACAACATGTTTAAATTAAACCAAATAGAGTCTATATAAAGTTGGGTTTCTCTGGCAAAGTGCAAAAAAACTACATTGTCACTAAGATGATTTGCATAAAACTATTTCGAGAATGCATAACAAAGAAGAAAATCTTTATGGTAATTCTGCAAAATCCCAATGAAAACTGCAGTCAGTGAAAGATGTTCAGTTAGCTCTGCAGCTTTCAGACAAAGTGAAACTAAATTAGTTTAGACATTTCTGTCAGGAGTATGTGGGCATCAAATCTGCTAAACTTGTCTTTTGCTTTTAATATCGTTTCTGTCATTGTGGATTCTGAGCATTTTCCACAACATTAATGGAGGAGGCTTTGTTCCGTGCTAGGGGATTTTGTCAGCAGCTTTATTTAGCTCATTGCCATTAACTTAATATTGCCAGCCATACTACGATGGGCCATCACAAGTATCACATGACTGAATGCACACTATGTACTGTAGATGTGTTTATAGCTGTAATTATACGTTGTATGTGGTTTCATCGTCCACCCACTTTATGTTTGCTACTGGATCCCTCTCTGTTTTTACTCCAAAGCTGAAGATAACTTTGGTTTAGGGATTATAGCTGCCTGTCTTTGAGCTGGTGGATGAAATGGACACAAGAAAAATACTTTCATGTCCACACAAAAAATTAAGAATTAAAGTTTGAGCTATTTTCAAAGCATTCCTGGTGGTCTTTTACTTATGATTATGCTGTTTTCAGCCCAAATTTTTTTTAAAAAGTGTGTCCTTTTCTAGATTTTCTGCAGAGCGACAGCAGTTTGTTCGAAATTCACCTCTGAGTTGTGGGCGGCACTGTTAGTGCAGAGCAACCCCGCCTCCCTTCCACTCCCTGTTGTTGAGCAGTGGCTGTTTTACCCATGGGCAATCTTGTAGGAGGGTAGAATCTTGTTCAGTGGATGAAAAAGTCCAGTCAAGGATGTAGATAGTGGACAACAGATCAAAGGAAGCAGCAGGTGTCCAGTCTAGAAAGAAAAGAAAAGAGAAAAACACTAAAGATCAAGGTATGCAGGCAGTCTCTGGAATTAAGACTTGCTAAGCACCAAATGTGACAGGTTTTCCCGTTTGGTGAGCAAACTTTTAACGATGATCTGGCACATGGCTAATAAAGGTTTGAAACTAAGTAGGCTAGTCTCGTCAACTAGCTTATTGGTGGATTTCGTCCATGCTCTTCCGCCGTTCAGATGCAATGTACACAATCTGTTTTCTTTTTTTAATTCACTTTTATGCTGTATTTATGCAGACACAAGAGGTGAATATGTCCTTTAGTTTCCATTTACCTCCATTCACAAAGCCAATGGAAATGACCAGAAATAATTCCTTTATTAATTTGCGTCGGCATTGTGTTAAGATCAAGAAAAAAAAACACAGGAAAAATGTGGCGACTTTTTTAACAGGAGCCAGCCAGTCTTCACAAAAAAAGCATAAACTGATGCATGTAAATTGTGAACTAACTCACATCATACTTTATGTGAATTGTAAATTCAACTATATAAGTCAATTATACTTATAGAAGTAATAAAGTAAATCAATAAAAGTTATTGTTCTTGTGTTTGTATGTATGCACTTTGGGGCGCGGCTTGAATTGGGGGGCAGTGTTTTGCCCAGAGTGTCAAACTAATCAGGATCACCTTTGGCCGAGAGCTCTCTGTCTACATGCTCTAGCTTACTGCCCCTCATGCCCTCAACCTAACGTTTTCGGTGCAATAAAAATAACCAGCAAAATATCACAGCCATCCAACAGTGCAGTTTTGAGCCAGATGCCATTGGGACAAAGAAAGCGAAGGCAAACGTGGATCTGGTCATCTCCAAGTGGATACATCAGAATGGAGCAGAGCAGGGAGCTTTTCTATGTCACAAATACGCTTCTTTACCAACAGAATTTTTTGTTCACAATGATTTTTAGTAAGAAATACTCAGAAACGCGACTTTTTCCTTTTATTATTGTTCTCTGTCATTAGAACAACACCACAAGAACATGTTAAAAACACCCAAAAAAAATTTTTTATTGGATGCGGTCTTTAATGCACATCCACACAGAATTTTTTGTTATCCTTTCATTCTACAAAAAGAAAATTTGCATTACTTTATTGGACGAGTAAAGTCCAGCTGCAGCTGTGACCGCTAACAGAAACTGCTGTCTGCTGCTTTCACATGTTCTGGTTTTTGTTTTTTTGTTTTTTTTTATTCCTGCTGGCAAATCTTTGTCAGCATAAGTTTGATCTCATTTTCTACACATTTAAAACAGTGCCAGGGGAAAGCATTTGGTTTGAATAGAGCCTCTGTTCTCCTAAACTTTTCTCTTTCCTGCTTGATGACTTTAGAGGATTCTGAGATGCTCGGTTCAGATTTGGTGAGTCTCCAAGGTTTGGTGGAGAAGAATTTCCCCCCCTTTCCCCCCTCCATCCCTGTCTCCTCTGTGCTTAAAATGCATGCAGTCTGTCCGGATGCACTATTTGACGCGTAATGCAAAGAGCAGACATGCTGCCACACATGTTTCATCATTTTTTGTCCTGTGTATTTGTGCTGACACACTAAACACCATCTGACAACCAGGAAATTTGCAGTTTCCTCCCTGCAAGAAGGGACTGCATGAACCGCCTGCCCCAGCCTCGCAGATAACTTATCAAACATACAATGAGCAAATAATGGATCAAACATTTGCCTTTCTTATGTGATGAAATCCTGGGCACTTTTAAGATATTTGGCAGACTTTTTAACAGTGGACATCTGCCTCAGTCAGCTTGACCATGAAATCAGTTCATCAGTGCAGGACTGTGGATAGATTTGACTCAGGATTCTGGTTTTATTCCAGTCGATTTTACATTGTCCCTTGATCCTTTTCAAACTCAGGATGTTGCACAAGTTGGAGCTTTTGTCCATGTTCTCATCAATATCTATAATTAGTCTTGGAGAAATCCCGTTTCATGCATGTGCAGCAGTGGTGGGTAATTTAAGAGTATTTGTGCTGGCACAAACCTTCAAGATCTCAATTTCTACTCAACAGTTACGTTTTTTTCCCACAGATCCTGCGGACATGTTTTTTTTTTTAAAAAAACAGTCTCGATTTAGTACCTTTTTTCACACCAGACCAGATATTGGCCACATGTGGCAGACATTCAGTTGATTTCTGTGAAAAAGAAAAAAACAGAGGACAGTCTGAACAAACCAAGACAGGAAACGATCGATTCTTTCTGACAACACAGTCTCAAACTGTCCCTGAAGTGACAAAGCTCACACATACTGAAGCACAAAGCTGAAGCCCCTTTAGAGGAGACATAAGCTTTTAGAAAACAGTTGGCAAACTTTTGGAAGAACCAATGATTTGTGTCTGAACCAGCACTGTCAACAAATAACTTAAACTCATTCTGAAGTCACCAGGGTGCTACTTTAATACATTCTCAGCTGTAATGATAAAGACATTTTATTTATTCGCGGTTTGCAGTATGTCAATCACAGTCTTACCAAAACAATTTCAAGGTGCAATCCAAAGAAAGCAAATCTTAACCCTGAAGAACCTTTGGGGTCAAATCTGACCACTTTTTTTTTTTTTTCCTTTCATTCTTTCATATTGTCTTTTTTGGCCACTGTCAATTGCTGCACCCATAATGAACAAAGAAACAAAAACAAAACGAGTTAACTTTAATAGCCCAGAAAAATGTTGTTCGGGGTTCTCCAGAGTTAAACTCCAGTTTAACCAAATCCTATTTAGTTATACACTAGATTACAAAATGTTCAACTGGTTGATTTAATTTTTATTTAGAAAACCAAAAAGTAAAGCTTAATGCGAGGAGAAAGTTGGCTGGGTTTTTTTATGGACTAGACAGGGAGTCATTAAAGAGTAGAACATTCACATGTTAACTGTGACATCAGTGCGTTTTTGTGCAGCTTTTAGAACCCATAGGAGCCTTTTCCTGGATATTTGGAGGAAGTCAGAGTTCAGGAATTTCCATTAAATCCTTTTTGAATCAATCGTTTGTGGAAGTCTAGGATAGAAGATATTCCTTACAAGTTCAGCAGATGGACAGGCAGGTGGAATTTCCTCCTTTTAAAGAAACTGAAGAGAAAGAAAAGAGCTAGACAACAATAGTACTAGCAGAAAGGCTTAAAATGAATCTACCAACATGCACATATCTAGCTAAGAAACACATGACAACACTCATGCAGGAATAATTAACAAAGTGAAAACACCTGAGGCAGTAATCAGCCAATCAGGTGTGGCTGCTTGGTGAAAATAAATTAAAGAAATCATAATTTCATTTATAATCACTCCAGTTAGAGTCTGTATTGTCTTTTTTTTGTGTGGAGTTTCTATGTTAAAATAAACATGTTTGGTAGAAACCACAACTTTGGTTGTGCATTAATCTTCAACCTTTTGAAGATTTTAATACTTTAATACTTTAATACTTTGGTCAAAAAGTATTATCATGATCAAAATTAAAATCATTATATGAAAACGTTCTGCAATTATTCTGGCTTTATCTACCGATAAATAGATCATACGTCTTCAAGGAAATATCTTTGTTGAAGATAGCATGACTTAGTGACTCAATTTTTTTCTTCAAATTAGATTTTGGGGTTAAGGCTATTACCCCCATTTTTTAATTTATTTTTTATTCAAAGAAAATATTTCAAATTTTGAGAAACTTCCACTTATTTCTTGGGGTGATTTCGTTTTCATTTTAAGTCTCTTAAATGTACAATCAGTAAACTGATGACTTCTTCTTTTTCAAAACATATTTTAAGCTTGTAGGTATAATTTTGATCAACTCTTAATCTATTTCATCTTTGCAAAGTGACTGTTTGGGCACTTTACAAAGATGCACACAGAAAGAGGATGAAAAGAACATGATTCTTTCTTCATAACTTTCCTTTCTTTCTGTGTACAGTTTTGTTAAATCATTACACGCACATGGCAACACACCTTCTAATGATTCACAGTAGTGTGCTTAATCAACAAAAATGTATTTGAAAAACAGTCCACAACACATTTCTTCACTGTGTGTGTCTCATCAAAACATCAGCATCAGCATAAAGTCTGAAGAGCTTTTCTTGCAGATTGCACCTTGGTTCTAAGTGGGTCTCTGGCTCACTGCAGTCAAAGTTGGCTGCACTTCTAGTTTTTCTGAGACACATTATGCAAGTCTGCGAAAGAAGAATTTATTTTCCAATAACCAGGACCAGCTCCCTCTCCTTTGTGCCGATCCCACGGCTTTACCCAAGCCGAACATTTTGCCTTGTTTGGAAGTATAAGAGCAGAAGAGAAATCCTCTGCGGGGCTCGTTAACCCTGCGCAGGCTGAGGTAAGGTGAAGGGATTTTACAACACACAGCTTCCTGTTTTCAGACTAAAAAGGTCTGATGGCTCGCCTGTTACATAAGAAAACAGACTTTTGCAGACTTTGGGTCAGCTGCAAAACTGCTGGGCAGGCACACTGAAAATGAGAATTTGTATAAGACAGATGGACTGACAGAAGCAGAGAGAAAATAGATGGCCAGGTCAGGAGCCTGCTGTGAGGATGGCTCATGTTAGGGTCCACTTCATACTTGCTTGCAAAGGCAAAATGTATTTTTGCTATCGTTTTTTACAGTTGACAAAAAAAAAAAAAATTTGTACTGAAGGATGTCTTCCAAGCAAAAGATGAGTTTTTAATCAAAGAATTACGGATGTCATAAGAATAAAGCATGAAAATACAGATTAAACCTTTTGGGCAACAAAGTCCAGAGACTTAAAACATTTGAGGATTGTATGAGGATCAATTTAAATGCTGGATGTCACACTTAATGTATAAATCTATCAGTGTACATGCTTCAATTTAATTAAACAAAAGGGAAAGAGTGAATGAAACTAAAAAGGATCATAAGTAGAGTAAAAACAAATGGATACCAGGTTAAATATTTTGCAAAATGGATAATAAAAATAGTTTAAAGCAGCTGCTTTAAGACAAATTGCATGTTTTGCTATTTTTGGTGCCTTAAATTTTTAAATAGTTCAGGTAGTTGTTTCTCAGACCAAGTGGTCTCTACGGGGTTCTGCAGGGCTCTGTCTTAGGACCCCTTTTATTAGCATTTTAAAGTCATGTATCTGTATCATAATCTCGAACAAACCTGGCACATTACTACAGCTAATGGTAACTAGAAAGAAAGATTTAACAATTAAAAGTGAGTCATTGAAGTGTATTAAGCCTCTCTAAAAACATGAGTGACATTGAAACGTGATGTAACTGTTACACATGTCTGGATGTTTACCGTTTCATAAGAATGGAGACTGACATGTACGTATGAAATCTGTTGAAAAGCTTACAGCCCCCACCACCACCTTTGTATAAATATGTAATTATGATGTGTTAAAATGTATGTATTGTTAAACATTGAGTATGTGGCTGCAGTCTGGTGAAGTGAAAATCTCCTTTTTTAGTAAATGTTCATGTAAAAGTGTACAAACTGATTCCTGCAAAGGTTATGGGTTATCCAAACATGGAGAAAAAAAAATCAGTTTACGATAAGAACTCACTTCATTCAAGAGATCTTGATTCTTCCAAAGCCAACTCAAAACATTTTCTATTGGTGTTCCAAAAACCTCTTCTGTGGCATTTCAGAAAAGACTTGATGTGAAGAAAGGCTAACTTTGTTCACACCCTCCCTCACAGCGACCATGTTGTTTCTTTTTGTTTTTACTGGAGCATTGAGTAAATGGGAAAGTTGTTTTCTTTTTACTAACAAAATTCAACTTCAACCGATTAATCAATTTTCATAGCAGAATTTACCTCCATTATCTAAGTTAACATCCATTTAACCCTTGTGCTATCTTAGATGACCCCCCCCCCCCCCCCCCTTACATTGACGTGTTCTCCCTACCATGACAAAGGTGGATAAAGGTGGAAAGATTTCATGTAATCCATGGACACCAGTGAAGATCACAAATCATTGAAGAAAAATGGTTCAGAGCACTGTCTAGACTCTAGTGGGTCTAGATGACCCAACCCCCAATGTTAAAGTGCCTAGGATCGCACAAAGGTTAATATGCTTTTGACAAAGGCTAAGTTCCACATCCCTGTTCAAGTGCCTTATAGAAAGTAACTAGCCAAAGTAAATACTTAAAAACAAAACATCTTTAAAACCAAAGCATAGTTGTGCAAGGCCCAACCTACTAATAAATCTGGTTGGTTGTTAGATTTCCTTTTTTTAACATCTGCCTTGTATCAAAACTCAGAGTGCCTCTTTAAAAATTGTGATTTTATCTTATTTATCCAGGACAGAAAAAGGAACGTTTTGCAGTAAACATATCTGATCCAAAGAAGTATTTTTTGGTAGAAGGCTTTCTAGTTTTAAAACGTTCAAAAACCATAAATCTTTCCCCCCCAGAAAGACGACTTTGCGAAGCAAAACTGCAGCCATGCCACACTGAGCAACAGTTATAGAAATGACATGAAACTGAGATCAAGGAGGTGAGTAAAAAGATGCACAAAAGCAGGGTTTCAGTTCTAAAAGAACCAGCTGGGCTTCTGGGTGCTGCAAAGGAAATGGAGAGAAACCCATCATGTTGATTGATTTCTTTACAAATGGAAGATTTAAAAAGAAAATGTTGTCTTATTTATAGTTTTTATATGGGAAAATTGTGAGTTTAATTTTTTTTTATACTTTTCTCTCAAGACTTTTCTTCTAGTACTGAACTTGCTCTGTACTTTTGTAGTACAGCCAGTATTTAGGTACCAAGAACAATCAGAAGATAAACACAGTCACTTTATAAATAGAAAAGAAAAAGACCTTTGGCATAACAGGTCAGTAAAGAACTTTGGCAACATCTGAATCTGAAGGCAGGGGCTTTCTGTCCGTTTATGTAAATGCTGTTTTCAGTCTCTTTTTCAGTCAAGTGAGTGCGTGACTTTTTACCACGAGAGATGTGAAACATAAATGTGTGTGGCTTCTTTTAGGTCTTTTTTTCTGTCCTTCCACTAACCAAATGCTTTCCCTGTGACAGTGGGGATATCTCAGGGCTACTGTTGCTGAGAGAACTCTCATTGAAGTCTCCAGAGTCCACAACGGCTGTTCTCATATGTCATGAAGCTCATTCACCTGCTGCCTCTTTTAACGTACCCAGTCCAATACTTGAGATGCAAATGTGTTCCCTCCAACTTTTATTTCCTCTGAACCAATCATCTTACTGTTATCTATGAGAATAATGCTATAAAACTGTAATAAAAAAAAGCCATTTTCAATTTATTGTGTTTTTAAAGATCTCATATTATGAACAAAATACTGCTCAATCACATTTGTTTTAAAACAGTCAGAATAAATTTAAATATTTTAGTGGTGGAGCTAAATCTGAAGCTCCCACAGTGACTTCATCCAATTATTCTTGTGGTCAAGGTGCCTCATAAGTGGAGTGAGGACCCTCACAGGTGGCCCGACAACAAAAGAAAGCATTTATAGAGGCGTGTGTGTGTGTGTGTGTGTGTGAGTGTGTGTGTGTGTCAAAGCCAACGAATACATTACCAGAAATACCTGTTTGAATTTTTTCTTTTTTTTTTTTAAATTACCTTTTCGTTTAGATAAACAAAGCTGGTACCACGGCTGGCAGAGAATATATTTACTCGGGATTGTTTCCCAGAACGGAAATAACACGACTGGTAACACTGAAGCTGCCACTCCGTCAGCTCTCAGGGTGAAGAGACATCAGATCTTGGAAATGAAGCCTGTGTTCATTCTAAAAACAAAACCCCAGGGGTGCTGTTTGTTATCCCACTTTTCATCCATGAGCCACAGACGCAGTCTGCTCGCAGTGAAGTGAGTTCATCAGTGTATCTCAAAGAAATTGATAGCTCTGACATTTCGTAAGGGCCTTCGTGGTTCCAAGATGATGCCCTGAAGTTCCATGATTGACGTTCTCCGCATGTTTTGATGGATAATGACATAAAAGTTAGAGGAATGTCCTCATGTTCTGACTGGAAATCAGTCCGACTGTGGAATTAGTGGACACATCCATCCGTATGTGGCTTCAGCTTCAGTTTACCCCTTGTGCTATCCAAGGCACTTAAACATTGGGAGTGGGGTCATCTAGACCCACTAGACAGTGCGCTGAACCATTTTTCTTCAACGATTTGTGATCTTCACTGGTGTCCATGGATTACATGAAATCCTCTTCACCTTTATCCACCTTTGACATGGTAGGGATGACACGTCAATGTAAGGGTGGGGTCATCTGGACCCCATAAGATAGCACAAGGGTTAAGGAGCTCCATCCTGAGGTGGATTAAGCACAGAGGTCAAACTCATGAAGTTCTCGATGTCAAGAATATCTAATGAAGTCCTTGAGGAGTAAGCCTCAGCTGCTCCAGCTCTGTGAATTGTGGAGGACCTTTCCACGAAAGCCCCCAAATTAATTTTGTGCCATCAAGACCCCCACAAGGGGAGGTAAGTGACCACTCTTGTCACAATAGCTGGGAGGTTACCTTGTTAGAGATCCAGGCGTGCTGTGATTCTGTAGCGTTTCATGCATGTGCTGCAATCTGAGAGGGCTGCGGACACAGCCTGTTGCTGAGCAGATAAAGACAAGGGCGACCATAAACACTGAACAGAGGTTAGGTTCTTGGTCTTTGATGGACGCATGGCTGAGGCAGCTCTGCTCTTATCTGAAGCAACACTCTGAGGTTTTACCAACCTGCCCTTATATTTCTTTTCGGAGCAGCAAAGCCATAGCAGTCGCCGTTCAGAAATATTTGCGAGATTCCTTACAGTCCTCGGGTCCAGAGATTTATGACTGAAACAACAGAGAGCGCGTGTCCCTGAGGAGGCAGGCTGCATTCTCTGCACAGCTTTACCACAGAAGCTTGACACTATGCCTGTGAAGTCCTCACAGAACTTTGGGTGTGAGGATGTCCTCATGCTTTTTCTGCTATGCTTTATAGAGATTTAATATTCACTTCACTTACAGATAATTGAGAATAGAGTCAGATCAGTGGCACCTCTACCTCCTCCAGTCACTTCATCACTAAGAAGATAATGCACACATCAGTGTCAGAGGTCTGTTTATCAAGATGAATTTATTCAAGGAGAATTTAACAGAAGAATCTCCATCCTTAACTTGCAGAAAGCCTCTCCATTACTTATTTTTTTACTTCCTCACTTTGTCACACATATATGTTCATTTGTAATCTTTATTCACTGACAATTTATTTAAACCTGATGCTCCCCAGTCTGTAACTGTGCCCTGCCTTGCAACACTATTCCCCTAAAAATAGTCCTCACTAATCCTCAAGAAGTACCAGATATTACACCAGGGAGTCAGCAGCAGCACTTCAGCTGCAGCAAAAGTGCAAAACTGCCTCGAGTTTCAGGGAAGAGCTTGGCACGTTTTAAAGGGGCATCTCAGTTTTGCTCCCGTTTTAGTGCATGGTGAACTTTAAAACATTCATCAAGAGAAAGCTTTAGTTTTGGGGATGCCTCCATGCTGCACTCCGACGCCCCCTTGTGACTTAGATAGACATGGTTTCTGCAGCTCCTGACATAAAACATTTATGTATTTATTTTTTAAATTAACCATCTGTATTCCTTTTAAAAATCTTAGCTTTGCAAAAATCACAACAATACAATTAGTACAAATACAATACTACTTTGTTTTGCATAAGACAGCCCTCATCATTTTCTGAAGATTTTAAACAGACTTACATATTGTTTCAACTTCATTTTCTTATGGTAACAACATTGCTTTTGAAAAGGGATAAAATTATGGCAAGTTTAATTGATTTCAAGTATTTCTTTGTTTTTTTGTCTTTTACATAAATTAGGATTTCAGCTCATAAAAACCACAAAAACAAGACTAAAAACAAATGTTTTTGAAATGGTGTACCATCATCAAACTAATGTCTCGCCTCACCAGACTTTTTCTTCATTTAATCCAACACATTTAAAGACCTCAAAGCAAACTTGTGTGTTTGCTGAAGACACATACCACAGAACCATCACCACTGCTTGGGATTAAACCAGGATTCATCCGGCTGGAGAATGTTACTGCTTTGCTCCAGGCAGCCATTACATGTACCACTGGACCAGCATCAAACACTACAAACATATTTGTGTTCAGCTCTCATTTAAATGAAATGACTCACTTTGATCCGCTCATCTACTGTCATTTGCTGCTTTTTGTGACCTGCTTGGCAAATAATTGTTCGAGCATTTTAAAGTTAAATTGGATTCTGTGTAGTTTCATCAAAAGAAAAAAAAAACACTTTTTTTTTCTTTTTATTTTGATTTTTCCCCCCCAACTTCAAAGTAAACCCTTGTGAGTTTCCTCTTTGCAAATGTTTTTTTCTCTCTGTCTTTTAACAACATTCCAAAAGTTTGGTGTCGGTTTTCCTGGCACCGAACGGACACCAACTCTCTGTTAAAGGAGGAGCCATTCTGGAAGTTCTGCAGTCGTCTCTGTTGTTCCAGCTCCCACCTCTGCTGATGGGACCAACACTCCTGACAATGGTCCCAGTCTGACAACATGATCTTTAGATATAAAAGGATGTGTTTTAACATACATTATATATTTCCCCTCTTGCATAATTAGGTGATATTGTGTTTTATTTAGCTCTTTTCTTCGATTTTTTAAAATAAACCAGTTATTTTTTAGTACCATTATGTTCTCAAAGCCAGTACAACAGTTACATTACACATCACGATATTTCTAACAAACTTTTTCTTTTAGCTAATGAGCATTCTTTAAAAGTTGATGCTTTCTTTTAATATATTTTTGTTTTTAAAACTCCAAAACACTCACAACACCAGAAATTTCTTTTGAAAAAATAAAATGAAATCAAACTATTTTATATGATAGTAAATTACAGTTAATAATACAAATATAAGTACAAATAATTTATAAATAAGATAACTATAATACAAGTAGTTTTATATATATTAATAATTATACTTGTTACTTGGACTGGCAGCATGTTTGGGAACATTTTCAATTCAATCTAAACTTCAAGTCATTGATTTGATTTTCTAATATTGATCTAGTTGCTGCTGGATGGATTTTTCCCCCTTCTTCTCTTCTGCCTGATGGCTAATGATGGCACAGTCCTCATACGATAAACTGTGAACAAGCATTGGTCCCTGGTTCTACGGGGGTCCATCCCAGCAACATTTCACAGCAGCTCGAAGACATTTAAATCATGCCCGTCCTGCATGTTGATCAGTGTGGCGTGTCTTCACGTTTGCCTGAAGGGAGACATAAAGCATGTCCGCAGCTGCCTTGTGAGCTGGAAGCTGAGTGGCAGGCCTGCCAGCAACCACAAAAATAAAGTGAGTGTGTTTGTCGGGAGAGGGTTGCACACATTGAGTGGTATGTACCTCCTGTAGGGATTTTGTAAAAAGAGATCTGAAGTGAAATGGACAGCTGAACCAACGTTTGTACGGCAACTGCTATCCATTTGGTTTGCAGCAGCTTCAGCTCAAAATAAAGGATCGTTCCTTAGAAGGGCAAAAGTTAGTGAGAAGCAAAACAAAATTGTCCGTAGGAAGCGTTCTTTCTGACCTGCAATAAGATCTTAGATTTACAATAAAATTAATTAAAAGTCCCAATCCTCTTCTATGATCTCTTACAAATACTCAGAATTGTTTCCATATTTATTGACAGAAAACAGAGTCTGGAAGGCGCGTCTTTAATAAGACCTCAGATACTCCCATTGACCTTACAACAATACACATCAAAATGTATTTATAGCAGAAACACACAACAGCATCTCAAACACCTACGAGTCTCAGCCTGGACGATGGAAATGTGTGTCATGCTTGCACATGTGGAAGAAACAAATATTTAAAACTATTCAAAAGGAGAAAAATATTCTCTAAAGACTTGACTTTAGATCGTTTTCAGCTTTTGCTGACATGATTACATCCGATTCTTCCTAAAACCAAGGATTTGGGGGAGGAGTAGGCAATATCTTTATGCAAAATAGCAATCCATTTCTTCTTAACTTACATTTCAAAATGCTGTGATTCCTTTATATAACTTTACAAAACAGGCAGCTTTATACAAAACCAGAATGAGGAATACCTGTGTTAAAGAAGAAAATCTACTCTTTACTGAGTTGTTCCCTTTCATCAAAATGTGTTCCTTCTTTTTGTTAGACACACAAAGCTCATTTACAGTATTAACAGGGATACAGACAGTCATTTATGCTTCTCTTTCATTTAAATAACTAAAAGACAAATAGAAGAATTCTGTTCATCAGCGTGAAGTGAAAAATGACTTGGCTGCATTGCAATGCGGTGGATGGCCGTCTTGCCGTATGGGTCACTGAACATGAGCGGTAATAGATCTTCACGAATAACACTGATGCACCTGTGCCATATGCGGAGTAGGGGGGAGGGGGGCTTTCATCCCTTCTGTTGCCCTGATGGAGCTTCGCCGTCCTCAGCGAGGTGGGTGTTCTTCAGGGTCACTGATTGGCACAGGTCACGAGGTTTGCATGTGAACAGTGGCGGAGCGAGGAAACGTCTAAGGCGGCGAGTGTGTCAGCCCTGGAACACGTCACAGAACCTCTGAGAAGAAGAAGAAGAAGAAGAGGAGAACCGACAAGAGGTTAAAAGCTTGAAGGAGCAGCAGCATCACAAGATTTATGAACGCATGATGACAAATGAAGCCTGTTTGGACCTTAAAAAAAAAGTGAGTGATGACCCCGCCTCTAAACCTCTGACCCGCTGACAATACTAAGTGCAGAAAGATGTCAGAGGGCAGGATCCCATAAATCTTTAGCGTTTCTCTTACAATGATCAAATGATAGTCAGGTCTTAGTCACAACTGCCCTTATGGGTGGATACGGGATGTCTGCGGGTGAAAAATGGGCAAATTTATACGTGGCACGCAGGTGGTCCACTCAGAATAACAAGATGTAGACCGCTTGGAGAGCCCAAAAAGTGGAAAAGTTCACCCAGACTTTTTTTACGGCATGCTGTGGGCGAGAGGTCATAGCGAACAGTCATACGACATCTAAAGGGGAAATGGGTGAGACACAGGCGCATGGTAGGAATTCTTTGCTCAGTACTGGTTTGCTGCCCATTTCTGCCCGCAGATCCACCTGTAAGGGCAGTTGTGACAAAGGCATAAGGAGCCAGTGTACACAACTAACTAACAACTGGAGTGCTGCGTAAAAGACAACAATATTACCGGTAGGTCATAAGTGCATGCCGCTTACATTATCCTTACGAATACTTAACAATACAGTTATTACACGTTTGACAATGGTACGTTCCAGTTTCATGACGTCCCTATGGGTGGCCGCACAAGTTACCATCTTTAAGGAGACCTGCTAGACACATTTGCGCTCCTCTTAAGATGCATCCACTCCTCTTTACAACTTTCTACAGAAGGCATGTCCAAAGTCCGGCCCGTGGGCCAAATGCCAAATGGCACGCAGACTCCTGACGTGAAATTAAAAATGTGCAGCCCCCAGCACTTTCTAAAACCTTTTAGTACGTTTTCTTGATTTGGGTAAATTCCCCCTTTGTGATACTTTCTAGTTCAATTCTTAAATGTCAACACTAAATAAAATATTTGTAAAAAACTTGACAGCGAGCGATGACACTTTCAAGACGTGCATATTTGGAGCATTTTTTGCAGTGAACTACAAAACATGTGTGTTTGGCTAATGTTCCATGGACCGAGAGGCACTACAAGACGAGACATGCTAACAAGGAAGGAAAGGTGCATTTAAATATGACATTCACTGTAACTTTGGTAAAAATGTATTCAGCTGTATTTCTACATGAAAAAAGAACTATAAGTATGCCATTGCAATTCAATTTCCATTAAATAGTTCATTTGCATTGAATGTTATTTGGGTTCAAAGAATGGTGGGCCCTCACACAACTCTACATCACCAAATCTGGCCCTCTTTGGACACCCCCCCGGACAGCCTAAAAAACCTCCAGGAGTTATACGTGTCCAACCCCCCCTTACGGGTGCATGTGACCAAGGCATACGATGTCTTCCTGCCAAAATCTACCAATCTGAAAAGCATCAAATGAAAAACATATCGATGCCGGTTGTCCAAGTGGGAGTTCATGGAGGACCATAGTCTGAAAGTCGAACGCTGAAATAAACCCTGGACCTGAGCCTGAAAATAAACCCACCTCCTCTGTGTTTCCACAGGAGGTCATTTAATCAGCCCGGCATATTAACATTCCAAACCATAACTCGCAGTTTAAATAGTGCCAGCCAAGAGTCATCTTACATATCCAGAGTTATGAGTAAAGATGAGAAGTCGAGGTTTTATAGAGGGTTAAAATAAAACTGGTAGTGAAACGGTAAAATTAAAATACAGGCATGTCTAGAGCTTTCAGTGAAACTATTAGAAAAAGTGGACTTGTTTTCTGTTGATTTTGTTATTCTTTAGTAGTCTAAGGAGCAACAAGCATAAAGCAAAAGAAGGGATAGACATTACTGAATGCAGTGCTGCACACAGGCCTTAATCACATGGGAGTCTTGTTTCTAACCGCTGGCAGTGAAGCGCTGGTGAACGGCCTCCACTATCTGCTTCTGGAATTCCTCACTAAGTCTAAGGACCAAGTCAGTGGAGCTGGTGAAGAAAAGCTGTCAACAGTTTAAAAATACTCTGCTTCCACTCATGATTTCATCCATATCCCGTCTCAGACCTTTTTGGTGATACTGAACTCCCCGTGCCACGTCTTTCTTTCCTCGGGGAGCTTCTCACTTTCACTGAGAATTTGCTCTTCATTTTTCCAACTCTTCTAGAAAACTGACTAGCAGACAAAGTGACTGAGCCTTTGCACTAATCTGGGAATGCTTCAAACATCTCAACGGTCGTGCTTTCTAGATTAACTTGAAGGTCTCTTTTGTGTGCTTTAAAGTGCCGTGAACCTCTGTACCTGCAACATGCTGAGGCTTCATAGGAGCTGCCTTCATGAGGAACGACTCCTCACTTTCAAAAGCAATGATCTGCTCCGTGGTCATGCTGGTGTCGGACTTTTCTCCGGTTCCATTCGTAGTGTGTCCGTGATTTGTAACTTGGATGATGTCTCCAAAAAGTGCAGCGCCTTCTTTAGCGGACAGGCCGTTTTCGTGCGTCACCGGCTGGATCCCATTAACCACCAAGAGACTAGTTAAAAGGGAGATGCAAAGAAGAAAGTAGTGAGTTACGAAGAAGACTGGAACGATGTATGAGTCATTTTGTCATCGTCCAACTTTTAGAGGTTTAACACCATCCAAACAAGAATGTTTCCACAACTCCTCTTGTGTTAAATTCTTCTGTTTTTCTGTTCAAGATTTCCGATTGATATTTTGAACTTTCCGCTGTTTGTGGAGGTCTTTTATGGAAAAAAATGTAAACAAGAATTGTACTTGTACCTCTCTGTGAGGGTGGTTTGTCCATTCTCCGTCTTGTTATTGGACACGTTGACTTCCTGTTTTGGCTGATAGTCAGCAGAAGCTGGAGCAGAAAAAATGTCAACAAAACATCCATTAATATTTCAAAAAGATATTAAAACTTTCAAATTCATAAAGACTTCAAAGTTTGAGAGAAATGTTGAATTAAATAAAAATCAAATGAGCTCAGAAGGTGAGATGTTTAGTTCAAAGTTTCACAGTTTGAATGTTTTTCTGCTTTTTTCCAAGACTAAGAA
Source organism: Oryzias latipes (assembly GCF_053564925.1). Classification (NCBI taxonomy): domain Eukaryota; kingdom Metazoa; phylum Chordata; class Actinopteri; order Beloniformes; family Adrianichthyidae; genus Oryzias; species Oryzias latipes. The sequence goes on from NC_136252.1 coordinate 26,916,230, forward strand.
TGGAAGGAAAGTAGTAAAGGTCTCTGATGACCATCCTTCCTCTGCCTCTGCTGTGGTTGAGGCCCACCTCCACACCCTCAACTGAAATAAAGTCAGGCTAGGCTTCCATCCCACATCCACAGTCATCCAAACTGTGATGAGTAATTGATGAGAAATTCAAGCTGGTCTGGAGAAACTGTTTCATGTCAACGTGGAAGCTCCTGCAGGCTGCATAACAGAGCAAATTAAGGCAGATTCATGAAGAAAATGCAGCGATGTCCTTTACTGACAGCAATAATCCACAATAAACCACTGCAGCTTGTCGCTATTATTCTGCCATTTGTGTCCCGGTTCTTCAATCCCCGGGATTGAACTGTAAGTAAACACACACGGTTCCTGCTGTACAGACAACAACAACGTCAGCAGCAGCTGCACAGGATATGAGGGAGAGACACACACTTACTTAAAAGCGTTTGTTGTTTTTCTGTACACCTGACCTGAATGATAACTGAGAATGATGGTAAAGTAAATGTAAAAGTCCAGAAATATGTGTGTTCAGACAAACAATCTGCCAACATTAACAGATTTGACCTGCTTGACCTATGTATCATTAGCATTGACATGTCTGATGCTACGTTCACACCACCCTCGGCAACGCACGTTCAAGCGACTACTTCCAGTGAAAGGTCTATTTGCTGCCACTGAACGCGCATTTAAAGTTGAACCACTTGAACCAATCAGGGACTCGGATTTGGTAATGACTCACGGGTAGCGTCCTTTTTAATTCACGGAAGTGTCAACAGTTTTAAAATTGATCATGGAGGAGAAATTATTAAGCTGTGAAAGACAAAGCCTGGGGAAAGATTTGCACCGGTTTGACATTTCCCATCATGCCTCTTCAAACTGCGCTAGTATCGGGTAGCCACAATGTATGCTAAAGGCACGTTCAAGAACCCGCATTCAGCGCGTTCTTTACCGCACATCACATGTCTGGTGTGTGTGTAGCATTGAAACAAATGTGTGTTTTTGTTTTTTTGGGTTGGTAAAGAGATGAAAACCACAATTGAATTGAACTTAAACTAAGATAAGTTTGGGGAAAAGGTTGTTTTATGATGCAAACTGCTCCATTCTGACATTCTGTTTACCTTTGCCGTTCTCTTCCTGTTTCTCGATGACTTGTGCAGTCGGGGAGGACTTGGTCTCTTTCTGTAACAGAATTTCAAGCATCATCAATAAAAAGTGGAGTTTGAACTTAATGCTTTGGTAAACAGGGAAAAGCACAAGAACCTTGTCTCCTCCGTCAGTCTTGCGTGTTCTTTTCATGATCTCCTCCAGACGCTGAGGAGAGAGACATAAGCACATTTTAACAAACTACTTTCAGTTTCTCATTTCTACAACTTTTTCTTTTCCAGTGATACTGCAGCCAAAAAATTGGATTGATTCTTTAAACATTGAAATATTGTTGAATATTATTCATTGCAAAAGTTGATTCCATGTTTTCACATTTTTCCATAGCAAAAAAACAATTATTTCTGATATCAAACACTTTTTTTCCATAAGTGATGACTAACTAAAGTGGAACTTTCATCGGTTAGTAAAGTTAGAGGAGAAACCAATAGTGTATATAAAACTCTGCTTATTCATTGGAACTGAAGTTTGATACAAGGCATTCACTTGATGACATGGCTCCGGTCAAAGCTGCAGCTGCCACTCATAAAAGAGAGGCATTTTTAAGATCCCAGATCGTTTCATAAACAGGTCCCACACTCACGCCTTTGGCATCCACTTTGGCAGCAAAAACCTGATTCAACTCTGATTATTTTTTTGTTTGCTCGATAGTTTGCTGCAGTGCCCCTCCAAACACTTTAAACCACCTGTTTAGTTTACTGCTAGTATCATGAAAAAGTGGGTCAGAAGGTTTTGGTAATAAGAATAAGCCGAGTCTTTGGTGGTCTTTGTGGTTGAGGACACCATGTTCTTGTCGGGCATTTCCTACGGCTCAGCCAGCATGGCGCTCTTAGGCAAAAGGCTTTCACGGAGAGGCAGAGACGTGTTTTGTACACGTGCTCTGCAACCCATATGTTTCCTAAACCCAACAGTTCCTACCACATTTACCTAATCAGTTATTGCTTTTGTCATGTTTAATGACAAAAGATTCAGCAAAATTCAAAGACACGTCTGAAAGTTATTATCCTCCATACCTTCATACAAAAAGATCTTGGGTTAATTAAAGATTCCAGATATTGAAACTTTGCTTAACCATAAACAATAATCATCTTTAGGAATTCAACTCCAGAAGGTTATGTTCTGAGAATGTTAAAAATATTAAAGCATCTGGTGTGTTTAATGTGGAAAATAACAGGATTTGATCCGTCATGCTCCACTGTGGAAACGTCTATGGGGTTTAGACCACAGTCCAGAAGAGTCGCTGTGCTGCTCCACCTCCTTCACTGGTGGGATGGACTTCATGAGAGCCGATTCCCAGCTTTTTGAAGCCAAACCTACATTTGTGCACAGACTGACATCTTAACTTCATCCCACCTCGATGAAAATGGTGTTTTTGACATGTTCTTTCTGACGATGGAGGACATATATAAAGAAAATTAAGCCGAAAATTTAATTTCAGAGTATTTCTTTATACAAATTGTTGTGAATCATGGGCAGAAGGAAAAATGCAGTTGGAAAAAGAGCTTATTTGTGACACAGACAATACGCTAGGCGGGCCACAAGAGGTGGGGAAAACGGTGTCATCCTGGCACAGGTTTTTGGTTTTGGGATTTAAACAGCAAAATCACATCGCTTTTACAATAGATTACAGTTGGGTTTTTAAGGCCCATTATCATTGTTCTTGAGATCAAACAGGAGTTCCCCTATGAAATACGAAATAATGGACATACATTTCTATTTTCTGCAATCCAACAACAGCCTTTATGATCTTATTACTGTTTACAGTGTGTTTGCAGGTTTGTTGGGAAGATTTGGTAAGAAACTCGTGTTGCCAAATATGATGGACTCATTAAGAAAGGAAGATTTGAACAAAGAACATACAAAAACAAAAAGGCTGACAGATTTTCAAACTTCGTGCTGCAAAGACCCCAATAGCTGTTGGCTGAAATGTGAAAGAGGAATTCTAAACTGCTAAAAATCTAGAAGCCTCTTTTTTTCAAAACATCAGTTTAAGAAATGTGTGTAGTTTGGAACACTTTCCAAACTGTGTGTGACGGTAAACAAAAGGAGCTGTTGGAAGAACAGATGTCTTTCCATACCTTTTTTCTCTCCAGTCTCTCCTGCTCCTCCTTCTGAAAGTGTTTCTCCCTCTCCTGGCGCTGCTTCTCCGCCTCCTCCCGAACTTTGGCCTCGGCCTCTTCCTTCTAAAACACAAAGATGGAAAAAAAATCATTTAAACTGGGCAGGAAAAAATAAAAACTGTGGCCAGGATGGAATGCCTTATTATGCAACTTGGGTGTGGCTGTTCCCAGCTTTTATTGTTTGCAGCCTCAAAGGGAACATTTTCATTGTAGTCTTAAGTAAAGAAAAAAAACTATTTTCAGGACTCACATCCGGACAAAGACATTTCAATTTAAAACAACGGAATATTTTTGTTTGATAACAAACTGCAGTTCTCTGAAAGACCACACGGGGGCGATGAAAAGCGCGAGGTCAGAACACACAACAAATTAAGGATTGAAATGTGATGGTAATTTCCTCCCATTCAACTATAATTTCCTAATTTTCATTCCATATTAAAGCACAGTCTGAGCAGTTAAAGGAAGTGGTTTGATAACCTATTAAATAATACCACCACAAATGTTGTGTAGGAAAATAAAATATGATAAGAATCTGTTAACAAACAGGATGTGGTGGATAAAAAGTAGGTTCCTAATCAGCACCATAAGCTCATCTATTTTATCTACTAGAGTTCACATTTTCCTCAACATGGTAAAAGAAAGAAGTTATTCTCTGCGGGTTTTAGTTTTGTTCTCTACCTTAAGCTAAGGATGCCACAATTCCCTTTGTCCATGATTTTTTGATTCAGTTCAAGATATGATTTGTGTAGTACAAAACAACAACAAAAAACTAAAGAATAAAAACAAGCTTTTTAGAATTTCCAAATAAGCAAGTGACAATGAAGAAAAGCTTTTCAGTTGGCTTATTCTAAGACTTGTGTAATGTAATAAAACAATAAATAATACATTCTTATGGAATGTAGCCCAACATGTGTTAAAAACCGGCAGCGTAAACATATACAAACGTAGGGATGCAACGGATCCCTTTCCACACCATTCCATTCAATGGTGTAGCATGCGGTTGGGTTTTAAACTGAGAATCACACGATAAAAGTTCAAAAGGTCTTAAATTAAGGGGCACTTTAACAGCTGCTGCTATGTGTCTATGAAGACTCTCATTCATCCAGGTTGATTCCATCATAGTTTAAAGGTTGGGGGGAGTCACTGGCTCCCCAACCCCTAGCTGAGGACAAAGGACTCCTAACGACCCGAAACCATGTAGGCTAAGTTGACAATACCATCCAGTTTCAGCTCTGACTCCTCCCCCATGAGCGCATATATACCAGCTCTTCGACCAGCTAATTCAAAATTGACAAAGCCTCTTGGATAAGAGGTGAAACGTCTTCAAATTTAAAAATCAAGTCCAGATGACAGCCCATAAACCTACTACTGTGAAGCTGCTGCTATGACTAAACTACGTCTCTGGTGTCATGGTTACTCATCATAACAGATTTCAAAGCATGGCCAAAAAAAAAACACAGCAAAACCTCAGCAGGGCAGCTTTCAAAGTGCTGCATAAATCAGTATAAGCTCCAAACCTTTAGCATTTAGAAACTTCAGACCTTTGCTGACACTCATTTTCACTCATGAGGTGGTTTAGCATAACCCCTAGTCCAAAGATTGCCTGCATACTTGTTTCTGGAGGCGTAGGTTCTCCTCCTGTTCAGCTCTGGCTCTCTCCTGCGCCTCCTTTTCGTCCTGCAGTCGCTTCTCTTCATCCCTCTTTCGCTGCTCCTCAGCCATGGCCCGGGCCTCCTCTTCCCTTTGCTGCCTCTCCTTGGCCTCCCGTGCAATGCGCTCCTCTTTCAGGACTCTAAAAAGGATGAGCAGATAATTAAGAAAACGCATGAGTTACGATAAAAAGATCATGTAAGTATTCAAGGTGTGAATATGTAACTTGATAACTTGAATGGAACATCAATGAATATTTTCTATAAATTGTGTATTTTTGTTTTTTCTACCCCAGTGTAGCTTTAGCTGTTTATGCTCCATATTTAAATAAAGTGTATTCAATGGGAGCAAATATGAATATGTTTCATTTATCAAAAATGATAGAATTTATTTGCAAATAGGAAGCATCCATAGGGCATATTTTAAAATTAGGCTATAGAATAGTTACCTTAACTATATTAAGATGACTTTTAACTTATTATATTATGTTAAAACATGCAGGGGGGAAAATAGTGTGTCTATGTTTTTAAATACACACAAAAAAGCTTAGGCCTCTGATCTTGTGTTTTGTGGCCCTTCGTAAAGCTGACCTCTCCTTTTCCTCCTGTTCGCGGCGCTCTTGCTCCTCCCTCTCCCTCTGCTCTCGGGCCTGGCGCCGCTTCTCTGCCAGGATCCGGCCCGCCTCCTCTGGATCGTTGGTGCCAGCCATGGGCTTGGCTGTGGGAGAAGGAGCAGGTGACACAGCTCGCACAGCGGGGAGAGGGTGGGCTGGCTCAGGCTGGGAAGGGCCGCTCTCGTTCATAACTGGCTTCGTTGCCTCCTGAGCTGTGGAGGCAGAAGGCGACACTACAAGAGTGGGAACCACAGGGGAACCTAAGACAAGGCAGAAAAAAAATCATATCAGAATGATATTAAAACAATGGTCACTTGTCATTAAACTGCAGAGGCGGCTGTAAGCAGCCATAACATCAGCCTGAGATCTCAGTAATTAAGTCATTAAAACTAATTAGTCAAGCCTCTCAGTCTTGAAGCTGAGCAGACACAGAGCATGGAGCTGTGAGTGGACCTCACAGTGGGCTTTTATTAGATTGCTAATTATGCCTTCAGGTATTACACTGTTTTGGAGACAGTACGGGAAAAGGAAAAGATTAAAGTTACAGAAAAAATGAGAAATCTGCAATAATTCACCTGTTTAAAAGTTAAAATAAAGTTCCCTAAAGTGCACCCATTAATCATTGTACTAATGAATTCTGAACATCTACTTTAAAGTTCAACCAAGTAAATTTTTTACAAGATGGGCATTACTCTAAAGATCTTTTAATGAGGTTTTTTGTGTTATTAAAGCTACAAAGAGTTCAAGTTGATTTAAAAAGGTAACTATTAATGCCCCTATGTTTATCCTGAAGGTGCGTGCTGATTTCTTCTGATTCCGTCTACTCCTCCTTACTCTTTCTCTCCTCTGGAGTGGAAGGCCTACGAGGTTCCTTTAAGCGGTCGATGGGCGCCGGAGACGAGGTCCGGTGGTCTATCCTGGCAGGCGTCCTGGCTCTTTTGGGGCGAGCCTTAGGAGTTGATGGGCTCTGGCGTGCGGAGGAAGGCTTGGATGAGGCAGCAGGGCTGGGGGAGGCGGTTCGGCCCTTGGGTGTGGCTGGGGATGCAGGCCGTCTTGCTAAAGGACTGGGACTAAAGGACATGAAGAGTTATTGTAATATATAGTCATCTTCATCATCGTCTTTAGCTCTCAGATGGTTGACAGAAAGTCTGCCGATGCAAAAGAAGCAAGAATCAAAAACCTATTTTGCTGCCTGCCATTTAGTGAATCCTAGAGCTTTAGTAACAAAGTAATTACTATTACTATCATTATAAAAATGATGGTAAACAAAGCTAACTTTAGCAAAAAGCACTTAAAAGCTTTAAAGCAGGGGTCTCCAACGTTTTTAGAGGACATCCGTTGATCCGACATCTGCTGAAGAGCTTTTATTTGACCCACTTCCTTATGCTTGTTTCCTTTTTACCTTCCAAAGAAAATGAACATCTTGGAACAAAGGTGTCTGTGTTTTGGTGCTCTGCAGTGAGTATTACCAATAAATAAAAAGATGAATATTTTTTTAACTTTTTTAAACCGTGCAGCAGGGATCCGTTTTTGGACTGATGATTTTTTTTTATGCATATTCAAAAAACTCAGAAGTAAGTCATAATTGAGATGCTAGTAATGTAGCAACTCATATTTTGGTTTTAAAAATACGCTAAAAGTAAAAAAAGACATAGTAAGATGTGACATATGTAAAGAGCAAAATGAGGGTGAAGTCTCACCTTGGGTCCGGTCTGTGTCTCATACTGGGCAAACTCTGTCTTTTGTTTAAAACCTTCTCTTTGGTGATGGCATTTTTTTCCTTCTCATTCTCCCGTTCTTTGTCCTTTTTCTCTTTTTTGTTTTTATCCATCTGTAAGAAGCAGAGGTAAAACAAAGTCAAAACCAGAGCATTTGGGGCAGCACTTAACTGATAAAACAGTAGAAACTGAGCGGTCGTCTTGTGCCATGAATTTCTTTTAAGGTGTTCGTGTTTCTGATCAATTCTAGTAGAGAATTAAGTTTGAATCCATTTCTACAGCATTGATGTTAAATATGTCGGACATACAGGTGTGGAGCTCCGTCTGTGTTGGCGCAGGGCGATGTCTGGCGTGCTGGAAGTCACCCTCCAGCGGTCAGAGCAGCGGTGGTGGGGCTGGTGTGACACTGTGAGGGGGCTGGCTGAGGCTGATCGAGGGCATAACATGGAGTCTGTAGAGTAAAAAGCCAACACAGAAAAAGTGTTTTACAGTAGAATACATTTCAATCAGAAAGGCTTCAAATATATATATATATTTTTTTTTACTTATGACTTACGTCCATCTCTTCCGGAGGTTAGGACACTGGCAGCACTGCGACTACGAGCCAGAAAAGACAGCGTTGGCGTCATCAACCGGTCCACAATACTGCTCTCCCATGGGCTCAGAGCAAGGCTGCGATCTGCACGTTGAAGAAAACAATGTTGTTTCTCCTTTATATAGTCATTTCATATATGCAACTAAGCATTCACCAAAAACCAGAAGTGGGTTCACTATCCGGAAAGCCACAGTTTGAGAAAAATTGGAGAAAAAAGAAAAAAAAATGAGAGAAGTTTGTGAAACCCTTACAAACCTTAAGAACAGAGAACAAATATTCACCAAGGAGAAAATGGGCAGCAAATGTTTCCACTGGAATGCTGGACAGCGCTCAACATTGAGAAAGCTAACTTTGATATAGACAAGAGCACATACCGTACTTACAAGACCGTTTTTTTATTCAGCACACAGTTAGTGTTCCACCTAAATTCTAACTTACTTCTCAAAATAACTCTTTTTTTGAGGGAACATCATAACCAGTTAAATTTTAACCCTTAAGAAGAGGATAATCTTGTCATAAAACACTCAGGAGTATTTCCAGTCTTTTGCATAATCAAGTCAATAAAACAGATCATCTTCCCATAGTGGATAATAAGAACAAACGGATAACGAAGAAACAACACCAGGAATGGAATGAATACGGCACAATGACCCAAGCAAAGAATAATCCAAAGGTACCTGGAGCAATCCCACACTACATACAGTACACGCATGCAGACATTGTAACACCCAAAATCAAACTCTGAGGAGCATAAAAAAAAAGAAATAAAAACTGCTGATTTTGAGAGATGGAAATGGATCGACAACCAATCAGTGGGAGGGACTTAAATAAGACAAGAGTGGACGGAACTGAGGAAGGGACGACGGTGAGCGGGCGCAGAGCGGTGGGCGGGGCTGAAGGATGGACACACTTAGACAGGAGCATTCTGGGGGTTCATTCCAGGTGTTTTCTTACTTCTGGTGGGGGAGTTCCAGAGTGTGGCGGAGGACTTGGAGAGTCTCTTGTTTATAACAGAGTCCACGTGTTTGGGAAGGTTGACCGTTGAAAGTGAGCATCTGCCTAAGAAGCCAAGAAAGCGCCACACAGATGTTCATATAGGTCACATGACTCTGAGCAAGAAGGGGAAACTTCTGCGGCATTATGAAATATTAAACAGCTGAATGGGTCTTTAGGAAACCTAACGCTTGTGTGCCTCTCTGAAATACACAAGCGTTGGATCTGCTTATATTAGACATCCAGTCGCTTCAAAAGTCTCGAAATGAATATTAGGAGAAGCTGGGAACAGAAAATACAGAAGTCCCTCGCTTGTCACAGAGGTTATGTTCTAAAATATAACCCAGGATCACAGATATTTCAAGGCTGTAAACCCCCTCAATACACACTTTATACACTTTTCTCAAGCAACCATGAAGATTTTTACACTTTTATCTTTTAAACTCTCAAAGTGCAAACTTAAATAAAGTTCAGTATTATAGAATACAAATAAACATTCGCTTGTGATCAGCAATTTATGTAAATTTGGTGCGATGAATGCATGGTGAACTGGCACGGAGGATATTGATTGACAAGGTCAACAACCAATCAGGCTGCAGAATACGATGTGCTGCTAACAATCTTTAAAAAAAGGATCCAAAATAGCAAGACTGCAGTAGAAGAACCGTTGTATAAAGCAGATTTTGCAAAGAGCGCAAAATCAATTTCCTCTCCTTTATTACACAAACAAAATAATTGCTCATCATGAAACATTATTAAGAATCCAAAAAAAGCGTAGAACAGCATTAAAGCATTCTACATATAATAAGCAAAGGTTAATAGATGAGCTAAAGGCTCCTCTGGACGCCACGGAGAATTCCCTAAAAAGAAATTCTGATTTCTCAACAATTCCACTGAAGTGGGTTTAAACTTGTTTACTTTCAGCAGACTGCTGACGGTAAGATCGATCTGAGCCCCTTTTTTTTTTTTTTTTTTTTCTACATTTGAACCTTACCATAATGATTAACAACCAGTAAACTTGTTGCTTTATGCTGCTTCATGGTCTTATCCCCCTTCCACTCCTATTATCACCCCCTACCCCCCCTCTTTCTAACGTCCCTCTCTCTTCTTCCCCTCTTTCCTTTTCCGTCCGGTCCAACACCAAAGATTTTCAGACATGATTGAAATTAATAAAGTTTGGCCTCAATTACAAAAGGAGTTTATCCAGACATACCTTTGGTTTGTCTGAAGATTAATAACCCCTCTTGTTAAAGTAAAATATGTCCAACACAAGAGGCCCTCAGCTCTCAGCTGTCTGCCCAGCTGTTGGACAGGACAAGTTAAAAAAAAAAAAAAAAAAGATCGATCTGAGTGTTGATAATTCCCCCGACATATGGCAGAGGTGATAACAGATGAAGATGGAGCTCAGGACTCTTCATTTTTAGAGCCTTGACTCAGAGTGAGATGCAACAGCATCTGCAAAACCATAAATACGACCATTATGCTTCTGTTAATCATATTGTCTGATGGGTTGTGTGGACGTTTATTCATTTAAACAAACATAAAAATGCTGGACCACAGCACTACATTCTCACTTGATGTGATCCATACTGGCTGCTCGTGACTAAACTGGTTTTTAAGCGTGTGCAAACAGTGGAGGAAACATTAAGCTGGTCCTGTAAAGACCCATTTGATTCAATTATACAGGGCAGCTGCCATGCAGACTGCCTGACTATGTGTTTGCCAGCATCATAAGCAGAATTCAACATTTAACCAGACAGATTTTAGAAAGCTCCTGGTAATAGAGATGCAATAAAAAATGCAACTTTTAAGCAAACATTTTAAACCAGTGCTTCTTTCAGCTCAGCGAGATATTTCATCTTTTGGTTGAAAACGTTATTTATTGTACTTTTATGTCAAGAAATGAAGAACTTTAAGTCAGCTTTGCATTTTTGGTTTGACAGTAAACCACTACATTGTACTTTTAGAGACTAACTTCATGATGTGATAGGATATCAAACTGGAAAAAAATGCTTTTTCCTCCAGCAAAAGACCTACAATGCAACTGGAGGCAGTGGAATGTTTTTCCTTTAGAACCTGAGCACTTACTTTCTTTCCGGTTTGATGTCTGGGTGAGTGTGCCGGCCCATGAGCACCTCTGTTGGCGGATCTCTGCCCACGTCTTCTTGGTTGACCTGTGGATGGCTGCCTCGTAGCGCTCCTTGGAAGGATGCATGAAAAGAGGAAGGGTTGAGTATTTCTAATGTCTGTGGATGAGCTTCAGTCGAACAGCTTGAAGTCGAGCTTCACGTCAGGCTTACGGGCACCCGAGTAAAACCCTAAATCCAACCCCCCCCATCTCAAGCTGACCCAGTTCTTCCACCATTCCAATGAAGGAGGGCTTTGACCTTTCATGTTTAGAATAACTAGCAGCATTCCACCTGCAGCTAAAAAGGTGATGACGCGTCACATGTTAAATACATGACTGGGGAAATGCAGACCCCATCCAAACATACTTTATTCTTCTCCAGTTTCTGCTTCTGTCTCTCTTCCAAAGCCACTCGTCGTTTTTCCGCTTTGATCCGCTGCTCTTCCAGCTTCCTGCGACGTTCCTCGAGCTGCTGCTCCCTCAGCTGCCGTGCCTTCTCCTCCTTCTCCAGCCACTGATTCTTTTTGGCAGCTAAGATCAGACAGAGAACATGGTTAATAGAGTCTGACCTGACTTTAACCGGCAGGGCTGCTCCTCCAGGTGTTTTGATTTGTGTGACATTAAGCCCAAATACAAAACACTAAGAAAATTTAGTGTTGAAAAATGTATGTACCGGTAATTACTTTTTCAGTAATTACATAGATATCACTAAGTCAGACTTTGGTGTGAAATCAGTTGCATCTAGTTTCAATAATGCCACATTTTGATATTGAGTTCATTTCTCTGTGGTTTCAATGAGGAGGCAGAAGATTTTTTTCCGGTTGCCAGTGTGCAAAACTCACTTTTCACTAAAAGCTAAAACCACCATGAAGAATCAGAGACTGTTCAAACTGATGCCTCCAGGGCAGCTGGCTGTAGGCCACAGATTACTGTGATGGATGAGTGCAGTAATGCTGGTATCTATTGGGGTTGAAGTTTATTGGGAGGCATACAGTTTGGTTTTCACCTAAATGTGGAACAAAACCTCCAGTTTTAACACCATCCTTTCATGGTCTTTTGCAGCGTAAAACCAACTGCTTAGCAGACCATGACTTAGTGGCAGCAGCATAAAGGAGCTACAGCAATCATGTGCAGCTTTGAAAAGGATGAAACTTCAAGAAATTCAGTAAAAACTCTTTTTAAATGCATTAGGACAGTAGTAGGAATGGCCTAGGTAAACTGCCAACAAATACTGCAATGGGGTGAGCAAATACACACAGCTACACGCTCCTCACCCTGGGAAAGTTGAAATCCCAATTTATTTTCACAAGCTGTTTCCATTCTTCCCGTACAGTTCAGGCTTGGAAAAGTGTGTGGCATTTGCACACTGAGCATCTGACCCTGAATCGCTCAGCAGCTGCATGTGGAGGCGGTTTTTCAAAAAGACAGCTGCTGATTCACAAAAGTAATGAGCTGGAAATTGGCTCAAGTCTTTGTGGAAACATATACATATTTAGATGTGTGTGTATGTGTTTTGGAAAAGTTGTAACTTTCTGTGTTATGTGTAAATCAAAACACCCAGAACAATACAAACCAATAAGAAATAAAATAAAAAATAATTAAAAAAAACATAAAAATATTAAAAGGCTCCATTACACTGAACTCCATATTATTCCACAATCAACATTTCACAGTAATAATTGGATATTTAATCATTTTGTCCATCCATTTTCTATTTTAGGAGCAGTTTCTCTTTAAGTTTGGAAGTAAATTGTTTAATATCTGGGCATTGGTTGCATTTTTTCCTGAGGCGATGCCACAGTTGAATTCTGCACACTGACACATACATACTTTTTCTAATTGTTCTAACTGCTGGTTGTTTAAAAACACAGTGTGCCCTCGGAGAATAATCTCCTTCCCCTTGTGTGAATGGTTTCTGAATATTATGAGGTAAAACCTTCTTACTCGCTTTATAGAGGAGATTTACTGTATACAAATCAAAAAAATGTAGTAATTTGGAGGAAAAAAATAATATGTTGGTACGATCACAACATTATGAAAAGTTCTTATAGCACGTCTTTGCAGATTGAAGAGGAACTGTGGTTTTATAGTTTATAGTTGAATAATTATTATTTAAAATGCATTCCTTGTCTCTCTGTGTGCTGACATGTCACACACCGACTGGAGTTCATGAACAACCCACTCCCACCTTTGTTTGATCTATTATAAAAGCGTGCCTGGTGGCCTTTTTATTCAGATTAAGCCATTTTTTAAGCCAAAATGTAAAAAAAAAAAACGGAATCGTTTAACATAGTTTGTTCCGAGCAGAAGTAGTTCATTAGAAATTTAAATCTGAGTTGTGGGCAGGACCGGTGGCACAGAGCAACCCCCTCCCTTCCCCTATCTGTTGCTGAGAGCTCTCCATTTGCATGATCTCCTGCTAACGAAGACGTGGATCTCCACGGATCCATGGATCTAGTCGTCTATGAGGGGAGATGTCATCAGAATGGAGTGGAACAGGGCCCTTGTGGCTTGCCCAGAATATTTTCTACGCAGCAAATACAATCTTTTTCTGGTATTTTTTTTGTCTGCTCTTGATTCATAATGATTTGAAGAAAAAAAACTCAGATATGCTATTTTAATCTTAATTTTCTTAATATATCCATCATCCATCATCAGAAAAAAGGCCACAATAATGTGTTAAAAACACCATTTTCATCGGAGTGGGTGTTTAATAAATAACCTTTTTACCCTTTTAATTTCTTTTCTTTTCTTTTACAACTAGGACAATAAGTTGAAAATGTTTCTGTGATTGTGACACAGCTAAAAAAAACTGCTTTATAAAAAGAAAAAACGTCTGGAAGTATCTTTGTTGCTGGAAATTCCAGTGTTTGTCCAGTAAGACCCAGATCTCTTCTTAAGCGGATAGCGTAAACACAGGCTTTGATTGGAGGTCTTCTTTCATCCCAGTCTGTGTATTAGATAAGACCCGTGCCATCTGGCATGCCCCGGTGATCGCCCAATTACTCTGATCCTCACTGTCAACTGTGTCAAACACATCTCCCAGCATTGGGGTACTCGCTTGGATTAGGCAACAATGCAAAAGGCATTAGTGCAAATACTACAAAGAACAAAAATTATACACCCTGTCTGTCTATTATTAACAATTTCAAGATAATTCCAAGTCTGCTCATCTCATCTCTGAGAAAACAAAACATTTATTTCCCTTTAGCAACCATTTTCCTATCATTTTATATCAAAGTTATGTCTGTCAGCAAGTGTCTCAAAGAGCTTTTTAATTTCTCCAGAAGGTGGTAATTAGGAGTTTTGTGGTGTGTGGTTCAAACACGGCATCTCAAAAACAACAAAACCACGTAGCTCTGTGGTTTCTGAAGTAAGACCAGGAAGATGAACAAAGTTCAACTTTAGGACAGAGGAACCATCAACAACTGAAATCGACAGCATGACCATTAAAGCAAAAGATTACATGACATCTCTGTGGCTACATGATTGGTTTGCTGTTACAGAAAGAGAACAGAAAATTGGACAAAATTAACGAAGCTAAAGGGAATTTTTCATGAAAGACAGGAAACACCATGAGGATTAGAATGAATGGAACAGCTTTAGGGCTGGGCATCATCACCAAAACTCTGTTAAGTAAGTTCAGCTTTTTACTAGACAACTAATCTGATTAATTAATAGCCTGACATGAGTTTACACGTGGCATGTATTACAGGTTGTGCAATCCCTGCTACGATTTAAAGGAAAACTGTAAAATTTCATGAAGTTCTTGGTGTTGACCCAGCTCTAGTTCATGCTACTGATCTGTGATGAATAACCACCACCACATAAACACAGGTGAGTGGCTTACCTTGCAACTTGGTGAGCTCTTCTGCAGAGGAAAAACAAAGTAGGACAAAGACAGAGGCAGCTGTCAATCATGCAAAGAAGTGCAAACAAGCATGGAGCTGGGCGATCATGTGCTCGCTGTGAGTTCTGTGATGCAACAGAAACTGAACAAAACAAAAGTAGAGGCTGTGCGGTTCAGACTGCATCAATATTAGTTGGGGGGTGTGGGGGGTGATTTCCACGAATCAGTAGTTTTTTCATGGAAAACAGGCATTAATTGTTTTCTTGTATCAGAAGTGAGTTAGAACGGTACAGAGGTCCCTCGTTATTTCGCGATTCACCTTTCGTAGATTTTTTTAATGCAATTCAGCATGCCTGTTTGGTTTTTAACTGTGCATTTGTGTTATACAGCTTGATTGGCAGTAGACCATTGTCAATCAATGTCCTCCAAGCCGTGTCTCCTGTACAGAATGGGTTCAACTTGGCAAATCTACATAAATCTTTAATCACTAGTAGCTCTTAGGTTTTTGTTTATAATGGTAGTCTTATTACTCTATGCAGGTTTGTATTTTTAGAAATAAAAAAAGAGAAAAATGCGTGAAAATGTTCATATCTTCCTTACAAAGTACATAAAAAATATCTGTAAGAATTGTAATAAATATAGTTGACTCCTTTGCAGATATTGTGGGTTATTTTTCAGAACATACCTCCCAGAATAAATGAGAGACCACTGTATCCATTTAAACTGTGCCCCCATTCATTTACATGCACTAAAGCAGTGATTAAACAGTCCAAGAAAATTTTAAGAAGGTTGGGTTTGTTGATCCATGCAGAAAGCATTACTTGTACCACAGTAGCTTGGTTTTTGCCTACTTGTTGTTTGTTCATAAATGTTTTATCTTCCTAATAAACAGAAACATTCCTATGCCATTTACAACTTAAACTCAACACAATAGAGAGGAAATAAAAAGAATCTGGAATCGCTTCCACCCCTGCACTAGGGGGAGCTCTTTTCAAACATACAGTAGCCGTCATCCCACTAACTAACTCCTTGAGCTTACCGAGATACTTGGCTTTCTCTTCTCGTCGTTCTTTTGCAAGCTTCTGCCTCTCTTCTGACCTTGGGGTGTCTGAAAGGAAAACAAGGGAAAATTAATGACGGGAATGATGCCAGTAAATGCTTTTGCCATGATCAGATCAGTAACCAGAAAGACAACAGTTAGAATGTCAACCTTTTCTGCAAGAGGGAATGCTTTTAGAGGTTTGCAAGTGTTGTCAGAAAGGTCTTTATTAAAAGATGGTCAATTCCGCTTCAGTTTCTTTCCTTCCTTCAAATTACTTCTACGATTTAAAGGAAGTTCATAATAGTTCAGTCCGCTGATTCAGTGTTTCAAAAATAGATGCTCTACTTGCAACATGAATTAGACCTGACCTAAAGCATCGGTGATGCATTCTCCGTCTGGCAGACAAAAATAGGTAATTTCTACTCCTGCACGACCTCCGAAAACAAGCGCCACTCACAAACAACCGTGTTATTGCCCACATTAACGGTAAGTGCAGTAAATACAGGTTCTGCAGGCCAGCTAATCTCTTTTAAAAGCCGCAGCGTGATGCTGAAAGGCTTCATAATCTGTGCAGCTTGGATAAGTATGACTTCATTTCATTTGTAATGTCTAATAGACACTTTCACAGGTCTTTTCTCTGAAACATCTCC
Source organism: Oryzias latipes (assembly GCF_053564925.1). NCBI lineage: Eukaryota > Metazoa > Chordata > Actinopteri > Beloniformes > Adrianichthyidae > Oryzias > Oryzias latipes. The sequence goes on from NC_136252.1 coordinate 26,932,756, forward strand.
TATGTGTGCTTTCTAGGGACATTCCCGCAAAATATATAAAAGAAAGAACTCCAGGAGCTACAAAAGTCCCTGAACCATCAAGCCATGTCAGGAATTTAAACAACTTCTAAACGTTTAAAGTTGTTTCTTCTTTGAAGAGAAAAAACAAAAAACTTCTGCTACTTTAATTATTCCCAGCTTCAACTTTTAATCCCTCCCAGTAGAAATATTTAGCAACTTTGAAGTGCTCAGCAGACTACGAGAAAATGACTGTGTAATGAGAATAAACAAGCGTTCTAAGTCTATTTTAACTTGATCAAAATACATAAAATCTTCATTATTCACAAATTCATCAGGAATTTTGTTTTTAGAATTACGTTTTTGTAGAACGTATTTTTCAGAAAGTAGCCCCTCTTCAAAATAAAAGCTCGACCCACTTAATAATGAATACTTGATGGAATAGTAAGCCGTGCTGTTTTCGGTAAACTCACTAATAAGAGAATAAATCAGGACAAAGGTGCTTAAAAACATAGCACATTACACTTAGTGGGCATACAAAAACTATATAGAATCATTTGAGTTATTATTACAGTATTTTTCTAAAAAGAGGTACACATTAGAACATCTGGATCTAAAAACATACGAAAAAAAGAAACATTTCAGGTACTAAAGGGCTTCATTTCTGTCAGTTTGTTAAAAGGTCTTTACTTGTTTTTTTAAGGCAAACATATTTGTTATACGTACATTGGCAAGAATTTTGCTGTCAATACCAGCAACAAATATGGAGCTGCTTTCGGGTTAAGGAGTGATTGACAGGTACTAAGCACATAGCATCAAAGGCTATTTACACATATGTAGATATTTTCTTTACTAGCTTTAGTCAGCCTGACTTGTATTCACCTATGATCTTGAGCTCCGCCATCTCTCAAAAAGCTGCAGCTACTAAATTAGATTTGCTGCGAGTCTGAAAGCATGCGGTCACTCTGACTCTGCGTCTGCCTCCACAGAGGCGACCTCACTTGAGCGAAGGGCAGGGGGAATCGGACACTTTCAAGAGCGTTGCCTCAAGTCACCACATTCTGCTTCCATTAAAAGTTCATACGTTAAAAATCTGAACTCGCTCCAAGAACAACAGACAGTTAAAATACTTTGACTAACCTCTTTTGGATTGAGGAAGCGGCGACGCCGGTGAGGCAGGTGATCGAGAGATGACGTCAGACTTCATGGGGGGCGTCCGCCTTGGATCGGTTTCCTTCTTTGTTGGAGAGTTCATTTTCTGGCCGTCGGCTGTCTTCAGGGGGCTGCTTTCCCCCTCTGGGTCAGGTCTTAAAGATTTACTCTCCAGGACTGAGCAGGCTGCTTAAAAAGAACATTTAAAAAAAGAAAAGAAAACTAAGTTAAGATGACAAAAAGAAAAACAAGTAACAGAACTCAACTAGTTTTTCTTCATTCCGTTCATGACCGATTCTATGCAGATGATAAGTGTGGGTGACGTAAACAACCACAGCTTGGGTGCAGTCGATGTCAGAGACACTTCAGGTTAATATTATAGAACTTGTTCAAAAACATAACGGAATTAAGCACCTGGAAGGAAGGAATTCACTGGATTGTTCTTCAAAGCGATCCACATAATGAGATATAATACTGTATTGCACATGTGCACAAAACCTCTTTTATTAGTCTTTAACCTTCCAACTTTTAAGTATTTAGTGTGTGGCACTGGCCTAAAAAGAAACCCAACCAAAACAAACAGCACTTGCTTTTTTATTTTATGATAATGACATTGTGGTGAAATGTTCTGCTTAGTAAAACAGCAGGAGAAAGAAATTCGCCCACCCAAGTTCCTTAAATGGTTTGGGTGTATCAGTCGTCTGGAGACTTCAAAATCCAGCGTTTGTGTATGGGGATAATTGTAACTCTTACTCGAAGGTTTTTTATTTTTTATTTTTTTTTTTGCAAAACAAAGACCCCGAGGGGTGGGACTCTTGTCTACTCAGCATTGTATGCCTACACTCCCCGTGGAACCATGTCCGGGCACATTTTCTTTCTGCATAGTCTCGGAAGGTAAACACTGGGGCAACACGCTCTAAATTATTCAGACCTTGGCCTAAACATAACAGGCGGTGGGGGGCTGTCACAGTGGGACAGTACACCAAAGATTTACAGTGCAAATTCTGTGCTGCTCAACAGTTGGCAAAGAAAAGAGCAACAGAGCCAATACTGTGCAACTGATGTTAAACTTTTATAATGGCAATAATAAAAAAATGAATTCTGTGAGCAGTTGGTTGGACAAATAAAAGAGGTCATCTTCCACTCATGCAAGTGCAGGTGCTCGTAATATTCTGTTATGCATTGTGCCTGATAGAAAAAATTGTCTGAGCTCAGCAAGACACGTGGAAAAGCGAGGTTATCGGTCTGGGTAATGGAAGATGCGGCTGATGACTGAGTTGGAGAGAGTCTGAACAGCATTTAGAGGCTATGACCGATTTCAGCGGGGAGACAAGACGTGTTTCCATTGTCAAAGCTCGCCACTATTAAAAAAGCATTCCCCCGGCAGGGATGTGCTGTGACAGAGAGGGGCCATTGTTATGGCCTCTGCATGGCAACGGGACGGCGGCCAAAACTCTGCAATGACAGCGAGAAGAGAGGAAGCGGGGGGGGGGGATGGTAGTGAGATAAACTGAGAGAAGAAGATGAACACTGGAAGTGTTTTAGTAAAACTTGAAGGAAGGGCAGAGAGCAGGAGCCCATCAATAAAATAGCATTCTAGAGGAAAGTGTTAGGTCTTAAAAGAAGGAAAACATTTCAAATGTAGTAATATAGTTGGAAATTGTAATGACGATATAAATTGGCATGCATATAAACACTGCGATTAAGATAAATGTTAGTATTAAAAGCAATATGTAGCCTTTTTGTGCAACACTGGCAAGCCAAAAATGAGAAATTCTTTTCAAAAATACTTGTAGAAAGAAATGACACAGACAGATGTGACACCACCGTGACTTCTTAAGTGGTGAATCATAAACTCCTCGTTCAAAAGTATGTCTCTCTGTACCAATTCCTCGCAGTCTCCTAAGGGCAAAGAGGATGTGTAAGGTACCAACGGTGACAGGAAAAGGTGGAGCTGCCACAGAAGTGTTTTCAGTTGCCGTTTTTTTCCCCCCGCTGCCAGCATACACCTGGGAACTGTCGACACTGAAAAGTGACTGGCAAGACATTGACTTAAACCTGTACTCGCTCAATAATGAAGAGATTGAAAAGGTAGCATGCTCTCTGGTATGTGGGTGGTACTGACAGTGAATACCAACGAAACCTGAAACGGTCTGGAGCAAAACGGAGAGGAATGACACTGCAAAGCTACAGGAACAAGGGCTGATTGATGCAGCGCTCTGCAAGACGGAAGTTAGATTATGTTTAAACTGGAGAATGACTGCCTGAAAGAAGACTGGGGATATCTTTTACATCTATTGCTGTTTGGTGTTGCCATAAAAGAATTTCTCCTGTAAGACTGATAAATTACTTTAAAGACCCACTCTGATTAAAATTGTATTTTTAAGATATTCTTGTGGCATTTTTCTGACAATGGAGGAAATATATATAAAGAAAATTAAGCAAAAATGGCATTTCTAAGGTAGTTATTTCTTTAAATTGTTGTGAATAGGGAGCAAACAAAAAGATGCTCCTTACTCTGCTCCATTCTGATGCATCCACTTATAGACGACTAAATCCATTTGTTTTCCTCATCCCAGCTGACACCTAGATAAAAACTGTTTGGCTGATTTGCTCCAATATTGCTCGGCATTCTTGTTCCACCAGCAATATTAGGTTGGGGGTTTAAGGGGCTAAAAGCTAGCAGGAGAGTGTGTAAACAGAGAGCTCTCAGCAGCAACAGCGAGGGGACGGAGGACAGGATTGAAAATAGATCAAAAGAAAATTGGAGTGGGTCCTTAAGAAGTTTAAAGAAAATGGTGTTAAAATGGCATTCTCAATATTTAACTCTGCCCCCCCCCCCCCCCCCCCCCCGCCCCCCAAAAAAACTAAACTCCGAAGCAACCTATTTAATGTAATTTATGCATCCCTTTAATTAAGGGTGAAATTGTTTCAAAAGTGAACTTTTAAAGCAACACTTTAGAGAAGTATTTTCCCTAATATTTGTCCAAATGTACAAAATTTGGATAAAAAGTTCAGTCTGTCATCTAACTGTAATTACATCAAAGTTCTGCTTGTTGTGCAACACCAACTGATTTAAGCTAAGCCTTTTTTTGTATATTGACACGAACTAATGTCACAAATTTCTGTGGGAAATACACTCAAGAAAAGATTATGCTGTCCATCAACAGTGGGACTTTTCACTGAGGACTGTAGGTAATAATATAGTGATTGCCGTTTTGACATTTTAGGAACAGTGTCCATGCAACTCCACCTTTTAACACAGTCTTCAAAAATGTTCTCTCAGGTGTGAGGTTTCGGTCAAGCTTAGGTCATTTCTGCCCTTACTTAAGACTGTATTTTCTGCTTGTACAATACAACTACAAAATATAGGAGATTTTATCCCGGAACATTGATCAAAAATCCTTAATCTGGCTGTAGAGAAATACAATTATTTCTAACACTTTCTAACACAACAAAGCAGTGTTTTTCAACCTTTTTTGAGCCACGGCACACTTTAACCTTAACAAAAATCCCGCGGCACACCAGCATCCAAAAATGTAAAAAAAGGAGAAACTCATAGTCTGTAATGTAATGATCATCAGCCCCTCAGCAATCTCACGTGCATTTTTGTGATAATTGTGGCAGAAAAAGCAGGAAGTTGCAGATGATTTTTCTAAATGATGTAATAAAAGTTAAGTTAGAAGATTTAGAAACTGTTTGATGCGTGTTTGTTGTGGTTTCAAGACGTTTAACAAGGAAATCTCATTGTGCGCTGAGATGCTGTCACCTTAACCCAATGCATCATGGGAGATGTAGTGAACCAGCCACTGAACGCAGACAGACTAGGGTCTCTGAGCTTCATTGTTTTGTTCACTTTTTTCACGGTCTGATACCGGATTCTGTGGAAAGCTACACCACTAAAGACGAGCTTTAGCTGCTATTTTTGTTGAAACTGAGCAACTTTATGAGCAGAATCAGAACAAGGAAGTGAAGACTTTAACCACTTATGCTTGGTCAGACTGATGACGTGTGATTAAGCCTCCAAGAATGATTGGTGGGGCTGGACTTTCCGAAAACAGCTGACGGTACGGCTAAATTGCGATAACGTCATTCTTATCAAAAAGTCTTTAATAGAATCAAATAAACACAAAGAAAAAAGTTTTTTATGATCTTTCATATTCCTAACTATTAAGAGTTTTATCAGGGCCTGTTTGGATGAACAAAGAGCTGATTTCCTGGAGATGGTAAATGTTTCTAGATCAGTTAATGAGGGCAATTTTCCTCTGCACACCTGACCATCTCCCACGGCACACCGGTTGAAAAACACTGATCTAAAGGTGCCATGCTCTGGATTTATTGTTTTGTTTTGCTCCCTTCCGTGGTGACGGCAGACAGACTCCGCAAACTGAGACAGAGCAGCTTCTGAAATCTGTGGTATGTTGTGCATTATCAGTGTTTGAACATCACGCAATCACACAGCCAGTTCTGCCTTCGAGACTTCAAGGGGCGTACATTTTACCTCACTCAGCCACTAGAGAAATAGCAAAATAAGGTGAAAAGTGAGCCGAGAAGGTTATGGAACCCCTACAGATGTAGATGGGAATGTGCTCGCATGAGCACAGTGTGGGAGCGGAATGGCAGGTTGAAGAACAGCAGGTAATTACCACGACTCAGTGCAACTTATCATTTGAGACCATGACGAGAAGGACAAAACACCCACTATGGGCAGTGCAGCCCTAAAGAGGAGTCCTCTTATCTGTTTACTGCTTTGATGTTTGTCTGATGCTGTGGCTAAAGTGGCTAAGTTGAAACTCTGACAAACTGGACGCGATTTAGTACATTTATTTAAGCAAAAATCCAATTTCACAGCATATTACTTGGTTTGAGCTGATTTATAAATATCTACAAAGCCAGATTTTTTTGTGGGGCTGTGCCATTTAATAGACTTTGATAACAACCTCAAAAACTGCAGACCACAAGAGCCTTGCAGTTTAATTATTTCAGAATGAAAGGGGAAGAAAATGTGTGTGCAGACAATAGCCATCCTATAATTAAGCTGAGGCAAGAGGGTAAGTCCTTGGTTCACCATGCGGCAATGCACTATGAGCTATTCAACACAAGAATACCACCCAAAAGATGGGTAAAGGCAGCTTTTAGCCCAGGGGTCGGGAACTTTTTTGGCCGAGAGAGCCATGAACACCACATTTTTTAAATGTAATTTCATGAGAGCCATACAATATTGTAGCGTCCCCTTCCCACACTGAGGCACGGAGACTTGTAAGCCGTAACCAACGCCGTACAACTTGTTCAGCAACTCAACTCAATGATTAGACGTACTCTGCGCTTTGATTTTAACACGCAAAAAATTGTACATCGCACAGGTGTGATCATCCTCTTCCCACACTCATGGTGCTAAAATGAAGTAAACACAACAGGAAAAAATAACTAAGGGTGAAACGGCATAACTGCCAGATGAAAGGACCCGTAGGCAAAAAGAAACACCCGTGCTCAACCCTTTTGACCAAAGCAGGCAAAGGGGAATGATTCCCATAATTCCCTGTGCTGCCTGCTCCGCGAGTAACCCCTGGCTGCAGCCTGTAGAACTCCCACAGCAGACCAAACGTGCGTGTGACTGACACTACAATACAACAAAGTAATATGATATGGCCTGCATGAAAACTGTGGTATTTTCTAAACATAACAATAAACACGAATTATGACATGAGCAACGTCCTCTCTGCGCGCAACACTCTCTGGTCGCTATGAAGACGTTTAAACATGCCTTCAAAAATAAGTGCATGAAAAATCCGACTCAACACAATGCTGAATGGTTCGAGGGAATCTCCAATTGGGATAAATTTGTATTTTAAGTAGGACTCCTGATACTGTCTATTAAATGTAGCTTTCTTTTTTTGGAAGTTGAAGGCTCCTCTTCTGTCTCCTGGCTGGGCCTGTTCCCCTTGGCAAAGAAACTTTCCAAAAACGTTTGTTTTTTATTAATTTTGCTAGTTCTTGGTTTTTATTTTAGCGGTAACCTATCACGAGAATAGCGCCTTGGCCTGCGTCAAGAGTGACATAGACGGATGGAACAGAGAATCGGCCAATTTTTCTAAATAAAACATCTTTCAGATTCAGAAATAAATGAAACGGAAATAATGTAAGTTACTTATTCTTTTTGTGCGGCCCGGTACCAAATGACCCACGAACCGGTACCGTTCCGCGGCCAGGGGGTTGGGGTGTGCTACAATATGTTTAAAACTAAAAATACAAGTGAATGTGCGCATTTTATGCAATTCCAACAATTTTTAAGTACAATAAGTCTGAGGATTCTTTTTAATAACATTGTTACGCTGTCGCTAATAAATGATGAGTATTTCTTAGCATTAATGTGACTTCTGGTGCTGCATGGTTGTGCTGATGGTCTTGTCTGGTTGACAGTGGTCAGTCAGTTTAAGCTTCATCATGCAGGCATTGAGACTTCCATCCGTTAAACGTGATCGTAGGTTGGTCAGAATGTTCTTTAGATGTGAGAAAGACTGCTCACATGCAGACGTGGAGCCAAACATTGTCAATACAGCAAGACTCACGCTGCAGTGTGTGGTATGTGACTAGCAGCATGTTCTAAGTTTTGACAACCAGTGCACAATTCACCTTGCTGCCTGTGCCCACTACCCCTCCCCTTTTCCTGCTGACACATCACGTCCCTGCAGCTTCGCGCTCCTTCCCAAAGATGGGAGCGCGCAGCTGCAGGGACGGCAATTTACACCGATAGTGGCGCAGATTTTTTCTCTCCATGCACCGCTACTACTGTGCGCCCCCCTGGCATCGCATCGCGCCCTAAAAGGACTGGTCTAATGAAAAAAATTAAAGATTTGTCTGCGAGCCAGATGTGGCCATCAAAAGAGCCAGATATGGCTCGCGAGCCATGGGTTCCCAAACCCTGTTTTAGCCAATAAAGATTCTCATTCATATCATGTTTTGCTCTGAAGTTCCTCCTTTTCAATTAAAAGTGTCATCCATAAATTTCCTGTGTTTCTCACCCGCACATAGATACTTTAAATCAAAGTAATGTCTTACCAGAGCAGAACAGCTGAATCCCTTCCAAGGGAAATATTCCAGCACAACTTTAAAACAGCATTAGCTTCTTTGAATCATAAAACTCAAAATATATGGTGGTAAAATGTAATTTTGACTTATTTTTGACTTTAAAGACCTCAAAAAAGGGCAATAACAACATATAGAGTGCTGTTACTGTGACAGGTGCATAAGGCAGAGCAAAAACATCAGGCAAGACATCCAATATTTAAGAGGCAAGAGGCCTCTTGACCCTATTCTGTCCAAGCTTCTCTACCAGTCTATCAGAACATTTATAATAAAGGATAAACAGGGCAAAATCTAAACTAATGGACTCTTTTTGGAAACAAGCCCAACAAGAGGTAAGCACAGAGCCTCTACAGCTGGAAGGAAAACTGAAAAAAAGAACGGAAAGAAAGGAGGAACTCAGGGAAATGCAAATAATAGATCTGCATCTCATTTAGATCGGAGCAAGGGCCTAATGAACTACCTCATCGCTTACCCCCAACCCATTTCCCCATCACCCTGTTGTGTCCCTTTGGCACTGAATAGGGTGACGTAAGGGGCCAAGAGGCCCAGACACACAGGAAGCGCAGTGTAAACACCATGCAGGGACTCTGCCACACCACGCTACGTCTGTATTTCGAGACTAAAGTTGCATGGGAAGAACTGACATACTCAGCGTGCTCATATCCCACATTCAACTGTAGAGTTTATGTAGCAGTTTACTTTATAGAAGAAAACTTGACTGATATGTGAACAGTTTGCATCTAATCACTGTGTGAAATATGTGGATTTGTGAAGAACAGCCTTCCTTCTACTCCACTAAACTAATGGATGAATCTAATGAACACTAATGCTTTGATCGTGGACTGCAAAAGCCCCACATCCCATCACCTGGCAGTGTCTCAACAGAGCCAGCCATTGAAGTGTTGCTCTGCTGAGCCACCACAGTGATCAAAGTCAGTGTTTATCTAAACCAGCAGCAGCTCCTTTGGGATTCTTCATCTGCAACCCAAGCTAACACGTCTAACCTAAATGGATAGCTTAACTAAAGATAGGACAGAGAGTAAGAGAGAGCCTCGCACCAACATTCAAGCTGTTCCTCAGTAACATCAGAGCAACATGAAAAGACTTCTGGGTCACAAGAGATGCTTTCATAACGATGTAACAGAAATGTACTGGTGAAGCCTCTCCTGGCAACCTGCGACAATTCTTTTTATCTAGAACACCCAAAACACTGCAAGAGCCGTTTTGGTTAGAATGGGATGGACACCGTTTGTAATAGTTTTGGGCAGCTAGACCTTTGTAAAATTTGGTTTGCTGTGACCCCGATTCAATGAAACAGTAATGTGATTATGCTAAAAGCCTATTGACCAGAAGAACAATGCTTCACTGAACCAACCAGAGAAACATGGCCAGAGTTTAGAACTGGCACTGATGACTGCCTACTTGTTGCAGCGGCACGATTGCAATCAAACAACTAAATAAGAAGGATTAAGTAATTATACTAAGCATCTCAATTAATTTTAATGCAGGGCACATAGCTAAAGAGCCTTTCTTTTATAGAATACAAAGTCCACCTGAGATCAGAAGCATTACAGCCCAAGAGGAGATTTCAGCTAGCAGCGATTTCCATATTTCCCGTTTTTAAAAGCCTGCCAGAATGTTATTGATCATTTCTAATTTTATATATCCGCATAGATATTTTCAAAAGACTACTAAATTACATTTGGCCAGAGTAGCTATAAAATATATTTACATTTAATAGACAAAGCACTGAGAACGCCTCTTGGACAAGAGACAAAACATCTTCAACTAAAAAAAACTAATCCTTTTTTTTTTTTAAATATGTTCTTGCTATGGAACCATCCTGGATAAGTGAGTACTCACAGACAGAATTTGCAATACAACAGTCCAATGTAAATTGAGGAAAAGAACATCCCAATGTATCTTATATGAAAAACAGCAGAAGCAGCTGAACTGTAAGACTTTTCTAAAAATGTCACTGTGTTTAAACACAGAGACATTTTGTTTCAACAGAGTTTCGTCTACTTTAGATATTGCTCAAAAGACACAATAGTTGGGGTGATTTTGCTTTAAGTCTTTAAATATGAAAGCTGCCGAGGTGGCAGATAGGGCTTTTTTCCAAAATTGTTTCAATCTTTACTTAGAAAATCAAGACAAATTTGTCACAAATCTCTTTTCCTTTAGTTGTATTGTTTTCAGGCAAAAACTGCTCTCACCTTCAGCCAGTTTATATTACTAGTTATGAGAAAAGATTTTTTTCTTTACCAATTAAAATTACTTTTGAATATAAATTTGAAGATAAAAAAATAGGCGGACTGAATCAAGAATAGGGCCGAGGACTTATTAATCCAAATCAAATTGATTTAGTATTTTGGGGCTGATATCCAGCCATTTTGGGGGGCTTTTTAAAACCAGGCTTTAGTATGAATCAAACCCAATTATGAGCTCAGTTTCGGAAGCTGAAAAGGACAGCATATATTTAACTATGACCAAGCAGTAAATGATCAGAGCTTGACTGGTTATAAAGATGAACAGACTGAAAAAGCTGCTATAGCAAATAGATTTAGTAACATATTGGCCAGTTATTCATTCGCAACTTTCCAAATCTACTCACCCGAGAATTTTGGATTATTGGTCAAACATGTCAATACCGTTATTTAGAATGACAGTACCAACAAACCACCATAACATGGGTGAAAACAACTCCCCCTGTCTTTAATGACTCAATAAGTGGGTATGCCCTTTAGGTTAACAGGAACTGTTCTAATCTTAGCAGAGAGGCCTGCTGACTGGAGCTTTCAGACGACCAGGGACCACAGAGGAGTCACATCTGGGATATTTACAGATCCAGTGGAGGAGGCAGGAACACATCTAAATTTCCCTCTACTGCCCTTTCTGGAGCCCACATGCTCCAAAGAGGGACCCTGGCACTACACTGTCATTACCGTCGGGGACAGCAAATGCAGATGCCTTACAATTCTAATTCTGTCAATACTCCTGGGTTCACAGCCCAAACACTTTCCCTGCCAATCAGTTCCTTCAACTAACTTCATATGATTCAGAATCCAAAAATGTGGAAGTTTTCTGAACTCAGATTGTATTTTTTTGGGTACTTTGATAGGACTTGTGATAGATTAGTGTAATGCTGGGTAAAAATCAAATGTGTTAACAAGAAGTAACAATTTTAAACGGACTCCTACGCCGTCTCTGCCATAATGTTCTGGAGCAGTGATTAAATCATTATTTGTGGATAGAGGAAAACTGTTCATCTATCCATAGCAATTTATCTGTATCGACCGATAACTGCATAAAAGTTGGTGTTGACAGATGTGAAAATGTCCCTGATAAGTTTCTCCAATACAGTTGGGTTTAAACTATATTTCATGATGTTTGTGAATGCACCACTAGCATGAAATGAATTTCAACATCCTAGCAGTTGCTTCATATAATATAAAGAAAGACATTTTCACTAGATCACAACCATTTAGGGGTGTGGGGAAAAAACTATTTGGCGATGTATTGCAATTTTTTTGGGCGATATTTGTATCAATTTGAAATGCTGTCAGACCGATATTTATTTAATTTTTTATGAGCGCCCATCAGCGTCTGACTCTTGTTTTCCACTTAAACCCCCGACCGCTAGTTGGCAGCATAGCACACTGAACTTCTTTGAGCACCAGAAAGAACCAGCTTGTTTTGTTGTTATGAGACATGCACTACATAGTTTTTACTTGGGATGGGTACCGAGCAAAAACTCTGTGCCATGTTGCTGCCAGTGTCATATAAAGACGCAGATTGCTGTGCTTTGTAGAAAGCTTAGATAAGAACGATTGAAGCAGTACAGCTGAATGGTGAATTAGCCAAAATGCTATCAGCAAAGCGGGCCAAAGTTCTGCAGAACCTCACACCAATAGATTCTTATTAAGCAACCTGATGAATCAATGATGTGTGCAATGCTTTGAAAAAAAGCCAATGTTGTGGCGATGATTTACTTCCCCGTGTGATAAAAACGGAGCGGCAACTGAAGCGCAGACTGTCATGTAAGCAAAGCATCTTAGCCACATTAAAGCGTTCTCCTTCACCCTGTAATGCTGCCTCATCACTCTTAGTGTTTCTGGAAAGAATTGGTGTTTTTATTTTTTCCTTTATTTTTAAAAGTACTGGAGAAGCTACATTTAGAAATGTTTGAAATAAACAGAATCATAATTTTAGAACCTTATTGTTTAATGCACAACCATTCCATTTTTTTTTCTTTTACTGAAAAAAGAAAAAGTTGTAAAAATCGGACATTGACTGTTCCCTTTAAGAACAAATATATTAAAGTTACCAAAATAAAAGCACTATGAATTTGCTTGGGCAAAAGCATGTTGTATATGAGATACAGTTAGCCTAACATTGTGATCATTAAATAAAATAAATATTACCATTTTATTTAAATGAAAGGTGCATTAATACTCTGGTAGAGTCGTAATCTAAAAAAAATAAATAATTTTTTTTCTGGTACAATTTCGCGTTATGTATCGTATCGTGGAACACATATTGCGATACATAATTGTATCGCCAGACTTTCCAATACACACCCCTTCAAAATTTTGCTTTATTTTTAGATCTAATTATCTGAAATTTGTCTGGTTATTCTTTTGCAGCTTCCAATATGTCAAGTTCTGCCAGCAAAGAGAAAGAGCCAAGGCGAAACCCCAGAGTTCTGTACAGTAAATACAGATCGTTCAAAATGGTTACCAAGCACCAAAACCACGAACTGGATCCAAGCGTTTGATAGGTGGAGTTGTTGGACAGTGAACGGCTATGTAAAGAAAAAAAAAAGCTTCTTTTTAAAAGCTTTTTATAGATGTATAACAAGATTTCTGCTGCTGTTTTTATGTGGTTTTATAATCTGTTTTTTTCCCTATGAGGTTCTCCACTATTTATGTTGTGTCAGTTTCATAAAAGGCAAATGGATATAATTATTATTATTAATTCTTTTAAGTTTATGTACTGCACCATCTCTGACGTCATCCATAGGGTTTTGAATAGAAGTAGTTTATCCGGATCTGCATTGTCTTCTTTTGTTGTTTTTCCTCCTACGAGCCCACTTGGTCTTTTATTTGCTTATTTTGCTGTCTGTATCTTTCTGTCACCAGTTTTAGTTTTGAGGGCACCTTTTGGAAATCCAAGTTCTGAGCTTTTTAGACCGAAACGGGAAAGAAAAAACTTCTATCCCCCAATTCAGACTAAGATTTTGGTAAAACATTGCAATAAAACCTTTTGTTTTAGTAGGAAACAAAATTCATCTCAATATAAAATAATAATAGGTTACATTTATATTTCAGTAATTCTTAAGTCTAGTTAGAGTTTCAAAAACCACAGTATTAATGTGTCACTGCCAAAACCAGTACAGTACATTCAAGGACAGGGTTAAACACTACTGTCTTCATGCAGCTATGTACATGTGAGTGATAGGTTGCTGTTCATTTGGCATCTCTCTGCACACCTCATCCATGACTGAGTTTCAAAGACAAATGTGCTGAATGTGAGCTTTGAATCCATTTTGCAAATGTGGGAACGGAGACGCCTCCCTTATATAAACATGACTGTTCCTGTAGCTTAAGAGAAACAATTGATTACTCTGCAGGACAAAAGACCCGTTTATGCAGGTCAGTTTGCAATTTTGTTCACATGAGGAATAACTGCAGACTCCTCTGGAATGTTTATTTTGTCAGTCTAATTGTGGTGTTTAGCTGCTTTTGCTGCATTAAATGATTATTTAAATGCAGATCCATCATGAGTTGGCATTCCTTCACCAAATTCACCTCTCAGAAATGCCATATTTTTACTTCAACACATTAAGAATTTGGTTTTTTTTTGTCTTTCAGGACATTTTCAGGTAAAAACGTATTGGATCTGAAATACTGTAAGCTCAAGGACAGCTAATGGCAAACTGTCAGATCATCCTAAGTTGTGCCACAATATACTTGAATTCAAAATATCTTAATGATATCTGTGTTTACTTTTCTCACGACAAACATTGGGTGCTGTAGGAACAGTAAGAAATCCCTTCTTTCATGTGTATTTAATATATTCCTCTGATCACGGAGATCTGAGGAATTCTGACACAGAAGTTCTGCTTTTACTTCAAACCTAAGCCTCCTCAACTTTTTGCTTTGCATTTTTGCACAGTTTACCCCGTAAACATCAGCTGGAGCAGACAACTACTAGAATGACATGCCCATTTCAAATGAATGTCATCAGCAGCCAGACGTTTTTACTTTTTAAATCTTGGTTAAAGCCAAAAAGCCGTCAACTTTGCCGATCTGGAGTAAAGAGTTTCAAAAAAGAAATGTTAAATTGTCAATTTACTCTTCATGTTGCTTCCAAACTGAGCCATTGTTGCACATTTTTTCATGCTGAAAAGCTGACTGATCCAACACACTGCAGCCTTGACAGGCAAAGCTGCTGAATTCACTCCCATTTCAAAACAGACAAGGATTACACAGTAAGAGCTCCTTCCCTGCCTGTTTGCCGTGGTTCTTTACCCTGATTAAGAGCTGAGTAGGTGGTCTGCCATTTATTGCGTAAAAAATGAAATTTACAAAATGGTGCAATATGCATAAAACTGAAAACTTCACTTTACCTCACACAAACTTAATCAAGATTAAATTCTAAACAGGCTGCTTTTCGAATGCCTGTAATTAAAAAGCATGAACATCAGATCAGAAAAAAGACAGAGATTTACGTATTCTAAAAGCTCTGAAGGGATGAATCAAACTTCCACTCTAAGGATAAATCTTTTAACAGGAACGATAAAAAGACAAAAAGGATTGTTCCCAACAATCCTGGAGCTTTGAGGTGTTCTTCAAATATGTCTTTCAATGTCTTTAATGTTTTACTTTAGGAAAGCCGTAAAGTAGACTGAGACAGTGCATTATGTGAGAAATTCATTCATGCTGACATCGCTTTGACAAAAGGACATCGACTCACTCGAAATGCCTTAGATGCATCAACACGAATGCTATTTATAACTTTTGAATAGATATCAAACTACAGTTCGAGATTCCAACAAAAAGGGTGGAACACCACCAAACTCTTCCTTGATGTGGAGCCAAAACAAGCTGTCCCACCCCCATGAACCCCACAGTCAGCAGGAAGTTTGTTGCAGTCAGAAAGACGAGGCTGTATTGTTTGTCCATTTCCACTTCCAGGAACAGGCAGCATATATCAATATGTGCTTTAATGTGGCGATTCCAAAAATTGGAATAGAAACATCCTTGCACGAATGACTTCACGTCCAGTTAGAAGAAGCTGGAACATTTCAGTGAGTCTGAGTGAGAAATCCTTCACTTGGCCTTGAACTATTCACAGTGAGTGATGTCAAATATAAATCTGCAGCCAAGCTGAAGCAGGCTAACAAGTATCCTAGACTAATTTTATAGTTAGAAAATGGTGTCATTCAAGGCTGCACCATATGAGAAAAACTTGCAAAGTGTGATATTAGTGATCAATATTGTGATGACGATATTCATTTCATGCATGACTTGTGATACATGAGCAAATAAGAAAAAACGTGTCATTTCTATTTCACTGCAACAATTTATTTAAATAAAAGTCAACATAATATACTGCAAGTTATCACAATAGGAGACAGTTAAGAACTTTTATATCAGAGGAACGCCAAAGAACAATTTTCTACCGTTCTGGTAGTTCTGGCCAAGACTAATAAGGACAACAATTAAAGACCCGCCTCAATGATAATCGTGTTTTTTGGTGTTTTTAACTTTCTTTTACTGCATTTTTCTCACAGTGGAGGGTAGGCCTGCACAATATACCGCAAATTTATCGTTATCGCAATATCCAGCTCTGCAATATCGATATCACAAAGGATGGCAAAAATTGCAATAAATCGTAAACCGTAAATGTGTTAAAACAATCTTATGGCAGCTTGAGGCATTTAACAAATCAACTAAATCCCTTTATGCATTTCCAATCGGATGGACGCCTTCACGTTGTTGACCAATCAGGTGGAGGCCTATTATGTTAAATGTTCGTCACCTATGTCGACGAGGGTCATTTGGAGTATAAATTTTAAACTGTTGCAATGAAATCAGAATGATGTTTTTGGTTATTTTGATATTTGTTTATATACCGCAAATTATATCGTTATCGAAATATTAATCTCTAATATCGCATATCGCAAGTTTTCCTCATATCGTGCAGCCTTAATGGAGGGCATATAAAAAGAAAATTAAGCTTAAAATTGGGTTCTGAGTATGTATTTATTCAAATTGTTGTGAATCAGGAGCAGACAAAAAAATGCCATTAGAAAAAGAGAATATTTGTTACTTAGAAAATACAATGGGTGAGTTAAAAGCTTCCTGCTTGTAGACTACATCCATACATCTTCGTTTTCCACATTCAAACTTGCTCTAAACATTATGTCAAGACAGCTCCAATACTTCTTGCCATTTTAGTTGCACCCGAAAAGTTATGTTGGGGTTGTGAGGGGTTATAAGCTAGCAGGAAAGTGTGTAAGCAAATTGATGATGGGAAGAGGAGGTACCCTAAAACGCCACGCGTAAAAGCGTCTTTTTTTTTAAAACCGCCTCGGGTTCGTTTTTTTGGTTTGACGCACCGCGTCAAAAACTATAGAACCAATGAGAATGGCGCTTTTGCACACGTGTCTGGAGCTTCCGAAGTTACAGTAAAACACAACTTGGGGGCGCTCAAACACAAAACTGTCTTGCTGAGCACACATACGTAACGTTGAAGAAGATATACGCCAAGTAGCGTCTACACTGCCGCGAAGAAATAAGACGGACATTCTAAAATTTCCCCGAAAACACTCATGATATATTTTCAGCTCTTGTACCAGTCGATAAAACTCACCATGTTCTTCTCTTCTCGTAACTATGGGATGTACCCAAAATCAGCGTCTTTCATCTTTCAAGAGAACAATAAATTCTTCATCGCTGGAACTGGAGCTGGAGCTACTGGTGCTTGAAATATTCATGTTTTCTTTGTATGATTCTGACAAGTGCGTAAATACTTGCTCTCTTCTTCTGAGTGAAAAGCGAGTTTAAGAAGCGTAAAGTTGCGCTACGCCACCTTGTATACAGGGGTATTTCTGTTTTACATTAAGCGCCATGTAATGTCAGGGAATAAATTTGCATGTTCGCTCGGCTCATTGTCAGCAAAACTCGCTTGGGTGTGAACACAAAAACGTGTTGAAAAGCGCTGGCGAATAACGGCTGGCGGATAGTCTTCCCGGTGAGTACGGCCTTTTACTCCGCACCAACGGTTCTGCCCATGACTCAGAAGTGAATTTCTAATGAACTTGTGCCGCTTTGCAGGAACTACGTGCTAGAACACAACACAAGTTTTTGATTTACCTTAAAATTGGCATAATTATAATTAAAAGACCACGTGAAATGCTTTTAGGATAGATCAAAAGGTGATTGGCTTGGGATTTTAAAGACATAATGGCTTCTCTTTTTATCAATTAACATTTAAGGTAAAATTTTGGATTTATTGTGCATGCAATCTATTGGTATCGCGTTATCCCTACCATGGCAAAGGTGGATAAAGGTGGAGAGGATTTCATGTAATCCATGGACACCAGTGAAGATCACATATCATTGAAAAAAGGTTCAGCGCACTGTCTTGTGGGGTCTAAATGACCCCACTCTCAAGGTTAAAGTGCCTTGGATAGCAAAAGGGTTACATGTGCTAAGACAATCTTATGGCTGCTTGAATTATTTAAAAAATCAAACAAATCCTTTTATGCATTTGACCAGAATGGGATGGACGCTCATGTATCGCAAGTTATATGGTCATGCAATATCAATCACTAATATCGCATCCTCATATTCTCATTTGGTGCAGCTCTAGTCTCAGTGTGGTTTTTGTAGGTTTCAGGGGTTTGGATGGGCACCTCTGCACCAGCATCCTCTCTGCCAGAGCTCAACTGCAGAGGAGATAACAGGGGTTGCCAGCCTGCCTGGAAGTGCATCCATCGTGTTAGTAGTGAGCTAAACATAACATAAGGAGGGGGATGGGGGGGTGAGACTAGTGAGATTACCTCATCTCGCTCAAATTGTTAATATAACCATGATGGCTGAGCACCACATACAAGAAATGGCTCCCTTTTTTTTAAGGAGCTAGCCATCTGCAGTCATGTGATGATCGCTTCGTCGATGAGGTTTAGTCACCAATCAACAAATCTGCTCAAAACAGTTGCGTTTAAACTTGCAGGAATGTGCCGGCTTCATAATTTATGGAGCATCTATCCGCACCTCCCAAATGGATCGCATTCATAATTGATCCCATTTCTTCCGAGCCGTGCGGGGCAGAGACAACTCTGCTGGCGCCCTAAAAAATACATTTTATTTTTTAACAACTGAACCGATTCCATTTCAGCAATAGAGACTTACGTGTTGCTACTGCTGGCAGAGTGTTTTCCTCCATTCTGGCGGCAGCTCCCTCTTTTTCTGTCCTTTTGTTCACTCAAACGTGGGAGTTTCGGCTCTTCCTCTCCAGAACTGCTCTCATTCCTCGCTCAGAACGTGGGGGGAAAACTTGGTCGCCTCGCACAGTTGTATTGTTTGTTTTTTTCTGGTCAGGAAATCCTCCGAGAGGCTCAGAATCCAAATAGAACTAAATATGTCAATAAATGGAGCCTCGATCAAAAAGAATTTTAAAAATAAAGAAAGGAGGTCCAAAAATAAGCAGTACCAAAAGGCTAAATGTGGAGGCGGATGAGGGAGGAACGGAGTTTCTCACTCCACGACACACCACAGCTGATGAAGCGGCTCGTGCGGATGACTCCACTGGTCTTCTAGTTGGACTGTACCATTATGAATGCGGGGGGGTTATAGTTTATTAATGACAAAGTTTGTTGCATATAAACACAACCTTTTGTTATAAACACAAGGATAGTATACATTTACATTTAAATTACTTATAAGGTAGCATTCAAATGTCAGGTTTTTGTGAAGAACGAAGCATTTGAATGTGAGGAAACACATTGTCACCCAGTAGTTCCAGTTGTTTATAGATCCACAACAACTTCCAACTTTTCCCTGTTCAATATTAATTCAATACAAACATTGAAAAATATCAGTTTTTATTGTGTAACATACATATTTTTTAAATCACATTAATTTAATTATTATTATTTTTAATGGTTTTTATATGAAGAATGGGAAAGTCAAAACGTTAATTTCTTACTTTGTTTAATTTGGTTTAAAACAACTGCATTGGTCTGTAAGATCAATTTGTCTAAGTACAAATAGTGGAATGGGATAACAAAGCTAAAATAATAAGAAAAAAGCTTAAATCTCCTAAACCTGAGTCAACTCTATTATATTTTTTAATAATTTAGAGGGATTTAAAGTATATACTTTTCAAATCTTTTGAACTTTGTAGATAAATATTCTAAATCCATGCATTTGTGTAATAACATTTGTTGACAATTGTTGGTTTATAATACAGAATTTGAAGGTGAGGACAGTTTTCTCAGAGACCACAGGCTCAGATGAATCAGGATTTTCCAGGATCAACAAATTTTCTAATAAATTTAAAGTCAGTTTATTTTTAACATTTAGTTTGTTTTTGCAACTCCATTTTTTATTAGATTTTTTTTAGACTCGAGGATAAACCATATTTGATGCATTCTCTCAGTCATTCTCTTCAGACTCAGATTGTAATTCAGCATAAGGGATTTTTTTGAGATGTGGGTGTACTCAATAGATACTAGAGCTCCGGCACGTCTTCTCAGTTACCACCTGTAGATATCCCGGAGCATCTGCTGGGGTGGGGGCTGGGCCAGAGGCTGCTTGGCACGCTTGAGAGGGGACACCCTGTCTAAAAGGACCCAAGTGGGGTTCTTTTGTGCAGCTGCTGAGTGGCGTTCATGCAAACCCCCACAAGCCACCTGTCATTGCAACTGGAAAGTGGGGGTGTTGTATGCAGTGGGGGTTGATTTTTGTAAAAATAAAAAAACATGTGTTTTTACATTTTATTTTACCATTAAGAGAAACATCTTTGAAATGCCTTCCCTGAAGTCTGCCAAAATTTGAAATCACTTTGCTCCCACTGGCCTTGATGGGTTAATTATATTGCTTAGTCAAACGATTTTGATAAAGATCCCATTTCCCCTAATATCATTACCATTCATGTGATAAAATACAATGTGATCACACACTAGGAGTGGTAGTCTATTTCTTGATAGCAAGACATTTTCTCATCAAAGTTCTGCTTTTTTTGAAGTCATGCAAGAATTAAAAGATCAACCGACACTTCATAATAAAAGAACAATTTTTGTGTTTTTTTTAATCTCCTTTAGAACGTGAGACTTGGTAAACACTCTGATTTACACATTTTAAATAAATCACTTGTTTTCAATCTCCTTTTTGTCAAAGTCATTCACATTATGCTGTTACAGGCTATAGCAGCAAATCTATAAAAAAAAAAACAAATACAGACGATAAAAGAAAATGAAAAAATAGTACAACAATATTAAAAAAAAAACAACAACATATTTTTAAATGCTACTGTAGATTCGAAAACCCCAAATGAATGTAATAGTATACTCCTTTTAACTCCGACTTGGACTTTATTTACTTTTGTAACTTAACAACAGTACTACCAGCTTCTTATTTTAGTAAAACTACACAACAGGACCATTTGATTTACAATTTAACAGGTAGAAGAAGAAAAAAATATTATGATATTCTTAAATCACACATCTTTGAAAATGATTTGTTTTTAAGAGCACAAAGAATCCAACTTTGCAAACACAATAGTTTTGCACAATCTCCAAACCCAACTGTAGCCCTGATGGTTTGGCCAGGAGTTGGGTGTAAACATCAAACAAGAGTAAATAAAAGCATAACTCAGTGTTGTAAAGCATGCTTCTATAACTTATTACTGTGTTAATGAGCCATCCAAAGTAAACTGTGGGGAAAAACTCCCAGAAGTAACATAATCGACAGCTTTTGAGATATACTGCAATATTACTTAACTTGAGAAGGTTGTGCAGATGGAAAATGTTGCCATTACTCTACTGTTCTTTTCCATTGTGTTATCAATTGAGTTCAAACCATATGGCCTATGGTGAAAACTCATAGAGTAGCACTCAAGCAGCCTGAGTGCACACACACAGGAAGCGAAGAACACCCTTGTCCTTTATCCTTCATCTTGAAGCTGCAGCTGCATTCCTCTCTTAACACAAAGAGGACCCCCATACTCCTCAAACACAATCACACACAGATATCCCATTAAACTGCCTTTGATCACAATGAGGAGCTTATTAACTCAGAGTCTTATTTAGATAAAACACCAGGAGTAGAATGAAGTCAAACAGAGCTGGCATGATTGTGTCAGTATTTAAAAGCAAAATTCTCTTTTACTGAAAATGATGCAGTAAAAGAGAATATTAAAAGAAATATTTGGGGGACAATTAGAGATTCTGTTGGACAAATCAAATCACTGATTGAATCAGATGTACCAAATTTCTTTTTCTTTTGGGGGAACAATACTGCACTGGTGTAGCAGCATCCAACTTTAATGCCTTTCATTGATACTTGTAAGCCAAAGTGCACTAAAACAAAAGTAGTGAGTAGTCAGAAGGAACCAAAGCACAAACTACAGCTTCTTCTTGAAGCTATGAATCCGAATTAAGATGCAATTTGCAAATACATTTTTAGGAAATATTTAGCAATAAATGCACAAAGGAAAACATGGTTTGAATGCCGTGCAAAAGATTTCCTTTAATACATGTTCTACAGCCATTCGATTCGCCATCAGAATATATTTCAGGCTTTCAGTCAAAAAGACATTAACTTTAACACAAATATGTCAAAAAAAGTATTTTGACATAGTTTTGTCCAATGCAAATGCTGTAAAAGATGTGCAGAACTCAAATCAAGCAACCATCATTGGATTTGCACGGTTCAGAGTCAAATCCAGATAACTGTTGTCAGATCTGAGCAATGTTTGGATCAGTTTGGCCTGAAAGTTGCAATAATTCAGTCTAAAAAGATGCAAAAACGTTATGCTGCAGTTCAGTATAATATCATTAGGCTTTATCCACAGAGGATCAAAATATTTGTGCGAAATGGCATTGCCAGTGATTGCAACATATGTACAGCTTCTCTTTTTAACATAAATCAGAGCAGAGTAAAGCAGTACATTTAAAAAAAAACACTTTCAGACAACATTTTATTCTGGTTTCATGTACTACTTCTATTTCCCATGTTCAATGGAATAGAGCCACTCCATCCACTGCCCCCTTTACCAGCCAGTCTGGAGGTCACCTTCCATGAATGGCAAGGGTAACCCTTATCCTAGTAATAAAAAAAACAATGGCAGGAATGTTCAGAATGTCCCTAGAGAGCACTGACCAAGCCCATGGTATATACTACTGACTACACAATATTTGCTCTAGACAAACGTGGCATTTTTTAAAACAGGAGCAAGCAGGACATCACAAGGATGACCATGATCCACAATCATGGATTCTGTTGGAAAACCTGTTTTCACTTGCTTCATGCTCTGAAACCACAATGTATGGATCTGTAAATAGAAATGCTTTATTAATGACACACTTTTGTTTTTCTTTGCTGAGTATTGAAAGATGGTAAATTAGTAAAAATAAAGTCCTTTTTTTTTTTTTTTTTACATGTTTAGATCTGCTCATTAGCATAGATTTAACTCAAGTGCTTGTTGTGATTTACACAAAATATTCCCAGTGTCTGAAGTTTCAATTTAGCTAAGGAACCTTTGCTCATCTGTCAAAGCCAGACCTGGAGATACTTATTCATGCATTTGTCTCCAGTAGGTTAGACTACTGTAACGGCCTGCTCACCGGCCTCTCCAAACGAGCTGTAAAACAGCTTCAGTACATCCAGAATGCTGCTGCTCGAGTCCTGACCAGAACCAGGAAGTGTGATCACATTAGTCCTGTGCTCAGGTCTTTGCACTGGCTCCCTGTACCTGAAAGAATAGACTTCAAAGCAGCTCTGCTTGTGTACAAGTCTCTCCATGGCCGCGCACCAAAGTACATCTCTGACATGTTAGTGCCATATGAACCATCTCGTACTCTGAGGACCTCAGGGACTAGCCTCCTGTTGATTCCCAGAGTTAGAACTAAACAAAGGGAATCAGCGTTTAAATATTTTGCAGCTAAAATCTGGAACAGCCTCCCTGAAGTCGTAAGACAGCCCTCTTCTGTGTTCATGTTCAAATCTAGACTTAAAACATTTCTGTTTAGCCGTGTATATGACTGAAAGGTCCTATCTGCACTTTTCTTTCCTTTCCTTCCTTTAATTTTAAATACATTTTCAAATTTTTTTCTTTTCTTTTAAAGTAAATATTACGTTGATTATTTCTGTGATGTATTGTGATTTTAATGCATTTTTCTGTTTTGTGAAGCACCTTGAATTACTATGTGTACGAATTGTGCTATACAAATAAACTTGCCTTGCCTTACCTTGCATATCACCATTGTCCTCATTACTCAAATTACCCATTTACAGTCTTGTTTTTTTCATCAATGTCAACTTGAAGTCAGCTCTAGGATGAGGATATCCTCTGTTGATAATGTTCAAGGTTAACACTGCTCACACTGAAGCATAATAATGGGGATACCACCGCGGCGGATGTGCTATATGTCACTGTATATCACTGCAACACTCAGCGCCAAAGCAGGACTTTAATAAAGCCAAGAGTTTTAAGGGGCAAAGGGAAAGATCAGTCATCCCTTCTTTTCACTTTACCTTCCCCTAAACCCCTTAAAAGAAGATTTTATTGTCTTGTTTATAACTTTATATTTTTTATTCAACTTCATTTTAAAGTGCTCTGATGATGCATGCAGTTGAGAAAGCTGAGCATTGCTAGTAGACATTGCAGGTCTGAGACCATTTTTTCCTGACCTCTCCAGCAACAGGTTGCATAACCAAAGGCTGACTTTGCTGCCCTCAACAAGATTCCACTGTAGTCGCTCTCAAACAGCAGAGAGTCTCGCACATCATGACGTAACTGTCTGAAATGTGCTATGAGTCAGAAACAGGGCCAAAAACACGTGGAACTGGATCCTCTATGCTTTCTCCCCCCCTGGGCCTCTCGCCATTCTTCTTTTTCTCATCTCTTTCTCCCTCACACCCAGCCTCCCCACCTCCCTTCTGCTCCAGCGCACTCTCTGTTTATGAGTGCGCGAATCCCTTAATGTCAGAACCGCTAGTCTACTACCAATCGCACAACTGCCTTAATAAAAGAGCTTTCTCCCTCCTCAAGCGTTTATTTCCATGGCAACCCAAGATGACAAGAGCAGGAAAATAACAGAGGCAGGAAAGAGATGGAATGAGTGGTTGAGACTGCCTTCATCCTGACCTCTGGTTGCATTTGGAAAACTTTGAACACGTAAGACTGAGCCTCAGTGTTCAGTCAGGAGAGAGCTACCAGGAAAAGTAGCTTTTATTCAAAAAGCCAGAGCCTGCGGCGAGAGGGGAGACAATATTTGAAAAAAAAAAAAAACTTAAAGTAGAACTAATATGAATCTTGGAACAATGATAATATTTTACTTTGGACATTCATTGAAAAGAAAAATAGGACAACACAAAAATATTGACAAGAAATATCCGAAAGGGAATGAAAAGAAGTAAAAGCCGTAAATCGAATTGTGCCATTGATGGAAGAGTCCAACTATTGTGTCTTGAACTCCAGCTGTTAAAGAATGTGCTATTCTCCCCAAACCACTGTTTAACAGTTTCACCCTGATGAATTCTGACATTTTCTTGGACCGCATCCACAATGGAAGGTTGGCACACCAGGACATGGTCATCTACCATTTTGAGCTGATTTTGCCGGCCTAACTTGCTGCCAGCAAATACATATTTATCACATGAACTCTTTTCTAATTGGCTCTAAGCCCTTTTGTTCGGTGGAGAACAGTGGGGCTTTTTTTTATTACCAAGAAAAACAAACACTAAATGAAATATCTAAACAATATGCATTCACTAAAATAAAATAAAATATATATATATATACATATAATTTTGTACAGAGGACATCTTCTTTTATGAAAGATAAATCAATTCCAGTTGACTGTTTCTTGCCTACTTTGAAAGAATAAATAAATCAATTTTTGGGGGAATAAAAAAGTACATTTTTTGCTGTCAGCGGAAAGGTCCAAAGGTCCCAGGATCATCCCAGTGCTCATTGATTCAGCGTCACATGAGCGAGTGGCTTTGAGGGGGGATACACAACAGAGATTAACAATGGGTGAAAGGTCTTGAGGTCGCTCCCCTGGAGAGCTTTGCAACACACACTCTCACACAAACACACAGATGCTTTTACACACGCAATCCAACACACAATTAATCCGTGTTTTTAGTCCCCGGACCACAGCGAGGCTTAATTGCAGACAGAAGTGGTGAAAAATGTCTCTCCAGATGAGGCTGACACACAAAGAGCAGCTGTCTTCCTCTCCTCTGGCAGGAATGTGTTTAAAGTGCTCTAAACTGCAGCCGCAGCTCCTTACTGTTCCTTCTGAAGCATAGTGGAGTGACAGAGATAAAACTACTGCATTCCAGTCATTTGCATGTAAAACAGTTTCCACCTCCCTCTGTCAGTCATAAAGATAATATTCACATTACATTGAAGGCTATTTGAAGAGTCCAGGTCACTCAGGCACTAACTTTGGCTGCATTTTGCCAAAGTTCAGGAATCACATTTGTGATTCAATAGTTCATCATCCAAACTTTTAACTCTTTCGTGTGCCATCAAGAGTTCAAGGTGTGGTAAGGTGTGGCAATCATGACAAGACTCATGACTCATAACAGAAGTTTACTGTAAGAGAAGCAATTTAAAGCAAGCTCATGAACAGCCCTGTGCATGCTGCAAGTGCAACTTTTCACGCAGGAGCGCCTGCAGACATCCTGCAGACTTCATATCAGGAAGAACGGCAGGGTCTGCTGCAAAAGATAAGTCACAAGGCAGCACTTTCATTCAAGATTTGCATTTTGCAACAGTTGAAGATTGCAGGGACCTTCTGCAAACCTGAACTGCAAGTGCACCTGTGCCGTGGGAGGATGCAAAATTAATAAATAAATAAAAAAAGGGGGCACATTTTGTAATCCTTGAGGTTTTGGGTCGTTAGGTGTTGGCCTTAATCCGACCAAGAGACCACCACAATCCCATAACTCCACCTCCAGACTGAGCTGACATAAGGGATGTTTGGACCAGATGAGGAAGAGCACAAAGGCAGTAGATACTAAAAAAGTGTAAGATAAGCTAAACTCTACAGAGGGGATAAAAAGGAACATTTTGTTGGATATGTGAAGGAGACAACACTCAAGTTACACACAACAATGAGAAACGGCATTAGTTGAGTGAAATTTGAATAGTGTAAATGCTTCTCCTCTGCAAGTGAGACTGTTGTAATGCAGCTGAGTATTTAAAGCTATAATTTCAGCTCAAGGGGGTGAACTCATTCAACCATCTGTGATAAGAAATGACCCTAAGGGGACAAGAAATGAACCTAAAGGGACAGCTGCTGCAAGACTTAAAGAGTCTCTACTGGATTGCCCACTGCTCAGCATCAAAATTACCTAGAAGACATCTGAAACACTCGAAAAGTAAACATTCTTTCATTGAAACTAGTTTAAGGTCCCAAATGTCAACACAAATATGAAGTACTTTTAAAATGACAAGAAATCTATGAAGAAAAGAAAGCAGAGGACAGAGGTGAAGGGATACCATGAACGTTTGTCTGATAACATCTAAGTACTCCATCTCCTACTGACTTGATTGAAGGGAACAAGGCAAAGATGCTGAACTTTATTGGGCCACATTCACACTTCCACAGCTTCATTGATCAAGGGAGGAAAATCATGAGGTAAGAGAGAACTGTTTTCTTTAACCTTGTGATGCTGGGAAGGATAAAGCCCATCATAAATCAGGCTAAATTACTATAGCAAACCTCTGATGAATGCAAATTTAACACCAATTTTGTAGAGCTTTGTACATCCCATGCAATCATGTGAGAAGTGCAAACTTTTTTACACAGCTAACAATTTATCTCAAGTGATCCTGAGTTGGTCCCCTTTTCCCCTCCTTGACTCATCTTAACAACATTTAACATTAGATGAATTTACAACCTCCTGACCCAGATCAATAGATTCTCAGCCACTTGTGTCTGATACATTAGTCTTACAAAAACAAGCTGTAAAGTACTTTCTTTGTGAGCGGTAAAATGATTAAATTTCAAACAAGAAGGTCCCTATATGTCTGGAAGCAACACATAAAAATATTTTCTGTTAATAACACTGAAGAGATTTTATTTTTGAATGAGCATTATCCCTTCTGTTAAAGTCAGCATCTCAACAAAGTTTATAAAGCCACACTATTGTGCAGCCTTCCGGTCAAAACCACAACTAATAGGAGCACAATGCAGTATTGACACACTATAAAAAGTACATGATCTCTGCTTTCAGGACAGATTCGAAACATTGTTTTAATTAATTTTCATTGGTTAAAACAATAACACTAAAAATCAGGCATCATGAAATGTCAATCAATTGTTACTGTCCTCATACAGACATGTGGAGTACCCCAAGACAAAAATACACTGGTGTTTCTATGAAGATTTCAACATTTGGAAAACACAAGACACGTGTAATATAACTACTTTTAACGCTTATCCCTCATCCGTCAGCTTTTCCGGAAAAAAACATTTCAGTAAAAAAACCTTCATACAGATAATAAATGAAATATTTCCTCTATATTGTGCAAATATACCTGAACAGGATATGTGATAGAAATTAGTCTTCTTTATTTTCCCTTGAAAGAAAGTGGCATGTATTTAAAAGTATTCTTAATAAGTTAGATCCTTAGTTTTCTGTGGAGCACAGTGAACAGCATCACTAATAGATATCTATAAATAATCATTTGGATGTTGGCCAGCAATGAAAACATTATATCCAAATGATTTAAAATAACAAAAGACATAAAACCAGAGTCCTTTTTTTATACCTAACACTGCCTATTAAAAAAAAACATTTTAATGCATTAATACAACTAAAAATTGTTGCTAAAAAGTTGTTTTAGTAAATTATTTAACAATAATGTTAAAAGCAACAGATTATTTACAGTTCATTTATAAATGAACAAAGATGACAATTTTTGCTATATTAGGTGGTAGTTAAGTTTGTGCGGAGACACAGTGTGTCCAAATACAACAGCCCTGAGAACTTAATTAAAAAAAAAACTCTGATTATATTTTAGAGAAAAACAAAAATCGGGAGATTTTCTAAAAAAAAAAAACATTCACAGTTAAACAAAGCAACCAAAGCCCATTTTGCTTTTCACCAACTCTAGGAAATGTTAGCAGCTTTCTTGTCATGCTCCTCCTGACCAACGGGTCACATCCTCCAGTGATCTAATCAGGAGCGATCACAGAAGAGTGTCCTCGCACATCTCGTTGTGAGTGCTAAGATGAGTCTTCCGGTGGGCTGTGATAGCAGCCCATAGTCGGCACAGCATGCCGCCTCTGGAACACATGGTTGAAATGTAGAAACATTTCTATACATTCTTTGGCTGCAAAGCAACTTGAACCGATGATGAGGCAACTTTGGCACTCCCAGCAGCTCACCTTAATCCACAGTAACCCAGGTCCTCCCTGCAGGCCATGAACAGAAGACAGTCCAAGGTGAACTCATGAGCCAGCAACTATAAAAAGAAAAGGGTGAGTTTCTCCAACCAGCTTGGATGACATTACAGATAATCAGTCAAAGTAACCTTATCAATAGTGTCTTGATCCACTTGGATGGATTTCAGCCAGCGGACCAAAGCCTTTGTTTCTGGCTTGGAGTTCTTGCGTGAGGCCAGCTCCTTATCTAGAACGTAGAAATCTTGCAACCATGAGGATCCCACTGACATCCAGGAAGGGTTTAGTGGTGTTACAGGTACTCATAACTGAAACATTGGTTATGTTTGCACAGTTTCCACGGCCATAATCTCAAATCATTACAACTGACAAGTTTGAGCACATTCATGGCTAATCGGACAAAAACCAGTAAAGCGAAATCCGCCCTGAAGCTGAGGTGCGGTGCAGACTTACTCTTGTGAGAGTGAAAAACCAGCACAGTGCCCTGATGCATCATGACTGCAGAGAGGGATTGGTCTGCTGTTAACTCTTCATGCTGCAGCTTGCTGTGCTGGTTGAGAATGTTGCATGACCTCTTACTACACTCTTCCTTTCAGTAGTTCTTTTTTTCTAAAATGTCTCTAAGTTTTTTCCCTTCTTACTAATTTTATCAACAAACCAACTGTTGTAGCAAGTTTTATGACAACGGAAAGCTTTAATGTGATTCTCAGACAGAGAGGAACACATCTCCTGGATATCTATGTTAAAACTTAAAATCTAAACCAAGACAATCTCAAATCACTTTTTTTCTTTACATTCAAGAAGGATTGTGTGACAACCACCAAGGTCTGTAGAAGAGGATGAAGCTATTGATCACATAAACTTTAGATTAAAAATATATATGATTTAGATCAAACTCACATTATTTGCAAGTCTGGATAAATGAAGTTTTGTTGAAAAAAGAAAATGAAAAAAAGAAATTTACCCTCAGCGACAGTCTCCTTCCTCAGCGCATCTATATGTTGCCGTTTCCTCCTCATTGAGTTTCTTAGCAGCATCTGGTACTCTTGCTCCTTCTCAGACAGCTGACTCAGCAACCTGAAACACAGCACATCACCCCTAAGCAGAAATCACAGCAACTTCAAAGCTCTCTGCACTTCCTGTAAACATTCAAAGCAAAATAGTTTTTCAGAATGTCCCAGAAATAACCACAGAATTCCGATGAAAAAGAAGGAGAAGAAGATTACCTCCTGGTCTCGATCCTCAGATCTCTCAGTTTCTCACTGAGAGTACAGTTGCCGTCGAGAATGATATGAGTGGGGGAGCTGAGGTCGACGGTGAGCAGGTTTTCTTTCTTGGTTGCTGCCCGTAGAGTGTCTGCTGGCTCCCCCAGCTGGTCAGGAGCAAGAACTACAGGTGTGTCTGGGTCAGCAGGCTGGCCCTCCAGGGGGGTGTCCTCGAATTCAAATGAGGACTGCAGTTGAATCTTCAGTTCTAAACAGTTAGAGGTAAAAATAAGAATAATAATAAAAAAAATAAAGACATGGAAATGTTTCAAATCTAAATAAATGCATATTTCTTTTAAAGGAAATTCATAATGGTCATTTTATTAGCATCACATTTTTAGTTTCAGGGAGAATTACCTTTTTTCTTTTATTGCTGCTTCTATAAAGAACTCTCTGTCTATTTTATTTTTTTTAAAACTATTTTATGTTCAAAAGAAAGGACGATATCATGAAACTGCAATAGATAAGTTCTTGTGGCATTTTTCTGATGATGGAGTACATATATATATATATAGAAAATTAAAATTAATTAAAATTGTGTTTCTGTATGGAAGCGTATTGCATTAAATAAAATAAAAACTGTACGGCTGGATAGCTCCAACATTGTTTGCCATTTTTCTTGCGCCTGTAACATTATGTTGGGGTTGTGAGAGGCTGTAAGCTAGCGGGGGTCCATCTAAACGGATGGATGATGGGAAAGGAGGGCAGGCTTACTCCACGCCAACAGTCGTACCCACATTTCAGAGGACAATTTCCAATCAACTAATGCCACTCTGCAGAAAATATGTCTTGCAAAACAACAAAGGTGTTTGACTTTTGCCTAAAAACAGCATAATCATAATTAAGAGACCTCTGGGAACACTTTTACAATACATTAAAAGATGGTCAGAGTGGAACTTTAAAAAGCAAACAACCTGTTTTTTATTCTTTTAAAAACTTCAGGAAGTCCCCTTATGTACTATCATACAGCTGACTAAGTATATATCTGGTCAAATATGACTGAAAAGTTAGCAGTGTACTCATTTATCAGCTTACCTGGCAGTAGGACAGTTATGGCATCCTGCACTGCTTGTCTCAGCAGGTTGTCCAGAGCAAACATCCAGTGAGGTTTTACCTGTTGCTGCTTCAGCACCTTCTTCACCTATCAGAGCAGATCATAAGTGTGGATATAAAGAGGTAGTGCCTGCATTCAAGAGGCCACGAAGGTGAAACAACAGAGGTTCCTGGGGCAGACTTTGGAGTTGACTTACTGCATCCTGGAAGTTAAAAAGCACCACCTGCAGGTTATTCACAGGTATTCCTGACGCTAACAGGGTTGAGCGAAGCTCCAGGAGGCCTCTGGTCAGCTGCTGTCGGTTAGGGGAGCGGATGTTGTCTCGCAAGCAAGTGACAAGTTTGATGATGTGATCAGCAGTAAGGCATCTGTCATCACACTTTAAATGGAGAAGAACCGATTGAAAATTACAACTTTTGATGCCAACATTTCTATCAGGGGTGAATCTATACCAAACTGAAGGAGTAATTATTATAGGCTCATGCAAAGTGCAAACCAATTAAAAAAACTAAAGTTCAGTGACCTGATATGTTGCTGGGACTATTTTTTTAACCTACCTGAGGCAGAGACTGTTGTATATTAGAGACAACATGATTTAGTGAATCTGTGAGAATTCTGTGCAGCGTTGCTCTCCTTTCACTGTCCTTTCTCAGCATAAAGAGACCGATATTCTCCTCCGATGAAGCTGGACTGCTCATGTCTACTGAAGAGCCATTAGGTTTTCTGCAAAAAACAGAAAAAGCTAAAAGAAATCAATAAATGCAAATAACAAGAAAAGCGCCAAAATTCTGCATCCCTTCCATTTTGTACAGTAATGTTATATATTCTTTCTTTAAAGCAGCATCTCCCTTACAACAAGAAGCCGCTGGTGCTGGGTGGACTCTCTGAGATCTCATTTGCTTGGAAGACAGACTTGTGTTTTCTCAGGTCCAGAGAGGAAGGCATGTCAACCGAGCCGGAGTAGGAATCCGTGTCCTCGACCAGGATAGAAATGGGCACAGACAAGCTGCGCTGATAGTCTGCTGCAAAAGTGTTCAGAGAAATGCAGCTGATCTCATCAACAGTTTTCACAGAGGTTGAAACAAAACATCACAGAGTAGTGCCAGTGGATTGGGATTAACACTTTAGTGGGAATGTTGTATTAACACTACAAAAGGAGAGAGAAATACTGTGGAAAGCCGTCAAGTGAATTGATGCCTCACCAGAATTAATGGAATCATCACTCTCTAATTTCTGAAGAACTTTCAGTTTCTTTTTGCCTGGAGACTTGAGGAAGGTGTCCATCAACAGCTCTGCCGCCGTGGCTCTGTTGTCTGGGTTTGGCTCGAAACAGCTCATGATGAAGCCTTTGGCCTCATCGGACATACACTCAGGAACTTTGGGGTGGATCTTGAACATGCCCACCTAAAGGAGAAGGTTGTAAAGGTTAATGAGGGCTTAGCAAGAATTGTTTTGAAGTTTACGTCCTATATGGATGCTGTTTGTGGACATCGTGGAGCAAATAAATTCAGAACTTTAACTTAGAAGAAAAAAATATTGAATTAGTTTGCTTGATTTAAATGCAATTATGCAGAACAATCACACACAAAAAAACAAATATGATTAAAAGAGTATTTAGAAAATAATACTTACATAAAATGTTAAAATTGTAAAATAAAAAAAAAAAATCAAGCATAAAAAAATTATCTACAGTAAAAATTCATTAAACATGCAAAAGCTAGTTTGGGAAAAGAAGGTTGTGTTGTGTAGTTGTGTTAAACCCAACGACTTTTGAAAAATCAACATTTTCATTTTTCAAAGCATAAAAATGAAAACTGTAACTCCCATAGACCAACTTTAAGGACATAAAAATTGACAAAAATAAAAGAGCATATGCTCCCATTGACTAGAAGAATATGAAATATAATAAAGAAGACAGATAATACTTTTTTTTCAAATTTCTAAAAAGGCTGGCAATGTCAAGAATCTCTTAGAATTTTATTGACTTTTAATTTTTTGGAAAAATACAGATTTCATATTAGCTGAATTGTACTTCAGTCATTTTGTTATGACAGCTAATATAATGGTGGATAAATATAAATGTGATGTTTTAAAATTCCAATATAAGAGAATAAAAAAGCATGATTCATAAAAGAACCAGCTGGAGTATTGGCCACATTTAAGTTTTGTGTCAAACATATGATCATATGATAAAATGTGTGCGGACTGGAAAAACTGATTTCATTTTGTTGTTGAGGTTATGATAATTTGTGTTTTTGTGATAAACCATTTTAACAACAGAAACAAAGTTCTTATTTTAGCTCAAACACAATCAATACAAAAAAAAAAGAAATAAGCACCAACACTTTTTTGTTTACCTTGAACATGGCTGCCTGAGGACTTCCCAGCTCGTGGAACGGTGTTTTGCCTGTGGCCATTTCTATGATTGTGCACCCCAGGGACCAGATATCTGCTGGCTTTCCATAACCGCGAGGTCCTTGATCTATAATCTCTGGGGCCATGTACTGAAGCGTTCCTATTGGGAATGGATCACAACAGCCATCGATTTAATTCATTTGACAGGTAGTACATGAAAAGTGAATATGCATTTATAAAATATTTAATTCATCAGAGAAAGCGGGCCTCACACCTGCAAATGTCTCTGTGCAGGGGTTAATCCCCGCTAAGCGTTTAGAGGTTCCAAAGTCGGAGATCTTCAACACTCCGCTGTAGGTATTGATCAGCACATTGTCCCCCTGGAGGAGGAACAGAAGAGCCAGCCTACTCCAACAAGCACAGACGAC
Organism: Oryzias latipes; assembly: GCF_053564925.1. NCBI lineage: Eukaryota > Metazoa > Chordata > Actinopteri > Beloniformes > Adrianichthyidae > Oryzias > Oryzias latipes. The sequence goes on from NC_136252.1 coordinate 26,966,752, forward strand.
ATGACTTCAGAGTGGGGAGGTTAAAAAGGTCTCCACTCACCTTAATGTCTCTGTGGACGATCTGGTTGTCATGAAGGTATTTCAGACCTTCAAGGACCTGCTTGGTGTAGAAGATGATGGTGGGTTCATTGTCCTTCAGAGGACCCCATTTGGAGCGCAGAAGAGATGACAAACTTCCTAGAAGGTGGAATTAAATTTTTTTTTTTTTTTTTGGTAAAGATTGTTCTTCACATACACACAAACACATAATACTGTGAATAGACAGTTTTCACAAAGACTTTTGCTTTCAGAATTATCAGTTCAATTGTGAAAGGTTTGAAAAAAGTATACATTCTCCACCTTTCCAATCATAGCCTTTATTGTTTACAAAAAAATGTCCTTCTTTGAAATATATTTCTTCAAAAACAATTTTGGATAAAACTGAAAATTGAATAAGATTTCCCTTATTTAAACTCATCATTTCAAAAACGGTAGCATGATCACAGCACGAGTCCTCAAATGCATCCTGACATGGCATGTTAGACATTTTAAATCATGGGGTGGGGGGTGGGGGGTACCTCCTGGTACTTCTTCCATGAAGATCTTGATGAACCCATCCTGACTGACTGAACCCAGGTACTGGACAATATTCCTGTGTTTGAGTCTCTTGTGCAGGGCAATCTCTTCATGGAGAGGCTGAGAATACCTGAGTAAGCAGAAGAATAAAGTCGTGTCTACGTTTCGACAACACAACAGATCATGTGACGAGGTGAGAAATTACGTCGGCCTCAGTTGCACAAACAAAAACAACATTCTTGTGATAAAATGAACAGAACATGTCATCTGATATAAGGAAAACTTGCAGTGTCTGAAGTTTTTATGTCACAAGGGAAAAGCTAGTTTGACTTGATGTTAAAGTTTCAATTCTGACTTGGAAATACCAGATTTGGATATATATACTATATATATATATATATATATATATATATATATATATATATATATACAGTAGTTGCAGGCTTACTTCATGAAAAACAACAGCATATACAATAAATGAGCACGAAGAGGAAGATAGATGTTTCTAGAATAAAAGTCCAGCAAATGCATACAAATCTACTTATACCATTTCCTTGAATGAATACCTTTGTTATGGCATTAAACTACAACACAGTTTAAAGAGCAACAACAAAAACAACATGTCTAAACATATACTTGAGATTCCTTTAGAGGCAGCTATCATTTCTTGAAAAATTTCCCAGTTCAAGGTTTGTTGAGGTGTTAAGTTAAAGTTAAAGTTAAGGTCCCACTATCTGTCACACACCTAGGTATGCGAAATTTGTTCTCCGCATTTGACCCATCCCCTGGGGGAGCGGTGAGCTGCAGACACAGCCACACTCGGGAACCATTTGGTGGTTTAACCCCCCACTCCAACCCTTTAGTGCTGAATGTCAAGCAGTCAAACATCTCAAGCATTGGGTCCCATTTTAAAGTCTTTGGTATGACTCGGCCTGGATTTGAACTCATGACCTTCCAGTCACAGGGAGGACACTCTAGCACAAGGTGGTTAGGGATTTGGGAAATCTTTAAGTCCAGTATTCTTAAGAGAAGATAATAAAATGTTCATACGTGCTGTCTTTCTCAGGAATCTCCTTGATGGCAATACGGACTTGGTTGCTTAAATCCCTTCCGGCATACACAACGCCATATGTCCCTTTCCCGAGGACCACCTTGTCACCGTTTTCATTGGTCTCATAAACAAACTGTAAGACAAATAAAGAAGAACCTAAAAAATGATGTAAAGCTTTGGAGAAATGTCATGTAAAAATAATAAAAAGTATCTTTCTTTTATAACACACAGCTTTCATGTTCATTTCATTGGAAGATGTGTGGAAAAAGAGACTCTTCTTTCAGCAATCCCTGCTTGGGAATCTGCTGGTGCCGAGAGTTACTGTTGTTTTTTTCTTACTTTTTACGGAAAGGGAGACCTAAAATACAACAGGGATTGCAAAAAAAGCCTGTGACTGACCTCAAGTACTCCCCCAGACAGATGTTCCCGGTTCTGGGAGGGGTTTTCAGCCAGCTGGATCAGAGAGTTCACCAGCTCACAGAAGCTGGTGGGAAAAGAAGAAACATAAAAATCATTTTTTTATGACAGTCAAACTGATGGGAAGGATCAGTACAAACAGACCTGCTGCCCCCAAAATGATCACAGTTCAATCAAAACTACAAAAATGAATTCTCCAAACAAAACACCTTTGTCACTGCAGCTCATACAGGCCTAAACGCAGTGAAGAAGAAACATTTCAAACCACTAAAAGCGTATTTAAACCAAAAAAATGAAATGCTCAGTTCAGCTTCTTCACTGCTTCAGTCTGTTTTCTGATACAGAGTACAGGAATGAATATCCTCGAGCTTGGCTTGCTTACAAACAAACAAATTTGCAGTTAAGAAGCATCAGCCTGCATTTTTCTTAAGTCCAGGAGGGAAAGGAAGTAAAGAGGTCAGTCAAAAAGAAAGAGACGCTTGATTTACGACCTTTGCAAACATTTTCCTAATGAGTTTATGGTTTCTTTATGGTTAAAATGACAACACTGCTGAGTAACCAGATGGTTTTACTTGCAAAAAGGTGAGTCAGTTTAGGATCAAAACAATAAAGCTTATTTACTAAATTTTTGACAAAATGTCAAAAATGTGACCAAATAGCTGAATCTGTCTATGGTGCTCCATTACATTAAAGAGTTCTCACTTGGAACATGAACCAAAGCAAATTTGGCCTCCGGATATTCCGTCTAGAAGGGTTTAAAAGGAAGCATGACTCAAGCAGTTTCATCATTTTCCTCTGTTCCAAGCCAATGGCTGCACTTAGTGTTTAAACTGTCAAATGATCCTCATCTAAGCATTCATCTGTTTATTGCTATCCAGCTAGGGGGATTTTAAGTCCGTAAGCTCGTCACTTGGCCACACTGAAGCGCTGCAGCTCTGTAGGAGTCACCCACCTCTTACAGTGAGTCTCAGACGGGAAGCAAAGCTGGAAGTCGTCTGAATTGTAGTGAACATAGAGGAAGCAGCTCCGCTCGTCAATCTTTGACGCACTTTAGAAAGGAAGAGTCAATGTCAGACAGTTGCTTTTGCATGCAAATGAGATTCTGCTGAACATAGAAAAAGTAAACCGGACCATCACATTCTAGATCTCTGGAAACGTTTGCATTTAGTTGGTGAGAGAAAAACAGGGAGGGAAAATAGAAAGGCTTCTTCTTTCCCTCCCTCATCATTCTGTAATCTGATAAAAGTGTTTTGATGATTTCAGCAGCCAGGCATCTTGCTCTAATTGTAGTTATTTGCTGTAAATGGCCAGATTTGCAGACTGTAATGCTGAGCAGTAGCCACAGGGGAGTCAAGGAAAAGCCACAAATAACAAACATGATGGAGAATATTGACAGAACAGAAGCCTGACAATCAGCCAGGGTTTCCCAAACAACATGCTTGTTTTGGGTCCCCTGGCTGGGCCAAAGGCTCCAACACACCCTGTGCTGAGCGATGTTTGCATACGCTGGGTCCTCCTTACCTCACTCCTCGAATGGCAGATGCCGGGAAGGTCCACTGATGTAAGCCTTTCTGCAGAAGCAACATTCAAATTCAATTAAAAGCAGGTTTGACTGCAGTGATTTACTCGACAAACCGGCTTCATTGGCACACTTGCACATTGGACAAAAAAAACACACACACACACACACACAGCCCAGCGACAGAAGGAATGTCATTAGTCTTTCGTGCTCTGACTCTATTAGAATCCACCCACATGCTGCCGTGATGAAACATTCAAAAGACTATGAATCAGTGCTGCGAAACTTATGACGAGCATCTTCCCGTCAGAGGGGCCTCTACTTGCCTTTACAGATGTGACATGTTTCAGGTGAACGGTGCGACTCTCGTCCTCTTTGCTCACGCTCACAATCGCTGGTTGGAAGAGTTTACTGGGCTCTAGGATGAGGACCTGAAAACAGCAAAACACAACTCTCATCCATTAACAGGACGGCACAGCACACACATTGGAGGAAGCACCAGACCCTCGTCTGTGGTAGATCTTTTTGGTTGTAGTAAGGAGTGTTTGTCCATACACTGACTTGAAAGACTGTTAAGTTTTGGCTGTTTCAGCTACTCTTATCAGCGTAGACTTACTGGATAGCAGTCGGTTGAGATAGTGGGCTTTGAACTCTGCAAAAGCAACTCCATCCAGAAGTCCACAGTGTCCTGTTTGGGAGATCTTGTCTCAGGCAGCTTGGCAAACTGACGATACAAGATGTATGTCTCCATAAGGGAACACACAAACCTGAAGGGAGGAGGTTACATTTGTTAGTCCACACAGAGCCTTTCTTCTGTATAGTTACTTTCTAATCCACAATATGATATAGATTTCTCACCAAACTGGAGCTTTCAGTCTGTAGAGTTTCTCAGATGCCTCAATGACTTTCCTGTATTCTTTTACAAGTATGTTTGCTCCAAGATAGAAACCAACATCCCAGTAGTGTGTCATCTTCTCCAAACTACCTTTTCTACCAAGCAGCGTGCTGATGGTCACCCCTGAAACGCATTTGCATGCAGCATTCATGAAGACCATCTTAAAAACCTTAAATTTCGTGTCTTAATGAGTAAGATACTAAGACAGTGCAGCTATTGATCATTATTTATGCAATTAGCAATAGAAAAATTAATTTGACATAATAACATTTCTAAATGAATTGTAAATAAGAATGGACTCAAATAGTTACGTGGAGTTATGTAGAATAAAAGTGAAGGCTCATTTTCAAAGATTAGGGAACAAAAGTGAGAATGACAACCGGTAATCTAATTTAAGCAGACTGATGATTCCTGATGACGGAAAATTTGGAATCGTACATCTTGTAATTGTTGGAAACAGTCATTTTATTCCATAATATACAATCTATCACTCAAAATCTAAGCACTTTGCATTTGACTTTACTGTACAAAAAGTGTCTTATAAATCAAGTTATTATTGATTGAGCTACAGTGGTTCCTCACTATATCATGGATCACTTTTCTCGGTCTGGCTGTCTCACAGTTTTTCTTAGTGCAATTTTGACTGCACTTTTTTGAATTTTTTTTAAGTAGTGCACTTGCCCATCAATCTCCTCTGTGCTATGTCTCCTGTACAGAATGTGCTCAGCTTGCCCGAGCTACAGAAATCTTTGTTTATATGCTATTACATTGGACTTCTTTTTCTATGAAGGTTTGAACTTTAAGAGTTAAAAACAAGAGAAAAAGTGTAAAATGTTCATTTCTGTCTGAGAAGAGTGTATAAAGTGCGCAGTAAACATCTGGAATCCTCCTACGCAATTTTACCTATCATGGAACTACCACCCCAGGAGTTACAAAAAAACACTTTTATTATCATCCACGAATAAAAACTCTTCCTAGGGATTTTCATGTATTGCCTCTTAACGTCTTGACCATCATTGGGACGCTACTGTGGAAAAACATTTGAAATTAGTAAGCTGTAGATTCTGAACAGCGTGCGCAAGGCAAGCTCACAAAAGTGGCGTTCTCCTGTTACTCGCACAATTTTTAATGGTATATTGTGAAAATGTGATTTATGGATCCTCGGCTAGAGCTGAAAAAAATTAGATAACATTGGATATGAATGTATTAGGAATGTGGGAAAAAAACCTCAGTTGCTAAGGAAATCCAAAGTTTTCATTTTGACAATTCTTCTGAAATTTACATAGATCTGTTCGGCATCCCCAGGCAACTAAAAAATAAAATAGTTGCTATGGAGATAAAACCAACAGAAAAGCCGCCATTTTAAAAAGAGTGTTACTGTTTTTTTAAACTTCAAATTGTCCCATGCAGCTCCGACCAGTCTGACAGAGGCATGAGGTTGGGGGCGTGTAGCGGCGGCTCAGCAAGCGAGGTCGGGTCAAAGACGGGTGGCGAGGGCGTGTAGTACCTGCAGGCTTTCATTTGAGATAATTTATTCACAACAGACTGGAAAGAAGGTCTGGGGGCAACTGTGGTGCAGAGGTAGAGTGGTCGACCTCCAATTGGACGATCACAGGTTTCCTTGGGCAAGACAATAAACCCCACATTGTTCCTGGTGGTTATAGATTGGCGCCAGTGTTTGGCAGCAGAGCCGCCATCAGTGTGTAAATGTGTGTGTGCATGGGTGAATGGGACTGTGACTGTAAAGCCCTTTGGGCCTTCTAAGAAGGTAGTAAAGCGCTATACAAGTATGCACCAGAGACCATTTATGATTCACTGGTTAAACTTCCAAATAAAAAGATGTTTCTTCTGCTATATAGTATATATTGGCATAAATAGAAATATCAGCAAATATTTGTAAATAATGATGTTGGTGATTTCAATGTTAGATTTTATATTCAGACCTATTTTGCGCAGCTCTATTGAAGTCTCAAACTCGTGTCCAGCAGCCATGAGGAGAACCACGCTGTTGATGCCTGAGTGAAGAGTCGGTTCCATCTCAAAAGCTTTTCCATACCTAATAAAAAAGAAATCCCATCAAAAATTAGATGCAAACAAGGAAAAAACAACATAAGACCAAGCATCTATAGCATCATGTCTTGTAAAATAGAATAGGAAGGCTGTAGTATAATGACTCAATCAGCAAATAAAAGCTGTGGTACCAAAAGCAGGCCCGGTCTCTGCTGGGCACGTCGGTGAACATGGAGCTCATGAACATGTCTTTGTAGATACGACCACACAAGCAGTACACATCCGACGCCACATTGTTCCCCGACTCCACAATCGGTAGGATTTCTTGCAAGGCCTTAGCACGATCTCCGGGGTGATTTCTCCTAACATGGAGAAATGACATGACATGTTCACTAAATCAGCTCTGATAAGGAGCAGCCAGAACGGAGAGAATACAATAGATTCATTGTGATTAACAAACGAAAATATAAATACTAAGCACACAGGTACCTGTTTAAAGCAAATATGTAGTGAAACTTGATATTCTGATGCCTTGCTACCATGCACATTGGCAGGTTGTTCAGAGTTTCCACCAGTTTGATCATGGCGTCATAGTCCTAAAGAACAGACGAAAGCAGAATATTGTGAGCATTATGACATTTGATATTTATAGTATTACTTGCTGCACGATCAATATCTGATCTGGTTATTTCAGTTAAGCAATTAAGCTTACATAGTTGTATTTAATTTTCAAAATAAAAGACATAAAAATTTAAAAAAAAGTTTGAAAAGGATATAAAAAATGTAGACTATTCAGGTAAAGAATGACCAAACTCTGTGTATTAATAACACTTTATTTGCTTAAACTTCACAAAAGGATGTATCAACAGCCCTTTATGGTGGTATTAAATATCTGTGCCCCTCTGTGTCCAGGCTGTTGTATAGACACACACCTGAATGTCCCTGTAGGACAACAACAGGTTCAAGATGATATCAGGAGTGAGCAGATCTACGCTGTCCAAACGCTGCTGGATCCGACCCAACTCTTCACTCAAGGCGGGGCCGCTGAACCGCTCCCGTGCAATCCGAATCTCATGCCGGATTGATTCCCGGAAATATTCACTGTCAGCAAAAGCAACAAAGGAAAGCACATCCACGATTTCACAATCTTAGTTATTCTAGCCAGGTAAAAGGAAGTGTGAAATGTGTTATCAGATGTTTCGATGTCCCAAAAATGACAACACACAGGCTGGGCTGTGTATGACAGACCTGGACTGGATGTGCACGTTGTTCAGCAGGTGCACCAGCCTCTCCACTAGTGGGGTAAGAAGTGGCTCCAGCTTGAGACTGGGCTGCATCCACTCTTTGATGCAGGTCATGATTGTTGAGTCCCAGGCAATCAGTTTGCCTTGAGGTGACACCATGTAAGGGATGAAGGTGTAACTCCCACACTGCTCCTGAAGAAACACAAAGCCTGCGTTATCACACAAAGGAGAGCCTTCGGCATTCCTCTACTACATGTTTGTGGATGGTGCTCTGGAATTTTCCACTTCTTTAATGGATTACAAGATTTTTAAGATGCTCCTTATTAGATAAAAACAGAGGACTGCAACCTGAGGCTCCAGAGCCACATGTGGCTCTTTTACCCCTCCATTGTGGCTCTCTGGTTAAAGATATTTTTTACATTTTACAATGTAATAAAGTTAGAAAAAGCAAAGTAAATTGGCTCTAACTTTATCCAATTAATTTACAGAGTGGAAGGACAGCTTTTTGTGCGCCGTGTACCACAGAACATCCAACTAAGTCAGTGAGCACCTCCAGAACCAAGGCGCACCAGAATATAAGACAGATTTTCTATTTTTGATTAAATTCAAGGATTTTAAGAGGACCACATGGTTAAAGAATATGGTAAAGGTTACTTATTAGCTGATTTAATTTTGGTTTGTTACATCTGCAAATTTCTGGCTGAGATGTACCACAAGCGGTAAAATAAATAGTGTTAATTTCTTAAATCACGGCTGTCATTCCACTAGCTACTACATTTGCTGCATTGAGAGGACCCTTTATGTCAGTATCTTATTTTGAAAGGCAGTTATGTGAACTTCTGTCAAAAGTTATAAACTATTTAGTATTTTGAAGAAATTTTTTTTATTTATGTTTATGCCAGTTCATTTATATTTATTATAATGGTAACAATAACATAACTAAAGATCAGGGACTTAAATTTGTAAAAAGTTAAATAAGACTTTGCGGTTCCAATTGGTTTGTGGTGAGGCAGAAATCTATCCAAATGGCTCTTTAAAGACCCACTCTGGTCATCTTTTGTAAAAGCATTCTCAGTGGTATTTTAATTATGAGCATGTTGTTTTTTTTGTTTTTTTTTAACTGTTGTTTTCTACGACATAGTTTCTGCAGAGCGATAGCAGTTCTTCTGAAATTTACCCCCAAGTTGTGGGCGAGCTCCACTTCCCGTTATCCATCTGTTTACACGCTCTCCCTCTACTACATACACACCCCCAACCTCACATAAATGGCTTTCACAAACAAACATGGTCCATGTTTACCTTAAGAGCCTGCAGATCCCCATCCTGCTTGTAGCAATACAGAATGATGTTATTAGTCATACAGAAACTCTCCCGCACTCCCAGGTGGTAGAAGAGGGAAGGCTGGCAGAAGGTGTCGCTCATCTGCACCACCGCTACATCTGCACGGAAGTTCAGAGTGCGCGTAAGAAGTTTGCGTAAAAGGGCTCGTGTGTGTGTGTGCCATCCCCAAACCACCTGGCATGGCGCGTGCCAGCACTTGCCTGCGTTGTAGAAACTATCCAGGATGTCCGTGGTTCCCAGGGAAACGGTCTCGAAAGAGAAAGTTTTTAAAGTGGCGTGTGCGTCCGCGCAGGCTTCCTTCAGACATTTCAGGGATAAGTTCTCCTCCGTCTGCGGGACAGACGCGTCCTCGTTGACAATGTAAGCCACCGACACGGGTCTGGTGCGGCTCCGCGGAGACACAACCTGCTTACCCGAGCCGCTGCAGGCGCCCAGCTCCGACACCGCAGAGTCATGCCACAAACTTCCAGCAGACACCCAAACTGGATCCGTCCTCCTCCCCTCGCGCAGGCTCATTCGCCTGCGCTCCGTCGTGTACATGCTCAATATTCCGCAGTTGGGACTGTGTGCATGAAGTTCGCCGGGACTCTTCCGTTTTATTTAATTCAAAAAGGAAAACCAGGGTTGCTTGTTTTTGTAATTCCCCAGGTGCGCCGCTGCCGCCTCCGCTCGAACCACATTTCCACGGACACTCCCAGTTCTCCTCACAACCCTCACCCCATTCACACTGTGGGTCCGCCCTCCTGCGGGCTGCGCCGCCTGCTGGTCAAACCCGAACACGACTTACTACAACCGAAAGTCTGTGAAAGTAAAAGACCCCCACTTGACGAGTTTTGTTTTGTTTGTTTTAAATATAAAATAAAATAAAAATTTCAATGGCTGGAAATAGAATAAATAACTTTTATTATAAATAAACAAATGTTAATAAAAAATACAATAAATAAGAATGATATAAAGACAGATACATAGCTGCTGAAGCGAAGTCAAATGGGAAGGTGTGTCCAAACTTTATTTATATATATATATATATGGCTATGGCTATGGCTATGGCTATGGATACCGACTCAGAAATGGGGCCAACATCAGTCACCTCCTCTACATGGATGACATCAAGCTATATGCTAAGAGCGAGCGTGACATTGACTCCCTGATCCACACCACCAGGATCTACAGTACTGACATTGGGATGTCATTCGGGCTCGAGAAATGCAGCCGGATGGTGACAAAGAGAGGCAAGGTAGTCCACACAGGAGGGGTCTCACTCCCAGAAGGAACAATAGCAGACATTGAGGACAGTTACAAGTACCTTGGAATTCCGCAGGCAAATGGCAACCTGGAGCAGGCAACAAGGAAAACTGCAACAGCTAAATACCTTCAACGAGTAAGGCAAGTCCTGAGAAGCCAGCTCAATGGCACAAATAAGACCCGGGCAATAAACAGCTACGCACTGCCAGTTATCAGATACCCTGCAGGAATAATAAGATGGCCAAAGGAAGAGATACAGACCACGGATGTTAAAACACGAAAGCTCCTCACCATGCATAGAGGGTTCCATCCCAAATCCAGCACCCTGAGACTGTATGCTAGCCGCAAGGAAGGAGGCCGAGGACTAGTGAGCGTAGAAGCCACTATCCAGGATGAAACATCCAAGATGCATGAGTACATCAAGCTCAAGCCCCCAACTGACAGTATGATCAGTGAATGTCTCAGGCAATGGAGAACAGAGGATACAGTGCTGGAGGACAGATCCTCATGGGAGGACAAACCCCCGCATGGGATGTACCACCGGACCATAACTGAAGTGGCTGATATCAAGAAGTCCTACCAATGGCTAGAAAGGGCTGGCCTACAGGACAGCACTGAAGCACTCATCCTGGCAGCCCAGGAACAAGCCCTGAGCACCAGAGCGATAGAGGCTCAGATCTACCACACCAGACAAGACCCAAGGTGTAGGCTGTGCAAAGAGGCACATAACTGCAGGGTGTAAGATGCTGGCAGGGAAAGCATACATGGAGCGCCCCAATCAAGTGGCTGGAATAATATACAGGAACATGTGTGCAGAATATGGACTGGAAACCCCAAGGTCAAAATAGGAAACACCTCCGAAGGTGATAGAGAATGAGAGGGCAAAGATCCTGTGGGACTTCCAGATCCAGACTGATAGGATGGTAATGGCGAACCAACCAGACATTGTAGTGGTGGATAAAGAACAGAGGAAAGCCGTTGTGGTGGATGTGGCAGTGCCAAACGATGGGAACATCAGGAAGAAGGAACATGAGAAACTGGAGAAATACCAGGGACTCAGAGAAGAACTGGAGAAAGCCTGGAAAGTGAAGGTGACAGTGGTGCCTGTGGTAATTGGAGCACTTGGGGCAGTAACCCCCAAGCTGGAGGAGTGGCTACAACAGATACCTGGAAAGACCTCAGACCTCTCAGTCCAGAAAAGCGCAGTGCTAGGAACAGCTAAGATACTGCGCAGGACCCTCAAGCTCCCAGGCCTCTGGTAGAGGACCCGAGCTTGGAGGAGAAACCACCCGTGTTGGGTGAGAGGGGCGTTTTTTTATATATATATATATATATATATATATATATATATATATATATATATATATATATATAAAAAGTTTGGATATATACCAAACTTATAGAGACCAAACTTTTGGTCTGTACTATATATATATGTGTGCATTGGTATTTATTTCTTTTATCCACAATAATGACACAAATTTAAACTACTACATTTCACATTTCTTACCTCAGGTGATAAGAGGGCAGGGCAGACAGCTGGCTGTTGTTCGAGAAACCTGGACACCATCTCATAGGCACTATTATTCCAACAATCAGGCATGTCAGCTCGTGATTAGGCCAAGGAGTTTCTGATTTCTTTTCAGGGCTTCTGCTCCACTTGTGCTTCGGTGGGAAAATGTTGAGACCCGCCTCACTTTTGCAAGAACCTTGGCAACAGAAGTTACTTTCATAGCACATTGGGATGCAAGATTTAAGACATGAGCAAAACATCTAACATGTTGGCAGCCTGTTAGCTCTGTTGCAGCACACGTTAGATGTATTGTCAGTGACATCCACTGGCTTTTTACAATCAAGACGCCACTCATCTACCGCTGCTTTCAGGACGTCTGAAATGTGTGCACCGGTGTGGGATTCGTGTGTTGCTCGCGTTTGCAGGACATACGGCTCCATTTCCCAGTCCTCGTTAATAAAATGTGCCGTGACCGCCATGTAGGACTCTGTGGCCCTGGAGGCCCAGGTGTCACACGTGACCCCCACTCCAGCGCCATCTCAACCTTCGCTTTGGCCCTGGCGTTTGGTGCAGGAATAATTTTTTCAGGACTGTATTTCCGAGAGGGAATGTCAAAGCATGGCTCTAATACTTTCATCAAAATGATCCTATTGGATAATGACTGCTCAAAGAATTAACTGGAGCCAGGAGTCCAGTCAATGTGATGCTTGCTGTCCAGACCCCTAAACTTGATTGTCTGATGTGAACCACACCTCAGCAGAACTCTTGGAGGATCTGCAATCAAGCCCATGAAATGAAGGGATTGTGTTTAAAAAATGCTTTAGTTTTTTACATTTTTATGTGATCTTTTTGTTCAACCCATGGAATAAAAGCTGAAAGTCTGCACTTCAATGGCATCTGAGTTGTTTTGTTTAAAATTCACTGTGATAATGAACAGAAACTAAACTAGAAAGAGTGTGTCTCTGTCCAAATATGTTTGGTCCTGACTGTATATGTATTAGTTTAGAGATTGGTTAATTGGAGATGGAGATCCAAAAATATTTTTCCTATTTTTTGCAGAAATTCAGGGCTCACATACTTTTATGTATCAGTTTAGTTCAACTTTTAGCAATTCTGCACAAGAGACAGGTTGATAAATCAATCCAATCTTCATCAGCTACAGACAAATCAAGCTGGAGAGCCAGATTTTGAGTTTTTTTTTTTATTACATTCCTACCCTCTTCAACAGATTTTCCATAACTAAAAATAACGTTACTCCCAGAGGCTCAGCTACGCTCCCATGGTCCAGTTCTTGGTCCCAGACTTTGAACACGAGCTCCATCCTTGCCAGTTTATTCTGGATCGTTTGTTTCCATATGGAAACTCTTCTGCTTGCCAGACTTGTAGTCTTCACAGACAAACAAAAATTCTACATTGAAAATGTGCTATAATTTAAAAAAACCCACGAGAACAAGATTTGTAGCAGAATTTTAAGTCATTGAACACTTTTAATAACTATTGGTTACTGGTTAATAAAATATGGTTTAAAATGCTGAGCAACATCGTGATACTTTAAAAATGTATTGTCCAGGTGACCATTTGTGGTAAACTATATTTTTTCCTGCCATTATATTCAATCATTTGAGGAACTTTGTACTTAAACTCAGAATCATGTCTCTTAAAAGGTTATTAAAAACTCAATTAATGTTATTATAGTTATTAAATATATAAAATTGTCCTGTTTTAAAGCAGCTCTTAAAATTTGTAAAACAACTAAAGCTCATCTAGAATTTTCATTTGAGGCAGAAATGTGTTCATAAACAAATACGTACACAAACAGTCAAACTGTTCAAATAATCTTGATTTTAATATTTACAATAAAAAATAAATTCTGAACTGACAGAAACTGAGTGACTTTTAAAAGATACACTTAACTGTCGCTTAAAATAATAAAAAAAAAAAAGCACAATCATTTTCCCTGAACTACATCACAAAAGCAAAATTTTTAATGTTGACTAAAAATAAAAGAATTAAAATTCCTCTATCATAAAGTTATGAGGGGCTGTAGACAAGAAACAATGTTGTACTTTGTGGTTTGATCCAAAAATATATTTGTAACTTTGGATGTGTCCATCTGACGGTGAGAAGCTGCGTCATGCATCTCACAAACCTGAGAATAAGGGTCAACTTTGAGAGTTTTGGCAGGTTTGAGCAAGAATTCTTTCACAACGGCATTTACAAAATTAGCCAATCATATTCTTTTTATTATCATTATCATTTTCCCTGCTGAAAAAAGTCTTAACATTCTTGATCTTCTTCAAACTAAATGAGTGTTTGTGAATCACGCATCAGCATCAACACCTTCATCTTCGTCCTCCTCCTCCTCCTCCTGCTTGGCCTCGACTTCGCTTGTGTCGGAGAACTCGTGCAGCAGTACGTATTCACGGCTACTGAACCCAAACTTGAGAACATCCTTCTCCTTGAGCTCGTAGTACCGCTGGGGCTCAATCCGTTGGTTGTTCAGGTACGTGCCGTTCCCAGAAGCCAGGTCAATAATGTAAGGCCGTACTCTGCGGCCGGTGGTGCCGTCCGCTCGCGTGTACTGCACCAGTCTGTGGGAGCAAAACCAAACGCGCTTTAGAACCAACTCAAAAAGGAAATCAGGAATTAGGTGGTTATTGATTATTATTGTTCGGCAAAACTTATTAATAATATTCTGACATCTAACAGAAATCAAAGTGTGCTGGGATAACGAGATTTGTAGAATCCAACAGATGTATTAACGAGAAAATGTCTAATCCGGTGTAAAGTGAGGTGGTGTCAACATTCTGACACATATTTGGACTGATTTCCATGTGAATATTCCTAAAACAACCTTTAACCAGACTGCACTGAGCATGCTTCCTACCTGTACTGGAACACTGCATGCTGCTTGGAGCATGATGGGTGGTCAATGGGAATATCAGCTATTTTTCTTTGACGTCCCAACAAATAGGCACTCTGTCTGTGGACGTACATGACGGGGAGGGGCTCATCGTTCTTAAAGGGATACAATCTCCACCTGCGCTTCGGGATGCGAGCCTCAGGTGGTTCGTTATACTTGATCACCACGCCGCGGAACGTGTTGGTGTCCTCCGTTAGCGCTCCAGACAGTTCAAAATTGGGCTTTTCCTTCTCGGCAGGAGGAGCACTCGAGCTGTTGTCCCCTTCTTCAGATTGGCTGAAATCGTGTTCTTGGTTTTCTTCGCGCCTCTGGCGGTTCTCCCTGCGTCTTGCGTTGTGTTGCCGTCGTTCAGCTTGCTGAGACTCGAGTGCGTTTCTCTCGTGGCGTCTTTCTCCTCCGCGGTCTCTGTCCCTCGGCCGGTCTGTCTCCCATCTGCTCCGCCTGTCTTCTGGCTGCTCGTTCCTCCGCCTTCGCTCATCACTGCTTGCTGAACGCTCGTCCCGCTCCTGTCACATTTGGAAAGAAAACATTTAAAAAAAAAACTAATGATTTCATATTTTTACCGCAAGTTTGAGAAAAAGAAGAGAAAAAAAAAAACACTTTAAAGTTTAGTATCACAAAATGAATACAGTAGAACCCACATATACAGCAATACTTAGAAATAAAGCAAAAACGAAAAACATGTCTATCTGAGCTTTCCATTTCCATAGGAGGGCATGCATGGCATGTCACTTACCAGAGTGGGTCTGACCTACTTCTTGCATACCACAAAGCAAAATAAAGCAGTGACTTTTAATGTTATTGTTTTTAACTTCTAAATGCAGCCTTTTTGAATTCTAATAGCAACAAAATCTTGCTTTGGAATATTTAGTATCCATATTTCCTTTTTATATTAACATTTTTGTTTTACTGTTAGACGTCTAGTCCCATCTCCTTCCTGTTCTTTTTTTGCTAAAGATGATGGAATGTTGACTCAAAAGTTGGGGCAAAACAGATTTGCAGTCTCCAATTTTGAAGGTTCATTTTTTTAGACTAATACTTCAATTTAAGAAAAAAAAACAGAGATGAGGTCAGATGAGACTAAAATAGACTTGTGATATAAATACCATGTTTGGAGGGTGAAAAATGCTGAGTTGCATCCCAAGAACACCAAACCCAAACTGTGAAGCATGGGGGTGAAAACATCATGCTATGGGGAAGGAAAGGATGAACTGGAGATGGTAAGATGAGATTTTGGCAAAAACCTCTTTCCATCAGTGACATCATTAAGGATGAAACATGTCTGGATCTTCCAACATGACAATGTTGCCAAACACATCACCCTGACAACCAAGGAGTGGCTGTGTAAAAAGGCCTTCTGAGTTATCTTTAAAGTAAACATATAAAGTTTAATAGTTTAATATTGTTGGAGCTTCTAAAAGGAATTAAAGCTTTGTCTTGCATAACTGATATTTAGAAACCTAATCACCCGCTTTATTCTGACATCACTGCCACGATTTGGGCTGCGGCTTCTTCTGTTTCTGGGAGATCTGCTGCTTCTTCTCGCTGGAGAAGTCTCCCTTCGACCAGGTGAGTTGTCCCTTGTCCTGGCAGGTGACCTTTACAAAGAACAAAGGAAACTTATTGAGGAAAAATCAAAGTGAAATGTGAAACTTTGGATTTCGTCTATTTAAAATGAATCTTTTTCCATCTATTTTTATATACAGTAAAGAATTGTTATTATTAGATATTGTTAGCGTTATAGCATAAATCAAAAATAAATAAAAACCACTAATGCAGGACAATTTGAAGCAAATTTTTTGATTTTGAATCAACGGTTAGAACCTTTAGAATAAAATGGTTAAAAGACTTTATGGCTAATCCTGACTCAATATAGTTTCATATTCACAAAAACATGTTCAAAAAAGTAGGTAGATTAGTTGCAATTTCACCCCTAACTGCGCCACCCTGTGGAACAACAGAGTAATTACCACAAACAGGAAGACAATGTTTCATCAGAATTGGTTTTCGACCACAAGTCTATTGTGGCCAGCACTCTGTTCTTCTCGGTGGTCTGCCGGGGGGGGGCAGCATATCTGCTAGGGACAGTAATAGACTGAACCAACTGATCCGAAGAGCTGGCACCGTAATCGGTTGTAAAATGGACACGTTTGAATCTGTGATGGAGAGGAGGACTTTAAATAAGCTGGTATCCATCATGGATAATCCTGAGCATCCTCTCCATCCTGTACTTGACCGTCAGCGGAGCTCCTTCTCCAATAGGCCAAGGCAGCTTCGCTGTCACACCAACCGCTTCAGGAGATCTTTCATACCTCACTCCATTGGACTCTATAACTTGTCATCCATGTGCAATAGATAAACTCATTTAAGGTCTGTCTGTTTTTCTCTCCTGATGGGTCACACAATACAACTGTTCTTTTTCACTGATGTTTCTTTCTGATTAAAGGCTGCAGGATTTACGTCAAACCGCTCGGTCCAGAGGACCGATCCAAGGTTCTGGTTGTGAACACCATGAAGGACTTTGAGAAGTGTTTGATCACGGTCGTCTGAAACAACATGGAGTAATAAACCAAAGAGCCAAATAATTTCAAGAAATATGACACGTGGATTCCCCACTTTCTCTGTATGTCTGACGTCACCTGAATAACAGCAGAGAGTTCTGACCTGCAGACAACTTGACCTCAACTTTCACCGTCGCTGATATCAGCTGAAGAAGGATATGGACCTGAATCTAATGTCTGCAGTCATAACATCGAAGAGAACTATAAACTCTGTTTTGAACCCAGAAGTACGGCTGTTATCAGTTAAAGAAGAAAGACCAACCTTGGACAATCGACAGTTATGGACCCTTTTTACTTTCCCCCTACAGCATTACTTTATTATAAAAAAAATAATAATAAAAATACAAAAAAAATATTTAAAAAAGTAAAACAAATGATTAATGACTTATTGAAAATTGTTAAATTGATTGCCTTTTAATGATTTTATTTCACTTTCTCCAAAAATTGATAAATTGATTCAAAAATCTTTCCTAATGTAGCATAATTTTGCACATGTTTTTAACTTTTGATACTTGATGAAATTTTGCTATGAAAATTCCTGAAACAGTGTTGTGTCTACTTTACTGATATAGTATTATGTTTTATTCATATGAATGGCTTTTATAAGTAACATAATCTGCATATATTTCAGATGACTGATCTGCATTTGCCATGTTGATTTCTAAAATAGTTATTTTTGACGTAATACTTAAGTAATTCATCTTTGTCATGTGCTTTATCGATATCTTATGATTTTTAATTCTGTATGATATAAACTGGGAACCGGATATTGATAAATCATGTAATAAAATGGTTACAGTATAACGGGGTGGGATTATATAAATTCGCTTCCTTCCACTCCCTTTCAAGCAATATTTATTAATATGTATAATTATCCTAAGTTTGATTAGTTACTGTATGAATGTATAACTGATGATTATATTGCTGTTGTGTATTATTTCTACTTAATTGCTTGAAATAAACCATTTCAAATAAAAAAATAAATAAAATTGTTCTGGTTCTCTGTTGTCATCTATTGTTTGTATGTTTGTACCTTGAGCCTAACGCCGACGCTGCATCAACCCAATTTCCCAAGCTGGGATCAATAAAGTATATTTATCTTAAGATCATTTTGTAAGTGATATTCTTGATTCAAATGGAGAAATTCTTCAGTTAAGAGACTTCAAAGGTAAATATGATATTGAATGCTCAACCGAGGAATTTCAGAAAACCTGCTGAGCAATTCCAATTGCTTCAATACATTTAATAAAAAATACAATATTGTCTTCCTATGTTCAAATTAAACTACCAAATTTAGTAATAGGAGAAATAAAATTTAGTGAAAAAAAACGTGATAATAAATTGCTAAACAAATCCTTTAGAGGTAAATTATACCATGACTTTAACAGAAAAGTGAAATATAAAATAACTGAGACACCTGTCACATCAGATGCTCAACTATGGAAATTCATAAAATGGCCAGTGGTTCCCAAAATTAAAGAAATGCAGTTCAAAATTATAAACAATTATTACCCATCGGCAGAGACATTGAGAAGTAGATTTGGCTTTGAGGTTGATCCGTGTGATTTCTGTCAGGTAACCCCAGAAACAACCCAACACCTGTTTTTTTCATGTCCAGACCAGTGAAAGATTCTGGCAAGATTTTCATAATTGGCTTAGTCAAAAAATTAACAACATACAATTCACAGAAAAACATATTTTGTTTTAAAACAGTAAGTTGCCAAAAGAGCCAACAAATAGTGAACATCCTCCTGATTTTGGGAAAATATATTCATAAGCAAAAGTGGAAAAAAGATCGGCCGAATTTCCTGTGTTTTAAAAATGAAGTCAGATTGTATTTATCCTCATTGAAATGTATTCACAACTCAAATTCTTTCATTGATGACATTTGTAAATCTGCTACAGAATGGTTACAAATCTAGGGTCCAGATTGTTGATTGCCTTGTATTTTAATTTATGCTGATAGTTTTTTTTATATATGTATACATTCTTGTTTTTTTTTTATCTTTGTTTTTCGTGAAGAGCTGTGCCTTGCATCATTGTGTTGTTGTGTCTGCCAGAGTTTTGTAATGAGTATATTTCAATAAAAAAAAAAATTAAAGCAAATTTTATGTCTCTAGTCTAACCTTGATTTATCAGCAAGACGGTAATAAAATATCTTAGAACAATAAACAAGATTTACTTGATACGAGTCAGATACTTATACTACTTTTGACACAAACGTGTTAAGGATTATTTGATTTACAGAAACCTCAGATCAAAACTCTTTTGGAGCAACCGGGTATCCCTTACGTTAAGTGTTTATTCCGTAACCGTCAAAAATGAAAACCGGAAGCTAGATTTTCATCAGCGAAAGTACAACAAAAAAATAATGTTGTGAATTGTTTTATATTTAGACAGTTTTACGTCATGAATCGTAGTAAAACCTTCAGACATTTACCTGCTAGCTCGTCTCCCCTGTGGACTGCGTGATCTGTGTGGCCTGCTAGTGCTACTCGGGCTCAGTTTCTCCTGCTTTATCTTCACTTCGGGCTGCCGTTCTGGAGACTCCCTTCTTCTGTCTCGCTTTTCTTTAGTCATTTTAGTTTATTTTTCCAATAAATTTGAGCTCAATTCAACCAAAACACGACACAGTAGCTAGACAAAGACAAGCCAAGATAAAAAATAAAACCTTTGATGCGTTACCAAACTTCTGGCGTTGTGAAAACAAACTTCCGTTTCCGGTGACTCAAATTAATCCCCTCGACGTGCTCCATGTGCTCCCTATTGTTGGTTCCGCCATGGCCTAATTCGTTTTAAATGGGGAAAACGTGATGTTCAAGTTTTTTTTGTCATAGACTGAAGCATTGATGACACATATACGTGTCGTATTACATAAAAAGTATTCTTAAATGAAACTTTGTTCAAATCAATATTATTTTATTTTGAAAAAGTGTCGCCATGACAACACAAACAGTGAAACGGTATTTCTAACAAAACGTGTAACTTGCTCTCTCACCTCAAAACGATGACTTCTTTTGGCGAGTCCCTCTTGAAATACGATAATCCGATATTGGTAAAAACAAAAGGAGATAAAAAATCTCAAAAGGTAAGTCTTGATGGTTAATGATCTATTTAACTGGCGCCCAGAAACTATATCAATTAAGGCTAGAAATCTCATTGTACTTCCATAATTTCTTTATTGTGGACAATGAAAGGCTACCAAATAAAATCTTCAAAAATAATAAAAGAAATTACAAAAAAATAATAATACAAATAAATGTACAATTTTCCCCCCTTTTTTTTCGTTAATAGGGACGTACTCTAACGTTGAGCAACCTTCCAGCTCCCAGCTTTGCAGCAGGTGTTCCATCTCCCCCTACACAGAATTTGGATGAAAACATTTTGCATGCCATCTTACCACCTAGGTAAAAGAAAACCTCAAAAGCTCACCTAAGCACAACGATTCAGATTTATTTATTCTAGATTCATTATTATTTATTCTTCTTCCTAAGTTATGCAGACAAACATAGACTGTGGCATGCACCAGAGCACAATGACCATCCTCAACTTTTATTTCTCAAAAGTCAAATCTGGGAAATCAAATAAAATCAGGCTTTTTTTTTGTAAAACAGATGCTTTTCATGCCATGTAACTCAAAAAACTTTAAACAACACAGTGGAACAGCTACAGTTGGAACAAATGTAGTTTTTATGTGATCCAAAGATCACCAACAAATCCTAATGTCTAACAAGGAAAAGAGGAAAGGTCCTGTAGCTCAGTGAATGTCCAACTTTCATCAACTTAAAAAGATCAAGTCTTGACAGCAAATATTGCCCACAGGTGCATTATCACACATACGTCTGCTTTTTACTTAATTCAAAAATAAAAAGCTGACACACAATCTAAGATCCCGAAAGCATCCAAAAGTTACTGTCAAATGATTTTCCAAGTAAATTCTGATTTCTTACCATTACAGAGAATGGACAGAGGGGGACCAACAGTGGGTGCAGAAAGTATCTACAGCCATTACCACGAGGAAAGATGTCATTCATCTGCAGGAGCAGCTGAACATAAAGCTAAAGCAGAAAAAGGCCAAACCAACTGGCATCTGCCCCATCCGCTGGGTTCTGTTTTCCCAGTGTTTCGGTAAGACAGCGGAGGGTCGGGACAAAGCTCATCTCCGAGTAAAAATGTGGATAGTTATGAAATATAAATGTATTATGCATCTTATTTCCTTTTTGAGATGAACTCATCAGACAGGTAACCATTGAATGTGCGGAGAGAGGTCTGCTGTTGTGCCGGGTCAGAAATGAGATGCAGATGATGATAAGAGCCTACCAAAACTTGTCTGAGAGCAGCATTGCTTTTGGGATGAGGAAATCACTGCACGGTGAGCAGGGCAAGGAAGAAACACAGAAAAAAGTAAGTTTTTTTCCCGTGTTAGTCATAAAAAAAACCTGAAAAACTCCCATTAAGTTTATGAAAAAAATGATTTATCTTAACTGAAGCAAATAATTACGTTAGATCAAAGTAAAAAAGTTTATCTTTCCAACATCCATATGTGGTCTTATCACCCTCTCATGGTGGAAAAAGTATTATCTGAGCTTTTTCATCCACTAAATCATCTTCAAATGGACACGCCATGCTGCTTCACCTCTCTGTAAACAAACTAAGCTTCAACTAAACCTGCTCCGGACCAGGTTATGTTCAGAGCATGAGTTGCCATGGTAACTTGACCTACCCTGAAACATACCTCCATTTCTGGAACCGAAAGCTGAGGTTATCAACTTTCTTAGCCTCAAACTTATCGTGGGAGCTAGCATAACCTGCTTTCTGGAATACCCCCCTGGAACCTGAGGCTCTCGAGATGCTGTACAAACGCCTATTTTATCCCCCCACTGTGGATCCTTTATTTGAATTGATATTCCATCAATTTAAACAAATAGGTTATTATTTTTGGTTCATTTGTTTTAGTTGATTAGGTTTTGACATTTCTTTTTTTTTATTTTTAACATGCCAAATTACTGAGCATCATGATGGTAAACAATCAACTTTCAGAGTTGTTTATTATTAGAATAAGCTTAAAGCGCATCTTCTCAAGTTGATGTGCAGAGGCAAATCTCCTAAATTTGAATCTACATGTTTAAATATATTGTTGGAATTTACTGAACGCCAATGTTGTCATTTTTATATTTGAGGGTGAAAGGAGAAAAAGGATGACGAGGCACCAAATCCAAAAAGATATAAAATGTCAAGTATGACTTTCTTACATTGTAAAATCAAGCAGATTTACAGCAGCAGGAGGAGGATTTTATTTGGCACAGGATCTATTTGATTTTGAAAGGAAACTATCAAAAGGAAAATAAGTAAAATTTGTTATATATAGAAAATATATACATCGTTTGAAGTCAATAACTAAAAATTTTTAAAAGGTACATCCTATAAATGAATGGTTTTATGGTCACAAAAAAGTGTATTTTTTTCAACTGTAAAGTTGTACTTTGCAGCTGTCGCTGCATTTTGTTCTATAAGAAACAAATGTCTCATTCCATGTGTTTTGTACCTTGGTCATAAGCCCTGCAGGGAGCACCATTTCTTCACTTTACAGATCCAAAAGAACATTGCACATTTACCTCACCCATCTGCTTTTATCACTCTCTTAGATCTTAGACCTGGAGGCTGAAAACAAAGATCTGATGAAGCAACTAAATGAGTTAAAAGACAAATGTGATATGATTGAAAACAGAGAGGCTGAAGAGAAACAGCTTAAAGATAAACAGCACGATGAGGAGATTCAGCGCAAAGAGAGAGTCATTCAACAACTCAAGGTGATCTTGTAACATTTCTCAGAAAGAAGTATTTAATTTTGGACTTTTCATCTTAGAAACAGACTTGATTGTGTAAAAAGTATAACTATCATTCTTCTCTTTTCAGAATCAGCTGGAAGATGTACATTCAGCAATAAACTTACAAACCAAGATCCCAGCTACGTCTTAAAAACGTTAGAATTTTTAAAACCGATTACTCCTTGTTAGATTTGGTTAAACTGACTGAATTTACCAGTTAAACATACAAAATCCACATCTTTTTAAGGTTAAGAGATAAACCTAGGAATGATGAATTTAACCTCACATATTATGCTATTATTTTCATGTGGATGAAAACAGATGAATCAGAGTTTTTGTTCAATTGTTTTATTTTGATAAAATGCCAATTTAAATAAAGATTTGTTGCATATTTTTTGGTCAATTACTTTCTTAATTTTACTGCTTGGATCTTTTTGTCCTCTGACCCTTGGCGGCTGAAACTGGAACTTTTCTGTTCTTGTTCTTGACGTTGTGGCTTTCATAGTAGCGCACACCCACTTTCTTCACCTTCTGGGCTCGTTCCATTGCTCGTCTCTAAAAAATGATAAAGAATCAGAAATCCATATGAAAGACTCAAAACAAATACATGTTTCTTCCTTGCTGCTTCACTTTCAGAATCACGATCAAAGGCTGCAAACCTGTTTAGACGTCAGTCTGGACTGCGTGGACTCATCATCTTCCTCAACTTTCCTCTTCTTGTTTTTCATGTTTACAGCTGAATAAAACACAAATCAGTATTTTTTAAAATATAAACTAAAGCCCGATTCCGTATGCAACACCACAAGGAGACATACCTGTTGTCTGACTGGCTTTCTTTTGTGCCTGTTTGGCTGCTGCTTGTTTAGTCTTAACGTCTGTGAACACTTTGTCAGAAAGAGCCTTTGGTATCCTGTCCAGAGAGAAAAAAAGGGAACCCGTAACCAGGGAAAGAAAATTGTTTTCTTCTGTTGAGATCTGCTGCAATGAACAGTAATTCAGTTGGACCGGGAGTAACTTTACGGCTGTCATTTGAATTTGTTCTCGGAGATGAGGCCTTCAACTCAACAAGAATTGCAGATTAAAGAACAAAAAGAAATGCATGATGGGAAAAATACGCATAATAGGAGTGAAAATGATGACTGCTCATCCTCTGAGGCTCAAATACCTTAAGATAAAAACACAAAAGCTGAAAGCAGATAAGATGAAATGTGTAAAGTGAGATCTAGAACAAAGCACTGACCGGATTGCAGAGAAGCGCTTCGATTTAGCTCTGTCCAAGAAATGCTTGTACTTGGCGATCTTTGCGTCCAACTCTTGAAGGACTTGTTTAGAACCTTTGGCGTCCTTCTCCATGTTGGTCTCCGTCTGAGAATTTGTGGGGACTGACATCTCAGCGTCTCCGGTGCTTTTTTCGGCATCGTTGTCGACGTTGCTGTCATCTTCCTCTAATCTCTCATCTTCAGCGTCCTCTTCCTCAGCTTCGGAGCCAGAAAAGTCAGACATGTCCAAGTCAGGCATCTCCACTGGAACCAGATCTTCCTCGCTGAACTCTGGGGCCACATTTATTTTGCCGAAGTTCTGCCGGACATTAGCGAGGATCTTCTGGACCTGCTCCTTCTTTCTCTGCTGCTGCTGTTCTTCTTGTTCCGCTGAAACGGAAGCGTCTGTCTGTTCCTCCTGCATGCTTTCTTCTGCATCTGGTGGTGCTTCAACAGGCAATAGTTTATCAGCCTAAAGAGAATAGGTGAGTGATTCAGACAAAAAGATGCATTAAAAAATTACTGGACAGCAGGAGTGAACAAGTTCCAACCTCGGGATCTCCCTCAGGTCCGGGTGGTTTCACAAAGAAAGGGATCCGACCCCTTTGCCAGTCGTTCAGCACCATTTTGGAGACCGTGCTAATGTCCGGCTCACCTCCCTTCACAGTACAGATTAAAAAATCAAAGGAATATAGTCATTAATGGAACCTTTGGATTTAATGGATTAATCATGAATAAATCAGAAGAGGTTATTTGAATGCAATGTCAACAAACAACTAGAAATCACTATAAAATATTTACATTTAAGAAATACACAAGCAATTTTTCAATACTTTTATGAACCTGCCAGACGCGGTAACAAACTGTTTTAAAAAGACAAACCTTTTAGATTTACTGTTCCAGTGGCACAAAAACAAAATAAGGGAGGAAAACTCAAGCAGACAGACCTTCAGGAGTTTGCCAGTACGAAACGCCAACTTTTCTAGAAAGTCTTCAGTAGAATTCCAGGAAGGGATCCGGTATGTTTTCTGAACGTACTCAGGCTTGGCCCGCTCCAGCACCGCTTCAATATGATCCTCTGGGTTCCTGATCTTCTCCACTTGAACCTTTGAGGAGTCATAAAAAGCATAATGTTAACCTGTAATCTGTCAATTTGAAGCCTTTAAACTTAAAAATGGATGCAGGGATCAGAGCCAAGTGTGAGCTTTTAATCCAGAAGATGTGGAATTCATACATTAGATGTACTTAAGGTAATAATAGATATAATTATCGCCCTGTTTTTGCTAAAACTCTTATTCTCTGGCCATTTAGAACAAATCCTGGTGTATGTAGTAAAAAAACAAACTCACCACTCCCTTGAGGACAATATCAGACTCGCTGTCCTCTGATGGGTAGACCACACCAGGACAGTCGATGAGGAAGATGCGTCTCATCAAAGTGATGTACTGCCAGACCTACACAACTCAAAGAAACAGTGCTGTTAATT
The DNA here is from genome assembly GCF_053564925.1 of Oryzias latipes. Lineage (NCBI taxonomy): Eukaryota > Metazoa > Chordata > Actinopteri > Beloniformes > Adrianichthyidae > Oryzias > Oryzias latipes. The sequence goes on from NC_136252.1 coordinate 26,992,599, forward strand.
AAACCTGCATTAGCAAAAACAAATGAAACAAAAAGCATTTATAAGCTTGTTGTCTAATAGGAAGCAAACTCAGCAGAAATGTGTTTTTTTATTTTGGAAAAGTAGGATTTTTATATAAAAAGGAGTACAACACGATGCAATACAGAAATATTTTGTAGTGCTCTAAATTTTTTTTTTACTAATGTTGGACGCAGACAAAAATCAAAAATTTAATTTAGAGAGAAGATGCTCCATAAACCAATCAGGTTCAGGTTTTTAACGAGTTCTTGGGGAATTTTTCTGATGGATGATGGAGGAGATATATAAAGAAAATTAGGCCCAAAGTTACATTGATGAGCATGTCTGATTCAAATCTTGAGTAAAGAGCAGATTAGAAAAACGCTGTTTAAAAAAATCAAAAACAAAATCAATCATCTTTTATTTATTCAAAGGCGTTCCAGTGGTCTTCTAATTACGATTGTCATTTGTGCCAAAATCAAAAAAGTGCTTTTGTTTATTGGACATGTCTTTGCAGAGCAGCAGTAGTTCATTAGAAATTTGCTTTTGAGTAGTGAGGGGGACCATTGGGGCGGAGCAAGCCCGCCACTTCCCTCGCCATTAGCTGCGAGCTTGGAGCAGTGAGCTTGTGGCCCGCCCAACTTATTTACCACAAAGCAAATTAGCTCTTTTTCCCAATGGCCTTTTTCCTCTGTTCCTGATTCACAATGATTTGGATAAAGAAATACTAAGAAATACAAATGTAAGCTTAATTTTCTCTATATATGTCCTCCATCATTAAAAAAATGTCACAAGAACATGTTTTAAAAACACAATTTTCATCAGAGTGGGGCTTTAAGCAGGAAAGAACTGACTTTACAATAGATAGACATAAGCACATTAGCTTTAACTTCTTTCATAAATGGAATTTGAAATGGAGATCTAAGATGTTTCGGTTGACTCTAAGCGTGAAAATTGTTTTAGGGAAGCAACAACATTGCAGAAATAGCTGAAGGCTGCTTTTCTGTATCAGTGGAAAACCTGCAGACTGACCCGTCAGGTCCACTTAGTCTTTACTGCAACCTGAAGTGATGGTCTTTTTGGTCTAGGTACCCCTCAAGTTTAAAGACTGCAGTTTGTGCATCAACAGCCGACATTGTTGAGACCGGGAAAAAGAAAAATCGAATATTTTTGTAACAATTTGGAATTTTTCTCATGGCAAATGGGCTCTTCTGAAAGAGGGCCATGTCAAATGTGGTGCTTGTACCAGAGAAAGCACAATGTCTGAAATATTACCCTTAGCCTTTGGTACTAGTAAGATGTCTCTCTCAACAGGAAAGTAAATGTGCAGAGATACACAGCATCTCATGTTAAAAAACACTAGATTGTCATGTTCTTTTTTGACTGATCAAAGATGACGTCGACTTTACCTTTGTTTCTCCGGCGATCGGCGCCACGTTGCAGACTTTCTTGGAGCGCAGAGTGTTGATCACAGAGCTCTTTCCCACATTTGGATATCCGATGAAACCCACGCTTATCTGTTTCTTGTCTGTGTGGAGCTGCGAGAGGTAAAAAAAAAGAAAAGAAATGGAGAAGTTTCTTTTTCTTTTGTTTTCACAGATGTGCTTCCTTTATAAACAGAAAATACTTTTGTGCATCTTTTCAAACAATCAGAATATAGCCAGAAAGTTTCCTAATTACACCCCCCCCCCCCAATATTGTGACTGTACACAAATTACGCAATTTTTATTTTGTTTTGGAACATAATGTGAGTATTTGTTGTGGTTATTCTGATCATGAAAAAACAGTGTTTATGCATGTATGATGATGCAAATGCAATGGGTAATATAAATATGAGTACAGAGCTGCTAAGGAGCAGAAAAGACGGAAAACACTTTCCTACAGAACATTTATAAAAGCCAGATTAAATTCTGGAATGTGTAATTTTTTAAATCAAGAGAATAAAGGGATGAGAAGGGTACAAAGAAGGAAAGGAAGGCTCATTATCTGAAGCACTTCACATCATTTTTCAAATGTTTAGAAAGCAGAGTTAAGGCAGAGGCATGTGAAAGGAGCCAAAGGAACCAGTGTTTATTGATCATTTGCCTGCTGCCAGAAGCAGCAGAATGAATCATGATATGTATAAAGAAGCCATTTTGAACAAATTTAGTCCAATGTTTCAGAAACGGAGGGGATGGCACAACAAAAGTAAACACAGATGGACGGATTTAAGAGGGGAAAAAAAAAAAAAGAAAATGCAGAGGAAGTATCCCAAAAAAACGTTTCTGCTGCAAAGAGATGGAATGTTCTGAAAAGGCAGAGCGAGCATCTTGACCTCAACTCGCTGAACTTCCCCTTATCAAAGAGGCCCCAAAACATGCAAACACAGAGCAAATGAACGTGTCGGGGATTGTTCTCCAAAGCAGCCAAAGGAGGACGAATATTCTCAAGTCTTTCTGTGGAAACAAAAAAAAATTATGGCTGATTTACTACTCCCAGCCCCTATCATAATCCACTCTCTCCCATGCTTAACAGGAGAAGTCTGTGAACCCGCTACTTTAAAAAAAAAAATGTTTTTATGATTAAAATGGGCAGTAGTCTTCACTGTTCTGGGATGACACAACAGATTTTCTTACATGAACACGAAACACAACAGCTGCTGTAAAACAAAAAAGAAAAAAAAGTAAGGACAGTAGTTCTTTCTGAGGCTTCTGAAGAAGCCGGTCTTAGTGAGAAGCCTGGCTGCTGCGCTGCTCATAAACGTGCTGCTCGAAAAGTGAATGACACAACTGATAAAATCACTGGCTGTACTCTCTGCTCTCAGCAGGAAATTACCACAAGGATTTGCTCCAAAGGCATAAAAGTTGCTCACTTCAAGAATTGTTTTTCCTCCAACAGCAAAAACGACTCCAAACAAGAACAAACTTTAAAACTTTTATGACGTAATTCCTTTACTATTAGAAAACATTGTATTCTTAATACCAATTCATCTGTTGTATATATATGATTTATTTAATTATCATTTTAGTTACACAGCAAATTGATTATGCCTCTTGTATTTTCATACAAGGAAAATTTTTCCTGACAACATAGGCGTGAGGTTAAAGCATCTACACCAAAACATTTTAAGCCTTAATTGTTCTGATGCAATTCTGTAACTTTCTGACACACTCATTTCCCCGACTGTAAACCATGATCATCAAAATTACAATCAATTTATAAAGGAATATTTATGAGAAACTATACTATTAAAAAAATCAAATTTACATTTTTTTAAATAAACAACTAAAATTTGGAAGTTTTTCTGAAGATTGAAGGTTTTTTAGATCTTCCTCTAGCATCCTAAAGTACACTTGATTATCTGGTACTAATTATTAAGTTTAGGTCCTATTTAAAACACTACTTTCAGGCAAACAGAGCAGGTTAAAATAAACAAAGACAAATAGATTTAAGCTCAGTTTTTACAAAAATGCAATTTAATTATCTGTACATTGCTAAGACATAATGTTAAACAATTCAAGTCTGCAGGTCTAGAATTATCTAATATAGTACAGAATGTTTTAATTACCTATATTGATTGTGTGCGGTCATACGTTCGATTTTTAATTCTTCCATCCATCTGCACTCGTTTTCTCCCTTATGGGGTCACGGGGCTGCCAGAGCCTAACCGGCCACTGTTGGGTGAAGGGAGGGGACACCCTGGACAGGTCACCAGTCTGTCTGGGCCACAATCACACACCCATGCACTCTCACATTCACACCTAGGGACAATTTAGAGTAACCAATTCACAGATGAAGCATGTTTTTGGATGATGGGAGGAAGCCGGAGTGCCAGGAGAAAACCCACGCCTGCACAGGGAGAACATGCAAACTGCACGCAGAAAGATCTGGGACTAGAACCGGAGGACCTCTTGCTGTGAGGTTAGAACGCTAACCACCACACTTGTTTTGATAAGTCTACCACATTTTTATTAGCTGTAAATTTGTTGTTTTAAGACTGATGCACTGATCAGAGAGCACCTTTTAATATACATCGTTACAGGAACATTGACATGGCAATGATCAATTTATCTCTATAAAAAGCAATTTGACAAGCTGGGTGTCAGATAAAGCATTTTCTTTTTTCCATTTTTACTTTAATAAACTTAAACATGTAGCCTCCTAAAAAAGAGCCCAAAGATGAACATTCAGAGTCTTTCGCATGTTTTTTATTCCATTAAAGGCTTAGAAATGCTGATCAATCACATTTTTCTTCAGAGTTAGAATATTCTATCTTTATTGATCAGCAAACCTCAACATGCAACAAAGAAATTAAAAAAAAGCTATGTTATAAATACAGTGCAGTGAAAATTTGTAGTATGTAAAATAAATAAAAAATACTGTCAGGTGGTTTTATGAAGCATACAGGATTTTTTCTCTTGCAAAAACAACAGATAATAGTAAAAGCAAGAATCTCACTTTTTGAATTGTGCTGTCCCAATAAGGGGTCATCCTCCTTTAATGAGCCCAAACAGCCAAAAATGAAAATATGGTTCTCATTTCTTGTCTTCAAAGTAACGCCTGGCCTTAGCCTTCAGCAGACAGCGTGCACCTTCAAGCACAAGCTGACCTGGAGGCAAACTCGCTGTGAACAACACTTTTCTGCAGATCATCTTGACCGGTTTTTATTTGCAAATGTTTTCATGCAGAATGAATTCCAACTTGGAAACAGACTAAGAGTTTTCCTTGACTACAAAGCAACGGTTGCTTCTCTTAGTCATTAGGGATGTCAATCATCTTTGCTATTAGATGAACTCAAACCAGAACACTCCACACCATCAAACAGCCAACACTTTTACTTCGATCTGCGTTATTAAACAAGCTTAAGATGTTATCCAACTTCTAAATCCTATAGAAACAGCATATGTTCCCTCACACTTAGCTTTTTAACTTTGTCTTGTAGTTTGTGATCAAGATCTGATATGGTTTCAATATTTTGTTTTTAATAAAGATAAGATTACGAATCTGAGAAAAAGTTGACCTGAATTGGCCACAGAGCTTTTGGGAACGAGCTCCTTTAACATGACAGCAATGGAAAAAAAGAGTCGACTTGTGTTTTCCATGTTAGTTTGGTCTGCATACAGCTAAAACTTTCTTTAAAAAAGAATAATAAAATATAGGGTAAGCAAGGAGATTCTGGAGTTGAGATGTTTTCTTACCTTGCCAAACTGCCTAAGGAGCTGGATGAGGGAGCCTTTACCAAAAGAGTTGGTCAAGCTGGCATGAAAAGCCAGAGTGGGATACTCTTGGGACAAAACAGCCACCCATCGTTTCTGTTCACAAGAAAATATATAAGAGAAACTGTTACTAAGTATCCAATGTTGAAAATAGACTAAAATATCTGAAGATTGTGCACAGACAATAAAATAAAATAAAGACCAAAAGACCTCACCGTAACCCAGGTGGGGATGAGATCACACTTGTTCAAGACAAAGATCAGATGTTTCCAGGGTTTTTCCTTCTTTAGATATGTCTCTATGCTCTTAGAGCGTGTTCCCATGGGGTCCCGGGCATCCAGGACTTGGATGATGACATCAGAGGAATCAATGACCTGTTGCAGAGAAGCAGGCACAGTCAAAAGAGCATGCAGCCCCCATTTATTATAAACTATTATTTTAACTGAAAAGAAAGATTTGCGTTTCCAGAAACACTTTTGTTTTGTGTAGAATAATATAATATTATGGCTGTACTGGCCATGATGATAGTTATTCATTTGTACCAGATGGTACTAACATTTTAGAGCAAACTTTCTCCCGTAGTTTGTCTCCAACAAGCAAAAACCAGCTTTTATTTTTAGATAGTTTGTATCAAGGCAATTTCAATAAACTGTTGTGTAAACACCCTGTTTCACTTAATTGCTGAGCATTAAATTGATTCCAACAACATTTTGTTGTCATTGACCACTTTTTTCCAAAATGAAAAACCTTTAAAACTATAACAAACCTTATAAAGTTCTCCCCAGATCCTCTTCGACTGACCCTTTTTGAAAATCTCTTCTCTTGCTTCTTCCCTAAAATCAGTAAAGGAACGGGGAAACAAAGGATAAAACTGCCCTCAAACAAGACACTTTGACAGCTTCTTGAAGTATTCAGAGTGAGTGGAAATCTCACCGGACTCCTGTGTCCTCTGTTACCAAGTCTTTGTCTTGGTCGGAGTTGTAGCTCAGTGCTGATGCCTCTGCTCGTTCCAGAAGATCCTTCACGTCATCCACCATAAGACTGGGTCTCTTCCTCTGAGCCTTGGGTCCAAATGTGGTTTCAAAGCCTTCTGTGTCTAAAATGTGGACTTTAGAGTTCTATGAATACAGATAAAACCATTCTTAGAGCATATCCTATTCTATTAATCAACACAAAGAAGAAAGAAAAGATCAAAATAAGCAGGACGTCATTTGTTTATCCCGGCCACAAAATGATTTGTTCACGACTTTTTTGTATTAATTGCTCAGACAGAAAAAAAATGATGTCGTACTTCAGCCCCAGCCTTGTTACTATGCGTCACAGTAACTGTTCATGGCAGAACAAAAGGACGAAAACAAATGACAAGCAACCATAATCCATACACAACAGCAGACGACAACAGCCTCAGAAATATTCAAACCATGTTCCTACATCAAGGTCCTCTGGGTTTATTTGTGAACATTGTGCCAAAATATGGAAAAATAAGACTTCTTTCCCAGGAAGGGAGGGGAGAAAAGTCATTTATTGTATTAAGAAATACATAAATCGGAAGAGGCATTGAAAGGCAAAAGAGGCTCAAAGGCCTCCGACTCACATGGGCTTTGACTCTGTCGTGCAAAAGAGACATAGGCAGTTTGCTTTGCTTCATCACAACACGATACGGGTCCTTCTGCACAGCCCCCATTTCGTCCTGGAACTTTTGAAGAGACGACTGTTTGATCACCCGGGTATTTGCTGAAACACAACACCAAAGAAATATTTAAGTTAGACTCCTTTGGATTTCTTTTTAGACATAATTACAATATAACTGATTAGTTTCTTCTGTTTCCCCTCACTCAGAGAAATAATAACCAACTTTTAACTGATAAAATCTCAATAAGAAGTCAGCTGAACTTCATTTTTATTGTTGGCCCTGCGACAGACTGGCAACCTGGGCAGGGTGTACCCTGCCTTTGCCCAACAGTAGCTGGGATAGGCTCCAGCAACCCGGTGATCCTAGAGGGGATTCTGTGGGTTTGGAAGAAGACGGTTTATTATTTTACGATGAAAGCGCTACACTGAAATGTAACCAACTTTTCTTGCGGCGTTTTTTTCTTCAAAGCTATTTTGCACCATTTTGTGTGGAGGGAGGTCTGACATAAAGAGACATGTTTTTGTGTTATTGTGTATGTCACGTTTGGTCAATTAGCTGTGACTTGGTAGCCATGATGTTTGAATCATAAATCATATTTTAGGAATCTTAAAAACGCTTGTTTGAACAGCAGTCGATTCTTGTGATTAAAAGTCTTTTAGATTGAAGTTGGACTACGGCCTCAAAGAGCATTTCCTGATAAAAACAGCACCACAAAACTTTGGAACTATTATATCATACTATGTATTTTAGTCACATAACACCCGATTTTAAGCTGTCATTAAGCATCTCTATTACTTAAATTTGAGCTAATATGAAGAAACAAAGCAGTGTGTTGTACAGGTGAGAATTTAAGGCTGTATTGATGGCAGTCTATTCAATAATTAACCAGTTATTATCACTTCCATTTCTTTCAGCTCCTCAGACTTCACACAGTCTATAAATGGACGGAGATCAGTTAGGCTCTTGGTTGCCCAAAGAAGATGAGAGGAACAAACAGAAGGTCCAAGTTGAAAGAGGGTAAAATCTCACAATGTCCCGTGTGAAACAATGACGTCAGGTCAACCCCTGAACTGCAGAATTTAATGATAAATGACTAAAATAAAATGTAAAAACAGTAATTTATCTGCACATATTGGTTTGACACAACTCAATTTTCAAGGGAAAAGGAGAATATTTCTCATTTCGGGCGGCCATGGTGCAGTGCTAGGGCGGTCGCTCCCATGATTGTAAGATTGCAGGTTTGATTCCCTACTAGCACGCCCATGTGCTGAAGTGTCCTTGGGCAAGACACTGAATCCCACCTTGCCTCTGGTGGGAGGTTGGCACCAGTGTTCGGCAGCGGAGCCGCCACCAGTGTGTGAACGTGTGTGTTCATGGGTGAACGGGTCTGTGACTGTAAAGCGCTTTGGGCCTTATTCGAAAGAAGGTAGAAAAGCGCTTTATAAGTATACGCCATTTACCATTTAAATTTGAAACATGCAGAGCACACGCCTCAAAGTCTGACGCTGTGGTTTTTGACTAGTAAAACGATCATTTACCCTCTCCAGATTGATGGAAAGGTCATGCTCCAACTACAAGAGTTTAAGTACCTTTCTTGTTGAGGTCTCTCACTTAAATATGAGGGAAGCATGGAGAGTGAGATTGAGAGAGTCATAGATGCAGCGGGTGCAGTAATCCAATGGCAGAATAAGGAGGGGCGCTGAGCCAAAATGGGCGAAACTCTCATTTTACTGGTCAATTCATGTTTCTGCCCTCACCAATAGTCATGAACTTTGGAAACAATAAATTCCCAGATACATGCAGCCAGAATGGGCTTCCACTGCAGGGGGACTGGGCACCTCTTTAAAGCAAGAGTCAGGGGCTCAGCCACACAGAAGGAACTCGGAGTAGAGACCCTGCTCCTCCACAGCCACAGAAGCCAGGCTGGGACAGCTCTGGGACAACCTCTGCCTCCTGGATGCCTTCCTGGGGAAATAATCTGGACGTGTCTGGCCTGGCAACACATCCGAGTCATCCTGGAAGGGCTGGAGAAAGTTTCTGCCTTCAGGGCATTTCTGCCGAGACCAGTGATGGGCAAACCTTTTGACTCCTGGGCCACAAAAGGTTCTAAAATTTGATGCATGGAGTGTTTTGGTAATCCATCTCATTAAAGAAGGAAATAACATGGTATCTGGACAAAAACATGTTTTAATTTAGATTGAAAATGAATATACATGTTTTAAGACAGAACATTGTGGAAGTTTTCTTTTGAAACTGTGGCTTTTGTTTTTATTGTAGTGCCAATTACACCAATGGGTGGCTGTTCCTCAGGTGAAAAAAAGCAAACTTAGAGAAATGCTGCATTTATGTGGTGTTGGAATGATCGGAAAAATATCCGCTCCACACAGAAAACGCACATGACCGTAAGAAAGACAACAAGCCTTCCAACACCACATGAATGCAGAACAACTGTCTACACCTAAACAAAGCTCAACCTATTTGTAGTGCACCGTTTATGGGGACACTCCAGAATTGAAAATTAAACTTTAAGGATTTATCAATATAATTTATTCCATCTTGGTGGGCCAGATTAAGTAGTTTAATAGGCTGCAGTTTGCCCACACCTGGCCCAGACTGTTGCTTCTGTCTACCAGGTTATTATTATTTTTCAGCTATTTAAGCTAAATAATAAATGCTCATTACAGCCTAAATTTCAAGCCTTTTTTTATAGCTTCCATGATTTTTTTATGATACAATTTAAGACACACAACATTCACATATACAGCATGAAGATGATACTTACTAAACCACTTGATGTTTGGCTCAACTCTGGCTACAGTTCCTGGAGCGACTGTAGATTGATACTGTAGGGGTTTGATCACTTTTCCATGTTTATTACTGCGAACAGAAACTCAGCATCAGTGTGAACAAAACCAATGATTAAAGTTACAATAAATATCTATAGAGAAGCAAGATAAATAAGATCCCTGTTGAGAATCAATTACCATCTTTGTTTCTGTCTGTACATATTCAGACGCTTGATTGTGGCTCGGTCCCTCATGTTGTTCCCACCAGCTCCCTTTGCCCGATCTGTAAAACGCACAAGATGTAGTCAAGTTATTCCTTCACTAGTGAAACCTGTATCGGTTTTTCAAACATGTCTAATCTATTGTCCTAACAACAACATATATTTTACTACTAGAGAAGATTGTTTTGTGTTAGTTCACTTCAAGTTCAAAATGTCAGAAAACTTGACAGAATTATTCGGTTAAGTGCAGCAACAAACAGTCCGCTTTCTCAAATTAAAGAAGTAAAACGTATGTCTGCTTTAGCTTGGTTGACACTTAAGCTTAGCAATTGAGCCGGCAAAACGTTTTCTTTACTCGTTAGCCATAGTAGTTAGCATCGAGTGTAAACAAACGTGTGCTAGCTCTGTGCTTTAGCTCACCGGGGTTGCTGCTGGAAGATGAGGGATTAATCGAGCATTTCCCCTTAAACTTCGGCTTCACCATGTTGAAAACTTCCCTGGCAAAGCCTACCAGAAGAAAACCGAATGGAAAACCTGAGGACTATGTCCAAAAAAGAAAATTTAGGCACTATGTTCTGTACACGTACTATTTACACGTGCTAGAGTAAAGAAAAAGGAAGTGGCGTCATAGAAGGAGCGACAGACGATCTAGCCAATCAGAAAGCTCCTGGGATTTTCCATCGTGCAAATGATGCTCTTGTGTTTTTAGGATCGCAGCTCTATAAAGTGTAAAAAAAAATACTAATAAATTGTAAAAAACAAAAAAAAAAACATCAACATTTTTTACAGTCACATCTAAATTATGAAAATGTTTAAACGGGCATCAGTAAGGTGAAATCTTGCAGATGAAACTCACTTAAATCACATTTTTCTGTGCTTTATGAGTCAATTAATAATAATAGGTCATGCCGCAGTTAAAATAAAGTTAAACACATTTGATTAAATAGTTTATCTTTAGCTATGTTTTTATGATGATTATGCATACTCAATTTACTCAGTTCAGGCTCCCACCGTTTTTTGACTGTATTAAATTCAAGAAGTTTTTTTCTGCAGCTGTAATAAAAGGCAGTTTACAAATGTGTGACACCTGAATTTTACAAAAAAGCAGAATGCTAACTTAATTCCTATGGTGTCTTTAGGAATTTCAATTTTAATTTTTAATCTTACTTCCTTTCTCTCAAAAGTTTTACTTTGACTTTTAAGACAATAGAAGCGATTACTGCACAATGACCTTTCTGTTGTTTAAACTGTAAAATGTTCCCCCACACCATAAAAAGAAGTAAAATTCTATTTATAAAATAAATATCCTAGAAGTTATTAGATCAAAACAGCCAGTCACAGAGGCCACAATTATTTAATAAAAAGTGTTACAAGTTGTCGGTAAATCTTTTAAAAAATTGGAAAGAGACCATCCGGCACTTAGTTTATGCAGCTGGGAGGCAAAGGAATGCTCTCTGTTCATTTTCTGACAAACGAAAGGTGATTTCACTTTATCTATAATCCTTTTGAAGGAAACTGTTTTGGGTCACTATGTTAAAGTTCAAGCAGATGAAACCCAATTATTAAAAAAATATGAATTTGAATAAATTTTTAATGTTAAATTTAATCTTATAAGATGTTTTTTTTAAGGTTATTCATGCAGCGAGGAAACAGTTGTCGTTTCTAATTTTTTTAAACTTCAGAGACGCTGTAATTTTTTAAAGTATTATTTACAGTCCCCACAACAGCAGCAGACAATCTAAAGCCCCACCGCCCTTCCCGAATGTGTTGCTTCAGTTGCTTCCTTGCATGAATTTGCATGTGTTTATTTTTTTAGTAAATCATCAGATCCCATAATGTCTGTCAAATGCAACACATCTTTGTGACCATCTGTTGAAAACCCCTCAATGTTAGCACTGTAAAACTGTAGCAAAACAGTAAACTAGTAGTCTTTTTTTGTTTTTCTTTTCCTCAGTTTGCATCAATATGAAGTATTTCAGATGACATCTTACACAACCTGCTCTTAATCAGCTTTCCTCAGAGTGACCACAGCCAGTATTTTTCCTCTTCATTCTGCGATTGAACATTTTTTTCTGCTGCAGAACCAAGTTGTTGGCTAAGATCCATATCCTAATTCATGTAAGTATGCCATAAAATATATACCAAAAAAGTAAAGCATTTTCAGAGTACAAAATTTTTTAACTGGATGTTAACATGCTATTTACGATTGTTTACATTTAAAGATCCAGCTCTGCTGACGAGCAGTTTTAAACTATGTAGAAAGAAACAAACAAAGATAAAATACTTAAAAATAGGAGATGTGTATTTCTTTCATAAAAATTTAAAAAAGGCAGCTGCTTTAGGAAGTTTAGGTATAGCTGGTGTGATAATTTGATATGTTGCTCCCTTCTTCTCAGTTTTGAACTTAAAAGATGGAATTAGTCTTTTTGATTTTGATTTTTTTTCCTTTCCAGAGTACTGAGCAAAGGATGTTTGCATGGTAAGAATAAACCAAAAAATAAAAGTATTGCATTTTATTCTCTAATATACAAGTGGTGATAAATGTTTTATATTTCTTACCTCTGAACTTTTAAATCAAATTTTTATCTAGATCAAAGACATTTTGAATACATTGAATTACTTGTATATTTTTTCTGAGTTTTGTGCCATTGTAGAATGCACGCCAACTAACAAGTTTTTTAATCGTGGAAGAATCAATATGGAAACGCTCAAATGAGTGTGCTTTAAAAGATATTTGTCAGGAAAACTGTGAAAATCTAACGAGCTTACTACAGCAATAAATTCACAGAAAGCTGTAAAACCACAGCACTAAAAAGAAAAAAAAACTGTTTTATTGTAAACAATCTAATTAATCAATTACTTCCTTACGGTGCCTGCATAAGAATTCAATATGCTGTGGCAGGAATTACAAACATTTGCTTTAATAACCTTTGCACCCTCTCGTTCCTCATTCCCGTAAGGGCGAAGTGCGAGATGTAAAAAACGTTAGTGGCTAAAGTCCTTCAAGTTTTTTTTATTCTTTATGCTCATGATTTATAACACACTAGAGCAGAAGTCAGTGAAATAGGTTTAGAGTGACAAATGTTTCTTCACAAGTCAGTGACAATGCATTGAAGCTGCACAACCACCCAAGCAAATGTGTGCATTTGTGGATAATGCGTCTGCCTTAAGCACTAGGTTTGTCTCTGCTCCCAGTCAAAAGTGGAACAACAGTGAAATGACAGAGCACAGGCTCTGGTGGGCCTGACTAAACAAAAAGAGAAAAATTGATGAAGGGCTTAGGGGTGCTCCCCTTTGCAGCCTCACTGTTGAGAGCATTTGCAATAGAAAAACCAACATTTCTGCGATGAGTGTTCCAAGGCTCAGATGGAAGGCTACTGAAAAACTCAGGGCTGACATTGTGGTGTCAGGAGCTATTCTTTCTGTCTTTTACAGTTGTTATTATTTTTACTGGAACTGATGCAACTGAAACTAAAAATTATTTTTACAATGCTCAACAAAAAAGCAAAAATTCAACTTTGTGGTTGTAGAAACTATTGTCCTATGGTTATAAAATTCACAAGCTCTTTTTAAAATATAAACAGTTTGTTTGCTTTTCATTTTAAGCATTTCTATTGTTATTTAATGTTTTAGTACGCCACATTTGAAAGGTTTTACTTAAGTTTAAATTTCAAGGACTTCACAAACATTTCATAGCATCCTTTGGACATTTGGTGCCTTTTCTCATTAAAGAAATGTAAGTAAGTAAGTAAATCTTCATTTAAATAGCCCTTTTTGCAGAGAAAGACTCACACAGTGCTTCTCAATGTTAGAACAATATGAAATAGTGGAACTAAATCAATTTTTATGGACCTCTTGTAAGAGCATAATTGTCAATCTAAGTTCACGCCTCTCTCAACGTGTGTTCACCTCTTTCAATAAAAAAATCTAAGTGAAACATTTCTGGCTTCCACATTTAAAACTGGCGCATTCACAAGTTTCTACAACCAGTTTGGGACTCTATGTACAAAACACAGCAAATCAGGGACATAGATTTAGTAGCGACCAATGGATGGTGTCCCTTGTAATTTATGGAAGTGTCACCGCTTGAATGTTAAACATGGAGGAGAATTCAATAACTGTAGTTTCTCCCCAACCAGAATTATATGACACCATTTCTTTCATATCAGAGTAGCTGTGAAGGAAAACGCCTGGAGCAAGATTCACAAGATTTGCACCAATACGACATTTCACACCAAGCCTCTTCCAACTGTAAGTGGCGGACATGTGCTAGTAAACAGAAGCAAACAAAAAAAGAAGCCCCTCCCTGCTTGTCCATTTAAAAACGTGCGCCACATGCCCGGTGTGCATCAGAGCCGCAACCTGGGTTTTTCCATAAGCTGTAACTTAAATTAAAGTACCGGTATAAGTCAATGTCAGTTTGCTAAATCATGTCCAGTAAGGTATTAAGTTTTAAGATTCTTTCCAATGTTTTTAGCTTTTGCTTAATAACTTGTTTAAATTATCAGATTGTTGCATTTTTGTGCAACGTATCGCCCAGGGCTTAATGCTGCCACCATGATATATGATATATGATGCTGTGAAAGGTGTCCTGAGGGACTTAGCTCCCCCTGAGAAGATGGTAGATGTGGACTTTAGACCTACAAAACAAAAAACATGACAAATTATGAAAACAACAAAACAATTAAATATACATGTACTTACAATAATTAAATATTTTTCATCAGATAAACGTAGTTGAAGCAAATTCACTATTATAAACTGATTGCTTTGTAACTTTACTGTAAAATGTATAGACAAATACAATGTGTTTTTTAAACTGTACATGCATTTCAGATTAAAAATCAAATTAATTTGTCGCATACACACTTGTACTTATAAATGCATAATGAAATTTAGAGATGCTACATACACAAGTTATGTGATTTTAACCCATAAGAACCCATGGTGACATCAATGTAACAGAAAAATATCAGAAGTGGATTTTGTGGTCCAATTGGCTTGTGGTAAAATACTCATAATTTTGTTTTGAAAAAAAATAGGTTTTAGTTCTTATGGGTTAAGAATGTGTACTGCTTTTGTCAGATACAATGACGTTGTGTTAAACAAGTGTGCAACATTCAACTAGCTGTAATGGCATAAGGTTGACTCTTAATGTTAACCCAATAACATGTGTTTTGCCTGGAGTTATTTTCTCAGTTGAAAGATGCCAGTCCTGGGCTGAGGTCAGTGCTTTTATGCCTAAGCCTCCTCTTTTATTTTACTGTGTCATGTTAACTTTAGTAATGACTATGGTTCAACATTGTTTCCTTCTCAGATCATAAAAGTTATAGTCACAAACTTTTGTTTTCATTGTTTGAGGGGCTATACACCATCAGACGCTTGTGTAGAGTCTTGTGCTCACACTGATCTCATTATCATTTGCGTCCTGTTAAGTGTATTGTTTGCAAATGGTGTAGTAAACCGTAAATGCTCAATATTAGCAGACTTTGCTTTTTGGGGAGAGCAGAACACATGTTTGTTGGAGGGCTTGAGACTAATCCTCAAGATAAGAGATACTGGCATATTAGAGTTTGGTTTCTGTGTTGCTCTGCTTTTCTGTTGCATGTTGTTTTCTCATGTTGTTTTTTTTATTACTTTGGGTATTTTTAGATAAGGAATCTTAGATCAGAATACCTGTCTTTATGGAGTAACTGGCACAGAAATGAAAAAATGTATTTTTAGCAGGCTGAATTTATGAAACTGTTTCTAGACAGAGACGTGGGGGGCTCTGGTTTGGTAAACAACCCTAGACTATGAGCCAAGGACTGAGCTCCCACAGAGAGCTTGGTTCTCATGGGGGTGGACTCTGGTCTGCTCCTGGGAGTGTTGGTACCCACCCCGCTTCTCCCTCACCATATGGATCAGGGCAGTGGGGCCCCAGGAAGTCGTTGTACCCTGCAATGCCTCTGCCGCAATTAAGCTATAAGGCCTGGTGTTTTTTAGTGTAGGGGGAGGGGACTGGAAAAAGTTGTACCCCAACAACTCACCTTTTTAAAAAAAGTTTTTCCATGAGTCGATTAGGGGCCTTGGTTGCACCTTGTTAGGCTACTTGGTGTTCTCTCTAGGTTAATACGACTGACAGTATTTAAGAACTGGACTAAGTGACCTCCCCCCGTGTATTTCAAATAAGTACCCACTGGTTCCAAAAAGCCAAAATCCCATAAACCTCTATTGGGAAATGAACAACTTTTACAACTATTATTGTCATTATATTTATCAGAATAACCAATCTTGCTCTACTACCTTTTCTAACATGTTCTTGATAAGATATTTTTTCATGACATTTTTTTCTGTAGTTCAAGTTATTCAAGTTATAAACTGACCAATCAATGCCTCGATCAAAGGGTGTGGTCTCACATCAAACGTTAGAAAGGTTTGATCGACAGATCCTCCCGAGCCTGCTTTCAAGTGGTAGGGACTTCCAACAAGCTCCCTCCTGATTGGTAGTCATAGAAAACTTGATTGAGACTGTTTTAGAGCAATCACTACTAACTAACTGACATAGTCTGGTCCAACATGGGGAAGCCTGTATTGCTAAAGATATGGTGACTAAATTGACTTAATTTCTTTGAAACCGGGAGTCAGCCTTCTTCTATGGATGATGTTACACTCACTCAGTCCAGTTCTCTGATACAGTCAATGGTTCCCCTCCTCGACATTGAATTGCTCCTCCGACTAGGCCCCATTTTGGTAGGAGGACTTAGCTACAAACAGGAGATGTCCAAAAAACGACACATTTCCACATAACCGCAATTGTAACTGTACAATTGTAAAATAGGGCTCTCAGCTTCTGTCTGTCTACTTAGCTGTTGGACTGGTCAAGTAGAAGAAACTAAACAGTGACGGTATAATTACCCACATATTTCTATTGCTTTTTGCTATGATTTCTCATAGTTTCTTTTTTATTTCATAGGAGCTGTCAGACACTGTGTCAGCGCTCCTGTCATCACACAACATTCACAGTTCATTTATACAATGATGTTTTGCCAGATTCAAAAAAGAGGAAATAACAAGTGGGATCCATTAATCATTTAGGAAAATTTAATTTAAGAAAAACCCAGCCCGAAGACGAAGTGATAGAAGATGCTGTTTTTCAACAAAATGTATTTTACTCATGTGTAATATCCCCTTTGTTTATTTGCACCAAAACCAAAGTCTTGTTCTTATTTTGTTCTTAGCCTGTCGCTGTAACGAGTTTCACACCACATTAATCAAAGACAATCTGTTGGCAACGGCGTTTGGGGAGCCCTTTAATGAATGGTGTTTATGAGTGCTAATCTGTGGCATGTAAACCACCATTTTAGGCTGAGATAAGCTACAATAAGCTGAAAATTGATCTCAAAGAAGAAGTCACATTCCCTGAAGTTAGCTCAAAAAACTGTAAGAATGCTTTTTCAGTTTAGGTTCTCAACTAAGAATCGTAAAGCTCAATGAAAACAAACATTCTGCTGGAATTTAAGTGCATTTATTCATCATTTATTAAAAACAGTGAACCACCTCAAATGTCAGAAAAGAGAGAAGAAAACATAACTTAGCACTGCTGGATCAAAGCATTTTTGCTGCGTCCCTCCATAAAGTTATAGTGTCAGTGTAGTTTCTGGAAAACTAATGAAAAGAAATGCTTTGGTTACCAGAAACTATATATGGAAAAAAGACCAATTACTATTCTCATGTAATATGATTTATATCTTAAGTTGACCATTTGGTAACTATAACAGCATTTTCTTTTTTAGGTTTTGGTAACAACAGGTTTACAAATTTTATTGAAAGAGAGTTGAGCTTTGCTGTAGTGAATCCTTGTGCACAAATCATTTTCAGAAGGGGTACATGGGGAAAGAAAATCGACTCACAGCATTTGTGTGTGCGTAATGCTTGATTTGTAACTTGTATCTACCTCTGTGTGTAACTTTGGAGCTCTTGATAAGTAGCCCATGTATGCAGAGATCCAACAGGAGAATGGAGGACTTTCAGAAAATCCAACGTACACTTCCACGCTTCTCCAACTACGTGTCGTTATTATAAAAGAGGCATTAACATTCTGACGTTTTTCCTCATTGATTGTCCTGAACAAAACTTCATTACTTCCAAGCTAATCAGATAGATATATTGACAGTGCAACATGTTTGTACTTGCAGGTTTTCTAAGGTGAGATGGTAAAAAATCGTTTGACAAGAAGAAATTACCAAAGTTTGCGAAGTGTCTATCATACTTTGTTTTGTGCACATTACGTGAATGCACCAAAAACTATAGGGCTGCGATTACTTCATGTGCTATGACTTAAATGTAAAATAACCACCTTGAACTAAGAAAAATAAGTCAAGGTTTGTGCAAAGTACATTGACTGTATATGAGAACTGGACTGAGTGAGTGTGATGTCACCCCTAGAAATGGTTTACTTCTAGCTCCAACTAAATTAAGTCAATTTAATCGCCATTTTTTTGCAATGGGAACGCTTCCATGTTGAAGCCCAATGATGACAATAAGCAGTGATTGGTCCGAGTCAGTCTGGGCTTGTTGGAAGTCCACACCTTACCACAGAAAGAGGATTTGGGAGAATCTGTCAATAGATTGTTTTGAATGTTTGACGTGGGGGTCAGTGGGTACCAGATGCTTTTATTGAGGCATTTGATTGGCCAGTTTGACCGGGTACTTCCTGTTTGGAAGGTTTGGATACTTCTTTGCCTGATGCATCTGGTTAGCATAATCAATCAGCTTCAGGATGAAAATACTAGTTTCTTTTTTTTCAATTGTTTTTTGTGTCCCCCCCCCCCCCCCCCCCCCGAAACTTAAAACATAAATGTTGTTGGTTTGGAAATGACAGAATGATTCTTGCCAACAATTTTATTCACTTGAACCTACACGTGTGCACTGGAGGTGCCCACCAGCTCCTTCTCTTGTTTTCCTGAGGCTTGCCAAAGCAGCTTGTCTCCTGTGTTTATCTGCTGCTCTTTCAGTTTGATAGTGACAACAGAGAAGCTTATTTGGACAGATGTCTGTGTCACCAAAAAAACTACGTCTGCCAAAGCTGAGGTCATGCAGTGAAAGGGAAATGAAGCACTACCGTTTCCTTTAAGGGATGCAGGGTAGTGGGGATCAAAGGCACCTGGAACTTCTCAGGGTGATACACATGGGAAAAGGAGCTGTAGCAGAGTTCTGCCTCTTCCTGTCTTGATCTTCGTGTGAACGCTGGCTTACTCGGTGTGGAACTTTCTTCACACTCACAGTCAAGATTTTAAGGTCATTTTTAAATTCAGGAAAAAGAGTGGTTGGGAAGAAAAAATGATTTTTATTTTTAGCTTTACTGAGTCATAGTCTTACTGTGGCACTGCCTCCTCAGCAGACAAAAGAACTGGGAGATTACCGCATGGTTTTCCATAACTATTGAAGATCCACTCTGATGAAAATTGCCTTTGAGTGTTTTTAATATGTTCTTGTGAGATTTTTCTCTTGATGGGGGACATATATAATGAAAATTAAGATTAAATCTGCATTTCTGAGTATTTCTTTATGCAATTTGCAGTGACTCAAGAGCAGACAAAAATGCTGTCTGAAAAAGCTTGTGGGTGTTACGTACAAACAACAACTCGGTGGGCCATTACCTCCCAGCTCCGCTCCATTCTTATGCAGACGACTAAATCTATGTACATCTGGAGTGGTGAACTTTAAGTATCTTGAGGTTTTGTCCATGAGTGAAAGAAGGATGGAGTGCAGATGGATGCTGCAAGTGCAGTAATGCTGTATTGATCCATTGTACTTAAGAAGGCGCTGAGCCGAAAGGCAAAGCTTTTGGTCATGATTGAAAAAATAAGATTTTGAATACAAGTGTCTAAAATAAGTTTCCTCTGCTGAGTGGCTAGGTGCTTCCTTAGAGGCAGGATGAGGGGCTCAACTTCCTGGGAAGAGCTTGTGGGAGAGCCACCACTCTTCCACACTGTTAGAGACCAGCTGAGGTGTCCCACTGGGAAGCCTAGGAATATGCTGGAGGTGATTATTTGGTCTTGCACAAATTTTTTTTGCTATACGGTCTTATTCATTTTTCGCCAAGTCTCAGTCAGACTAGTTGCTTCTGGGTTGTTTTTGTAGTGCTTTGTGTAGCATTTAGGCTTTTTCTGATCCAGCTCCTAATGGCTGCTATATGTTTCCTTTCATTTCTCACCTACTTTGAAAAAAAGATTCCATCATTTGTGCACCTTTGTGGAAACAAAAAAAGTTAGCCAGAGAGCAAGATCTTGCAAATCTGCCTAACACTTTTGCAATGAACTGTATCTGCTCTATGCAATCATATTAACAGCATGTGTAGAACATGTTGAGGAAGGCCAGAGCAAAGGGGCGTGGTTTTCAGAGGATTCTTTCATCCTCTCAGAATATCCGTTTTTTTGCCTGAAGCTCAACGTGAGACTGCTGTGAGCAGAAAAAAAAAGATTTTCCCCATGCATATATTCTACAGTCCAGACTTGAAACGCTTTTCATAAGGGAAAATACATTTACAGGTAAAGTATAAAAAACTCTAATTAGACGTTACAAACTGCATTACTATATACACTGTGTAGGGATGGAATTATATGTGTTCACTTGTGGAAATTGCTCATCTTGGACCATGAGCAATGCTCATATTGTTGATCAGATAATCTGTCACTCTGTGCAGACTTTATCAGTTAGCTAATATCTTCAAAAAGCAGAGTTTTGTATGTCTAGTGTAGGGCATAAACTCCTTTATCTTCTCAAACATAGTCACCTCAGAGGGTTCTTTACTCACATCAGTGGCTATGGTTGTCTGAGGCTGGACCATTGCTTTCCTCACACCTGGCTCAGACAATCCTCCTTTCACCTCCATGTGTGCAAAGAGGACTTTTTCTGTCAGCCTCTTCCACATCCTGTGCCTCTCATTAAGTGGGTGGTATGCCAAACTTCTCCAGATGTTTACCACTACCCCTGACAACAAAATGTTGTAAGATGGCCTCAAGTCCAGGTAAAAACAGACCATAATGCAGATTTCTCAGAGGCCCTGTATATGTCACTGTTAGATTTTCCTCAAGGGCAGTTTCATGAATGCAGAGCTACATCTACTTCTACCTACTTCTCAATACCTGCTTAAAAAGAAATGGCCACAGCCCATTCACGCCTGCGGAAAGTATGAAAATAAACCAAATTTTACATTTACTTTGAAATAAATCTGTTTTACCCAATGACTCCTTCTACACAGAAAGGGGTAAAACACAGAAAAAAACAACTTCAACATAAAGTTTTTGGTTTGACATTAATTCATTTCATTTCCCTTGAAAACAGTGAATAGAAAGAACTGTTTTTTTAAAGAATTGTAAAATCTCCTTTAATATTTTTAAATGTCGTTTCTTGTCGTTTTTTTTGATTTCCACTTTAATGTTAAACTCTAATACTAAATTTAAACGATCAGTAAAAATAGCCCCCCCCCCCCAAAAAAAAAAAAAAATTCCTATGTTCTACTTTCCAAAAAGAAGGTTGTAAAACGATGTTTGGACATATGAAAACTGGAATCCACTAAACCACCATCACCATACTATTTTATCCAGAAATTTAATTTGTGAAATTTAATTATACTTTTGCAGTTTTATTCAAAAAAGGTTACA
Organism: Oryzias latipes; assembly: GCF_053564925.1. Lineage (NCBI taxonomy): Eukaryota > Metazoa > Chordata > Actinopteri > Beloniformes > Adrianichthyidae > Oryzias > Oryzias latipes. The sequence goes on from NC_136252.1 coordinate 27,014,079, forward strand.
CAGTTTTTAAAAAAAGATTTGCATCCCAAAGACAGTTTCAAAAGCTGGGGTGAATTTCTAAAATAAGATCAGTTTTGTGGTTTTTTCTTTTTGTGTACAAGAATGCAATTTAAGTGATTTCCCTGTTTCAGTTTTGAACTGATTTTATCTGTTCAGTCATAAAACCTCCACAAATAGACATCTTTAGACTTTTCATTTTGTGGTTCACCAATATAAAATATTTCTGGATCAGGTATTTATTAAAAATTATAAACCACAAGTAATACTGACAGCTCTTCAGGGTTGTATGTTGCAGTCTTGGAGCCAGTTGTTTGTCCTGTGATGAACCTCAGAAAGATACATCTGCAATATATTTGTGAGAGAAACAATTAATATGTAGACAACACACGAATATATATATCGATTTACATTGAAAATAAAATAAAATTAAGCAATATTCTTTAATTACATAGGCAATAAAAGTGGTTTTTCATCAGTTGTTGTGAATTAAAACGTTTATTGGCAACTGTGGGCTGTTTATCTGATGCATTCAGAAAGCTATTCACACAAAACAAGGCTTTTTTTGTTGTACTCGGATAGATGTTAGTACGAGTATGGACTGAATGAATAACTGAACAAGTTTAATTAATTTTTTTGTCTAAAAGTCTCACTCAATCTGTCCATTGATCCTTTTTTTAAAAGTCTTCCCAGAGGTCTTTAAATGATATTTATGCAGTCTTTGGCCAAAATAAAAAAAACTGTATCGTCTTCTATGACAAATTTTCTGCAGAGCGATAGTAGAAAAAATTTGCCTCTGAGTTGTCGGCACGATTGTGGCAAAAAGCAAACCTGCCCCCCTTTCCCATCACCCTTTGCTAATAGCTCTCTGTTTACACTCTCTCTCACTAGCTTACAGCCCTTCACACCTCCAACAAACATTACCAGTCCAACAATATTGGCGAGCAGCATTGGGGCTATCATGCAGTTTTGAGCCAGATCAGGAAAACAAAGATTTACATGGATCTAGTGGTCTACAAGTGGATATATCGGAATGAAGCGGACCACGGAGCTGGTGGCCCGTCCAGCGAAATTTCCTACGTCGCTACTGCGAGCTTTTTTCAAACTACCGGTACATTCTTTCATCTGATCCTGATTCATTATGATTTGATTATTTAATTTTAATTTCAATTTCTTAATTTTAATCTTAATTTTCTTTATACATGGCATCCATCGTGAGAAAAATAATACAAGAACATGTTTAAAGCACAATTTCATTGGAGTAGGTCTTTAAGCTTCTTAACGTAGGTTTTAAACAGATTTAAGAACATAGCTGAGGATGATCACCTGGCATGAGGAAATAGTACCGGTAATACCACTATTACTGTAAGTCAGGCCTAAGAGCAAGTGTGTATGTGAGTTCAAAGCGTATGAAGCCCATTGACATGACTATTGTTGTGATATTGGGCGATATAAATAAATAATAAATTGAATTGAATCGAATTGTTAACACACTGTTTCTATATAAATGAAAGGCCTTTGTCTTGGAAGCTCAAAGCTTCCAAGATGTGAACCTCTACACCAGCTTTTGTCTGCTCTTTAATGTTCTTCTGATGTTACATAATCGAATTTACGACCACATCACTTGAAACCCTTCTACATACTTTTCCAAGAGTCACTTAAAGTACACCAGATTTGATGTATAGATACGTCAATTTTCTGCCACATCTTTGCGTGATCGTTTCACTGAGGTTTCCTGGCAATCTTGTTTCATTTATTCCTTCACGTGGCTTACACAGTTGTACTGCAACTATGTTTCTCTTGGAGGAACTGAATCTTGTTGAAAGTTTTTCCTGGTTTCTTTGTTGAAAAGTTGCATGCAAATCAAATCAAATCAAATGTTTTTTCAGGGTCAATTCAGAATTGTCCTGACAAATGTGGCCCTTTCTGGAGGAGGCACTTGGTAGTTCATATGGATCAGTTCCTTTGGTGAGTAGCAAGAGTTCACATGGGATTCTCTAATGTCTTTTTTGAGATTTTGAGATTTTTTTTAAAGCTTTGGTTTGCTTTGTTAAAAATGTTGTCAGAACTTGATTTGTGTGCATCAGCAATAGCACCAACTCAAGCAATCTTTGCTGTCATGTTGGAGAAGCTAGAAGCATCAAAGCCTGATGTGACTAACACTGCAGATATTGCCTGTATGCCGCAGAGCTGGAGAACCTCAGAAAAACGTTTGTCATGACAGACGCCCTTACAGAAAAGAATGAATGCACATGTCAAAATCAGCAGGGAGGACAGACCATGTTAAATGAAGAACAGAAAAGATCTTCTTTCTCCACTCGAGGAGGCACCGCCATCACTCTGCATTCTGTTTTTGTTTAACAACTGGCAGGAAGTTCTGTGCAAACCCCCTATTACAACCATGTTTTCTTTTGTGGTGTAAATGGAGACCTGCAAAAATGCCTCTAGGAGTTCAGCAGATGGTTCAAGCGCTTCGATAGAGTGAGGTGAAAGTTCAAGAAAGAGCACAGCTCGACATATTTATAGACAGTTCGGTGATTTTGAATTTTATGTCAAATGAATAACACAGGTTGCAGGCGTGGGCTACCACAAACATGAAGCCTGTGGGTCTGGGCCTGGGTGTCTCCTCTTAAAATGTGTTGAAAGGTGTATTTATTGACATAAGGCTAAAAGAGTTGTTTCAGATGTTTTCGATTCATCTGCCTGATCAGACATCTGTTTCTGGCCCAACTGAGAAAAGGCCCGAGTTTACAAAAAGCTGTTTGTTTAAGAAAGTGTTTTCAATGGCCCCTCCAATCCTAACAAGTTGTCAAGTATCTGAGGCAGGCAGGTAAACTGCATAGCTCTGGCGTTAAGCCTTTTCAAAAGTGTGATTACAATCCTGGGGAGAAAACTTCATTTTTCTTGGATTGAAACAAGAAAAAGACCTAAAAGAACATTTTGCTGCAAGAGGTCCTTAAACGGCTCTCCACACCACAGGGAAAACTAATGGGGCTGTTTTAGATTATGAAAATGAGTGGAAGGGCATTCAGCGTCTCGTGCTCACATGGAAAATAACAATTTGGGGTTGTTAAATGTCATTTCATGGTTTATAAAGTGAGGCGTTTTGGCTTAACGGATTTGATTTTGAGGATATTTTTTTAAGGTTTGGCCCAATAATGCAGAACTCTGAAACGTTATAATTCCATCCATTCCTTTTTTATTCCTCCTTTGTCCTATGCTGTGTCACAGGGGTTGCTGTAGACCAGGGGGTCCAACCTTTTTTGCAAAGAGGGACAGATTTATTAAGGTAAAAATGTATGAGGGCCAATCAATCAGCCTGCATTCTGTGAGCCCTAATAATGCAAATAAACTATTTTATTAAGATTATGTTGTAATGGAATACTTTTTGTTCCTTCAAATATAACAGAAACACACTTAAATGCATGATTCCCCAAATTACTGTGAATGTTGTATTGGAAGACCAGAAATGAAATGGTACATATTCTTCACTATAAAATGCTCATGGCAAACCTTCAATTTACATCACGGATACAAGAAATAAATGGTAATTTTTTTTTCCCAATAGTCTCAACCACAGACATAGTTTTTTGCGCATTTCACTAATAAATAGTTTAAAACGGTTTACTATGGAATTTAATCAATCAGGGTCAAGAGATTTCATACGCAGTTTTTAGATATGCTGGGGCAGCATATGATTGATTTTATGATGGGAGCCTGCGGTTCTGTGGAAATTTAAATAAGGGTTGCATTTGGCCCATGGGCCAGACTTTGGACATGCCTGCTGTAAACTATCCAAAACACTTCAGGGTGAAGGCAGGGTACACCTAGGACAGAAGGGGTGTGTATTGGCAAGAGTCTAGCGATACGATACACATGTAAGGATTCAGTGGTTTTGTTTTGTTTTTGGTCGTGTTTTGGGTTTTCTTTTTGTCAGTCACTCCAGTTAAGGTTCATGATCCACAGCTGTCTTCAGTTCAGTTAATTACCCTCAGCCTATTTAAGTGTCTTACTTTCTGTTCATCCTTGTCAGGTCATCTGCTCTGTTGTGTCACAGTTTTGGTTCTCCCCATAGTTTAATCATGTTTCAGTTTGGTTATTAAATATTTTATTTTCTGTCACCAAGCCTGGTCTCCTGCATTTTGGGTCCTCCACCACCAGCTCCTGAAAATGGCGAAACATTTCTCCCAATAAAATATGTATTATGATACATCTCAAGACTATACAAGAACTTTTTTTTTCAAGTTTGTTTTACAGGATCGAATGTTCAGCTTTATAATGAAAAAAAAAATAATTCGAAAGAGTTGGTCTTTTTAATAACATTTCTTTTATCAAAAATGTCCATCTGGATTGGAAAAGGTTTGAAGTAATGACATTAATAAAAAAAATCCATCTAATAACATCCTTTCTGCAGCATTTCACCTGCACAACAAAAAGGTAATACTTTACTATAAGACAGTAAAATTAAATATGTGATAAGAAGTTTGTGTGTTGCAATGGGATGCCAATATATTCTTTTCAAGTGGTAGTACAGCTCCAGCTAAACTCTTGCGAGAAGTAAGTGAACATATACACATTTTACCATTCGCTCCAAGGACCAACTGTGTTCCCAAATTTAAAATTCACCTTAGAGGAGACACAATAGCCTTGAAGCAGGCTAACCAACTACGTATTTAATTTCATGTAACAAAGACTAAAGGCTGGGATCCGCAGTCCCTTAAACCTTTTCATCTGGGAGCTATGCCTGTTTGCAGTACATTTGGTGCCAATCCATCTGGTATAGGTTTGGGATATCTTAGTAACAACTTTGACCAGCTGGTGGATCCAGATAAAAAAAAAGCCAGCAGATGACATTGGGATTTATACTTTGAGGATAAATTGCAAGACCAAAATCGCTTTTATGATTTGATGATTGTTTCAGTGTCTCAGCCTGTAATAAAAATGCCCAGTGCCCAACCAAATGATTGACACTGATGCCTCCCATCCCCCCCAGCACACACGCACATCCCAGAGAAATGTCACAAACATCAAGACCGCAATTATTAATCTTATAAAATGTCTTCGGCTGGATGTCAAAACTGGAAAGAAATGCCGATTTTAACTCAATTTCTGGTACAGAGGAGAGGATTCCAGACCCTAAATACTTCATGATGGCATGTTTATATAACTACAGGAGTTCAATTTTGTGGGGAACACAGAAACCTGTTTCTTTTTACCAATAAGTGAGTTTAAGGGCAAAAACTCAGGAGATTTTCAAGGATGATGCAGCTCTTTTAAAAAATTTGTTGGGCTGAAATACAATCTTTCTATAATATCATGTTGGATGAGTCAGGATAGTCCAAAAATGCCTACAAACTGTCCACAATGTTGATTGCTCTGTTAAAACATCAAATGGAGTCTCCATGGTGCACTGGATTCTTCCAGCTGGATCTGATAGATTGTTTGCCAGAGACTGAGTTAAAAAGATTCTCTTTTGTTACCATGATTTTATTTGTTTATTTTAAAATTTGAGGAAGAAATTCCCTAAAGCTCATTATAAAAAGCAACATGATGTGAGTTAAGCATTATAATTAACTCCAACTGAATGCATTTTCTTCAGTAACCAAGTTTTATTGAAAGCGGCGATGTCTACATAATAAACACCCAAGCGGTTTGTTATTAAAAGTACCCGCTGAGTCTCAACGATTGGGCTTACAGCTGTTAAAATGTGTTTCTCCGCACATCCATTAGTCTGTTGGGAGGGGGGTGGGTCATAGCCGTGGTTGAAATGGGGGGGCGGGGGTCCTCCAAGCTTTCAACAACAATGATGTCTGTCCTCACTACCCCTTGATTCACAGTTCAATAAAAACACAAACTGTTTCCAAGCACGCCTCAAGCAGCCTTGGTGAGCATCACACCTGTGGCTTCTGGTTGTACTTCAGGCTAACCAAGGGGTGGAGGTCACATGACTCACTGCAATTCTTTGAAGTCACGCCATTTAATGACTATGTCCTGACATAATCCAGACATGCACTATTACTGTTCTCTTAAAATGACAATATTAAAGTGCTGCAAAGCTTGCTTCCAACAAATGCTGTCAACTGACTTTCGCTAATTGGCATTTTTTTTACACATTTTCTGATTATCGTCAGAAGTAAAAAATGTATATAGGCTGAATAGTGATAACATCTAAAAGCTTAACTAGTTTTCAAAAAACCTTATTGTCTTTCATTTTATTCATACAGGATGAACAATTTTTTTCCAGGTAGTGTTTCATTTTTATGTCATAGAAAACGCCTGTTCTGTTTCTCGTGTTTGTATTTCAACTCAGTTTAAAACAAATAATAGCACAATTCTGCACACATAAAAGTTAGGGATGTTGGTTTAATTCTTAAACTAAAGTTTGTCTTTCTTACAGATGTTTTGATGTATTTACCTGTGAGGAACAAAGACAAATGGTAAATGGCATGTACCGGTACTTGTATAGCCCTTTCTACCCTCCTCGAAGGCCCAAAGCATTTTAGAGTCACAAACCCATTCACCCATTAACACACATTCACACACTGTTGGCGGCTCTGCTGCCGAACACTGGTGCCAACCCTCCACGAGAGGCAAGGTGGGGTTCAGTGTCTTGCCCTAGGACACTGCGACACATGGGCAGGAAGGCAGGAATTGAGCCTGCAATCTTCCGATCAGTGGTCGACAGCCCTACTGCTGCACCACGGCCGCCCCCAAGGTTCAGGGATCAGTATAACTCATTACTCATCATCACAGATGCTGGATGGAAAACATGTCTCAGTTTCAAATAAACAAGTTAGATTTAGTGCATAAAAGATTAGGTCCTCAAGTCCTTGCTATGAGCTGTCATGGCGACCAAGATTGTGTAACTTGCCTCCTAGTGGGCACTTGGTGAAATGTATCTGGGTCCAGCCACATTTTTCTGCTATATGAGGAGAACGTTTCATCCTTGAAACTTGAGCGCTGGTGCTAGCTAAAAATGTAACAACATGTTGCGGATATTTGTTAGGGGCAGATATTAGTAGAGGTAGAGCGGTCAACCTCTGATCAGAAGATCCCACCCATGTGTCAAAGTGTCCTTGGGTAAGACACTGAACTCCACATTTCCTCCTGGTGTTATAGGTCGATGCCAATGTTCGGCGGCGCCAATGTGTCTGTGGGTGAATGGCACTGTGATTGTAAAGCACTTTGGGCCTTCATGGAAGGTAGTGCAGCACTAGACAAGTATACGCCATTTACCTTTAAAATTAAGGTAAAACCAAGGATAGAAATTATTTTATCAAACATTTTCCATTTGTGAAAATGCTTGGTACTATACCAGCTATGAATATCCCCTTGAAGCCCATTGATGCAAATATGCATCAAACCACTTTTGCTCCAGAATTACTTTAATTTAGCATCTAGATTAAAGCAAAATCACAAGTGAATACACTGAAATAAATTCAGGCATCAATGGACCATTGTTTAGCCTTTTGAGTTCTTTTTTAAAACATGTTTAAAAATTACAGTCTGAAAAAAAATGGAAACTAAGGATAGCAGTTCTTTTTACGCAAGCATAGGTTTGGCGTGACAGTAGACCTCTTCCCTTCACAGATGAAGTTACTTGTGATTAACACTCTGAGCTGTTCCAGAACATCTGTTTGGTGGCGAACTGTGGTTGCGTCAAACATAAACTGTGTAGGTCAGAGAGAAGAGGCATGACTGGAGCTGTGAAGTCCCTGCAGAGAGAACAGGATGACAGGAAACCATAGAAACACATAGTTGTTGCTGAAATTTGATTTATATTGGAGATAAAATTTCCTGTCAAGACTTTTTCATGTTAACAGGATTTCATTCTCACGATTCTTAACATTTTTATTGCATGGTAATGTGATTCAAAATTCTTCTTTTTAGTTTTCTGTGATACATCCCAATTTAGTCTAAGTGAAACATTTCATTTTAACAAATACTCAGATTTTTATGTGAATATTGAGACTTTATTGTTGCTGCTTTGGACAAAAAAGAAACAAACAACAGGAACCTGTAAACCGAAAGCATAGAATTTAAACTTGTTTTGAGAAACAGACTATTTAAATAGATCATTTTTCCTCACTGACAGTCTTTTCCGGAGTACAAGCATGATTCAGTAATAAACAATGAATTCTTCTTTGAAGAATTCTTTTTTTTCCACCAGTGGACAATTATGTCTAAATATTTTCCTGCTGTGAATTTTATAAACTTTTTTAAGAACTCAGAGAGATTTTAAACAAGTTGCTTAAGGAAGAAAGGTTTTAGATTCAGCGCTAAAATTACAATAAATTGTAAAAGTTTAGTGTCGGTAAAACAAACTACTCAGACATTATGTTTTATCAAGTCAGTTGGTGTGTTAGCAGAGCACTTTAACTGTGTAAAGCTCAGCAACTTTTTATTTTTTAATATTATAAATAAAAACTGATGTCTTGAGCTGATTAAGTCTTTGTTTTTCTTTTGTTCTGACCCCTGCCCATCTAGCCGAAATCCCACACCTGGGTGTGTGAAAATTGCTCTCCGCTTTTGACCACTTGCAGTCAAAGAAAGCCACACTCGGGAACCATTTTGTGGTTTAACCCCCCAATCCAACATCTTAATGGTGAGTGTCAAGCAGAGAGGCGTTTTTAAAGATCTGTCTGAACCAACTGTGGATTTAAACCCACAAGTCTGTTAAAAAATAAGGGCAGAATCCACTTTTTTCCACCTTCAGTATTCCTCTTTAGAGTTTCATGGAAAGCTTCTGCTTATCTGTATTTGTGGAGTTAAACCAAACCTATATATAACCGGTATGACGACATGACAAATGTGCAAAACAACTAAGAGTGGTGCTCTCTTGTTAGTTTGCAATTTGTAGTTGTCTGTGTGTTCTACTGCTTTTTCTTGGATTTTCCAACACTTGAATATTCTGGCTCAGTGCTTTTTCCATGACTCTGTTGCCGTTCTTTCCCCCCATCTTGAATCAGGTTCACCAAAATCTGGCCAGCTTAATACTTAAAGTCTTACTGCAATCATCTTTTGATCTATTTAAACATGTTCCCAGTGGTCCTTCAGCCATCTGTTTTAAGCCAAAATAAAAAGAACCTGTGTCTTTTCATGTGGTTCTGTATCCCTTGTGCTAACCTGTGGGGTCCAGATGACCCGATACTTACATTGACATGTTTTCCCTACCATGACAAAGGTGGATAAAGGTGAAGAGGATTTCATGTAATCTATGGACACCAGTGAAAATCACAAATTATTGATGAAAAAAGGTTTAGTGCACTGTCTTGTGGGGTCTAGATGACCCCAGTCCCAAAGTTAAAGTGCCCAGGATTGGACAAGGGTTAAAGCAGCGGTGGTTTATTAGAAATTTGCCTCTGAGTTGGTTTTGACTGTTGGCATGGTGCAACACCACCACCCCTTCCCGGCACCCATAGCTGAACTCTCTTTTTACGCGCTCTCCCGCTAGCTTACTGCCCTCCAACCTAACAGTCCCGGTGCAACACAAATGGCGAGCAATTTTGGGGCTATCGAGCCAAACAGTTTTGAGCCAGATGCCAACTCGGGTGGGGAAAACAATAACACACATGGATCTAGTCGTCTTCTAGTGCAGTGTTTTTCAACCTTTTTTGAGCCACGGCACACTTTAACCTTGACAAAAATCCCGCGGCACACCAGCATCCAAAAAAAAAAGAAAGCAGAAATTCATGGTCTCTATTGATCGACAGCCCCCCCCCCGCAATCTCACGTGCATTTTGTGATAATTGTGGCCAAAAAAGCAGGAAGTTGCGGCTGTTTTTTCTAAGAGATGAAATAAAAGTTAAATTAGAAAATTTAGAAACTGTTTGTTTGTCCGTTGAGGTTTCTAGACATTTCACGCAGACGACTCATTGTGCGCTGGGACACTGGCCCTTTAAGCCAATGCATCATGGGAGATGTAGTGTGAAAACTGCCGAAAAAGGGGAGAAAGACTCTCGTCTGTGAGCTTCATTGTTTTGTTCACGGTCTGACACCGGACTCTGTGGAAAGCTACACCGCTAAAGACGAGCTTTAGCTGCTATTTTTTTTTGGAACTGAGAGACTTTATGAGCAGAATTAAGAACAAGGAAGTGAAGACTTTAACCACTTCTGATTGGTCAGACTGCTGACATGTGATTAAGCCTTCAACAATGATTGGCGGAGACAGTTAAAGGGGCGGGACTTTTCCACAAACCGCTATAGCTGCAGGTAAATACCGTCATTCTTATCAAAATGTCTTTAATGGAATCAAATAAACACAAAGAAAAAGTAATTTTAAGATCTTTTGTATTCCTAACTACTCAGTGTTTTATCAGGGCCTGTTTGGATGAACAAAGAGCTGATGTCCTGGAGATGGAAATTGTTTTTAGATCAGTGAATGATTAATGAGGGTAATTTCCCACGGCACACTTGACCATCTCCCACGGCACACTAGTATGCCGCGGCACACTGGTTGAAAAACACTGTTCTAGTGGATGCATCAGAATAAAGCAGAGCCCACCCAGCGTATTTTTTACATTACAAACAACTCTACATAATATTTTTCAAACTACGTTTTTTTCATCTGCTTTTGATTCACAACAATTTGTATTAAAGAAATACTCAGAAATGCAATTTGGAGCTTAATTTTTCCTAATCTATGTTCTCCGTCATTGGAAAAATTCTGGAAAAAAAAAAAAAGTTCAAGAATCAAAGTCCACGTTAAACTCACCCAAAACACAGTTTTCATTTGAGTGGGTCTTTAATAGGAGTCTATCATTGAGACAAAAAATATATATATTATCCAATCCTATTCTAAAAATAAAAAATCATTACCAGGGCGCACATGGTATGTTGTTTTCTTAATTGCTTAACTTAAGTCCAATTTTGATGCACTTATAAATTATTTTGTGCAACATTTTAATCACAAGGTAAACATAAAAAAATGTCCTCGCAGTGGATCTCGATGTCAAGAAAATTCAACACAACAACTACACACTTAAGTGTGGGACTACACAAGAAAAATAAAGCCAAAAAAAACATTTTTTTTCTTATATAACCAGACTGAAGTATTTGTATCCCATTCTCCTTTAAAAACAATGCCTTCAGGTTATTGAGAATCTAGGACATTTGTTTGTGCCATAATCTTGATTTGTTCTTCAGCTGCTCTGTTAAAGATTTGCTGAGATAAACATTGTTGTTACACTGCATGGAGAGATTTCAGCAAAGTAATTGTTGTTAACCAGATGGCTTCAACTTTGCCCCTGTAATTCAGGGGAGTTCCATGGTTGGATCCTGCTGCTGCAGAACAACCTCTAATCGTTATGCACGGCCATGCCCGATAGTGGCTATGAGCTTTATCTACTTAAATGTGTTTTATCTCATCGGTCTCCAAGGCATTTCACAAGTCTTTCTTGTTACAATGGATGTTTGCAGACCTGCGTTGTTGCCTCTCTTGGTCTTCTAAGAGAAACTTTAGCGTACTGTTCTCTTTTCCTCCATCAGTGCTGTCATAAACTTTAACTTTAAACAGATGAGGCTGTTAGAATCTGAAATGCAGCTTTTATTTATTTGATTTTTTTGGTAGTTTTTCTGATCTTATTGCACAGTTTTGCCCATGGAATGAACTTGTTGGGTCAAATTTTGCCCACTTGTAAACGATCCCTTTCACCGTGGAACTTTGAACTCCAAATTGTTGGAAAGTGGCTCCATAATTTTTTCCAGATTGATGTGCAGCAGCAGTTGCTTTTTTAAGACCACTGCGGATGCCTTCTCTCTTGACGCTGTGACACGACCGACAGCTTCAGAGGGAAACAAACTAACCATTTACTCTTGAAAAGCTGTGCATGCCTGCTGATGACTGACAGCACCTGGCTGCAACTTGATGTTCAATGGAAACACAAAGACACTTTGAAGTGGCTAAATTTTTTAGTCTGTGTGTACATTTTTACTTCTGTGGAATAACAGCCACAGAAGTAACACATTTATGTTTCTGGTTATCTTTGCCCAACACTTTATCCTTTTTATGTGGTATTGGAATATTCATTAAAGGGCTATTTTACGCAAAATCAACTCTTTTGAGCTTTTACGTGTCTTATAAAGTTAATTCATCACGAAAAACTAATTTCTAAGTATTTCTCTAAGCCTTCACTCTGTGCACCAGCCCCTCCTAATCCACAGAAACGAGTGGGTTCTCACATTGTGACATCACAAAGTGAGGAACTGCCCCTTCAGGAAGAATCTGCGCTGTCAGCCCCGCCCCCAGACTAACACACACACATCCTATTTCTCCACGGAGCAATATGGACAATATACACATCCATCTTTGCAAAAGTTCAGATATTGTTTGCCTTCGTGGGCAAAAAACTCTGCCGTGCTGCTGAGGTCGGCTGCAGGCTTGCATCATGAAATTGTCAGCACCCACACGGAGTGAAATCCGGTGCCTCAGATATCGAGTCGTCTTACTTCCGAACAAGAAAATGAGTTGCGAAAATCACTAATATTTTTTAGGAAAATACATTTTTAATATGCCATATAATATGGATACATGAAAGACTTAAGAAAAGCATGGTGAAGGCCCTTTAAAATTCCTACAATTACAGGTCTTTTAATTCTAAAGTTTAGATTTTGTTTTATTTATTTTGTTAAAACGGTTCGATTTTTTGCGTTACTTTGCTTACTGACTTCAGGTAACTGCCACAGTTTTATTTGATTTTTTTTTTAAATCACAGTAAATGATCTTTTTAAATATGAAATGCCTTTAAGCTTTCAATTTATCCTCCATTGTCTGTTGTTTTTATTTTTCAATACCGATAGTCTCAGCATCTTTGTGCATTTTGGAGGTCTGGCATTTGTTCAAAAAATTCTCCCTGTCTAACTTTTCATGGAGTTTGTTATGTTTTTTTAATTAAAAACAAACAAAAAAACAAAAAAATACAAAGTTAGTGCAATTTTTTTTACTTGATCAATTTTTGTTCAATCGTAATTTGAATATTTTGTCAATATTACTTTTTTTGTTTATGTGATGTTTTAAGGATTTTTTTGGCACAAGGGACCTTCTTTTTGGCAGAGTGAAAACAATCATAAGGCAATAAGCTACATGCCAGGATGTTGGTTGACTGACTACATGTATGGTCCTGCAGCCCCAGCCAGCACATAATAAATCATCGCAAAGTGTGTCTGCATGTTTGTATATTATCAGAATATTTAATCCATTAAACAAATGACAATAATGAGTGGACAGAGCAACGTTCCAACACTAACACAAAGCTCCTGTTGGTCACACAGCTGAAAGCAAGTTAAAAACAAAAGTACTGGATTCATTAGAAGTGCTTCAAAAATCTGTTGCAAAAAAATATACAGTAAATGTCAGTCTGTTCAATATTTATCAGGCCATTATGTCTGATAAAAAAAGACAAACCTTTGTTTAAATAATTTTGCAGCAACCACATTATTCCAACAGATGAATTATTGAGACTCTCGTGTAAGTTTTAAACACAGCGTACAGTGCGTCTGAGACACCTTTCTCTTGTCTAAATTTTATAAGCGAGATTCCTTTGTGATCCAATGCATATAAAATTCTGTTTTCTTTTATAGGGAAAATATTTTCTTCTTTGTTCTTCAAACAGAATTTAAACATTTAAACCTAAACAATTGCAGAAATCAGTTTTGGAGAGTTCATATCCAGATTTATCACCACATTGCAAAGGTATTTATTTAAACTTAGGTCTACTTTAACATCTCTGACAGTTATGGTTTTAGTGAGGGCAAATGGGTTTTTTGGTTTTCTAAATCTTGTCACAGAACATCACATGGATTGGTCACATCCTAAAAAAATTAGATAGAGAAAGATAGAGAGATAGATAGAGACAGAGACGGATGGACGGAGAGACAGACAGACATATAGACAGACAGAATTTTATTTTCAACTAGAAGCCAGGCACCAATTTTTATCTATATCCGTTAGCAATTTTACATAATTTTACTAAAGAAATGTCTGAATTCAATGTCAAAACCTGATAAATATATTCATCAAAGGATTCCTTAAATCTCTATGAAGGTGATTTCTGTAGGGAATAAGAAACAGCCTTGACTGATAAAAGAATCGTGTGCATTTCAACTGACAACAAAGGTTATCTATACATGTTTTACTTTATGATCAAATAAAGTAATATTAACCCCCCGATAAGCTCTGCTTTCACCAGGTTTGCATGAAACAGCAGAGAACTATTGTTTGATGTTCCAGTGTCTCCTGTAAATCATCTTTCGGTGCACCTGACAGAGTACATGGACAGATTTATGGGATTGCACTCTGTGATCGAGCTTACCTTAAGAAACCTTTGCCTTTTGTCTAGATATATACATACAGCATTAGAGAGATTGGTCACTATTACTCAAAATTTTAAACCTGAGAACAAAAACAAAAAAGAATAAAGTTGACATTTTTTTGTTCCATTATTCACGAAAGACAAACTAAAATGGTATCAAGAGTGAGTTCTGTTCTATTGTTAAGTTTAGGCCTAGTTATGCAGTTGCTTCAGTTATCATCGCTCACAACTTAAAAAGGAAAAAGAATTTCTAAAGGTTTTAATAATTTAAACCTGAATATTTACAAATGATAACTTCTCACATCTGCTCTGACATCTGCTGTTGTCAAGTTGTTTTATTTATGGATTTGGAGGCTTCTTTCTCCGTCTGGCTCATTCATGTGATGCCTGAAATTTTCATGACACAAGGCCATCTTTAACATTCTCAGATGCTCCAAAAAAAATTAAAATTCTCTAACTGTATGTCAGATTGCGCTGACCTGGATCAGGCAGCAAGTTATTGTTTGTGATATGCAGAAGAGTTTTTTATTTTACTTTGAGAGTAAATGTTCGACTCCAAAGCTCACCTGCTTTGAATTGCGCGAGAAAAAAAAAAGACAAGAGTATTTGAAATATCTGAGACACATTAAAAAAAGCAGAAATTCTTAAATCCTGACATCACAGCCCTTTTTTAGATTTCTGTCTAAATATAAAAGGGACATTGTCATTTTTCAGAGAGGGGTATATACGCAGAGAAGCAAACAGTAAGTTGGTTAGTTCTGGTGTCTCCAGAGTCACGGTGCTGATGAGATTTCTCTGTGAAAACTCAATAATTCCATTTACACGATTGATCAACCTAAACGGTACACGATGGAGAAGCTGAAAACCAGGCTCACTCTGTGATATCTTCAAGCCCCTTACTTGTTTTATCGTCTACTTCAGGGTTGAACATGATAAGCTGCTCCTGAGGTTTTTCGACTTTGGAGTGTTGTCTCGACCCTCACATGTATAAAGGGTCTAAGGGCAGGGATGCCCAGTTTAGTTTAGTCTGTTCAGATAGTTCAGTTTAGAATTTTCCCATTGAATTCCATGTATTCATGATCCTTATGATTTTATGTTTACTTTACAATTACTGACACGAAGCCCATTGAGATGACTGTTGTTGTGATTTTGCACTATGTAAATAAAATTGAATTGAATTGAAGCTTTAGTCACAACTGCCCCTAGAGGTGGATGCCTGCGTGTTGGAAAATGGGCAAACCAGTATGAGTCATGCAGATAGCCTGCGCAAAATTTTAAGATCAGAGACCGCTCGGTGAGCCCGTAGCGCCAACATCATGCACATCTTCTTGTATAAGAATGCTGCGGGCGGCAGATTGTAGCAAACACTTAAGCAACACATAAGGGTTAGTAAGTCAAAGTAGGGGAGACACAGGCACGCCGTATGGATTTTTCAATGTGTAAACCCCGAAACCTCCGCACTGTGCAAGAGCCCTGTCAGTGCTGTTCAAGTGATGCGTGTGGGGTTCTTGCGCACTGTTGTGCACTCGGTGTGCAGCCTGACTGTTAGAAATTTGACAATCAGAATAGCGTGGGCATCCTATGGTACTTGTGTATCATGTGTACACCCTGCGTCTGCGTGCCAATATAAAGCTAGTGCACACTAATGACTATAATGTGGCGTAAGGGCACCATACGATTACATCACCTGTACGTCATAAGTGCTTGTACTTTACCTTATACTTGCAAATACTTCACGATACGCTTACCATTACCATGACAATCGTATGCAACATTTTCATGACGTTCCTTAAAGACCCACTACAAAAACATTTTTACATGTTCTTTTAGCATTTTTCTCACAATGAAGGACATATATACAATATTTTAAAATTAAACTGCATTTCAGAGTATTTCTTCATTCAAATCGAGATGGATCAAGAGCAGTTAAAACTCGCACTTTGAAAAACCTTGGGTTTGTGACCCAGCAACTGGCATGATCGCGCCCAAGTCTCCCTTCTTTGATACAATGCTGAAGCATCCACTTGCAGACAAATAGATCTGTGTCCATTGTTTTAAGGTGGTTGCAAAAGCCACAAGGGGACTCCAAGACTCACCTGCCCTCCTTTTAAGCGGCAGCTGCACCTGTCTATGACCCTTCACGGGCCGGCACAACCCAAAAAACCTGCATTTGACAAAGGCATTGCCCCATCTCTTCATTCAAAGATCTAAGTGTAGGTCCAAAGTGTGAAAGTGAGATTCTATTGTACAGCCTGTGAAAAGAGAGTGGTCAAAGCTTTAATAGAGATGGACTATGTAGTATCTACATTTAATTTCAAGGCTGATTTAAGTAAGACCAGCCTGTGAGCCGCAATATGAAGACCAATGCCTGACTGACGCTGTCCATCCTTTCAAAGTAACTGCATGGCTCGCGTGTACAAATACAAGGTGATCTTCAGGTTACTCAATAGAGTATCAATGTGGCAAACACATGTTGGCAGCTGCTGACTCTGGGCATTCTATTTCAAGTGTGATCAATCTTTATTTCCACATTTTGGGAAGAGTTTCAAAGGAAAAGCTTCCCATAACATCTGACATAAACATAGATCTTCCATTTACTCAAGAAAGGGGGCTTTCTTTTAAGTATTTCAATCATATTTTTAAAGGCGAAGAGATTTGATGAATAACCAGGTACATGATGTTTATGGCTGTTCAGATGGCAGTTATAGGAGAACCGAAACTAAAAAAAATGTACCTCTTTACTAAACATGGCTTAGGTTTAGTCCACATTTGAAGGTTTTCTGATCAACTCCTGCTTTCATGACACATAGAAATAATGCAATAGAAAGAAAATGAGAAAAAAAAAATCAGTACATCTGGAACAGACTTTGATTTTTCTATTTATGACTTTCTAAATTTCCTTAAGGCTGCCCTAAAGGGCTTTTTTGTCATGGGAACAAAATGATAAATCAACAACAAGCATGGTTATCTTGTGTCTTAGTCATCATCATATATCAGTGTGACACTGTTTTGTTCACATATGGTCTTCCCCATAGAAGTGGGGTGAATTCACAGATGTGTTTAAATACAGCAGTGTTTGCAGGTCTATGGTTACAGTATTTAGTCTTATGTCAATCAACACAAACAGTCTGTGTTCTCCAAGTCAGTACTGTGTCTATATTTCAAATGGAACAATACATTGGTACTTAAAGACCCCTTCCAATCAAAATCTTATTTTTTTTAACATGTTTTTGTTACATTTTTCTCATGATGGAAGACATATTTAAAGAAAAGTAAGATTAAAACTGCTCAAGTTAGGTTGAGGTTGTAAGGGGCTGTAAGCTAGTGGGAGGGTGTAAACAAAGAGATGATGGGAGATGAGTGCTTACTCCCCACCAACAGTCCCGCCCACAACTCAGAGACAAATTTCTGATGAACTACCACAACTCTGCAAAAAACTATGTCCAAGAAAGCGACACAGGTTTTTAGATTTGGACTAAAAACGGTGTAGTCATAATTCATAGACCACTGGGAATGATTTTACAACAGATCAAAAGGTGACTGGAGTGGGACTTTAATAGATTTATAGACAATTAATTAGTAGTCTCGTTTTAAAAATCAATATATTTTGAATCCTAACCATTATCTTGTTGTTAATGACTTTCCAAAAGATTAAGTTGAAAAGAAAGTTTTATTTTTATTTAGTTGGATAGTCTGGGGTTGAATTTGTCTTTGTAAACATTTGGCACAGAAACAGAATCAGTCCTGTGCACAGCTTTGAGTCACTGGCTCAAGAACAGTTTCGTCAGTGTCATGTCACTGTTTAGTCCTGTTTGTTTTTTTTTTCATTCATCTTCTTAACCGTTTATTCCCTTTCGGGGTCACGGGGTTGCCGGAGCCTATCCCAGCCACTTGGGCGTAGGCAAGGGACACCCTGGACTGGTCGCCAGTCTGTCGCAGGGTAGAATATCCTCAATCACACATCCATTCACTCTCACACTCACGGACAATTTAGAGTTGCCAATCAACATATGAAGCATGTTTTTGGACGGTGGGAGGAAGCCGGAGATCCCGGAGAAAACCCACGCATGCACGGGGAGAACATGCAAACTCCACACAGAAAGGTCCCCTGTTGATGTAGGTTTTTCATTTCCCCCAGCCGGGACTTGAACTGGAGGCCTTCTTGCTGTGAGGCAAGAGCGCTAACCACTGCGCCACCGTGCAGCCTAGTCCTGTTTGTGACAAATATATTAGGTGTCTGTTTAGTACGTGTGTTGTGAGGTTGTCGCCTCCAAGGCACCAGATTAGATGTTGCCCATCCGTTTATACCTTGCATTAACTGTATGCATGAAAAGCATTAGACTGTGTCCCAAACTCATTTTGATTCTCTCAGATGAGCATATGATTGGATGTCTGCACCTGCTCCCCCTCCAGTGCTTTCATGCCGTCTACATAATTACTATGCATTGTATTTATATCAGCATATCAAAATAACAAGCATCTTTGTCTTCACCAGCAAGAGCTGAAGGACGCCCTTGAAAGCTATCAAATGGCTAACATGGCGAAAACACAGGAGCACTCAACTGTTTGTGCTAAACCACTCCTTCCAAATATGACAAAGTATGTGAATATTTAACAGGTTCAGACAAACAGATACGAGAATTCACTTCAATTGGCAAGCATGTGAAGAACCCTTTCTCAGCTAATATTGGAAATGTTGGTTGATCCAGTATGAGACATTCATCTTTAAAGTATATTTTCAATGGAATAATGAAAAATCAAATGCAAGAATTTAAACCATCCTGTATTGTTTAATATATGTATGTAATGTCATGTAAACATGTAATTTTATTTTGATCTTTTAGGGTGCTTTTAACATCTACATAGGGACTGCAGATGAAAAATAGCCCTTTGGCTAACACTGGCATATTGACAGAAATGTTTATTAATATGCGCTGTCCCTATATTGAAAAAAAAAAAATGAAGGGTATAAAAAAGAGTAGGTTTTTTTCACTTGTTCTTCTAGCTTGCTGAGCTGCCATATTTTTGCTGCGGAGAATCGCCCAACACAGTTGAAATCCTACTCCCATCATCTTTCATCTGTTGTAAAAGGATTTTGGCCTAAGTAAAATCTATATCGTTTTCTAGGACATAGTTTCTGCAGAGTGGCAGTAATTCATTAGAAATTCCCATGTGAAGGTCTCCGAGTTGTGGGTGGGACTGTTGTAGCAGAGTAAAGGCCTGTTCACACCGGGACGAATTTCGCCGGCGATTTTCGCCGACATTTAACGCCTCGTGACTAAACAAAGGGCACCAATGAGAGTGTGCACACCGACGCGAAAAAACGCCACGCGTTAAAGCGTCAAAAAAAAAAAAAACGCCTCGGGTTCGTTTTTTTTTTTTCGACGCGTCGCGTCGAAATCTACTCGACCAATGGGAATGGCGCTTTTGCTCACGTGTCTGTAGCTTCTGAAGTTACAGTAAAACACAACTTGGGGGCGCTCAAACACAAAACTGCCTTGCTGAGCACACATACCAGCGAAGAAGATAGACGCCAAGTAGCGTCTACACAGCCGCGAAGCAATAATGACGGACATTCTAAAACATCCCCGAACCAAGCACCAGTTGGAGCTACTGGTGCTTGAAATATTCATGTTTTCTTTGTTTGATTCTGACAAGCGTGTAAATACTTGCTCTCTTCTTCTGAGTGAAAAGCGACTTTAAGAAGCGTAAAGTTGCGCAGCGCCACCTTGTGTACAGGAGTATTTCTGTTTTACATTAAGCGCCATCTAATGTCAGGGAATGAAATTGCATGTTCACTCCACTCATCGTCAGCGAAAATCGCCTGGGTGTGAACACAAAAAACGTGGCGAAAAACGCTGGCGAATAACGCCTGGCGAATATTCGTCCCGGTGTGTACGGGCCTTTAGCCTGCCACCACATCCCTACTTCCATCTGTTTTCACGCCCTCCTGCCAGCTAACAGTCCCTCACACCCCCAACCTAACATTTCCGGTGTGGGTACCGGATCCACTCGGGCTGTCAAATCTTCTCGGGGTCCTTCGACCAATGCTGACGTCACCCTACGGTAACACCAGTTGCACAAACTACTTAGCGATTTTACGTTTCCTTTTGTAAAGGAAACGTTTTAAATTGTTGTTAAAAAAGTTGATTACATTTTTTTAAAGAAGAAACAATGGCAATATAAACTTATTTTTCCAATTCGAGCAAATGTATGACTGTATAAAAACAATATTTATTTATGGTGTGCAGTCTGGTTTAATTCTCCCAAATGTCAGTTTTCCTTTTTTTATCTCAGAAAAAAACATTGTCGTATTGATAACTATAATCAAAAGGAGCAGCCTACAGTCCTAAACATTAATCGAATTCCACACTATGTAATTACAGAACTTCATCGGATTTAACAGTTATGATTGCAAAGTTTATATTTATTTTATATTTATATTTCCCGTTTAAAACTTGTTGAAAGCATTAAAAAACTAATTACAAAAAACAGCACTTTTTTTTGCTCAATTTTTATTTGTTCTTCATGTTTTATCAAAAGAAACAAACAAGCAAAAATGTTTCGATGTAATAGTCATCCATGTTTCTCACGAATAGCGGAAAATTATTATAGTATTATCGTTCACTGTAACTGTAACTGACCAATCACTATCGTATACGTCATCGTGCCAACTTACAGCCAATCAAATAGTGTAACGTCATCTTTGGTCGAAGGACCCCGAAGGACCCCGAGAAGATGTGGCAGCCCGAGTCGATCTGGTACCCACACCGGTGCAACAAAAATGGCTGGCAACATTGGAGCTGTCATACAGGTTTGAGCCAGATGCCAGAAAAACTGAGATGTTCTCTAGGGAGCTTCTAGCGTGTCTTGGTAGCTTTTCTGTCACTACTACAAGCTTTTTTCCTTTTTCTTTTTCCTTCTTTTGCGTTTGCTCCTGATTCGCATCGATCTGAATAATGAACTCTAAGAACTGCAATTGTAGGCCTAATTTTCGTAATATATATATATATATATATATATGCTCTCCATTATCAGAAAAATCCTACAAGAACATATTAAAAACACCAGCATGATTTTTATCAAAGTGGGTCTTAAAGGGTATCAAGAAATGAAACTGGCTTTCTTAGTCCTTCTCCAAGCTTGATCATTGCTACCAGTGGGCCTCATTGTAAGAAGAAAAAAAGAAATAAAAAAAGGGTAATCTTTCTCAAATGTAATCTATTTGTCACAGAGGAAATAATGTTTTTGGTATATTTAATAAAAAAAGTATTCATTTTGATTAAAAAAAATCACAAATTAAAATAGGGTATTTAATTACCTTCCTATATCTTACTTTTTGATAATAGAGGTTGTGCATACAACAATAACCCTGTAGAGTCAAACATTTTGCATCACATGGTTTATTTTTGACAATTCTATAATATAAATACAGGACAAATGTGCTTTTTTTACATGAAAATGTTGGGTCAAATATTCAAAATATTTTTATGCCATAAAGAAAACAATGATTTCTGCTGCAAATGACCAAGGAGTTTTTTTTTTGTTAATCCATGGTTTTAAAATCAAGCCTCTGCTTTACAAATTTGGGGACAATAAAATTGTGTTTTCTTTTGCTTGATGGGTTTTATGTCCTGCAGTCACAGTGAGCGGGTCATAAACGTATCATTAACCGTCATTGAATCCCCATGACTCTCTTTAAACTGCCTGCTTTGCAATCTTCCCTGAAGGAAACCCATCAACTATAGTTGGGTAGAAGGCAATGACAGAAATGATGACCTTAATAAAGTTGACTGCAACACTTGCATGCAAAGGCATTTTGAAAGTGATACAAACGAGTGCTGGCCTCTCCTTTAGGGCTCCCCTGATTGTCTATTGGCAGTCAAACACATCCTCAAATGGATAATTCAGAAAATGTTTCAATAATAGTTTAATGGCAGAATTGCCAGTGTAGCAAATATCACTTTTTGTTTAATGTGTTATCTCTGTTCCAGTTTTAAGTTACTGAAGATTTCAGCATCTGTGACCGCCAAAAAGACCAAGTGATGCACTGTTTTCCCGTTCCTTGCTCTATTTATCTCTCTGCCTCTGGCCAAAATAACCAAAAAGTCTGCGCTTTAGCTCAGTTCTCAAGATAAATCCTTCTGCAGATAAAGGGCAACTAAAGTGTGTAACCAGTGGTCTTTCTCATCGTAACACACTTGATAAATAGCCCTTGCTTAAAACAAGGAATGCTGCTCTGTGTGTGATCTTTAAGAGCCTTTCTTTATGGCTCCCTGTAGGATTGCATGGAAGTGGTGACTGTTCCAGTTTCTATAACCCCAGTGTCAAGTGCTTGTCTTACCATCAAAATTAAAACTTGTTTCTTTAGTTAAACTGATCCTAACCGTAATGCAAAAGCTTACTTTATTAATAAATAACATGTGAAGCAGACAGTTTCTTGATTTAATCAAATCTTCCTGGCTTTATTTGCCTTTTTAAAATGAACATTTTTATTCCTTTGGTTAGGTTTTATACAATATACTGGCTTTATAAAAACAAATATGGACCCTTCTGTGCAGATTTAACAAAAATATTGTCCAGCTTTGATCAACTTCATCTCATGTGTTTAGTTTATGTAGAAGCCACAGAGAAAATTCAAAGATCCCTATGGGTGTTTTATTTATTTATTTCTTTCTCGGATAAAAGTTGTGCAACAGGGAACATTCTCTGTCTACTGATGGAGCAGACATGATTTTTCTTTTTTGGCCCACAGTCCAGTGCAGGTTTTTGATCAGTCAGTGGAAATGTGAGGGGTGGGGCCTGCGTGCAGTGCCCTTTGGCAGCGCAGCTTTTTTGGATGCAAACATCTCGCCTCCGTACTTGGAATTGGATGCGCTTCGAGCTCCGTGGACGCTTTTAAAAGGCGCAGCCGCCGCAGCAGATCCCACGCAAACCTGCGTTGAAACCTGCGAAAGACGCACTTTTTTTGAAGCTCCCACAAAAAGCGGAATATATAAACATTGAGGCTCATAATATAAGCACAATATATCTCTTTGTTGGACGAATTCCCTTTGGTCATTTGCGCATTAGGTTTTTTTTTGCCTGTGTTCGTGACTTGTGAGAAGTCCTCGCGGTGTTACAGCAGGTAAAAATCAAATGTTTTAAAGAGGTCCTTCTGTTGGGGGGGCTGAGGTGACCGAACAGCGGATTTCCTATCAAAATAAACAGAAAACTGCGCGCAAACTCGACCATCTCCTGCTGCCTTCAAGGTGAGTTTACACTGTTTTTACAAGAAAATCAATGCAGGTAAAACATCCCACTTCATCATTTCATAATCATAAATAATATGAAGATGTAAAATGTTCTTCCAATTGCGTTATTGATTGAATAAATTAATTGTTTTGTGCATGAGATTAAATTCATTAAACACAATACCTGTTCTTTCCCCACTTTACGCGAAAAAAGTTGACATAAATTTACCAAGAAAAACGTCCGAGGTGTTAATGTTAAAAAAAAAAAGTTTTTCCAGCATGTTTGGGTTTTTCTCATCACATCTATTTGAGTTTTATTGGTTGGTTTAACTCAAATAATGTATTCTTGATTTCTCCTATTTTTTGTCCTATATCTTCAACTGTTGAGCCAGATGGAGCAATTCTAAGGCAATTGCTGCTTCTGCAGCTGTAGTCACGTGTTTCTACCCAAATAATGTGTGTATGGAAGCATTTGAAAATTTGAAGATCAAGATACAGAAAGTTGCTCAACACTTGTACACAAAATGTACATAACAGTTTTTATCCCTTTGACACCTATTGATACAAATTTGCATCTAACTGTTTCTTCACAAAATTTACCTTAATTTAGCATCTAATTGAAAGCAAAGCATAAGGGATTTTCTTTCAAAGCTGAAAATAAATTTCGGTGTCAAGGGGTTGATGCATTCTATTGTCTCTGCTTTTGAACGCTTCAACGTGCAAATCTGATTTGATATTCATTTAAAAACATATCCACAGAGCTTACTTTGTATCAAATACACGAATGTAGCCGTCACAGTCTCTGCTCATCAACATTTTACGGTCAAAAAGGGACAATTTCAAAGATAAAGTTGAATTTTTAAGGGCAATTAAAATAAAAATAATACTGTAAAGATGGGAATGCCTTTATTAAATGTATTTTCATGAGGAACAATTTAAACAATGATGCTATGAAATACCCAATCTAGTGCTTTTAAAACTACTCTGTGATCACAAATTCTGCCATTAGCAGGCACAATCTATAGTTTTTTTTTTACCAGAAGTTTGTTTGATGCACATACCAGACTACTTCTGCTTAGCTCTTTGTTACGTCTGCGGGTTGAGTTACATGCATGGAGCTCACAGACAGTCATCTACAGCTCTGAACTAAAGACTTGTAGCACCTTCTCAAGTTCAATAAATTCCCAGAGAGGCAGCTACTTTTCAGTATCTGAATAATTAATGGATCAAAGTTGGGACTTACAAAGGAGGCAATTTATGATTATTTGATGAGTCAGGCTTAGTTTCAGTGGCCTCAAAGTGGCTCGAAGGTGAGGAAAGACAACCTTAAAGGAGCTGACACAGGTATGGCTTAAGCTTACACGTCCCTGTTGGTAAAACACTTCTGATGAATATGATAGTGCGGGCAATATATTCTCTTTAAAGGCTACATTCCACCGTCTAGGCCTGCCCCTTATGGAGCAGTAATACTACCCTGAGGTTTAATGCACTGCAAAAGCTCTTGAAATATAGCAAGCTTTATTTTGCAAGGAACTTCACCAAACGTTTTTTCACGAGAGTAAAGTCATCTCACTCTCATAATCTGTTAAAAAAAAAAAAAAAAAAAAATCACAATATCTTTGTAGGTGTGCCACCTCGAGCATTTTGAATTTAGTTTCTGTTAATCATGAAGGACAAAAGAGGCAACTAGTTCAAATACTAAACTGTGACTGATTTGAGATGTGAATCTGACATTTTTGTGGACTGTTGAGAAACTGTGACTGAAAAAAGTCACTAATTCAAAAATTTTCTCCTGAATGAAAGTCTTGAACTGGTTGCAACGTTTTGGCATCCCAGTAGCTTTTACTTCATTGCAGGGTTGCAGGAGTTCTGGGTTATAAAAGACTCTCTGGCACATGTTTTGAATTTCTCGTTGCCTGAGATTGGGCTGTGATTGATTCAGACACTGTGCTTGTCCTGTTATTAAATCAGTGTTTACTCAAGAACCAAACAGGTGCTGAGGAAGGCTTGCTGTGCCATTCTTTGGCTGTTTCTTTTAAATAGAAGAGACAGCCAAAAGACATTAGCAGAGATGTGTCAGTAAGATTATGAGTGCTTAAGTATAAAGAAGTAAATAAAGTCAGGAAGTCGGGGGAGTTTATTATAAAGTAATATAAGCAAACCTGCCAAAGACTATGTCTGAAGAGGTTGTAAATGTTGGAGAGAAATACATTGATCATTACTGTCTATAGAATTCACAAATCCTGCATGTTTATGTTTTTTTTTTTAAGTTCATTGATGTCATTAACCAGGAACCAGGAAGTGACTCAGCTTTGTTTAAGCAAATTTGGCAAGATTACACTGATTCTTAATGATGCAACAATTGAGTTTAAAAAGTTTCTTTACAAAAAATTGATGTATGTTGTTCTGTTAAGATTTGACTTTGAATCAAAAAAGAAAAAAAATGTAGAAATTACAGCAAAGAATAAACTGTATTTAGTACATTTAGTTATACCGGTACAAAAAAATGTTTTTCCCATGCTCCAAAAATATTGGTTGATTCGAGTAAAATTCAAGTTTGAAAGGTTAAACTTTGTCCGCCAACGATTGTCTTTTCCTGGTTGAAGGTTCAGCATCCAATTAAAAGAAAACTGCTGGAATGTTTAGACGCACCGCATGGCATTGTCCTCAGCAAAAGTCTCAGCCTCTACCAACTCAACAGCCAAATATGGTCCTATTTTTCTTTATTGGGCTGTGATGGAGGCCCTCCCATTGCTCAGATACAAACATATTCTGAGTGTCTTCTTCACACAGAAGCTGTAAATACTGGCGGCATGTGACACTAACTGAAAGAAGAGAAAACATCTCAGTACCAAATATGACAAAAAGGCTCCAGCCTGAGCATTGGGTTGCATTTTCTAGAGACACCACTTTGTTTCCGAATGATAAACATGTACAACAGTCATCTGGGGTCAAATTTTGGCTCCAAATGATTTCTCTGTTTTGTTAGTGAGCACTGTGTTCAACTTTCAAATGTTTGGCACCACAAATGATAATTTAGAGGGTTTTTTGTTACATTTTTGGTATTTATGCACATTACAGATTACGGTTGAGTAAACTGATTTCTTGCCGAGAGTGGAAAACCGACTGGAAAATTGATGATGTATAAAGATGATAAAAATATATATTAACTATGACGAATTATGCTCAAAGACCGAGTGGTGTAGACTTCATGAAAGGGTGAAGTTCAGGCTTTTTTTCCTTGGCCTAAGTCTTAAATCTCCAAAGTGTGTCCATTCCTATTAGGAAGTTTAAGAGACCTCAGGCAGTTACTATTCTAGAGCAATAATTAGCCTATAAATCTCACTAAAAAGTCAGCTTGTCTTTTTAACAAGACTGTTTAATGATAGTAAGGAATTGGGGAGACATTTTTCCCTTTTGCCAAAAAATGTAAAGGACCACTGAGTTGTAATGTTTGATGTTTTCTCAGTCTAATGTGCTTTGAACTCACCGTTTGTCTTTTCTCTTTGATAGTTGGCAGAAATCTGCGCCCATCTTTTCTGGACTTCCAAAGTAT
Organism: Oryzias latipes; assembly: GCF_053564925.1. NCBI lineage: Eukaryota > Metazoa > Chordata > Actinopteri > Beloniformes > Adrianichthyidae > Oryzias > Oryzias latipes. The sequence continues at coordinate 27,041,174 of NC_136252.1, forward strand.
TTTTTTTGCCACCTCCCTCTTCCACATCCGTGTGAGCTCAGGCGCTCGCTGGCACCAAATCTGCCTGAAAACAGCAGGGCTTCTGCTTGCCTTCTGGCTCTTCCCAAGCTTCATGGGTTGACCCACGTGAACTTTAACACGCCTCCTCGTCATCCCCGTTTGCTGCCTTTTCTTGCATCACCAGCCTCGGGATGTCTTGTTGCGCCTCTTGTTTGTCGGGACATGCAATCGCAGCATCATTCTGTAGCGCTCAGACTCGTGGATATCAGCCAGTAGAGTGAAAGACATCGAGGGACTAGGAGGAGGGACAAACGAGCACAAGGAGAGCTTTGCTGCAGGAGAAAAGCGGGATCATCAGTACCGGAGGGATCCACCTGTGCCACAGGGGAAGGAGGACCCCCTCCACCTGATCCATCTGGTTGCAGGGGGGGACCTTGCACAGCCTGGAAGGCAGCAGGGACTATGCAGCTGGGACTGGTGGCGCTGGCGATGATCATTCTCAGCTCCATGGGTCACAGCGATGTTGTCAAACTCTCCAAGGCGAGAAGGCAGAAACGAGGTGAGTTCTCACTTTGTCGCCGTCTCTCGTTGGATCCTTTTTTCTTGCTTTTCATCAACACTGCTTTTCATTTCTGTGGTCTGAGTCACTGTGGTGAACATCTTATAAACATTTAACAAGCTCAGTAAAGATAACATTTTTTTTTCATCAGCCGTATTTGTTTTCACAGAGTAGGTTATGGAAGGTTCAGCGTTTCACTGGGATCATCTTTCTTGCTCTTTTTAAGATTAGGGCTCCGTGTAAAATCCATACTGCTATTATAGTTGTTTGTAGAGTTTTTGTGAGGGATTAAGTGTGAAAGCTGTTGCTCCTTTTGTGTCTGGGTGCGTGGGTGCAGAACTGAGCGAGTACCTTATAGGTCCAAGCGCTCACTTGGATCACGCTGCTGTTATTGTTGTAAAAATTCATCTGACCTCACATAACTGGGAACTAAAAACGGCACAAAACGCCGACACGCAGTACATCTCTGGACTCAAAGAATCAGTTCTGGCGTTTCTGTCAGCTATAAAATAATTCCTCCTTTACACACAAGGAACTTTCAGTCAATGCCAAGCTCGCCTCAACTTTCCTCAACTAGAATTTATTTAATACCACGACTAGCCACAGTAACAGATGTTGCGCTGTTAAAATCACGCATGCCGAAAGAAGAAGAAAATCGAAACCTTATAGTAGCAGAACCCTTGTTATGGCTCTAGAGTAAAATATGATTCTACGCTTCTTTTACGAGCTGAAGCTTTATTTTTTTTTCAGATTGGAAACTAGTTTGTCATTCACAAATATAAATGAAACTTCCATCCTCTGGGTTTTTTTGTACAACACCACCCAATAAACAGTTAAGGAGAAGGTTTTGTCTTTCAATATATTATATTAAATTAAAATAATCTGTCATCATACGTTCCTTTGGAAAATAAATAAATAAATAACAATAATTATATATATTTATATATATATATTAGCTATGATTACTCATTACACACAATAATCTGTTCATGCAAGAAGCTTTTGTTAAAGTTTGCTCGTTTCCCCTGACGGATTGATCATTGTATGAATGTATTAATGTTTAGAGCTGATGGAGTACACAACAGTAAACAAACTCTGACCTTTTGCCACAGAAGGATTCTTAGAAAAAGAATTTGCTCTTTGCTGCACAACTCCTAGAAGTTGTTTCTTTTGTGCGTTTTTCTTTTGGAGGATGAGGGCTTTAGAATTATGTCACATCATAGGAGGAAGGATAGAAAGCAGAAGTGCATCAAGTTTAGTGTTATTCAGGGTTCATTTGCTGAAAAATCTTTGTTCTTTAACTACTTTTTTCTTTCATTGCTGCAATAACCACAACACCCACTAACGCAGGATCTGAAAGAGTCCTGCTGGACTGTTATCCATAGTTCTAAGGGTTTCTGTGGATGAAAGTCTGTTTAAGATCTTCAGCATCCAGTTTGAAGTAAACAACAAGAACCTGATCTAGCAAAGATGTTTATCCTGCCCCCCTTGAATTCTGCTTCTAGCTTTAAACTTTGTTTGTTTGAATTTGAAACTGGTTGCATGGCTATGACTGGAAACTAAAGCAAAAATATTATAGGTCCTCTCAATTATACACTGGCAGTGTTTGTGTTTAAAACTTTGTTAAAAAAGCAATAAAAAACATGAAAATAAATAATAAAAAAATATTACAGGTCCTTTTAAAATATGAACAATTACCCATTTTTATTTCCTCTTAAAATTCATAGATGTCTGGAAACTATTGTCCTTTCCCATGCGATTTTACCTCCCTGTTGTTCAGTTACCTCCCTCATCGTGGTTGTTTTCTTTCTCTGTGTTTACTTTGTCTTTTTCTAGTTAGCACAGAGGGGCCGCCATCTTGCCCCAAAGGCTGTGACCGATGCTCTGAGTACAATGGCTGCGTTAAATGCAAACCCAAGCTCTTTATCTTCTTGGAGCGCAATGACATCCGTCAGGTTGGGGTGTGCCTCGCCTCCTGCCCCGTGGGATACTTTGGCATGAGGAACCCAGAAGGGAATAACCGATGCACACGTGAGTTTATATTCGTGTCTCACACTGTTACAGAAAGTGTTGTGATGCTTACTTTGTAGATACACAAGTGGAATTTTAAAAATACACAAAGGCTCCATCCAACCCGTTCCTTTGTCAGACTTTACATCTCTGATGCCAATTAACTCTAAAACCTTATTTTTTTTTTTTTTTTACATCACTCAACAAAACAAACGAAAAACCAACTTACTTGTAGGATTTGTACAAAGGTTTTAATCAAGATTCAGTTTTTAATAAAACAACAATGATTTGATCAAGTCATCCTGAAAAGAGTACACGCATGTTCAACAGAAACTGTTCCGTGTTTGCATCAGTCTGCAGAGCTGCTGGCAGGTCCTTCTATGTTTCATTGTGCAGGCTGACTTCTGTGGTTTGAGCCTAGATGTCTCAAAAACGGGTCATCTCCTGCATTGTATTGTTGGCCAGAAGTGATCTAAGAATAAACACTCCGCTTCTGACAATGGAAACAGATTTAATTAGCTTGTTATAGTGGGTGAACGACATTTTTAAATATTTTGCTTACACAAGATACTTCTGGTAGGGCAATAATACATAAATATAGGCAACCGCATGATGGTTATGAAATCCTTTTGTTGTTGCAACCTATGCCACTGGCAGTTCTGTGGTTACAAGGTCACCTCACAGCAAGGGGTGGTGGTTTGAATCCCAGCCGAGGTCTCTCTTTGGGGAGTTTGCACGTTCTCCTTTATGTATGCGTGGGCCCTTTCCTGGTGCCCCAGCTTCCTTCCATAGTTCCAAATCGTTCATGGCAAGGTAATTGCTGATTCTAAAACTTCCTGGTTAGTCAGTGTAAGGCATATAGATGATAGTCTCTGTGCGGCTCAGAGATGGACAAAAAAGACAGATGACAAATGTGACCTGCCGCTTATTTTGGGAGAAATTTGACGCCTGTTTTTGAAATTTCATTTCATCCCCATCTTGGCAGAATCTCCAAACTGCAACACAAGCCTTGGATTTGTCAGGTTATACCAGGTTTGGGCTTCTAAAAACTCTGCTAATTTGTATTCATTTCTGGTCAAAGCATGTTGTACTTCACAAGATCTTCTTGTAAGTCTTTATAAGACTTTCCACTCATCTCAGAAGATCAATGACAATGGAGCAAGAGTACTGCAATGTAGTGAAAGCACAAGGAAAAAAAAACAACCACATAATTAAATGAGTTCATGATGGATTGAATTAAAATTAAAAAAGGGTCATAGAGTCAGATCATTCCATAGTTACCATACATTCCCACAATGTTAACTCTGCTGTCAAGCCACTTTCAAAACTCGGACCAATCAAAAACAGAAGGATGAAAGATGAGTCTTTGTTTTCTTATAATGAGAATGAACAGTCATCGTCAATTCCCAAACATTGTACAAACCAGGAAATGTCAAATGCCACTGTTCCAAGAAGCATCTAGGATTCAATTTGCCCTTTTTTTAAACTGCATTTATTCATCTGCTCCCAATTGACAACGATCTTAATAAAGAAATACCCAGAAATGCAACTTTGAGCTTAATTTTCTTACACCATCATTAGAAAAATGCCACATGAACATATTTACAATCTCCAAAAATCGGTCTTTAAACTTTACTTTACTGCACCTAATTGTCATTTTTAGAATGTTGTTGATTCAGAAAGTGTAAACTCCGGTCAATGTTCCTTAACACTTGAGATCTTATCTTTTCTCCACGCAGATTACAAAGGGTGACTTTAGAGAGTATGAATCCTGTGTGTAAACGTCTAAAAGTTACCAGCTGAGATTCAACTAAATAAAGTAATTTTTTGTCACAAACTTCACAAATAGAATTCATTTTTCTCATTCTTCTAGCAACAAATGAGTGCACAATTAAAGAGAGTTTAACAATGGAGGAAATAGGGAATGGCTCGATGCCTCAATAGGCTCTCCCAAGTTGTTTCTTAGTAAAATGCTTATTATATTTTTTAAATGGGTTAAATCAGGAAATCAGAGGATTGCTACATGTACTCTTTTTTTGCCTCCTTTCATTTTGTGACTGCCAGAAAAGGCTGGTATTAATAAAGTCTGGTGCTGCAGCTCTCCCCTTCCCCACACCCATAATGTGATCATTTTTTTCTGTATGGTTTTATTCATAATTACTTTGCTCATTTGGAAGGCAAAAACCAATGCGTGTAGATTTTCAAAGTCTCTAGTTTTCTGTCTCAGTTCTGAGAGTGCAGCAGCTTGCTCTGTTTTCTGCTTTCTCTGACGTGTGGGCAGTAATAAAACTGAACCAGTCTAATGTGTTGCTGTTTTTTTGTTTGTTATTTTTTTGTTTTAAGAGAAGATGTCATTTTTTTTTATATGGTACTAAAGTTCTCTTTAGGCCATGAAAACACAATCTTTGTTGTGCATTCACTTTTATACCATTCCTGTCTAATGTACTGTCTCCATTTTGCTTTTGAAATGAATGCACATTTTCCTTTTTAATACATGTACTGCCCCTTTACAGAGTATAATAAAAACTGCTGCTGCATCTTAATAATAATGTTTCAGTAGTGCAATTTTATTCATGCATTTTTATGAACAGGACATAAACAAAAAATCTTTTTTCTTACAAACTACCGTACTTGTTTTCTTTCCAATGTAAAGAAAACAGATTGCCTGTAAAGTTTGCAGCATTTGTTCAAATGAATCTGCAGGACAATTATCTGATCCTTTCGGTTATTTGCAATAAATGTAGCATATTTGGGTTTTTAGTTCTAAGTGTCTTAGTCTGACTAGCAGAGTCAAAATTTTGAAGCCAATTCCCAAGGCTGCGAGTGGCTAACCTGGATTATTATTCAGTCATTCTGTCCTGATTTTTGCCATCTCACAATGTCGGATTTGCAATATTTTTATGGCAATAAAGAAACATAAAACAGCGCTGTGAAATTATGCTGTCAAAAGATGAACAATAGTAATTGTAAGCAGTACACAAGAACATTCGGATCCCGCAGAGCGTTTATGATAAATCACTTCTGACATTTGTATCAAACAGCCAGAAGACTCTCCCAAATTAAGCACACATAAATACATCAAGTCTACATCTAAATAACTACAGTACAGATTTCATTTCTTTTAGGCAGATGTATTACTTTATGTAATTAGCCTTTGTGCTATCCTAGGCACTTTAACATTGGGAGTTGGGTCATCTAGACCCACTAGACAGTGCTCTGAACAATGATTTGTGATCTTCACTGGTGTCCATGGATTACATGAAATCTTTCCACCTTTATCCACCTTTGTCATGGTAGGGAGCACGTCAATGTGAGGGTGGGGTCATAGGATAGCACAAGGGTTAAATGAGATTTTTCTAATGAAACTTTTTAAATGTTTACAAGGATTAGTTTTTTTTAAATCCTAGTTTAAATATTTATCTAAAATTTTAAAATTAAAACAAAAATCTATTCAAACCAAGATCTGGCTGTAATTAGTCACAAAACAATTGAAGAAAAAAAAGGGTTTTGATGCATGTGTTTGCAAAAGATGACCACGATTTAGTTTTATCACCGACAAGTTTCTAAGCTTGAGGGAAAAATGTGTGATTGATCCATAGCAGGGACGCTTTTAAATTCAATAGAGTGAAGGCACATGTGACGTTAAACTGAACAGATCCATGTTTGATCCCTCCCTTTTGTCTTTCCTGTGTTTTTCAGAATGTAAAATAGACAATTGTGAAGCGTGTTTCAATCGCAATTTTTGCACAAAATGTAAGGAGGGCTTGTATTCACACAGTGGGCGATGCTACGTCAGCTGCCCTCCAGGTCAGCGCACCGCCAATGAGACCATGGAGTGTGTCGGTGAGTGATCCTTAACCTCGTGCTGTCCAAAACTTCTCATGCAGTCTTTTCTGAAGGCAACCTGCTGTTTTATATAAACTCTATTCATTATTTCATCTACATGTTTGGGCATTAGTCTTGAAGAAAAAGGAAGTGCACTGTTAAAAAAAAAATAAAAAAAATTGCACAAGGCCACACACTTTTTTTCTTGTTCATTTATTTCTTAGGTCTGTCATTGTTAAAAGCAACAGTATAAACAGTGAAACTTTCCAGACATCTAATGGCCTTAAAAAAACGTACTTGTTCTGTATCTCATACTGTTCTTTTTATTTTTCCCTCTGCCTAGCTTTGTCACATGCACAGTTTGAGTTTCTTTGCATCTAGACATGTCCCTCCTCTCCTATAAATCTCTTAAAGATGGCAGTTTTTGTAAACTACTAAAACTCGGTATTTCGAGTTAAACCTACTGAGGTGTACAAAGCTGAAAGAAAAGCTATAAAGCAAACGCGAGATGCCAAATCTGAGGATCTTTCACTCAGCGCCTAAGACCTTTGTATATGTTTTTTTTTTGTCCCAGGTCAGCATGCCCTAGAGTGTGAACTGGGAGAGTGGAGCCAGTGGAGTTCATGTATGAAGAAGAACAAAACATGTGGGTTTAAGAAAGGCTCCCAGTTTCGGGTTCGTGTTCCCCTTCAGCAAACGTACGCTGCAGACTCTTCCTCCACTCTTGAAGAGACCTGCACTTCACAATCGGAGAGGAGGAAGTGCGTTGTGCCCAAAACACCGTGTGTGAAAGGTAAAAACTGAACGTCCAGCCAGTTCACGTAAAATACTTTGATAAAAGCAGATGTTTCACAGTCATGTGACTGACATCTTATTGAATAAATCAAACTGCATATGTTTTTTGAAAAGCCTTCACTGTTCTGGTGACTGTTGGGCCCCATTACCCAATATTCGAAGACCTTCTTTCCCACCAGTGAATCTGTGACCCTCAGCATGCTGATTGGGTTTGGTTTGGCAAAGGCTACAAAATCTCCTGACATTACCGCAGAGTAAACAAGAAGCTTCATCCAGCAGCCAGGCAGATGAAGGGCGGACATTAAGCGTTGATCGTGGAGCTGGACGGCGATCAGAAGGAGCTTTTAGTTCTGAAGACCACTGAAGCGTGACATGTTCGCTTGCTTTTTTTCCCTCCGCGCAGCAGCTCGCTCTGCAGCCGGTTAACAGTCATTCACACCATTCGGTGGCCATTACCCACTTTCACAAACATTTATTAGTTGTTTTTGGTGTTACTTGCAGCGCAGGCCATTAAAGCTATCAAAAAATGCTGAAGCTGAGCTGAATGAAACATTGGAAGCAAACTGCTCTATACCAAGTGATTTAGTTTGGAGGATTGCAGTTGGTAATGGTGATGCCATTAAATAAAAGCATTGTGATTACTGCCACAAGAAAGACGAGCTGCTTAGCGCTGTCAGTTTATATTGGAGCACAACACGGATTTGGTCAAAATTTACAAGTTTTTTTTTATTCAAGTTACCCAAAAGGTTAATTTCTTTTGCATAACAAAGTAATTTTCACCGGAGAAAGAAACAAAAGTTATTTACAAGAGCCTGGAGAACTTTAGCTGAGAACTATTTAAAGTCTTATTTGATGGTGGCACGCTTAGGGGAATCCAGATGCAGCAGCAACATTGCTTAACAGTATCTGCAGTGTTGACAATGGTGCCGATTTTGCAACAGTGGATAACAGATGGCATGTCTTAATATGTTGTGTGTAAGTCAGCAGAGTGAAGGCTCTCGTCTTGTGTTACAATCGCTAAACTCGGAAAGTTTCTTCATTGCTTTTTTGGATCTGCGGTTAAATCTGAAGTTAATTTCCTGTGCTGAGGCATCCACACCGGAGAAACTTCATGTAAGGTTTTTTTAAAGGTACTTTAAGGAGCGGATATAAACTTCTCTTTTTTAAACTGCATGCAAAGGTATCTTGTAAAAGAGAAAAGAGAGGAGGTTTTACTGGATAGATGATGAGTCAAAGAAGCTATGTGGGTTACATAAAAATTGAATGATCATGCTGAGAAAAAAAAAGTACTCCTTTCTTTTACTTTCACTGTAAAACTGTTATTTTTTCTTAAAATAAAAAGATGATAATGATTTTCAGGTAAATGCACTGGGGTTCATTTGCTTCCGTGAGGTAATCCGTGTGATGGCACCAAGGCTCCAGCAAGTTCTCATGGGTAAAAAGGAGCACAGCTGTGGATTCGTCTGTGGGAGCTGGCTGGCAGTTGTGCTACATAAAAACACAGGGGGCAGTCCCTGTATAACATTAGTGATTTAGTGGTCTGCAGATCGCATGCTTTGTGTTAATTTGGCTGCTGCTGATGTCCCCCCCTCCCCGCCACTTCACAGAAAAGTCTCACGCAACAACTGAATTTTCTGGATATGTTATTGCACATGTCAAGAAACAAATGTTTCGTTAAAAGTGGAGGAGGTAGGATCAGAGCCGTCATAAAATCGAGCAAGCCCCCTCTTGGCTTCATTAGTGATTTCTCTTGAGAAGAAAAAAAGTCACCCTGGATGGTAATTGAGGACTCTTCACTCAGGTTTAGCTCCCGTTCATTGTGGCAAAAAGATTCAAACAACACTGAAATGTGGCTGCGAATGGTTTCAATTAAATTTCAGAGCTGTGTTTATCAATAAACCTTGCTGGAAAGAATCTTCCTGTAGGATTTCTGCCAATTCTACAAGGGTGTTCAGAGATTATTTTGGCTTAACGGCTTTCCGGAAAGATGTGTTGCTCTTGTTTGCGCACTACTGTGTGAGACTTAGCTCCGTCCATATTTAGTAACATTAAACAAATTGCATCAACTGAGTTGTTTTTGCCATCTCATCCTGCAGAATCCACCCATTTGGAAACTGATCTTTGAGTTTGTTTACCTCGTTGAGGCTGAATTGATTTGAAGGTGATTTGTTGGAGAGAAAATTGCCCCTTCTCTGTCCTCAGTGCTCAGTCTGCAACTGAATACTAGCAGCTGATATAAGTGCTCCCTTTCATCAACTTTTGAAAGTGAGTAAATTAACCACGCAGTGATGGAAGGTGGTATTTAGAGAGCAATTACGCTCTTCAGATGTGTGACAGGTGTGAATGTGAATGCGAGAGCTCAAACAGAGAGGAGGGTAGGGGAGGCCCGAGAGAGAGTCAAGTGGGGCAGAGGAGTGAGCAGCTGTTGAAACAGAATGAGTCCACAGCCAGAACGGCTGCTGTGCACTCCAGTTCAGCGGTGCTTTGAGTTAAATGCTAGATCAACTCACTTGCAAGTTTAGAATATTCCATTTCCTTTGCCTTTGTAAAGAAAAAGAAAACTAGAAACTGCTGAAAATAAGTCTAGCATTTGCACTGCAAAGCAGGTTCAAACATACTCACTCGTCACTGCAAAGTGCCATGTCGGAGAATATGATTTTAAGTTACCCATCCCAATAGAGGCCCAAAGATGGTTTTGCCCATAAACGTACTCTTCATTTACTGGTAAACGAGTAATCTCTGATATCAACTATATGATCCTGAATTGAGAAAGCCTGAAGTGCTATGCCATGTACATATCGGGCATGTGATGCACGTTTAGGAACGCACTAAATGAGCATTCTTGAACATGCCTTTAGTATATGTTGTTCACACTGGACTGTTGCTACCCAATACTAGCTCATATACTTCCAATTGGAAGAGGTTTGGTGCTAAATGTTGAAGCTGTGCAAATCTTGTGAATCTTGCTTCAGCTTTTTTCTCTCACTGAGATTTGGTGTCATATAATTCCGGCCAGACAAAAACCACAATTATCAATTTTTCCTTCCTGATCTATTTTTAAATGATTGGTACTTCTGTGTTTTGAAATAGGCGCTATCTAACATCACTTCCAAATCTGAGTCCCTGATTGGTCAAATTTCAACTAGCTCAACTTTACGTTAACGATTAGTTAATTTCCTTAATATATGTCTTAACATATGTTTCATCAGTGAGTCTTTAAAATAAAGGATTTAATAATAGCAAAGGAAGCGGTCCTAAACATTAAAAAAGTGTTTGACAGCAGTCTTTACACTGGTTCTAGCGGTGTAATGGTGGACATTTTAACATGGTGGTCAATGGGAAATTGTTTCCTTCTGAAACCAGCCTCCAGTGGTCATTTGAGGCACTGCAACATTTGATGCTTCCAGGTTGGATTGACTTCAGGAAACAAAATGTGGAAGTTTGGATTTTACTGATGCCTCAAGAAGTCACGCCATATTTTGAGGGATTGCTCACTTCAAACAAAAGAACACATAAAGCAATTATGAATAAAGTAAATCAATAAATTTTAGTATATATAATTTATAGAAAGGCATAAAAAAGTCAAACCAACTTGCAGAGATGGAAATCATTTCAGAGCAGTGGGGTTGTTCACATCTACAAAGGCTAACCATGAAAGAGCTGAACTGGAGTTTCCCGGCTCTGTTTGCCCTCTGAACGTTTTCTAGTAACTTAATGGAGTTTCTGACTTTGTAAACCTATTTTTTAACTTAATTTTAATCACACATTATCTTTGAAAAATAAATACTAGTCGGGCTCCCTTGTGTTTAAGTTTGAGAAAAATAAAAGCCATATCTCTGGTTTAAAGTCTGGAAAAGATTCAAATGTTCGAAAAACTGGAGCAATGAGAAATTAGCTTTCAAGTATTCATTCATTTAGTTCCATCAGGTTTGATAATGATTTGTCTAGTGCTTGTTGCAGTGCAACTGCTGCTGCACGTCTTGTCAGCATCCCTAAATATTGAATTATGGCTACACTTAGGAATGATTCTGAATTGAAAGCATATGCTTTCCTTTCTTTGCTTCTCATGCAAAACTCATTCCTTATCTTCTTCTGTCAAGCCTCAGTAGTCAAGGATGTTTATGGTTTCTAGAACTGGCGCACTTCTTCACAGCACATCTGACGATGACAGATGCCTTTCGAGACCTGTTGAGGAGTTGTGTAACATTCACTGTTTTTGTGCATTTTCATTTCAGACAGAAAGAATAAAGGAGATAATACAAACAGGAGGGAGAACAGGCGTGGACTAGGGCGAGAGGGAAAAGATGGGAGCAGAGGAGGAGGAGGGAAGCGAAGAAGAGGCCCGAGCAGGACAACCACTGTGCCCAGCATCACAACCAGCTCCGTCACCTAAAGTAAAAAGGCCTGCTGAGTGGAGCGGGGAGACTAACTGAAATGGCCCATCTCCCAGCTGCAGGCCACTTATTGATGAAGGGATGGATTACTGCTGCTATGCTGCATTGTAGAAGATGCAAACCGGAGAGAGATCTCAGAACAGGTGAACGTGGACTCAAAGGGAAGGGCCGCTGGAAAAGCCACAATGATACTGTGGATGTCATGGACCGATCAGATCATACAATACAAATGGAGCATTTTATCTATAAAGTTGCTTTTGAAAAATTTAGAAGCTCATTTTATCACTTTGTGTTTTGTCAGTATTTGTGTTTGTTGGACGTGAAACTCCAGTATCAGAAAATAATGAACTTTATTAAATGCTATCTTTATTTCTCATTGTGAGGTGAAGAAAAATGAAGGCACTGGAAATGACTTGGGCTCTTGGACAGGTGAAGGTATTAGTTTTGAGAGGAGCAGCTGTTGCAAAACAAGTCTTAAGCTACGTACACACCTGGCATGTGTGGCGCGTTCAAGGAGGCTCTGAACGTGGGGTTTTGAACGCGCTTTTAAGCGTACAGTCTTCATACAGGTCTGTCGCTACCTGATACTAGGGGTACTAAGCAGTACAAAACTCGCCGCAGACTTTTTCTTTCACAGCTCTATTCCGATAAATAAAAGAATTTCTGTCATATAATTCCGCAATTAGCAATTTCTTAATGATGGATTTTCAAATGGTTGGTACTTCTGTGTTTGTAAAAGGACGCAACCCATATGTCAAATACCAAAACCAAGTCCCTGATTGGTCAAAGTGTAACTAGTTGGACTTCCAGCGCGTGTTCAACTGCAGCGCATTCTGTACGTAACGGCCGAAAAAAATGTAAAAACTTGTGCATTTACGCACATTTACACAGACTTTGCATTGGAAGCGGTTGTTCGAATGCGCTTTTTTCTGAGCCATGGTGTGAACGTAGCTTTAGAGAAGATGATGAGGATTGTTCTCTGATTTCTTCACAAAGTTTTCCATTTGATCTCTTTTGTATTTGTCTTAAAAATGTTTATATGGAAAAAAAAAAAGTCTGCACAAAGACAAATATCTGCATGATAAAATGCTGTGTGTGGGGAAATGTGTGTGCTGTGCGTGTGAGTGTTTGTGCACTTCAGAGTTGTTTGTTGACAGAACTGTGTTTTTGTGAGTGTGTGTTGACTTTTGCACGCACAGTATGTGTTACAGGTCTCATAGACTAAAGGCTTGCAGTCTGGAAAACAAGTGAAAAAAACGACATATAGATGCACGATGATGTGTTCAATACAAGCAATCAAATCAGCAGCTTTCAATAACCACTTTGTTTGCTACAGGGTCTGAAGATTTTGCACAACTTTTATGCTCCATACTGCTCTAATTTCAGAACAGCTTTATAACATGCTCTTTCCAAAGCTGGCTTTGTGGTTTTGCAGATGCAAGAAGGGGTTTCCTCTGTAAGAGTTTCCGTTTGTTTGTCGTAAACAAGGTTCTGGAGAAGCTACATGCTAATTAATCATTCTTTCATAATATGGATGTCCAACTGTGTTTATCAGTATTATCAGTATAGCTTATTCTGTGAAAGCCTAAATAAAGTTAACATGAAGATGGTGATGTTTTCAATCACTCTTTTTTAATAATTGTTTTGGATTCAGGCTAGCTTTCAACTTTTTATTTACCAATTGTGGAAACAGAAAAAAACAAAAAGTTCTCTTTAAAGGGTTTTTATTTTAATTTTTTTAGGAACGTTGAGACCAAGTATAAAGCATGCAGAACCTGCTATCAATAAAACTATATAGAAAACATTGGTTTCACTGTTTTTTTTAACCAATGTTTGCAGGTGGTGCATCATATCATGTTACCATAACAACAAATCAGAGCTATTTATCCCTGTAACTAAATGGCAGCCAAAATCACAAGAAAATAAACAAAATACTTAACTGTAAGTTATTACTTTTAAATGATGAAACTGCTGTTACACTGTGACTTACCTCAGGTTAGAGGATGGCATCTTGGGAGGTGGGAGAGCCTAGAAGGGCTGATGGGATGGTCTGGATGACCGGCCAAATGTTGGCGCCTGGGCAGGGGTCGTAAAAGCAGAGACAGAAATAAAAACTAATGGTGTGTCCTAGCCAGATGGAAGGGGGTGTACCATGCATTGGCCCAACAACAAAACAGCCGTTTCTCATTACCAAAGGGGAGGGCAGGAGTAATGGTAGACTGTGCACCGTAAATTACACATTCATCGCTCTCCCTGACCATAAATTCTTGCCCTGGCTCCGCTGGACAGAGCTCTCCTTCACCTCCCACTCTCTCCTGCTCCCCTCTGCCCCGTTATCCAAGAAAAATGGAGGATAAATGGCTGGAGTAAAGGGGTGCCCTTGATCTGCCACAATCCTTAATGCAGAGTGATTTCATTACTTTAGTTTTTCTTTCAAGTGTATCAAATCAGATGGGAACAGTGTTTGAGTGCATTAAAGGGGAGTGCACAGCTGCTGAAATAAGTACAAACAAAATGTGGGTAAAAAATGGCTTTCAGTGAACAGAGCTGGCTATTATCGCCTGACCTGTGCTTTGTCAGCTGTAAAATATGGCAGAAATGTCAGAAGATAGTAACCCAAGCTTGACGTTAAATCATCTTGTCACAACTTAACAGGAAAAAGAATGAATTTCTGTACTGATGCCGTTTTTCTCAGGAAGCTGTTGGATTTCATTTATTGTAAATAGGGGGGAATCCTTTTGAAACTGAAGACGCGACTTTATTCAGAGATGATGCATTGCTGACTGAAAATGATTCACAGAAAGTGAGATACTTAAAGTCCGGACTAAAGCATATGATTTTGCAGATCCCTTTGATGTCCGATTAAGACAAAATATATATATATATATTCTGTTGTCCAGTCGCATATTCATCTCTTACTGAGAACTCTCCATCATACTGTTTCAGATACCTGTTAGTTCAAGCCGCCACAGCCCCTCCACCCAACCAACTCCAGTTCCAGCTCTGTCACGGTTAGCCTTAGCAGATGTCAACAACCCCATTGCTCTGTAATGACTTCCATCTCTGAAGCTCAAAAAGAATCCTTTTCATGTGGTTCAGGATCTAAGAGGCGGATTCGAGAAATGTCTTCTCTGATTTTAAATAATCCAGACTACTGTACATCAATGCTGACACTCGGGTATGTTGGATAAGGAATACATCCTTGTGAAAGATGCACATTTAGAATACCATAGCTATTTTATGTTTTTAATAACATGAAACTACAGTAAAAAAATGGAGCAGATAATCAAAGGGAAAGGAACTAATTGCTGAGTAAATAGAGGACCAGGCTGCATGCGTGGGTTTTCTCCGGGGACTCCGGCTTCCTCCCAACGTCCAAAAACATGCCTCAAAGGTTAACTGGTTACTCTAAATTGTCCCCTAGGTGTGAATGTGAGTGTATATGGGTGTGTGATTGTGGCTCTGTGACAGACTGGCGACCTGTCCAGGTTTAACACTGCCTTTGCCAATGAGTGGTCAGGTTAGGCTTGAGCAGCCCCGGGAACAAAAAAGCGACAAAAACGTGTTAAGAAAATGCATGAATGAATCATTTCAAATAAATATAATCAACTTCTGAATAGGGATAAAGCCAGAAACAAATGAAGAGGACAAGTTTACATTTGAAAATCCTTAATTTACTGCCATCTTCTGGACATTTTAATTAGTGCGTTAAACGTCTGAGATTCTGTAGTTGTGTGTTGAAGAAAAAATCTAAAAATGTTCAAAATAACTGTTCTCAATCACAATATTTTCCTTAACTAAGACCTAAATTAGGTCTTTTCTGATCAAATATAGTTACAATAATATCAAGAACTGTAGAATGTTTGTCCACTCAAGTGGTAAATATTAATAAAAAAAAGGATATTTTCAGCATTTGTTCACTTAGATGTACCACTCATTTTTTAGCAAGGCTTTCAAAACAAAAAAAACCCACAAGCTTAAATCGTTTCCAGGTTACACAGAAGTACTTTTCATTTTTCATAAATAGTCCAGCCTAAAACGATGTACTGATTGCATGAAAGAAACGGCTGAAAGGTATTAACATCAAGATAAAAAAGGACATCTGATTTTTTTAAATTTACAATATCATATTTTTGATTTGTTTTGTCCACAAATGACCACAAGAGGGAGACAAAGGCACAAATATTTGCAAAGTTCTGAAGAAAAGTCATTTATGGTTATCAAACAAGGATAGATGCTATTATTTTTAGGTTACGAAGCCTTTGTCTTATAAACAAATATAACGAAAGACTAATAAAATGTTGAAATTCCAGACTCCTAAAACTGAAACGACTAGAAATAATCAGATTGAACCCAAAACATTTTTTTGTGTTGAAATCCACTGCTGCAAAGAAGGAATGCAACATTTAAAGGAAATGACCTCAGTGATGTGTTCTTAAGTTATATGGCAAATTGATTTTCTCACATTTGTAATTAAATATGCAGAACTGAGGGTGTTCGTTTCTCGTTTCTCTGCTCATTTCATGGTTGTCTTGACTTTTTAATCACAAATGTGTGACTCTCATTTGTGTCCTCAATTTGTCTCAGTTTATTTTTTTTCCTCTCCTTAACTGATGACTTAACTTATAAACGATGGGAATTGAATCACTTACTCCACTCATGGCTGAGCTGGAGACAGTGCCTGCTTTCTCTCTCAACTGACACATCTGTCTGACATTTAAATTACAGCTCTTATTGGACAATCCTCAACTCATCCAAGATTCCTTTCACATAAATATTAAAAAAGAAGAAGCTGCCTTTAATTTTACCTTTACTTTAGGTTTAAATGATGAACTTATATGTGTAGCAGTATATTTTTGTGCAGGAAAATGTCAGTTCCACCCAAAAAAAAAAAAAAAAAAAAAAAAATCAATAAAAGAGCTTCTTTACCTTCAACTAATTTTGTCTCTCCATTTCAGGGTTTTTTTTTACAAATCGCAATTAGAAATGAACTGAGCTGCATATAATTGTTTTTATGTTCTACAACTATTGCAGCAATGCATTTATTCAAATTCTGACATGCTGCATTTAAGCTACTTCCCATTAAAAAAGATAAAAGGCAAAGATTTATCATCAGGTGGGTCACATTTATAATTCATTTTTCCAAGCAGATACACCTATTTCCTGCTTTTATGACTTCATCCCAAAGTCATTGTGCCCAATGATTGGCTTTTATAGAAAAATCTGTAAACCAAGTTTTCAGTCCACCAACACGCACTGTTTTCCACATTACAAGACAAAGAAGAAAGCATTTACTACACACAGCACATTGTACTCATTACATTTCCTCAGCAAACCTAATATAAACCAGAATCAGGCTGCAGATTGCAGTCAGACAATAGACGCTGTAATATTGTTTTGGCCCAAGGACACTGATGTCTGAAGACGAATAAAAAAAAAAAAGATCCCCTTTACAGTGATTCCGCATCAATAGTGCATTGAAAACCACAGTGATTCCTTAAAGTGTGAAATGCATCTGGAGGGAGTTAATGGCAGCACAACAAACAAACACAGTGCGCCGACACATTTTGCAGAGAATCTGTGAAATGCAGGGTGGGTGTGAACAGCGAGTGCACAGACTCTGACTGCATAGGTGACATTTACTGCACATTTATCAAGGGGAGGCAACATACTTATTGCCACAAATATTTGCTGCAGTCTCTGCTGGAGTGTTTAAAAGGGAACAATAACATTTTCAGTCTGACAGTGACAATATGGAGCCAGGAAACCGGCTAGAAACGCACTGTTTCAGTTTTTCAGCCAACTCAATAAAAAAAAAGGGATTTGAACTTGGGCTTGTTTAGAGCAGCAGTCTGCCCTGACCCTGAATTCTGGAAAAGCAAAGCTTTGTTGTCCTGCTGAGAGCACTCATTACAAGACTTGAAGG
This sequence comes from Oryzias latipes, assembly GCF_053564925.1. NCBI lineage: Eukaryota > Metazoa > Chordata > Actinopteri > Beloniformes > Adrianichthyidae > Oryzias > Oryzias latipes. Next base: position 27,058,683 of record NC_136252.1, read on the forward strand.
AGTGCAGTTCTGTGACCTCAGAGGGGAGGGAGCCGAGAGGACCAAAGCCACAGAGCCACAGATTCCAACGACAACATTTGCCCTCATTTGGCTAAAGGGAAAATAAGAACTTTTCAAAAATAAACACAGAAGAAAGAATTGAAGTAGTTTGTCTAGTTTTCTCCTTCTCTCGTTCCCGAGGGACACTGAACAAAAATGTAATATATTCCTTACAAACATTAAACATCATTTCAACAGATATTTACTTGGGTTTGCATGTGTTAGATTACATTATTGAGTCATTTTGACTGAGGGGGTCCTGGAGAGAATATTGCACCATCTGTTGGCAGAGAGGATGAAACAATACAATTAAATTGAAGTGAACGCATTTTAAAGGTTTACGCATTTGCTAATAAATGAATCCATTAATCAGAAACGTAGCCAATGGCATTATTTCAGAGTATACAAACACTTATGGTAATGTCTGAGAGTCTGAAAAACAGCTGTTACAAGTAGTCTTTGACGTCTGTAGCTTCTGATTCAGACTCAGTCTGATGACTAATGATCATTCGACTCTATCACCAAGTTGAGCTGTCATGTCTCACCAAATAAAAGGGTAAATTGGATGTGAAATCAATAAATATAATAATGAAAAAGAAATTCTGAAAAAAACAACATGAAAAAGTTTTTGGAAGTGTGGTCAACTTCAAAGAAAGGCATCTGATTGCAATGCCTTGCAACACACAGCACCATTTTATGTCCAAATTAACATTGATACTGAAAAATCCAGAATAATGCGTAATGGTGTGAGAGAGTAACCAGGTCACTGGGGTCCGCAGGTGGACCCTCAACAATCATTTCACTGAATTAGGGTACAAAAGGCTCAACAGCCTGTTTGAGGATCCCAGAACCAGTCCCCTCTCTGACTGCACCCATTTCCTCACCTCATTTATCTGAAGTTGTTGATCATTCAGCAAAAAGCAATCAAAATACTGGAAACTAGTAAACTCCATTTCTTAATACAATAGGTAGAAAAAAAATGAAAAAAAAAGAATGGAAAAAGGTGGAAAGCAGACTAAATTCTCTCCAGCCAATTTGCTCTGTCAGTTTCTAAGACTGAAAAGAGAAAACAGAAATGATAAGCGACAGAAGAAAGATGTAGCATGCCAGCTAAAACACCAATTAGAAAAAGGAAACTCATCTTAAGAAATGTTTCTTTAAAAACAACCACCAGTCAAGCACACATCCTTTAACCCAATTAAATAACCCAAACCAAAACAATGCAAAGAACTTAAATAATAAGTAACAAAGTTAGAATGCAGGCCTCAGTCATGCTTGCCAGCAAGAAACAGCCAAACAAACATTTCATTAATATGCATCAAACAGCAAAGCATCACTTTTTTCGAAATAAATACATTTGACCAAGCCACTTGTTTAGCTTTGTACTCACCTGACACCACCTCCTAGAGGATCTCCCTCCAGCCAGCACCAGTGTCCACTAGTCAATTATCCAACTGCTTTAGGCTCCTCCCTGTAACACCAGCAGGATTTGCTATGAAACCTTCTCAGGCAAAATTCACTGCAGATTCTAGTTCTCCATCTATGTTCCTCCACTTCTGCAGCCAATTCAGGGTGTTTAAGGTTTTTTCTTTTCCTTTTTATTGGTCATTTCTACACAGCTTTCCCTGAGAACTGCGGACTCTGTGGAAGACGCAGTGGGTTCTGAGTCAGAATTTAACACCAGATGTGCCCTTAAGTTTGTGCTGCCAAGAGAAACTCTAAGCTGGTCTCCTCAATCTTGTCTCATTTGCTAGTCTCTATCTTTGTTCTTCTGACCAGCAGCTTCCCCACAGGTTGTCTGTCCTTCACCTCTATCTTCACAAACTGGACTTTTTTCCACTTTTCTTTCTCTTTTCAACTTCAGAAGCTGTTGCTAAGGATTTAAACATTCAATAGTGCCTCCCTTGTTTACATCCTGAACATGATGGATGTTTATCTATCAACTCTTGTGTCATCTAAGTTTCTTGTGTCTACTCTTCGGTTATCCAACTGCATATGAGTCTCTGTCAGAGATCTGAAAAATACAAAAGGCCTCTATGTGTCAGCCTTTGTGCATAGGTGCACTTTTGGAGTACATCATTACATGAAAGAGGAGAGTTTTCTGATATATTTTACCTTTGAAATGTAAGTTTCCTACAATAAACAAGCTAAACGTTTATTTTTCAGACTTTTTTTTAATCGTGAAATTCAAACGAACCTCTTAGAACAATAAAAAAACTCACAAAACTGCCCAGACAGCACACTTTTGTCTGGCTCATCAAAGCCTCTTCTGCTGAATTGACACAACTTTTAGGAAAATCCAGAGAAGATGAGAGGTTTGAATTCAAAGGAATTCAAGGAAAGGCGAGGGATGTAACTTCATTTATCATTCATTGGTTTCCTTGATAGAGAATAGAACAGAACGGTCAAACGCAGCCGCAAAAACCCCATCTGGGATCTTACTTATGAACAAACCATCTCAACCATGTCTGTGAAGCACAGCAGGGATGAATATGATTGCTTCATGAATGAGAGGCAGTTCAGAAGTACCAGATCAGTCCGCTGTTACTTTAGTTTTTATTTTTCAAAAGACAGATTTGATCGATTAATGATTGGCCTGACTTTGTTCTAGATCACAAGCTGACATTTGGGTAAATAGCTGTCTGACGTTGGCCAGACAGACATCCTGTCTGTGTGGTCTTAAATCTTTTCAGCTTGATCTGAAATTACACAAATTTCATGTTTACCTATCTTTAGGTATTTCTGGATGGATTCTTGAGCTAAAGAGATGTAATCAAAAAATAGCTGTAAAATATAGTGGAGGACTTGAATCGGTCTGGAATAAGTTAGGTGAAGTTGGTGTTTGAAAAACAAATAACCATGAAATTATTAAGTACTTGAGTTAAACTGTAAATTATGTGATAAATTATGTATTCGGTATCACCCCATCAGAAAACCTCTCCAGCAGCAAACAGGCAGTTAGGCTGACACTGGATATGATGAATTGCCAACAAAAACAGAACATTTTAGGCATTTTGCATTAACCATCATCTGCTGAGGTTAGAAAATACAGTCAAGACGTTGACATGTTGGAACACTTTGTTAAATAGACAACAGCTAAATAGTATGCAAAGAGCATGAAGAAAACAGTAGGGTGCATTTGCTCTGCTGTTTTTCCCGCCTTTCTGTTCCATGCTCAAATTTGACAGAAAAAACAGCAAAATTCGTTGTTTCCTACTCAGTGGCGGTTCTACCCTGAATTACTCCCCGGGCGAGACCCTCCTCTGGCCCATTTATTGTAACTGAAAATTCAGTTAGGAAATATTTAATCAAACACAAATAATCTGAAATAAATATTATAAAATACAAATCACACTAATAATACACTAGAATAAATGTAACTGCAGCACTAAGAACAGAAAACACTAAAACCTAACCTTTGTGGCCTTCCTGATGCAAGCTTGTCAATAACATCATCATATGAAATCTGCTCCCCCCCTGAATGATTGATACTAACAACAGCAGGTTAGTGAGTTGCTCCTGAGACATTGGTGATCTCAGGTATGACTTGATCAACTGGAGTTTTGAAAAGCTAACAGCAGCAGCAGCAGCAGCATGCTACCATCACAGCTTATTTAACATTATGATAATATACAACAATAAAACACAACAAAAACTTTGTGTTACAGCAGAGCAGACAGACACACGAATCATAACTAATGTTACAAGTTAAGGCAGAGCAAACATTTAAGAATAAATATCTTAAAAATGACGTTATTTGTAATATTTGGGCCTACTTCAGTTTTGGTCATGATAGACCAAACAAGAGATTTTTCCTCTGCAACGTTGTTGTTGTTGTAGGGCAGGTAGCCTTCGAATTTAGAAAACGTGCATCTAGCTATGCGATAATACCCTTTTCTTTGTCTCTTTTCTCCTCTTCTTCTCTTTTCTTTCTAAACTGGGCACCAGCTTTGACCTTTTTTCTCCATATTTCAGATGTTTCTGCATTTAGCATAAATGTCCTGACATAGGTATCAAGTCTGTCGACTAAACCAACTGTCATCTAAGTGAAGAATTTTTTCTGTTTTTCCATTTTTTATATGGGCATTTGACACAAAAATAACCCAAAAAGCATGATTTTTTATACCTATTTTATACCCCCCCCCCCCCCCCCCCCCCCCCCCCGTTCGTCACACATTTCCAGCAGGAGCGCGTGCAGCTGCACCCAGGGGCGCCAATTCGCTACATGGCGGCGCAATTTTGATTTTTATTTTTTCATCAAGCACTGAGCCGCGGCCCGCGACCGTTGCCCCCCTGGAAGAAGATCCAGCCAGGTTTGCGCATGCGTTTTGCGCTCCGTGCTCACCTCTCAGCCAGCACCCTTCACCCCGCGCCCCCTCCCGACTCCTTCTTCACCCCGCGCCCCCTCCCTTCTCCTTCTCACACACATTTGCGTCTACTTCTCAAAGACAGGAGGGAGCGCAGCTGCGGGGCGGGGGCGCCGCCAGGTTTCAGGCTGTTACAAACTCTGTGATATAAGTAAACCAATAGTGGTGCATAAAGTATTTTACAAGAGCTGAGCCGCTGGCGCCGCCCCTCCGTCATTTTTCCGCCCCGGGCGATCGCCCGTATGGCCCGTGCCTAAAACCGCTACTGTTCCTACTAAAAGTTCTGAAGTCGAATCACAGCTCCTCTTCATTTTGTGTCACAGATACACTGTATTTATATTTAACGTTTTGAAATAAAGAATACCTTAAAGGCTAATGCATATGATAGTGGGAAAGCAGGGACCTCGTACTCCTCACAGGGTATTTTTCTACTTTTGTGGCATCATTAATGATAACCATGCCGTGGAGTAACACACCTCAAGTTAAACCCAAAACTGGTTGATATAAGATGCTGTTAGTTGAGGCTCAGGGGATATTTTTTCCAGTACAAAGTTCTGTCTGATTTGTGCATTTGCCCACCTGCATGTGCTGAAAGTTTCAATTGAGTGACTTCTAAATGGATCCGCTATTATTTAGTCATCTGAAGTCCAAGGCCGTTTTGTCCTGTATGTGACAGCGACATTCAGTGCGTTCCAAAGATACTTCAAACATCTGTTATCAACTTCAAGCTCAGTTGAAGTGACAGAATGAAAAGAAACCACAGCGTATTATCTTTTTACGAGAGCAGTCCTTTAGAAATGTTTCTGATAGATGAGTCACTTAATTCTCATCACTCACCATTTCCCATCAGGCATCAGCAGACGACACGCCCTTGACACAGCAATTGTTTCCACCAGGTGTAATGCTTGCTGACAATTGAGCAAAGAAACAACAATAAAACATTTAAAGGAAACTGTTTCACAACTTTAATTTCATTTTTCTTGACTAATGCATGCCATCATGTTCATGTTTAAACTTGACGTGCAGTATTGCACGTCAATGAACCACTACATTCACCGCCGCTGCTTCAAGCTTGTTTTTCTAGCTGTATTTTGGATATTCTGAGCTTCATAATGTAAACACACTTAAACCCCTTATTTTAACTAATGTTTTTTTGTAACTTTTAGTCCATAGGGATCAAGATAAAAAAATACACGCAAACACACCTACACACACACACCCACACACACACACCCACACACACACACACACACACACAAGTTTAGCTCACAGAACAGTCAAACGCTTTGAAATAAAAGTGCTTAGCATTACCCTTCTGCACTTAAAATTCCCGAATTGTAGACAACCAGGTGTCTTTGAAGAAATGCATTTATCAGATGCATTTATTTTCTATTCCTGAAAGCTGCTACCTTGTGATCTCTTTCAATTTAGGGATGATGTTGCACAGGAGACCCCAGACATACGGATTTTTTTTCAAACTCTGCGCAAATATGGTCTCCCTTTTATAAAAGTTTCTCTGAATTGGTGAACAGTGAATTTATATTCTGATGCAGAAGGGGATTCTGGGGGTTCCAATGCAAAAAAACATGATTTTAACAGCCTGCTCTCACAAAAAATGTTCACTCATTTTAATCTAGAAGAAAGATATATCAGGATTATATTGCTTTCCAGTGACAATTGCTGTGTGTACAACCATGGTCAGGTCTATCCATGTATCTTCAGATCCCATTTCTTTTCTGGGTAACAGGGTTGCTGGAGCCAGCCCAGCTAAACAGTTGAGAGAAGGTGGGGTGCACCCAGAACAGGTCGCCAGTCTTTTGCAGAGCCACACTCTCACACATGCACACCTAGGGCAATTTAAAGACACCATTTTACCTGTGAAGAATGTTTTTGGGCTGCGGGAGGAAGTCGGAGTGCCTGAAAGAAACCCATGCATGCATGAGAAGAACAGGAAAACCCCACACAAAGGACCCAGCTGGGATTTGAACCAGGGCCTTCTCATTGTGAGGCAAGAGCTCTAACCATGGCATCCTCGTGCAGTCCTCATTGTTAAAGACCCACTCCAACAGAAATCGTAATTTTGGTGTTTTTAACATGTTCTTGGGACATTTCTGTTATGAAGACTGACATAAATTAAGAAAATTTGGAGTAAAACTTCTTGTCTGAGTATTTCTTTCTTGAAATCATTGTGAGCAGGATCAGACAAAAAATGCCAATTAAAGAAGCTGTGATGAAGATGCTACAATTGGTGGGCCACAAGCTCCCTGCTCCACTCCATTCTGATGCATCTACTTGAAGACAAATAGATCCATGTACGTCTTTGTTATCATAGTCTGAGCTGGCATCTGGATCAAAACTGTACGGCTGGATAGCTCCGATATTGCTCACAATTTTTGTTGCAGGTTAAGTTAGCTTGGGATTGGGAGGGACTGTAAGCTAGCCGGAGAGCGTCTAAACAAATGTATGATGGGAAATGGGTGCAAGCTTACTCCAGACAAACAGTTCCACCCACAATTTTTGATGAACTTCTGCCGCTCTGCAGAAACTGTCAGTTTTTTTGAGTTTGGCTAAAAACGGCATAATCCTGATTAAAAGACCACTTGGAACGCTTTTAAAATAGATCAAAAGATGATTGGAGTGGTACTATAAGTCACGTTTTTGTTCCTCCAAATTATTTACGTTGACACCATATTTCCATATAAATTTGTTAATCCAGTGCTTTTGCAACAAGTAACGCTGCAAGTTAAACTTTCATTTTAGTAGTGTTGGAGAAATTTTGCCACTTCAGAGGAAAAACGACAAGCTTTTCGTGTTTCTCAAACCAAGCGACTTGTCTCCGTCTTCTAACAGCCTCACGTGATTTAGCAGCTCACAGCCTGTGTTCAATATGACAGAGGTCAGTCTCGGCCTCTGACCCTCCCTGTTAGCCATCCACTCTTCACTTGTTCTTGTCTTCCAATAAATCCAAAGGGGTCTGGGTGTTAGTTGACCCCCCCACCCCACCCCCCGCCCTTCGGCGAAAGTGCCATGGAGCAACTCCAGATGTGAACATCCTCCCCTTTCTCCTCTCTTTCTGTCTCCCACACTTTTCTCTCCCACTTCCACCAGCACCCTCCCCCATGCAGCTGCAAGTTTCCATCTCCTTTTTTGGTGAAAAAATCTCAAACAGAGGCTGGGAGGAGGACATTTCACCAACACCGCCAGGCGAGTGTATCTGGGGGTCTGTGTATGTGTGCTTCTTCATCAAGCCAATGAAACAGTCATCTCAGCATAAACAGGAGTTCTTCTGTACGCCCAGATTTGTGCAAACCCTCGCTGTTTCTGGAGTGCACACAGGAATCCTCACAAGTTTTTATTCTCTTGTAACACATTGATGCTGTCTGTTTTTATCTTGTTCTCACACAAACAAGCTTTTATGTTCTTTCCCTCTGGAATTGCGCTCTCATTTTTTTCCCTAGAAAGACACTTTAAACACCCCGAAGAGGCTTTTCTCCAGCTTACACTGTAAAAGATATTTAGAAAAAAGAAGAAAAAAAACTGCTCAGCAAAGGTCAGTGTCAATGTATTTATTAATAAGACTTTGAAAAAGAAGTAGCCATTCAGCTCTTTCAGTCATCAACTGATTTACAATAATACCATAGGTTTGTTTTCATGGGGGGCTACTTTACATCTTATAAAGTATATCTGACAACTTTGACTCACCTGCATCAAAGCCAAAATAAACAAATTCTTAATATTTCTTATAGTTTTGTACATGTACATGATGAACACTGACAACAACAAAATATTTACTGACATGCACATTTTTGCAAGGCACATTAGGTGTGCGTTCTTTAGGGTTATAAATGCTGGTGCTAAAGAATTGGAAAAAAAATGTTTTTAAAAAAGGAAAAAACAAAGCAAAACAAAGGTGAGACTGTGTGAAGTAAGCATAACTGTGAAGTTCAGTATTGGGAGATAAATGAAAAGAATAACTAAAATGTGTGTCTTGCTTTGTGATTTTGTGATTTTATGTGCAGAAAACATGGTGACAAAAGAGCAACATTTTCCAAAGTGCATTATTTTACCAAAAACCAAAGTCGACGTACTTGTACTTGTCATTGGCCGCTTTAATATTTTAATTCATATTAATATGCTGAATTTTTGCCACATTTTACATGCCACGTTATATACAAAAACTTTTTCCAACATGTAAAAAGTCAGAAATAGTAAAGATAAAAGATGTGAGGAAAAGTAGCATTCCAAATGCATACAACTGCAGCTTTTAGAGGGGAAAAACACTAGCTTCACCCCCTTTTTATGTCAGAATTCTGGGCTCATAAACTGTACTGCACGGTTTTCTTTGTTCATTCCTCAGTTCGACCTGTACCTGAGGTGACATTTTCATCTTTGACAAAGTCTCAAACAACTTTAAGTTCTTTGCTTTAGCATTTTGTAGCATACATGTGTTAATTGGGCACTCCATAAACTAAATTATTAACTTTCTGGTTAATAAAAGAAACTTGGTTGCGGTTCATGCAATCAATGCAGCAGCTTTGCTCGCTCCAGAAGAAAAATCTTACACAGAAACAAGTCTTTTCATAAAAACGACCTGAGGCAGCCTTTGATAGCCCGTGTTACCTTCCTGTGTGCTGGAAAGTAAAAAAATAAGGATGAAGGTGGGATGGGACTAGAGCAAAGGGAAGCTCTATAGGTTGCTGTTGCAATCACGGCACAGGATCCTGTCGCCATTTGGGAAGAAACCAGCACCCACAAGTGAGACGGAGCACTGAGAGCAGGTGAAACATGATTGATGCCACTGACGATCCTCAAACGAGATGTACTTCCCTCCACCGAAACCTGAAGCAGAAAAACAAAGCTCAGTATAGGAATGAGTCTTAATAGAATAAAATGAGGTGGACTGGCGTTGCAGACAAATCATAAAAAGAATGGAGTGGGTTTGAAAAATATTACAAACATATTGCCTTGGATGAAGTGTACCACAGAAAACTCCTTTAACTAGATTTACCCACATTACAGGCTTGTCATTGGTTAACTGATGGAATTTCTTTAGGCTTTCACATTTAGTCTACAGAAAAAAGAAAAGAAAAAGCACTAATTGTATTATGTCCTGTTCTTCAGTACAGGACAAAAGTACTTAAGTACAGGACACTCCAATGAAAATTGTATTTTTGAAGTTTTTAACATGTTCTTGTGGGATTTTGTGATGATAGAGGACATATATAAAGACAAGTCTTTCTCATCATTTGTATTAATTCAAATCATTGCTAATCAGGAGCAGACAAAAATGCTGTTGGAAAAAGCTTGCAGGTCCTTTGATTGGTGGGCCACAAGCTCACTGCTCCGATCCATTCTGATGCATCCACTTGCAGACAAATTAATCCATGTACTTCTTTGTTTTCCTCATCCGAGCTGACTAAAAACGATCATCATAATTAAAAGACCGAAAGCAATACTTTTACAATGGATCAAAAGATGATTTGAGTGAGATTTTAACTTAATTTCTTTGTATTAAGCTTTATTCAATTTGTAGTCCTGTATTCTGATGGGTATCCTCTTGTTGGTAGCACACAGCATACAACTATTGCATTTTCAATGTGGAATTAAATTCTTCAAATTGGGATTTTTGATCATGTTGCATTTTACCCACCAGTGACAACTGGAAACAAAGTCAACCCCATCTGTGCATTTTGACTTTTTTATGTGATGACTATTCTGGGAACAGTAATAGTCAATACCAGCTCTTCAACAGAACAATGCAATCCCCCTCATTACTTAACCAAAGGTGAGTTCTATCACCTAAACATTGAATTCCTGGAAAGTATAGACTCAGCTTTACATACAAGTCATACAGACATGTTCACGTGTTCGTCCTGCACAGACAGGGTACCTGTCCATCAAGTACTAATATTTCTCTATCAAAATTGGGACATGTGCAACAATCACTTTAGATCCAAAAATTACCTGTTTTCAAACAACAACTTGCATTTTAGAAAAAATAAATAAAAAGGAGATTTTGGTCATAGACAGTTTTATCTGCCTTCACCTGACCTGGCTTAATTATTCCCACTCTTACACTGGCAATGGTATTTGTTGCAACATTTATATTTTACCTTCCAATTTTTTTGCTCTTTGGTCTTTTTTTATATTTGAACACTAGCCAAAGCATAATGACTAGGTAAAAAAAAAGCAAAATAAAAAAACATTAAAAAAATCTTAGAAAATGTTGCATTTGGGAAAAATGTCCAAGCATTTGACTTTTGTATTCAAAAAATTATGTGTCTTGCTGCAAAAAAACTTTTCCTGGACAGAAGGAGGTCAAAGGCGTAAGTTGTCCATATTTGTTCCTTCAAATTAATAGTGATAGACGTGAAATTAAATTCCCATCTGAAATTGTTAAAACTTGTCATAAAAAAATAAAGCTGGCATGTGGCATGAATTGTGATTATAGTAGTTTCTCTGTGTCTGATTGCTAAAATAAACGGTCAAGTCAGACTGGAATTTGAGTGTCTTTTCTTCTTGTAGCCTACAGAAATAACACAAGTGCTAATAGAGATGGCACAATGGAGAGCAGAAGGAACAGAACGTAAACAAAGAGGTCTATCACTGAAGAGCGCCTTTCTGCACCGCTGCCAGATTCCTAAAATAACAATCTGAGCCTGTCAGCTGTCATTTAACTAACTTGTTAAAATAATACAGTTAAAGGCAACCTGTATAAAGGCTTTTCCAACTGACAACTTTTGTCTAAAGTAAATAAACACATTTCTGCTCTGCACATATGTAGTCTCTGTAAGCAACATGCATTATTGTTAGAAAAAAAACACTTTTACTATGAAGGATTTGATGTTACAAAGATGTGATGTAAAAAGAAATGGCTAAGAAAACTAGAATGCTAATGCACACTACAACTTACTTCTAAAACAAAAACCATAAAATCTTACCTGTAATCGGTTTGCAGCAGGCCTCACATTTCTTGGCATATAGGCTGCTGAAACACTTGAGGCAGTAAGGGCTTTCATCTCTGGAGGTGAAGTGCTGACCAGCTAGCTGGGTCTCACAGCTGGTGCAGACAAAACACTCCTTGTGCCAAGGCTCATCCCGATAGGTCACACCACCTTTAGACAAAGCCTTTAAGGAAAAGGAAAATCACAAAATAAGTTTTTCATCTTCTATTTTTTAAATCTGACCAATGTCATTAACTGCAAAACTGCACTAGAAGGGTCTTTTAAAAAAAAATCAATTTGAATTCCTGTATACATATAAATTAACAATCTGACCTTTTTACAGCGCGTGCACCGTGGAGCAAACTTGTCCTCATAACAAGGTACGCAGTAATGCTCGTCTTTGTCAGGGATGAAGGACTTGGAGCCAATAGGCTGTTCACAGCTGTGGCAGATGAAGCAGCCCTCGTGCCATGTAGAGCCAGCATATTCCAGCTTTCTTGTACCTGTGTATGCATGAGAAGACATTTTTAATAAGAAGCACAAACACATAAAAATAAAATGGTATAATGTTATAAATATCAGAGATGTGTCTAATAAGGTTAAGTTCAACCTTAAAAAAAGGAACATTAACGTTTGAATTCCCCTATCTAACTGATTCTTTTATTGACTTATATCATTTACATATGGTAACCATTCTTAAATATGTAATGGAGAATATGTTTTTTCCGATTGGTTTAAGAAATGGTAAACAATTTTTTTACAAAACCATTTTCAGATCAAAAACACTAAATTCTCTTTATAAATTCTACCAGACCGTAGCACAAGACTCACTGTGTTAGGCAAGCCAACAATAAAAGGGAATAAACTGGAATGTAAAATGAATTCCTTGTTCAGTGTAGTGGCAGGGGCTGTGATAAATAAACTCCTGTAAGCTTAAAAAACACAATACCAACACCAAAAGCAAAATTTACTTTAGTTTTTTTATTGAACCTTTGAACAGACATTACCCTGTCAACAGTATTTAAGGATGGCTTTAAACTTAAACTTTCCTATTTGTAGGTTTGTGAATATTTTAAAATGTAAAAAATCTATGATTGAGTGAACTAAATAATGACAGATAACACCATTATTTTTCCCCATAGGAGTCAATAAAGTGAACAAGAGCTGAGCGTTCGGCTGAGCAATGTGAGGATTTTTTGGAGCTTCATCTGTTGAACTTTTCATGGAGGATTCTTATGTACCTCATGTGAAGTAACTTTGCTTATTTTAAGATAAATCTGGGCAACGGTCATTGTAATCTGCTCAGTCAAACTATATTTATTTAACAGTCAGATCTAGAATCCATGACGGAGAATTTGGAAGTAAAGCATATCTCTTATCCGTTGCCATCAATGGTTTTGTGAGCCGCACACCAGCTCTTGGGATTTGACTTCAATGCAGCAGTTTGAGCAAAGGCACATTCACCTGTGGGTGCTGCTCAGCTCGGGACCCTCGTCTTCACCCCTCTCACCCCTTTTATTCTACAACTTCTTCCTCTTTTGTGTCTGCCTGATTGCTTACCTTATCAGTTTCATTGTTCCTAGCTTCCTGTTGTTTGCAGAGCCATCAACTTTTCAAGTCATTTGCTTATTTTCAACTTTTAAATATCACGTGGCAGAAGAGACATAACAGTAAGGGTTGAGCAATGCACCTCACAGTAAAAGTTATTTGAAGATTAATTTTGCCATCCAAAATTTTAATAGATTTAGGATGTATATAGTTTATAGTTATAGTATATAGTTTTTTTTAAATAAAATCCTGAGGTTTACTTTAATAAATCATGAGAGTATTTAAAAGAACAAATATTTTGTATTTAAAAAATCTATGATTAAGACAAAATATACCGGTAGGTTTACTCCAATAAAGTAGTCATCCATCATTTTTACCTGGCATGACTATCTTGTCACAGGCTACACACTTGGAGGAAAATTCATTGCAGTAGCAGTCATTGCACAGCAAAGCATTATCTTGGCTGGTAAATGGCTCATCAGCCAACGAGCGATCGCAGCGGAAACAGCGGAAGCAGTGCTCGTGGTAATGCCTGTCCTCGTAGAAGAGCTCCTGGCAGCAGAACATGGAGAGGAAATATTAGTGAAAGTTATTTTATATGCAGCTCCATGAAAAGAAAGTCCCATTTCCAACACTTTTTTAAACTAAAGCTTATAACAAGAACCCACAACCTTTTTCACATTAGACACTTTTTGAATCAGAAATAACTTCAAATTACCAAATGTTCACAAAATTCACAACAGTGATCAGATCAATACTCCAGAACATTTAACATAGTGTCGAGATTAAGGTTTACAAAAGAAAAGTACAGAGGCAGTGTGTGAAAGACAAAGGAATGTCATTCTAAACACATAGGTTTCTCTCTGGAATACTCACCTTCTGCAAAAAAATAAAATAAATTATAAAATAGTAAAAAAAAAAACTAACATAGTTGGACCAATATACATATATTTAATGCATGTTACATGTGAATATATGAACAAAAAAAGCTAACATTTTAAAAGGCATTTGGCAAATTTTGATCCACGGTGACTCACAAAACGAGTGTCCAGCTGATCCGCATGTCTTCCTGTTTTTGCGTCACTGCCATCGTTATCGCAGCTTAAAAACTCTGTTTAGGGAAATCTGGCCTGACCCTGACCATAACCAAAAACGCCACTGTGGCTGACACTCATGCACAAATACTTATTAGCGGCACACAAATAACATTTGTGGGACACAACTGTCGCAATTGCACACAGCTCAAAAAGGGTTCAATATTTTGCCCCAGGATATGTTTGACTGCAAGTCCAGAAATTTAACCGTTAACTTGTAGGTCAATAGCTTCACCTCCTGAGCCACACCTCCTCTCAAGCCAACAGATTATAATATCCTCACGTTACTCGCATCCTGAGCACGGCCGCTGAATGAAATAACTGAATTCAACCTTCATCTATTGGAGGTTTACATTTTTACAGCTGAGTGAAATCAGACTTTGTGCATTTTTATTGTTTCATTGATCCATAATATCCTTTGCCTTTCCCAGTCTGGCAAAAGAATCTCTTCCCCTGAAAAACTTGTTTGCGTTTTCATCTGTGATCATCTTACACATATTGGTATCTTTGTGCTGCACATGTTTTTGCATTTGAAGATTAATCATAACAAGCCTCAACAAGTGGTCCAATGAATATAAGGTGTTCCTGGAAGATTCCTGCCATTACTGCCGCTCTGGTGTTTAAGAAGATTTAGATAATTTGCCTGAGGCTTGTGTCCACCTCAACTCTGACACAACACAATTTCAGCACACAAAAGGATCAACATAGTTCTGATGATGGCCAGATGTCTTTGCTTCAGTCCTCATGGTAGCGCTGAAATGTTTGCAAAACTAAAAACTGCATATTAATATAAAATGTATTAACAAGAAAAAAAAAGTCACATTTAAAATATGATTACTGAAATGGAAACGAAACACAGGATTACAATTTATTACAATTGCACAGTTATACAAGACTCAATACTTCTAACTTTCTGAAAAAGGAGAAAAATTCTTCTAAAATGATCTGGTAAATATTCCTGATATATTTTTTTAAACTTTCATTATTGCCATAAGTACAAGCTCATAATTAAATGGATAAATCTAAGGATTGAATTTTGCTTAGATTTTGTGAAAATAATGGTGTCACAGATGTTGCTCATATCACAACATATTTTTTTTTTTTATGGTCTAGCCAGGAACAAACACTTTCCATTGCCTAAAGCTAGAATAAGAATATTATTTTTTGCTCCACAAGACTATGAAAAAAGTCTCGGTTAAGAGCAGGGGGACGTTCAAGGTCAAACTCAGAAAACCTTTGTGTCCATCTTTAATCCCTAAGTAGCACACACTCGTGCCAGCTTCTGTCTCAAAAGATGGAGTGATCTGGAGTGATTCTAAGTTGAGAAACTGGCAGCTTTATTATTTTCTTTTCCCGCCAACTATTTGAGTGTTGATAACTCATTTGTTTCTTTAGCCAAAAACTTACAACGCAGTGTGGCGTAGCCCAGTCTAAAAACCGTAATAAGACACACATGCTGGTCTTTAACCGGCCTCTCATGTTAGTGTTTTCCATTAAAGGAAGATTGAATTTTCACTTAATTGTGGTAAAGAGGGAGACGTTCCCTCATCCTGCATTTTTACAATCTTAGACCAAATTAGTCTGTTGGCTTGTGTGGACTCGGATGAAATGGCCTGCGTAATTGCAAGTTAAATTAGCCTTTACAATGTCGTGCCACACAAAATATATAGAACATGCCTCATTTGCCATGGATTATCCATCATTAACATGACTTAACTTCTGTTTTTGTGATCCAATGCCATGTCAAAACATAATAAAAATGGCTTTAAGCTAATTTGAGTCCTTTTGATGTGCCAGTTGTTTAGTTAATGGAAGGTGAAGAAGTTTTGAAGAGATTGGCCATGTCGGATTCATTTTTTTCTTCTCATTTTGAATTGGATGCATTGTTTAGTTTTGCAGCAGCCTTACCCTTGCATCATGGCCAATTAGCTCCTTGCATTCGTCACATGTGTTTGAAAACAGGCTGTCGTAGCAGGGGATACAGTAGGGGCTGTCATTCGACTGGATGTACTTGCGGCCATACAGGGACTCTTTGCAGTTGTCACAGTCAAACCGGTCAGCCATTGTAGTTTTCTTTAAAGCTGTAGCAGAAAGAAGACAATCAGGTCAGGCGTTTCCATGAAAAAAACAAACCACAGACAGCGAGGACAGAACAAAGTCATGCTGAATAAACGAAACAAAGTCCTGACAAATGACCCCTTTGGCTTTTCCATCCCTGCAGCTACACAACAAAATAGACTTTCACTGCCAGTATTTATATTGTAAATACTTCAATGTGTATAGCAACGGAGTTTAACTCAAACAAAACATACAGGGCAAGCGGGGGCAAGTGTAAAAAAAAAAGGAATAGAGAGAAATTAATAAAAGGGTCAAAAACTGTGTACCCTGTGTAAAGAAATGGGCTTGCACAAGATGCAGTTTTTTTGAAAAAACAAAATGATTAATAAGACTTGTTGATAATTAGATGCTTTGAAGCACCGGTTGCACATGGACACACATTTCATGCAGACCTGTAAATATTTATGAGGCGAAAGTTTAAACGTAATTACAGCATGGACCACCAAAGATCTAGAATGTGTGTGTGTGTTTGAGTGTGTGTGTGTTGAAGCTGTCCAAGCAGGACTCCTGAGCATCAAGTTCACTTTTCGGAGAGACAGACAACGGCTACATGGGCACACGAAGTCTGACTGAGCACACAACAAAGTAACAGCATGAGACTGCTCCAGCTTTCCAGCAACAATATCAGCTTTCAAACACATTACAGCATGGCTGGACGACAAGCCGGTGATAATTGATACCGTCCTTGGGGAGGGTACACAACTGGCTCCTCACTCCCAACACTCAATAATAATAATCATCAGTGATGTAATTAGCAATCAGACTTCAAGCTGGGCTCCTTCTCTTACACTCATGCACACAGAAACACATGCATGCTCATCCACTGATGCAAGGAGGCCATGTAAACATAATCCCATACAAAGAAATGAGTAACACAATCCGATCTGAAAAAAATCACACGAGATCCATCAACGGGGAAGACGTTTGGCTTTAATTCTCAAGTTTCTGCTGTTTTAGGAAGACAAAAACTCCTAATGAGCAAATGGAGAAAGTCAAGACCCGACCTGCCTGCTGTCCTCATATGTAACCCAGTGACATGCTTTCTGCTATTGTATAACCTTGATTTCCCAGAGGCCCTTTCAACCGTTTTAGTGACTCTAAACCAAAAATGATAAAGTGTCAACTCTTGACAGCTCTGTGATCATGTGTTTACACTTCTGCAGCTCACATTACAACACAGAAACATCCCTTTGTTTAACAACTAAATGGATACATGAGGGATATCAGGTGGCTTAACATCCATCTGGTTGTTACGGGGGCATATCCTGAAAAGCAGCTTTGTCCTGAACTGATGTGTCGCTTGTGCTTCAAAATATATGCATTATACATTTTACTTTTGACAAACCATCCATCAGGCATTCATCATTCTTGCCTTGTACTTTAGATTATTTAACTAAAGAGCAAAAAAAAAAAACTGTGACCTCAGAAGTTTCTGCAATGCCAAGTAGGAAGGTACAGAATGTGCTGTCTTCGATTGCCAGGTGAAAGTACGAGATGAGGCATGACTCAGACAACAGGAAGCTCCTGTGACATCCAAGTCTGACTTAATCTAGTGAGTAAACCCAAAAGGTGGAGTGTTTATTCTTTCAATTCCTTCCCAGATGTATTTAGTACCCATTTATCAATGTACCAAAAATTCTGTAACAGTGGTCAAACAGACCTCTCAAATCTAAACAACCCATCCATCTAAAGTGGGATTTTTTTAATGTTTGAGAATTCTGAGTTTGAGCACGAGTGTGTGGAGATACGGAGAAGTAAAAGGTAAAGCAGCGTTTAGAAGATCCAGGGTAAAGCTTGTAAAGAACTTGTTATGGCACATAGTCACACACAGATGATGTCAGCATGCTGACCCCTGAAGTGATGGGCTGAGACACGCCAGAAAAAGAAAAAAGAAAAGAAGAGCTCACAGATATGGTTCTCACAGGACCCTCTGCAAATATGCAAGGGTCCATCTCCTTCATGTCCAGAACTCAGCGACTAAGTATCTACTCTGAGGTTAATAATGCTCCCAAATACCAAGACCGTTACTGGATTCAACCCTCTGGGAAAAACAGGGGCCTTTCAAGGAAACCACCACTCGAACCAAATGAAACAATGGTGCACAAATATTGTCTTTGAGTTTTAGGGTAGTAGCACTGCTCAAAGTAGGGATCTTTATTTAATATCTGCATCAGTGAGTGGCTGTGTTTAAAGTAATTTGGGACAGATAGAAGTTTTTAGAGAGAGGATAACAGTTCTATTCACCTGTGAGATTTACAAGAAAGCCTCCTTTGCTTCTTTCATGCAGGAAAAGCTATTTTCAATTTTAAAATTATTCTTGACATTTTTTTCTAGCTACATAATCAAGAAATCGGCACAAAATCCCCAGATTTACTAAACATAAAAACAAACAGGAAAATAGCGTGTGCAATACTGGTAGTTCAGATTGAGGTAATCATGAAAACTGTGTGAACATGCCTGTAGGGATTCTGGGAAATCCATAAACGCACCCATTTCCATAAAAAACAAAAAGATAGAGAAACATTATTTAAATCTTTGTGACAGCAAAACATCCCTAGGGCTTTTTATTTGTTTTCACACAATCGGATAAGAGATAGAAAAGGAATGTCAAGGGAATATTCCTCTAGACCTCACAACAATCTCTGATTGACATCAGAGGGTCAGATTCAGGGTCGGTTGTGAGTCTCTGCAGAGATGCAAAAAAGCTGACTGTAGAAAGAGTTGTTGTTGGTTACAGAAGGGGCAAGCAGATGTCCAGTCCAAGCCATTCTCAAAGGTGAGCTTTGCTTTAACTCTTCTTAATTCCAAATGAACAGCCCAAACTGCCTTCTGGGACCAAATCTAATAGCTTCCTTTTTCACTGCTGTCCATTAGCAGAAATTTGCTAGTAAAATATCTGTTTGGCTTGGGCTAGACAAAGCACTTGACATCGTGTTATATCAACAGAGGGAGATCATCCTGACCGCAGCGAGCAGATGGCTGTGCACTGCGAGCAGCCACACCACCACAAAGCTCTGTGTGTGAAAAGTACACACATTTCTGACCAACATTACTCCTGTGATCACAGACGGTCTCTGCTTTTAGTTATCACTTGTCAGATCCAATTGACTTAACTTCTGCTTTTAGAATATGTTTTAGGCCAGTTTGGTGGTCTAGTGGAAAAGTCTCCACCCCTACAATGGAATATTGTTGGTCACAATCCACAATCAGATCATACCAAGGACCCTAAAATCAGGTCACTTCAACATTTAACTAAAATTCAGTTATTTACACAAGGATGTCT
The DNA here is from genome assembly GCF_053564925.1 of Oryzias latipes. Lineage (NCBI taxonomy): Eukaryota > Metazoa > Chordata > Actinopteri > Beloniformes > Adrianichthyidae > Oryzias > Oryzias latipes. The sequence continues at coordinate 27,078,076 of NC_136252.1, forward strand.
ACCCCAAAAATCAATCATTGACAGGATTCAAATAAAGGACATTTGTGTTAGTTGTTTTCGATTCTGTAAATAATTTTTACAGTTAACAAATGAAAAATAAAATTTGAGATATTCTGCAATGAGACATGTTAGCACAACATATCAGATTTTTTACAAGGTAAATTTATTTTGTGTAAAACATTACAGACTTTAAAATACAAATCTGATAGGAAATATCTACACAAAAACTCACACAACCAATTCTGTTAGCCACCAATCACAAAACCATCAAAAAATGTTGCTTCAGTATGCAATGTTTTTTAAAAAAGTGTTAGTTTTTATTAACATCAGCATGCTACTCTTTTAAAAACATATATAAAATAAAAATGTTCTTATGGGTGTATACAAAATCATTGTCAGATGCAATGACTTATTGAACAAACCCTGTTTTTCTTTTCCATTTCTAAATAGGATTTTCTTGAAAATAAAAAAACAACAGCTGTTGCTATAGAAGCTGTTTAATAGGTGGTGACAGCATCTTAAAAACAGTCAACTGCTATTTCGCTCTAACAATCCCCCAAACAAGAAACACATTGTGTGAAGTCAACGACACTCTAATGTGGAAATACCTTATCTGAAACTTTATAGTGTGACACAGCAGGAAGCGGTGCAATTATTTCCACCATGATAAGGCAGCATGACCAGCCTTGGGAGCGGCATCACAGTCTGACAGTGATGGTCTGTTAATAAGTGAATAAAAAGGATGACTGCTAAGCGTTACGAGAAAAAGGAAAAAGTTTCAGCACAAAGGTAACTGCTAGAAGGTCTGTGCTACACTGCTTAGTCACGATTACCTTTGATTGTTAGACAAAGTGGATACTTAAGCAAGTGTGGAGTTTATTGTAAAATCAAGTATCTTCACTTGACTTTAGAAGTCACCCGATCCCCTTTTAAATGTCTGAATTTTCTGCTCCTAAATAGACTCAGAAGCCCGAGAAAAAAATTGGTTGGTCTAGTAAAGTGACTTGCTTTTAGTGATGGGAATAGTGACAGACGTACATCACAGATTTTGGAACCAATAAGTCTATTAAAGTATAGATGTTATGGTTATTAGGTGAGTTACTCCAGTGTTTTGTGCCAAAACACCCCCCTTGCCCATAGCATATTGAACTGCTCTATCAGTCAGAGGAGCCGTGATTTGTGTTTGTTACCTTTAGCAACAGCCCAGCATGGCATGAGGTGATTAGGTTTTGTATTTTTAACTTTGCTCATCAAAGTTGTTACTTGGACGGTTACTAACGGTATTTAGGATAACAAATAATATGCTTGAAGGGAAAAAAATTAACCAACAAGAAATCACCAGTAATCAGTGATAAGTGTTGTTGAATGTTTTATGCAAAAAGTAACCAGCATTGTATCTTAAAAGTGTTATATCACCCATTACTACTACCTTTTACTTTTTCCAGGAAACAAGGAATATAAAAAAAACATGGCAGTTTTTAATCCGAAAAAGTTTGTCTCCCTAATCAAATTGCAAGTACCATAATTCAACAGTTTTTTATTCTCCTGACTACCTCTGTAGAGGACATCTCTAAACTTAAACTTCTTCCAACCTTTGCAGACTACTGATTGAACTAATTTTGGTACAGAGCACATTTGGGCCCTGCCAATGATACCGGATGAAGCACACACACGTGTGCTTTTTTAAACAAGCAGCCAATCTTTGTAGATTTAAATAGGTTTTAACAGGACAACATTTTTTTTCTCTAAAAAGGGATATAGCCCTCCCTATTTCTTCCTTTTTAAGTTTAAATCAGTAAACTCAAAATGAATTAAAACAACTGTCCTCATTTGGTCTACATTTCCAACCATTTTTTTACAGACCAAGTTTGACAGGGTCGCAAAAACTCCATTCATATAAATTTTATAAAATTATATAAAGTCAAAGGATTCTGTTAAATCTTTGATTAATTATGAAAGGTTTTAATGGAAATAACACATACCACTGCATTATGCACCATTTACTAACTGGAAATCTCCCAGTAAGACTTCATATTAATGGCTCTCAAGTGCTACAAAAGTAGACTTGCGAATATTAGCCTGGAGCCAAGTTTAGCAATCTTGGAATGTACCACAAATATAAAATAAAAGTAACGTGTATTTTAGCTCCATGACAAAAAACCTTCACCTTTTAAGCACCTCATGACTAAGCTGGAAATTGCGTTTTGGTGGATAACTCAAACATATGAACTGCAGGACAAAAATTCAAGTATCTAAATTCCAGTTTACTACAGAGAGTCCGACATACTGCGCTCATGTTTCTCTTATGTGGATTTTTGGTAGACATGTAGAGGGCCACATATTTTCAGATGAATCACACAGCAAAACTAATCAGAACAACATGACTAATTGCTTTCATGAAACATGAACTGTTTTCTTTCCAGATCACCATAAGGCAACATCAGGACTGAACAATGAAAATATATACGTTGTAAATTAGTCAGAGATGTGCTCTGTTCCTGTTGGCTGAATCTCCTAAATCAAAGCTAAGGACACGCTGAGGCAATGAATATTATCACAGGAAGAGGAGGAAATTGCTCATGAAGGAGAGGTAGTGCTGCAGCCTCATTCCTACACACACACACACACACACACACACACACACGTGTGCTTCTTTAAACAAGCAGCCAAGCACTGGTTTAAGAAAAGCAAGAAAAAACAGATCCTTCAGCCAAATCTCGAGCGAGAATATTGCTTACTTGAGTGTGACAAAGAAAATCTACCACAATACTCCATCAGTCTAGGTAAGCTTCCAACTATTTAGTGCAGATATGACACTAATTCCAGGCCAGACGACCAAAGCTTTAATCATTCTCGTAACATTTAAGGGCTTTGTGTAATCTACAGTCATCAGATTTTATGACAGTGTAGGCTTTGAACCACTGTTGAGATACTTCAGTAAATAGCCAGAAAAACTGAAATACATGTTGTAATTTTGGAGAGTGAAGGCCACCCAAAATCAGAGAATATCAGAGCAAACAGCCAGGAACAACAATAATAAAGGAGTTGTAGATGAAGAAGGTAGTAGGTGATAGTTGTTGTGGACACACTTGAGATCGCTTTGCTGAAGGAGCCTGCATGGGTCAGACCAGACAGCAGAGTAAAGGCTGCAGGACCAGACACTGCAACACTAAGCTGTTATTGTCCCTGAGCGTTTAAACACCACCTGGTGTGGAGTGGGAGGCAACAGAAGGTTCAAATCAAAGCCAAGATCATAAACAAAGAGGAGGGAAATGACTACCCTCAGGAGAAAATGTCACCGTGGTCTTTGTAATTTTGCGCCGTCTTGCAGAGTTTAATTACCATGCTTCTGCATGATTGTAAGACTTGATGTCTACCATTATTATTGGTGGACATTGCTGCATCAGAGGAAAGTCACAACTTCTTTTTTTTTAAATTTTATTTACCTTTAAGCTCATTTGCTAGTTCATTAACGCAACAGTATTTTTTTAAAGGGTACAGACAACAATTATTGCTCTGACATTTGTACTTAAAACATACATTTGTCAAAATGTGACAGTCTTCTGGCTCAAAGGAGTGGAAGTGAAAAGAACTCCATGTGCCAAGTAGCTGGAAATATAACTGTCTAATGTCATCTCTCCCGTTTCCATGAGCCTGTCGCTATCCCGCTGTTCCACAACTCTCCACCAACACCAAACAATAACATTGCAATTACAGTAGATCATACTGTAGCTACCCAATCACCATAAGGGAAACGTTTAAAATGGCTCTGAATTTATTTCTATATCATTACGAGGGGATGGCAGCAAGATATTTCTGGCATACATTTTTTTTCCTTTGTAAAAAAAAAAAAAAGTGCCATACGTAAGTGCTAGTTAGTACATCTGGTTTGCATTTAGAAAACTATGCAGTTAACTCCTGTGTGCCATTGGAGGTTTTAGATTGTCAAGAATGCAAGAAAAGTTTTCCTTTTTCCTCATTTTTTTCCTGTGCTGGTATTTGCTGGTAAATGTTTAGATTGCAGGAGGAAATCTGGAACCAGAGGGAGGAAGGGGAAAGCAAATCTTGAAAGAGTAAAATCCTGACAGCTTACCTGCTCGATTTTTGGATATATTTTGAGGTGATCGACAGTGTGGTGAGAGGAGATAGTGAAGGCTGGAAAAACTAAAGCAGGTCAAAGATGAAGGGAAATTGACGGTGACATTGTCTGAATACATTGTGACAGTTTTTCAGTCAGAAGGGAAAACAAATCACAGGAAGTCAAATGAAATAAAAGAAAATGACTTAAGGTGCAAACACGGACAGGCAGTTGCTAGTTCTCATTCTTTTTTACCATTTAAATTTAGATTTAATGGCATTAAAATGGTATCTAAAGATTCTGTATATGAAAATCTTTATAAACTAAGACAGCTCTTGATCTGTGAGATCCAAAATGTAACTGGGTACCCTTTAAAATCTGCAATTAAATCCTATTTCTATGATTTAGAGCAAAAAGTATTCAGCTTGGAATTTAAAAATCTTGTTGTTTTTTTCCTGAATCCTTGCCTACAATTTTTCCAATCTTAACCTTATTGAAGATTGAGGCTCTACACATTATTAGAAAATGTTCTGACAAAGAGCACACAAGTATATATATTTTTTGGGAAACAATCCAGTTTCCTATCTAAACTAATTGGGCTGCAAGTTTAGCAGGGTGATTCAGATAGTGTTTTGCAAGCCCTTAGAGATGGTGTTGCACATATGAAACCAGCCCTGAGAAGGGGAACAGAAAGAAAGAACCATTCTGATGCAACATCAACACTGACAAAACAGAACTATAATTCTTTTGGTCCTTCAGTCTTTGCTTCATGGCCAGGCAGAGTCAGCAGACTATCACCCCAATCAACTGCTCCAACAAGTCGAGCCAACTCCTTGAAATTGTCAAAGCCACAAAATTTAGGGGACAGCTTGGCGTAGTTTCCATGTTTTCACAAGCTATCTGGTTTTCAGCTTTCATATCAGCATTGCAATCTCATTGCAAACAGAAACAGGTGTGGATGATTGAAGCTGAAACCTGGTGTGACTGTGTAGGTAGGAAAGAAAGAAACCCAACCTGATCTAAACACAAAACATGACTTAATCCCAAATACAAACCAAGAAAACTAAACTAAAAAGACACCAATAGGCCTACCTAGAATCTGAATGTAACTCCAGAGTTCAGAACCTTCAAACTGCTTTTTTTAGGGCCCGAGCACGGAGTGCAAGGACCCTATTGTATCTGTTAGGTTTATTATTAGGGCCCGAGCACGTAGTGCAAGGACCCTATTGTATTTACTCGGATTATTATTATTATTATTTTTCTTCCGACGGAACAGTCGCCTTTTTGAGGCCTTTAACATACCCCAAAACTCACCAAATTTCGCACACACATCAGGAGTCGCGAAAAATTTTATATTTTATGGGAGACTGACATGGGTGCACAAAAATGGCTCGATAGCGCCACCTACAAAATTTGTTTTGGCGAGCCCCGCCACATGCTTTGACATACAAGCTTGATTTTTTCAAGGAATGTCCATCAGATGGAAACCTACAAAAAAGTCTCTTGGGACCAAGCTGTCAGTTGCACAGGAAGTCTGCTATATTGATGTCAATATGTCATTTTTGCTGCATTTTGGACATCTGCAGGTCTCGTTCTAGAACGAACTCCTCCTAGAGATTTATGAATAATGACTCCAAACTTTGGTTTTGTAAACTAGACCCATGTCCGATGTTAAATTGCAAAGCTTTTAAGTTTTTACGGTTGTTTGTGACCGTGGCGGCGCGTCAAAATTCGAGGTCATTTTGAAAACACGCCATGAAAAGAAAAATGACCATTATTCAGCCATGCATAATCCAATTTGATCCAAAATTTATGTGCATGATTGCAGTCTGACTCTGAACACATCTGCAGTGGAAGAATCCGGAACAGGTGTAGCGCCACCTGCTGGCAAGAGGAAATGACATGTTTGACTTGGAGCATCACTGCTCCAAGTAGGATGAGCCGACACACCTCAAAATGATATCCACCTGTTAAAAAGCCATTGAAGTTTACTCTGACAAAAAGCCATAACTTTCAATGCGGGGGTGTGGTCGTGACAGAGCGGCGAAGTTGGGCGTCTCGCCATGCACACAAAAGTTGCTATCACGTGCACATTCCTTGTCCGATCTCACTTAAATTCGATGGAGATGATGATGCTTCCATTCTGAAACCATGGATATGACAATCTTGGACGAGCTCCATAGCGCCACCTAGATATAAACAAATACATTTTTTGTCACATTTTGACCTATCTTTTCTCTGTGCTTTGTCAGACATTCATAAAATTACAACAGGAGATACTCACAAGGGTCTTCTCTCATTGTTTAAAGTTTCATGGGCGTACACCTGACGGTGCTTGCGCAAGCCACCGCCAAACAGGAAGTGGTTGATTGCGTTGCAGTCAGATAATTAAAAATTCATAAAAAATCAACCGTTTGTATCACTAGGCTGAGATTTCAGAATGAGATGTCTCTTACATATCTCCACCTTAGATATACAGCTCTCGCATGGGTGCACAAAAATGACTCAATAGCGCCACCTACAATGTTTGTTTTCGCGAGCCCCGCCATGTTCTTTAACATACAAGCTTGATATTTACAGGACATGTTCATCAGATGGAAACCTACAAAAAAGTCTCTTGGGACCAAGCTGTCAGTTGCACAGGAAGTCTGCTATATTGATGTCAATATGTCATTTTTGCTGTGTTTTGGTCATTTGCAGGCCTCGTTCTAGAACGAACTCCTCCTAGAGATTTGTGAACAATGACTCCAAACTTTGGTTTTGTAAACTAGACACATGTCTGATGTTAAATTGCGAAGCTTTTAAGTTTTTATGGTTGTTTGTGACCGTGGCGGCACGTCAAAATTCGAAGGCGTTTCGAAATCACGCCATGAAAAGAAAAATGGCCATTACTCAGCCATGCATAATCCAATTTGATCCCAAATTGGTATGCATGATTGTAGTCTGACTCTGAACACATCTGGAGTGGAAGAATACGGAAAAGGTGTAGCGCCACCTGCTGACAACAGGAAATGACATGTTTTACTTGGAGCATCACTGCTCCAAGTAGGATGAGCCGACACACCTCAAAATGACGTCCACCTGTTGAAAAACCATTGAAGTTTACTCTGATAAAAAACATATCTTTCAACGCAGGGGTGTTGTCTTGACAGAGCGGCAAAGTTGGGCGTCTCGCCATGCACACAAATGTTGCTCTCATGTGCCCATTCCTTGTCCAATCTCACTGAATTTCAATGGATATGATGAAGCTTCCATTCTGAACCCATGGATATGACAACTTTGGACGAGCTCTATAGCGCCACCTAGTTATTGTATGGGGCACATTCTGCCCTGTATTTTCTCTTTGCTTTGTCCGATGTGCATGAAATTAAAACTGGAGATACTCAGAAGGGTCCTCTCTCATAATCTGAAGTTTCATGGGTGTACACCTGACGGTGCCTGCGTAACAGGAAGTGGTCGATTATGTGCACCCAAATAATAGAAATTTATTATAAATCAGCCGTTTGTCTCAGGAAGCTGAGATTTCAGAATTAGATGCCTTTAATAACCTCCAGCTTTGATATGTAACACAATAGGGTCTATGAGAAACTTCATACCTCTTTTTTTCCTATACAATTTTGGACTGAACAAAGATTTTTAGCATAAATTCTGTTTAGGTTATCAGCACCAAGAATTCAACTTTCATAGGCATTTATGTGCTACTGCTTCCTAAAAAAATTCAGAATGATTGAAGTTACAGGTGAACTTTTAGACAACATTTCATCCAAAAAGGTCCGAAAACGTCTTTTTAGGCAAAACTGCAAACACCTATTTTTTTGCATAACTTATCTTTCAAATATCAGCACAAAAAAATTAAAAACGGTAGGGATCTGTGTTTGCTGCCTTCCATATTTTTTTCAGACTTAAAAGTGTAACAGATGATTTATAAAAAATCCTTTTCATCCAAAAACCTGTGTTAAATCTGTCTAGACTCCAAACAAACATTTTTTTATGGTAACTTATGTTTCAACAATCGACACCAATTTTTACAGACCTAAAGCTGAACATGTCCCATAGCTCCCTGAATATTTTCATAGATATAAAATGAACTGGTCATTCTAACATCTGGCATTCTAACATCTACATGTCAAAGCCTCTCTCAGCCTGGCTCTGCTGAAGGAGTCGTGTTACAACCCCGCCCCCTCCTGCTGGGACCCCTGCTATGTAAATTAGCAAGCAGTGAACAGAGAGATGAGGAGTAAGAATGGTCATTACTCAGGCATGCATAATCCAAAGACAGCCAGTTAAACACTGAAAGACATATTTTTTCGGTATGTCTTTCATACATCTTTAGTATTAAAAACTCTCCAAGATGAATGTGCCTGACTCCACCTGCAGGTGGATCACAGACTTCCTGACGGACAGACAGCAGTATGTGAGGCTGGGGAAGCTCGTCTCAGATACTCGGACCACAAGCACCGGATCCCCCCAGGGCTGTGTCCTTTCACCCCTGTTACTCTCCCTGTACACAAACAGCTGCACAGCTGGTCACCTGTCTGTCAAACTCCTGAAGTTTGCTGACGACACCACACTCATCGGCCTCATCTCTGACGGAGATGAGTCGGCCTACAGGAGTGAAATAGCCAGGCTGGTGTCATAGTGCAGCGCTAACAACCTGGAGCTTAATGCTCTGAAGACAGTGGAGATGACAGTGGACTTCAGGAAGGCCCCAGCCCCCCTCCCCCCTGTCATCCTCTGTGACTCCCCGGTGACCTCTGTGGAGTCCTTCTGCTTCCTGGGAACCATCATCAGCCAGGACCTCAAGTGGGAGCAGAACATCAGCTCCATCACTAAGAAGGTCCAGCAGAGGATGTACTTCCTGAGGCAGCTGAAGAAGTTTCACCTCCCTGAAAAGATGCTGGTAGACTTTTACACCGCCATCATCGAATCCACCCTCACGTCCTCCATCACAGTCTGGTTCGCTGCGGCCACGGCCAGAGACAAGGCCAAGCTGCAACGCGTCATCCACTCAGCAGAGAAGGTGATCGGCTGCCACCTCCCGTCTCTCCAGGAGCTGCACATCTCCAGGACCTGGAGGCGGGCAGCCAGGATTGTAGCCAACCCCTCTCATCCAGGACATAATCTCTTTCGGCCCCTCCCTTCTGGCAAGAGGCTCCGGTCCATCAGGACCAGGACCTCGCGCCACAAGAACAGCTTCTTCCCCACTGCAGCCAGCCTGCTGAACAGAACCCCAACTCCCCCAGGTGACCCCCCCTCCCCCCCCGCCCACCAAAGGACTGTCGGTGCCACTTACAGGCCCCACCATCCCAGCCCATCTGTGCTCCCACTTTAATTCACCTTACTCTACTGTATATAGTGTGTTGTTTTTGTTAACTTAATTTTTAACTTATTCTTAATTGCACTATACACCAAGTCAAATTCCTCGTTTTGTAAAGTGCGCTCTACTGAACCTGGCAATAAAACTTTTTCTGATTCCTGATTCTGATTCTGATTCTATTAATCATTGTTTTTTATTCATTCAAAATGCAATTAAATCAATATTTTATCTTTTTTCTTTTCCTTTTTCTTTTTTTTTTATCTCTTATATCCTTTTTTATAATCAATGTTTGAACTTCTTTTCCTTTCTATTGTCATGGTTTCAGTTTGTTGTCTTTTTTTTCGCTTTAGTTCTTGTTCTGTCTTGTTTGGTTCTGTTTCCTGTTTTATTTTGAAAGGTTTCCTGTCTTGTCATGTTTCTTGAGTTTTACTTCCTTTGGTCCCCATCTGCCCTAATCGTGTTCACCTGTGTCTTGTCTGCCCTGTCTGTATATAAGTCTTGTCTCTGCCTTCCTCCTGTGCTGGTCCATTAACTTCTGCTCATGTTGATCACGTCTTCTTGTCTGGCGTCCATGTCCCTTGCCATGCCACAGTAAGTTTTTGTTTTTAGTTTTGTCATCCTGCTCTGCAGCGCTTTTTGTTAGTTAAATAAACCCACTTGCCCTGAACCCGTTTGCCTCCCGTCTCTGCGCCTGGGTCCTACCTGCTCTCGAGCCTCCCCCCCACACGACATCTATACATCCAATGAAATTAAACTACAAATCAACAAACACAACTGATAACAAATGTCTCTAAAAAATGATGTGTATATTTGCAGAACCTTAAAAACACCAAACAAATAACAAATGCTTCCCAATTAAAGCACAAAAAATGGAACACAAAATGTAAAACCCAAGTTAGAAATTGCAATTTGAAAAAGATACTTTTTTCAGCAGCTTTTCAAAATCAATCACCAATTCTACTCTTCTGTGGATGAAACAAAGAACTCCAGAACAATGAAGCCATTTCTATAAGTCTCTCTCACCTTCAGTTTTAAACAAGGTCTGTGAAAATCCACCATACATTGGTCACATGAACTCAGAGACCTGCTAAAAGTGCACAATTGTAAAAGCTCTTTTATATAGACAACTGTTTGTTTGCTTAGAGCTCTAAATATAAAAAAAATGCTTTTCTATCACCTAGACACAGATGGAGAACCATATCAACTGGATTAATAACAGGGTGGCATGTTTAGACAACATGAAGCTGTCCATCACATTTTTGACCTAAACATGTAAACACATCCTTGGCTCTGCGGTTAGGAAATGGTATTTGGGAATCTCTTTATACCAGGAGCCAGCCTGGCCATTGGAACATCGCCACAGTGCCCATCCAGACTGGGACAGCAACGGGGTCCACTTCAGAGCCGTGAGCTGCTGTGTTTAACTCCAGCTGTCCCAGCAAGGTAGACAACTGCAGCAACATCCACTGACCAAGCTGACAAGCCCTGGCAGAAAAGATCCCCACAAGAAAAACACTGGCTCAGGCAGGCTGGTCAAAAAAAAATAGTTTTGCCATTGTCTTGCAGCTCGCAGATCAAGTGGTTTAGTTTTCCAGTAATGTCAGTCAAGAATGCAAGTTCAGATTCACAATGTTCATATTCACCATATTCAACAGACTTTTCTTTCTCTTTCGGCTTTTCCCATCAGGGGTCGCCACAGCGAATCATCCTTTTCCACCTCACTCTATCATGAACATCTTCTACCCTAACGTTAGCCAACTTCATGTCCTCTGTTAAGACATCCATATATCTCCTCTTTGGCCGTCCTCTTGCCCTCCGGCCAGGCAGCTCCATCTCCAACATCCTTCTACCAATATATCCACTATCCCTCCTCTGAACATGTCCAAACCATCTCAGTCTGGCTTCTCTGACTTTGTCGCTAACACAGGCAACATGAGCCGTCCCTCTGATGTACTCGTTCCTTATCCTGTCTAACCTGGTCACTCCTAAGGAGAACCTCAACATCTTCATCTCCGCTACCTCCATCTCAGCCTCTTGTCTCTGTCTCACTGCTACCGTCTCTAACCCATAGAGCAGAGCTGGTCTCACCACTGTCTTGTACACCTTTCCTTTGAGTCTTGCTGGCACTCTTCTGTCACACAACACTCCTGACACTTTCCTCCACCCGCTCCAACCTGCCTGCACTCGCCTCTTCACCTCTTTTCCACAATCCCCATCACACTGAACTGTTGACCCCAAGTACTTAAACTCCTGCACCTTCTTCACCTCAGTCCCCTGTAACCTAACGCTTCTACCTTGATCCCTCTCGTTCAGACACATGTATTCTGTCTTACTATGACTGACCTTCATACCTCTTCTTTCCAGAGCAAACCTCCACCTCTCTAGCTGTTCCTCCACCTGCTCTCTACTCTCACTGCAAATTACAATGTCATCCGCAAACATCATTGTCCAGGGAGATTCCTGTCTTACCTCGTCTGTCAGCCTGTCCATCAGCATAGCAAACAAAAAAGGACTCAAAGCTGATCCTTGGTGTAGTCCCACCTCCACCTTGAACTCCTCTGTCTGACCTACAGCACATCTCACCACCGTCATACTTCTCTCATACATGTCCTGAACTACTCTGACATACTTCTCTGCCACTCCAGACGACCTCATACAGTACCACAGCTCCTCCCTCGGCACCCTGTCATACGCCTTCTCTAAATCTACGAACACACAATGCAGCTCCTTCTGACCTTCTCTGTACTTTTCCATCAACATTCTCAAAGCAAAAATGGCATCAGTGGTGCTCTTACGGGGCATGAAACCATACTGCTGCTCACAAATCTCCACCTTCTTCCTAAGCCTGGCTTCCACTACTCTTTCCCACAGCTTCATTGTGTGGCTCATCAACTTTATTCCTCTATAGTTGCTGCAGTTCTGCATGTCACCCTTGTTTTTAAAGATCGGGACCAGAACGCTTCTCCTCCATTCCTCAGGCATCTTCTCACTCTCTAAAATCCTATTGAACAACCTTGTTAGAAATTCCACTGCTGTCTCTCCTAAGCACTTCCATACCTCCACAGGTACGTCATCAGGACCAACGGCCTTTCCGCTCTTCATCCTTTTCAGAGCCTTCCTAACCTCATCCTTTCCAATCTCTGCTACTTCCTGCTCCACAACAACCACATCTTCCTCCCTTCTTTCCCTGTCATTTTCCTCATTCATCAGCTCCTCAAAATACTCCTTCCATCTTTTCTGTACACTCTCCTGGGTTGTTAGCACCTTTCCATCTCTGTCCTTAATCACCCTTATCTGTTGCACGTCCTTCCCATCTCTGTCTCTCTGTCTGGCTAGCCTGTACAAGTCCTTCTCTCCTTCCTTTGTGTTTAACCTGTCATAAAGCTCATCGTAAGCTTTATGTTTGGCCTTTGCCACCTCTCTCTTCACTCTACGCTGCGCTTCCTTGTACTCCTGTCTACCTTCCTCAGTCCTTTCTACATCCCACTTCCTTTTAGCCAACCTCTTCCTCTGGACGCATTCCTGTACTTCCTCATTCCACCACCAAGTCTCTTTACCGTCTTTCCTCTTTCCAGATGACACACCTAGCACCTTCCTACCTGTTTCCCTGATAATCTCTGCTGTAGTTTCCCAGTCCTCTGGAAGCTCATCCTGACCACCCAGGACCTGCCTCAACTTCTGCCTAAATTCCTCACAAGTTTCTTCATTCTGTAGCTTCCACCACTTGGTTTTCTTTTCTGTTTTCCCTCTCTTCTTCTTCCTGACCTCCAGAGTCATCTTACACACCACCATGCGGTGCTGTCTGGCTACACTCTCTCCTACCACCACTTTGCAGTCACTAACCTCTCTCAAATGACCTCGTCTACATAGGATGTAGTCCACCTGGGTACTCCTACCTCCACTTCTGTATGTCACTCTATGTTCCTCTCTCTTCTGGAAGTAAGTGTTGACTACAGCCATTTCCATCCTCTTCGCAAAGTCCACCACCATCTGTCCCTCCAGATTCCTTTCCTTCACACCAAACCTGCCCATCACCTCCTCATCACCTCTGTTGCCCTCACCAACATGGCCATTAAAGTCTGCTCCAATAACAACTCTCTCTCCTCTGGGAAAACTCTCTATGACCTCATCCAACTCACTCCAGAATCTCTCCTTCACTTCTAACTCACAGCCAACCTGTGGCGCATACCCACTGACTACATTCACCATCACCCCTTCAATTTCTAACTTTAGGCTCATCATCCTGTCTGAGACTCTTTTCACCTCTAGAACACTGTTTACAAACTCCCCCTTCAGAATCACTCCTACCCCGTTTCTCTTCCTATCAACACCATGATAGAAAAGTTTGTATCCTCCTCCAATACTACGTGCCTTGCTGCCCTTCCACCTTGTCTCCTGCACACACAGTACATCTACCTTCCTTCTCTCCATCATGTCTGCCAGCTCTCTGCCTTTCCCTGTCATTGTGCCAACGTTAAGAGTCCCTATTCTCAAACCTATGTTCCTGCCTTTTCCCTTCTCTCTCTGGCAACGGACCCTTCTGCCTCCCCTCTTTCTTCCACCAACAGTAGTCAAATTTCCACCGACACCCTGTAGGTTAACAGCATCGGTGGCGGTCGTTGTTAACCCGGGCCTCGACCGATCCGGTATAAAAGTCCATATTCAACAGACATCTCCTCCAATAGCACCTTAAAAATCCTGTGCTGTTTAGCTTTGCAGCTGAGGTTGTTTACGATTTTCAGAATAAGAGTCATTATATGTCCAGAGCCAATCACTTCTGCACATAAGGCCTGCTGGTGAATGACGCAGCAGTAATGCAGACATTTTGGAAAGTCTGGGTCAGCTTTACAGTGAGTGATGAAACCTGTTTGTCTATTGATCATAGCAGGAGTCCCATCTGCAGTCACTGCTACCAGCTTTTCTAATTGTACCTTTTTCTGCACAAAAACTCCTTCACCGTGTTATACATTTCAACTCCTCTTGTAATTGTCTGTTAGGGCAGATGTGTCAGGAGTTCTTCTCTTGTGGAAACCAAAAGCTATGCTGTACTGTTGCCGTCCACAGACTCATCACACTGGACGTTAACCACCTGCACTTTGCAAGATCCCGGTCCAGCTAATTGGCCAAGTTATCAGACATAGCTGACACTCATCTAGACATTGTAGTGGAAATTGAATGAGTTCTATTGTTCTCATCCTTAGGGACAGTGATAGCAATTATCATCATTGCTTGAATTTTTTTCATGCTATATGCAAAAGTCTTTGTCCCTTAAGGCAACAGATTACAGCCCCCCCCCCCCCCCCCCCCCAGGCTGCTGTCGTATTAACAATAGCTTGGAGCTCCAGAATGGACAAGAAAAAACGACGAGAATGGCTCGAGCAGGGCGTTGCTCACGGGGCGGTCGCTCGTGCCATGCGGTCGCACGTGCTCGGGCCCGCTAAATGCTACTTGTAGCTTTAATTATTATTATTATTTTTCTTCTGCCGGAAGAATCGCATTTTTGAGGCCTTTAACATACCCCAAAACTCACCAAATTTGGCACACACATCAGGGGTCGCGAAAAATTTCGTATTTTATGAGAAATTGGCATGGGTGCGCAAAAATGGCTCGACAGCGCCACCTACACTGACTTTTGTCCCGACGCCCCGCATACGCTTTAACGTACAAGCTTGATTTTTTCAGGGCATGTTCATCAGATGGAAACCTACAAAAAAGTCTGTAGGTACCAAGCTGTCAGTCGCACAGGAAGTCTGCTATATTGATGTCAATATGTCATTTTTGCTCTATTTTGGACATTTGCAGGCCTCCTTCTAGAACGAACTCCTCCTAGAGATTTGTGAATAATGACTCCAAACTTTGGTTTTGTAAACTAGACACATGTCCGATGTTAAATTGCAAAGCTTTTAAGTTTTTACAGAAGTTTGTGACCGTGGCGGCGCGTAGAAATTCGACGTTGTTTCGAAAACACGCCATGAAAAGAAAAATGGCCATAACTCAGCCATGCATAATCCAATCTGATCAAAAATTGATATGCATGATTGTAGTCTGACTCTGAACACATCTGCAGTGAAAGAATCTGGAAAAAGTGTAGCGCCACCTGCTGGCAAGAGGAAATGACATGTTTGACTTGGAGCATCACTGCTCCGAGTAGGATGAGCCGACACACCTGAAAATGACGTCCACCTGTTGAAAAGCCATTGAAGTTTACTCTGACAAAAAACCATAACTTTCAATGCGGGGGTGTGGTCGTGACAGAGCGGCAAAGTTGGGCATCTCGCTATGCACACAAAAGTTGCTCTCACGTGCACATTCCTTGTCCAATCTCACTGAAATTCAATGGATATGATGAAGCTTCTATTCTGAACCCATGGATATGACAATCTTGGACGAGCTCTATAGCGCCACCTAGTTATTGCATTGGGCACATTCTGCCCTGTATTTTCTCTTTGCTTTGTCCGATGTGCATGAAATTAAAACTGGAGATACTCAGAAGGGTCCTCTCTCATCATGTAAAGTTTCATGGGTGTACACCTGACGGTGCCTGCGTAACAGGAAGTGGTCGATTATGTGCACCCAAATAATAGAAATTTATTATAAATCAGCCGTTTGTCTCAGGAAGCTGAGATTTCAGAATTAGATGCCTTTAATAACCTCCAGCTTTGATATGTAACACTATAGGGTCTACGAGAAACTTCATCACTTGATTTTTTTAATGAAATTTTGGACTGAACAAAGATTTTTAGCATAAATTCTGTTTAGGTTATCAGCACCAAGAATTCAACTTTCATAGGCATTTATGTGCTACTGCTTCCTAAAAAAATTCAGAATGATTGAAGTTACAGGTGACATCTTAGAGAGCATTACATCCAAAAAGGTCCGAAAACGTCTTTTTAGGCAAAACTACAAACACCTATTTTTTTTCATAACTTAATCATCATATATCAACACCATTTATTTTTTCAAATGTAGGGATCTGTGTTTGCTGCCTTCCATATTTTTTTCAGAAGTCCAGGTGAAACAGATGATTTTAAAAAAATCCTGATTCATCCCAAAACCTGTGCTTTTTCCGTCTGGACTCCAAACAAGTGTGTTTTAAAATTACTTATGCTTCAAATATCCACACCAAGTTTCACACGCATATAGCTGAACATGTCTAAATGCTTCTTGAATATTCTTTACAGATATAAAATGAACTGGTCAACTGTAGGATGTCATTTCCTCTTACATGCTTAAGTCTTTTCCTCATGCTGCAGCCTGCTCCTCAATCATCCCTGTTGCTGGAGTCAAATTTCACCCCCCCCCCCCCCCCCCCACACACACACACACCAGCTGCCAGTTCATATGCTAACTAACCCAGAAGTGAGGTGACAAGAGTTTAGACACAAGAGGGAGGGCAGACTGCTTTTTCATTTGTTTTGTATGTCTTTCATAGATTTTTATGAATAATCATTGCTTTTCTAGTCATGTAAAATGCAATTAACCTAATATTTTATCTTTTTTTTTTACAAACAAAACATATGAATGTGCTCCAAAACAAAACCCAACTCTCAGTACAGTTCTACAGATGTAACATAAGACTTAGACAGTAAATGTCTCTTTTATCCTTTTTTAATCAATGCTGCAACTTCTTTTCCTTAATATAAATCCAATGAAATTAAACTACAAAACCAAAAAACACAACGTATAGCAAATTTCTCTAAATAAATTATGTGTATATACAATATGTAGCACTTTTAAACAAAATAATAACAAATCCTTCCAATACAAGCACAGAAAAATGGAACACAAAATTTAAAACCCAAATTTGAAATGGCAATTTTAAAAAGATAATTTTTCAGCCTGCTAAAAGTGCACAATTGTAAAAGCTCTTTTATATAGACAACTGTTTGGTTGCTTAGAGCTCTAAATATAAAAACAATGCCTTTATGGACGTGGCACGGATGGCACGGATGTTCAGCAGGGTAAACCCCAGGAAAGCAGTTGGACCTGATGGAGTTCCCGGAAAGGTTCTGCGGGCCTGCGCGGATCAACTCTCCCAGGTCTTCACAAAAATCTTCAACCCGTCGCTAGCTCAGGCTTTCATCCCTGCTTGCCTGAAGCAATGACGTCACAACCCCTGATTGGGAAAAGTTTCTTGTGAGAATTATCTAACAGAATCACCCACAAAACATTTTTTTAACACAGACATAACACAAAGAAGACAACACACCACCACTTTGGGATTGGAATGTAATTTTATTAGATTTTAACCCTTTGGAATCAAACTAAAAACGGAGCTGTCTGATTGGTCCATGGGAGAACTCATGCCAATGGGGCAGAAACCCAACAGCCAGAATGTTCCCTAACGGACTAATGATCAATACAATAATTACTATAAAATGTTCTACACATACATACGGAACTAAACGAAGTAGAACATCTATTATTTCATGAAAACAATAACATGT
This sequence comes from Oryzias latipes, assembly GCF_053564925.1. Taxonomy (NCBI): domain Eukaryota; kingdom Metazoa; phylum Chordata; class Actinopteri; order Beloniformes; family Adrianichthyidae; genus Oryzias; species Oryzias latipes. Next base: position 27,095,918 of record NC_136252.1, read on the forward strand.
AATCAACCTACTTCATCAAATACGAACGATAAAAGGCATGCTGGGAAACCATGAGTGAAGCAGCTGGTCAAGACATTGATCTCAGGGTGTATTCATCTCAGCCGTCCCTCTGCTCGACCCCTGCTGGACGACTGGAGAATCACACCCCACAGAGTATTTTGCTAAAGCCTGCCGAATTTGAGCAAATCAGTTCTTTTTAGAACTTCCTCATTTCCTCTACACTTCGATCTTCGACGCCCCTGACCAGCAAGGAAGACTACCGGACCCCCAGTGAGAAGAACTCGACCCGGTTAGACGCGCCGCACCAGGACGCCTTCAGTTTGACTGTAGGTTTGTCACCACCATTTTGAATTTCCCCGCGACTTGTAAACGAACCGTTACTTTAAATCGACCATCGAACCTTTTTTACATGGCCACAATGACTACTCACCTTCTGATAATCAATTTTATTGAATAAAAAACCGTAAAAGTTGTTTAAAATCGATAAGACGAACGTAAATAATTTGACCTTTTACTTCGTTGAACCGGGAGTGATCGCTTCCATTATGATGCGAACGTAAGTTTTAAAGACTTTTTAAAGCAAACCAACCGACGAATTTTCTTTTTAAACGGACACAAACGTACAAAATGACATGTAGAATCGATTCTGATCGACAAACAACAAGTTTCTATCCGTTTCAGAGATCGTTTTTTTGTAGTCTATCCAATCGCGGTCAAGTGAGCCGACATCTGTGGAAGTGCGGTCACGCCAGCCGTCACTGACTCTTTGCATGCGCGTTTACATCACAGTTTACGGTACACACGTCCAGCGAGCTGGAAAGACGGCATAAGCGCTGATATCACCCATATCAGTTACCCATTATAGAAATGACATGTACTGTACTCTGAAATAAATGAGAGTTATTGCATGCCCTGTATGGTTATTTAATGTAAAAATGTTTTCATTTGGATTGCATGTCTGTTCATTCCATAATAAACCACCAGAAATAACGTGTTTTGTCTGAAATATAATCAATCAGACACATTCTAAAAGTGAGATTTAACACTGACAAGAGTGTTTTGTGGGTTGTTTTTGTGGGTTGTTTTGGAGTGTTTTGTGGGTTGAACAAAAATAAGTTGTTTGTTCAGTATTTGCAGGAACACAAGTAATAATTACTTGTGTTCCTGCAAATACTGAACAAACAACTTATTTGTTACCACGCATGTCTATTGAGGGTTCTCTTGTGCCTGTGAAATTAAAACGGAAGCTTACTTATAAAGGACATTATGAATATCAGTATGTTGATTCGGAACGTGTTAAGCAGGCTTTACAGTTTTTACAAAGCCATAATTCTTATTATAACAACGTGAAATTTAATAATGATTGGATTAATGGTTTTTGTAAAGAAACATCTGATGTGGTAGAAAAAGATGTTGAATGCACTGCAAATGTTGACGATTCAAATGTTTTAGGAGATGAACTTCTGCATGATAGACAGCAGCATTGCATGTTCCAGGACACTTGTCTAATGCCAGTAGACATTGGTCAAGAGGCTTTGGATCAATATTTTGATCACATTTTGAATGTAGCTCCCGCTGAAGGCAATAGTCCGGTGAAGTTGTTGTCCGATATTACAAATGAGGCTAAATGTTTTCCTGTGTTGTTTCCTAAGGGTGGACCAACATTTCATGATGGAAGACAACATCCTTTAACTCTATCACGATATTTTAACAACAGGATTCTTAATGCTGATTGTCGTTTTGCACAAAATGTGGAATATATTTTTTTTGCCCAATATATGACAGAATTAGAAAAGGTCGTTTCAAATGTTTCGATTGCAGTAAGAAAAGGTAAGTATGATTTTAAAAATAAACGAGTAGTTACTGGAGAGTTGTTGAATAGTGATGATTCTATTAAAAGGATGTTGGAATTTGATGATGGGTACAGATTTTTAAAACCAATCAGAGGTACGCCAGCATTTTGGCAGGCGGCCCAGAAAGACCTCATGGCTTGTGTGAGGCAGCTTGGAATCCCCACATGGTTCTGTTCATTTTCTTCAGCTGATATGCGGTGGAAGAATTTACTTTCCTGCATTCTGAAGCACGAAGGTAGAACTGAAACTGTGGAGCAGTTGGAATGGGCAGACAGATGTGAGCTTTTGCGTCGTAATCCTGTCACTGCTGCTCGGATGTTTGATTTTCGTTGGCATTGTTTTCTGAAAGAGGTTCTTATGTCGCCTGCATGTCCTATAGGAAAAATTAAGGATTTTTTTTATAGGGTGGAGTTTCAGCAACGAGGCTCACCACATCTTCATTGCCTGTTTTGGATAGAGGATGCACCTGTAATTGACAGAAATACAGATGCTGAAGTGATTGCATTTATTGATCGTTATGTGACTTGTGAGTTACCATCAAATATTGACTTACTGGAAATTGTTACATCTGTGCAAAAACACTCTGAAACACATGCGAAAACATGTAAAAAAAAAGGAACTGTGTGTCGTTTTAATTTTCCTAGACCACCTTCTGCACGTACGTTCATATCACGTAGCACAAGTGCTGAAGAGACACAGTCTTGTCAATGTGTGTTATCAGAGAAAGAGTCTTGCAACTGTAAAGAAAATGCACAGACACAGCAATTGAAGAAAAAAGAGGCTTCTGCATTGATTGCACACATTAAAGCTGCTCTCTCAGCTGATGGGCCAACTTATGACAATGTTGAAGATTTGTTTGGATCTGTTGGGTTAAACCAAAGCACATTTGAAACTGCATATAACTGTTGTGCTCGGAAAACCCATGTTGTGCTGAAACGTCAGATCAATGAAGTTTGGATTAATCAATATAGCAAGCCACTGTTAAAATGCTGGAATGCTAATATGGATATACAGTTTGTTGTCGACGCATATGCATGTGTTGTGTACATCATTTCTTACATCTCTAAATCAGAGAAGGAAATGGGTTTATTATTGCAGTGTGCACAAAAGGAAGCAAGCAGGGATGGAAATGCTTCTGCCAAAGAGAGTCTAAAAACATTAGGCAGTACATATTTGCACAACAGAGATGTATCTGCTCAAGAAAGTGTTTATAGACTGACAAATGCACATTTGAAAGAGTGCTCTCGGAAAGTTGTGTTTCTTCCTGTTGGTGAAAATACTGTTAAAATGAGTTTACCGTTAAAAGTACTAAAAGAAAAAGCATCAAAGCATTCTGTTAGTACAGATGATATGTGGATGACAAGCATTGTGGATAGATATAAGAACAGACCTAAGAGTGATGATTTTCCTTCAATGTGTTTAGCAGTATTTGCTTCCGAATTTCGTGTGTTGTCAAAAAATGAAAGTGCTGCTAAGCGAATAAAGTTGAACAACAACACTGGATATGTTGTGAAAAGAACCCGCACACAACCTGCTGTTGTACGTTACGTTAAGTTCTCTGAAACAAAACAGCCTGAACTGTTTTATCAAAGCAATCTGCAGTTGTTTTTGCCATACTACAGCGATAGCCAGCTGAAACCTCAAGGTTTTGAAACGTATCAAGACTTTTTTCATAAGGGCACGATAAGACTTGGTAATTCAGGTCTGCAGTTGGTAAAGTCCGTGGTAACATTAAACAGAAGTAAATTTGAAATTGATGGTGATAAATTGGTTAATGCTCAGCAAGGGATAGATAATGCTGGTGTAGTTGAAGATGGCTGGTGTGAATTATGCCCTGAGCAAGAATTGGAAAGACTTGAGTGTCAAGAGTTGTTGCAGAACCAAAAAAGTGTAGATGATGAACAGGAATTTGATATTCCTGATTTAAGAGTTTCAGCTCAACATAGCCATTTCTTTCAACTGAATAAAACAAAAATGCCTCGTAGTGATGGCTTGGCTTTAATTCGCTCTTTAAATGAAATTCAGATGGATATTTTTTACCAAGTGAGAAAATGGTGTGTGGAAAAGGTTTTGGGAAAAAAGCCAGAACCATTCCACCTGTTCATAACAGGAGGTGCAGGGACTGGTAAAACTCACCTAATTAAAGCAATACAATATGAATCAAATAGACTATTGTCTCCTCTTTGTCGTCATGTAGATGACATCTGTGTTTTGTTGACAGCTCCCACAGGAATTGCTGCGTTTAATGTACGAGCAAGTACTATACACAACACTTTCTGTATTGGTAAAGATGTCCGCTTACCTTACACACCACTGGGTGAGGAAAAATTAAATTCTTTACGTGCCATTTACAGCAGTTTACAGATTTTGATAATTGATGAAATATCCATGGTAGATCATAATTTATTAGCATATATTCATGGGCGTCTGAGGCAAATAAAGCAAACTGGTAACTCTGCATTGTTTGGAAATGTTTGTATTATTGCAGTTGGGGATTTCTTTCAATTACCTCCAGTGAGAGGAAAACCATTGTATGTAGAAAATGTGGGTATGGATCTTTGGTGTGGTGTGTTTAAAATTGTTTGCCTGGAAACCATTGTACGCCAAAAAGATCAGGAATTTGCCAAATTACTCGGCAGAGTTAGGACACGATGCAAAGGTACTGAAATGTTAAAAAGTGATATCCAACAATTGAAGTCACGTGAAACGGGAGAAGGCAGCGCTGCTTTACATATTTTCCCAACTAATGGTCAAGTAAATCAACATAATTTAACCCATCTACATTCATCCTGTCCAGATTATGTAACTATTAAAGCTCAAGATTATGTAAATTGTAAGGAAACAGGTAGACAAGTGTTACTAAGTGGTAATCATTCAAACGCTAACAATACTTGTTTAGCAGGAAGACTTCTTTTGGGGAAAAATGCACGTGTCATGCTTTGTAAAAATGTTGATGTGGCAGATGGTCTTGTCAATGGTGCATGTGGAATTGTGACTGATATTGTCTATAGAAACTCTGACTTTCCACAAATTGTTTTTGTGAATTTTGATAATAAAGACATTGGAAGACAACGGAAGAAACAGTATGAAAATCATCCAGGGCTTGTCTCAGGTTCTGTAGCCATTGTTCCAGAAGAGGAACGACTCACAGGAAGAGGTGGTCTGAGACGTCAGTTTCCTCTAAAACTTGCTTGGGCTTGTACTGTTCATAAAGTTCAGGGTCTTACCATTGATAATGTTGTTGTGTCTTTGAAAAAAACCTTTGCTCCTGGGCAGGCTTATGTTGCATTAAGCCGCGTAACAAGTTTGTCTGGTTTAATTATTCAAGATTTTAAGGAACAGGCCATTTATTGTAACAAAACAGTTTCTGAATATGTGGCAAACATGCCTCAATATCTAATAAATAAAGAAAATCTCACTTCTAGTTCATGTGACTTTAGCATTTTCCTTATGAATGTGCAAAATTTAGAGTGGCATGTAAAGGACTTAGCTTTGTGCACAAAACAGTTACATGCTAACTGCATAGCTGTAACTGAAACATGGCTTCCAAATGCCCCTTTTACTGATGCATTGAACATCAGTGGCTACAATTTTTATAGTATGCCACGCTCACTGTCTTATAGTGGAGTAGATCCTAGACTGAATGTCATTAAAGGCTTAAAACATGGTGGTGTTGGAATGTACACCGTTGAAAATATCCTGTTTGAACATGTAGAGGTACAAAGTGTAGATATTGAATGTTTAGTGCACAGATTTATTAAATCGAACATAGTCGTGGCAGTTCTGTATCGTCCACCATCATATGCCATTTCATTATTTAGAGAGAACCTTAAGAAATTAGTCGATCTGTTGGAGCCCCTGGGTGATACCATTGCTATAATGGGTGATTTCAATGACAATCTAGTAAACTCGAAGACAATAACTGATTTCATGGCACATAAAGGTTTTATTCAACTGGTTTCTGAAAACACAACGTTAAAAAATACGATAATCGATCATGTGTACTTAAAAACAACAAAATATAAAGTCGAATGTACAGTTGTACAAACATACTTTAGTGATCATGATGGGATTCTTTGTCGTTTTAAACATGTAAGTGACTGTTGATGATTGTGGCGAAGGAGAAAGGGACATCTTTATCTCTTTTAAGTCACAAACGTCTGACTTAATATAAAACGTCAAATGTTGAACTAAATACATGCTGGTGTCAGTTATTGTGGCGAAGGAGGCGGGGAGAAATGACGCATCTGCGACATTTTTATCTCTGTTAAGTCACAAACATCTGACTTAATGTAAAACGTCAAATGTTGAACTAAATACATGCTGGTGTCAGTTATTGTGGCGAAGGAGGCGGGGAGAAATGACGCATCTGCGACATTTTTATCTCTGTTAAGTCACAAACATCTGACTAAATGTAAAACGTCAAATGTTGAACTAAATACATGCTGGTGTCAGTTATTGTGGCGAAGGAGGCGGGGAGAAATGACGCATCTGCGACATTTTTATCTCTGTTAAGTCACAAACATCTGACTTAATGTAAAACGTCAAATGTTGAACTAAATACATGCTGGTGTCAGTTATTGTGGCGAAGGAGGCGGGGAGAAATGACGCATCTGCGACATTTTTATCTCTGTTAAGTCACAAACATCTGACTTAATGTAAAACGTCAAATGTTGAACTAAATACATGCTGGTGTCAGTTATTGTGGCGAAGGAGGCGGGGAGAAATGACGCATCTGCGACATTTTTATCTCTGTTAAGTCACAAACATCTGACTTAATGTAAAACGTCAAATGTTGAACTAAATACATGCTGGTGTCAGTTATTGTGGCGAAGGAGGCGGGGAGAAATGACGCATCTGCGACATTTTTATCTCTGTTAAGTCACAAACATCTGACTTAATGTAAAACGTCAAATGTTGAACTAAATACATGCTGGTGTCAGTTATTGTGGCGAAGGAGGCGGGGAGAAATGACGCATCTGCGACATTTTTATCTCTGTTAAGTCACAAAAATCTGACTTAATGTAAAACGTCAAATGTTGAACTAAATACATGCTGGTGTCAGTTATTGTGGCGAAGGAGGCGGAGAGAAATGACGCATCTGCGACATTTTTATCTCTGTTAAGTCACAAACATCTGACTTAATGTAAAACGTCAAATGTTGAACTAAATACATGCTGGTGTCAGTTATTGTGGCGAAGGAGGCGGGGAGAAATGACGCATCTGCGACATTTTTATCTCTGTTAAGTCACAATCCTCTGACTTTATGGAAATGTGGTTTCTTTTCCTGCATCTTGAATACATATTAGGCATTACAAATTTACATTTTTTTTCTGTAGTTAGCAATTGAGTAAAGAATCAAAATGCTTTTTTTTTGCATATTTCTAAATTTCAAACCATCTGATGTACAAACATATTCGAAGTACTTAAAAAGTACTTTAGAAAGTAATTGAAATTTATGTATCTATTGCATTCCTATGGCCTAGTTATTCATGATGCAGGTTTTGCTTTCCTTGCCATGTGACCTCAAAAAAAGCAAAAGACATTGGTAATGGTACTCCCAGTTACTGGGATGGGGTTCGATTCCCTACAATGTCCATGTTCTGAGGTCACATAAACACTTTTTTAATGTTAGTGCATATATGTGTCTTCATGAAATAACTCTCGTCTATTTTTAATCATAGAGAAATTTCTATAAATCTCGTCATAGGAACATCCCCACAGTAACCACCCTGACTGGAACATCAACGTGGTCCACTTCACAGCCGTGAGGCTGCAAAGTTAAACTCCAGCTGCCCCAGCAAGTGTGACAACTGCAGCAACAACCACCGACCAAGCCCTGACAGAAAAGATCCCCACAAGGAACACTGCAGGCTGTTCCATGAAAAATATAGTTTTGCCATTGCCTTGCAGATCACAGTTCAAGTGATTTAGTTTTCCAGTAATATCAGTCAAACTGCGAGTTCAGATTTACCATATTCATATTAACCATATTCAGCAGACTGCTCCTCCAATAGCACCTTGAAAATCCTGTGCCGTTTTGCTTTGCAGCAGAAGTTGATTTCACAATAGGAGTCATCATGTGTCTAGAGCCAATCACTTCTGCACATAGGGCCTACTGGTGAATGACGCAGCAGTAATGAAGACATTTTGGGAAGTCTGGGTCAGCTTTACAGTGAGTGATGAAACCCGTTTTTCTATTGATCATAGCAGGAGCCCTGTCTGCAGTCACTGCTACCAGCTTTTCTAAAGGTACCTTTTTCTGCACAAAAATTCCTTCACCATGTTATACATTTCAACTCCTCTTGTAGTTGTCTGTTAGGGCAGTTGTGTCAAGAGTTCTTCTCTTGTGGACTCCAAAAGTTTGTACTGCTGCTGTCCACAGACTCATCACACTGGACATCAAACCACCTGCACTTTGTAAGATCCCAGTCCAGCTAATTAACCAAGTTATCAGACATAGCTGACACTTGTCTAAATATTGTAGTAAAAATTAGAAGAGTTCAATTGTTCTCATCCTTAGGGACAGTGATGGCAATTATCATCATTGATTGTTTCTCAAACTGAAAACAACAAGCAACAGAATACAGTTCTCCCCCCACCCCCCCCCCACCCCCACCCCCCACAGGCTGCTGTCATGTTAACATTAGCTTGGAGCTCCAGAAAAGAACAAGAAAGAACAAAGAGAATGGCTCGAACAAGGCGTTGCTCACGGGGCGGTCGCTCGTGCCAGGCGGTCGCACGTGCTCGGGCCCGCTAAATGCTACTTGTAGCTTTAATTCTACTTGTAGTTTTAATCAGTTTAAGTAACAGAACTACTTTGTTTTTGAGGTCTCTTCACTTGCTTGAAAGGATTTTTGATTATCTTTTATTTCATAATAAACTTCTTCCCACTTTCATTCCATCATCTTCCATTCTGCCCTAACAGGGCAAAAACAAATTGTTGTTCAAAACTGTATGCTATTTTTTGTGCGAGGTGTGCAAAACTGGCCAACATAGACAAGCTGTGCCCAAATTCAAAACAAGGAGGGAAAAAAAGTTATCCTTTTTGGAGTGGACTAGAGGTACAAAATAATAAATGCATAAACATTTTAGTTAAAAAATGTCCTTTGTTGACCTTTGTTGTTGACCCAGCAGTTCAGGGTTATTAGTCATTCACAAAGACTTGACTGTGATCCCCACAACACAAAGTGGCTCTGGAGAAGCCTGGTGGTTCCCAGGTGGTCTCTTAATGCTTCTCAGTCAGCATAACTAGCCAGGGCATCAAGAGATTAACTCAAGGCTTCTCGAACTGCACACTCAGCATTGTGAGCATGCCACACTTGTGCAACATGCAGCCACAGATGTGAGCAATTATTTCAAACTCATTCAGTTCACAGCGCGTGGCTGCACTTATGCCATCTGACCCCAAGATCACTGTCCACACAAGAACGCTTTCTTTCTCAGTTTAATCACAAATCCCATCATCAAAATGTAGAGTCTAATTTTAAGACACAGGTGATTATTTCCTCTTCACGTGTGCTCAGTTGGGCTTTAAAAGCTTTTACACCTTATAAACTAGAAAACTCCACATTCCGAAAGGCAGCTGCACAAATTATTTTCCACAACCACAGCAGCATCAAAACCATCAGCATTCCTTGACTCTTAACCCTCAAAGGTTGGGTTCATGACTGAAACTGAAAATGTATTACGTTAGCTAAAAAAAATGGAGGGGTACCTGCCAAATGTGAACTGGCTGGAATAAATAGCTTGGAAGTAATTTTCAGTATTGTAATGATTTTTTTTTTCCATTTTCTAATGCATCTCCATGGTAACCAGTAAATAGAGTCCTCCCTATAAACCTTTGTAGGCACTACTCTAATTTGTTCATGAATAGCCCTGTGAGGGTACAGCCTAGAATTTTATTAGGAAAAACATTTGTTATGCTAACAAAAAATTATACTCATCACAGGATTTTAAAGGATTTTGGTTTTACGCGTATAGCCTTTGGTTTAAATGTTAAAAGCAGATTAAACTTGTCTAAATAAACTTGAGAACTACACCGCAAAATGCGTATTATTATAGAATGTTTTTTTTCAGTCATCAAACCATAAAATCACACAGCATTAAACCAAAAACGTAAAAACAGATGTGCATATGTTTAGCTTCTCAAACATCTTTTCCCTTTTTCTCATTATAAAAAAGAACTCTTCCCCCCTTTAATCTGGTACTTAGTTTGAGAACTAAATTCATGTCCATTTCCTGCTGGGAAGTGACCCCTTCCTCCAGCATGAGGTCGATAACAGAGTCCAAAGAGAGTTTGCCTCATCCTGTTACCCCTAACAGAGCCATATCTGGGATTTGTCAGAAGGATGGTTGCACAAGGATGAAAAACAACCATATTATGTCCAAACACGTTGACATGCTTCTGCAGAAGGACAAAGCCATGAAAACACACATGTGCAGGTGGTTGTTGAAGTCACCACACACAGACAGTATAATGCATAAGCAGGTATGAAGGGGGGGGGGGTACCAATAAATACAAAAATAAACACAGCTGGCAATCTGTTTAACCTGCATGTGCAAAAAAAATAAAATAAATAAATAAATAAAACCCATAGGGAGTCAGAGCATTCCCTCCCTGTGGTTTGTTTGAGACCTTCTAATGAGGGTTTCTAGTTTATTTACTACTGATATTTATGATGCCTCACTTCCCTTCTCGTAAATTGGCAGCTATTAAATTAATTGCAGAGTTGTCAGTCAATTCAATAATTAGTTGAAATTAATAGCATATTTGAAGCTGTTTACTAATGTATTGAATTAGCTTGTTTGTTTGTATTTTTCTATTTGCATACTAGGACAAAATTGATTGAAAACACGATGCCTTACAAGACCTTTATTTTTTGTAACACAGGTTTATATCTGAATAAAATACATGCTTAAAGGTAAAATGGTTAAAAACAAAAAAGATTAAAACAAAAGCTGTCTAATCATATTTCAGCCTCACAACCAGGAGCTATCACGCACCTTACAGTCACCTTTACCATGAAGGAGAGATAAAATTAGATTTTCATGGTTTCATCCCTCAAAAGAGGGCAAAAGCATCAAGTTTCAGACATAGATACATTTTCCTTTGGAGTTCCACAAGAAGTATTAACATGTGGGAGTTCCTCTTCCACTCTTGGAAAAATGGCAAATTAAGTATAGTATATCATAAAGCCTGAAAGATCCGCTCTTGTGAAAAAAAAAAAATGTATTTTTGGTGTTTTTCAAATGTTCTTATGCCTGTTTTCTGATGATGGAGGACAAACATTAAAAATAAAATTAAAATCAAAATTGCCCTCTAAAAAAGACTATTATTACATAGAAAATATGTTGGGCATCTGATGCATCCACATGCAGACAAATAGATCCATGTATGTCTTTGTTTTCCTCTTACGATCTGGCATCTGGCGAAAAACTGTACAGCTGGACAGCTCCAATATTGCTCACCATTATTGTTGTACCAGTAATGTTAGGTGTGAGAGGCTGTAAGCTAAACAGAAAACTCTCTGCAATGGGTAATTAAAGGGAGGGGGAGGGGCTACTGTGCACTACTGGTCCCACCCACAACTCATGCAAATTTCTACTGACTTACCGACGCTCTGTAGAAACTATGTCCTGGAAAACAACACAGGTTTTGGTCAGAAATGACGTAATCACACTGGGAGCGCTTTAAGAAAAGCTCAAAAGATGATCGGAGTGGGTCGTTACGGAAGTTTGATTTCATTCAGAAAAATATTATTTAAAAAAAAACAAGATCAAAAGTCTGTAGTAGTGGAAATAGTCTCTTTTCAACGTCTGATAACTCACTAGTGAAGCTTCAACATCCATTTTAGCAATCTTCTGAAGGGATGCTGAAGCAGGACAGTTTGTTAGTCCATCGCAGGGTGAAGCTTCGCTTGTAAGTAAGTATTTTGATCAGTTACCACCTGATTAAGGAAATGCATTGCATGTAAATGGGAAATTATCTAAGTCTAGAGAATATCTGTAACTTTAGAATTCCTACAGCTAGTTACTTGACTTTGCAAAGAGTGGTAATCTGTCAAGTTCTTATCTCAGAGTGTCACATGCGGGGATCTCTTTATCATGCACCCATTCAAAACACCATTCATCTTCCCAACTTAATTTATTATCAGTGACAAAATGCAAAGTTCCAGTTTACATTGTTTAAGAGAGCAGCAATGTGAAAACAGGTGTTTTGCTAAACACTGATAATGCTGCTGAATTATGTTGTTTACCAATGCAGAACTGCCTATCGTGTTCAATCTATTAACCACAGCTTTTGTCTGACCTAATTCTGCCTTTGTCCTGATCTTTCTTCCTATATAGGAGAATTCCTGGCCCACAGGGATGTGTGAACAGAGCAGAACAAAAAACAGACACAAACAAAGCAAAGTTCACTGAAGCCACAAGGTTCTTGTCATGGCTCCACAGACTCTTCATCAATCAAGTGAAGTGTAAATGTATGTATCATACAAGGAAATGCAATGACATATGGCTCTGCCACATTTACCGGTTCCAGCTGTGCAAGTGGAAACGCTTCAAGACTCCATGTGACTCAATAGTGTAAAGATGTACTTTTCTGATCTGAACACACCAGTCAAGATGTAACTGATCATCATCAGTGCAGAGTCTTAGACGCACTTAATACATTTTTTTTCTTTCATTTTGCTCTTTCTACCAACCATAAACTGTTTCCTTTCACCAGCATGGAGAAATCATGGGACAGGATGAGGGATAGGGGTTGGTAAAGGGGGGGTTGAATACTTCCACAATGAAGTCATAGGTCTTGTGTCATTGGCCCTCTGATTCTATGCTCACTGTCTGGCCTGCATTGATCTCCTTTGCATTGCCTACACTGGATTTGAAACTGAACATTTAAGACAAGAAAGTCAAAACACAAGGTTGATCAGAAGATTATTTCCTTTTCTCTGGCCCAGTCATGCCAGTTTCAAAAGTTTGTAAAGTAAAATATCCAAAATTAGAAATTAAGTGTAAATGCCCCTGTCTCGTTTGAGCCTATAGCTGTGTCTATTCAAAAGCATCTGTTTAGACAAGGCAGCGCTTTGTGCGCACATGATGTTAATAATAAAGTTAAGCACACTCTCTGTAGGTACTTGGCTGACAGCCCAAGATGCACATGCTGCATCAGGGAAGCCACATAATAATCACCCAATCCCCAACTAATACAGCCCACAAGTTTTGGCTGACTGCAAAAGTTTACATCTACGAATGGCTATGTGTTTATGTGTTGTTTCCTTTGGCATGTCAGAAAAGAGAAACATTTTTCCGAAGACATGCTTACTGGAATAAATTGCTTTAGGTTGACGCAGTTTTTCTGTCATTTCTGCACATCTGTCTTTGAACCAACTTCATGCAAGTCTATATTGCTTTAAAAAAACAGAGTTTTTTCAAAGTCTGAAAAGAAATAAATCTGCCAATAAGTAAATACATGCTTTCCTGCAGCAGCCTCAATAAATGGACAATAGGAAATAATGGACAAAAAGGACATAATGGATGATAGAAGGAGAAAACCCCAGAACGCTTCACCCCTTGAGCATGTTTGGTCTAAATAGCTGTTAAAATGTTTGCAGATTCACAAAAACCAAGACAGAAAGGTCAAACAAAGTTAAAACGAAAACGCCATGTAGACTTGGATTTGTCCTGAATGTCATCTTCCTTTGATAACCTGTTAAAGATGCCCTCAAAGGCATTAACAGTGAGATCAAGCCCCTCCTCCTCTTTCTCCCTTTTTCTTGTTCTAGTTCTTACTTCATCTAAAGAAGCAACAACATTTCTTTTTAGTGTCTCTTCATTGAGTGTAATCTTATCAAGGAGGAGCTGACGCCCTTTTAAAGCCACATGAAGTACCTTGCCATTTATGGTTTCTTTGATGTGCCTTATGAGGAACAATCCCTGTCCAACAGAGGTGAACAAAAATAGGGAGTCAAGTAAACTAAATGCATCCTGTCTCCTTTCAGAGTCTTTGACAGCCTTCCCGTTTGTTTTAAAAATGTGTTCAAGCCAGTGTATTTTGGGAAAAAAAAAAAAAAAAGCTTTCACACGCGTTTCAATTAAGTAACAGTCATAAAAGCACACTTCAGCAAATCCAGCAAGCCTGGCTTGTCTCAGCCTGTCTCCATTGTAGAGATGATTGCTTTCCCTTCAGAGTCACAGCCTGCAAGTGTGCATGTCTTTTAATGAACAGAACACATCAGAGATGGTGAAACACACATTCTTGCTCTCTAGCTAATTTCATCAAGCAGAGCAGGCATGTTTAGTGTTTACATCCAGAGATGGGAATGCTCTCTCCAACAGCTGCACACTAAATAAACACTTGTACTTATCACCGACAAGTTGGTACACTTCAAATCAGAACATGTTGCAGCTTTTCATACACTCCAATGAATTAGCTCACTGCTTTTTCTTTCTTCAGGAACACTGCGCAACACAAAACACATTCAAATACACACAAAAAAGTGAACGGGCTAAATGATCAGCTCAGCTCCTGGACTGCAGATCCTGGACTGTGAGGTCATTCTAACAGCCCTTGTCATGTTGGAATTTCAGCTAGCTGAATTAAAAGACAGCATCAGGGTTTTTTTTTTTTTTTTTTTTTTTTTTTTTTTAGAAAGGACAAATAGAAGACATACAAAGGTAATTCTTGATAACTTGGAGAAACTGCAACTACCATTAGAGTTAGAGCAACTACCTATTATCCCCTTTTACAGAAAGAGAAATACCATGTGTGACGGCTACAGTGCACACTAAGGTGGCAGGTTGAGCTTCAAGCTTGCGGTCTTGTTTGAGGCCTGTTGTGCATCACTGTGTGGTTCAGGACTGGTTGCCACATGCTCTGAAACTCTTGCCCAGTTAAGTCAGTGTTCCAATTTTCCAGAGGGAACAGTTGCTTACTTGTTGGTTACAAAAAGTAAAACCACTTTGTCATCTTTATGTATATGTTAGCTTGATGAAAATGGTTGAAATCTGACTTGAAAGCTCTCACTTGTTGGTCAATTTGAGTCGTCACCTAAAAACACAAATCTATCATGGTTATTTTTGAGTCTTGATGGAGCAGCTTTATTGTACTTGGGTAAAAAAATATTAATAATTCCAGATTTGGGGTTTCACAGTAGTGCTGTGGGTAGAACCGTGGTGGTCCTGGTTTAAATTGGCAGCTTTCTGTATTGAGTTTGGATGTTTTCATCCAGCTTTTGACCGTAGACAACTGGGTTAGGCTAACAGACCACCATGACCCAATTAAAGAAGAAGAATATATGTTTGGCTGCTGGGAAGTACAGCATTTGTATCAGCAACACATTAACTTACTCAAAACAATAAGGATGAGGTGAAAAAAATGCAGACATCCTAACCTACTCAAGGTCATTCTTTAATAATAAATGAGAGCATTTGGACTGGGTGTAAAAGATAATTCAGTTAGGAAATAAGTCATTTTAAGAAAGGCTGGTAATTATTGTCTTTGTACCCTTGATGTAAGGCAACACATCTCAAGGAAAAAAATATCACTAAGCTTTTTCAGGGAGACTGGGGAAATTTCCATGGGTAAAAGCCAAGGCCAGAAACCACTGAGCCTGTTCACATATCCACAAAAATCAGATAACTCAGAGTAATCAGAAATATACTAATTGGTCATGGAAATACAACCATCAGACAATCCTGGCCTACGTGATAGTTATTTTTAGTCAATATTTCTGAGAACTACACACAAATGTCCTGCATTTTTTAAAACTTCCTCAGTCTTGTGTTGTGTAAACATTGCAGCGTTGACAGCTGTAGCATTAACTTAGCTAATGTGGGAACTAATACAGCTACAAAAAAAGACAATAAGCTCCTACTGCACTCCATTTGTACTCTGAAACAAAGAAACAGTGACTACATTGGATATACAATGCTACCCTGGTCTCATATTTTAATTACATGCCGCCCCATTAGATAAAAGGTGGATGGGAAGTGGGAAGTATCAGGTCCCAGGGACATGTTCAACTGATATATCATCTTTAGATAACTGCTTTTATAACTATCGGATAAAGGCCATTGGATTATCATATCAATGAATCACTTTAAAAAAGTAATAGAGCCACCAGAGAAATCCCAGCAACATGGATAAAGCATCCTGGAAAATCACTGCAATTCAACTCTGTTTATGGATGCATTAGGAAGTATAACTTGAAACAGAATTATGCAAGAAGAAAGTTGTACAGTATTTATCACTTGGATAAGGGACCTTGAATATTGCAAAGCCTTTTGCCATCAAGTTCTCAATGACACTTTTCAGAAAGTGCAAGGTCAGGTTCATTCACTCTAGAGACACAGGATCTATGGATCTGACTGCCTTGCAAGTCCTCTGGGTCTTTCATGAAATAGTTTAATACACACAGTATGTTTTGACATTCCTATTTTTTTTTAAAGTTTGAAGTATTTTCTAAGGACAATAAAGACAATAAAGAACTGAAACTCATTTATACCTTTTGAAGAAGGGTTCAAATCAGATAAGTATACCTTTAAGATTTGTGTTGGATTGTTGCTGCTTTTCTGCAGACTGGATTTTTGATGTCATGTGTAGGAGTGAAAATCAACCTCAAAAGGGATTGCAATGGCCAATGTTCTGCACAGAGCAATTTAATAGTTACAATCTTTAGACAGAAGCCATGGTAAGCGCAGGTCAAGAGACCACAGCTTCCCTCACCAGAAAACCTATCCAGAAGAAGATTTGTCACATAAAAAGATGTGGTGTTGACATTATAAAATGTCAACTTTGATTATTTAATTTAATTTTAATATATCCAAGCTCAGCAAAGAAGAATTAGAATGAAATAAAATCCCATTGCTATTCTTATGATTGAACTCAGAAGAAATTCCCCTCACTCAACACTCTCATCAAGTGCTTCAGTTAAACGTAGGTTATTCTAAGACAAAGCCACAGACTAACAACATGGCTGTTATTTTTATGAACTGGGAAAAAAAAAGTTTAACTTTGTGTGTAACTGTAAAAACAGCCCACAACAATTTGTCTGTGCTTCCATCTCTGTCATCCACCAACAAGTTCTTGTGTTATCAATCAGCTACCTTCACATAAAAATGTAAATGATTAAATCAAAAACAGTAATCAAATGCAACTGTACTGTGACAGTTTTTGATAAAGATTTATTCACAATACAGATAAAAAAAGTCGATAAAAATAGAGATTGGTTTATCTGAATTCTTGTTCTATCAAACAAGATTTGACTGGTTGGACACTCGATGGAGTTGATAACTGCTGAAAGGTTTTCCGTCCTTCTGGTTGGTTCATTTGTATATGCTGAATGCTTCTGTTCTGGCTCTACCTTGAAACCTTCAGGCAAGGGTGCAGGGAAACAGCCAAGCTTGACTCAAATGCTTTTTTGGCACATTATAGAATGGGAAGTGAATCGACAGGATTTTCATACCCAAACGTCTGTTAAATGTGGGAACTTTAAACCTTGGACCAAGGACATCTCAAGGCATGCAATTATTCTGTATTAAATGGAGTTGTTAAAGGCATTTGCAGTTCTGTGCTCACAATTTGGTTTTTCCTTTGAAACTGTCTTTCCTTTTGAGGTAAGAGTAAAGCACAGACATGTAATTGTATGCTTAAAGAAGCCTAATTACCCCCTAAGCAGAGTCACTTACACTTCACACTCTTTATTTGACAATATAAATTTTATGTGCTCTTTAAAAGAAAGTCCTGGAATGGACTGGGCGATGCAAGAAAGGAAAGACTAAAAAGAAGTTAGTGAGAGGAGATGCCTGGATTGTGAGGAGACATTTTACTTCCCACTGGGGCCCTGGCTCAGGGGATAGAGTTTCAGACATTTACCAACAAAGCATCCACGGAGGAAGCCTTGCGACCCTCACAATAACACTACAGCACCTGGCAATCCCCTCACAGGAAATCTGAGGTCACTTCCCCCCTTTTTAAGGGAATGCAGACACACTACAACAGCCAGCCACGCGCCCCCACATCCTACCAAGGAGGGAACTGACTACCATAACAACCAATTTAAACATGCTGAAGTTCCAGTGCTACACTTTCATACACACACATATATATATATATATATATATATATGTATATATATATATATATATACACACAAAATGACAAAACCAATATTATTGTTCTCATAGCTGTTTGAGGAGGTTCAATCCAGGGCACTGCATTATGGTTTTATTGTCATAGCACCTTTTTTTTTTAAATTCCAAAATATCTTTATTGTGATTTTCAAAGCTTTATATGTTATAGCACCTTTAATCATTTTTTTACAGAAAAAACCCCAAAAAGATTAGAACCAAAACCTAATACATTACGGACTTATTTAACTTCACCAAAGCCTTGTGATGGAATTATCGGGCCGCATCCCGCCTTTGCCCTGAACTTTTGACACTCCACAAGGATAAGCAGGTACTGATAATAGACAGTGCCACCAAAATTATAACTAATTATTACTGAGACCTCAATAAGTAAGCTTTTCAAACAGGCACCTGATTATTGGGTTGTACTTCACATTTTGAGTGAAGGTGGAGAGTAAAACTATGTAGAAGTTGAAGACAAACGAAACTCTGTGATGTAGGACTGTTGATCAGACACCCACACGTGGGATTTTAAGGCACTGAGCAATTACACGAGCACAAATTGTGCCAATGGAGGAACACACAGCTGCACAATGTCACAAGAGGACTACATCAACGCAAATTCCAATTCTGCTCTCAAAAACCACCTGCAAACACTTGACCGCCAACTCCTCCATCATTACCATTGGCCAGGTTTCAAATGGTGCCAACACATAAAGGCTGCTAAAACCAGTTCAAATTATTTGGTTGCAGTCCTGCTGCAGTTTTGGAACTGGCCAGAGTCCAAAAACCACGCAGAGCTAACCTTTGGAAAACACTGGGACCTCTGAAGAATGTGACCATGGTCAAAGAAATGGAGGCGGTGGGAGGAAAAAAGCAAACAATGACATTATGCAGCTCTGTATGCTCTGTCAAGGCAAACTTCCCAGATGCTAAATGGAACCGAATAAGAGACATGTAGTTAAAGGGTGTTTCCTCTGCTGGTTATCCTTACTGACCATGTAAGAAAAAAACCTGTAGGTGGCAAGAGCACCCCAGCACTCCTCAGACCAAAAACTTTTAGAAGAGGCATACTACAGCACCATGTTGACTTCTATGTCCAGGCTGCAGCTGTATCTTCTCTTGCATCTACTCACAGTTGGATCAGGAGATTTTCTTTTTGTCTACCACGCTGGAGACAAACCAGCAGATTAAAATGTATGTTCTATACTGCAGAAAAAGGATTGCTTATGTTTAAGAGGAGGACATTGACATTATTTCTTTTTATTCATGCTGCAGTTTGTTAGTTGGGTCAAGATCATGAAGAATCAATGCAATTTTTCTCTGTCTGGAAATCAAGATTAAGTTGTTTGTGAAAGACCTTTTAATCTCCCAAAAATTCTGGGATTCTCTTGCAACCGATGTCAGAACAACCCCCAGTTCTTTCTTTGCTGCCTGTTTCAGCAGACTATATTCAATCAGAGCTTAAGGAAGAGCTTTTTGTGAACCAAAGGCATCGATTTAAAACAATCTCTTCCTCTATCTGTTATACAGACTGTTAAACTTTTTACAGTCAAGGCTGACCACCTCACCCTCCCACTGCACCCACATGACCCAGCAGGTGAGCCAAACTGTCATCACAATGACACGTACCATGAGGTGCTGCACGACTCCAGACGCTACAGCATAGACACACCCATTGCACACTCTTACTGCTATTTGCCACTTTCCCCTTTTGCAGAAAAAAAGAGGCAAGTTTCGCCTGTGGGACTTAGTCCTGTGAAGGCTTCACTTGGAGCTCAGCTTGAACTTCTCTGACAAAACAGTTGCTCCTGAATCCTTCATATGCACAGTTCAGAGGGTCACACAAGCTAATATGGTCTGTTTCTTCATCGGAAGGATGTTATTTATATTTCCTCCGCCTTGTACACTCTACGAGTGTACAGAGGGACACAACTGAATTACTGAATGAGAGGGAAGGGAAAAAGTTAAAGACAGCAACAGCAAATTTAGACAATGTCTAAACACGCAACCAGATACTTCTACTTCAGGAATTGTAGATATTTGGTTGAGCCTACTCTCAAAACCCTTTCCCCCCCAACTATACTTTCATTCAGTCATAAAGGACTAAGTAATGGACTTGAAAGAACCCAGATTATCTTATATATTCATACACACCTGTGTTTGATTTAGGATCAACAGGTTACTCAATGAAAATGATGGAGCCAAAATGTCTCTTCTTACCAGTCAGACTGATTGAAGTGTGGAGGCACCTTTCCAAGCTGCTGTGGTGGTGATCCAGCCGCCTTCCTCCCGTCAGCACACGGCCGCTCAGGTCAGCACACGGCCGCTCAGGTCAGCACAGGGATCAGCTCACAGAAAAAGCTCAGGAGTGTCGCTCTCCGGCTCTGAAACGTTCTGTTTTATCTGCTTGTCATTAGCTCGTGCTGGTTTGCGGCGCCTTCCATTCGTGAAACCCGGGTTCGACTCCGGTCTGCTCCCTGTTCCCTTCTCTACCTCTGCCGGTTCCAAGCCCGGTTTGAGAAGGTTGCGTCAGGAAGGGCATCCGGCGTAAAACATTGCCAAATTTACCATGCGACTTGTTCGCTGTGGCGACCCCTGATGGGAGAAGCCGAAAGTGGAAGCAAAGCATGAAAACTCTGCAGCACAGAGGGGTGCAGCTTGCCGGCTACTTTTGTCCTACTACTGAGGAAGTTGCTGGTGAGTCACAAGATCCCGCCCCCCCAAAAAAGGCATTCCTCCCTCCCTCTTTCCAGCGACTTCAAACAAGAGTGGAAAAGGCCCATGCAGGCAAGAGGGGAGATTCTTGCAAGGCTCTTTTGTCTCTTCAACATTGCATTGCAGTGGGTTATAATAGAATTTTGTTTGTTTTGAGTTTAGAGCAGAATATGTGAAGCCTGCATGTCATGAGATGTTTGAGTGTGTGGACCACAGGTGCTGGAGGCTTCTGAAGGATTTCTTTAAAAATAGCAAAACCATCAATGAAATTACATCACAGGATTATATGTATTATTATTATGGTTGTTGTTTTGAAAGGGAGGGACATAAACAATCCTTCCAAAAATGACCACGAAGGGTTAAAGATTGATCTAATTGTTAAATTACATTCCTCTTTTTTTTACAGTGTTTTAAGTTCAAATGATTCATTTGTGTTAAGACAAACGAATAAGTCGACTTATTCAGGATTAAGCTGACCTATGCTCTGACAAAGTGAATGCTCTTTACTTCAGTGTTAATCATTAAAAACACGAATCATTATTAATTTAGATTTTTTTAATAGAATTTAATGACATTTTACAAAGAAAATGGAATTAACTATTCAAACTCATGCATTGCCTTTCCTTTTAAGATATTTTCTCTCTTTTTTAAGACAAAAAAGACAAAAAACGCTTTCTCTTTACTGTTGATGTAAGACTCCTTTTTTAAATAAAAGTGGGCTACCACTTTTGTTTGTTTTAAAAGACATGTTTTCTTAATCAAAACTGGTTTTGGAAATAAATTGATGAAATAAAGCAACATTTAATTGATTCGTATTTAATCACAAATCAATTACAATCTATTTGGTTCAGTAGTTGTTGCATTAATACACAACCCCTTTAGTTCTACATTATTGACATATGTACTACGTTATTTATAGAAATTATTTATCTAAATCTTTACTAACATCAAGTTAATCTAGCTCTTTTTTTATAACAATTTTTAGGTCTTCAATCAAAAAACAGAGATTATGAATTAGAGGACTGATGCAAGAACAAACTAAACAAAAAGAGACTGAAATTCACAAGCATTGCCCACCAGCTTTTTAATTTTACCTTTACATTTTGCTTGCCGCAGGAGAAGTAAATAGCATAAATAGATATATTCGTTATGTCCCATAGCACTTTACAATGGCAAATCCCATTCACCCATGCACACAGATGGTGTCAGAGCTACCATGCATTCTAGCCAGACCATTTGTCATGACATATGGGCATTCAGAGCAGGAGCCAAACATGCGACCTTGTCCACTCTATGCCATAGCTTCAACACTATATCCTCTACAGGAAGCTCAAGCAAGAACTTCTGCAAAGTCCTCATAGGGCCTTCTGACGATAATAGTATTTTTAAGGAGTATTTAAAAAGTAAGGAACATATTGAAGAAAATAAATGTTAAGGAAAAGGGGAACATTTGATACACTGTGTGTTGACCACACCTACTTTTTTGAACAGTTGTTCCAAAATTGCAAAAGAGAAACTTCCCATTTGAATAAAAAAAAAAAAAACTTCAATTTTGGAGCTGCAAAACATAACTGACAATTTCTGTCTTGGAGCCATGTATGTCAGATATGACTGCATTTTTACTTCCCTTTGGCTTTCATTTTCCGTTTTTAGCCCAAACTTTGTCAAACGTCACACTGTGTGGTTTTGGTCTGATTTGGGTTTTGACCACATGGAATATTTCTCCAATCAGTAACAAGCCTTTTCTTTTCAATGTACATCCTGTGAGAACACCAGCAGAGAGCATTGTGGTGCCTTCCGCTGTCCTTTAGAGACATTCATAGATTTTTGATGGAATTTCTTCTCCATTGAAATTGATGCAAAATGGGGTATAAACAGCAGTGTACAATGCAGCCACAATTGACTCCTGATTAGTAATACAATTCCTATTAGACTTTGGCACGATAAATACATTACATGTGGAAACTTTATAGACAAAGAAACTCTGATTCTGATGCTCAAAGTTTAAGTGAATGAATGAAAATAATTCTTGACTCTGTGTTTTACATGTGAAGAAATTACATTAGACATAACAGAGACTCTAAATTTTTAAGGTCAGAAACAAATCAAGTTCAATGCAGGGGTCACCTGTTACTTAATCTGTTTTTTAGAAAAAGACGCAAAAAAAAAAAAAAACAATTTTGCACATGAAAAGGCTAATTAAATACATATGTGCCAAAACTTGTGACTCTTGTTTTTCCTGGTCCTGTGACAACTGAGAGAATGTAGTCCACACTATTCTGACCCCTCTGTTTCCCACAAACCCCTAATTCTAAATTCTAAATTTGCACTCCGAGGCGTGGTCCTGCTCGACTGTGTGCATCAAATTAGAGGATACATGCCTGTCAATTTGTCGAGGTAGAACTGGCGTGACAGCTATTAGACAGTGTGTTTCTTTATTACTACATGCTCCAAAACGACTTCTTTCATGTTTCATGTGACACATCTGTCTGTTTTGAAAAACAACTTAAAAGAGTTAAAGTGAAATTTAATATGCTACTGTACTGTAAACCTATGTATAAGGTGGAACTTTGTGGCTTCAGAACACCTGAGTGAAGTTAGCTCTAATGTGCATCATACCCCTGAGCACAAGACTTATGCAATTATGATGTTAAATGTTACACTTAAGTGATAATTAGGCCTGCATTCAAACAATACAATTCTATTTTTCACTTAACCTTTGTGTGTAAATACAAAAACATGATGGTGATGTGATGCAGAGTATCAGGTATATTAGGAAAATGTATCTGCAAAACAAATCTCAATGAACCAGCAGAGAGAAAAAGTGTTTAAATATAACAAATATTTTTAAATCTGAAAAATATTTCATTTTAGCAATCCATCTAAAATGCATAGAAGTCACACAAAAGGTCATTTAAAAACAATCACCACATTTGTTTGGCACAAGAGTCACTACGGATACCATAATGCAGCGACAGCCTCTGAATCTGATGATATATCCCCCCAACAGATGTAATTATCAGCAAAATTGCCTGAGAGGCTTAAAACCAAGAACTACACTATATGAGTGAAGTTAAATAATGTATTTTTTATTTTATCAATACATTTTATTGTTTAAAACCCATGATCGAAATCCATTATTATTAAGCATTTTGTCAAAAATGTGAACCATAACTCTGACTCTCAACACTCAGTTTTTTTATTCTTAACATGTTAACATTGTCTTTAAAGCCTGAAATAGTTTTTTCCCCTCTCAGGTTGAATAATTAAAGACCCACTAAAATGGTCTTTTAGGTGTTTTTTTCAAACATTTTTTATAGCATTTTTCTCATGGTGGAGGACACATTTGAAGAAAGTTAAGATTAAAATTACATTTCTGAGTGCTTCTTTTTTTTCAAATCATTGAGAATCAGGAGCAGACAAAAAATGCCATTTGAAAAAGCTTGTAGTTGCTAGTACAAACTATAAATTGCTCCGCTCCACTCTGATGCATCCATTTGCAGAAAAATAGATCCATGTACGTCTTTGTTTTCCTCATCTGAGCTGACATCTGGGTCAAAACTGTACAGCTGGATGGCTTTAATATTGCTTGTCTTTTATGTTGCACTGCCAATGTTAGCTTGGGCTTGTGAGGGGTTGTAAGTCATAGAGAATTTAAACTAAGAGATGATGGGAAATTAGCCCAGGCTTATTCTGTGCCACTAGTCCTTCCCACAACTTAGAAGAGAATTGCTAATAAACTACTGCCGCTCTGCACAAACTATGCCCTAGAAATAGACATGTTTTTTAATTTCTGCTAGAAATGGCATAATCATAATTAAAAGACCACTTGGAACGCTTTTACAGTAGATGAAAAGATGATTGGAGTGAGACTTTAAAAAGTTCTCAATACAATCCTAATGCAAAGTAAAGTTGTGTGAAACTTTACTTTTACAGAATAAATCTGACTGTATTGCACAGAAGCTCCAGCGCTGCCCTGAAGTCAAGAAAAGGTCTGTGAGGACAATAACAATCAGATTTCATTTGTCTGTGTCACATGTGTCTTATTGAATTGTTACCCATGTTTTTAGCTACTACTGGCATTTCACTGGTGGAAAGATAGCTTTATAAAAAACGAATTACCGGAACATGCAACCAGCTATTACCTAATCAGAGATAAGGCTGTAATCAAATCTTAGAAAATGTTAGATTAAACTAACTTACTTTACTGTGTTACTCTTTATCAATCAATTAGTTTAGTAACACGGCGCCTTTAAGTGCTCACAGTCAGTCAAACTATTCACCATATATTAAAAGTCAAAGTCAAAGTAAACTTTATTGTCAATCTCTATAATGTTTTCACATACATAGAAATTGAAATTCCGTTTCTCTTCAAACTCCAGTCTTGACCGGGAATCTAACTTCGAATTACAGAATAAAATAGAATAAGACAAACAACACCGACTGACAGTCTCACAGACAGTGAAGGTTGTTGAATTCATTTGCACAATAAATAAAATGAAATTCCAGAAATAAACTGACTATTCACACATAATTTACCAAATATGGGCGGCCGGTGCTGAACTTTTAATCGGAGCCATGGAAGGGTTAAATTCAAGATTGCGGGTTACGGTTAAGCAGTGTTCACACCGAACGTGAAATTTACGCAGTATAGGCGGCAAGTTTTTAATGTTAAGTCAATGGTACGGATGCGATCTGAGGTCCAACTGTGCGATTTGAGCGACAGGTGCGGCACAAAGGTCTGGCAGCAGTGTAATTTCAGCAGCATGGTCCCTGTCTGAACCAAATCGCCCACCAGTACCTGTCCCGTCTGCTGTGGACGAAGGCGGGTACACCCTGGACAATCTGTTGCAGGGCAGATGGAACTGGAGCGATCCCGATCCAGTGTCTCTGCCAGACAGAGACACTGGATCGGGATGGGGAGTCAGCCTGCTTGGGCCTCCTGAATTTTATGATATTTTTCTTATTTTCATTGTACCATGGTCCCCTGATTTTATTCCTGTTTTTATTTTTACCCTCACTGGTTAATGCGGGACAGCAAGCCTTCAAACTTGGTTAGGTTTCAGTTTAAATACTGTATGTGCAGCCAACAGCAAAATCCAGCCTTGGATGCACGTGGAGGCAACGTAGCAATGTGCAATCTTCCATTCTCTCGCACCTGAGTTTGTGCACACTGGACGCTGACATCGCAGCAGCTAATTATTAAAAATGAGCGTCTTTGCGACAGTTTAATTGACAGCAATTTAAAAGGAGAAATACTCAGAAATGCGATAATTAAAAATGTTTTTTAATACATTTGTTCTCTTTCATAAAAAAAACTGCCACAAGTATATGTCAAAAACAAAAAAAAAACAAAGATGTTCATCAGAGGGGGACTTTAAAGTGAACCAGAGTTTTTTCCCCCAGATAATCCGGAACAAATTTTCAGTCTGAATACAATCCGTTCCCAGAGCGGAACAATTGAACCAAAACGGCCATTGTAGCCAACGTAAACAGTATGAAAATAGCAACAAATCAGCCGTGGACATATATATAATGCAACGTTTGTCGTGTTATCAAACAGAAAAAAGGTCCAACTGTTTATTTGTTGGAACATTTATTTTGACACCACTGGAAGCGCTTCTGACATGCTTTTCTGTGTCTTGCTACACTGTATCATCCTTTTAATTCCTTACAAATTCTCTTAAAATGATGTCATAACACCACAATGATGAGACACAGCAACTCATTGAAATGTGATTGGAGGAATTGAGACACATTTAAACTATTATTAACGTGATATATTTTGTTTCTCACTGTTTTCCCGACAACCTATATGTCATAAACACTTAGAAATGTACCTTCTTGGCTTTTGGTCTTGCCATTAACAGCACTGCAGCATACCTCCACCAGACCAAAAAAGCGAATAAAAAGTGTTGTGCCTGACGATACAGACGTTTCAACGTTCAAATTTATTCAAGTTTGAATGAATTAAAAGCGCAGGACTTCCACCAAACGCAAGATTCAGGACTCGATCCAGACAAAATTAAGCAGACTGGGTCCGGACCAAACGGATTTCCCAGTCTAAATGAACTCTGAAATGCACAAGCAGTGCAGGGTATCCAGGATTGGTGTAATGTGGTCCCTCTTTTGCGCTCCGGTCAGAGCATGCGCAGCAGCACTATGGACCAGTTGGAGACACAGGAGGGGTGGCTGGATGACTCCAACATAAAGAGTTAAAGTTATCCATCGAAGATGTGATGAAAGCATGAATCACTGTTGGAAAGAGGTCGTTCTGATAAAAACGGGTTAACCTTCATCACCTGCCTTCAATAAAAGGAACTAATTTGTCAGTCAAGTTTAAAATCATTGTCCATTTTATTACGAAGATTTGACACAGATTGTTTAACATTCAAATGAAGCCAGATCATCACTTCCATCTTTAAGTCACTAAAACTTAAAAGGGTCTGGGCCATCCAATCTTTAATGTCTTGTAAACGCTAAAACAGTTGAGTGACAGAGCATGGATTTTTAACTGGTAAATAAACAGCAAAAAGAAAACTTTATGCTTTTACTGAATGAAGCCCGGAGGAAGGAGTTACAGGGAGAACAATAGAAGTCTTAAAATAGAGCCCTATAAAACTCCAAACAACAGTAGAGTCAGATCTAGAAACACATACACATAGTTCTGTCCACTCAATATGAATAAAAACTTTAGTACCACAAACCCCTGCCAAAACATTTAAAGAAAAATGTTGTGATCTACAATGTCAAAAGTGGAAAAAAATTCTAACAACACAAAGATAACATAGTTTCCATCATCAGTCACCTAAAGGCCATAATTGAAAACCATGAAAAGAGCAGATTCTGTGCTGTGCAGGGTTTTAAAGCCGGACTGAAACATCTCCTTACAGGAAACCAATATAGTGGGTTAGTTGCATATAGACAAGCAGTCTATTTGTTCATGTGTGTTTAGTATCACTTTTAAAACTAAAAAACTGGGGGGAAAAATGGTTTTTAGGGCAGGAAAATGTGGGAATTCAATAATAATCTAATGCTAAATTCTAATGTTAAATGTGGACTGTTTTGTTTGACTGATTTGAAAAATCACTTTGCCCCACAACACCAGGCAAAACAATTACAAATAAGCTATTAAAACTATTAACAACGTTAACCTATTAGCAAATTAAAGCAACCTCAACATTGCCACCAATTATCAAGATTATACAACATTTATACTTGGCCCTGTGTTTTATTTTTTTAATTAAAAACAAATTGTTTTTCTTTAACTTTTTCAATCCTTGCAATACCTTTTTCAAAAACTGAAATAATCCGCTTCGGTCTGGTGAAATTATGTACCACCATTGGGTTTTTGGGTGGAGAAAGCCCCATCCTTACACTTATTACTCGTTCTTTACTAAACCTGTAAATAACTTATTTGAACACAATTGTTTACATAGATCTGAAACTTAAGCTGCAAATTAAATGGGTGGTGTCTTTTACGTTGGCAATGATGCATTTTTTGGACAGAATCGTTC
This sequence comes from Oryzias latipes, assembly GCF_053564925.1. NCBI lineage: Eukaryota > Metazoa > Chordata > Actinopteri > Beloniformes > Adrianichthyidae > Oryzias > Oryzias latipes. Next base: position 27,124,137 of record NC_136252.1, read on the forward strand.
TATATATCCAAATAATCTAAAAGGGGAATGCAAAGCTTTATTGTTCATACAATAGAAATGGGAATTTACAGCCCAGGGCACCAATGTCCTCTTGTGGTTGCTTTTATTTGTTTGCTAGTTTGTTTGATGGCGGCCTTATTGTTGAATGAAGATTAAATAAATTAAAACGACGTAAAAAATAGTCCTGAGAGTGGCTTAGTCAAAGGTTTTCCTATATTACACAGACATGTGTTTAAAATCAGACATTTAAAAGTTCTTTACAATAGTCTGAACATGATAAAAACTAATTTTCCTCTAAGTCAAACCAGTCAGTTTTAATCAGGTACCCCTCATCACATTTGTAATGTCTCAAGACATTTATTCTTTATAAGATATAAATTATAAATATCTAACAGCAGTCACATAGACAAGACCCAATAGTCTTATTAAACTACAAGAAACACCAGTGTCAACATAAAGGCTGCAAATAATATAATATTTATATTTTCCATTTATAGAAAACAGCACTTTATAAACTTTATTTTAAGGTTAAGATGACACTTTGATTGCCAGCATTATTAAACCACAATAAGCACTAAGATCCTGATAGAATGTCAAATTAGAAAAGCAAAAGTAATTAAAGCTGTGAATACCTAGAATTATGCGTTCTTTTTAAAACTGATTTAACAGAGATGAACCAGGAATAAGCACTATAGCCAGCTTTGAAATGCTCTTTGTTTTCACCAAAGCTAAAAGAGATGCGGTTGAACAATTGGGGAAAGTCTGGCTTATGCATTTTTTGACTGGGCTGGCCTGGTACTCCAGATGAGGACCAACCATGGTCTGGGGAAGCATACCAAAGCCCTGAGCTCAGCCCAAGTGCAGAAGGCTTGCAGTATGTCAGCAGTGTTATTTTTACATGGCCATTGTAGCAAACCGAATGGCTGCATCTGCTCCACCATAGCATTCTTCCACTGCTGACCCTGAGCAAACCCACAAGCTCTCGTGCTCCTGTTCTTGCATCAGCTTGTAATGAGCCCCCTGATTTCCAAAGTAGTATTTACCCCTACTGTGGCTGACCAAGCAAATCACTGTAAATGATAGATATTCACATGAATTAAACAGCAGAAAGCCCGGTTAGTCGGAGTGTCGACATCTAACCCGTAAATCCTCTCTGGCGTGGATGTTTGCCTTGTTAAACACATGTTAGCGGGGAAGAGTATCAATTGGGCCTCAGACTGAAACCTTCAGAGGAATGGAGCTCATTGGCCATCAAACTGATAAACAAGCCTGTGACACAATGTGGAAACACTGATCCCATTCAGAGATCCCATCTCATTTTGCGCGCCAGGCAAATCTCACACGTATAAAACAAATTCCTTGTGGTCAGGGAGGGATAGTGAACTTTCATTGGGTAACATTGGCTGTTTAGTGGAATATTCGTCCGTCTCTCTGGCTTCTCTTCACATCCACAAAAAGTTTGGAAGTCTGGGCGAGATTAGGCAACTGGTGCCAGTGCGGCTTTGTCTCTGCTGTCCCCAAAATATCACGTCAGGAAGTGGACAGGGTTTTCTCCCAGGGTAGAGCCTTGACCCTCTCATCTGCTGAGTTCCTGCTGAACTCTTCAATAGATGAAAAGGGGAAATCAAGAGCACACAGGCTCTAGATAAGATTCTTTTTCTTTAGAGTCTGCACACAATCTTTTTTTTTATAGATCTAAAAGTAAATAAAAATGTTTGACCATTTACTAATATCTGCCCTTTTAAATGCGTGTCTTTATTGTAATTCAATCATTGAAGGGTCTTTAAAGTACAGCTGCTGTGATGTTTTTTTTGTTTGTGTATATCTTTATGAGGTATCAGGTCTGCGGTGTGCACAGCTACAGAATTACATCAACTATCTCATTGAAAATTATTTGCCTTTTTCAGTCAGCCTTTTTTACAGCTTTTGAAAATGAAAGTTGATTAGCAAAAATGTACTTTTTGTGTTTCTAAATTTATAATAGAAAGACAATTAAAGATGAAGCTAATACAAACATTCAAAAAATATTTTTTATCACATCACATAAATATTCTAATATGTGGAATTTTTCAAAGTCTATCCAGAGTTTTTATAAATACATTTTTGTAATTTGTATATTGTTTACTATTAAACTCTTGCATCAAGCTCTGAACAGATAACTGCCATAGAATTTACTTAATTTGTTGTTTGTTAGTTAAAGTTAAGCTTTGTGTGTGTTTAAATAGAAATATTTTTTTATATAAAGTTTATTATTATTTTTTTTTTTTGGAATGTTAAGTGATGTAATTGCTAAATCATGAGACCTCAGAAACTCGTTTAGTTTCAGTCTAGGTAAGTTTAGGTTATTGTGACCCCTAATATTCTTTGATCATTTATTAAATTCAATTGGAGTTATCTAAGTGTACAGAGCTTGATGCCAAAGTTTGTTAAGAAAAACTGAAACATTAATTAAAAATACAAAAAACTGTGGGTAGGCTTGGGAAATTTGCATAGTAGGTTTAATAGATAGACTTTCTTTGGTGTGACATCCCTATCATGGTCCAGTATCAAACTTTCTATTGACAAACACGGCCATATATTTCCAAAGCTAGCTTGGTAAAAGAAAAGTAAAAATGAGGATCAATGATTCATCAGAATAGTTATATCTTGAACATAACAGGTCTACATTTAATATGTGAAAAAACGAATTAACATTCAATAAGAAAATTCATATCACACACTGCTCTCTAGTGTTGAAATGCTTAACTACAACACAGAGAGTATTTATCATTTAACACAAGGAGAACGTAAGTATTTACGGGCAAATAAACAAAGGTTTTAATTTTTCTTTAATGCTTGTTTTTTTAATGTATATTCATTTATTTAAAAAGTCTATTTTTATGTCAAAGTTTGAGTTGCGAATCTGCGGCGACGAAACAAAAGCTACGTCACTTTGTTGCAGCAGACAGGAACCCACGTGTTCCGCTGTGAGGGAAGCTCTTTGCTCCAAACCAGAAGCATCTGAGGATTTTAGTGTCTGTATTCATTGAAAATCATCAGCCCTAACAAAACCAGCTCGATTTGGGACATATTTCAAATATGTCATCCTTCAGGAAAGCCCTGAAGTCCCGGCAGAAAAACCACCATGAAAGATCTCAGGTGAGCCCTGCAGAGAGTATGTTGTGGTTAGCTTGCTAGCTAGCATCTTAAGCTAAGTTATAGTGTTTTTAAAGTGAAGTTGTGTTTTCAGAGCACATGAGCTGTAGGATGTTCGTCAAATCTATCTCTAACCCTACCCTTTTTCCGATCAGCCTGGTTTCAGGAAACATTTAGGATTGCTGGAGAAGAAGAAGGACTACAAACTCCGTGCTGAGTAAGTTGTAACATCAGTTGGGTAACTTCTAAGTATTTTTTTTGTTTTTTGTTTTACACACGTCTGAGTGAGTTGCTTTTGCTACTTTAGTGACTACCACAAGAAACAAAACACTCTTACTGCTCTGCGAAAGAAAGCTCTGGAGAAGAACCCAGATGAGTTTTATCATAAAATGATCAACGCCAAGCTGGAGGTAACCATCAGCATCATTTAACAGATTAACATAAATCCTTGACTCATTGTTTTTGCGTTGTGTTTTTGTTGAAAGGATGGAGTTCATATCATGAAGAAAGGACAGGAGGAGGTGATGACAGAGGAGCAAAAGAAAATGATGAGGACTCAGGACATTGGATATGTGGAGATGAAGAGGGTTGCAGAAACTAAGGTATGTGATCCAAACTCACCAGTCAGCCCCGAAGGACTTCATGTTATATCTCTAGCATCCCATCTTTACTTTGCATAGCTTGTAATAGGTTGATAAAGTTAATCAACCCTACAAAGCCCGGTTGGATGGCTACTGGCTTAAAAATACATCAATAAATAAATAAGTAAAGCTAACTAGTTGACCTTGATGGGGTGTTTCAGTCCACAGAAGCAATCTGATGACCTCATTAAAGGACACCTGAAAGCCCCAAAGGACATCTCCACCCCTTCCACCGTTACAAGCTTCTTGAGCTATTGTCATGGGGAAAACAATCTAAACCTATACCTTATAAATAAAGTAACGTACAACTGGTTGTATGTTATGTGCTTTAAATGTAACTATAAAATATTAAAGAATTTGTACCAGCTAACCCAAGACAGAGGGGTAAAGTCATCTAAGGATCTAAAAACAACAGAAATTCCTAAAGTGAGGTCAAAAACATGTTTATGCAAGCAGGGAGGCATTAAGTACTAGTTTGAGTTGTACAATAACCCAGCTCAGTGTAGGTAAGGTGTAGATTAGTTGAATAATACTTTCGAAATGAACTGCTTCATCAGGAAGGTTCTTAAATCACTCACATGTGCAGCATAAAGATTCAATGATCTGGGGAAGGTGGCTTTGAGAAAAAACACCATAGTTTCTGTTTTCTGTTTAGTATAACTTTAAAAAAAGTAATGCCTACAAATCTTTAATATCAGGTAAACTCAACACGTGGTGTTATAAGATCTATTGTGCAAAAAATGTTGCAAATTACTGTCCTCTCAGACTGGTGAAAATATGCAGAAAAATAAATGATAAAAAGATAAAAGTATAGAAAAAAATTGTAAAAGTGAGAATAATTACAATATACACTAATATAACTCTTCTTTATATTCCCATCTGTTCCTTCTGACAATCAGCTGATGCTCTGCAGCTGCCCCACCTCTCAGCTAATTGCATTGCAACAAAGAGAAACAAACGAGGAACTGGGAGAAACTGGAAGGTGGTAACACCCGTTCCCATAGAACCAAGTCTTTAAGCCCCCCAAAACAGAGACAGGGCATCAGCCACTACCATCATCTGCTCCACGTTTGTGTTTAATTTCCAAATTGTTCTCCTGAACCAGCAAAGCGCATCGCATGAGCCGCTGGTTGTGATTGTACATTCGGGCGAGCAACACCAAGGGATTGTGGTCTGTATATACTGCTAGCGGCATTGAGGAGCCCACGTTAACATCTAAGTGTTGTGGAGCCAGCAGAAGGGCAAGGGTTTCCTTCTCCATTGTCGAGTAGTTCAGTTGGTGTCATTTGAACTTAGCAGGCAGCGCAAATAGTGAAATTTGTTCAAGCACAGAGTCTGTGGTGGGGTCAGCGGAGGTAGAACAGGCAGGGAGTTGAGTCTCCTTACTGTCTGATAGCAATTATAACTTTCACTACATGATTAGAAATATCTGATTGTAGCATGAGAATAAAAAGTCCCATAAGGACAGAGCCTAGAGACAGGAAGTTTAAAAAACTTTTAAAAATGTGCTTAAAAAATCCTATCCTCTTACAAGAACAGAAAACCTTCACTAGTTATATGCAGTTGTAGTGACTTTTTTTAACCTTATGATAGTGATTTATCATTAATGCAAGATTCCTATTGAAATAATACAATTATGCATATTTTACCATAAACTGAGTGAACCACAGAATCCATTTCTGATACTTTTCTGTTGCACTGATGTCACCATGGGTTGTTATGGATTCATTTTCTTTTAAAATGTTTGTGTCTTTAGTTTGGAAAGGTGCGCCGAAAAGAGATATGTGGCTAAGTTGCATTTAAAAATAAAGGCTGAATTAAATGTAAACTTTTTCTGTCTTGTTTTAAACGATTAACAATTTCAAAGTACAGGATTCTTGAAGGTTCCAGAGAAAGGACAATGTAGCCACTATTCATCGGTGATGAACAGAAAATACAAAAGAGCTCTTGTCTGTTAGTTACATGACCAACCAAATTATTTTTTTTTTCCGGTCACTTAACAGTAATTGAAGATGAACGATGAATGAGATATAGTTCAGGAACCAAATAACAGATAAGATTATCTACAAAACCATTAGCTGCAATGTTCCTGCAATTTATGAATTAATGAGCAACATAAGTTGGATCATCTTGTTGCAGTGATCTTTTGGGGACCTTTTCCCTCCTCGGCATTGATTATCCTTATGTGCTTTCAGAAAATTGAGAGACTGAAGGGAGAGCTCCATCTTCTGGATGCAGAAGGAAAGCAGCGAAACAAACACACTTTTTTTGTGGATTCCAAAAACGAAGGTAGTGAAAATCACAGCGGTAAAATGTAAAAAAAAATAGCCGTGATCTTTGGTTTGGGGTTATCGATTTTAGGGTGATGATTGGTTCCTTTGATTTTCTGAGAAAAGTTCTCGCTTGTTTTTTTTTATTTTTTGCAGTAGAGACATTCGACCTGGCAAATCACCTCAACGTACCTCCAGAGCTGCTGGACCGGGTTTACAACAGGCCGACTCTACAAACCCTGGAGACGAAGAGCATCAAGGGTGCAGTGGAGCCTGGGAGCATAAAGGTCGAACTATTATACAATGTTTTGGTTTTATAAATTGAAACTTTTCATATTAATTCTATTGTTTTAAGAAGAAAAAAAAAATCCATGCTTATTTAAAGCACTTTGACTCACAGTGTTCTTGTCTATTATCCTCTGCCTGCAGAAGCTTGCCAGGGAAAGAAAGCATCAATATAGGATTCTATCTCAAAGGATTGACAGAGAAAAGAAAATGTTCATAATTAGCCAGAAAATTCAGACCCGTAAGGACCTACAGGTGAGACCTTTTTTATTCTTATTCAATAAACCTTTGAAATCAAATCTCATGGAACCTTTCTGTCTCTTCTAAACAAGTGGATATTTTTTTTTGCACCAGGAGAAGACTAAGAAAGTCAAAGTTAAAAAGGAGACAGCAAATTCTGCAGCTATCTACAAGTTCGAGTCCAGAAGAAAACGATGAGGATGGACTGCAAGAGGAAAGAGGGATTCAGGAAAAATGATAGATTTTCTCTTAGAACAGATCTATAGGCCCATTTTTTCCTTCATTGTTAAGAGCATGCTGTTTTGTACATACTTATCGAAGTTTAAATGAATAAAACATTTAGCAAACAGGTGACTTTTGTGTGATTTCTCAAGCTTGTGTAGATGATGGAAACACTGTAAATTCATCAATGATGACTTAGCATTTTGTCTTTTTTCCGGCAGAAAGCTGAAAGATAAAAACAAAAAGCTTGTTGAGAGCAGGGCCACTTGTTGGTGTGAGAATCAGTGGGATCCCCCTTCTCAAAAATAAGACAAGTTTTTATTTGTTTATACATTTTTGCTATGTTGGTGTGCAGGAAACCTGGGTTGTCTTCCCAGGGCTGCAATGAGCTTAATCCATTGGGCAAGACCTTTCACGCTACTACGTATCCACAAGGGAGCCCAAGTCTATGTCATCCTTGTGTCGGGGTTGTGTCAGGAATGGCGTCCGGTGTAAAAATCTGCCAAACCACCTTTGGGAACCAGTGAAATTTATGGAGGCAGCTGCCGGGATGTGCACAAAACTGAATATTTATACATTTTCACCAACAAGCTGAGGTCCATTAATAGCCGAATCACAATCTTAATTTTTTTTTTTTTTTTTTTTTTTTTTTCTAACTTGTCCTGTCCAACAGCTAGGCAGACAGATGAGAGCTGAGGGCCTCTTGGGTTGGACATATTTTACTTTAACAAGAGGGGTTATTAATCTTCAGACAAACCAAAGGTATGTCTGAATAAACCCTTTTTGTAATTGAGGCCAAACTTTATTAATTTCAAACATGTCTGAAAATCTTTGGTGTTGGACCGGACGGAAAAGGAAAGAGGGGAAGAAGAAAGAGGGACGTTAGAGAGAGGGGGGGTAGGGGGTGATAATAGGAGGGGAAGGGGGATAAGACCATGAAGCAGCATAAAGCAACAAGTTTACTGGTTGTTAATCATTATGGTAAGGTTCAAATGTAAAAAAAAAACACAAAAAAAAGGGCGGAGCCTGTCCACACACACACTCAAATGTTATAAACACACCTGTTAGTTGCAAAAATGTCCACCTGTCGACATGTACACAAAACAGATAGTGTTCACACGCATACTTATGCCTTAAAACCAACTAGTGTGAAATATTTCAGTCATTCAGTCTGTTGAGCTAACACCTGTGCTCAGGTGAGTGTTTATGTTCTTCTAAAATGGATGGTGGAACGTGAAAAGAAGGAGGGAGAGTGCCCAGCCATCCCCACCCCAAGACCCCCACCGCACCAGCAGCGGCAGCCGGATTCCCCCCAACACCACACGGGAACCGGCAGGGAACAACCGCCGCCCGGGCGACCAAGCCCGCCACCCAGGCCAGGGCCAGCAGGGCCGCCGCAAGGCCCCCAGAGCCAGAGAGCAGGGAGGCACGGAGGGAAAGAGGGCGCCGCCCCAGCCCAACCAGGAGAGCAGCCCCCCCGCCGCGCCGGGAGAACCCAACGCAGGGCCCCACCGGAGAAGGACGCCCACAGCCCCAGACGAGCACCCCACCACCACCCAGGAGTTCCGGGCATCCCCCCGCCCCAACCCCAGGTACGGGCCAGGACCCCCCAAGGGAGACCCACTCCGCACTCCAGGCAGCCATCCGCCCGGCCCACGGTTGGTCCAGGGAGGAGCGAGGCAGGGGCCCGCCGCCCCCGCCCAGGAGGGGGGAACCCCGGGGAAAAAAGAGGGCCCACAAGGGGTGTTGTAAATATGGCCCGACCAGGCTCGGCCACAGTTGGAAATTTGGCGGGGCCCAGCACTCAGGAGCAAGGACCAGAACCCACCCCCCAGGGACACGAACACCCCCGGCTCAGATGTAATGTGAACCCCCCCACCGCGCGGAGAGAGCACCGCCGGGCCCAGGAAGCCAGCACCCCGGGGACACAGCCGCCGTTGCAAAGGGGCCCGTACCCCCCACCAGGGAAGAGGCAGGGGACAGATGGTCCTAGGTCCCACCTTCCTTGCAAAATGTGTGTGCGTGTATGTGTGTTTGAGAGAGTGTGTGTGTGCATGTGTGTGTGTTTATGTTGGGATGTATATATTGAGGGGGGAGGGGTGTGTGTACTAAGGGGGGTGCGGTTAAAATTGGCGGGTAGGGCACTAAGGGGACGTCTCCTGATTACTCACAGTGACGTCCCCTCACCCTCCCCACCAAGGGGCCCTAAATGTCTAAGGTGCGGTTAAAATTGGCGGGTAGGGTGCTAGGAGGACATCCGCTGCTTGCTGGCAGTGATGTCCAAGCACCCCCCCTACCAAGGGCCCTACATGTCTAAGGTGCAAATAAAACCGAAAGAGGGGGGGCCCACTCCATACGGCAACCACAGGAGGGGGGTCACTGCCTAGTAAACCCCCCCCCCAAGGCTCATCGCAGGCTAAGCCCCCCACCCCCTCACCCTATTATGAGGTTATATGAGGAAGGGGTAAGTTGGGGACAGATGATAGACTGTCCCCCGGTGGTCAAACAGCCGTCCCCCCCCCCCCCCGCCCCCCCCCCCCCCCAGCAAGGGGGCCAGGCCCACCCAGCCCCGGGGCCCCACCCCCGGAGGCGCAGACACCCCAGGCCCAGCACCACCACCCCCACACAGAGAGAGGGGAGCCAGAAAGCGCCGGCCCCCCCCGGAGCAAGCCCAGGCCCCCACCCCCAAACGCCGGCCCTAGAAGAGCTCTGGTCAGGCCTCGACGGGACCGAGGCAGCCAACCGGCCGGGGAAACCGCCGATGGCCTCAGCGGAGACCCCGACCCGTCAACCCCCCCTGCCCCGTACCAATAGTGCCCCCCCCCCTCCCCCAGAATGCCCCCCCACAGGACAGGGCCGACAAGACCCCCACCCCACCCCACCCCCAGACCCCGCAGCTGAAGCGGATGACACCCAGAGTGACCTACAATCTTAATTTTAACACAAAATATAAAACGGAGGTGCATCATTTCAAGGTCTCACAAACCCTTGATGTATGTTAAAAGACAAAAAGTAAAGTGTTTGAGTCGGCAGTGAGGACAGGATGAAATGAAAGCATTTGCCAAAATACAGACACGGCAACGTGCCAAATTTTATAAAACACGAACAAATGGAGCAGAACAAAACCGCTTGTAGTGTGCTTTGTTATGGCACATGGAGTCCAAAGTAGCCTTAGGAATCAATTTTGCCAATCATGTTCCTAAAAAAAGTAAGATGAAACTCTGAGTGTAATCCTAGTGTTGGGATGTTGAAAAAATTGTATTCTGAAGTTAAAAATTAAGTCAATACTTTATCGATGTCTCTGTTTTAACCAGCCTGCTAAATAAGTTGAAATCCCAACTAGATCCTGTGTGGCGTTTGCATGTTCACCCTGTGAATGTATGGATTTTCTCCTCCCACAGTCCAAAAACACGCTTCTTTATGGTGATTCTAAATTTTCATTTGGAAAGAATGTAAGTGTGTATGTGTGTGGCCCTGGGATGGTCTGGCTTGTCCAGACTGTACCCTGCCTTTGTTCTAGAGCAGCTGGGTTAGGTTCAAGCAGCCCCATGACCCTGCATAGCACTAAGAAGCACTAGATAATGGATGCATGGATTGTTCAGAGTCTAAGCAAAAGTTAGCCAATTTTAACTTCCCACTAGGGGGCATTCACGCTCTTTCTCACACATACAATTCAAGTTTTGCAACAGGATCTCTAGAAAGTGTAAAGTCTTGGTTTATTACAGATATTACTTGTTTTGGCTGCCCATCACATCACAGTTTTTGTAATGCAGCTTTGAAGTTGTGATGGATTTCTTCCCTCTTTGGGTTCAGCCACGTCAGTTTCAGGTTTGGACCTTGAATCTACACTTAAAACCAGGAGAAACAGCTATGCTACATTTCAAAGCTTCTTCAGGGGCTGAATATAGACATTCGTCTGATGTTGACCACACATCTGCGTCTTCCTGTTTCCACAAATTCTTTTGACTTTCAATGCATATCCTTAGCAGAGGACTTTTGTTTTATCACCTTTTTTAAAAACTCGTTATAAAAACGGCTGCAAGAATGGAATAATTAAAACCTCTAGTTCTGCAGAAGCTGTTGCAGCAAACAAGTAACCAGCAGCGATACGCTGCCTTTAATAGGAACCCATCCATGAGTTTCACCTAAGGCTCCATGTCAGCCTATGTGTGCATGGTTTCTTTGACCTGTAGTGTGGAAGAGACATGAGACATGATGCCAAACGGCAGATCAGAGTGACCCAGGCTTGATTGATTATTGTGGTGGCAGCAGCTTCATAAACGGAAGCCATCCATCAGCTTCTCCTGGGAGACCCTGACAGAAGAGAAAGGGGAGAGCAACTGGATAAATGCAGTGGAAGGGTGGAGTGAGAAGGAGGCCTTGGCTTGAACGCAGCTGATCTGAGCAGGAGGTGAGGTCCACACCAATGTCCATCTAGTCCATCTACTCTTGCTTCCAATTTAACAATCAAAATAAAAATGTGAGAACCTAATTTAATTGTCATGAAGAACGCCAACAGATGAACGGAACTAAAGCTTATCTAATATAATGCATGCATGTGACATTTCAGTATTGAAGAAATGCATCACAGTCTGTGTACACGAGTGAATAACATCCTGAATCAGCTCTCCCTCGTTCCTCTCACCCACTCCCCCACCCTCCGTTACTGCGTCACAAAGCTGAGAGAACGACGTTTACCAGGACCCCGAGGCCCACAAGTCCATAAGCGGAGGGGGTGTAGGTCGCTGAGGAGAGCCCAGGGGTCAAAACACTGTGTGCGCAGTTCCGGGACCCTTACATGACTATGTGGCCCGAGCACAGACAAACCACTGTTCTTCCTCAAGCTTTCCTTTCATTCACCCCCCCAGCAACGCAGCTTTAGTGCCGGGGCGGGCAATGGGGTGACCCTCTGATTTTAAAGATATAGACAGGCATTCCTCTATTGTCAAAAGCCTCATAATTCATTTGACTTCTTGTGCAGGGCATCCTGCCCCCCCCTGTATGCCATCTCCAGAGTTAATGGCCCTTGAAGTTTGTTAACGAATAGTCACTTTTGCAATTGGAAGAGGGGGGGGGGGGTGGATGTGGAGGACTGGGTGGCAGTAACACAGCTGCAGGGTGCAACACTGACCCTGATCTTTCCTAACTTCCACAGTGTAGCCTGGTTAAGAGGAAGAACAATACAAAAGCTCTTTGTTTTGGGTTTGGTTAATAGAAATATGTAAAAAGTAGAATCAGTTAAAAAAATCCTTAAATTATGGTTATGTTTTTCTTAGTGATTTTATGAGCAGTAAAGCTCTTTTTTATTTTAAATATAAAGGAGATAAATCCTCCCATCATGATTTTATCTTTGTATTGCATCACAAAACCACAAGTGCAACACCTCCGCCTAGCTCATTTACCAGCTTGCCCTGCATACAGATCCAGGTTAAGGATGGTTAAGGACAGTGCTAATCGATCCGCCAATTACAGAGAGGTGGGGAACGAGAGGCTTTGCCCTGGGGGCTTAGTGTTGGGAGGGTATCGCCAAATGTGAAGGTTGAGGTGGATGAGAGGTAGTCTTTATCTGTGGATCCTCCTCTCCTTTTACTTGAAGCGGGGTGTCATGGGACTTTGAAGTAGTGGTACGAGAGGAGGGACAGAAAAGGGGGGGTCGAAAGGGCTGTCTCTCCATGCCAGGGGGAAGATGTCTGAAAGAAAATCTTTGCAGGCTTGACAGTAGCCGTGACGTGCGTGCCTTTTTTGTGCAAGTATTTGGATATCTGTGTGTACACCGGCATGTTTGTGTGAGTATCCATGTGTGCCCGAGTTGAAAGTCTGGTTCTTGGAATGAGGTGGAGATCACAGAGACTCCTTTAAAAATTGCTGCTAATGAGCCCTGGCTGGTGAGAGGTACTTGAATTGATTAAATTTGCATGAAAGCCTAAATCATGATAGGGGCCTTAAACTTGTGCACCCCACCTCTAGGTGCACACACACACATACATACACCCCCCGCTATGACGCCCACCTCCCCATTGTATCTACAGGGGGTAACTATGCTGGGGAGAGGGCCAGGATATACCGGGGGGAGGGTGTGTACACGTTTGTGTATGTGTGGTGTTGAGCGGGGCGTGAAGCGCACCCATCTGCCCCAGTATTACTGTCAGTCCATCATTCCGGGGAATGCCAGGCGCATGCCTTGGGGACGTGTTCATTACGTCTTAACTACCGGATCTGTCCTTGTCACGAGGCTCCCTTGTGTCATTGTCTGCCTGGGATTGTGTGTATGTATATTTATGCATGTGTCTGCTTGGAGCACAATTGAAGGGGTTCAGAAAATCTGGAGGTGCCCACACGTTAGATGTTGTAAGATGTGATTTTTGACCACCGTCAGAATTAGTTAAACTCTATCCCAGATGCTAACCCACAGTAACTGTCACACAAACACTTTCTTGTTCTGCCATGTGCTGTTTCAGACTAAAATTGTGTTGTTTTTCTAACCAAAACTTCTCTTATGTTAACTCTGTGACAAGCCATGATGAGGGCTGTTTTGTGTGTGCATGCCTGCTGCAAATCTCCTTGTGGGGGACGGGGCTCGTGCATGGGTAGCCTGGGTGATTGCAGTAATCAGATGGGGGTGTTAATCAGAGTTTGTTCGTCAGTGGCCTGATGAGGGGCGACGAGGGCTGCTGATTGTAATGTGATGCTTCGATCACTTGTCTCCGACGACTACAAAGACAAACTGGCACGGGAGTCATTATCATGCAGTTTTTTTGTTTGTCCCACTTCTGCAATGCCACTACAGGCCATAGAAGTGTAAACAAACAAGCAGAGCGCCACACTTTAAAATGTGGGGTGATGTATTATTAGCAGGGTGCAGACTCAATTATCATTTTGCAGACTGTTTTCTTTCCAGTGGCTGCGGTGATATATGGTGTCACAATGGGTTATATATATATATATATCACTTGTTTAGGTGTCAGTTCCACCCATATTAAATGACAAGAATGGGGGGGGGGGTGATGAGCTGGTGTAGAGGAGAGAAAAGATGAAGTGAAAGAGAAATTTTGGGGGTGGGGTAAACAAATGTGACCTCATGGTTTGTGGAGCTGTGCTGCCAAAGACAGACTTGCATCACATCTCCCTCCTTTTATTTGCAGGAAAGTCGCACTGACGCTATTATAGCTGCCTCATCAGCCAAGTCCCTACAAGGGCTGATACAAATTAATTAACCTAATTAGGGACTGTGATTGCGGGTGTGATTATAGGGGCTGGAAGGGGGTGGGGGTGTGCAAAGGAGGGATTGGAGGATGAGGCAGGAGGGATGGAATCATGGAGGTTGGGGCGCGCTGGAAGTCAGGGCCCAGGCGATGATGAGCTGGGAGGTGTGGGAGACGAGCCAAGATGCTCTGCATGGCTAATGAGGAAGGCAAGCTGGAATCAGTGCACCCTTCCTTTTTTTGTTTTCGGTTCCCCACCTTCTATTTACTTCTACAATGTTTTCTTCACTGTTTCTGTATCTAATGCATTTTTATATGACCTTGGTAACAAAACTAAAAAAAACTTTTAAGACACCGTATTTCATGATGGCAAAGTTCTTTTTCATCTACAAATAGGAACTCTGCCCTTTGTTTGAATTCTGTAGTTTGATGCAAAACAAGGAGCACTGCATTTCTGCCTATTGTTCACTTTAACCGTACTCCCCACAAGGAACAAAAATACCCGCTGGGAACATACAAAGTCATGCACACATACATATAACCCTACATCGTATAGCGTTCTTTTGTGTGCACAACCAACCTCAGATGCACAGATCCTCTGCTCTTCTTCACACAGGCAAACTCCAGAGGAGCAATATTTAAATCTCCTCCTTTTTGTATTGGAAGCAGAACAAAGATATTCCTCAGAACGAAGCAAAATGTGCGGTTCCTGCCGGCATCAGCATTTCTAATGTTTCTAACGAGTTGGAGGAGAAGAGGGACAACTGGAAAACGTTACGTTACGGTTGAAAAAAAATAGATTCAAGAAAAACAAAAACATGAATAAAGTTTCTTAGAAGTGCAGCTGAAGTTTTCATGGCCATAAAAATACAATGAACATGTTTCAGCAGCAACTGTAGTGTCACCTTTGAATGTTCTCATTTAATCTGTGTCGGATGCAGCTCAAGGTGGATTTGATTTCCAAGATTGTGCCTTTAGCGATCCCTCTCTCCTTTCTTTCTTTTCACTTCTCCCTCAATTGTTATGTCACATCCTCTAACATTCAGCATCTCTGCCTCAGCATCAGTTGCAGGCAAGTGATTAGAGGGCTACTAGTAGGCAGGGACCTGTGTGTGTGTGTGTGTGTGTGGGGGGGGGGGGGGGGGGGGGGGGGAAAGGGGCCTCTTCTGCAATTTTTTAGATTGTGGATTATAAATGGCTGCAAGGGGACTTTTGTCTTTGTATATAAAAACAGGTTTGGTAGCTTCATTTTTTTCTTTCAAAAAAGTAAAATAAAGTCATTAAAGAGAAAGAGGCCAATAATTTGTAAAAAAAAATAAAAAATAAAAAAAGGAGTATAGAAATATTTTTATGATTATGTGACGAATGACAAACAACCAGGTCGACAATTAAAACAAAGGGTTGGAGCTATTCTGCATCTTTGGCCTAGGTTAACAACAACCACCACCAGTGCTGTAGACCTACAGAGAGTTGTAACTAGACAATTGTTGGTCAAAGAAGAAAAGGAGGAAGATGTGTGTTGAAAAAAAAAGAAAAGACAAGACAAGAGTGTGTGACTCAGAGTAGGGACTTTGACCGGGAGAAGTAGAGCTGTTCGACATGATAGAAACTATAATGGTACATATCTTGTATGTTCAAGGTACAACAGGAGTAGAGATCATAGACTGGGAGCAGGGTTTACACCAAGACTTTTTGTCATGGTGTGGATGGAAAGAGGAAAGGAGTAGGAGTGATCCTGAAGGTGGAGTTTCCTGCAAAAGTCTTTGAGGTGAAGAGAGTGTGGGATAAGTGAGTCTGAAGCTGACTGTTGAAGGTGGGATTTTGAATGTGGTCAGGGGTAATTCCCCCTTTCTGAGGTCAGAAGTGCGCAATTGGAGTGATATTATGGTGTCATACCAAGAAAGAGAAGCACAGATGAAATATTTGCTTTGAGGATCCTTATGGAAAAGAACATACAGGGAGCTGTATGGTATATTTGTAGATCCAAAAAGCTTAAGACAAGATACCTTGAGATGGAACTGTGGTGGAGTATGAGGAAGAGCACCAAGGAAGATCTTTGAGCCCCTTCTTGCTTATTGTGGCGATGGTCAGACTGACAGATGTGGTTAGACAGGAATCTCTGTGGACCATGATGTTTGCAGCTGAGCAGGTGGAGGAACATCTAGAGAGGTGAAGATTTGCACTGTGAAGGTGAAAAAATGAAGGTCAGCTGCAGCAACATAGCATCTGTGTGTAAAGGAGACGGACTTCAGTGGAA
Source organism: Oryzias latipes (assembly GCF_053564925.1). Taxonomy (NCBI): domain Eukaryota; kingdom Metazoa; phylum Chordata; class Actinopteri; order Beloniformes; family Adrianichthyidae; genus Oryzias; species Oryzias latipes. Next base: position 27,140,389 of record NC_136252.1, read on the forward strand.
AGGTAAGTCAGTAAGTAAGTAAGTAATATTTATTTATATAGCACTTCTCACAGAGAGCGACTCACAAAGTGCTTCACAAAGTAAAAACAATATAAAATCAGTAGCGATACCCAATAAAACGCACACAGGCATAGAAATAAACAAACAGGCAAAAGTGAACACAAGTAAAAGTCAGCTAAAAGCTTTCCTAAATAAAAAAGTCTTAACTTGAGCTTTAAAACACTCGACTGAGTCAATCTGGCGCAGAGACAGGGGGAGGTCGTTCCAAAGTCGGGGAGCAACTGCCTGAAAGGCGAGGTCTCGGTAACGGTGAGGTTACAGGGAGCAGAGGTAACAAACCTCCAGTACTTCAAGTACAACAGTCCAGAACAATGGATAGTGTAGTAAAAAGATGATGAGGCATGTGAAAGCAGCTTGGAACAGGTGGAGGAAGGTTTCAGATGTGTTGTGTAGCAAAAGGGTGTCAGCAAAAATGAAAGGAAAGGTGTGGGAGACCAAGATGAAAGCAGCCATGTTGTTGGTTTGGAGACTGGTTCTGAGAAAGATACAGGAGACAGAGCTGGAGGTAGCTGAACTGAAGATGTTGATGTTTTCTTTGAGTGGGATGAGGATGGATAAAATGAAGAAGATAAACTGCCCATGTTAGAAATTTTGAAGATGAAGGAAGAGAGATGGTATTGAGATGGTTTGGGGCCATTCACAGTTAGAATAATTAGAATAATTAGCACAGTCTTGTTTATCAAGACTGTGTATCATACGAAGCTTGTAAATATTTTACACTTGTAAACTCCAGAACATAATTTTATAATTACATAATTCATTAATATTTTCCATATAGAAATGTTTGATTAACAATATAGCTTGTGAGACAAGCTATCAAAACATGCTGGTGCCAAATATAATTATCTACACTTCAACTATTTATTAATGCACATCATCCTTTTCATGACCAGTCTTGGGCTGTATTTCTCTGCATCATACATACTTTATAATAAACAAAATTAATTAAAACAAATTCAACCTTGTTGTGTTAATTATGAGATGACAACAAAATGAGTAAATTCTACATTCTTGACATCATTTTTCAGTGCATTTGTCTTTGTATTGGATAAAGGTCCCATAAAAACTTCATTTTAAACCTGTCTGTAATCAAATCACATTTTCATGATGGGGAAGATCAGGATTTAGATTAAAACTCAGCTTTTCATGACCTTTTTTTATTCCACAAAAAGTGTCACTTTGACATGCACCAGAACCATACTATTTTAGGTAATCTGTCTCTCGTTAAAAATGTATAAAAAGAAAGATAATATGACTCTGAATCCATCCTTTAAATGTTATCAAAAAAGGCAGATTAAATTACACACCAAATAGTATTAAATATTTGAAAACTACATGCATGTTAAATTAGAAAGTAACATGTTTAGACAAACTTGTGAAATAAGTTTGTCTTGAAAAAAGAATGGCTGCTCTACACACATTTTCAGTGCTTTGAAATATATACCTACATACACCTATGTTTACATATTATATATTTACCAAAACCTATATGTTTGTCAGCTTTTGCAGTCCATAAAAAACTGTTCAAGCTACAGAAACTCCAAAAGCTTAAGTTGAAATACTTAGCTTAAAAGAGCTGTGAACGTTGATTTACGCCTTTCTGTTTATAGTTGTTGGTCTTTATTGAAATAAATCTAAAGCTCTAAAACAGAATTAGTTGTATTCATTTACATGCTGCATATATCAAACTAGAAGAGAAGTGTGATAAGACCGGTGATGCTCAGATGGAGAAACTGTACGTGAATGGGAGAACGGGAAACCCTGCGATTTCCCTGGCCTCTGGGATGTCTCTGTTTATTTGCACCACAACGTTAGCCTTGCTGATAAGCATGAGCTGTGTCAGATGCAAGGTAAATATAGTACTTAAGGATTCCACCCTCATTTTGTGTTCACACTTCTGCTTTAATTAAAGCTTAGACAACGAGAACAAGAGAGTGATAGCCTCGCAATGAGCTGATGCTATCTGAAGAACCAGCCAGGTAAAACCATGTGAGATGAGTAGCCTGCGACTGGCGTGAGTGTTTGCGTACATGCAAAATATGCTGCTGGCATGTTTAAGAGTGTGCCTATTTTTTTGTGTGTGCGCTTGTGTTTATTTGGAAGTTCCTTTACGTTTCTATTCCAACCAAACAGCTGTTGCATGGCTGCTATCAGATATTTATAAGCAGCTCATGAATATGGATGGCCAGTGAGATGGGACTGATGTTTGTCCTCTAAGAGGGGATGAAAGGAGAATGTGCTCCCTATCCTGAGAGATCAATTCAGTGCGGCTCACAGGGATGCAGCAGGATCTCTGAACAAAGAAAGGGACAAGCATCGGGGTAAGTGCTGGTGGTTCAGGGCGGATGTAGGCAAAAGACTTCCATTATAATTTTCAAAATAAAAATAAATTACATCAAAATATTAACAACCGTAGTGTCAATTTTCATATGCTATATTTTTTGACAGCCTCTTAGAGATTTGATTATTTGAGCCAAATTTTGGAGTGAGTCCAGGGGAACTTTTGTTCACTGTACTATAATAGATAGCCCATTATTTTGCAAGTGTAAACTTCACTTGTTCTGTCCAACAACTGAGCAAACAGATTAGAGCTGAAGGCCTTTTGTGTTGGACAGGTTTACTATCACAAAAAGATGTTATATAACTTCGAAAAACTAGTGTGCACTAGTGTGGAGATACATGCATGCTGCCGAAGTGAACAGTGTGTTTATAAGGGGAACCAGATCCTACCCAGCCCGATCAGCCAGACCAGGAGAGGGGGGGAGAGACCCCCCTACAGGGGCCCCCCCGGCACCGAGAGGCATAGGTGAACCCGGCATCTGGGCCCCCAGGCCACAGGACAGGTGTGCTTAGCCGTACCAGGCGGCAGCCATAGGGGCCACCTGGTGCCGGACACTGAGACGCGGGCCAAGGACGAAGCCAGGGCCCAGAGAACACATGAGCTGCCCACCACCCAGCCGGCGCCCCGTCTCCGCAAGCCAGCCCCAGCATCCGACCCAAGCAACCCAGAGATCACTGCGCAACCACAGCTCCACCCCCCCCAACCACTCTACCCTCCACAACCTTCCTCACCCGCCATATTATCCGAAACTCAAGGTTTATCTGAAAACAAGAATCTCATTGACTTGCAAGTGAATCATGGTGTGAGTTAGTTACAGTGTGACTGGATATAAGCCAGCAGACTAAAGAGTGGTATACCAATATTGGCTGGTTTACTTCCTCTTGCTTCTTTTTATTTTCTAGTCAGAGCTTGTTTGCTGTCTACAACTGAGCATGTGTCAGAAAGGCAGGATTTTTTAAAGATAGGTCTGCCTAAGTCTCTGGGTTAACATCAGAACCTCATTTGGTTCTGTTACAAAAGACCAGAGTTTGTTTCCCTCATTAGTCTGGATCAAGACTGAAGATGTAAATACATTCATATAAACTCTGATCCAGACTTGACAATCAGACGATGATTTGTTTGGAAAGGTGGTCTTAGTTCACTTTCAAATGGACTCTGTTACCGTGCACTCACATTATGAACCCAACTCGAAACATCATTAGCCTTTTTGGAACCAACAATACAACACAACCATCTTGGAGCCAGCCGTTACTACTGCAAAAAAGCAAGGAATTTTAATACATTTGTAACATGACCTCCTGTTGACTCACAACCTCCATGACTGTTTTTTAAAGTTGTATTGCTCCACCCTTGTTACCATACCCAGCCTTACATTGCCTCACACCTATTTATTTTCAATGGGTGCTGTGATCATCACACACAAGCGTCTGTTTACAAAGTTTTGTCCACTTGCAAAAAGTACAACCAGAATTTGGACCAAACAAAATGAAAAAAAAAAAAAAAAACGTCAGCATTAAGTCCACACCTCTTGTTAAAATAGAATATGTCCAACACAAGAGGCACTCAGCTCTCATCTGTTTGCCTAGCTGTTGGACAGGACAAGTTTAAAAAAAAAAAAAAAAAAAAAAAAGTCCACACCAAAGAAGCTGACAAATAAACTTTCCCAGTATCAATGTACTATTGGGTTCATACCAGATAGTGCCATGTAAGAAAGCAAACCAACTTTTTACCATTCCAGACCCTGTCTATGGAGCTACCCTAAGGGGAGAGCAAGCTTAGAGAAGATTTTCACTCACAGTTAAAAAAATAAATAAATCCAATCAGTTTTACTGTCACTCGAGCATGCAATTTAATCTTTCAAAGGAAAAACACACAAGTTTAATTGTGAAAGTTCTTGTGATCCTAACCCCTTCTCAAGTACCTTAATAAACACTGAGCCTTTTTACTAATGACTCACCCAGAAAACACCTATTAGTTGATTTACCCATCATCACAGATGTTGTCTTTGTTTTTTCAGTATCAGCTATGAGTTTCTTTTTCTTCAGAATTTTTTGGCACTTAACAATTATTTTCATTGTCTTCTGTTAAAAAAAGTGATACCAAGACTGCAAAGATTGTTTTTCTGGTTCAGTTTTTTCAATTACATTTTTTTTGTTTATCTAAATGGGAAGTTTAATTCCTGTTATGCCTCCGTCAATCTTTTTCTGCAAAGCATCTTGTTCTACATATCAATTAAAGAAGGTGCAGGTTACATATTTGAACTTTTGCTTGACCATTCTTCCTAAATGTTTTTGTTTGCTTTTTAGAAAAAAAATATTTTCATTTTAACTAGATGTTTTTTTTTTTTAAAGCGGCTTTCCGGTTACTTCCCAAAACCCATTAAGGAAGAGATAGCAGTAATCTTTGATGCTAACATAACCTTTCACTTCATAATCTCTAATCATGTTTTAGGATCTTATCCCCCATTTTTCGCAGAAAATAATAAATGTTTAATCAATGTTAGTCACTCTGCTTCCCAGCACCAACCATTTGGTTGTGCTTGACAGTCCACAGCAGAAGCCATTGCAATGAAAGTGGAGTTCAGGATGCCAACCATGGGGCCAAGCCGCAGTGCAGAACGACAATGTACCTTTCAATGCTAATCACTGAGTCATCTATCAGAGTTTATACATGGGCGCTAAGCAACCTGTACATGCATTAGACCTTCCTAATTATCATAATGGGTCGGTTTTTAATATGGTTAATAGATGTACACGACCTTGTCCATTCTCTAAGCAGGTACATGAACCTAGCTGATGTGAAATGAACATATTTAGGGACTAAAGGACCATTAGAGACTTTTAGCAGTTATGGGTCCATGGTTACGCACATGAAAAGAGAAGCTACAAGGAAGGACAGATGGGAAGAACAGGAACATTTGAGAGTCAAAATAATTGAGTGGATGAAAGGTAAGAAGTATGACGTATGAGGGCAGATATGGAAAGTTCTTTTAGATTCATTCTTCTGTCTTCCAGCAAGCAAATTGTGTTGTATCAGAGATTACTTTGACAAAAAAAAAATAGTCTTGCCATTTAAACAGACATTTTCTGAGCACAAAGGGGAAGTGCCTCAGAGTGGGGGCAATGGAGGGCAGATGGGTAGAGAAGAGAGGGGCGGAATCTGAAAAATGTACCCACGCAAGGCCCTCAGGGTGGGGGCAAGGGGTGAGGGGCGGGGTTGGGGGGTATTAACATTTTGGTTTTCTCTCAGCCTTTGTGGTTGTGGACAAATGATCCCAGGAGTTGGACAATAATGTTTTTTATGGGACTCTAAATGTTGAGCTCAACAAGGTCATTGTGGGAGTGTAAAGACCAACACGTGGCCGCCTTGAACTCCAGCAGTCTCCAAGTGGCTCTGGGGGCCAGAGGAGAGGAGACGAGGTGGGCAGAGGCAGATACTCACTCCTCTGGATTCTCCAACAAGCACTCACTTTGTTCTGATTGGAGACAAGAGCCAGTCTGAACATGAAGTACCTTGCCTGCCAAACTGCACTGATCAGACTGAGTCTTGTAAACTAGACCAGAGATAATGTTTTGCTGTTGCTAATCTGTTCCTGAATGCCCACACTGACATCTGCTGAACAATCACCCTTTCCTGCTTCAAACAAAAATCCTTTTCTCTGTCCCTCTTGTCAGACTTTTATTGTGTATCTCTCCTTTGTGCGCAATTTATCTGCTGGTCAGTCATGATGAAGGACTTTACTGTTGCCTGCCAGTCTAATTCACAATTGTATAAATGAGCTTTGTGTACCACAGTTTGAAGTAAGGTGTTTACAAATCATGCAAAATAAAAAGAATTGTGGATTTTCTCTAGAAAATGTCTGTTTATCATTGATCAATTGGAAATTATTTTTAAAATGTGTTTGATCTGTAAATGCATATTCTGAGACATATTAATAAAATCTTTTGCATTTTTAACTTACTTTTTCTATTGAGAATTCATGGCCTTTTATAAACTTAATTAAAAAAATGTCACAAATTGTTTTTACTTTACTTACTACAGCTTGACATACCTGCACATTGGCAGTGTGATTGGGATTCTTTAGTTCAGAAATATATAGAATTTTCCATTGACCTCAGATTTGTATTCTGAATGAGTCCGTCTCTCTTGCCAACTTTCTGAAATCAGGATCGCTAGATTTATCTTATTTTTAGATCATTGTTTCAGATTGCTGTCTAGACTTTTTCAGCCAAAAGCCCTAATAATGACTTGAAGTTTTTAGTATGTCTGAAAAATTATCTTAAGTAACCTGCCAGTCTGCCATACAAATCAACAAACACCTATTTACTTCCCTATTAAAGTCCAATTCTAATGAAAATTGTCTTTTTGGAATTTTTAACATGTTTTTGTGGCATTTTTCTCATGATGGAGGACATATATATATAAAAAAAATTAAGCTTAAATTGCATTTCTGAGTATTTCTGTGTTCACATTGTTGTGAATCAGGAGGAGATGAAAAAATAATGTTTGAAAAATCTTGTAGTTGTTACATAAAATTTACAGTCGGCAGGCCACAAACTCCCTGCTCCACTCATTTGCGATGCATCCACTTTTTGAGCAATATAGATCCTTAAACTTCTTTGTTTTCCTCATCCCAGCTGGCATTTAGCTCAAAACTGTATGTCTTGATAGCTCCAACATTGCTTGCCTTTTCTTTGCACCTGCAATCTTAGGTTGGTGTTGTGAGGGGCTGAAAGGTTGTGGGAAGAGTGTAAAGAAAGAGAGGATGAAAAGTGTTGGCATGCAGGGTTATGTTACACCAACTGTCCCGCCCACAACTCAGAGGTGAATTTCTAATGAACACAATTAAAAGACCACTGGGAATGGTTTCTAAATAGATCTAAAGATGAACAGAGAGGGACTTTAACCAATAGATTCTTTCTATAGAAGTCTGTGGGAAATAGGCTGCTTCAATCGTGAACAGCCTTTTGGTCTTGTTGTTTGTTAAAGCATCAGATAAACAGATGTTTAATAGGACTGAGTTGTCTCATGGTTCTGATAGTCACATGGTAAATAGATGGGCCCATGCAGTGTCTGTGTCCTCCAGAGGCCCACGCTTTGAGGTCTCATGAGGAAAGCTGTAAGTCAGCTGTTGGGAGGGACTCAAACTCTACCCAGAGAATCAATAGATCAATCATAACATTTCCAGTTCAGATCAATTGCTTGAGTTTCAATATATATTTTTTCTTTGCTTTAATGGCTTTCTTTTTGTGTCAACATTAACATTTAATGTGTCATTAAAGTTTAATCTTTTGCTTGATATTTTTTCTTTTGCCTCTTTTTCCTGAATCTTCAATAGCAGTCAGATGTGTGACTGCTATTGAAGTTGTTGCTTTGTGATGCAGTAACACAATAGAATTTATAGCAATGTTTTCGTCAAGAGAGTGATTAAACGTGAAAGAATAAAGTGACAAAGAGGCCACTTTGTGTCCAATCTGCACGCATTAGCTTTTCTTTGCGACCATGTTGAATTCCAGCCATTCAGATGACTGAAGTGCGTAGGTCTGGCCTCCAACGCGTTTCCCCGTCACCATCACAACAGCCGCCATTCATGAAGCCCAGCTCGCTGTTGGGACATCTGCACCACAACTCTTGTCACCTTGGCCCCTCTTCCCAGCTGCATCAGGCCCCACTGAAACACCCTCCCTCCCCAAAAGGCTGTCATACGTATGCACACACGCACTAAACTTCTGGAGCTAAATGCCACCACACAGAGTCAGAGGGGGCTTCAGAGATAGTTGTTGTCTGCGAACGCCTATGTGTGGTTTTGTGTGAATGGAAGCCAGGGGTGGGGAGGTCTCTGATACAACAGGGTCCCTGCGGGGGTGGCACATAGCTTGGCCTGCTCGGGTGTATCGTGATGCCTTGAGGGTTGGGCGAGTGACAAACCCAAGGATTGCATTCTACGCAGTCTGTTGCTCCACAGTGACGTGGGTGGGCCAGGAGACCTTTGAGCCTGCAGATTTCTCTCATATGTGTCCATTGTGCTTATATCAGTTTCACACATCTGACAGTGCTGAGTTTTTACACAAAGCTTTGCCATTGAGCTCACCATTCAGAATCATCTGCAGGTCATTTTGGTAGTAACTTTTCATCGTAGTAACAAATTTGCTCATCTGAGTGGTTTGTAAAATCCCTCAAACATGTCCAAGTAAAATGATTGGATACAAGAGCAAATGTGCCCAAAATTTTTTATCATAAGTAAAGCAGATGGTTAAAACAGGATTGCAATCCATTGGAGGACTTCAAGTAAGTCCCAGTGAAATTAAAAACTTCCCAGTCCAAATTTGGCTCTTCTGCAGCATATTCACACCATTGCATGCTGGGTGTCAGCACAGAGGCTTGTTGGATAAACATCCAACGCTGAGTAGGAGCAGCAAGCATCACTGTTATTGTTTCTGCCTATTGCCATGCACCAGTATTGTTGTTTAGCAGCAATCAACACATACATATGTAATAAAGTTGGGGGGGCAGTGGGACAATACCAGCCATTGTAACAGATCCAACTGACACCAGCATAATGGCTCCTACCAGTCTAGATCAAAGCTTTGCATAACTATTTTGGAAGGCTGAAAAAACGGCTTCCTTGTTTACAGAACTGACTGTTGTAATTGGTCTACGTTGGTAGGTAACCTGGCAGCAGGTATGGTCTTCTTGACACACAGTCACCTGTTGGGATTTTTATTTCATAGTGAGGGTTAATAGATGGTAATGAGAGTTCAATGGAGGGAAGGATAAGAATGTAATGCGTGTGCTGCTTGAGTGTCTTTGAGCATGTGCACTTCTAAGGGCAAACATTGATGGCAAAGTCAGGGGTGAGTAATAACTATGGTCTTTTTAACACTGCAGGGGGAGTCAGATGGATGTAATGGATGACTAGCAGTTGCCCCGCCCCCCTCTTCCCCAGTCTGCAGAATGGCTGGTTCATTAGACAAATGTTGATCGTGCCCAAAATTAGCTAAGGGTTTTTTTCAAAGCAAAACCATGCTAAGTAAAAGTATACATATGTTTAATTAATGCTGATCCTTCACTCCTCACGTATAAAATCGCTTTATTCTTTTTTCTTACAATACAAGAAAACACAATTTGAACATTTGAAAAGAGAAGGGTTCGTGGGAGCTTTTCATTTTGACATGCTAAAGGTGCCAATGGCCATGTGATGTCTGTTCTCATGCATCCAGGTCATGTTATTACACGATCTCTGTTACTCAAAGCAACTTGACTTTAGTCATCTCGTTTATTGTTTTCCCTGTATTTTTTCTCAGATTACACAACCACACATTCACTATGAAACCATTGTTTTCCCAAACATGCAAACATACATGTTTAAGTCAATCTACATAGTCAAGTGTGTGCAGTACAAACCAGCTCACATGCACATGCACCCAACAACGGCAAAGCAAATACCCCCCATTTTTAGTCAAAATTAGTCAATATTAGTCAATTTTATTGAAAAAAAATTAAGAAATAATCAATGCAAGCTTTTTGAAGTGTTGCATAAATAACAAAAGCAAAAAAATTTATTGAAATAAAAACTATTAGAATAATCATTTTTTTAGAAATGCATATTTTTGATTTTTTGCTTTGTAATAGGCTTCCACTCTGCTGTTCCCATTTGTCACCCTTCCAAAGTCTTCTGCCTCAATCCCACTCCTTATATAAAATCTTCTAGCTCAGACTGGCATGCAAACACATACATATTTCATATTTCAGCCAGAGCACAAATACCAATACCTTTTTTTTTTGCACGGAAACAAGCAGGAAGGTGTGTTTAGGAAAGGTGAACATGTGTTGTACTTGTAAGGCTACAGTCCTGAAACCCCCAGTCTTGTTCCTGTTTCAAGAGCTTTTGGAAGACTGTTTATTTGTTCTAACTGATGGATCCAGCCAGCGATGTAATATTTCAATCCAATTGATAAAACCTTCCCCAAATTTGAAAAGGGCAGCAAGCAGAAATATCCACTTCACCTTGTAAAATTCTTTTTTCTGCATCTAATGAGAGCAAGGTGGTTTCTTGATTTTTGATAGAAGCACAGCCTAAGCGTGTCAAAGTGTCTGCCTTTAATAAATCCAGGTTGATCAGGGTAAATTATGTGAAGAGTAACTTTTTCTAACTAATTTGATAGTGCTTTACATGCAATTTTAACGTCTGTCTTGATTAAAGAGATGGGGTAGTATGGCTAGAAGGAAATGTCGGATCACTCTTTGCTCTGAGAAAGAGAAAATTTGGCACATTAGTTAACAGTAGCTGCAATTGTTTGGCTTTTATCAATTCATTTGATTATATTATTTTGAAAAAATAGGTAGGAGTTCCCTGAATTCTTAACAAAACTTAGCAGGAAAGGCTTTGGCAAAAGCAGAAGAGCTTCATCATATGCCAAACAATGACGAGTCTTAAAACATATTCCTAATTTTACCCAAGTAACTTTCTATTAATGAAAAATGAATTGATATAATAGTTTGATTAATAAGTCAATGAGTTCTTTGTAAAATTGTTTAAATGTGTTTTTTTTAATTCTTTTTCTTTTTTTAACTTGCCCTGTCCAACAGCTGAGCAAGTATATCATATATTTGTATAAACCCCTTTTGTATATGAGGCCAAGCTTTATTTATTAAAATTAAATTTTTATGCATTACTTGTTGGACCGGACGGAAAAAAAGAAACAAAAGAGGGGAGAAAGAAACAGAGTGGGATGTCGGAGATGGGGGATAAGGGGTTAGAGTGGGGGGTAGTCGATATTACAAAGTTAAAATAAAGGTCGTAAATAAATTAGATTACATAACTTAGTTCACACAGCAACAAAAAATAAATAGTCTGCTCACAATTATTTACAGGTTAGAAGTATAATCATGCAGTAATCATTAATGATTTTTCTCCCAAGATTTCTGCACATAGACTGGTCACACAATATTCGCATTACCGATATTCATGAAGAGGGGTGTAGAAAAAGAGAAAAAAACAATACCCATTCCTGAATTTGTGCAAAGGTGAATAAGCGGGTGGGTTGAATGAATGTATGCCTCTTACACTGAATGCTCCAGCAAAGGCAGGAGGCCCGGCACCCCACACCCCACACCAGGGGCAGACAGCGCAGCAACCCGGCCGATCTGGCCATCCAAGAGCCTCACCGTCAGACGAGGTTAAATGTGTTTTTAGATGTCCTTAGTACCATGTGTCCTTTTCCCCCTCTTGTCTGTAAGGGATGAGACTGTTGATGTTTTTGACCAAGAATCTGCTAAATTGATTTTTGCGTGTTTGTTTTAGTCAAACTATAGTCTTTAAGTTTGAAATTGTGCTTGTTTGATGAATACATCCTTGAAAATATACTTTATTTTCCCCAGATCTGTGCTTTTAAACAGTGTTAGCAGTTTCTAGTTTTTAATTTTATCTGCTAATTCAATAAAGCTGCTTTTTCTTCTTGATTTTTTGAACAAGAAATTAATTAAGCTTACATGACTGCTTTTGCTGTTTTCTGAAGAACGCATGAACTATTGTTACCTTGTATAAAGGTTATTCACTTTCTCTGAAAGAATTTAAGTCATTCTTGATCTTTATGTAGAGATGTATCAAACCTCCATCTTCTATGTGAAAAAGAGGATATTTTCTTACAGTTTATAGAAAGTGGTGTGTGATATGCATTCAAATGTCCAGTGTGGAGAAATGAAGAACTTTTTAAAGAAAAAGAAAGAGAGAAAGTAAAAATGCATACATTCCATCTAATTCTTTCTACTTACATGCCACTTTACCTGCAGTTCTGAGCATTCATGCTCCCCTTAACACGGACACATTTATTTTCTCTGTTTTCAGCATGTGAACCTTAATAAGGGACCAAGCAGAAAAAGACTCAATTTGCTGCTCTGTCACTGGTTCAGAAACAGCAAACTGAAGGCCTAGGGCTACTATTTAATTGCATTGACCATGTGCACCAAAGAAGTGCCACACCAATTAAATTCCTTGGTGGCAGAGTGTCCTGTCCCATATCTATGCCCCTTGGCAGGGGTTTCCTGCAGAGAGAGGTAGGTGGAGAAATACACACTAAAGGCTTTTACCAACAATGGGTGCAAAATCCAAACCCTTTGCACTTCATAACCACCATCCCCCTTCAACATCAGGGGACACCCTTCATCTATGTGTTCCAGTCAGCAACACAAATTGAACCATGCGAAAGTGACTCATTCTGTGAAAACTAAATCCTTAAAGTGAATAAAGTGTCTTCAAGACACCATTCAGAAGTAGAGACAGGAATAAAGTCGAATTTATCTTGTTTTAGTGTGTGCTTTAAAAGCAATTGTTGGGGATCTGACCAGTAAAAAAGTATTTAAAAAACAAAAACATGTAGCTGTGACTTCTTAAAGACCCTCTCAACTAAAAATTGGGTTTTTGGTGCTAAAAAGATCATGAAAGACCACTCTAAACACTTTTACAATAGATTAAAAGATGATTGGAGTGGGAGTTTAAAATTTACTTTGTTCCAATTTACCAATCACAAGATGTGTTCAAAAATAAATAAGATAAATCAGATAAATGTTCGTAACAAATTAAGGAGCCTGGCCCGAGATTAACAGTCAATCTGCCTGCTTACCCTGCACCACAACGTTTTCACTGCAACAAAGGATCTCCCATCTCTAACCATCATCTCCTTATCCCCAGGCGGCTTGCTCATGGCCACAGTGGCCATTCATTACCCAGCATGATCCCTGCAGGGAGAGCGAGCAGTGGGCAGACACATGAAAATGAAAGAGGCATAGACATGTTCATTTCTCCCTTTTTTGAAGGTGAAGTAAAGAAAAAGAACCTGAGCAGGAATGAAGCGAAGAAGAAGAGCTGTGGGGTGGATGCAGCATCTGGCTGATACGCAGCCGTGTATTGAGGCGAAGAGGCGCCTCCGGCTCAGGAGGGGAGTTTGTGGGAGGCCAGCACAGTCAGCCAAAGACAAATACACTCACAATGGCCCCCTGCAGCCAACTGCACTGCTCATCGCACCACTGACTCTGTCCCTTTACTTCTTACCTTCAGATAAAACTTTGCTCATCTTTCATTCAGCACGCAGCAACAAGGTAGAAATAAGAATCCATCATGAATAAAGAAGTGTCACGTACGTGGAGGGAGGTCGCTGTGAAGACAGAGCGGGACCACGACTGACCTTTCATCTTATTTAAAAATCAAAAGGGTGGCACTGCTGGGTCCATAGGGGGAATAGAGGTGGGCTGGCTGGAGAATCCAGCATTGGCAGAAGTTGTCTGCCTGTTAAACCATGGGACCACAGTTGACCCTTGACCCTTGGGGGCATGGGGTTCAGTTCTGCCAAAATACTCCTGTAAGAGTCAGGCCATCCCTCTGCGATCGGCAGCCGGCCAAACCTCCAAAATCCACCTTCTGTTAATGATTTATGGGGCAGGGTGCGATCGACACTCACTTAGCCCTGGGGATGAGCCTAAATGGTAGTTTTGACACCACTGAGAGATGAGGTTAAAGGTGATCAATAACAAGCTGCTGAACGAGGACAGACAGAAGGAGTCAGAGCGAGGAGAAGGAGGGGAGAAGGAGGGAGCAGCTCTTTTTAATTGGCCTCTGCTCATTACTCGGCTTCTTTGTACACAGTTTTCCCTTTTGTGCATGTCCCCTCCGTCAGCTCGGGGTCACATGTGTCTTTTGCTAAATGCTTATAAAACTGACCTCAAATTGTGTTGCTTTGAAGACCGACCCACAACCTACTTTGGAGGGGCTTTGCAAACTCAAACCTTTTTTCTTTTTGTACTTTGAGCGTCACCTTCAGGCAGATACGTCGTATCAGAGAAGATGAAATAAGAGCTTGTGCCACCTCATGTTGCTATTCCTTCGGACATGAAATGTTTACCCACAACCCTTTTCCGTGTGTCCACTTCTGTGTGTCAAACTTTAGGCACCTACATGCAAATGCAGCTTAATGTGAGAGGACAGTGAAAGTGTGTAAGCCCTTTCTACTTACTCTAAACACACATACACACACTGGCAGTGGTGGAGTATCTCTCAGAAGTGAGCTGATTAAGCTTTAGACTGGGACCGCACTGCCTAATCATATCACTGCGTCCAAATCATCTGTGTGCTTTTCTAATTACATGGTGGCATGCGGTGTCCTTGAGCACAGCGGCAAGCCTCCGTTTCATCTCTGCGCGCTCCATATCCCCGCCTACTTGCCTCATTTTGTCCCCCTTACTCAAACCTGTCTTTATTTATTTATTTATTTATTTCCACGCGCCTTATCTTTGTTGTTGTTGCGCTCAACTGCGCGCTGAGCAACAGCACTCATTTCCCCAACGACCTGCGTCCTTTGAACTTGGCATGGCAGAGGAAAAGCCGCCCGTCTGAAGCAGCTGAATCATCTTTGATGATCTGTTTACTGTCCGGCTCCAATTTGCAGAAGTTCACAATGTAATATCAGTCCCGTCGTGCATAACACAAAGCATCTATCATGAGGACAAGACTGTTGTTTAGGTTTGCTTGCAGGATCCTTTTTCCAAGCGAAACTTTGGCATTTCTGTAATATTTCCTGTAGCCCTTGTGTTTGTAAGGAAAGAACAAAGCCGCTCAAAGAGTGCTAAAACATGACCCTAACTGCTAACCCTGTACATTTGTAATCATGTTTTTCATTCTTTGAGAAAGTGTTTGATCAGACAAGGACCCTGAACACCTCTTTGTGCTCTCAGGTTAGATGACCTTCCCTTTTTTTTTTTTTTTTTTTACGTGTGTGTGTCTTTGTGGCACGGCCGTGGCTTTTCCTCTTTTCTCCACACTAAACCTTGTTACTGAAATCAAGAGACACTGCAATGCCTTTACAACAGCTGGAAAATAAAAAAGGCCGACTCAAATGTGAGAAGAAGAAAGGACCTTTACCACGTGACGTTTGCGTCCTTTTTAAAGCACATCCATTCACTTTTGCAACCTTGTGCTGGAGTCTTAAATGCCCTCTCAGCAGCTGCGACTTCACAAGGTCCTAATAAACACAGAGAAAGAAAACTGAAAAACATTGTTGGTGTTTTTTTGTTTGGTTGAGTCGTTTGAAACCAACACTACTCATGATAGAAATTAAAAGCAACTTGTATAGCATGTTTACTCATCCCACCGTCTCATCAGCTGTTCTAGATCTCATTGTTCAACGCCAACCGGCTCACAGAATCAGTAGTAATTGAATGACAGTAAAGTACCATTGTAGACCACCAAGAGCAGCATCAATGTGCAGCAGCCTAAGGCAAGTTCCTGAGATATTAGTTCTCCTCTCTCAGAACTGTTAGTCACACTGACAGACACTTGAGGCGATATAAAATGTCCCTCAAAGCCATGAAAGAGAAAGACGGACTACTTTTCTTCTTCAAAACTCAAGAGTTCAGTGCAAAAAGAAACAGTGGGGAGGGGAGAGTGACTTTCAAACGCTGAGCTTATACACCTTCGTATATGGGGCCAAAGCTTGGAGTCGACATGAAGGGAGAGCCCATATAGCTACAAGGTCCAGTATCATAAATAACACAAGAGTTCTCCTCTCCCTTCTCCATCTCTTTCACTTCACTGCCGGAGTGTTTCATATGATAACTAGGTGTTCACTGTGTGGCCACATTGTTGCCCATCTTTCAAGTGGCTCCAAGGAGGAAACCTTGAGAGGAAGAGAAGGAATTTTTGATGAAAAAATGCATTATTCCAATCTTTTTCCCATTTCCAACCCTGCTTTTTCTGCCGTTAAGGGTAGAAGAAAAGTATTTATTACATAAACGCCGAAGAGAGGGGAGGAGAGTAAAGAGGAACTTGGCGGGATGATGGGCTACTTAAAGAGAGAGCAGGAAACCTACTTAACATTTTCACCTGCTGGATTATTGGGAAAACAATTAAATTATTAAGAACAGCTTTCTGACTGTGATAAACTAATAGATTTGAAGCCATAAACGTTAATGAGGTCTGTATTTGCAGTGCAGGCCCTCTTCATTGCTTTTAAAGATAAAGCCCAAGTGAAAAATAAATCATTCTGGATAACATGTAAAATCAGAGATGTTTTTTGTTTGTTTAAAAGGCTTATTACTAGCAAGCAAAGAAGAAAAAAGCTAAAGCTTTGTGTCAATAAACCCAGAACTTTTACCTTGCCAAAAGCATAACTTATAGAAATCGTCTCTAATCACATGGGGATGATCCTGAAACCAAGGAATCCCAACCAGTCAGATTATTCAGCAGCTCCTTTTATTTCCATAATTGTCAGCATTGTGCTGGTGTTTGTGATGTAATTAATAACAGGCTTTGACACATAATATGCTTAATGTTATTTATCTGTTGGCAGATAGCTTGATGCTTCTAATCCTCATTCATTTGCTGTGGATCAATGCAAATCCGCAAGCGTGAAAGAAATATCCTCCCCCTACCAGATCCAATGGTTCCTAATGTATTTTCCCACCATTAACCAGCCATAATCCCTGCTAATCATCACTAATCCACATCTTCTGTATGTGACGATACTTCTCTGATGAAGGAGGTTTGGGTTTTCAATGGCCTACAGACACGGCTCCTTTGGAGGAGCATCCAAGGGCCCACTCAGGGCAGGGGAGCAGACTGCAGAGGAGAAGAGGAGGAATGAGCTGCGGTGATTTGTGAGTTATCCCTCAGTTTTGCTGCTTTGTGATAAGTTCTGCTCATGTATTATTGATTCAAGAGCACAATGGAGGTTGTATCCCTCCTCACACAGCCGAATAAAAATTGCATATCATCAGAAAATAACAGTTGCCGTGAGTCACCACATTCTCTGCCATCTGGACAAAAGCGGAACTCATGCTCACTTTGCAGGCCTCTGTGTTCAATCTAAAGTTAATTATGCAGGTTATTTAAAAAAATGACAAAATGTTTCTAAACCTTCTCTAATAATAATGAAAAGTTTTTTTTAAAACCCATGTTTCCAATCCATCACTTAAAAAACGCAAAAAAGTTATAAACAAAACACTTTGTTATTTAGTTCTCATGAATTTATTTATTAGCTAAAATTGCATATTTTTGGGTGTTTCGTCAGGAAGGTGGCACAGCTTTTCATCTTGCTTCGAGGCTCATTTCGAACTGAGTTTTGAAACTCGTCATTGCAGTACATTCGTTTACCCAGCAGGGGACGCATGTGGCACACGATTGGGCAGGAAGTTTGCACCGAGGCCTCGTCTCCCGTGCGCGCTCTGACCACCGCGGCCGATTCTAAACCACATTTCGCCCCTGGACTCCAACGGCTCCAAAGGCCGACTGAGGCTCTTATGTGCTCACTTTCGATGTTTTAGCGCACGATGGATGACACTCAAGATAAACTAATACACAAAAATGTGGAATAATCTATAAAAATCAAGAAAACAAACTATTTTTGCAATTTTTACTTTTTCTTAATAAATTGTTGCCAGAAATAAATTGGGGAAAAACTCATAACCCACTGTAAAAAAATAAATAAAAAGTTTTCTTGTAAAGTTGGGAGCTATGAAAGCGCAGGTTTTCGGCTTTGACTGGGTGCCTTTTTCCAGAATGTAACTTTGTACAGCAGTTGTTTTAATGATTTGGAAAATTGTATTTACTTTTAAAATTTGATTTTAAATTAGTCTTTCCATTTTAAACCATTGTATAACCCTATCCAGTTTTGCTGAGACATTTAAGAATGTTTTATAAAGGGAGATTAGAGAACTTTGTGGATTGAGGCCTGCGCGTGCTTCATAAGGTTAGAAAGTGCGCTCTTTTTATATAAACCAGAAGCAGAATTTCTGGAAATATTACCTCAAGAAAAAAAAAAAGTTGACACTCCTTTTTGTCAATGATAGGAGACATAAATCACTCATTAATGTCCTTTCGTTAAGTTTATTTATGGACTTTATTTCTGATTCCACTTAAACTTCTGAGACAATAAAATCCCTTTTATATTCTCAAATGATAGTTTACAAGATAAAATTGGTTTCGTTTGTAACTGAGGGCTCATTTCAAGGGAAATAGGGGGAAGGAAAAGACAGATTCCGTGTTAGGATTGCACAATTTAATGCTGCGGTTACACAAAAATGCGAAGAGTGTCACAGAGTGTAAAGTTAGCAGGGAACGCCTGAGGTGGAATACTGCTGTCAGTTCATGCACACAGCCTCTGCTTTTAAACGATCCCCTGTTACATAACGATTTGCTGCAAATCCAAAGGAACCCTCGGTGCGCTCTCGTGCGTCCAGGTGCTCAGCTCTGATCTGCAGCTCTCTGCTGCTGGAACACAACACCGGGGATCTTAATGAAGACAAAAGACCGGTTCTGTATATATGTTTTATGTAAGTAATAAAATATTACTATAACATAAATATAAATGTGACTTTGCAGTCTACATTTAGCAATCAACAAACAAACAATGTAGTAAACAAAAGGAAAGAAAAACATGAAATCCACTGCAACATAACCATTGACAGAGCTAAACAAAAAGCTCCAAACACTTTTAGGAAATAAATATATATATATATATATATTTATAAACGGTCAGATTCATAAATGAAATCATATTAAAATATCTTCTTGGAATTAGTAAGTGTACAAAACTGCCCGAAAAGAAACAAAAACAAAACAATATATCAGAACAAATACAAGTGTACATATTAGACATATTTACAGACTGGAAATAATCCTGGCAACATTTTCTCTAAAATCTTTTTTTTTCAATTATTCTTATTTTTATTGGAAAAGTTTCCCTCGTGTTTTGAATAGCACTGTTGTGGGCTTTTACACAGAAATGACTCGAGATTTTCAGATTTTCCCTACAGACTGAAACATAAAACATAATAATAATAATAAATATTTCTAAAGTAAATCCCTTCATCCGTTACCCTCGACCAACTGTTTTGTTTTTTTGTGACTCCAGCGGTTTGATATAGTACAGTGAATCCACGTAACAAAGGAAATCGTGTATTTGTTGATGGCAAACATTTTAAAAAAGCACAGGGTTACGCACATCGTGTACGTGCGTAAACTGTTGACACGGGGCACATAGTTACCTGAGTAATTCTTATTTTTCTTTAGACCAATCTTTCTTGAAATGTTAGGATCCAACAGATTAACAGGCAGGTAACAGTGTGAGCTGACAGCGCTCTCGAGCAGCCTGCATGGAAACATGGGATTTTTGCGCTTTTGTGTCCAAACCTAATCAGAACAGCTCCACTCACAATTTCGTCAACAGACAAAAACAACGGCAATAATAGTAATAATTAAAAAAACAAACGAAAATATAAGTGCTTCATGTAAAGAAACAAACTGACAACAATCAACCCCATCAAAGAAAACATGAAAATGCCTGTCCAGAGTTGCTCTTCCGCAAATTTCGTCATAATCAGCTGCAACACCAGGAAATATTTTTAAGGCATGCAGCCATATCTCTTACGCCCTGCTGCAATGGGATGTTTCCAACGCGCTTGGGACATTTTGGGAGCGTTTATGTTGTTGTTTTGATCACGTCCTTACCGTCCACTCTCTTTGCGTTAACAAAAAAAGAAAACAAGAAGAGGCTGCTCTGATGAGTTACAGTACTTGCGGAGCATTAAACCAAATCAAAGACACTTGGCGGAGAGACACACTGAAGTTAAAGTATTCCCGAAACCGAAACGACAACAATTATAGAGCAAAGAAAGTATACACTCATATTCAGAAATCTGGTTAATCAGTTTAAGCCTGGAAAACAAATGTTCTTTCAGTATTTATCTCCAGTGTGTTTTAAGACAGCTACCTCTTTCTGGTGAGCGCCAACAGTTCATGGTACATCAGCAGGACATGGGCTCAGCTGCCACTTTTCATAAAACTGTTCCACATTTGGAATTTAATCTAAATGCTCGGCTCATCCATACACTTTTGGTATATAAAGATCTTTGCTTGACTCCAAATGCGCACGGAATCAGCAAAATCCTTTTTCTTTTCTTTTTTCTTTTTCTTCTTTTTTGTATTTTTAACCTGTTTCTGTCTGTCATCTACAATGATATCCAAAGACTAAAAGGCAAAACTTATTCGTTAAACTTTTCCACTTCTCTTATCCCTCAGGACAACTGAAGCCAAACGTAAATACTATAAACTCCACAGTTACCCTTCTACCCCACCCCGCAGAAATAATAGGATTGTTCATGAAAACAGTCACTGCACCGGACTCTGTAGTGAGCGGTGTAGAGGAGGGGTCTCTGCTTGGGAATATACGTCCTCCATATTCGGATGAGGGACCCCCACTGGTGTCATTCTTTTTTCTTTTTGTCTTCTGTTGCAAAACCAAACGCGGACTACCTCTTTTTCCAGCTGCAGAGTGCCGGCTAAAGTGCTGATTTCATGAGCAGATGGCTTTGGGCATTTTAAGAAATGGTTTTCCAGCGCCCCTTTCACCCCCACTTCAATGGAGGTCCTCTTCTTTCGTTTCCTGCCCTGCGCAGCAATTTTGTCCAAATTGGTGGGACTGCCTGTGTTTGAGTCTGTCTCCTCCAGCCACTTGTTAAGGAGCGGCTTAAGTTTGCACATGTTCTTGAAGCTGAGCTGCAGCGCCTCAAACCTGCAGATTGTGGTCTGAGAAAAGACGTTTCCATACAAGGTGCCCAAGGCCAAGCCCACGTCCGCCTGTGTAAAGCCCAGTTTGATCCGCCGCTGCTTGAACTGCTTGGCGAACTGCTCCAGGTCGTCAGAGCTGGGCGCGTCCTCGTCCGAGTGGTCCTGGTGGTGGCTGAAAGCCTGCTGTGGGGACTCCATCTGGTTGTCGTGGCTACCCGTGTCGTCATGCAGCGGGTCCCGCATGCCATGGTGGAGGGCGCCGGGTTGGGGACTCAGCATCGCGTTGAGGTTTGTGTATCCAGGCTGGGAGTACACCAGAGACTGGTGACCGTTGGATGCGGGGGACAACGGGGATAAGTGGTGCGTCGTGGAAGGCGCCCAAGACCCATGGTGCGCGCTCTGCGTCTGCTGGTGCACCAGGTGAGATCTGTGGTGGAAACCGCTGCTCAGGTCCTCCCTGCTCGCCTGCACACTGGCTTTGTGCTCCTGCTGCCCGATGTGGGTACCGCTGGACCAGTCGGTGTTGGAGGTGGGCAGCCACTGGTGGTGCGTCAGGCTCATCGGGTGTCCTGTGTTAGTTGCCGCGAGCCCCTGCAAGTACTCGTGGTGCATCATTTTCTGCACTTCTCTGTAAGTCGTCCCCTGGTGCATCCTGTCCGAATCCGGATGCATGAGCGGGTTGGACGGTAAGGAGTTATTCCTCGGAATATACTGAGCTGTTGTCGCCATGGCTCCAACTTCGAAAACTGACGAGCACTTCGGAGGTCTCCAAGCTTTAGAGCCAAAACGCAACAACCTGCTCTGGGAGGTCTTGGGGAAGAACTAAGACACGCCTCCCCTCCGCTTGTATTGGCTCCTCTCCGAATCAAGCCCACTGGGACATATTCAATAGGCGCACGGTTGCAGCGCGCGCTGAAGCGGCTTTAGCGCGCAGGATGGATCGAGGTCCGATCTCGGATATGTTTTAGAAAAACACATGTTCTATTAAAAAATCTCAGAGTTTATTGCAGAGCTCCTCTCGTTAGGTGAATTGTTGATCCCGTCAATACGTTTTTTTTTCTACAGCAGGTGAGCAGGAGCTGCAGCAGCGGGGCTTGATTAGGCTTCCCCGGGTTTGGATTGGTTGTTTTGCAAATAACCACGTGGGGGAGTACGGGGATCTTTTTGAAGCCGACACACACACATACATATGCACCCACACACATACACACTACAATTACGCACACTCCTGCACCTTTCTGATAGGTCACTGATGATTATAGCGGTCCTCATCTTAAATATATCATAAGGCCTGATTCTCTGCAACCTCCCAACACCGCAAGAGTTGGATAAAAAAGCTGTTGTGACTTTTGAAAGAGTGACAATTTTCTGTACCTTTCACACGACTTCTTATCTTCTTATTTATTTATATTTATCACAGCAAGATGTTCGTGTTTTATGACCTCACAGCTTCCCACTCACAGAGCAGGTTATACTCACTCCCTTGTATAAACCTCTGCCAGGTGACACAGGTTATGCATCCCTCTTTAACAACGTCCTGGCACGAAAAGTAAAACTAAAATCCAAGTCAAGCTGCCTGATAATTACAATTGACACCGTTTTATTGAATTTCCACAGGATGTTGCCCTCCTTGCCAATAGTGGAAGATCATCTTAACATATGGAGTTTTTGTTATACAAAACCTAATTTATCATTAAATCATTTACCCCTAGAAGCATTTTTATCAAGCAGCAACTTGAGGAGAGAAACTCTTGTGTGTCCTCTTCCCAGCTCCTTCTTCGCTACCTCTCCCGGTTGATCTGATTATTTTTCCCTTCACGTTTTGTCCCAATAGCAAATTACCAATTCTATGAATTGCAAAGCAGCCTCAGAGACGCTAAGGGGTAGTGGGAGGAGGTGGTGGTGGTGGTGGTGGGGTGCCAAGATTGAAAGGGATCTTTGCAAACACAATCACGTTCTTAAATGGAAATGCGGGGCTTTAAACAAATCTTACATCTCTCCCGTTCCATTCGCCTAAAACTCTGCAATCAGGCGCACGTTCCGCTCCTTCTAAAACAGCAGCTTTTTGGGGAAGAACCTTTTCAAGGCGCGACAGTCCCGTTTTTAATCATTTACCTGAAAGCAACGTTTCGCCTGTTTTATCTCTGCAGCCTGCTTGTTTGCTGCTCTTGTTTGCAGGAGTACTCAACTCTGTTCATTCTAATGCGGGACTACTTGACTAAAAGGTGAGTTTCCTCCTTTCTGCTGCGCTGCGTCCTTGCTGTCCTCTTCACAATACCTTACCCTGTGTGTGTGTGTTTATATGTGTATGCGCGCGCACGTTTGCGTGTGTGTGCAATGCCGCCTGGGTCACAGGTGCTCGTCATCATCTCTTGAAAGGCGTGGTTTTTTGTCCACGCGTCCTCAACACGGGCTATTTATTCGGGATGAGTGGGAGACAGTCTGCGCGGCTTTTACACGCGTGTCATTTTAAAGCAATTTATCAGGAACAAAGTCCGACTTTAAGATGTATTGCGCAATTTGTACCGGCGATGTGCATATTAATCTTTTCAAGAAAAACACGCTGCATGATTAATACGTTTTTCAAACGCGTCAGAAAACGATCAGAGCAAACTACCAGATTTTTATCAGAAATAGATGGATTAAAATATAAAAACTGTTTATTTTATTGTATTTATTAAAGTAAAACTTTAACCCAAGAAAACTAGAAGTGCAGAAACTGGTTAAGTTCTTGATTTAAGTAAAATACATGAAGTGACATTTTTGTCCTCCTCATCCTTGTGCGTAAACCCACGAGACCCCAGCAGCTGCGTGTCACTGCTTTAAGGGATCAGAGCTCCACGCAGCTTTCAGTTAATGAAGATGCGTTTGCCAGCTAGTCATTCTTGTCAGCCAGTCTATAAAAAGCAACGGGTTGTGCCACACAGAGCCCGTCTTGTGCTTTTGCAGCACCAGAGACGAGCTTCTCGAAAGGAAAAGTCCAGATGCTTTGGGCCTTTTGTAAAGAACGTGGCCTTGTGCGCGCCGAGGTGCATTTTTGCCAGGACGCACTGGGTTTCCATGGTGCGCTCGATGAAAGGAATCACAGAACTCGATGGCGACTGGCAAGGCGCACAGGAAAAGGAGGCTGGAAATGAGCATGATATGATGGAGTTTTAAAAACAGAGTGAATGAAATGAAGACGCACGCGGAGCTGCAGAGTTGAGGAAGTTGGATGACCTCTTCTGCCAGAAATAAATCCTCAAAATGGTATAGTTTTGATGTGATTGCTCATTTTTTGTTTCTACGTGACATTCACATTGTGATATTATCTGCAAGAATTAACACGTTATAACTTTAACACTGAAACAAACAAGTAAGAAAAGCGAGTCAAAGGTTTGTTAATGTTCCACATCGTGTATTTGTTCCTTTTCCTTGACAAAATCCTAACAAATTACGGTCAATTTTTGTATCAAATTGTTTCCTAAATAAGGCAGATGCGCATTAATATTTCTCTTGTGCGCTCCACTTAATATGCAGCACTTACACAAATCAGCCAATCGGACAGCAACCCTTTAGTTAACCAAGCTGCTCTCATTTCACCTTCGCTATACATGGAAAAAAATAAGACTAAAAAAAGAGGATATAGAAAGTCACCAAACTTTTCTAAATCTGTTAAAAACAATGATAACAATAATAAAAGTTTGAAATAGTTTTGGAAACCTTGATTTAGACCTTTACAGTGATGGCCAAACTTAAGAGCAAAATATTGTATGCATGATTTCAAAATGAAGTTAACACCGTTTTGTTCTCACAAGTTTACTCTAAAATAAAGACACATTCTCCAATCAGCCTCTGCCTTATATTAGATGTTTAAAACATTTTTTTTATTCCAGAGGGAACATTTCGACACACCACAGGAGTGTATTTTGATTTTGAAATTCATGTGATGTGCCTTCCAACGACCGCGGGTGGAATAACATCCAGCATCTCACTCAATCCAATAATTGTATTTCATTTCCACTTTTTTAATGATAGGCATGCTTAATGGGAATTAAATATGCCATTGCAAAAAAAAATAAAAAAATAAAAAAAACTCTCAGTTTACCCGTCACTTTATATGGACCAAATCGTCCCGTGTTTTTCAGGTAACTTTTTTCCCTCTTTCTTTTTCGGTTAATGAACTTGGGCTATTCTGCCAGCATCCCCCCTGAGAATGGAGAGAAGTGGGAGGGGGGCTTCTCTTGTGGTAAAAGGTGCGAGTTTCTGCCTCTATCTCTCGGCTAATTAGGCGGGGTCTGAACACTTCGGAATGAATATTCATGAACAGCACCGGCGAGCAATTAGTAGAGGAGAGAGTTCCCAACTTCAATCCCCAAACAAGGCAGCTCACAGAGGAACGGGGTGGTGGTTCCCCCCTGCTCCATGTGTCTCTGCTACAGCTCTTTGAGGCCCCTCACTTCTACTTCCAGTGCTTATCTCCTACTCCTCTTTTCAAAGCATCCAAAAGTGATTTGACCTCCTCTCAAAACCTCCATGCTGGGAATAACTGCTAATCTAATTAGATTTGTCAATATTCTGAGATGGCCTGAGCAGAAATGTTAACTCATTTGAAGAAAACTTTTCAAAGTGCTTGGGATTTTCAACAGCTGAAACAAAATCGAAATAAATTTCTGAAATGCGACTGGTATGTTTATGCCAAATGGTCTAAAGGAGAAACGGTGTATGCATCCCAGCATGTAAAGAAATATCATCCAGCAATTCACACTTTCAAAACATCCCAGCGTACAATTCCAAATCCTTTGAATTACTAATGCACTGTGGTGGCATCTGAACTTACTGCCTAAAGCCTCTGTCTACCTGTCTTGGGGTTTGTGTGTCATGCCAGTGTAAGCCTCAGCCTGTGTGCCTGGTTGGCTGTCTGTCCGCCCGTTGAGGAACCACAATCCTCTGCTTTGAATTCAAGGTGATTCTTATCCCCGACCCCCTCCTAGCCTGGTGCGTTTGCCTCTTGCTTCCATAAAGACGTGTTTATGTATGTATGTATGTGCAGAGGGGAACACGAGGAGGCTTTTCAAGGGTTGGGGGGGAGATAAGCAGAGGAATTTGAAGCCAGTGAATATGGATGGGGTCCCTGCTTTCAGGGAGCACCGCTGATAGAGAGGCAAACAGCTCCTGGCCAAGAGAAGGAAGACAGGGTGGGAGGTGGAGAGCGGTGGCTGATGCATGCGCTGGCATATATTTGAGGCCCAAGTCCAAAACATCTGCCTGTCATTCACTCAGCATCTTTCCTATCTGTCATTATTTCTTTATTGGGTGTCTCAACAATAGTAAATTGTGGTGATGAGGTTCCATCACTGTTGCAGGAAGAGACAGAGATCAAGAGTTCAGGATCAGTTATTTGTAATTTCTGGAGCTAAGGTTATATTTTTGAACATGGCAACATTTCTGCAACATTAAAGGTGACAATTAGAGCTCCTCTTAATCTTCTATAGTTCCACTAGAGTCTTCAACCATTACTGTATGCTCAATGAACATCCAATAAGCTCTCAGCACCCGCAACTTACACTTCTCTACATTGTCTATGACAGAACCAGGAGAACTTCCCCCTCATCACTCCTCTTTTTGCCCTCTTTTTCCTGCAGCTTTGACCGGAATGCCAACAGGAGGGCCATGACCCCCAACGGACACAACTGGAGCGAATCAACATGTCTCACACATATTGTTGCAAATGTAAAGTATGACATTCCACTGCCTTCATTCAAGCATTTAGTTTTCTCAATTACAGTGGATCTGTGTGCATGTGTAAGCAAGTGTGTGGGGATTTTTCATATCTAAAGTCAACATTTGAAAAAATTATTTGAATCTGAACACGCTTTTGGACAAAATGAAACATCTCGTCACACACAGGTGTTTTTGAGCAAAGTTTGAAGAACAATTAAAAGGACAAAGTAAGCTACAATAAAAAAACAGAATATTTTCTTTCTACTCAACTAAATATTTTGTATTTTTTTTATGTTGCATGATCAAACGAGTGCAATTCAATTTTTTTCATTTTTTTTCAAGAGGAGCATCTATTTTTTCGTACCATCTGGTTCC
Organism: Oryzias latipes; assembly: GCF_053564925.1. NCBI lineage: Eukaryota > Metazoa > Chordata > Actinopteri > Beloniformes > Adrianichthyidae > Oryzias > Oryzias latipes. The sequence goes on from NC_136252.1 coordinate 27,167,424, forward strand.
ACATGGGCGCCCTCGCAAGACCTGACTTTTCTTTGGGGCAGCTGCTTAGTTTTATCCCACTTGATTGCTCTCTTGGCCACAACACAGATTCTCTTTTTTAAACACACACACACATAGTGCAGATACACACACTCCAGAGAACTTCCACACTTAGGCCCCACCACAAAGTTATTAATGAGCTGTTTAATTTTAATTAGATAGTAATTCATGTTAATGCCTGCTTAATGGAGCCAAATAATTCCCCTCGGTCACTCGGGGTCTTTATGCTTCGTTTACCAGGCCCTGCAGTTATTCTCCAGCTTTTGTTTTTATATTTCCCAGTCCTGTTTGTGAGCAGTGGGTGAATCGGTGAAAACCAGATGAGTGAGGATTGTGTGCGTGTTTGTTCTGAGAGAGAAAACCAACACCATGTTTGTGCTTATTTGTGTTTTTAGTGTGTGTTGTGTGAAATGTTGAACCGCTCCGCCACACGCAGAAACACACCGGTCTGCAGTCCACTACAGTAAATGCCTCCAGTCAGAGCAAAGAAAAGGTCAAACAGAGTATTGAACGTTAAGCAGGGTTAAACCCTCAAGTTGAAGTTCAGCTACCAAGAGAGGTTGTGACCTTTTTGTCCAGGCCAGGCCTCAAGGTAACTCCCTTACATCTTGTCATGTATTCTTTCACTGCTCCTTATAAGGATGCATTGGTTTGATAAACCCTCCCCATTTTGTTCAAACATTGCTGGGCTGTGTAGGAGTGACTGCACTGGATCAGATCACTGTATTTGCAGGAAGAGGAGCAGAGAGGTCAACGCTGTTGAGCCAGTCTTGGTTCTGTCTGGATGCTGCGGCACTAAGCTGAGTGGCTGAATTAAGTTAGTGGCCGCAGACAGGCTTTTAATTGCTGATTGACCAGTCTGAGTGCTCCTTTAGCTGGGGTCAATATGGCGACCAGACAGGGAGGTCCCAAGGCCCCAGTGGCAATTTTAGCCTCACACCCCCAAACATTGTGAAGACGAGGAGAAGGCGATGGCTGAGAGGTAGTTAGGACTTAGTGAGGAGGAGGAAAGACGCAGTAAAGTTGGAAAACTGGTTGTTCCTCGTTCCTTCTCTTAGATGAAGTTTGATTATGGGATTTAGAGGGGGAACACTTCAAATCACGGCAGACACTCACTGGTTGAAGTGTTCGAGTTGCTGCCAGCAGAGCTGGCTTTGAGGCCCGCAGATTAGCAAGTTCAATGTTTACTCCGCCACAAAATCTCATCTTCTTCATCTGTTTGACAATTACAAATTTACTTTGTACCCGTTCCATCCTCTCCCTCCCTCTTCATCCTTCTTTCCTCTAATTCTTTGAAGGGGTACAAAAGCCCATTCTGCTGTTTTAGCGGGATAGCTCCTCTCCTCCCCTCCTGTCCACCTCTTTTCCTCCTCCTCCTCCTCTCCTCGGCTCACAGCAGGTGCCCGTCCTCAGCTAACATTTGTTATCTCTAATCCTGCAGGTTCGGCGCACAAAAAGAGCGTGGTAAACTCTCTCTCAGACCTAATCCCACCACTCCTTTTTTGATGGCACTCCCCTCGCCCTCCGCTCCTCTTTTTCTCCCTTCCCTATCTCTTTTTTAAGCAGATGGGGGGGGACTTCACTTCTCTGATTGCCACATAGCTTTTTTATCACCATGGCCTTCAATTTTTGGGGGGCAGCTGTTGGTAGAAGGGGCGTTCCTTTTTTCCACTGAGTTCTTTATACCTCTGATTTCAACTCCCTTTTCCCCTTTCTCTTCTCTTTCTGTCTCCTTTTTTTGCCCTCTTTCCCTCACTCTCAGTATCATTTACAGTCATTTTCTGGCAATTAAAATGGAGCGGTGCTGCAGGATTTTTGCCTGCAGTGCAACACTACAGTGCTGATGAATAATTCTTCACCCTGCAAACTGGAAAGCTAGCCTTTCTTTCATGTCGGGCCCTTTGTTGATTTACCATTAAAACTTACTGCACTGTGGTATGAGTGGAGGACCCAGCTCTGCGGGAACTGGCAAAAAGCAAAAAATGAGGATGAAGCAGATGCGTGTACACAGGCTTTAGGCTCTTTTTTTCCCAGCCTCTCTGTTCAGCATGTGTGTCTTGTGCTCGTGTTTATAGTTTAGATTTATGGTGCATGAAACCTCTTTATTTATGTCCACTGTCTTGTTCTGTACCACTTAGGTTTTATGTTAATTTTTCTTATCAGTGCTTTTCATTATGAGACCTTTCTTCATTGTGTGAGTGATTAGACAGTCATTCATCTCTGTTTCTTTCTCTACCGCGCACACACAGTGACCGATGTGTGGAAAGAGTGTGTGTGGGGTGCTCCGGCTATAGAGGCGGGGGGTGTTGGCAGAATGTTAAATGATGTGGGTCTGCAGGCCAGCTCAGCTCCGGTGGCAGCATGGAGTAGACTTATCAAGGCTTTAAACATTTTAGTAATAACTGTTTTTTCCTTGTGAACATATAAACGAAAACAACTTAATAGTAATCTATTTTATTTTATATATATATTTATATATATATATTTTATATATATATTTATTTTATATTATATATATATATATATATATATATATATATATATATATATGTATGAACTGACCTTGCAGGTAATTAAAAAGCAGTTACTAGATTAACTCAATTAGTATGGGATCTTTTGCACTCACCAATTTATGATGAAATAAAAAAAAAATAGATTTGTTTACTGAAAAAAATGAAAATACAGCTGCAGCATCTCTCTTCTGCACTAAAGGCTTTGAGTAAACAAATTGCTTGTGTTTTCTTATTGAACCTTCAGATTTATGCTCATTTTTAAAAATGTTTCTTTCTGTAAAGAATCACTACACCAAATAACCTGGATCCTATTCAAATAAGAGACTTATAAGCAGTTATGACAACATTTTTTGTGTTAAGTCCTGAATGCATGCTAATAACAGATAAGCACTTAACCATTTACAAGCCAGGGGGCCGTCTTTGGGCCCTTTTAATTTCACACACACACAAATGCAGACCCTCATTAATCCCACCAGGAATTTCACATCCAGGTCCAAGGCTTCAAAAATTAACTTTTAGTTGTATTCAACCTAAAATATGTCCACAACTTGTAATAAAAAATGTTATCAGATTCCAGCAGAAAAAGGATAGGACTTGATTTCCCTACCTCACTGAATTTCCAGCATTCCCCTCCATGTGAAGCTACTTAAAAGTTTATTTTAAAAATTCAAACAAGATTGAAAGTATTCCATATTTCTTAACAAGAAATTAAAGTTGAAATACTTTAATGCCATTTGGGACTTAAACTTTAATCAAATGATGGTTTTAATAAATTTGAATTGTGAAATTAAAAAAAAATCAGATTGTTCTCTTTTTGTACAATACAATAACAGCTTTAAAAACAATTTAAACTAGTACTTGATTGAAACTTATATTTGTTGATGACTCTACCACAATTTCTTATGAAAATTAACCAAAAATATAAATTTTCATTTGTGATTCCAGCCCAATAACTTGGTCTTTTGTTTCGACACGTCCCTTCATTCCTTCAATTCCTTTTTTAGTGATAAGTGGGTCTACTCACATAGTTGTAATGACAAAAGCATACAGCTAACACAGGCAGGGCAAAGTTGAAGCAGTTTTAACCTCGGCTGGAGGTGTTGAATTAGGACCTCAGCAGAAGTATCTTGCCACCGTGTCATCTGGCTCAGTAGTTATTCCCCAGTCAGTTATATGGCTTCAGCATATTGAACAGCAAACATGACCACACACTCATTCGCCTGCACTGACAAGAGAAACACAAACAAGCAGACACTTTTACACATGCACAAACACACACAAGTAAGTAAACAAACACTATTTTTCACACTGTCACACTCACATGGACACAGTCATGCACTGAAGAGATAATGGTGGCCAGAGGCGGTCTTAGTGCACTCCCTCTCTCTCTCTTCCTGTCTCTGAGGCGGCGAGCGTGCTCTGGTCCTCGCTGTCTGTTAGATTTGATCACCATCACCCAACTGCAACGGACAGCGCACTGCTCAGCTCAGCTGACGGCTCATTGGAACACGCACACATGCACACACACAGCCACTGTGCCAGAGGATATTGCGCGCAGTGTCTGACACCTCTAAATAAGTGTTTACTCTTTGTGTGCGCATGTGTTAGTGTGTGTGTTGAGTGTGTTCGTACATGTGCCTTTGCATTCTGTTGCCTCTCCATCCGTGGCTGGGAGTGTGTTTGTGCACGTCTGTGTGTGCATGCCAGGCAACAGCAGCCCTATGAAACACATCCAAAAAGATCTTCACCCATTCCCAGCTTCTACACTGCTGCCTCAGTCATTAACATAGTCAGCATGTAATGTGATTCTATGATGTACAGCTGCTAATATGCATCAACAATGTCTTCATCTTATGTTTAAGCAAGTGAAGGACAATTTAACAGTGTAATGATGAAGAAAAATTTAAATAAAAAGTGTTAACTAAATCCTGTGTAATGTGGAGTTTTTAGAGATTCATCATTTTGTGCCCATAAATGTTCACAACATTGTTTGATTTTTGAAGTAAAATGCACCACATGATAAGTCATAATGTTTCCAAGTGTTGCTCTTCCTCTGTCACACGTTTAAGCGCACATATGAGCGTGTATGCAGTCACATTTAGCAGTGACAGATGAGAAATGGCAAGCTGTTAATGTGCTTGTTTGTGTGTGTGTGTGTGTCTGCATGCACCCACGTGCGAATATGTATCTCAGTCTGTCTGCAAAGAGATTTTAATAAGACAGAAAAGAGGGGGTACAGTAAATCTTACATCTGAGTGAGCCCATCTCTAAGACCCGAGGGTGCCATGCTATGATTGACAGGCCCCCTTTCACTGGCGCTGTCGGACGCGGGACGGATTAGGGCTGTCTCGCCCTAAAGGGCCATTGTGGCTCCACGTCTCCCAGCTGCTTCACTGTGCACCCCTCTCCACAACTTGAGGGGCCCCAGCTAACGTGTGTGAGTGTGTGTGTCTCATGGTTTGTGGGTGCTATGGTTTGTATGGCATGAGTTTGTTTGACCCTCTGCTTAATTCTGTGAGCTGTTAAAATAATAGGAGGCCACCTCCGAGTCAAAGTTTGCTGGTGTTGTTTTATTTCTGAAGATGTCGGGATTTCTTCCACTTCACCAGTTTCAAATGCTACCAGTCAAAATTGCTTTTCCAAGTTTTACAAAACCTTGATGAGATTTGACATATCTTTTGAGTTAAAATGGAAGTTTTCATTTTTTATTTTAGTGTAATTCAATTTATTGTGGAGAAAAAGCTTTTCCCACTTTGCTGCACAGCCTTAGTTAAGACTGTCAGGTTCCTTTTTGACTGTAGAATTTTACGAGACAGCCAATTAATGCACAAGTCCCAGGTGTGTTGCTCTAGGTGCTTGTGGCCCTATGACATGTCAGAGGATCTCAGCATCCAGCTGTTTAATGCACAACAGCTTTAAATTCTGAACCTTTGACATTATTATCACTTTAACGACTCCAGTTTAACAGGCTTTGTGCCCGATTGAATTAAACTTGGGTCTGTTTTGAAAAGCATTTGTCTTGGGTTTATTCTTAAAAAGAACAAATTTAGTGTCGAAGGCTTTGTGTTTTTATAAATTTCCAGCTGCTCTTTTATCAACAATGAAGTTTGTTTTCAATCATGGCTTTTGGCTTTTTTAGCAGTTACATAACATCTAACTTAGTATAGAAATCAATTCTACTAAACTGAAAATGCTGCAGCCTTTGACGACTTTCAGATACTTTTTTTTATTCAGAGGATCCTCATGTGCTGGCCATTTTTGGACACAGATCAAAAAAAAAAAAAAACTTCACAGGAGAACAAAATTACAAACTATGAATATGTTTCCTGCAGTAAGCCTACACCAAATGAGCCATCCTTCTTTTTCAGGGATAATCTTTTAAAGGCCCACTCCAATGAAAATCATGTTTTTGGTAGCATTTTTCTCATGATTGAGGACATTTAAAAAGAAAATTTAGATTAAAAACGCATTTCTGAATATTTATTTATTCATATCATTGTGAATCAGGAGCAGAAAAGGCAGTTGGAAAAAGCCTGTAGCAGTGATGGTTGGCGGGCCACAAGCTCTCTGCTCTGCTCCCTTCCAATGCATCCACTTGCAGACAAATCCATGTACGCCTTTGTTTTCCTCATCTGAGCTGGCATCTGGATCAAAACTGAACTGGATGGTTGGGGTTGTGAGGGGCCGTCAGCTAGCGGGAGAGAGTGTCTGCAGAGGTAAGGGAGGGCTTACGGCAACAATCCCGCACGCAAATTAGAGATGAATTTCTAATGAGCTACTGCTGCTCTACAGAAACTGTCCTAGAAAAACGACAGGTTTGTTTTATTTTGGCCAAAAGCTGCACAATCTTAATTAAAAGAAAATCAACAGAAAATGCTTTTCTAGATGATCAGAGTGAGACTTTAAACTCCCACACAGAGAAGTGGAATGGCTTCCTATACTTTGAAATAACTAATTTGGCCTTTTATGATGAAATTGCAAAATGGTTTAAAAGACAACTCACAATGTTTAAGTTCAGTTTAAGCATGGCTTTGACACAGAACCATAAAACAAGCTGTACCATGAGGGATTCAAACACTGGAGAGCAGTCTGATTAAGAGACACTGTGCAATATGTCCTGATATAGCACTAATTTGACCTTTCTAACTGCTCTATCTCTTCCTAGGGTTTTCTAGTCCCTTTCTAAAGAAGAATGTAAGGAGTTCACCTTATGGGTTATCATTTAAGGTTATAGGACCTCCGCCATGGATGCTGGGCAGGACAAGCTGGTGCTGTGGCAGAGCTGGCATCCACTGCAACAGTGCTGGCACAGCGTTTTGGCCGGAAAGAGGATGCCAGGAACTTGCCACACTCCTGCTGAGAATCACCCAGACAATTAGGCAGCCACAGCAGTGAACTGCCACCTGAACTGAAAGGCAGGGGAACAGTGAAAAGGACCAGTGATTAGCAGTGTTTTAAGGCTTACATTGTCACTGCAGTGACACAGCCAAGCAGCTGAATGCAAACAGATGAATTGTGTCAGGTTAAAGTGTGTGTACTGTTAACATGTGCTGCTGGCACTATACTTGTAAGCATTTTGTTCTCAAAGTGCGCAAAACATGTACGCACAAGTCCTTGAAAGAGGAGTCTTGATTTGATTCGCGCAAAGGGTGAAAAAAGTTGCCCTCCTTCTATCCATGTCTTTGTCACCCCAGCGGAAAAAGGAGTGGATCACTTTCACTCTCACTTTCTCTGTTCCTTTAGCCCCTCTCCATCGCTCTGTCTGATGAAAGAGTAACTATGATCGCTTTGACAACAAAGGGCCCAGCCGCGTGTATTTGGATGAGGGTCTTCTTTCTTCTCTCCTTCCTCCTCCTTCTCTGTCTATTTCTTCTAACCCCCTCTGATCTCACTTAGTCTCTCCCTCCTTCCTCAGTGCCCCCTCCCCCCTCTCTCATGCCCCCCCCCCCGCTCTATCTTTTGCCGCCTGATGCCACTCTCCGGCGTTGCTCCTCCGTTGTTCGCTCGGGCCTCAGCGATACAATCAGGGTATGGAATTAAAAATCAGAAAGTGTCCTTGTCGAAGAGACATGCTGGATGGCACACTTTGATGTCTCCTCGTAAATTTGAAATTCATATGTTGTCACACTTGATATTACCCCCCCGACTCACTCTTTCTTTTTCAGTTTCCTCCTTCTCTCCGTCTCCCTCTTTTCCGTTGCCATCATGTAGTATTCACTTAGAAAAAAAAGAGCGAGGGGGACAGGGAAGCATGTAAAAAGCATTGTAAAAGTGTTTCTTAAAGCTCTTTCTTGTCTTTTATTTTTCATGTATTCACTTGGTGAAGAAGGCGGGAAGACATAATGAATCATTCAATCTCCTTTTGATGGTAGATGCTCGGGTGCGTGGGTTTAAAGGTAGAAGACAGGGAGTGAGGGACCACCAGATAGGGTGGAGATGTGGTGGTGCAACACTTTGAAGCCATTTCAGAACTCTGCGCCAAGTCAAAGCTTTTTGACAGAGTGAGGAACGTGTGGTTGACATATAATGTAGCAGACTCAAATTCAGACGAGCATGTTGGATCTTTAGTTGATAATCCTACCTAGGTCTCATAAAAGTAAGAAATGCACATTTTTGAGGTTCTCTTGACCAGCAGAGGACTTTTAGAATAATTTATTTTAAAAAACTTTGTGTGTATTATACTCCCCCAAGGCAAATATCAAAAATACATTTTTATCAATCGATTTTGCCCTGGTTGGGTAGTTAAAGAGTTAAACCTTAAAATGACAGGTTTTCCAAGGTAAATCTTGTTGGATTTTAACAATGAAAACATAAAAACGTTTTTGAAAAGCAATACGTCCAGGAAGAAAAGACGAATACTGCAGTCCCACCGGGCTCAGCAACACACATTCAAGCGATAACTTCCAATAGAAAGTCTGTGTAAACACGTGTATACGCACATTTCGGGCTTCCATGTTCAAAACTCTCTCGTTCCCTCGTCCCTATGCAAGTTTTTAACTCAGTTTTTAGGTTCTATGAACAAAACGCACAGCCATTGAACACATGTTGAAAGTTAAACCAGTTGAACTTTGACCAGTCAGGGACTCAGATTTAGTAATGACGTGATGAAATCCCTTTTAATTCACAGAAGTTCCAACTGTTTGAAAATTGATCAAGAAGGAGGAAATAACATTAGGGGTTTGTTCCCAGCTGGAATTATATGACACCAATTCTTTCATATATCAGAATAGAGCTGTGAAAGAAAAAGCCTGGAGAAAGACTTAAACCGCTTTCCACACCAAGCATCTTCCAACTTTGAGGACATGCGCTAGTATATAGGGGTTGACAACAGTTCAGTGAATACCTTATGCTAAAAGTGTGTTCAAGAATGCCTGTTTAGTGTGTTCTTGGATGCGCATCACATGCCTGGAATGTACATAGCATTAGACTTACACTGATCTCAGATTGAATTCTTCTTTTTGTCTTAAAAATAAATAAAAAATGAGTGATTTGGTGTCAGCTGGACCTTGAGAGAACCTCCTAAGACTATTACAAATAGGTGCAAGGGTGGAGTAGTAAGTATTGGGGGTTTGGGTGGAAGTGGGGGAGAATGTAGATGAGCAGGATGGGGCTGGAGACAGGGATGGGGTGTCCCTTAGGTCCACTATATGCCAGTTTCATCATCAATCACTCCTGCTGAGGCCCTTCTGACCCTCCCACTCCTGATTCCACTCCACCTAGAAGGCCTGTTATCTAAGCTCCGGCAGCGGATCCCTGCCACCCTCCTCCCAACATCACAACAATTTATTTTATCAAGCATTTCAAGAAAATTACCTCTTTTGCTCTTTCAGACTGTTTCTACCTTTCACTCCTGTCCTCTGTTTGACTCTCCATCTTTCCTTTGGCTGATTTTTTTAAAATCTCCAATTCCTGTTTTGTCCCTCTCCCTCCTTGTGACAAATGGGTTTTAATAAAAGCTGACAGAGTGATAAAATTAAAGGAGTGCATTCCATGGCCAGCTACATTTCCAGCCTTCATGTGGCGCTGACATATTTAAAACAGGGCCTTAATTCACCAGCTTGTGACTGTCTTGCATCACCAGGGCTTCTCTGTGTTATCACAACCATTATTACTGGCTGACACTGTATTGTTGTAAAAAAATATATATATATCACGGCTACAAGCAGCATCAGAGAGATGAGCATTTAGCAACCCTTTCGTCCTTGTGCCAACAGTGACCCTTGTAAAACAGTTTATTTCATTGACCCTATTAGCAGATATTAGGCTCCATCTCCCATGTTGTCTCATTATAGCCTCAGATCATAAAGAGAGGGGGTTGGGACAGAGAGGTTGTGGGAGACGGGATGGGACGGTGCGTCTTTTCCAAGGGAATCCTTCCATAAGGAATAACCGACACCAAGGACTTACCCACGCCTTGAGAGCTCTCGTTCGACATTAGAAAGCATTGTTTAGTTGGATTATGGGACGAGGAGGGGTACCTAATCCCCTAATTTTTAATCTCTCCTGATTCCAGAAGGATGCATGAGACACTGGGGTGCTTCCCTGACATCGCTTGGGTAGGTGGGTTACAGACAGGAGGGGTGGAGGAGGGGTGGAAAAATAAAAGGCTTTCTAACAAAGAGATTGACATTAAGTCCTTTGCTTTGAGAAACTCTGAGGCCAATGTGAAAAATGAACGTCTCTAAAGTCTTCAAGTGGGTTAAAGGTTAATTTAGAACACCTTTTAGTTTAAAAAAATAGTCATAATGTTAAGATTAAATAAAAAGCAAGAAAAAAACATTAAAACAACATAAAAAATAAATTTACATGGCTGATGGGTAATAGGACTACAATCAAAATTCTTCAGAAGCAGCAAAAGCATATCCTTCGCCTAAAATGTTTTTGCTTTGTCATTTCATACCCCCACCACTATCTGCCTGGTTGTGTGGATAATTTTTCAGACAGCTTATGGGACTGAGGGATAAGTTGTCTGGAAGCTCATCCCCATAATCTGTGAAGGATATACAGGGCCTCCCCAGGCAGGACACAAGGACTGTTCACCTGCAGCATGGGCTAAATAAGATTACATGCCACACTGAAACCCAAATCGAGTGGGAGGAAATCCCAAACAAAGAAAAAAAAAGTATTTTCAAATCTATATGTTTGAAACTAAAACACTTGCAAATAAAATTGTGCAAATGGCTCAGGCTTAGAGGATCTCAAATCTTCAAATGGGTCTTTTAATAAAATGCTATCCATGAAGTGGAGAAGAGGATGGAACTGGATCACGGAAAACAGAGAGTGGTCACAACAAACACACTGGGAGTTTAAAATTATGGCGACCAATCTCAAAGTAACCTTGGGCAGCTTCCAGCACAACTGAGAGAGCGTACAAGCAAAGGGGTTTTGGAGCCTGGCCAACACAAGCCTTTTGTGCCAGCAGTCGCCACATTCCAATCAGCCATGGATATTTATACTAAGGGCTTAATTGAAAGCTTGGCTTGTGAACCATCTGCATGCACCCACACTCCAACTCTTCCTTGAGCACAAACACAGCCGTGCTCTTCAGTGCTTCTCCATCCTAGACACAGCCAGCTTTGACCCGCAGAGGGAAGGACAGACTCTGACGGTTTACAACACAAGAGGCCAAAATTGGGGATTGATGATGAAGGCCTAGCTGGCAAGTTAAATTAGGAATCTGATTCAGTTTCCTGTTTTTTTTTTGTTTTTTTTTTTTCATTCTTTTGAAGCAACATGATGTTCAGGGATTTTCCTCATCCAGCCAAGCCAACAGTTAGTTTACATGGACATGGAAAGACCGTCTTCTTCTGATACATGCCATTAACAAAAAAAGGTGAATACATTGACTGTATTCGAGTGTAATGAAACATTTCTGAATAATATTCACCAAGTGCACACCACAGACAAAATAACATAAGAGACTGCAATTCGGAAAAAAAATTGTAATAAATAAAATCCCATCTTACAAAACAAATGGGCTGATGCTTAAATCTAGGCTTTAAAAGTCCCACTCCAATTACTCTATCTTCTGATCCATCTTCAAAGCGTTCTCAAGGGTCTTTTGAGTGTGATTGTCGTTTTTAGCCAAAATCAGAAAACCTATACCGTTTTCTAGGACATACTGCAGTTTCTGCAGAGCGGCAGGAATTCAATAAAAATTTACCTCTGAGCTGTGGGCAAAACTGTTGGCGTGGAGTAACCCCACCTTCCCAACAGCCATCTGTTTGAGTGCTCTCCCACTAACTTTCCAACCCTTACAACTTCAACCTAACATTACAGATGTAACAAAAATGGCAAGAAATATTGGACCTATCCAGCCATACAGTTGTTAGCCAGATTCCAGCTCAGACGAGGAAAAAGAAGACATACATGGATCTAATTGTCTACAATCGGATGGATCTGAGTGGAGCAGAGCAGGGAGTCAGGTCTACCGACTGTAGTACCTAAATGCACTTTTTCCAACTGCACTTTTTTCATCTTCTTTTTTGGACACCGCTGTTTGTTTTACCAATTGTGATATTGAAAGGTTCTTTTTGACAATAATTTATAAGACTTGCAACTTGACTTAAATGCAAAGAGTGAGGCTTTAAAGAATGTCCTGTATACCAGAAAAAGTCAGTTTAGATTCATCTCTGACTGTAACCTGTAATAGAAGTCTGATTGATGGTAAACAAAGAAAAAAAGCCTTTAAAGGGTTTAAGAATCCAGTTCCACACATCACAAAGCAAATCATGTCAGATGTAAAGCTGATATTTTGAAGACAAAATGTTTTTATCCTTTAGCCATTTTTCAGATCCAACTCCTTCACATTTACAGTACTGTGGCTCTAAGAGGGAATAAACAACATAAAACTGGTAATTTTTTTTTAAAGAAATGGTCCTCTGATTTAAAATCCCTGCTTCTCATCTGGTTTTCAATTTAGGAAACTGAGTAAATTCGGTGTTTTTCAAACATTTTATGTATTTCAGTTTAGTTTGGGCTTTAAATAACACACAACAGTGAGTCACAAGATGGGATTTGTTCAGTTTTAAACATGGAACACATCTTAAAAATACTTAAAAACTTTTTCTGTTCCATGAAAATAAAAAATAAATTAAAAAAACGTAGAAGTTAAAGAAAATAGAAAATGTATTTTCTTATATTTCTCATGGTTGTAAGGCAGATAAGCATGGGAACTTGACTTTTTATCTAGTTGTAATTTTGACACAGTGAGCCAACAAACCTGTATTCAGAAATGCTGTGCAGCTGAAGAACCCTGGCAGCTGATAAAAGGAACTCAACACCAGTGTGAGATAAATGACTTGATGATTGATTACTGCCTTCAGCATAAAAAGGAGCAAAGCAAAAAACCAGTTGGTAATGTTTGTGTCATAAGCTTTTTTCTCATAGAATCTTCTTCATATCACACAACATTGACAGTTTTCTTCCAGTCCCTACTGTGTCTTAAGTCATTTTTTAAATTGCTGAAGTTAAGACTAATGTGCAAAACAACAAGGCAACAAAAAATGTCCCAGGATAAACTCCTTCAACCTCAAATTTTAACATTTCCTTCATTCACTTGTCAGAAAGCAAGAGAGCATCGACACATTATGTCTGAGCTGTGAAAGACTAATATCAGGCCAGTATTTACCAGTGCTCAAATGCACCACAGGCTCATGGGAATGAGTAACTAAATTCACTGATTAGTGCACAATTAGTAAAGTGTTTTGTCAGTTAACAGGACCGGCTGATAGAGTTTGCAGCAAAGCTGAGCAGTGTGTTAAAGCTTTCGGCGGGTATCCAGCTGGCCCCTTGCTCATCTCTGGGACGTGTTAGGATTTTCCTGCCAGCTGGCACTGAAACGTACCACCGTGTTCATTCATGACAGACACTTCCAAAATCTTGCAAACAACTTGGTGATTTTTTTGAATACTTCCTTCACAAGGCCTTTTCAAAACGAGAGGGGGAAAAAAGCCTCAAAAACAAAACAAAACAAAACAAACTAAATAAGCACTTTTTCTTGCGCTCTCAGCCAAGGACATTTGGTAGAACTTAGAAAAGTTTGTTGTAAACACTGCTTTCGTGTCTTAAACTCTTGAACTTCTGTTGCTAAAAAAGACAGAAATTTCCAGTGTAATACTATTTGGCTAAATTAGCCTTTTATTGCGTTATTGGTCACGATCAGTGAGAAAGATAAGTTGACTTAAAACAACTGAATGTAATAATGTTCAGTCTGTTTAAACCTGTTCTCATAAAGGAATGTTCATTTTTATCACAAGTACAGGACTGCAACTTACAGATACAAAATTAAAAACAAATCTTTGTGAAACATTTCAAATAAAAATGTTCACTTTATGTTTTAAAACTTGAACATTAACCCGATATACCGGTAATCATTTGTATAATATTTGAAACATGCATTTCTGAGACCCCCATCTCCCTGGCATGATCCAAACTTTCCTTAAAGCCAAATTGTATACAATTGTATACAACTTGGTCCATGTTTCCTGCCCTGTAGTGCATCATCATTCCACTCCACAGGCTTTTCATGCTCATTTAAAAATGGCTGCTCACGTGAAATTTCAAAAGCATTTTTGACAGGAAAAGTTTTGCTCATTTTCCACACTGTATGGTGAGAATAACTCATCTGTTGGGTTTAAAAAACAATAAACATCTTAATTCTAAAGATATGTATTTTTGGTCAATTCTTTGATGAAGTGGGCTTTACAGGGTTAAAAAAGGAACATTTTCAAATGATTCTTACATTTAACTGTTGACTGGCTTCAGTTCCTACCATCTGTGCACTGTAACATTTACCAATAACCAGTTATAGATGAAGCTGAAACTGAACTCAAAATGACACATCAGATGCAACTCTCCATGTTAAAAAGCAGACAACGAAATTGTAAGTTAAAAAAAAAATGAGTAAGCCACTGGATCTTCTCCTATTAGTAATGATAAATTTGCTGTGTGAGCAATTTAGTTTTTTATGATAACATTTTTTTTGACACAGTAGGAACTTCCTTAAAGAGCTGAGGGGTGCCATAAAACTATGTTTCTCTGACAACAAAACAAACACACTGGAAGGGATGGAATGAAAATGAATGGCTAATTCCCTCTACTACTATGAGTTGCTGTAAACAGAGGTGTAAAAACACGTCTGGGGAAGGAGTTGTGGGACTAATTAGAGCATCACAGATATTTAATTCAAACCGCAGAATCTTCCAGAAAGTCCCTCAAAATTTAAACTCCAAATTCAGGCAAATAAGAATCATATCATTCAAAAAATAACTTCATTAATTGTGTTTTTCCAGTAAATCTATTGCATAAATTAATGTTTAAAATGTAAGTCTGCAAAGTGAATGGAACCACCGCATAAAAGATCTTTTTACTGCAGTTTTGTGAAGCTAAAGCACAGATCTGAAACGTTACACCTAAGTAAACAAATGTTTTTTAAAGGCCAAAATATGAGCCAGTCAGCAGCACTGAGGGAGATGAGTATGTACATCAAACATCATTGCAAGGCCAAAAAGTACTTGTACACTTTGTGGAATCGGAACAGAGTAAATGAGCAGCACTAAAAATAGCCACTTTGCATGATGCTGGGGAATGGGGAAATGCTGCCAAACAAAAAATTATTCTCTTTGCTTGTGTGGCTTGTGTCGGCGATAAATCAAAATGCTGAAGAACAATTAGCACTCTGTTGACACTCTATTCACATACAACAGTTTATACAGGAAGTCAGCCAAGAGATGTAAAACCCACCGTATTGTCTTGCCAAGTGCATCTGCTATTATCATTAGTGGAAATCCATCCACTTGTTGTACAAGCTTGTGAAAACAGGTCCCATTTCTAGACTGTGTTGTATAATAAATGATGGGCTCTACAAATTTATGGCAGTTACATGCGGCAGAAATCACAAGAGACAATTCATCCCCAAATGATTACAGTACACCAACAATGTGAACTCACTGGAAATGCCTTACAGGTCAAACATACAGCAGCATGTCTTCCTTTCTTTACATTCAATTGGAAATCATTTGCTCAAAGCAATTGCGCATACTTCATTAACAACAGAGATAAACAACACTCATCCGGTCTAATCTCTCCACGGACAACCCAGCTCAATCAATTAATTACCTAGACTCTGCATTTCACTTCTGGGCATTAGTTCTCATCTTTAAATATTAATTTGGCTTTGTCCAGGGACTGACGCAGGGGCTGGGTTATTGTCTTCAAGACAGAAACACTGCTTTATGGGACATTCACTGAAAAAACAAAAGGACATTTTTGAGTTACAAAAAAAAAAGTCAGGCCTTGTGTTTTTCTTCTTGAAGTTTCCTTGTTTTGCAAAATAAAACAATGTTTCATAAAAAAATGAACCTAGAATTTAAAGATCGTAGGTGGTTCAGTTTGCTGAGTTGCAGATTTTACCAACAAAAAAAGGTTCAAAGACTTTTTGTCTGAAGTGAGTTATACAAAATTCAGTTATGTTCTTTGATCCATTTTATTACCATTGTCATGAATTCAACATTAATTTCAGCCCCAGATTTGAGGTGGTGTTGCAGGGGCAAAAAGGCTTTCCTTTGCATATTTCTCCCTTGTCTGTTAAATTACCCTTTTTACTGCAATATATTTCTATTGGAAAGCAAAGACAAAAGAGTCAGCATAAATTAAATAACTAGTCTAAAATTATAGTTGGAAGTAAAGAAGATCCTCTAAATATTTCCCCATCACCCAGTGGTTGGGGGCAACAACAAAATCAAAGTTAAAATCAGTTTCATGGAAGTACCGTGTCGTAAGAGGAAAATATCAGTCTTCATTTAGGCTGTCTTTAATTATTAACCAAATACATGTATTTATTTTTTTATCCTCCACCATAGAAATACCCAGGTGAGTTGAGTTTCTCTCGGGATGAAAGCTCTGAGGAGGTGAGAGGGGAAAAAAAAAACTCTTATGCCTTTTTTCTTCCATCCACTGCTTTGCACCAGTGTTTATAGCCCAGAGCAGAGGAAGCCATGAAAAAGCTCATATTTGGCCTATGTCCACCTTACCTGCAGAATCTACTGTATCAGCATCTCAAGAGTTTCAGGGGGGGAAAAGCAAAAACACAGAATTGAAGGCAGGCACAGAGGGTGCAAAGTTAATTGGTTCATGTATTTCAAATAGCTTGATTTCCATTTTATTTTAAGTAAAGCACAGACATGGGATGTGTGTTTAATGTATTTAAGTTGTCTAAAAAGATTAATTAAAGCAGTGTAAATAATCTTGCACTGCATATTTCTTTTGGTTAGCTACAATATTTGTCAAGTTTGACTCCTGCTAGGTGCTGTAATCAAAGATTTCTTTTCACTTTTATTGACAAGATTCTTTTTTATAAAGTCCAATCCTTGGAGGTGAGGCATAATATGAGTTATTTAACAAAAGATAAAGCCTAGAAATTTTTTTCCAAACCACTATAATATCAAGGTGAGGTGAGACAATAAACCCATAGTAGTCTGGGGCCTTTTTAAGCATGTTTTCTTTACAATTTGTTCTATTAAAATATCTTTGAAACTATTTTTGTGACAATGTCTAATATCAATCCTTTTAGTACAACCCCAGCTTTATTTTTAGATTGTAGAATTATTTTTTATCATATTACACAGTAATTGCATTAATTGGAAACAGTCCAAAAAACACAATTCCAAGTGGTAAAAGTTGTCAATTTTTACTACAAAAATCACAAACATTGAGTTCAAACTTTATGTTTTATACCGAAAGGTCAAACATACAGGGACAAAATAAAAATATATAAATCCACACAAAAAGCCAAGACAAGGTCAAAACACTGTGAAATTTGTCTAAAAAAACTGGCGAAGCGCCACTCAAAGTCCCAAGGATTTATTGCATGGAGTGTGACAATTATGAGTCTTATCTCTGGTAATGTTTGTTTTAAGCCGAAAAAAATGTCTAAAGTATAAACTTTTTTTAACCTTCACATTACATTTTGAATAAAAACTATACTAATGGGGGTGTGGGTGGGTCTGTGTTATTCCCAGGTCATTGTAAACAGCCAATGGGATTGACAAACTCACTGGTGAGTTCAGAGACCATACTATGGGTTAATTGCATTTACAATGTAGTTATTTATTCAATGTGTGTTAGTTGTACAAATCAATAAATACAGTTACAGTTATGTATTTAATCAACAGTTTTGTATCCACACGCCTGAATTGAATCTTTGAAAAAGGAAACTTGAACTGAAACTATTTTAAACAAAACTTTGCATATTGGATCTTCAGATCTGACCACAACTTGACTGTGTGCCAAGATGGGGGTGAAACCAGCATGAACGGGGAGCAGCTTAACAAATTGCCACTGTGCTGCCAAGTCCTGGGAGGGAGGCAGAGGCAGAGCAGCTTAAAGAGAGTGCTAAAACCCCTGCAACAGAGGCCCAGAAACCCCAGAGGGTAAAGGGTGAGGAAGAAGAAAGGCAAAGGTAGGTAAAAGCACATTGAGAGAGGAAGCAATAGGAAAAGAAAATGCAAGATAAAGCGGCAGAGGGAGATGGAGAGAGAAAGAGGCAGAGCAGGGAAAGTACAAAATTGAGGGAACAGAAGAGGCTTGATATGATTTCAATGGAATGTTTGTTGACAGAGCTCCATGGCCCGGGGCCTTGGGATAAATGATTGAACACTGCGCCTGTCAAAGCCAGAGGATTTCTGTGGGTTTGTGCTTCTCTCCCTGCTCCTTTGCTGGAGGGAAGGTAGCAGTCAACTAATTGACACAGAATTAAGCATGAAATGCACTAAGCGCAGCCCTCTCCTGCCATGGCTGGCCTCTCTATACCAGAGGAGGCTCCCAGCCAGTTAAAGGCTGCGGATAAAAGAAACACACGCCAACATTAAGATTAAATCAGACACATGCAAATATACAAGCGTAAATACATCTGCAAAAACAAAACAACAACAACAAAAAGAAGAGATAAACATCCAAGCAGATGGCCCACTATTCGCTTACACTTCAGTGGGTAATTCAACATTTTAAACACCCACACATAAGTAAGCGCATGCATGCACATTGGTGGAAGCAAACACGGGGTTGAGGATATGCACAGAGTACATCAGTAAACAGTAGACTTTTCCCTGTGACAAATTACTCCATGAGAAAGTAATCCTTCAAGATTAACAGTGTCATTCTGTGCCACACCTTGTATATTATGCTCAGGGGGCTGCGATTTCGGCTGCAGGCTCCTTGCAAATGGCTTACCAGGCGTGCACTAACTGCTTTTGCCTTGCTTTAAAAAGCAAAGCACACGAGAAAGAGAGACTAAGCTGAAAAGAGCAAAACGAAAACAATCTAGAGGGACAGTCAGAGAAGAGAAATGAAATAAGGAAAGAAAAGAGAGAAAGCTATGCAAAGAAAGAACATACAAGAGCTTGTCAAACCCTAAGTGTGTAGTAAAAAGCTGCAAAGATATGTCTTTGTTCTCCATTATACCTTTTCCTGTTAGAGAACCAAACACCGACTGATTTAAGTTTAACTGCTCAGACCTTTGACTATAAGTAAACAGCTCTGCTGTGGAGAAATGGTATACACAGAGTTTCCTCTCATTAAAACTCAAAGGTGCAACACTAACAGTAGCATAACTAGACATTGGCTGAGTTGAAAAGAGGAAACGAGCACAGCAAGCACGAGTCCAACACAGGTCAGAGTGATGGTTCAGGCTGGATCAGTTTGCTCTTTTTCCTTCACTGCGTTAATGCCCTTGTGAAGGAGCGTAGGACAAGGAAAGAAAGGCAGAGGTGCTGAAGAAGAAAAGGCAAGCTGTAGGTCAAAGGGGGCAACTCTATCTTGCTGACTACCAGCCAATCAGGAGGCGTCCTGTGCTGTGTTGAAAGCAGTTGAGGGAAAATAGAAGAGGAGGAGTGTAAGGAAGTAGGAGGGCAAGTGGATCCCCTGGGTCAATTATCCCCCAAAAGGAGGTTCTGCAGCCAACACTCTGCATATCATTTGCAAAGCAGCAGCAAAGGTGCACCTGAGCTCAGCTAGTGAGCGCCCCGCTATAGCACCAAGGCAATTAATGTCTCCTTTCAACAATGTGCGCTTCTCGGTGCGACAGCAGCTGGACAGCTGTGGGCTGGGCCGCCCGGCTGAAACAGAAGGCCATAGCATTGCTGCTGGTGCCCCATAGAGACCAATTTCAGGCAGTCGCTCTCTCGTGCCTGACCGACAGTCTGAGTTAGAGGACTTAAGTCTAAATACTACAAACACCTATAAATATAAAAAAAGACCCACAAAAGTGTCACATAAAAAGTTCATTAAGGTTTTTCACCCATTAAAACATAAATAACACAAGCTGATAAATATCCAAGCTGTAGGGCTCAGCTGCCAGCATGGAACTGGATACATTTATGAAACAGTTACCGTGACCACGACTTGGGCATAACCCACATCTGGTTCACTCCCTGCTGGGGTTAACCATCCCTCCGCCCAAACCCAAAACAAACCCTGAAGGAAATTAAGTCAATTAACCAAGTCATGCCTTTGAAACTGATAAGAAAAAAAAGGTTTTCAAAAAACTGAAAGCAATGGATTAGTGTCATACTTTGTACCCCCAAAATACCAGAGAGAGTCAATAAGCACATGCATACAGAAACCAACATGACAATAAATGTATAAAGAGCTTAAAAAATATTAGGACATTTTTTTTCACAATAAGACTGGAAGTTCACATTCAGCAAAATCTCATTTGTGGTGTTGGCAGGAGTTTTTGACTCATGATAAGATGACCGTGGCAAAACAGGACCAGGACCTGTTTTTGTTTTTCTCACGTCATTTTGGGAGGTTTTCTTATTTATGACGTTACATTTTTTGCAAGTGAAAGTGTTTTACCAAGAGAACAAAAAAAAGTTATAAAGTTTGCATTCCGAGCAAAGTTGGTTGAACTGTCTAGCATCTTCCAATGAAGCTTCCAGTTAAATTGAAAACAAAAAAAAATCAACAACTTTGAGAAAGCAAGATCTTAATAGAAAATATAAGCAGCACAAAGCATTTAAATATGGTAGAATTTTTTATTCAAAAGTCTGAGCTTGCAACTATAAAAAGTTTGCTTTGGGTGGATGCTCTCCCTTGGCAAACAGTACTTTAGTTATGTGTAGCCTACGACAAGTATACTTTGTCTATACTAAAAGTGAGGCAGTATACATTTCAGGTATACTATTTTTTGCAAAGGGCTGATTTTGCATGTAAAAGTATACATTATATTGACTTTATAATAATCAAGTCTTTTTAATTGATGCAGGTTAAACATAAGTTAAATTTAATATGACAAAAAAAGCACATTTAGTCTCTTTGAAATGTGGGCTTGCTAATTCTGACAGAAAAGCATGAATGGATCACAAGATAGTGAATCTTTTTCCAGAAAGAAAACAGGCTTTTCAAGAAAGACTTTTATTTCTTAAGAGTAAAAGGACAGAAAGACATTTCTTTTATATGAATATTCTTTTTTTGCTTTATTATGAGTTCTGAACCCATCTGGAAGATTAGTGTCTGGGGTCAGTGCTGCTCATACACCCATGTCAGCAAGTATGTTACAATGTAATCAAGCCACAGCCTTGTACGTGACCTCATTGCTGCAGGGCATTGCAGCTTGCAAGGCTAACACGAGGCTAATGAATGTCATTCATTGCATTTGGGTGCAAAGAAACATGCAGGCACAGGCGAGCAGAAATTCAACAGATCCATCCTTCCGATCACTGCTCCCTGAAGCCCTTGAGCTCACAATGAGAGCCAGTGTCTCCCTGTGCTCTCCTCCCTGACCATTCCCACTCATTTGAGACAGAAATAGACGCTGCTTAGCCTCCCTCATTCTTTTAGGGAACCTGTAGTTGGATGAGTGTCTTCTTCCTCCTGCTTGTCTCAGTCTGCAACTGAAGTGCAGTTTAAAATGTTGAGCATGCCACTGAGAGGAAAAAGAAAACCAGTTCACAGTGCTGAGGTGGGGAGCTACCTTCAGATGATGTCTCATGCACACACAAACTCATATGCACCTTCAACAAAGCTTGCCGGCTTCTGACAGTGGCAAAATTATGATGGTGAGGTGAATATTACCCCTGTGGGACTTCATTTACCCCCGGCATATTCACTGAGTTTCTCTGTATTTTACTGCTCCTCATAATCCAAGCCAAGTACACACATGCACTCGCACGCACACTGCCACTCGTATCACCATATCACACACTATTTTTATGTCCATGAGGTTGTCAGGGTTATTATTGAGATCATTATGGGAGGTGGATAGCAGTCAGATGCCCCCTCCATTCCCATTCTTTTTGTTGCTGTTGTGGATTGCAGAGACCTCTCATGAAAGGTTACCAGAGCTTTCCTTCTGCAGCTTCCATTTCTCAGTACAGCATACAATCAAAACCTAAACACAAACAACACATACTCAAAGAAAGGATTTTGCATTTTGCAGATTGTGTTATTGTAATTCTCCCCCTGGTATTCAGCCATTAAAGGTCACTGATGGACTTCTTTTGTTGTACTGTTTGAGGTCTCTTTTGCCCATTGTGTTAACAAGTCATTAAAAATTGAGGGGAGTAAGGCAGGCCAGAAGACATTGCATATGTTTGGAAGCATTATTATTATTAAATAATCATGTTTGTCTCCTAAAATGAGAGTGACTCATGCCACAATATCAGTAATTAGATAAATTATTGATGGGCTTCTGGGTGGGTGAGAGGACGAAATGGAATTGCCAAACCCAATTACTGTCTTTTTCTGAGAGTGGCCCCATTAGGTTTGTCACTTAAACTACCAAATGGCAGGACTAATAAAACCACTACCAGCACTTATCCACTTAATTAATTGTAAGATGATTAATATTTTAATTGCTATGGATTAATTACCAACAGGGGCGAGAGGGAGGTGTGAAAATATTTTAAATGCTAATGCTGTTTCTCAACAAGGATGCTCGCAATGCCATTGTAGTGCCTCGAAAAAAGAAAAAAAAAGTTTAGTTTATTAACAGATGTAACTCACAAATGTTTAAATTACCAACAAAACTTGTTAAGATGTTCTATTATTACAACATTTTATTTTAGTAAACTTTAAACGGGAAACATTGCAGAGTGGGTGAAAATACACTAATACAGTAAATAAAAAAGTACTACTCAGTCTTTTCCCAAACACATAAAAACCAGTCCATGATTATGTCCAAGCATGAACTTGTCAGATATTATTAACTTCTTGTTGCATGTTCCTTTATGTTGCAAGTGCTCACGTAAATCTGAGATTAAAGTGGCAGTTTGAGACCTATTACACACCAGGAAACCTGCAAAACAGTTTTAAAGGGACCATGTTCTTCCACTAATACCTGTTAGCCGCCTCTCTCAGAGGGACACAGCGTCTACTGTGACTAACATGAATAAAACAAGTTGTTATTCTTTTTTAGATGAACATCCTCCAAGTGCCTGCAAACAAAAGTGGAAAATGATGGCAAGCTTTGGTTTTCCTTGAGCATTTGCAATGGAGATGGGCTCCCCAGGCGCTTCATGGGCCCTGGAATGTGTCCTGTACTGTCTGCTTTGCTACAGGCAATGGGTGTTTATTCTAAGTGCAAACAAAATCAACTAGATATCTAGTTTGCGGTGTAAAAGCCTAATATCCAAACACTATCAATTCCATATGAGGAGAGAATAATTATGAAATTCTGAAACAGTCAAAACTGTTCCAGTAAATGACTCAAAAAGAACCATACCAAGATTTTGACCCAGATTTGAAAAGGACAGAAGGTTAAACATGATAAAACCAGAAAAACAAGGTGCAGCAGACAAATTGAGAATTTAGCAGAAAGTGGGAAAGTCTCAGAGGATCAGTGATAAGAGGGAACCTGTTATGGTACACGGCACAAACCAGCTGGGTGATAATTATGATCCTGTGATTAGCAAGGCACCTTTGTGTAGGGCAACATACAGTATATGGCTCCTGCCTTAACCAGTTAGTTGGCCCATTTAGCATTGTGCAGTGGTGTGAAAGTCAGGTATGTTGGGAGATTTCTGGTGCAGGCTGCTCACCTCTGAAAGCGATTCCCTGCTGGAAGTGCTGGCAAGATGGCGATGGTTGGCAACTTGGATGGTGACACAGATGTGTGAGCCAAAGCGCATTGGGAGGGTTGGCGGAGGTCGCCCCAGAGAGTAACTTAATATCCTTGGGGAAGGTGGAAGAATGACCCCATGAAGATTCAGCTGGGAGTCTGGTGAGCAGAGCGTCCAGATGTGTATGTGTATAAGCAAGTCTTTCACAGTCTCCATGTGTGCCCACTGCCAGCTTTCAACAGAACAGCTGGCTCCCACCATCTGCTGCTCATCTTCGTCAGCACCAACGTGTACAAAGTCTGTGTTTTCTCCATGTGTTTGTGGTCTTTTTATTTCTCTGTTATGCTAAATTTAATAAATTATGCATAAAACGGTATCAAATTGATTGTACAGGAAAGATTACCATGACTGCACATTTGTTCTTTTTAGACATGAAAAATGGGACTTTTGTCTTTTACCTTTGTAGTAATAAGAGGAGATTTGTGTAAATTTCTCTAAAAGCAGCGCAGTTCTCTGTGTGTTAACTTTTCCCTTTGGTTGTTAATCTTTTGCTCTAAGCAAGTCTACTCTATCAAACACATTCTGAGGAAAAAAGAGAAGGATTGGGAGGTTAGTGGGGGGGTTAGTATGCTAAAATCCACCCAAAACAAGACACATGAGACATCTGGTTCTAGTGTTAATTAGGGAGCCAATATCACAAGTTAAATCACAAATAGAGGGAAGGTTTGAGGGAAAGGAAGATGAAGAAGGGGAAAAGGGAAAGGCGGAATAGAGAGAGTAAAAAACTGAAGAGAGAGGGAGTGCAGTGTGTTGATTTGCAAAGAGCCTGAGGGCAGCCCTCAGGGCAGAAAGGGGAATGATAGACTGGCTAACCAGCCGCTGATCAGGCATGTGCAGCTCCCTTCCTTTTATCAATGTTGGAAAACTAAAGTGGAAAGAGAAAATCTGTTAGCTGCACACTTATTTGCTTCAAAGTCATTCTTTTAAAAAAAGTGTCATTTGATGTCGAACTGATCCATTATGTCTTTTGATCTACTGATAGCAACAAACTACAATTTTTAGGGACTTTAAAAGTGAAACACACAAAGCGCACCCTCACAATGCCCAGCAAGTAAGCTACTCTAAGAAGACAGTAATGAAAAATGATGTTCCTGTACCTCCTCAAATTTGAGGAGTACCAGTGGTGGCAAAAAGCGAGTAATCTGTAATCGGAGAGATGTGAAGTGGAGTGGTGCTAATGCAACTGCAACCTGCTGTTCCCCGACGAAGATAGTGCTGGAGGGGAGGAAGAAGATGAGGGGAGCGAGAGGCCGAGGGATGAGCGGGAGGAAGAACCCACACAGAGGCGGTTGGGGGATCACTTGCTCCAAACAGAGCAGAAGGTACAGAGCAAGGCGCACTGTGTGGGCCCCATTATTTTTATTCCCCATTCTCTTTTACCCCATCTCTCTTTTTAAAGACGGCAGGATTTTTCTCCTCCTCCCTGACATAAAAGTAAACAACGTTGCCTGCAGGCACAATTTTCCCGGCAACACAATAAAATGTGCAGTGAATTTATGATGGTCATCCATTAGCTCTTACCAAGGAAACATCACCCGTATCTGTCGTCCATCATTATAATAGAGGGTTAATGCACCGAATTTACATAAAAAAGTCATATTGTCTGCATGAATTATTTACACCCTCAGCTGTTTTTTCCAATTTCTCTCGTTTTTCCCCCCCTCTTCATCCTCTTGTTTGCAGTGAGGGGGATTTTGGGTCCAGAGTCGCATGGAGAAAGTTTGACAGTAAATTCTGCAGGGTGATCGTCCTGTTGTCGCCACCACTCAGTCCCAATATTTCTCTTCATCCCACCCCATTTTCAGTTTGTCATCTTCATACCAAGTTTTTGTCTAAGACCGACAATGAGTGTTGGGGTCAACGCTCTGTTCATGGCTACCCAATTGTCACCAAGAGAGTCAATTTTGGAATGACAACCAAAGTTAGCTCTTAAAATGTTGTAAAGTGCTCTTAAAAAAATCAAATCCTCAATCTAATCTCAGTAAAACACATGCAGCTTTTGTGATCTCATTCGTTTTTCCTAAAAGTATTTATACTGGCTAATCAATATCATAAATCACATGCTCCAGTTCAAATGCTTCCACATCATGTGGCCTGATCAAGCCCCATAAGAAAAAATGATCAGGGCGCCAGTCCCCCCACTGTAAGTAAATTATCCTGATATCACAACCCTGTAATGAAGGCTCATACAGCACTAACAGTTGCCTCTCAGACCCCAGGGAAAGGCTTGGTGATTGAGCAATTATGACAAGCTCAATTACTGTCACCATATTATCATAGCTAATCCAAATCCACCATGCTGTGCCTTCCACTGCACTGATCACAGCGCCTTTTTTCACTGTCAGCGAGGTGAGAAAGTACTGCCACAAACTCCGTTTGTGCTCCCATGAACACACTCAAGTGAAAATGTGGGGAATATGTCAATCTGCTGCTGCTTGCTCCTGTTTCTATCTTTCTAGTAGGTGTCTCTGGGATGGATGCCTTAATTTTTTTCTAATTCTGCCTGACAGTGCCACAGGCACTCTCGCGTGCGGAGCTAAATTTGTGATGTGCCCTGACAGACTGCAGGTTGAGTTATCTGCTTCCCTGGAAAGGCTAACACACTTCCGAGCAACAGTGGCAGGAAGGCTGCTGCTACAGCTCATCCAGCTGTGCAGTGAAGCAAGCACAGCCTCAGTGGGGACTGGAAGAAGTTGCACGAGTTAAAGGTCGACCTTTACCTTCAGGTGCAAATAAATCTTCTGACAGAAGGTTTAACACCAATTAATCAAACATACAGGCAGTCAGAGTTCAAGAAAATCAAAGTAAAAGATAGTCCCTCAATAGATTTTTCTCTCTTCCAGTCTGCTAAAATGGTGTTTTCTTCCCTCTCTGCCATTCGGGGCGAACCCCTCACGAGGGACCTGATCTCTGCTCACTTGCAGCCACACTGTGTCCAGTTAAGTAGGTAGGGATTGTAGGTCAAAGTTTTGGGTGCCTGCTCAGCCAGCATCGATCACTGTCCACATGTTTGAAGAGGATCTAAATGTAGCTATGACTTGTTAGGGTGCAAGGTAAGGATTCAGATCTAATCACTTCTTGTGCTCTCTTTTTCACGACAGTTACAGAAAATGACAAGTGATGGATGGGTCTTTTGTGCTATTCCTCTATCCCTGCTAGTTACAAAAAAAGAAACACTACCTACTAGGGGTGTAACAATTAGTCGATGAATTAATCTATATTCCAATGATCCAACCAGATCCATCTGTCTAAGGCAACGTGTAATTTGATCAAACTATACCATTATAAAATCCTTTTTGAAATTAAATAAATTGATTATATAGATCTTGGAAAGTACCATTTGGATTGAGACATGGTAGTTTTTTTTTTTTATTATAACGTAAAAACGACCAAGTGCTAACACATCAGACACACATTTAATGGCAGCAAAAAAGATCATCATTCCAGTCCAATGTTTGGAAACACTTTGAATTTTGCAAAGACATGTGACCATACTATGTAGTAAAGTGTTCTAATAATGTTCCCTTTATTATTTTGATGTGGAAAAACAACAGTGGGCTGCATTTTCTGAAAAATAAATTGTGAATGGATTGGACATTAATTCTTGTTTACTTTTTTGTTTGTACCCATATTTGATTTACACTTGATTATCTTGCAAGAAATCCAAGGACTCTGGAAAACTTCACCTGCACTGTTCAGTAGGTATTTATAACTGAGTCACACTGGTTGAAATTTTTGGCTAAAGATGTCCTAGATCCATTTTAGGACAGTGAATCAGATCAAATCGGATCGTTTAAAAGGAACCGATATTGAATATGACTCGTATCGACAATGACAAGTTATGTTAATAATCTAATTGTTGTTCAAATGAATCGTTGCACCCCCTTTACTCACTGGATTGATTTCCCAATGTAGTAATTGTCTGAACTGCAAAAACAGAATCTTAAGAAAATAAAAAAACCTTGCTTCAAGAAAAAAAGTCTTATTTTTTATCTTATGAGAGTTTTTTTTTTTTTAATCAATAAAGATTTTAAATATCAAAACAATTTCAGTTTGAGAAAACATATCTTAGAAACCTGGACATTTTTTTCTAAAATAAGAATTCTTGGTAAGACCATTGTTCTAACCAAAATGGCAGATATTTTTTATTTATTTAAAGAAAATCTGCCAATGGTGTTTACACTTTAGACTTTTTTCTAAGGGAAATGTTGTTGCGGTGTGGCAATAAACATATTTTAATTAAATAAATCCAGTAGGTTCAAAAAAATGTAATTTTCTCTTTTCTGACTGTCAGTTCCGTAAAAGGTTGTATAGCTCTTGAAAATACCTGTATATTGTACAAATGTTATTTGTTTTTCAATCAAACCACAAAAAATAATTTTAGATAATGTAATATATAATTCAGTTATCATGCATGTTATCCAGGTCTTAGAAGCTGCCTAACTTGTAACAACCTTTTTTATGTAAACTGAGGAAAAACTAAATTAGAATGCAGTATTGAAATCAAAGACATGCTGCAATTCTGTTGCCAGGTCATCCCAGGAAAATGCAACATAACTCCAAACTACTTGAAAGGTGCACTTATGATAAGGTCTGAAGCAAAGTTTCCCATGATGCTAAGAAGTGCAGAGATGAACGTGGACATGTCCGCTTACTGTAAAAATAGAATGGCAAACAAATTTGCATGTCAAAATAAAAAAATCAATGAGCTCCACCTCACCTAATGACCAATCTCCCTACTGCTACTCCAGGGCTCTGATTAACATTCTGGGAGGTTCAGGAGAAAATGTTAGAGCAAAGCATTAATCTCTCTCAGCAAAAAAGCTTGTATCCTCTGACAGGTGGGTCAAAGTTGCTGTTTAATCTAGCCCATAATTTCTGAAATGTGCTGACAGAGTGTATTTTGATATATTAAAACATGGCTGCGTCTCCAAAAGCTCAAAGCACGACACCTCAGCAGGAAGTTTGTGTCGCTGGCTCTGAGTTATGGCAAGCAGGATAAATGGGAGGAATTCTGTGGAATATAGAGGAAAGGAAAGCAGCTGCATGTGGGAGGGAGTTCATGTGCTGTCATATGATCCTTAGGTAAAATTTGATGTCAGTCTTTAAAAGAAATCAAAGTTGTTGTTTTTTTTATCCAAACAGTTATGCTTGGTTTAAATTTCAGAGGTGCCTTAGCCACCATTGAAATTTTCTATCATGTTATAGCAGGAATTGTAATTTTTTAACATACTTTTATTGCAGAGAAAAAACATATTGGAAATTTATCAATCCATTAAAGACTCCACACCTTACAAAACTATTTATTTGCTTGATGGCCTACACTTGACTTTATTGGCCATTGCCATAGAGGTGCCTTCATAGGTGTCCTGCTTGGCTGTTGAAAAATGCATCTCCTACCTCAGGTCCAACCTAGTGGAAATAATATCAGTCACACTGAGAGATCATGATGTCAGGGTCAATTGTCCTGCAAAAGATGTGGGAGATAGAAGACATGTATTGATTTTTCATTTTGTTGGGGTAAGCAAGCATGTTGCGGCCAGGCGGGTGTGCAATGAGGCAGACAGAATGTGCCAGACTTCTTTTTGAGCTTGTCACCCGTAAGCTGTGACTGGTGAGAGACACCTTGAAAATAATAGTCGATAAAACGGCCACCTTTAAGAACACAATTGGAATGTGTTGCACAAATCGACTGTGTTAAAAGTAATTAAATTAAATATTTCATAGCAGAAGGATCGGTTAGGAAAACTTGGCTAAGAATCTGCAGAGGAAACTCAGCCAGCATCATCCTGGATTGGGATGAGCCAGAACTAGCCAGAGCTGGCAGTCATACTCCATGTTGGGCCATGCAGAGAAGGAGAGAGAAAAAAAAAACATTTTTCAGACACATTACATTATGCCACGGGTCACAGACACATCCAGCTTTCCAGCTTTTGCCCAACAGCTACAAGCAATAAATGAATGCCAAATCTAATGACCTCTGTGAACCTTGTGTGATGTGTTCATCTCAAAACATCTGCAGTCGCTCATCACTAAATAGAAAATTTAGCTTTATGGAGTCCATGTGATTCCTATCAGCTCTCCTATTTTACAGCTCTGCTTGATTTTCCAAGAGAGGACACTTATCTCAGTTTGGGTCACACCCTGCTGTATGTCTCTATAAATGTACTTGAGTCACAAATGTTCACACTTCATTCTTGAACATGGTTTGAGAGTCCTTCTGGGGAGTTCACCTGCTAAATATACATGACCTGTTTGGAAGGTATTGAGTGAACCTCCATCTCAGAATTTGTCTGCATACCAACCTATCCCGACTCATGACTTTTGGTCACCCCCTCTTTGCTCCCCATTTCTAAAGGCTATAGTCACTAAGGTTGTCCGACCTGTGACAGAAAATCAAGATGAAGACGACTGTGGTCACATGTTGCCCTCTGTGTCCTCCAGCCATGAACAAAACATGGTGGGCAACACCCTCTCACACCCACACGGCATCTCACTATTTCTAATCTTTGTGCCGAGAAGGAAAGCATTCAATTGCCACATTATGAACCCATGGGTCTACCTATACAGTCTGTTGTTAAGGTCCAGAAGTTCCCCTAAACACGATTTAAATCCACAACTTTTTATTCTGATGCTCTAAACGAAACTCTGGCTGCAGACAGTGTTATATGAAAATCGATTTCTGTAGGTTAAAATATAAAAGAACATGTGGCATACATGAAAATGCTTTATGTATAAATTCCCAACAGGCATTTTTAAGCACATTAAAGATTATATAAGTTTACAAGAAAAAAAAAAAAAAAAAAAAAAAAATATATATATATATTATGATTTTAGAAAGTTTAGAATAAAAAAAGTAAAAAAATAATAATTAGAACAAAAGTATAATTATTGTTGTTTAGGTATGATTACTAAAGAACATTTCTTGCAGTTACAAATGGTTAAATGGAAAAAATAATTGATTTTAGATAGAAAAACAAGTGATAAGTGAAAGATTTTTAATTTTAAGAGGCAAAAGAGTCAAGGATAGTTTGACACAGTTTAAGTTGCCGGAAAAATCAAAAACTTTTTTAAGATAATAGATAAAAGAAGAACGATGATAGATTTTTTTTCTTAAAAAAAAGAGGAAACAAATGGTAAAGGCCACCCAGGTTTGTTTCTTTTTTTCTCTAAGATGTGATAAAGTGGCAAAAAAAAATGAGTATGTTATGTGGTATTCTTCATAAAAATAACATAAGCAGAAATTTAAAACAGAGTGAAACATAAAATTTGTGTTAATAAAAACCACACAGGTGCCTGTAAGAATATTTTTTTACTTCAGGATTTCTATTTCAAAGAGTTTTCCTGCTTCTTTGTAGGACGTCATTTTATGCTCAGATGGGTGCAGGAGTTGATATAAAACCAACCAATTTAACTATAAATCAAATTCCAATCACAGCATATCAAACTCTGAAAGGTCTCCAAGATCACAGGAGTCTCTTTACACACCTGCTAGGCATGTCAGTGTTTGGATGAGGCCGGGTATGTTATTGTAACACACACACATACACCTGTGGTACTTCCTGCCACTAACGCTGTAAGTGTTCCAGTTTCATTCAGACAGAGGGGGTGAAGAGAGGTGAGAAGGAGGGCGACCCAGCAGCTGCTTACCTTGCCTGACTCTAACACCTGTTAAAGGCAGAGGCACATATCGCGCCATATTACTGTGTTAATGCACGGTAATGAATGGCTGATGCAAGCAGAGCGCAATGGCCAGAACAGGCATGAGATCCCACACACTTATTCTCTCAAGAGGAACATTTTCAAGAAATTAGTCAAAAGAAATTGGAAAGAAAAAAAAAATTACCTGATTGAATTCCCTAAGGGCCACTTGTGTGCTATAAAAATACACAATTTGGTCATTTCTTGCTTGGATCTGGAACAAAGAGTATTGCTGTTTTATCCTATAGCAGAGAAAAGACAGGATCTCTTTTAAAGCAGCTGAGATTCAAAGCTTGGTGCACTGAGCACTCCAGGCTCAATTTGTCAAATTCATTTTCCACAGAATGACAGGGTATATTACCCCGGTGAGCTTCCAGGCTCAGCTCAGAGTCTGAAAGTATGTGTGAACATGTTTATGTAGTCAGTTGCGTTTATTTTAAAGAGATATGGAGGGCCTTATGACAAAGACATCCCTGTTCTGTTGTACAGACAGTCGATTGTGCCGTATTCCGCCACAGGCTTTGATTAACAGCATTGAGTAAAGTTATCAGGACTGTTTTGACCTTCAGTTTTTTTACCGGCAGAAATGCAATTTATAACAGCTTTTTGATAAGTTGAGTAAAAACGATATGTAACTATTTTTTGGGTAAAAACACCCCAAATGATTTGGAACTGACATGGTACATCGCCATTGCATCCACAAGGCCAATTGAGATTTTTAACAATAGTTAGTAGTTTCATATCACATTTGCAGAAATTTGATGACATCATTTACATATGTACATTATTATCTACCGATACTCACGGGTGAAAACAGAAAAACAAACACTGCCGGGATTATTTACACAAAAACCCATCCCAGCAACATTTGCAGAGCAAAAATGACAAAATATTAAACTAATATGTATAATTAGGGGGAAAAAAAACGAATAAGTTGAATTTGTTGCATAAAATATGACATTAGAGTAATAATAATAATAACAAAAAAACTTTAGCAATTACAAACAGGACCCAGAGGTCTGCAGATTACATCAAAATATCAATATAATGGGTGTATTTATGTAATTTCTCAAACGTCTCCATTAGTGAGCTCTGCATATACATATTACATTGTGCACATTCAAGTGTGTTTGTACCTGGCCAGGGCCTGCTACAAGCCCTACTAGCCCTGCTTTGTGTGTGTGCGTGTGTGGTGCTTGTGTTTAATAATGCATGGCCTCGAGCCCAGGACAGGCCCTTTGATAAAGTACAGTTCCGCAGCACATGCATAAGCAGCTCCAGAAATATTCAGAAAGCGGAAATTGATGGTGGAGATAAAGTCTCTGCTGCTACTGTTTGGTGTGTGTGAGCACAAGCACACGTGTGGGTGTGTGCGGATGTTAGTGTGTGTTTTAGAAAGAGATTTTGCAATGAAGAAATAAAACGAGGCAGAAAAAGATTTATGGATTGTAGCATTGTCCATACTGAAGTGTTTGATCAGGTGGTAGTTTAGGGCTTTCAGGAAGAATCTGAGCTGTGTGAGCACGTTTAAAGACTGGCAAGGTCTGATTAAATGATACTGAGATAACCAACAGATACAGACAAGTACACAAGGAGCCAAAACTTAGATTTAGTGACACATGAGAGGAAATTTGAGGAAATGATTGAAAAATGTGCTTTGAGCTGTATGCATTTCAGAAAATTGGTATTATCATCTTTAAGGTTTTTCTGCAAGTGTTAACTACCGTTGGTGTTTGTTAGCTGATGTATGTGATCATTTCCTCATACTTATTTTAAAAGTCTCACCACCTGCCAGTCAAAGGGGTCAGAAGCCAGTTAGGGAGTCCAAGGTCTCTGCTGCCTTTTCATTCATCTCATCATGCAGCTTTATTGTAGATGGGAGGGGGGAAAAAAGCCTAAATTCACAAACAAGCTTCCAGTATACTCGCTAACAAGCTTGTGTCGATTTGTTTTCTCACTGCGCTTCTGTATTCATAGCCAAAGATTGTTTCAAACACTACGCATACTTATTTATTAACTTTTGCCTTCATAACTTCTGAGGTCAAATGAATATTCTTCCTTTGTAAATTAGCAAAGTCAACCTCTTTTTTCTGAGGACTTCTGAGGACACTCAGTGCATCAACGTACCATACGCCTGCAAAAGCTAAAACTCCTTGTGCCCTCTGTCATTAGACAGCCATCCTCTATCATTCACACACAATCTTATCAACCCTCCTTTGCATTTTAACCACCTACACCTTCTTTTTTTCCATCTCTCTAACCCTGTCATAAATATCAGACAGTCAGATATACAGGAAGAGAAAGAGAACCCCTTTTTCTTTTTGTTGCAGCTTTAATTTACTTTGTCCATTAATATTTCAGGGCCCTCTGAAGGCTTGGTGCAGAAGCCAGTGGGAGCTACTGTGTGTGTGTGTGCATGCATGTGTGCATGTGTGTGTGTGCATGTTTGCATGTGTGTGTCACATTCTAGCTTTACCGTAGGAGGGAGAAGGATTAATATTTCAGTGGACCTTATTAGAGACCCCTATACTTGTTCCAAACTGCCATGGATGGCATGGGTGCATGGTAGTGCACTTGTACCTTCACAGATGTAAGTTTTAAATATTTCACTTTATATACATACGTACTTAGTTAACAATAAAGAAACTTAGTATTTGTTTACTAAGAGGTTTTTCTGTAAAGCTCACTCATAATAATGAAATAAATTGCTGCTAAGTGTTGAACTCAAAGATGATAATAAAACTAAAGTAAGAAAGTTGTTGAAGTTTAAAAAATCCATTTGGGCTTTATCAAATGAAATAATGAGAGATGACATATTCCTAAATTTCACACAAAACCTTGGAGACAACAAAGTTCTAAAAAAAAAAGGCATTCCAAACTGAAGAAAATATTTTGCTAACAAGCTTCAACTTAAATTGTATGCCTGTCCCTCAAGAATCACTGATCTGCTTTTTACTTAGGTGATTATGGATTCATATTCGCAAAAACATGTACAGTTTTTGATGGCTTCCATAAATACAGTTTATTCACCCAGAAATGATTGATAGTAAGCATTGTCTTAGGATATTTTCTTGTAACTTATAACCCTCAACAAGGCTTTTTCTGACAGTTGTTAAAGCTTTTCTTTTTTTAATGGCCTTCTGGTATTTGATCGTTAACCTTCTAATCTTTAGTAATTTCTTCCCTCCAAATCTGAGAAAGGTTTCCTCTACAATTAAACAGAGGGTTTTCTGTGTGTACCTAACTTTGAAAAAAGTCTAATGAGAAGTCCTAACCAAAAGTGTTTTACGTTTGTTTACTTTATTGAACAATATTGGAGTACTGCTCCATTCCGTTCCTCAACAGAGGGGTAGGCCTCAGACACAATTTGTTTCCTATTTACCATGCTGCCCTTAGCTCCAAAGAAGACCTTAACTCCAGTGCGACCACACCTAACAACCCAGTAACCCAGGCTTGAGGGACTCTAAGAGGAGACGCGTATACTTTGGTGTCTCTTTCTTTGTTTCTCTTTAATGAGCCACCCAATTGCAGGAATGGGGGTGTTCCACCTTGAGAATATGAATGTGGCTTGAAACCTGCACCACTCAGACTGACGAACCTGCTTGGATAAGCGGGAACAATATTCAAGGAAGAAGATTTTTAGTCATGTTGCTAGGACTCAACTTCTAGACATTCTTGCAAACATGTTGACTGCCTATCCTAACTCCCAGTGGGGGTTTGTCTTTTGAGTGTGTTTAACGATGACTTTTAAATTTTTTTCCCAAGTGAAGGAAACACGAAGAACTCCAGCAGGGGACTCGTCACAGCTGTTGCTTGTAGACGTCAGTTTGGTGTTTACAGGCCCTGAAGGCAAAGACACTCAGAGAAGAAGCTAATGGTGAGGAGGGTAGCAAGTCAGCCCACAATTCACTCTTGACTTGGCTTTGGCTTGGCAGTGGAAGGCTTTCCTGACTCAGTCTCCAGCGTTTATCTGGACTTGGGACAAAAATCCATGGTAGGACTGGAGAATGGTGCATTGTAGTTATGGTGGTTCACAGCACCTTGTAGTCGCAGGAGGTCTTACATACAAAAACAAATCAGACCCAACCAGGTTTACCTTCCAAGGTCAGACCAGATCAAGAAAACCCTGGACAGCACAGCCAATGCAACTAGCTTCAAGTAAATTAAAGCAAGTTCCCTTGCCAGCTGTAACGTTTGTTATCTACTCTCAAACGAGCATCCTTAAAAATGACTGTTCTTAAAAACGTCATATTGTAAACTGTATTATAAACCAGACAAGTTGAACCTTAAACATCATGGTTCTTGAGCTTGACCCAGTTGTCTAATGCTACGTTCACGCCGAAAACGATCAACGCAGGAAATTCACATTGGCCTCCTCTATTTGGACGCACAGCGCATTTGCTGCTTGATCCTTGTCCAAAAATGTGTTCATAAACTTGACACCCCAGACATGAAGGAGCCATCATTAAATGTCTTTATCCTGATTGCTACATGATGCAGTGTCTGTGTATATCTCATTTCCAATGCATGGAAGACACAGATGAAGTTAAGAGATTGGATTTTGTTTATTTTAAAGAGCTCTACAAAAGCATGGGTAATCGCGTAACCATGTTTGGATTCATTAGGTCATCCAGAGATTCCAGTATGGTGAGGTTTAGCCCTGCAGCTAGAGCTGCAACTGAATGACGGACAATTTTAACAATACTTCTGTCTCTCTTTGACCCAGTTTGACTACTTGCTGTCTCACATTAGTCTGAGAGGGGAAAATATAGAAAAAAAATTGAGTATGTTTTTATTTTTGTCTCAGTGAAAATAAGAAAAATATCATAAAGCTCTGGAGAAGATCGATACGACTAGATTGGGGCTCCACCCGTTGATCTCAACATTTAACATGTCTCATGCCCAAAGTTGAGTACCTGATTGGTTTTTGAACTGTGGATGTGCTGCAACACCCAAATCGTGCCGCAATGCTCAAATTACGTTGCTGCTGGACCAATGGGCTGCACCCAGTGCACAAATCTCACCGCAGGATCTCTGATCACGTCTGTACTTTCAACTAACATTGAACTGGACCCCTCTGTTATGCAAATCCCATTTGGTGTAAATGCAGCGTATAGATAGGTGCACCCAGCTAGGAGTCATTCACTTAAAGAAGAACATGATTGTTATCAGTTGACAAGATATTTTCTGAAAACCAAAACCAACCAACTTGCATTTTGGTGATTGATTGTTTTATATATTCTACAGCTTAATTAACCTTTATAGGCTCCAATAAACTATGGTAAACAACAAGAGAGAAGCTTAACAATCTCACAATGTTTTGAAAATTGAAGAAACTAGAGAATTTAGGAAAAATATATTTTTATTGTATTCTAAACATCCAGCTCCCACCATATTTTGCTTTTCTTTTATTGCTAAAGCCCTGCAGTAATTATACTGATCATGTAATACACATTAATGCCAAAATTAGATAAAAACTTGTGTTGTACAGAAAATAACAATAACAAAGTATCCTTCACAGATGCATTAGCAGGTGAAATGTGACCTCAAGCTAATATCCTGGAGTAATACCTACAGGTGTTGCCTTTCAGAAAAACACCAATAAGCAATTTGGCATAGTTTAAAAAGGGTTCTGAATTTGGAAAAGGATGATGAGGATGCAGAGGCAGCTTTCATCACAGATGAGTGGGTCTACATGTGGGGGTCTCCCAGTTGCTGCATTAGGGGGACCTGGCAGGAGGCCATATTAAAATGAGGTGCCTTCCCCCAGGCTCTTAGCCACCCATGACATTTGGGCATACATGCATGATTGTGTGTGTGTAGTGTTTAGGGTGAAGGGTGGGGGCCTGAGTATCCGCCCAGAAACCCAATTGCCTCCGCTCCCCTGCTACTTGTTTCCCGCTCTTGCATCCCTACCCTTCCTCTCTCAATTTGACCCCATTTCTCATTTGCCTATTCATTTAAAAGCACAAAATACCTACTGAGATCCAATATGGGGTTGAGGCAGGGAGCATGAGAGGGCCCTCAGCAGGAGTGGTAAAAACAGCAACAACAACATGATGAAAAGGAGGTGGTGGAAGATGCTCAGAGCTTGGACAGGAGATTTCTTCAAATGGCTTTCCAGCTTCCTCTTCTCTCTGTCACCCCCCTGTTTTTTCCTCTTTGATGCTCTGCTCATTGGGGCAGTGTCAAGATTGGGAAGTGCAGCCCGATTGACCCAGCTGTTGCAGCAAGGCAGGAGTTCGAACAAGAGACAGTATGTGGGTGTGAAGAAGGAAGTGTGTGGGGAGCTGCTTTTAAAGGAGCCCCCGTCAATATTTCACCCTCTCTAGCATTTTGTTTAGATTATCCCCTAAAAAAGGAGCAAAGTCTGAGCTCAACTTTGAAAGCTGATTATATGCTTTTGAAAAGTCAAAGAATATCTACCTTTGTATAAATGCTAAAAGTAAGCCCAATGACTTTATGTTTTATGTATGGCCACTGGGTCTCACAGGTGGGAGAATTTCACATCTGCTAGATGTGAAGTGTGGCTGAAAGGGAAAGTCATCCTGGCAAAGGAAACTGTAAGGCTGTAGAACTGTAAAGCAGAGTCAATTATAAAGCAAAAAGCTGGGATGGAAATTGATTGGAAGAGAAGTTATTAAATTAATTCACTAAATGTTTCTAAATTCACATTTACACTTTTGAAAAACTAGTATGAACTTTTGTCTGAAGTAAATGCTAGGATATAACCAACATATTTGACCAATATTGTATGTGTGACCACATGGGTGGCTCTTTGATGTAATGACATTGATTTTTTATGGAATAAGTAAAATGTCTGAAGCCACCTTTTCACAACATGGCGGAAACAGGAAAGTGTAGTTTAAAAAAAAGTAAAAGTAGGGGTAAAATTACTGTAAAAGTTAAATGTATTCTCATGATTCTCAAAGATGTGCAGACTTTGAGAAAAAATATGAATACATTTGGTTTTAAGTTTGACATGTTTGTTTTTAATACAACGTTTCTGTTTTAAGAACGATATTTATTTGTCCTTAAACACGAAATATACCACGTTAAGTCACTGTCAAAAATGGAACGACAGTAATGTCACGGGAAAAAGACAAGTCGTATTCACAATAGACATGTTAAACTAAAAACTAAATGTTTTAGTCTAATTTTTTGTCAAAATTGTACACAAAGAATGAATTTGTGCACATTTTGTCCATGAGCATACGTGTCGTTTTCGATCTCAAATAAAATACATGATGATTTTGTGGTTGTAAACTATAACATAAACAGAAAAAATGTATATTTCAAGAATGAACTTCTGTTATTTAAATGGTACAAAAGAGGAATAATCCTAACTTCAGTCTATAGGTAACAATAGAAGAAAAAGTACCACTACAGGTTTTACGAAACATGTGGGAGTCAATCTGGCCTTGAATGGCACTTGGAAGAGCTGTGAGTATTTTAATATAAAACAGTTCAAAATACCAGCCCAGCTGCTGCTTAGTTTAGTAATAATTTCAAATACTGTCTTCCACTGATGCCCGACATTTCTCTTTTATCTGCTTAGGCACACATTTAAGGATAGTCTCTCAACCTGCACTAAGCTAATTGCAAAGGAAATGCAATTTCCAGAACATAAACAAAATCAAAGGGAGTAGCACTTTCTTTCTTCTACGTATCTGCTTTAATACTATTCAGGAAGTGAATTCGGATCCACCTTGCAGAAAGACCTTTTCTTTTTTTAAAAGACTACATTGTTCTCTTTTAGTAGGGGACGGTATAATGGAACCTGTTCAAACCCCACATTGCCATTAACCAGCTTTCTTCTAAACTGCAGCTCTTCCAAAGAAGATCTGCATCAAACCTAAAAGCTTTAAATGGCAGTCTAATTGCCTACTAAATGGTTGTTCATTTCAAAAGTAAAAGTTTACAACAGAATTTTAATTATTTTTACCCCCATCCCTTTTGCAAAATGCAGGAGCTTTTTTCAAATCCGTCATTAATGACACGTTTGGTGGTGATGCCTCATGTGAATATTCAAAGCATGGAAATGGTGAAAGCACTGCTTCTAGAAACAAATTGTCCCAAACACTGCAATCAGGAAATGATCCCACAAATGCATAAAAGAAATAGAAGTAAAACTCCTCACTTTCAGGTTTAAAACACGCTGATGCGTTCTAATGATGGACACGTCAAAGCTCCTCTAGTATCCATGATGAATATAGGCTCACGACTGCTAAGCTACCATCCCAGCAGAAGAGCAAACAATAATCACAACCGCTGATGCTGCTTTATTTTTGGCAAAAAGCAAGAAACTTTATTTTGTGGTCTTTCTGGACATTTCATGCTTTATTACAGACTAAAGCCCACAGCTCTGGGATGGCACAGACATTTTTATATTGTTTGGAGTTGATTGTAGGACTGAAAGAAACATATCTTAGAAGCAAATGAATAAGATGTGTCAGTACATCTGACACAGCAAATGCAGGGGAAATGAAAAAAGAAAAATAGTGTATTTGTGGTTTTATCCTTGTTTCAAATTTATACTATACATTATGGCCATCTAAAAGTATCTGAGTGGTGTTTGTATGTTCTAGCTCTTCCTCTGTATGTGTTATTTAAAGATACAACTAAAATGTACAAGAACTGAGGAATACTTAAAGCAATGGTTCAACATCAACAAACCATGACTTGAAGTAAAAAAAAGATGCTGAGAAAGTGTCAAAAAACAACTTAAAAGGTAAAACAACTGATGTAGAAATCCTAAGAATGGATGAAAACTACGTTTATGGTCAATCACACCCGGAAAATGGTTTTCATCTATTCTTAGGATATTTACATCAGTTGTTTGGAGCTAAAACCTATCAAAACTTTTTAAACTATATTTCCTAATGTTTATATAGTGCTACATTATAAACGGTTTGAAAATATGTTGGAACACATACAGAACAAATTAACATCTAAGTAATTCACATTTTAGAAAAGAAAATATCTGAGATATACAAGTGAACCAAACCAATAATTTAATTCACTAATTCAGAATATGAAATGTCATGATCTGGTTTACTACGACACATCCAAATAATGTACAAAGGCCTTAGTAATCTGCTTTCTTGCTGCATTCAGTACCTGTTTTCAATACAAGCAGGATGACTTCAGGGGCACAAGGCAGCTCAGACTTAACAGAGCAAGAGCTATAACTTGTTGTATGGTGACTTTATGGAAGAAGTGTGATAATGAATTACAAATTTGTAGTTATTTTATTTGTATATTTCTAAATTAGCTTAAAATGACATTATTTGACTTAAAAACTCAACTGTAAGCTCAAAGGAGCAGTCTAAATTTTAATGCAACTAATAAATCCACATCGTCAATACCTTGATAGACTGATTGATTCATTAAAATGAAAGGAATGAGACTACCTTTAACATGTCTAAGGAGCAGCTAAAATAAAACTGAATCTACTACTGTTGCTCTCAAAAGTACAATTTTAGTTTTTTTCTATGTTTTATGTAAGCTTTTAACCAGAATAAACTAGTTGTGAATATGAACAAGATGCCCAAGAAAAAAAGAGAAAGAATTTAGTAAAATTTCAACATGAAAATAAAAGTAGATTCCTTATGGATCTCGTGCAATACATCTTAGCTTTCAACTTTTGGCTGCTTTCAGCATAAATTGTACCCAAATCTGTCAATCTGTGGACAAGACAAAGTTTGGCAAAGATGATGTGTTGGCAAGCTGCAAGAAAGTCATAGTTAGATTTGGGAACAAACAGAAACAATCCTGTTTCCTGCAAAATATGAACCTTTACATAACATAATTAAATGCTGTGTCTGCTCCTTATAAAAAAAACGTATGCACCTATTTAAAGAGTTAAATTTTAACAATGCTCAGTAACAGCACTGGCAAAGGAATCGATGGTAGTTCCCTGGGGCTGGGCTTCAGGAAGAGGCGGTGCCAAATGCTGCCAAAAAAACAACAGGTTTTATTTAGAACTGACATGCAGTATACTCACAAGGAAATAGGTAAAGAAAGAGGAAAGAGCAGGAAGGTGAAAAGTCAAGAAGGACAGAAATCCTCCTCTAAGCCCACTTTAATGGCAAGTATTGACCCCCAGACATGAGACTATTGCCTATCCTCCTTAT
Source organism: Oryzias latipes (assembly GCF_053564925.1). Classification (NCBI taxonomy): domain Eukaryota; kingdom Metazoa; phylum Chordata; class Actinopteri; order Beloniformes; family Adrianichthyidae; genus Oryzias; species Oryzias latipes. Next base: position 27,208,932 of record NC_136252.1, read on the forward strand.
CATAATGTAGGCTGTGTTGTCTTCTCTATTACACCTAGGCCATTCAATTAGCCCCCATTAGCATAGTAATGGAGCACTGTGTCACTGCGGTCAAGACTGACAAGGGGAGGAGGAGAGTGGTCAGAAGGAAAGACACACAAAACTAGAAATGATGTCATCAGACATGAAAGCAGATCAATACCAGTCTTATGTCTGGCTATAAAGAGAGACAAGGAAAAAGACAAAAGTCAGAGATGGGTCAGGGTAAAAGGTGAAAAGATACATATATAACCAGAGAATAGTGAAGAACAAGAGTGCAAGACAATCTTAGCAAATAGAATTGGCAAAAAAATGTTTTATTGCACCTCTAAGCCCACTGAAGGGCTGCATTTTTTAAATGCCGTTGGAATCATACCTTGGAATAAAAACTTTTATTTATATATATGTTTTTCTAATGAAATGACTTTTAGTTGCAAGTTATTACATAAATTTAAAACAAATACAGAGTTTAGTGTGGTTATATTCCCAAATGCCAATGACAATCCTCACCTGCTGTCACAATACTCCAACTACCAATGACTAGTTCTGAAAAAATAAGGTCAGTAAGCTAATTGGCAGCTCGTTGAGAGTGAGTTCAATTGGAAGGACAAATCAAACCCACACAGTAAGCCTCTAATTAAAGATCATAATAACACATGTATGAGAGGATGGAGGCCAACGATGTCAAGACAAGAATGCTCCTCACAGAGAACCTTTCATTTCATCACAAGTCCAGCAATGAGGCTGCATGAAAGGCATCTGTCCACTATTGAGTTGCAGCATTACTTGACTCTTCTCTTTTAGTACTATTGAGAGCTGCTAAGTATGCTATGGTAAGTAAATCAGTGTTTTTCAACCAGTGTGCCGCGGCACACTAGTGTGCCGTGGGAGATGGTCAAGTGTGCCGTGGAAAATTGCCCTCATTAACTGATCTAAAAACATTTCCCATCTCCAGGATTTCAGCTCTGTGTTCATCCAAACAGGCCCTGATAAAACACTGAGGAGTTAGGAATATAAAAGATCGTAAAATACTTTTTTTTGCGTTTATTTTATTTTATTAAAGACATTTTGATAAGAATGACCGTACCGCGATTCAGCTGCAGCTCTGGCTGTATTTGGGAAAAGTCCCGTCCCTTTGACTGTCTCCACCAATCATTCTTGAGGGGCTTAATCACATGTCATCAGTCTGACCAATCAGAAGTGGTTAAAGTCTTCACTTCCTTGTCCCGATTTAGCTCGTAAAGTCGCTCAGTTCTAACAAAAATAGCAGCTAAAGCTCGTCTTTTGCGCTGTAGCTTTCCACAGAATCCGGTATCAGACCGTGGAACAAGTGAACAAAACAATGAAGCTCCGAAAACCGATCTCCGGCCGTTTTATGCACTACATCTCCCATGATGCATTGGGTTGTGAGAGTGACAGGGCACAAGGAGATCTGTCGTTAGACGTCTTGAAACCAACGAACACACATCAAACTATTTTTAAATCTTCTAACTTAACTTTTATTGAATCTTTTAGAAAAAAACAGCTGCAGTTTCCAGCTTTTTCTGGCACAATTATCTCAAAAATGCATGTGAGATTGTGGAGGGGCTGTAGATCAATACAGACTATGAGTTTATCCTTCTTTTTTTAAATTTTTGGATGCTGGTGTGCCGCGGGATTTTTTTTAAGGTTAAAGTGTGCCGTGGCTCAGAAAAGGTTGAAAAACACTGAAGTAAATGGTAGCTAATTTGATACTGTCTTGCACAGTAAAAGATAAAAACACAACTACATGAAGGTAGTTTTTTAATGTTTCAATTTAGATCCATATCTCAGTTGAACCCCATCTTTAGAAAGTGAGACAAAAAAAACATTAAAGGAAAATAAATGGGAAGGACAATCCAAGTGGACCAAAGCCTTAACTAAACAAAAGAAAACAGGACAAGCCATTTTTAGGAATGAAGGCAACAAGATAATGCTTTTAGTAAAATGACGCCCTAGTGCAGGTCTCGGGAACCTTTTTGGCCAAGAGAGCCATAAACGCCACATATTTTGAAATGTAATTTCGAAAGAGCCATACAATAATGTGGTGTCCTTTTCACACACTGAGACTTAACCTCTTTTAAGGTTCTTTATTCTGGTTAATGCTGGCTGTAACAAATGCCGTAAATTAATTCAGCAACTCCTGGATCTCTCCCGCCGAGACGAGAGTGCTTCTCCCAACTTTATATTCCCCTGCTCCCGCTCCAGCCCTCCCATTTCCCTTATTCGGCCCATAGCTGAACCCCATTGGTCCAAACTACCTAACAACAGGCTGAGCGACAGAACTGGGGGCCAATCAGATCACTGCATGATGCGTTCATTGAACTCCAGAACTTATAACACGGCCCAACAGCCACCCAGTTAAACTCAAGCCGCGACAATATGTTTAAAACTAAATATACAAGTGAATGTGTGCATTTGATGTAATTTCAACACTTCTAAAGTACAATAAGTCTGTGGATTCTTTTTAATAATATCGTTATGCTGTTGCTAATAAATGATGAGTATTTCTCGTGGTAGTTTTGCTGATGGTCTAGTCTGGTTGATACGTGGTGAGTTTCTGCTTCATGCAGGCATTGAGACTTTAAACGTGATCTTATGTCTGACTGTTCTTTAGATGTGAGGCAGACGCTCACATGCAGACGGGGAGCCAAACACACACTCACACGCTGCAGTGAGTGACGGGCAGCGGGTTTTACGTTTTTACAATTCCTGCGCGATTCACCTACTGGCCGTGCCCACAACCCCACCCTCACCCTCTGCTTTCTTCCTCACACATCCCGTCCCCGCTACTGCGCGCTCTTTCTCAGAGACGGGAGCGCGCAGTTTTAGGCACGGCAATTCACAGGTTTCCGGGTGGTACAAACTCTGTGAAATAATAGATAATAGTAAAGTGATAATGCTGGCGCAGATCCTTCTCTCCAAGCACCGCTACTACTGCGCGCCTCTGGCATCGCATCGCGCCCGAGAAGGACTGGTCTGATGAAAAAAAAAAAATGGAAGATTTGTCTGCGAGCCACATGTGACCATCAAAAGAGCCATATATGGCTCGCGAGCCATAGGTTCCCGACCCCTGCCCTAGTGTCTCTGTCCATCTGCTGAAACCTAAAAAGACAAGAAACCAGGACACCCAGCTGTGCCTGTGTAAGACATACATAAAACTGCTCTGTCAGGTGAATGAGATAGAAGTGGTTTTTGAAAAGTCAAATCATCTAAAGAAAATGTAACTACTTTTACTGCTGTAATTAACATTTTTTCTTGTATACATTAATGCCACGAAGTTTTGACATTTTTTTTTCTTACCACATGCAACTTCTTGCACACATTTATCTTTGGTTTTTGGCTGAGGTCCATCCTACTGCTGATCCTCTAAGGCAGGGGTCGGGAACCTATGGCTCGCGAGCCATATATGGCTCTTTTGATGGTCACATGTGGCTCGCAGACAAATCTTTAATTATACTTTTTTTTATCATTAGTCCAGTCCTTCTCGGGCGCGATGCGATGCCAGAGGCGCGCAATAGTAGCGGTGCTTGGAGAGAAAAATCTGCGCCAGCGCTATAAGTTTACTATTATCTATAATTTCAGAGTTTGTACCAACTGGAAACCTGTGAATTGCCGTGCCTAAAAGTGCGCGCTCCTGTCTCTGAGAAAGAGCGCGCAGTTGCGGGGGCGGGATGTGTGAGGGAGAAAGCAGGGGGGTGGGGCTGAGGTGTTGTGGGGACAGGCAGCAGGTGAATCGCGCAGGGATTGTAAAAACGTAAAACCCGCTGCCCGTCACTCACTGCGGCGTGTGAGTGTGTGTTTGACTCCCCGTCTGCATGTGATCAATCTTTGTCACATCTACAGAACATTCAGACCTAAGATCACGTTAAAGCAGGGGTCGGGAACCTATGGCTCCCGAGCCATATATGGCTCTTTTGATGGTCACATGTGACTCGCAGACAAATCTTTAATTATACTTTTTTTTTCATTAGACCAGTCCTTCTCGGGCGCGATGCGATGCCAGAGGCGCGCAGTAGTAGCGTTGCTTGGAGAGCAAAATCTGCGCCAGCGCCATCAGTTTACAATTATCTATTATTTCACAGAGTTTGTACCACCCGGAAACCTGTGAATTGCCGTGCCTAAAACTGCACGCTCCCGTCTCTGAGAAAGAGCGCGCAGATGCGGGGACGGGATGTGTGAGGAAGAAATCAGAGAGTGGGGTTGAGGGGTTGTGGGGACAGGCAGCAGGTGAATCGCGCAGGGATTGTATAAACGTAAAACCCGCTGCCTGTAACTCACTGCAGCGTGTGAGAGTGTGTTTGGCTCCGTATCTGCATGTGATCAATCTGTCTCACATCTAAAGAACATTCAGACCTAAGATCACGTTTCAACGCCTGCATGAAGCAGAAACTCCACGTAAACCAGACTAGACCATCAGCAAAACTACCACGAGAAATACTCATCATTTATCAGCAACAGCATAACGATATTATTAAAAAGAATCCACAGACTTATTGTACTTTTATAATGTTAAAATTACATCAAATGCACACATTCACTTGTATTTTTAGTTTTAAACATATTGTCGCGGACTGAGTTTAACTTGGCTGTCAGGCCGCGTTGAAAGTTCTGGAGTTCATTGAACGCATCTGATTGGCTCTCAGTTCTGTCGCTCAGCCTGTTGTTAGATAATTTGGACCAATGGTGTTCAGCCATGGGCCAAATAAGGGAAATGGGAGGGCTGGAGCGGGAGCAGGGGAATATAAAGTTGGGAGAAGCGCTCTTGTCTCAGCGGGAGAGATTAAGGAGTTGCTGAATTAATTGTACGGCGTTTGTTGCGGTCTGCAGTAACCAGAATTAAGAACCTTAAAAGAGGTTACGTCTCCGTGCCTCAGTGTGGGAAAGGGACACAACATTATTGTATGGCTCTTTCGAAATTGCATTTCAAAATATGTGGCGTTTATGGCTCTCTTGGCCAAAAAGGTTCCCGACCCCTGCTCTAAGGGCACGTGCCAACCAACCAGTGGGTGATCTGTTCCTTTGCCTGCATGATGCCCTGTTGGAACCAGTACTTTCTGGACCCTTGTAACTGAGACAAACCAGATACAGATGCTGGGCAACAACAGTGAGAGGCAATGCAAGAGAAAGGTAACAGGCTACAGAAGGACAAGGAAACAACGGAGTGCATGCAGATGTAGAGCCCATCTCTTTTACGAATATGCTAATTCTGTTGCCTTTGTGATATGCAAATATGGGATTAAAGAGCGCTAATTAGGGTCAAAAGAACTGTTCATGTCAATTAGGAATGAATAAAAATACTATACACACACTTTTACTGGCCTCCAGCTCTTATCTCTACCATAAATATTACAAGCTCTTGTGTCAGAAATTGAGATTAAAAAACATAAATAAAAAGTGACATGTCTACTTGGAGCTAGGTACCAGCATTTTGATAACCGACATAATCCCTGAAGAGATCCAATTTATTTTCAGGTTAGAAGCACAAAAGACATTAACAGGAAAATATATAGTCTGACAAAATATGTTTTCTCTTCAGTCGTCAGATGTACTTTGGTGTAATTATGGAATTATCTGTTACAAATAAGCAAAGATTTCAAATACATTACAAAGGCAAGAATATAATTTAAAAACTTATTTGTTATTCCTTTTTGGTGTATTATTAAATTACAACTTTAATCCCTTTTATCATCATTATTATGAGGGAACTAAAAAGTTGATTGTCAGTGCTGTAAAATGTTGGAAATAATCTTCTATTTTTTCATTTCAGTGGGATTTCATTTTAACATGGGAAAGATTCAAAAACTAATTCACTGTAACCAGAAGGTTAAGTAAATTATGACCAGTTTAATACAAAGACTCCTTTATAAAGCAATATAGAAATCAGAAAGTAATTATAAATACAAATCGAACAAAAATTGTTACTATGAAGGACTAAAATAAACTGGAAATATATAATGTTTATAGAAAGTAAATGAAAAAAAAAGAGAAAATCAACAGATTAGGCCAGATTACATGTTTAAGTGATGTAAGAAAATTGCTAAATGCACGTATTTTTAGAAATATTAATCATGAAATTTCAACAGAAAACAGAACAGAAAAAACTTGTGAAAGTTTGAATTTATACTTTAAAAAGGATGAAGGCAAATAATTAGCAATGTTAAAGGATTTATGTTGACAAAGCCTATCAAAGAATAGTGAAATTGTCCGAAATGATTTCAATTGTATACCTGCTTGAAATTATACTATTCAATTAGATTAGAGGTAACTTTCATAAAGGTGGACAAAAAAGATTACAGCAAGTTCTTGGCCTTTCCTCTGTCGACTACTTGCTATTTTAGCAGTGTCTGTCTACTTTGTGCCAAAGAATCACTGATATATTTGCATCCTAATGACCCCTCCAGTGGCCCCTGAGGCTGGGCCCTCTGAACTATCCAGAGATCAATTAGGACCAAAGCCTTGTATCTACTATTCCCTATCACACACCTCGTCCAACTGCCTATCTTTCTCTCACTTCTGTCTATTGCTCATGGTGCTTTTCACCTGTGTTTTTAGTTTTTCATCGATAGCATACACAAAATCTCATATCTCATGTGGAACCTGCTACTGTCTTAGCGGCTAACAGGAGGGGTAAGTGATGGGTAGGATCTGCCCACCGAGTTATTTATTTATTTATTTTTTTGACTATCCCGGGTCTCTTTCAAGCCTCATTTTTGAGCAAAGCCACACAAAGACCAGATTGGGAAGTGTACATCCTTTTGACAAGTTGGTGTTCATAAAGCTCTTGTGGCTGCCACGCACACACATATTAATGCAAACTGATTTAGACAGGGAGGAAGAACTTGACACAGTATACTGTATACAGGTATGTCACACACTTTGAACTGCTTTTTTTATCCACTTGTTCCATATAAGCTTTAACAAGAATAGATCAACAGAGTTGAAGATCCTCTTTGGAACTATGGCTTCTTGAGCCTTCAACGTATGCTGTCAAAGTTATAGCATCTGTTCTGAGGTCACGCTAAAGAGTCCATAACAATTACTAAAATCTGTGACTTTTTGTTGTTATTTTGCTTTAAAAAAATCTATAACCCCAAGAGCATGATATTTTACTTTTATGCTGACTTAAAACAAGAGCTTAGTTTCATGGCAAAACAGTTGATGTGTCTGGCAATTTACTAATAATCACAAATGTTCATCTAAACCATCTCTTTGAACTTTTCTTGAGTTTCCACGTCCTTTTTTTTAATGACAAAGTGCTGATTTTTTTCTAAATTACATCGTAATCAGAACTGCTTAATGTTAACCTCTAAAAAAAAGCTCTTTCTATACCTCAGATTTAGACTCTAATGAGGCTTGATCAGGATTTTAAATCCTTAAAAAAAAATAATCGTCCAGAAATCAGACTCAGCAAAGCACTTGGAGACAAAGCAAGCATTATTTTAGAACATTTTTTATGAAAAGTCAAAGACCTTAAGTCCTAGACGACGGACAATATAGGGATGTGTGGCAGGAGCATATTCAAAAGAAAATCTTTTAGCAGATTAAACTGATAAAATCAATATTTGTCTTGATTGTTTAGCAGGAATGCCAGAAATAGACTTGTGTTTTACAATAACACGGCTGCAGAGCAAACTCCCAGCTACCAAATAAAACTAAGTCAATGCACATAATAATGAATAATGGTCAGACTTTCCTATGGTTTAAAATACGTTATGAAGAATATGGAATTTCTGACCCAGAAAAAGTCATTGAGCTGAGATTTAAAACTTCTGTGAACCTTTGTTTCTCTGACAGAAAGTACCAAAGTTTGTTTCTTTTTTATGTATTTTTTATTTATTTTATTTATTTTTTTTTTTTTTACATTTTCACCTTGTGTGACAGTAATATTCTCCTTCTGGGCAGGGATGATGCATTTCTTGATATAAGTGAGAACTTGAAAATCTTTTTGGATGAACTTTCTCTGCAGTGAAAGTTCTGCAGATTGGTCCCAGAGCTGCATGTCTCAGATAGCAACGGAAAAATGAAGCACAGTATACAGCGGAAATGATGAATTATATTTAAATGTGTTATTAAAAACACATTTTAAAATTTGGATGAAAATGTTAAAGTAATTTAAAATACTTAAGAATGTAAACTCAGTAAAGTCAACAACACCCTTTGGGTATTATTTCTCACCTCAAAAACATGTTCATTTTACTTATAAACTGTGCCACATTTATAAGAAACACATATTATAATCATTTATCATTTATAAGAAACGTATATTCCGGACTATAAGTCGCACCGGCGTATAAGTCGCACCAGCCCAAAAATGCATTATAAAGTAGAAAAAAACACAGATAAGTCGCACTGGACTATAAGTCGCATTTTGACGGGAAATTTATTTGACAAAATCTGAGACCAAGATACAATAGCTTGCACAAACTCATATGACGCAATCATAGCAGACTGTTTATCTCATAATTTCACAGTAATTCTTTCTCATACTTATTTATTTATTCTTTTCATGAAGCATCATTGGCCAACTAATACTCTGTTTTCATCCTGTATTTGTAGAAACAGTTGTCATTTTTATTGCATTTCTGAATCTATGAAATCATTGGAAAATAGAATATTATGTTGTTGGCCTTCAAGATCTTACTGTAAAAAAAGTCTGCTGATTCTCTGAGTCACTTAACATACTCTTAACACTTAACATACCTCATACATCAAATTGACCCAGGAACATCATCTCTGTTCCTCACAAATGAACATAACAGGAGGGTTAACAATGTATTTATTTCAATTTATTTCTAATATAAGTCGCTGCTGAGTATAAGTCGCACCCCTTGCCAAACTATGAAAAAAAGGGTGACTTATAGTCCGGAAAATACGGTAGATTTGTTGGACGAGAAACAAAAACTGAGCATGAAACATTTGCCAAACTTTTATTGCTCAGCTGCTTATGACTATTCTTTTAAACTTTGTAACAATGTGAACAATGGGGGAACATCTATGCTGCTTATTGCCTACTAGGAGGAAACTACAATTCATTGTTTCGATCAAGGACACATGGACATGCGCTAAGCGGAGCAAAACCTGGGATGCCGTTTTGCCCCATTTTTTTAACTTTGCCATCCATGTCACACCATGTCATGTCCAGTAAACCTCTTTAGTAATTTGCAAAATAATCAACATTACTTTAAAAGTGTTTGAACAAACAACTTATATTACCAGCATTTCTGTTTGTTGTTGCAGCTTCACAGCTTAGACTGAGTAACAGTTCATTTCAACAGGTCAACAAGCTTCTGAACTCAGAATTACACAAATGAGCATCATATTTCTAAGTGCATTACACGTTTAGCCCAGATTAAATCACAGAGGAAAGTAAAAGTATCAGTGTTGTTTTAATAACTGCAGAATTCAAGCATGTGGAAAACCTTGACTTTCTAGAAATCTCATGGAGTATCTTTATCTCTCTTTTTTTTTCTTAATTGTTTTTTTTAATTGTTCAACTTGTCCTGATTTTTAATTTTCCATCATGCTGCCATTCAAATTTTTACATTTTGCAAAATCGCCTTACACTTCCAACATTTGACTTAAGTGAAAAAAAAGCAATCAGTTATCTTCAACAATTTGTAATGAATGAAAGGCTCTCCAAATCTATTTCACATAGAGGTTTTTTTGTGGGACTAAACTGAATCTAAACCAATTTTGAAGACACAATGTTGCAAAATGAAAGTCCCTTTATATGCTTGTGTGCTTCTCTTAAACATCCCACACAACATTTTTTGACTTTTGCCATCATGTAGCTCCATACACAATGCAAGGGGGATTATGATCTGCATCCATTAGCCCTCATACCGGCCCCTCGGCCAGGAAAAGAGATGGTGGAAGATGCAAGCCCCTAGAGCCCAGCCACAACCCCTGCTGTCTGACCTCTTAAAACTGCAATGAGACTTACTATTCACCTCTCAGAAGCTGTCAATCAAAGGCCACAGATGGAGAGTGTAGAAGGATGATTATGAGGAGATCATTGAGCTGGACTGCTCAAGCTACATTTTCTTTGTTGGTGTATTAAAAATAAAGGCTCTAATGAATAGATCAACCATATGATCCTCCTTTTCTATCGATTAATGTATGCAATGAAGAAAATGTATGACCTTAAAACTGGTTCAATCTCCAGAGATCTCTGGTAAATGGTTGATACAGTGATTTTTACAATAACTGTGACAAACCCAACTGTACACCGTGGTATCAAATTTTAAACATCTTCCCGTGGAGTTGGAAGACAGGAGTGACACACTTCCACAGTCGTCACAAACAGAAACCTCTTGAGCCACTATTTGTTTGGATGCTTTCTAAATCTGTCTCTGGCTTCGGAGTTGATAGTGTGCATTTCTGTGTTTCAAACAGCATATCTACATTGTCTTGTATGTTTTTGATGAATCTGTCAACTGTTACTGATACCTGTATTAAAACTGGCTTATTTATCTTTTTTTCCCCCTTTAACCTGATTCAGATTCTGTGCAACCCTGGTCCAGTTACAGATGCACATAGACTATATTGCTGAGATGTTCAATTAATTTGAGCAAACATGTCGATAATTCTCCATACAAGCCCTGCAAACTATTTAGTTTCTTGGCAATATAAAAATAAGAAGGAAAACACACACACACACACACACACACACACACACACACACACTAAGTCTTAAGTGGTAAAAAGACTAAAAGACCAACATCTGGCTTGCTAGAAAGCAAAGTCTTTCTGCAAATTATTGGACTTCAGGGGACTGCTGATCACTGTTATTGACTCCTGCTTCACTTGTCAATAAAATCAATAGGACATCTTTAGAACTGATTAACACAGTGTCAACTGTCACACTTGACTAGCCCTTTCATTTGCACTCCTTTCTGTTGGAAAAACACACAACCGGTGCACAGATGGTAAGTTATACCGTCCACTACAGCTGACAGAATATTTAAAAAACAAAACAAAAAAAACAGGCATACTAAATTTAAAATGAGAAAAACAAGTGTTGGGTGAAAAAAAAATGGTTAAATATGAGTATTTAAACCCTTTAAGAGAACGTTTCAGCAGAAGAGAATTGATTTGTCAGTGTGAAATCAATAGGGGGAAATCCAGTAAATAACTTGCAGTGTAAAGCCTACTTTTATATATATTGTTTTACTTTGATAAAGCTAATTTTAGAATTGAAATTCAGCGTGCAACACAATTATCTCTAGTGATGTTTATAGATAAATATTTAAATGTATGCCATTAAAAATATTTTGTGGAAATGCCCAAATTTAATCAGAACATATTACAATTTTAACATTTTCTTTCCAAAGTCATTTGGAAAGAATAAAAAAAAAACACAGTGGGAAACAAATGCAACACTTACAGAAATAAAACAGCAATCTTTCTAAATTGTAGTATGTTCAATGCAACTGCATCTTTATAGAAATCTCAATAACTATCAAGAAGTATTTTGCCATTTGGTTGGTTTAAGGTTGGACTTTAAAACTGTCTTATTTTGTACAAATTGATCCAGGTTTTTGCAAATATAATATATTTAATTATCCTACTAAGGTACACATTTTCTGAATTATGTACTTTTCATGTTAGAAATTTATGTCCCAAAGTCTTTCATTAATTTTCCTTTTTGCACAAGGGAAGCAGTTAAAATTTCATTTTTAGCAAGGAAGGTAAAAAGCAGAGGGAAAAGTGAGCTGGATTACTGGTGATAGGATGAGTTTTAGAAACACAAACTTCCAAATGTGAGTCGCAGGCTGAGACTGGAGTTTTGCTACCTTGCAACCTCTGAGCCCCTCCAGCTAGCATCTGTGCACGTGCACCCAGAAATACACACATTTCTGTCCCTTCCAAAGGTGGCCCTGCGTCAGGATCCTGGGGGGACTGAATACACCCCCATTGCAGACCCCTTTCCCCTTTTCCCTCCCACTGACCCCCTCAGCGACGGACCATTGTTTACTTTCACTCTCCTCCATGGCCCTGCTGGTCCGAGGGGGCGGACGAATCGTTACATTATTGTCTGGTCCTCCTTTGTGCCCCCTCTCTTTCCGACCCGGACTGACCCCATTCACAGTGCTCAAAAGCACCATCTGTATCACCCAACAGTCAGGCAGTGAGAGACAGGGAGACATGGGGCAAGAAGAGGAAAGAAAAATAGGCGAGGAGAAAGGAGATGACGGTGTTGGAGGGACGGCAGGAAAAGGAGACAGAACGAGAGGCATCTGCTTGGGTGTTGAGCTGTCTGTCGGAAAGTATCTGTCAAACAGTTTTCACATTGTGAAAGCTTCCCTGCTGCTTCCCTCTCTTCAAACATTGTGCTTATTGATTTTTTTACCGCCTTGTTTTACAGATTCCTTCAATTTCTACTTTCCAATGTTCTGTAATCCACTGCGAGGTTTTCCCACTCTATGAATTTCCCCCCTTCAAGTTTTTTCAGACAATCCTAAATCACTGTTCCCTTGACCTGCTTCTCTGATCGCCCCCCCTTTCCCTCTATCCACCCCTCTTTTTTGAGTACATCCCTCATCTTGCTGTGGTGTTGCACGAGCATTCCAGGGTCATGTGTGAGGAAGGCGTATTTTTCCCATGGGGCCGCAGGTGAAAACTAGGACTCGTTCTGTCCGCCGAGGGACGCCATCTGTCCCAGTCGCTGCTCTTGCTAGAGGGGACCCCTGTCACCCCTCCTCCTTTCAATCTATCCATCCTACCCCTCAGTTCATGCGTTCACCATCCCTTCTTTGCTTTGGTGAACCGTGCTGAATCACCAGGAATGTCTCCCACTCCCCATCCCAAAGAAACCCCTCCACGTTTCTCCTCGCCCATTCTCCCTGCATCTCGTCACTAATTTATCCCTGACTCCCCTTTCATTTCCCTCCTACCTCCTCTCCAACCCTGCCTCTTTTTTGCTTCACCTCCACCCATATCACTTGCTTTTCACTCCATCTCTAATCAATCATCCATTTATGACACCAGTGGAAAAGTTATTAAATTATCATACGTTTGTGATGAGCATGGTGAGACCAAGGGATACTGTTTTAATTGCCAGCCTATGACCCCTAATTATGCATAACGCTGTGTTAGTTTGATACTTGGATGGAATAAAGTCAACTAAGTTTGACATTTTCCAGCAATGGCTGAAATAATATGCACACAAGACAGTCTTTTATTTTAACACATTGCTTGACATTACAACAACGACAACATTAAGTCATGATAAAATGTCAAGAGGTAAATTATAGTACTGTACATCAGAGTAGTCTTTAAGTGATTACACATTGATTAATTTGTGGAAAAAACAGTTCATTTTGTTTGATTAGAAAGAAACACTGATCAAATAGACTTTAAAGACCCTTTAAAAAAATGTTGGTGTTTTTTTTATTTATTTTTATTATGTTCCTGTGTTTTTTTCATGATGGAGGCCATATATATAAAGAAAATTATGATCAAAAATGTGTTTATGATTATTTTCTTTATTTAAATTGTTGAGAATCAGGAGAAGATGAAAAAGTTCAATAGGAAAAACCTTGTAGCAGCGACGTTGGTGCTACAGTCAACGGACCACAACTTCCTGATGCATCCACGAATAAATCCATGTACATTATTGTTTCTCTTGTACGAGCTGGCATCTGGCTCAGAGCTGTATGGCTGGATAGCTCCGACATTTCTCCCCATTTTTGTTGTACCACTAGTTGTACCACTAGGGCAGGCTTACTCCACACCAACAATCCCACCCACAACTCAAATTTCTAATGAACTCCTACTGCTCAGCATAAACTATGTTCTTGAAAATGACAGTTTTTTTTTTTTGGACTATAAACAGCATACTGGTAATTATAATTAAAAAAACATTGGGAACACTTTTATAATAGATAAAAAGATGATTGGAGTGGGACTTTAAGATGCAATTTAACCAAGCTCATGATATAATGATATTACTTTGTACATTGAACCAGAGGGCCAGTTTTATATCCTGTTTGGTCTGCATTTGCAGGCCAAAGCCCAGCTGTCATTCTCTACATACGTAGCTTTGGTTCTGACTGTGTGACACCCAACGGCCGGATGAGTGGATGAGGACACAGAGCCCATTTTCACGTGGGAACCTGGTCGAGGCGTGTAGACAAACAAACGCAAGGGCAGCTAAGTGTAAAACCTCCAAACTGTCACGATAAGGGTGAGGGAGAAAGGGTAGACCACCCCCCCTTCCCCTCTTCCCTTCACCCACACACTTTTTTCCCCCTCAACAGCTCTCCCAACCAACCATCAATCCTCCTCCCTCACACACTACTTCAGGCTCAACTCACCCACCTCCCCAAAATGTCCAGACAGACATGCACAAAGACGTCCAGTCACACTGGCCCCCACTCCTGAACTTCCACACAGACACCTCCACGCCTCCTGTCAATCAGACCCAAGAGTGTCATGCAGTCACAGACAATGTCAAAAAGAAGAGGAGGAAGAAGAAAAAGAAATGAAAAGTCAGTCACTTTATCTTCCGCTAACCCCTCTGTTTTCCATCGCGAGGTAATAAAACATCGAGCGACAAGAAAATAGTGGGTAATGCACCAATACTGAGCAGGGAAAAAAGGAGAGGGTTTAGAGTAAAATACAGAAGACTGAAGTATCCTCATTTTCTCACTGGACAACTGCAACAAAGAACCAGGCGGGACACTGCTCTGGGGTGGCGGTTTTTTTGCCTAGGTTTCCCTTCAATCCCTACCCCCCAACCCTCTGAGGTCACCCCTCCACTGACCCCGCCTCGATTGTTTCCCGTCACTCTGTCAGCTCTGATTGTTGCTGACTGGTTAAATGGCTGAAAACCAAAATAAAAGGGCCAAGGGTGGAAAAAAAAATGGAAAAGAAAGAGAAGGAGGGTGAGGATTTGTGAAAAAGGATGGCGGGGCAAAAAGACGCCTCCTTGTCGTTTTTTTTTTCTTTCCTGAGATAACTGGCTATGTGACCCAAATAAACAATGTCCCCCCGAAAAAAATGTTGCTAAAGAAGGAGGAGGAGCAAAGGGGTTCAGAGAGTTTGTGGTTTGAAGTGTTGTGTGGAAGTAGTGAGATGGCACAATGTCATTGACGATATTTATCCAAGGAGGCAGGACTGTCATGGCGGTCTGCCCAAATCCACACATACACTTTTTCAGCAAAATCTTTAATTCATTTCAAGTTAACACAAAAAACTCAAAACCTGATGGTTCCTTGATTCACATTTGGAAAAAAAAAGAAAAAAAAAATCAAACTTTGAAGCAATGTTTATCATGTGTATCAGTCTGATCAGAAGCGTGGGTCCATTTTTACATAGTTTGACTCTCACTAACTGAGAAGTGATACCCATCCAATGTCAGAAATGTGAAGCAAAAAGTGGATTTTTCAAAGAGTGTTGCTTTCGATCCAATTGTTTAGATGTTCTCTTCAGTGTACAGGTAAAGCAGTAAACCCCAAAACATAAGAAAATAACTTTCCTTTCTGTATTTGCAGCAACAGCCACTTAAGTCCAATTGCTTTTTTCCCAAGCAAACACTGACAGCTGGTTCTATCTTAGACAATGAAGACTTCCATTCCACTCCCATTCTAATACTGGGCTACTGCAGATTTATGTGCAGGCATGTCAAAATGCCTGTTAACAAGGTTAGCACCAGTTCCGTATTGCTGGAAACTCTTGTTGCCATGTCAGCAAAAAAAAATAAATGTTTACACAAGGTTGTGAGGAGCAAAATGCACAAAAACAATACTTGTGTACTTGTGTATATGTGCACTGGTGCCTCATATTAACTGGTTAAGATGAAAGTTAATCCTCGCCAAGAACAGAAACTAGACTGTGTAATTCGATTTTTGAATCTCTTTATTGAAAACAATGGATGACAAACTAAACTTTAAAATAATCTTATTGTACCAGAGTTACTAGAGGTAAAAAAAAAGGACAAGAATATAGAGGAAAAGTCATATTGAGCTTAATGTAAAATGCTAGATGCAGTAACAGAACAAATAATGAAACAATGACACAAAATGCTAAATAACAGGCATAACATGGCTAAGAAACCTGAACCTGTTTTGAACCCCAGAAAACAGAGCTTCCAACACTTCCAGCTAGTGCTCACTGAAGGATGTTTCCTCTAGATCATCCTTTTTTTCTTAAGTTTTTCTAAAAGAGAAATCAGACGTCACCAATAGAGCAAACTAACACACAATTATGTGTATCATCAAAATAAACATATTTCTTTTCTTCTCAAAATGTGTTCCAAGTTGGAGTACGCAATTTCTTAGCTCTCGTCTTGCTGTTTGGTATTAAGATGACATGAAACTGGAGGACAGACAGGTAAGACATTTAGCAGAGACAGGCACAGCAGGTGCTCTTTAAAGTAGAACCTGCTTGGAGAACAGAAATGACTCAACCGCATTTGTTTGTGATGCAAAAGCAATCACCTGCAGTTTGAGAAAATGAAACAAATAAATAAGTATCGCAAAGTTAACTCTGAGTAATGATTCAATGATCTGTAAGTGTCATGCAGCTGTAACAGTAAATAGTGTACCCGTCTTGTTTCTTTTGAATTACATTTTTACAACACTTAAACAAATACAGAGTATTAAATACCCCCCCCCCCCCCAACTATGAAACTTAAA
This sequence comes from Oryzias latipes, assembly GCF_053564925.1. Taxonomy (NCBI): domain Eukaryota; kingdom Metazoa; phylum Chordata; class Actinopteri; order Beloniformes; family Adrianichthyidae; genus Oryzias; species Oryzias latipes. The sequence goes on from NC_136252.1 coordinate 27,225,611, forward strand.
ATTAATAAAAGATCAACTGCGGTTGTATGATATTAAAGCTTTGATTGGAAATTTTTAGGTGGAAATAAAACCAAACTGACTCAAATGTGTTCTGCTTTGGATTTGTTTTGAATCAATGTTTTATTGTGATTTATTTCAAATGTAGCACAAGGTAAATCAAAGTCCCCTTCAGCTGGCAGACTGAGTGTGCTTTGTGCTCAAGGTGTATTATCATGTGTCATCCATTCATCTATCAACCTATGCATCCATCCACGCAGCCATGCATTCATCAATTTATCTTCTTAACCCAATTCATACTCCTCAGGGCCGCAGGGAGGCCTGGAGCTAATTCAAACTTTCACAGGACAAGATGCAATTTACGACTCGGAACGTCACAAGTCCATCACAGGGCCATACAGAAAGGAATGACATGAGCAGCTTCTCACGAATTAACTTCATATTTTTAGAAGTTTTTAATGCCACCTGGCTCTAGAAACAACTTTTATGGGTTAAAGAAAAGCAAAATCCTTTACTGGTATTTAGTCCTTTACAGAAAATAAAAGATAAATACTTTTTGATCAATATTGCAACCATATGGAAATACAATTGTAAGTGGCTAGAACAACAAAAAAACGTATGTTTGTTGGGTTTTACCAACTCCGACAAACAAAAAAGGTTACTGAGAAATTCTTCTTATAGACCATCCTCAGAAAAATACCACAAGAACATGTTGAAAACACAATTTTCATCTAAACTGCTCTTCAAACAGGGGGATATGTTAGTAATCCCAGGTCTAATCTAGAGTTGAAGATTTATCCTCATCACCACCTTCTTGCAGCAGAAGCTTTCCGCTTTTAAAAAAGATGACTCCGTTATGAACATATAAGTATCCATCTGACAAAATAATAGTGAGACGAGAATATCTTTCATCTCCAGATGGTTCTGATCACGCTTACTGTCCTACATTACACACAGATGAACAAAGTAAAGGGCAATCCAATGTATCTAACACCTGCATCTACAGATTATCCTGACAACATGTAACGGTCAAGACCTAAAACAGATTTTGTTTCCTCCAAAATTATGATTGTAACACTTTTAAGTAAATTAAGTAAATTTACAGATTAGCCTACTAAGTGAAATTTTTTAAGTTTTCTGTATAGAGACAACTTTATTTACTTCATATTTTAGGAAAACTTTTGCACCTAAAACATGAAAAAAGTTAATTATTATTAATAAAACCATTACTTTCATACTCATAAGGGCAAATTCATTCCTATAAATGTTTTTTTTTTTTTTTTTTTTTTTTAGTAAACATTTCTCTAACGGGTAACATTTATGGCCTTACTATCAGACTTAGATAAGGGTTTAAAGATTTAGCAATGATCAATTTTCAAGCATATCAATTCCCTTTGCTCTCCTTTCCAATCAAACGGCTAAATAAGCCATGGTCCGGACGGACCCTTTGCTGTAATTGGAGAAATGGCTTGCTTAATTGATCATTGATTGACAATCAATAGTGAACATGTGTTCTGGTTCTTTACAAGGCAAGTGATTGAAAGTCAGCTATAAAATCAGCTGGACAGTTTGACAGATGCCAATGAGTTTGCATCACCTCATTGTGGAGAAAAAAGGTGAACTGCGGATAAAGCGAGGTCACACTAAAAAACGTCACTTTTTAAGCTCAGCTTAAACAAAAATACGTATTTTTTTCTTCATAAACTGGTCTAAACCACAGGTGCAGCTGAGTTAAAACATGAATTAGTAGACAGCGATGGAGCTAAACTGCCATGTAAATGGAGAACGAGCAGAGATTTAAGACAAACAAACAGACGGTCTGTACTTTTTGCTTCATATTTCTGACATTAGATGGGTATCACTTCTCAGTTAAGACACCTGTTTAAAAGCAGGCAAGTGTGTCTGCAAATATAGAGAAGGAGGTGTCTCAATGAGCATCCTGTCCCAACAGAAGAGGTGGACGTCATTGTGGCCTCCTTTGATCTGCTGCTCATATAGTCTCTTGAAAGGATTAGGGGAGTGAAACACAGAGAGGCACAGAGGCAGAGGAGACACTTCACCCAGGCATCAGTGGGCCTTCACCCACAGCCTCAGGTACCTATTCTTGCTCTGTTTCTGAGCCAGCTCTATTAAATATGAAACGCTAAGACAAAAGGAGGGAGAGTGAAAAGGGTGGCAGTGGGGGCCACAAAGGGCACCACTCAATGCCTTTGAAGAGGCACTGAGGCGAGGGGTGTCGTGAGTGCAAATGTATGCACCTTGTACAAACACACACACAAACACACCAATCCCAAAATGATGTGGGCAGATAAGATGGCAGATTTCCACATTTGCATCTTGTGTTTTTAGATCAGTTCTCGCGGCTATACCACAAAAGGGCTGCCGTCAATGTAATTAGACCTAAAAGCCTTCGTCAGCAAAGTATATTACACACATTCATGTGTTGTAAGCGGCATATGTGTTTTAATGGACACTAAGGCAGCTGAGATTAAAGTGTCTTTAAAGGTTATAAGAGGAAATGAGATGTAAAAGTAAAGATAGATGTTTTCTATGGCACCTATTGAAAAGATTAAAAGAATCCATTGCGTGATTTAATTTTGTGGGGTAAGAGGTGCACTTTTATACTCAATGTCCGATGAACAGAATTCTGAAAACAGATCATTAGACTTTTACAATACCAGAATATAAAACTAATTTTTCAACATAAGAAATAGTGATCTATTCATTTTTTTATCTTAATAATATTCATTTTTACTTAAACTTTGTTTTACTGTGATTTCAGTAAGAAAATTAGAGGTTTCTAAGACACTTTCTTTGCTCCAATAACCACAAGCAAATAGATCATGAAGGGCTTGATTTGATTAACATTTTGATAGATTTATACAATAATATTTCAGGAAAGAAAATATGATCCATTACTGTCACAGCTAAACCTTTTGCAAATGCTACCTTGCAACTCACACATGACAGTACTGTTAATAAACAAAGACTGTGAGTCGGCCAATTCTCTGCTCCTTCATTGATTATATTTAAACAAACTTACAAAAAAAAAAGAGATGAGCAAAATTTCAGATTTGGAATTGAGAGAACCTTTAATCTTTAAAGAAACTGCACTTTTATCCAGGGCAGCATGACCCAGACTGATAACTCAGCTTCTGAATGCATGTTAAGCTAAATAAGCCATCTCAGATAAACTTCAATAGCCTGTCTTTGGAAAACAATCAGCATTGTGCTCCTTTCTGACCTTTAGCTACTCAAAATGCTTAGTCCAATCACAGAGTATTGACATTTTTCACCACATGCCATTTATAACATTGGCTACCGGTTGTCTCAAATGTCCAGTCAAAATACCAGCACAGTCATGTTGGGTTTTGGTTGTTTTTAGTTTGACGGGGAAGGTTGACCTGTTCAGGTGTTTTTATCAATTCCTTGCTTCAAATGAGCAGGTTTAATCAGTTTGCATTTTATTTTCTTTCACCAATTTTAACCCACATATATACACATGCAAAAGTGGAAGAAGATATACACATGCAAAATTACATTCAGCTTATAGAATCTGATAGTTTAAAGTCATACTTTGAGACAAAGAGTATCGTCAGATACAATGTGCTCAGACAGGAACTGAGAACAACAGAGGTGTCTAACCTTTGTTAGCTGGGACTTTTAAAAACATCTACAGGCCTTGTCAGTTCTGCCAGATCACCCATTCCCTTCCCATCTGGTGATCCATCTCGGTAGGCCCAGCCAGGCCCCATTACCTCCAGACGAGCTGTGAAATGGCTATTATGAGTGTGCAGGCATATGGGGAGAATGCGCTTCTGTGCTGGCTGTCAGCCTTTGCCAACTATGTGCTTCATATGTAGCTGCATACTAGTGAGCATTAATGCACTGAAATCGCACACAGATTTCAAGATTGTCGGAAAAACAAGGTGACTGAATTTATAAGACTGGATACTGTGAAAGATACTCCATTCCAATATTGTAAATTCATGATGAAACATTACTAGTAGAGAAAACTATATGTCATTCCCCTACGGTCTGTACGACTTCAGACAGGGACAATTTATTTAGAAAAAAATATGCAAACTGTAGTACATTAAATTGCTACCAAAAAAACTGATATTTTATATAATCTCTTCACCAATTTCTAAGAGATTTTTAAAGCCCCATGTGTTGTCACATTTTCATGGATTTCATGGAGTCTCTAACAACAAGGCGATAAAGATGTGAAAGAAAACATGAAGAGAAAACAGAAGAGACCCTTGTCCTTTGAGAGCCCTCTTGCTAGCACTAAAACAATGCAAGTGTGTAAGGGGTTTAACTCCCACGCCTAAAGAGTTTTCCATTCATTAAAATCCACATTATCACTATTTATAAGATTTTCACAGGCAGGCTTAAGCACAAACTGTATTGAACGGCTTTTTTATGTAACTTTTTTACAAGACTAAACACTTTTGAAAGATAACAAAACCTGACAATTGAATGTATAATGATTCAGCTTTTCCTATCTCAGAAGAACTTCTAAATATGGATAGAAAAGACTGTCATCTTACAAGAGCATCACAGAGAAAAGTGAATAGCAATCCTCTAAAGGTAGAGGTCCATGAGTTATAATCTTCTTTAACTTTTTAAAATGTAATTTAAAAAAAAAAGATTAATATTGCAAATGTCATAATTTGTTGGCTTCCAGCTTCATTCAAGACTCTTAAAAAGTATATAATGCCCACTATATTTATGGTGTAAATTTATTTAACTGAGCATGACTGTAGAGGAATAAACTCAGTTCGGTTTTAGTGCATAATATCAATAGAATAGTTTACCTAAAAATAATAAAATAACACATTCTTGCATCCTTGTACATTTGTTTGCCTTTTTCTCTGTGAGTCTGATGTATCTTTTAGCTGCAGATAAACAGCAAAGACAAATATATGCCGCATCACTTTAATGACCCATCCCTGTAGAGTCCCTCTACATTCAATTAGCATGAAGATAATTAATCGGGCCAAGTCTTTGGCTGCTGAATTGGCTGGCGTACTGGCAGCGGGAAGCCAGGTGGTCTAACAGGAAATGGTGAGTGTTTGTGTGTGTGTATATATCTCTGTTTTATGTTGCATAAAAGGGATCAGGACAAAGACGGATTCAGGGGCTGTTTATCTTTCTCTCCCCGTGTCACTTTGTATCTCCAGAGAAAACAACCAAAAACAAACAACGGGACACAAAAATAGCTTAAGTCAAGAGGATTTCTCCATGAACCTGAACTTTAACTGAAAGCAGATTTACATCAACATCATTTGAAGAATATTTAACACCACTATCCTGTATTTGCCCAACTATTTTCCTTAAGCTGATGCTGCTGTGATCAGTAAACCTCTGGTGGTTATTTTATACCATTACATTTTGCTGATCCCCATCCATCTTGTGCTGACAAAGTGACAAGACTGGTGTAAACACACCATTGGGATTTTATTAGACATCGAGCACCTGTATTCCCAAGAAAAGGCAACAAGAAACAAATTGTCAGAATCCTACAGTGAAATAAAACACTGCCATTTTACAGGGAAAGGAGCTTTTTATTGTCAAACATTATACTGGGCCTTTGAAATGACAATGAGATGAAAAAACATCAATAAAGTGGTTTAAAAAGGTGTTTTAATCTTTGAGGGACAACAAATTGTTGCACAAGGAGTATTTTTTTCTGTGTGAGTTGATCAGGAGTAGATTAAGTTAACTTTTAGCTATGTTACTTTGATTAATGAATTTGTGTGACTTTTTTCTGCAACAAGTTGTGTATTCTAACATTTACCTTATCTGCAAAACTTATCACTTCTAGTTTAAAAGGCATATCTATGAGAATGTTTTAACCTTGCAATTTGCTTTCACACAAAACACTGGTGTTACAGAAAAAATTCACATGATTTCATAACTGAGTTTGGTCATTTTTCTCTTGGGTGTTAAGATTTAAAGTAAAAGTTTATTGTTTTAGTGATTTCCCAGTAACAGTCCCCCCACTTCGATAAAAAAAACTCTGCTCCCCTCTTCACAGCACAATCTTCTTCTTTATCATACTCTTCTTCCTTTCACCTCTTTCCTTCCTATCTTGTTATGCAGATTCCCAGATTTGCCTCCTTCAACATTCATGCGCAAACACACACACACAAACACACACACAAACTCCGAGCTCTGTCTTTGCCTCCCCAGGGGCGTCAGGGAAGGGCAAAGCGAAGATGGAAATGAATTCAGCCATGTTGCAAGTGGCAACGCAAATCTGCATCTGTAATTACCCCCAGAAACACACAAAGAGTTTTATTTCCCTCTCCTCCTTGCGCCTTCTGCCCTCCCTCTCCGTTACTTCAGTTTTCACTATCTCCTCCTTCTTTCCATGACTCCTGCTCTTTTATTCTTCTGTCTATATCTCACCCCCCCTCTTCTACATGTCTATCTCACACTCTCTCTGTCTCAAAGGTTTCTTAAGTGAAGCTTGGTAGGCCAATTAAGGTGAGTTGGAGTACGGGAGTGCATGTGTGTGTGTGTGTGTGTGTGTTTCCATGCATGCTTAAGTATATTTATTAATTCAAACACCTTGTGTAGTCATGCTTGTGTCCACAGTTTCTGTGTTTGTGTCTGTCTTTCCAAACAGGGAGTTTGTGTGTGGTGTCATCTCTTTGTGTCTAGATAGGGCCATATTCCCGTGTTTATGAGCGTCCGCTCACTCCTAACCTGGTCTCTTAGCACAGAGCAGGAATTCAGAGGATACACGTGATCGTAATCCATGATTCTGGCTCAAAATCACTCTTCATGGAGTTAGACGTAAAAAATACAAATAAAAAGTGTAAACTTTGCACATCACTAACCCCAAAACATCATACAAAAATAAGTATTTAATAATATATTTTATTTATGAATACAATTATATTAATTAATTATATTTTTACATATATTTTGTGTATGGTCAAAATCTTAATTATGAAATAGAATCTCAAAATGCCACATATATTTTAAAAAGCAATAAGTGAAGAAAAAGAAACTGTATTAAATTGAGGTTGCATACCAACAAACAAGGAAGATTCTTTGCTCCCTGTTCTGCTTATAGTTTAAGTTTTTTTAGCTTTAATATAATGTTTCATGTAAAACATTGTGAAAACTGTAATAAGCTCTATAAGTTCAGCATTTTTCCCAGGAAGACAGCACTTTTATCTGCAACAGAATCAGCGGATTCACGTCGAAGCATCCCAGTAAAAGGGTTGGAAACCGGCACAAAGCTGCTTTTCTCTGCTTGAGAATCAGCTAGAATTACGGCAATTACATAAATGGTTGAAGAGTCCAAAGAATATGAACACTGGAGGAAACGCGTCAGTGTAAAGGGACTAAAAATAAATAAAGTATCAGTATATCAACATAAAACATAAAAACCCACATTTAGTTAAAAGCCTGCTGAAATTAAAAAAAAAAAAAGTCTTCATGTGTGCCTTGCCTTAGTCAATGGGACGTTGGGACTGAGGTAGAGCATTCAGAGTTTGGCCAATGCCTGGAACACTTAATCTTCTTTAGTTTTAAAAATGTGAGAGCAAAAGCCAAAAAAAATAAACTGTCCACCAGATGGTTTGTGGAATCTGTGAAGCTCAAAGGTATAATGTTGGGCCTGACATGTAGAGCTCCAAATGTAAGAACTAAATGTTTTAAACAGGGTTTAAGTTAAGAGCCAGTAACAACAATTTTCTTGATAAAATATACTGCTGCAACAGCAGTATTTCATTTTAAAAGAACGTTGGAACCTCAAAGACAAGTTGACAACAAAATTATTATCTAGACATCCTTGAGTATTGTTCTGTTTGATATCTGTAAAGAATATGAATGTCTGGATTCTAAATTCTAGCTCAGTAAGTTGAAGAATCACTGAGAAGCCTTTGCACAAGCAGGTTATCTCAGATAACTGAATCCGGCAGCGTCACAAAGGTCAAAAAGTTAGTTTGAATTGAGTTCACCGTTCACAAACAGAATGAATACTTTTATGAATAGATGACTTTCAAATGTTTTGGCCTCACAGTCTGCTTCAGAAATGACTGGGACCTTGGATTACACTATGGCCTCCTGAAAGGACCTGGAGAGGTGAGAATGACGAGTGGTCTGTGTTGGAACAAGAATTGAAGGATAAACAGGAATAGATGTCTGCAAGTGATGTGTCTAAATCCCAGGCTTCTGGAGCAGGAGAGCTGTGCAGAAGTACAATAGGGGAGAGGAGTGTCCAAGTCCCTCCATGTTGAGGCCGCCATAAATCAGTGAGAGGACGATCTGTTCTTCTGTAATTAAAACTCTTTACACCCATTTATTTTTACTTTAAAGTGTGTGCAAATGTGGATTCCAAAATGAGATACTGGTATTTTGTTTATTAAATTATGTGTTTTAAAGTGTTTTAGCAAAGCTGCATCCTGCATTTTTCATGCACTTCACAGCACAGACTGTAGGCATGTCGCCCACTAAAAGGATATTTTCAAAGTGAAGTTGTACTCATTTTTGTAACATTTGGTTGGAATATGTAACAAATATTCTGGAACAAAGTGATGGTGAATGGTTGAATGGTTGAAGGCCCTCACAGTTTACTGTACCTTGATGACAGAAACTCATCTGAAATAAAGAAAGAAATAAATGTCTACTTAATCAAAGCAGAGATACGCATCAATTAAATAAGCTACAGCCCAAACCGGTAATACTGCTTCTCTACTCAATGTAGTGACAAAGAAGAGGGCAATAAGGTGTGTCAGCTCGTGCTTGTGTGTTTGGCAAAGTAGTGTGATATAAAAAAAAAAAATGAATGACTTCTGAATTATGCATGAATGTGCTGGTCAGTGCATTGCAATTGGCTGTAAGGAGGCCCTTTCTTAGCCATTATAAGATTAAATCAAACCTCAGAATGGCCAGGATGCATCAAGAGATCTGTTAGCACGTCAAGACATCATGAACACCACATGCAAATATTACGCATAATTTTTTCTGATTTTGACAATTTTGTTTTTTAATCAAGGATATGTGAATTTAATTTGGAACATGAATAAACTGCTGTGTGACCTATTTTCATCGCCATTATCATTCTCTTGCTCTATCTTGGTTTGAAGTACTCAATAAATTCTGTTATTGCTCCATTTATTAATAAATTTCCAGAGAAAGATGCATTTTATCTTCACTTTTTTGGTATTTACCCATAGGTCCCCACGTGACACAATAAAGACAAATCTAGGCCTAATAGGAGTTAAAATTAGAACTAATGTGAAGTATTTTGTGGGCTAAGCTGTGCCTTTAAGAAGTACATTCATATTTGATTCATTATTTTTATTTACACTAAAAGCTCATCTCATGTAAATGAATACTAGACTGGAAAACATATCAATTATAACGCATAGTTACTTTTTTTTAAAAAAAAACAAAAAACAAAATGTTTAAAGTAACAAGTTTTCAGCATTGGTAGCTAAGTTTCAGTACAAATTTAGGTACCATTGAGACCGAACGGACCTCCAGTCTTTGATTAACTTTAAGTAAATTCATTGAGATGGGCTAATTTACAATTGAACATGCACAATAACACTACTCAGTACAAGTAAGACTTCCAATCTCTTGTCTGTTGATGTTACAATACAAATTTCTCTTTTAAAGGCTGCTGTTCTATCTAGCATTTACAACTGTGTGAGGTCATTAAGGAGAAAAAGGTAACCTGTGTTTAAATATGTTAAATATATCTCAAAATTGTATCTTATAATATAGTTATTTATATTAAATATATAATAACAAGAAAAATCTTATTGAATGAAAATCAATTTCTACCTTTTTAGTGGCAGAAAATCTATGAACTAAATTTTTAACACATATTTCAAAGTATAAATATTTGGGATTATATGGAAGTTTAGTTTTAAACTCTATTCTTACTGACAAACTAGTTTTGATTAAAAGCAACATTGCTGTAACAAACTGAAAAACATTACATTTTTAAAACAATAATTATTATAATAACAAAAAGTTTTTGATAAACATATAAAATAGTTTGTAAATTTTCACACTTTCTACCAAGAACGAGTAAGTTTTAAATGTAATATTGTAGCTAAAGTGGTAAAAAATAATTGGCGTATACTTATATATCGAACCTGCAATATTCCGATCACAGGTCGACCGCCCAACTGCTGCACGACAGCCGCCCCTGTGGTTTGCTTAACCCTTCCTACCTACCACTCTCCCCCATATTCTGCAGCCTGGCAGTGGAGAAAGTTTAAAAGTTCACGATACATGGAAAGCCAGTGAGTTTTCAAACAAAGTGCTCTGCCAAGTTCAGCCACGTATGTGAAGATGCTGCAACGGGAGAAAATGTGACAGAGAGACAAGAGACTCAGAGAGAGGAAAAGAGGTGACAAGCAGAGAGAGGGAGGTTAGTTTATTATTCACATAAAGCATAATAAACCAGGACCACAGTTAGCAACACTTAAACTCCCTGTGCTGCAGTGGTTAGCCACTTATGCACCAGCAGAGATTTGGACATGTTGTATTAATACTGAAGAGGATGTTTCCATTGCATGCTAATGACTGTGATGAGTGCATTTGGGGAATCACATGTGGAGATCTGGGAATGTGTAGACTTCAGACTATAGGTTTTGTCCTTGTGTTACTAAAATGATCTTCAGTAGGGATAAACAGGGATTGACGGCCATTGTAAGCCAATTAGAACAAACAAAAAAAAAAAAAAAGAGTTGAAAAAGTGGGCTAGAAATTTGTTGATAAACTAATTTTGTTGCACAAACCCCCGATGGGGCCTCATTTGATTGATTTGAATATCCGACTCGGGGTGGCTGTCTCATCAGATCACCTTTCTCACGCATAACCTAGTCACAGTTTAGTGTCTCATACAGAGGATGTAAAATTTGGAACAATCTTCCTTCCTCTTTCAAAGAACTTTCACAAACTCGGTTTTAAAAAGCTCTAAAAGGGTTTCTTAACAATGGTACTTTTCCATATGGCATGTATTTTTAGTTTGACACAAGTATGTAAGTACATGTTTTAAATATGTATTGATATTATATGTATTTTTTTTAATTGAACGGTATTGTTTTTAGCTTATAGACTCATTATGGGGGTTACCACATGTTAAGCCCCTTGTAGGTTTTGGGCAACCATCCATCACATCCAGCATTGTTGTACATTCTGTTTTTATTTACTTTTTTTTTTTGATAAGTGATAAATGAAATAAATAGAATAAAAATTGTAATTAACTGTTTTTATGTATTTATGAGTCAAATGACTAAAAGAGATGGAAAGGTGAGGTAAAACAGTGGGGATGATGGTGAAGTTTTAAACCCAGAACGATACGATGCGAATCTGCGGGAAGCATGGAGGTGTTGAGCTCCTCCTTGGCATAGATATTTAATGACCTGAGACCTCAACAAGGCCCTCTGATTCTTCCCTCTCCACCCAACATCCTTCTGGTTCTCCACCCCCTACATAGATGTGGAGAGAAAGCTTCCCTTCTTTGCTCAGAGTCAATGTGTGGCAAGAGCTTAGAGGCATCAAATAGAATATTAGAGAAGAAACCATTGAGGCATGAGTTAAAGTCGAGATGGATGAACTTTGTGTATGGAATGCTTTTTTCTTTTAACACCGATTCAATAAACTGAAAGGGGGTTTTCTAAATGTTTAAAGTTTTGACATTTTTTAATTTTTCTTGACACGGTGTTATTTATTGTATGTTTTTACTTGTATATTTTTTACTTAATTACTCTTTACTTTTTATCTTGTTTTTGAAGCTCTGGTAACAAACCAATTTTCCGGTTGTGGGTCATTTCAAGTTCCATCTGCCTAAATACCAAAAATCCGTTTCTGGTTCGCACAAGTAAAGTGTCATGAATGTAAAAAAAAGATAAACTATAATACAATCCCTGATTAGAATAAAAGTGTTTATTTGTGGTAAGATTGCTACAAAGAACAAAAAGTGTACTTCAGACTATTGTGTGGCCACAAAGTTAAAACATTAAAATAAAACTTTCAAGGACATAAAACGAAAATTTACATCAAAAATATGGTTTGAAATTAAATCACAAATGGAAAAAAGTATACTATGCTATGAAGCCCCACATATACATGAAAAGCAGTATATAACATTTTATTTAAAAAAAATAGCAGTTTGTGCAGTTAGTCTAGAAAAAAACATTATTCAAGCTTGTGTACATTTAAAAGGATGTTTAGAGATAAATGAATCCAATAAAATGCATGTTTGCTTTTACAACGCTAAGTGCTCTTCTCTGCAGATGAGTCTGTCATTATGTAATGTGTTTCCTTATGAATCAAGACTAATTCAAAGCCATTCTTTTCCCATGGGAAGCAATGATGTTCCCTTCAGGAAATAATAGGCATTATCAGCAGCTCAGTGTCATTTTCGCATACAGGATGTGGCAAAAAAGAGATTATTCTAATTATTTCTCTTTTCTTTTATCCTTATTTGACAACTCAATTTGAATGTGGGATTAAAACACCCACAATCCAGCTGTGTCAGTCACAGAACAAGAGAGCAAGGTTGTGGGTGTTCTGAAGTTCAGTCATTTTTTAAGAAAATAAGCAGGGCTGGTTTTCAGAGAGAAACACAAATTAGAAAATAATAACTAACCTTGCAAAGTGGTTTCTTTCAATTTTACCAAAATAAATCTTACATTTTTTTTCTCTTAAGGCTTAAATTGTGTTACAAGACAGACATTGTGTGTGAGTGTGTGTAAGCTGCACAGGTGCTTGAGAGGACTCTTTTTACCCTCCATATTTTTGCAAGTAACCACATCCCCTCTCATGTTGAATCTAGATGCACGCTCAGGACTCTTTTCATTTCATGTAGTATTTAAGAATGAAGATCCTGCAACACAGGCTGTGCAAGTACACACTTTTGTTTGTGCGTGTTGATACAGACCTTCATGGATTGCATGTGTATGCATGATGCTGATGAATTGGTATTATTTTCCTTTGCACTTTTGATCCAGCAGAGGGCTAAGAGAGGAAAACCTAATGCGGATCTAATGAGTCAATCGGCCAGCAGGATTGAGAGGTGTTTCGGCACAGTAATGTGAGAAGATGGGCCCATGTCGCCTTGAGGGATTAGGGTTTTGAGCTGCAGTAGATGGGAGACCCAGCAAAGCTACATTCCTACACCTCATCCCTCCTCCAGCCTTATACTTTTCCCTGCTAAATAATTCCCCATACTGGATGTATGGGCTCTTGCCTGCAGTCCGACACGCCCGCCCTGGGAGTAATTGATTTCTTCAGAGGCTCCCTGTTGTGGCAGTGGAGGTGAGGGAGGAGGGACCAGTGAAAGATGCTCATAGTATTTCAGTGTTTCTAGCACGAGCGTACATGCTACTGATGCATGGCAGAATTACTGTAGAATTGAAGGAATATTTCAAGTAATTCCCAATGTTAGGTCAGGATTGAATCAGACACAATTTGTAAAAATAACCTTACAAGGAATATCTTGGATTTCATTTAAGAAACAATAGTCTTGCTTTCAAATTTTACAACAGAGAGCTTTAAACTCTCTTTAGATCTCCATAGCAAAACATTTTTGTATATTTAAATTACATCATAAATATGACAGATGACCGATGTGTGTTTAAGCAGACCCAGCGCTGGCAGGTGTGAGAGCACTGGGTGGGGTTGACGGCCAGCCTGAGCTAGAGGGGTGATCATGCCTCCACATTGAAATTCAAATATGCTGTGAAAATACAAACCCTTATGTCAGGGATCAAGGACTTGCCTGGTTTGAACACAATCACTTCACTGCGCATACTTCTCTCATAAATAAAAGAGCAGCGCTCCACTTTATATCACTGTGTTTTAATTATTAAGATAGAAACAAGGAGGTTATCTCACTGTTCTCCGGCTGCAAGTAGCGAGTCGAAAAATTTGAATTTTTGCCAGCACAGTGCTTGGAGAGCAACACTGCAAGGTGGCACGATTGAAGGACAACAGTAGTTATGAGCTGAAATCTGAGAAAGAAGAAAAAAATACAACAGGGAAAACTTCTTATTATTAGTTGAGGAGAAAAAAAGAAAACAGACAAGTTAAGAAAAAAAAAAGTAAAATGACAGTAAACAGTTTGGGGTTTTGTATTCCTGCAGTTAAATGTTATAATGGACACACACCATAGAGAATCACCACATTGAGACATACTAATGAAAGTGGGAGCCGAAGGTGATTAGATAGACTTGTCATGTGGGAGGCTACATGAAGGGAACGATCATTATAGTGAACCCTGACATACATGCCGTAAAGTCAGTGTGTGGTATGAAAAAAAAATACAATGCTAGGAGTAGCAAATTTACCCCCTCATTAATTTAACTGGCCAACTCTTACTGTTTTTCCGGCTGTTCATTAGTCAGGTGAGGTCGACACTGTGGGCCGCAATGGTTAGAAGCATTTGTAGTCGTGCAGAAAGGGAGGTTTGTCTTTGGGCTTTGTAGTGTATTACTTATTGCCTGTTGCCAAAGATGGGGAGTCTTTAGGGGAAATAGCAAAGGAGGAAAAAAGACGGAGGTGGGGGTTGTTTTGTGGTCTTTTCACCCACATCGATTGCCTGTTTTTAATCGGGCATAACTAATATTACTTCCCTTGAATTGAATTCCCCGGGTAAACTGTTATAAAACTAACATTGTTATATTTATTGACAGGTCACTGAAAAAAATAAATAAGAGTGACTCAGAAGATGGGGGAAGGTTCTAATTCATTGATTAAATATATATATATATATATATATATATATATATATATATATATATATATATATATATATATATATATATATATATATTAACCTAGAAATCATCCAAGAGAGCAAACCGCAGGGCTCCTCTTCCTCTGTCTCCTCTTCCATCCCCCCACTCGCTCTTCTTAGCATATTAGGTGGAGAATAATGTGAAAAAATGCTTAGCACACGGGAACAGCGTCGGTGTGCGCAGACGTGGGAGTTGGTCCCTCGAGGGTGCAGTGGAGCCCCTATCCCATAAATCCCAGTACTGGTCCAAACAATCAATTTTCAATTTTAATTATTTACCATGGCCTGCTGGACAAAGGCATTTGTTTTCCCCAACTCTGTCCAGATTAAAAATTAAAAATTAGGAGATTAATATTTGGCGGAGTGGGCAGAAAAACAAAAAAGGCCTTTTCAAAAATTCTTTATCACCTTTACGCTCTGACGGGACCGTCAAAGGTTTGCGATAGCAGCACGAGTCAATCAATAACTTCATAAATTTTCACAGACTTTCACTGCCTTGCTCGAGCCACCGTAGACCCAGTGTGAGTTTAGCTGGGCTCCATCTGTTTGGAGGGGGTGGGTGGGGGGTGTAACATTAAACTTGTGCAAGGGGAGAATCTGGTGAAATGTGCAGCTCAGCATTTTCTGTCTGAGCTCTCCAGGTTTTTGCCTCCGCTCACACTGGTGTTTCGATATTTCATCTGTAAATTTAATTACATAACCTGGAGCCATGCAGCCAAGGTATCCCTCCTGTCAAGCTCTCATTCACACTGAGCTGGTATTACAAGTGGCATGTTGCAATAAATAACACTACAGGGACTGCCACGTGTTGTTCTGGCAAACCAAATAAGATTCATACAAAAAATGTCTGTTCAACTGACGTACATAGTAAAATAATAGTTTCTGATAAACAGTTGAAGCGTATAGCACACATTCTTTACATTATTTTATCCGAGTGGCCAATTAAATGATTCATCTTCAATTAAAAAAAACAAGAAAACAACAAACAACAAAATTAAGCATCACTCTTTTCATCACTGGCCTGTTGTGACAGAGTGAAAGCAACAACAGCTACACTTTATTGTCACACTTTTCACTATGATGTATCCCACAGTCTACAGGAGGGGCTCTAATGCGTCCATAAATTCAAGCGCCAAGAGAAGACCGCCTCTCGGGAGTGAAGGCTTTAATGCTGATCAATGTTGTGTTGCTGATGATCTCATTCACGTGCTTGGCATTTGTGGGGAATGTTGCACGTTTTAAAACGCTTACTTGATGTGACATTGGTGGCGGTCACCCTCAGGAACAAACTCCGTCTTCCTGGTATTGTTGAACTTTGCTGAAACGCCACACATCTTCTGCAAAGGCCTCAATGGCAGCACAGAAATGTGTCAGAATAATGCCTCGGCTGAGAAATATTGATTTCATTGCCAAGTGAAGAAAGTTCCCAACAATAGTTGCTCAAATAGGCTAATGAAGTCGTAGATTTAATGTCATTGTCAGTAGAATGCCAATTTTACATAGTATACAAGATATAGGCAAAAAAGCCCTCTTTGGACATTTTTTTTATTTCAGCAGAAACATTACATTTTAATGTTTCGCTGACTATCAAACCTAGTGGGGTCTTTTTCTCTGTGATATCAGGATACAAATGGGAAAATCTGATGGGTATCACACTGTCACACAAAGTACGCATCCCTTTAAACCCTGTCACTCTGTCAGAAAAATGAGAAAACTCAAAAAGATAAAACACAGAGACAAGGAGTCAAAAAAGAGAGAGAAAAATGGAAAGAGCACTTCTGCATGTTAACAATGGTTTTTAACTGTTATCGTTGTTTTATCTGCAACCTTTACACAGTCTGGGACTTTTTTTATTGATGATGTACAAAATAAAGCAGATTTGGGATTTAAATTTAGAGTAAACAAGAAATGCAGCAAAAAGAGAAAGGAACCGTTAGCCTGGGTATGTGAGCATCTGCAGACAGGTAGACATACAGAGCAACAAATATACAAATAACTGTCAAGACAGTGAAAGGGAAAGTAAGCGATGATGGCAGGGTGGGAAAAGAAGATCTGAGCAGCGTAGAGACCAAGAGGCAGAGGGAGACTGAGTATTTTAGCACAGAGCAGAATGTTGTTATTTATCTGGTGGCTGCAAAACAAATACGGAGATTCCCACTTCTGTGATCGTCTCAGTGGGATGCTGTCAGATTTAGGCACATATCTTCCCTCAGCATGCAACAGATGCAACGCTCCAGCTGTGATCCCCCCGTCTCACTCAAAACACGTTCTTCAGATATTCTCTAGATCCTTCAGTTTCAGTTGGTTCTTTTCAATAAAAGAACATAAAAAGATTTTCAAGTGATCCTCTATTCATTTGCTTTGAATATTTTTTTAAAATACTTTTTATACAATGAAAAAGCAGTAACTAAACGTAAACAGAAGAAATGAGAATGTTTAATAATATTTTATGTGTCACATTTATCTTTTTCCACATGTTAAATTAATTTACTGCATTGAACATTGAGTAGGTTATATGAAATTATACAACTGTTTCCTGTTTTATTTTATGGAATAAAAAAATACTATTTAAAATCATAAATTAGAGGAAGTTAAAGTGGGATTTAAAATGAAAAAAAAAACCAAAAACTGGAGGATTATATTATCCAAACCACAACAGCCTTGACTGCTTTTCCTTCACATTAAACTTAATGAACGGCAGTACTGTTAATCCCAAACTCTTAAACACTTATGTCTAATATTTTCTTTATGGAAATATTAAAGGTTCAAAGTGTTATTTTTTTCCTCAAAAATTGTAAAAATCCAGTTTTAAGACGCATTCCAATGAAAATTGTGTTTGTGTGGTTTTTAACATGTTCTTGTGGCATTTGTCTCATGATCGAGGATATATATGTGGAAAATTGAAGTCAATATTGCATTTCTGAGTATTTCTTTATCTAAATTGTTGTAAATCAGGAGCAGACAAAAAAAAAGCTGCTGGAAAATTCGTGTAGGTGTGACATAGAACCTAAAACGTCAAGCCACAAGCTCCCTGCTACATTCTATTCTGATGCTTCCATTTATAGACTAGATGTATGTTTTTCTCATTTGAGCTGGCCTCTGGCTTAAAACTCCGTAGCGCCAATATCACAAGTTTTGTTGCACTGGTAAAGTTATGTTGGGGTCGAGAGGGGCTGTAAGCTAGAGGGAGGCTTGCTCCACTAAAGCGGTCCCACAGAAGCAAATTTCTATTGAACTATTACTGCTCTGCAGAAACTATGTTCTAGAAAATGACTTTTTTTTTGGTCAAAAAACAACTGTCGTAATAAAAATATCACTGGGAACACTTTTACGATACATTAAAAGAATATCAGAGTGGGACTACCAAGACTGCATTTCAAATAAGTATGCCAGAAACTTTTATTGTTTCCTCAAAACTGTAACTTTGTGCTGGTGTGTGTGCTCTTATATGAGGCGCAAGATGGACACAGATAATCTTTATGCCATTTCATTTTACTGATGCCCCTTGGCCGAAAGCTTCTCAGTTTAAAAAATATCATTGAAAACAGATGCTTTCCTAAAGACACGCTAAACTGCTCAAATCATCAAGTTGCTCAGAATAGAAGTGCAAACTGCCATTGCAGACAGCATCGGCTTTGAGACACTTCCACTTTTTTGTATCTACAGTAAGTCTTTGTTGGATTTCCAAATGTAACTGCAGAGATATTTCAGCTAATGTTAAATGGTGTCAGGATTTTTTCAGGGGAGGGTAAATCTGACTACAGAGATGAAGTCTACAGACTGTCTTTGTGATGATCTCACATTGAACACAAAAAAAAAAAACATTCTGGACTTCAGGAAGGGAAGAACCCAGCTTCTCTCTCTGGCAGTGAAGAAAGCCTGGTATTCAATCCACTCCCTGAGGAAGCTCAGAAAGAACAACCAGCAGAAGCTGCTGGTGATGTTCTTTGGGCCTGCCACAGAGAGCATTCTATTTGGTACAGCATCCCAGTATAGTGTGCAGGAAGCTCAAAGGCAGACAGAAGAGATCTTAACAGAGTGATCAATGCAGCCCAGAAGATCAGGGCTGCAGCTGCTCTCTGCTCATCCTGGAGGACCTCACCAACTCTCGCTTTCTCACAAGACCTAAAAACATCATCAGGAACTTCTCTCATCCCAGTTACCATCTGTAAGAGCTCTTTCCTTTGGGTCGGCCTAACAGACTGGGAGACAGTTTCTTTCCGAAAGCAATGACATGTTGTAAAATCCTATCGGTAAGATCTCCCCATACATGTGCCATGAAACCAGTTTTACCATAGAACAACAAAAACCTAGATTAGGAAACATTTTTACTTAATTTAGCCCTGGAGAGAAATTAACCTTTAAGTAACATTTCAGCTAGAATGGATCTAGGAATTCAGAAATCTAAAATAAAAAAAGTTGAAGAGAGAAAACTAAAAAGATATTTGCATTATATAGAAAAGTGATGCTGATCCTACTCCTTTTAGCAGCTGCAGAACATTTAATAATTTTACTAAATAAATAAAATGTTAGAAACTTATCATTGGAAGGTTTATTTAAGGTAAGAGATAGAAAAATCAATTTCATTTGTTTTCAGGTTTAGTTCTCAAGAGAAGTAAACTGGACTGATGGTATATACTGTAAGGAAGAACTTCAAACGGCTAATCTAATATTAACTTAAAAACTCAATGGACAGGTAACACCTGCTACTGAAGTGATCATTCTGCCGGGTGTAGCTCTAGTTTCATTGTAGCATGGACTGATCCAGTAAATTAAACCAAACCCCCTAGTGGAGTGAAACATTTGACCTTTGCTAAGACTAGGACCTCTGAAATCTGTGGGGTTGCTGTAAGCAGAGGTGAAAGCGGAGGTGGAGAAAGCTTGACCTCACTTTATGCCTCCCTCAGAAGTGTCCAGTCGCAACTGAGGTCAAGGGTTTGACCTTTGGTTCAGGAAAGTTATTGAAAACTGTTGACCCCAGCGACAGTCCACTTGACCCTGCCCACCCTTGGGTTTTCACTGGTCCAGGATCCTGAAGCTGCATCCCACCCTTCAACCATAGGCCTGGAGTAAGAAATGGACAGGGCTGAACAAGCAAGGTCAGGGCAGGAGTGTTGAGATTTATGTCCCTCTGAACCTTCAACAACCTTCTGGCTCTGACACCAATACGAGAGATGTGCTGCTTATGAAAGATGGATTTAATCAGTATTTAAATGTTGTTTTCAAATGTTTATATTAAAGACAAGCTGTGGCACTTCTTGAATTAAAGGGAGTACAGCAATTTCAAGAATTTAGGAATTGCTATAACTATATTCAGAATTTAGCAAGTTTTTTTTCTGCATTCAGGAACCTTTGAATTCGCAGCAGCTTTTCTTAAAGGGCCTAAAACGTTCTTTTCATAAGCCTTTCAAAGTAAACTATTTCCATGTATATGATAATATATTACCTTTGGCAGTCTAAAGAACACATTTTTTGTGAAAATTTGTTATTTTCACTGCTCATTTACTACCTGGAAGTAAGACGACTCCGAGCCACGACTTTCGCTCCGTATGGGTGCCGCCCTTTTCAACCAAGAGCCGGCCTTGGCAGCGTGTTCGCGTCTCGCCCACGAAAACAAACAACACGACAACATTTGCAAAGATTCATGTGCATATTTCGCACAGAAAATGAAGGTGTTTTTCCGGTCAAACCAGTCACTGCTTCCTGACATTGTCTGGCTCCAACATGGCGGGGTCTGTATCACGAAAAGTGATTTCTGAATCGACTTCATTAGGTTGGAGCTGGAAGTGAACCATTTTCTACGTCTCACTCACTTGGTCCAGTTTTTATATACAGTCAACGTTTTTTTTCTTAAATAAGCAGCAAGTCCCAAAATTATACAAACTTTTTAGTTTACAGTTTGAAAACAGCTGATACAACTCAACTCAGAGATAGAGACTGAATTAAAAATTCTAAAATAAAATAAAATAAAAAATAAAATAAAAATGACAGACCTTCAACTCTGACTGTTTTCACAGGACCTACAGCAAACAGACATACTGCCAGTGAAGAATTGGTGTGATCAGCTCACAGAGCTGATCACACCAATTCTTCACTGGCAGCAAAGTAACAATAAGTCACCTTGCAACACTAAAGCTTACTAATTCGCTCTCATTCTTTCTTGAGCTCCATAGCATATAAATAAATAAGTGCAGAACACACATATCAATCCATCTCCCTTTCCCTTTGCACAGCCCCTCTTTTAAATCGGAGCTGTGGGCTTTTACCCAAATGGCGCCAGGGCCACCAGTATCATTTATAACGGCACGGCACCGCTAATGCAGAGCATGGTTCAGCCAGGATGTTTTATTCATGCTGTTTTATTATTAGGGCCCCACTTAAAAAGGTGAGGCGCTCTCTTCTCCTCTGGCCGCCTCTTGCCGAAGCTGACTGAGGCGCGAGCTTTATCTATCACCCTGACAAGAGCGTCTTCCCTAGGAAGTCTTTCAGAAAACTTCAAACAGCCTCACTATTGATTTCTCCCCCTATCCACCTGGGCACCGGCATACATCTTACCCCCACTGTGCAGTGAGACAGAGAGGGGTGGAGGGAGGTGGTGGTGGAAGTAGAAAGGAAAGTAAGGAAGAAAAAAGGATGAAGAGTAAAAGAGACTCTGAAAGATAAAAGGGAACGAAGAAGCTTGGTCACTGAATAACAATATAATTGACCTCACTTTCCTCATTGCTCAAATTCATACAATCTTCAGATAACTGAAGCTGGCGAGTACACACGTAAGGTGATTACAAGATTCACAGCATGCAAATTACTGACTAAAACAACACTTTATGAGAAACAAGCTAAAGTATTGCACGCTTGATGGTGATCCTAAACAGAAGATTCCAGCTGAGGGCTTTGTAGACAATCAAAGACTCGCTGCTTTGAAGCGACACCTTGAAGAGAAAAAAAAGAAACACCTTTTTTCTTTTCTATTACAAGGGGAAACATGAGGAAGTTGCATATAAATCCTGAATTTAAAGTAACAATATTTTCTCCTTCATCACTTTTTCAAGGCGCTCTTTAAAAGACTCGTACTGCCTAGAGTCTGCTGTAAAATTGTAAGCGTAACTTTTTTTTTTCCTATGGAATCTTTTCAGGCCTTTCAGAGCTTTTCTTTCTCTGAAACGGAAGGACTAAGGACCCTTTTTATTCTTCCTAATGAACTTCTCTTTTTAATAAACATATGGGATATCAGGTCTTATTTAAGGCTCTTTGACAATGGGACTTATTACTTTGCTCTTTTGTTGCAATAAGAGCTGTAGAATGCTCCTTGACACAATGGAGATAGGGGTTTAATGAGCTGTTAATGATTTGTCCTCAGAGGGTTAATACAAAATGTTGGGCCTATGAACTGCTCAAAAGTGCAGTCATATTAAAATATTTTTGGAGCCCTATAATCACTCAAAGGGTCACCCATAAATTAAATATTAGACTTGAGCTGATAAGACAGCAATTAAGCTTCACGTTAGCAAACTAACTCCTTGGATGAAGCGTGAAACATTGACCTCAGTTGAAATCCTGGCTTCATTTCTAAATAACACATCTCTATCTGTGATCATTCTTTAAAAACCTACTTAAATGAAAATTGTATTGTTGGTGTTTTAACATGCTCTTGTAGCATTTTCTGAAGGAGGAAATCCATAAAAAAAAACAAGATTTAAATTGCATTTCTGGGAATTTCTTTATTCAAACTGTGATAAATCAGGAGCAGATGACAAAATACTGTTTGTAAAAGAGCTTATTTGCTAAGTAGAAAATACGCTGTGCAGGCCACAAGCTCCCTGTTCCGATACATCCGCTTGCAAACAAATAGATCCATTTACGTCTGTGTTTTCCATGTTTAAGCTGGCATCTGACTCAAAACTGTACGGCTGGATAGCTGTGATGTTAGTCGACATGTCTGTTGCACCGCTAATGTTAGGTTGGGGTTGTGAGGGTCTGAAAGCTAGCAGTAGAGAGTGTAAAAAAAAAAAAAGAGATGATGGGAAATAAGAGCAGGCTTACTCCCCGCCAACAGTCCCGCCCACAACTCAGAGGCCAATTTTACCGTCATTTACTGTGCAGAAACAACAGGATTATTAAATTTGCTTAAAAACTGCACAATCCCATTTAAGATATAATTGGGATTCCTTTTACATTAGATTAAAAGATGATTGGAGTGGGACTTCAGCAGTTTCCCCCGGAATTATTAATCCATTTATTTTGGTGGCAAAGAGCTAACATGTCTGGGAGGTATTTCTTTTAGAGCTGTGGATCTTCTGTGTTGTTGTGAACACCCCCTGGCACTATAACACAGTATAAAATCAATTGCACATGGCCCCACAGGAGAAAGAAGGAGGAAGCCATTGATTGACACGTTACTCTCATGTCAAACAGAAATACATGGCACGGCAGCAACCACCTGCCGTCTGCTCCACCTGTCTGTCTCACCTCTTTCCCAGGTTTCTCTGGATAAATGCAGCATTTACCGGCAAACACACACACAAGAACAGAAAAGGCATGGTTTTTTTGCAATTATTAAAAACAGGAGGAAACTTAAATTGAAAAAGTGTGTGGAACTGTCAAATGCAATTGTCACATTTCAGCTCACATCCTAATCAGCAGTGTCACATGTCTCTCAGCAAAAAAAAAACAACACAAACTGCCTTGCAGCAAACATTTTTATCGCCTTAAAGTATTTCTGGATCCTCTACGGACACATCTGAGCGGTATTGTTCTGCTGCAGGTAAGTCGCAGGACAGATTATTTGTTCAGACATTGCAGCTGATCTTTCATTTCTAAAAATCATATCGCCCTCAGCCATCATTCCTCAACCAAGGTGGCTTGTTATAGCCTAATTCACAATAGAACTCACTTCTGCCTTCAATTTAATTGATTCTTATTTGCACTTTAGTTTGACAGAGAAAGAGGAAGTGCACCTGAGTGTTTACGCATGCTGTGATGTTTGCAGTGCCGGGTGTTGGGTGCCCTCACAGACGCATAAGTTAGCACCCTCCACAATGGAGCCCTAAAGCAACCTTCTGGTGCATGACATCAATAGACAGCAAGCAGCAAGCTGCAAGCAGGAATTGTAAGAGAAGTAATGGTTGAAAGATGAAGTCACCATTCAGTAAATGTTGGTCCAACTTCCACCACCAGCAGCTCTCACAAATACCCATTGAGGTAAACATTCAGTGAAACACTCTTAAACCACTTCATGTCCACAGACATACTTTATTTGGTGTTTTATGCATGTTTTTTTTTTTCTGGAATAACCACATCCATAGTTTGACAAGGCTTTAGAATAAGTGAATTTGTAATACTAGAGGGTGGCATAAGCACAATAGATTTACATTACTGTTGAATCTCCTCTATTCGTGATCATTTATTTATCCTTTAGCTCTCCATGCCCCTGTTTGGTGCGGTGCACTTCATGCGTTGTCCCTCTTTCCCACTCCCCTCTATTTTTTTTTAGGAGATTTTTCTTGAGTTTTTTCTTACAGAGAAGGAAGGTCTAAAGGCAGGGATACCTAGTTTAGTTTAGTTTAGCTATTATCTTATCGTATTTTATGACTCATTTCATGTTCTTATGCAGTTAAGGGCATGACGCCCATTGAGATAACTATTGTTGTAATATTGTGGTACATGAATAAAATTGTATTAAAGGAATTGAATTAACAGAAAAAGATGAGTTTCATAAAGAAACTCATTTTCTTTACTTCTTTACCAGACCTGCCTGAATAAATACAAGGCTTTATTAACTGAAGTCTAAGATGTTTGATTTTAAAGTCTAAATATTTCAGGTAAAAAAATAGTAGTGAAGCAATGCAGTAAATCCATTCAAGCGGGATAGAGGATGTTCTCAAATATGATTCTGTTAGAGTTTAAGAAAGTCAGTTACTCTGCTTGCCAGCTTCAAGCCTGATTCAAAAGTGTTTGAAGAGTTCTGACAGAGAAGTTTGAAAAAATCAGTTAGAATTCAGCTTTTATTGATTGCAAAATGAGGTGCATACAGAACTCAATTTGTTCAAAAAGTTGTGAGTTTTTGCTTAATTTAGCAAAATTGTGCTTAGTTCTAAAGTAATCCCATCTGGAATATGTGCATGTATTTTATTTTAGTAAGTAATTTTTCTAAGTTAGGCTTAATAGAATATTGTTCAAAGACTGATGAAAAACTTTTTTTAACCAATTCAGCAAACATGAACAGGCTAAGAATTCTGACAAATCAAGAAAATAATACATGTTAAAAGATATTATTCATTATTTTTGAACATTTTCATTTAATCTTTTTTTTATTGATTATCAACTAAAAAAGGTAAATCAAAAGGCATTAAAGTCTGACTCCTGCTGAAACTAGAAAACAAATAACATGTTGCTTGTCAAGAAACTTAAGTGCCCTGTGAAGAAAACAAAGACTATTGGGGTTCTGCGTAAAGAATGAGCAAGTCCTTTTCCTTCAAAGGGAGTGAGCTCTGCAGTATGAGGTAAATGTCTGCTGTCGTCTTGAAAATCAATTCCCCCTCTCTTCCTTTAAGTGGTCAATATTTTTTGTTTCTCACAGCGAGCTCCAGCATGGCCCGTTTAATTCAATGGGCCAATTAGAGATACCGTCATGTCTCATTCCGGCCACAGAGATGCTTGTTTGTGTTGTTACTTCATCCCTGGTGAGAGTCAGGCGGGGAGAGATGGTGAATGGAACAGCCTGTCCACTTTAACCCTGGCACCTGTTTGTTCTTACAAGAGCCCCCCCCCCCCCCCCCCCCCCCCGAATTTCTTCTTCACCACGCCTTTTTCCTCTCCTCTTCCCAGAGTCAAGGACAGAAAAAAAAATTTATGCGAAACTTTTCAAAATGAATACGGCCACTTGCAGAGTGGGAAGGAGGGGTGGCTGGGTCCAGGCCACTGCCACTCCTCTGGGATCATTTGTTACTCAGCCCTGATTGGCCCTGACAAAACAATACCCTAAAAACTCACCAAAGTAAATTATAGTCCCGGTAAATGGCCAGAAGCGTAGGACGGAAAGGAAGGAAGGAAATGGCCGTCTGTCGGGACAGGGCTTTCGAGCTGGCTTCCTGCCAAACGCAAAACAAAGTAATGTGCTTTTGATATTAATAACAGAGATGATATTGATCCACACTGTGGCCAGGACAACTCAGCCTTCCCCTTCAGGGTGGGTCCCAGCGGAGATGAAGACGCAGGGAGGGATGCAACTAGGAGGGGTCCTCCCTGAAGAACCAATACCCTAATCCGAACGCTCAATCTTTCATGCACCTCCTCCTCCTCCATAACCTTGTCTTTGCTGAAAGCAATTTCTTTCTGAGGGTCCATTTTATATGAATGTCTTTAATTATGGGAAAAAGAGATATGATGATGTTTGTGGGCAGTGATGGAGGAAAAGAAGACAAAAAGTAAATTAGTGACCAACATGTCCACACTCAGCTTGTTAGGGTCACAGTTTTGTTAGATGTCTCGTCCCCCGTACTTCTTTTGCCAGGATGAATCTTCCATTTGTGTGCTCAGTAAGTGGCTGATTGCTTACCCTTCTCTAAAGTCAGATTGTGTCAGCACGTAGGGGAAAAAAAAAAAACAAAAAAAAAAAAAAAAACAACAGATAAAGATCCCTGAAGTCTCTAAATTTTAAAAAACTTCAGCACATCATCTACTGGAATTCCTTTGTGTAGGCTAAAGAAATAAATATTGTTTAAAGGTATTTGGTAATTTTTAATGTGTGTGTTTGGATAATCTTCCAAATTCCATCAAACCCGAAGCTGTAAGAAGAACCAAAAAACCCTGACATGCACCCTAACCCAAAGGTTAGGGTGCAAAGGTTTTTAAAAAACAGAAATTTTAGTTCGATGTCCGATTGCTGCCATTTATTTGGACCTCCCATGCGAATCACTGTAAATGCTATAATAGGTTGGGTCTTTATTCAACCTATCTTAGTAAATAAATAAATAGACCTATCATCTTTGTTGAACCAGGTGTACTTTTACCAACAATTTTCCTAAATGGACTTTGTGCAGTGTAAGCACATTATCAGCTTAAGTCTGTGCCAAAAAAAAAAAAAAAAAGATAAGGAATGAAGGTAGGGGCAGAAAAGCCCAAGTTATGTCATGTGTGCAATAATTTAACAAGGTAACAATAGTCAAAGAAACAACATCTTGGCCAGGAGTGTATTCAGAAGTACAACTAACAACTTCCCATCGAACAACCAATGTGTCCACACGCAACCGCAGAGGAGCCATGCAAAACTTTTTGTTTTGCATTGTCTTTTTTTTTTGTTACCCCTAGTTGTCTTTTGTTTAATCTTTTATTACCACCGTTATCAATTTGTAAGGCCGCTCCATTGTTTACAGGAGGGAATTCTTCAGACAGAAAGAGACGATCCACACAGAAGCACACACACAAAGCATTTATCTAAGTAATTTATATCCCCGCTGACAAAGTGATTTTACGCAATTTGAAAAATGACACTGCCTCAGGTGCTTTTTCACAAAGTGACATAACTCGATACTGTACAGCAGTATTTTGCTTCTGTGCTGTCTCACAAATGGAAGGACATGGGATATTGTACAATAGTTTATGCTCTGAAAAATACAATCTTAGTAAAAGAGAGAAAAATTATAAAATTAAAGTAAAATAAGTTGAACTATAGAAATGAAGACATATAAAAATCAAATACATATACAAATGTTGACACTTTTGCATTAGCCTAATACTGAATGGTACATAGAATGTTTTTCTTTTTAATGTTTTTCCACTGAAGGTAAAAAAAAAAAGATCAGAGCATGTTTTTTTTTTATCTGCCTGCCTTCTTGCTCCCTCTGTTGTCAAAGGGACAGAGGTGAGCCCTGACACACCAGGGCCAAGTATTTGCATATAAAGAGCCTGTGTTATTTTGTCATGTCTTTCCCTTCAGTTGCCAGCAACTAATGATACACAGCAAGGCGTATCTGCCAGGTTAAAAGCCTTGGTTTTAAGCCAACTGCTGCAAACTGTGCCATGCTGAGCTGTGATGAAAGCAAGGGCTAACTATACACACACGCATAAGAGCATCCATGTAAACATCCACAATGAAGCCAGAGTCCTTCTCAGAAATAAGGTGTGTGACATTTAGTGAAGTTATTGGTCATCCCACAAATATTATTGTTTTTATCCACGCCTGAAATAAAATAAAATAGTAATGCTAAGTGTAATAGCTATTGAATTCCTTTAGACTTCTCTCTGTTGAACAAATTTAACCCTGAAATTTAGATTTCTGGCTCTTTGAGACTGATATTAATGATGATAACTTCACAAAGTCTGTTCAGTTTCAGAATGTTAAATCTTTGTGATACAAGTTTTAAAAATGCAGCAATAAGCACATCTCTGTTGTTAAAGTACATTTGCTAATGTGTTGTCAAAAAAATACCAGGATACCAGATGGGGCGATGTGACTGATTAGCCTCTTTATGGACATTTAGAAGTGTGATGTTTTTATTTTTATTTTTATTTAATCTGTGGTCGTCACCCTTGGCCAAAATAATTGTCTTCCAACCCCAGTTGTTCCAAAATAAGAAAATAAAGGATACAAATGATAAATGATTGAGACAAACGAGCCTCTCTAAAATACTTTTTTTAACCCATAAGAACCAAGAACTAGGGTTCTTTAAGATTAAAGTAATATGGGATAAACCACCAGAAGGCCACTAAACACATTTCTAATGTTATTCTCTTACACTGATGTAGCCAACCGGTTCTTCTGGGTTAAAGGTAGTTCAGCATCCTGTCATTTAGGGCAAGCCAGGTCAGCCTTATATATATATATATATATATATATATATATATATATATATATATATATATATATATATATATATATATATATATATATATATATATATATATATATATATATATATATACATATATATATATATACATGGTGTATAGTCTAAATAGTACGTGTATTTTTTTTACTGAGAAAAGGGAGGAGTGGTGATGAAGATGACGAGCTGCTCATTTCAGGAGGTTGACAAACCTAGATTCATGCTTCTCATGACCGTCCATCTTTGACCCCCTCATGCACACAAATGGCAAATTGCAATTTGCAAGCATATACTTTTTCCGTTTGTGAGCCATTTTACTTCCTGTCAAGAGGCGTTCATTCGCAAACAAAAGCTTTAAATCAGTTTCTTCACACGTGTAGAAATAAAGCCTCCATTTGTAACCGTTTTCACTGGGATGTCTGCACATTTGTGTGTGTGTCTTCTTTTTTCATCAGGCCGAAATACCAACTGACAAAGATAAATCAAGTGATTGGAAGTGTTAAAGAATGCCCCGTCTCCACCACAGATACATTAAATATCAAGTCAGAAATGAGCGGGAAGGTGTCTATAAATGCTAAATAATGGAGAGGCTGCATTCGTCTGGGTCAGAGCTCTCTCCCTTGCTCTGTCTTTCCTCTGATACATTATTTAATGAGGATGCACTTCCCCATCGCAGCAGGAAAGAACAAGGGGCAGGGGGCACCCTGTCTTCTCCACAGGAATGGGGAAAGGGAGGAGGTGAAAAGAGGAGGGGGCAATGAGGGATAGGTGCAAATTCACAAACTAAGTGTGTGTGTGCAGGGAGTGGACCCTAGCAACCCTTGCTTTCTACATTGCACACACATGCATACACAAACACGCAGGCTCCACACAGAAGTACCTTGAGCCCATTTGTACTAATGACTCTCTGTGCCTAATGCACTTTGCAGAAGACAAGGTTGGATATTTATTTGGAAGGAGGGAAGAGGTGGGGGACAAATGACTGCCATACTGTTTACCTTTTGCCTGTTAGAGCTGGCAGATTTTTTAACAGCAGACTTGGCCAGCACTTGGCATGGCAGTAAAGCCATTCATTGCAAATAAAGCAAGTCTAAAGTAAGTCCTGAACTCTTTCTGAGCTGCAAGACATCTGTGTCCTCATTGTCAGATAGTACCTGGATAACTCAAAGAATTGCAAATTAAAATGTGGAGTATTGGCAAGAGTAGGACAGAAAAAAGTATGCGTTAAATCTTGTGTTGAGTGTTAATTTAAGAGTATCTCAACCTTTTTCGGTCTCCATTTCAAGACCCAATCCGAAGAAAATTCTGTTTTTTTTGTGTTTTTACAGGTTCTTGTGCCATTTTTCTCAGGATGGAGGTCATATATAAAGCAACTGAAGGTTAAAATTGCATTTCTGACTATTTCTTTATTGAAATTCTTGTGAAGCAAGAGCAGACAAACAAATGCCGTTGGAAAGAGTTTGTAGCTGTGACACAGATGCTGCGATCGGAAGGCCACAAGCTCCTGCTCCACTCGGTTCCGATGCATCCACTTGCAGACAAATAGATCTATGTATGTCTGTTTTCCTCCTTTGAACTGACATCTGGCTTTTTTTTTTGCATTTTAATTTTGTAATTTTTTATTTTTTTCATTTGTTTGCGTTTTGTTTGCTTGTTTTGTATTTCTTAATATTGTCTGTGTCCTGTGCTTTGATTAAATTTATTTTGTGAATGCATTGAGTTGAGGGGTAAAAAGTTGAGAGCTTCTATGTGTGTGTGTGAATGAGGGTGTAAGTGAATGTTTTTTGTCAATTATACTACTATACTCTGTGTTCTTTTCAGTGGCTATCTGCTTAAAATGAGAAACCTCTAAAAAACGAGATGTACCATCTCAGGGGGCTGATCCTCCCGTTGTTAAGCAAATGTTTAATGAATAAATAAAATATTACCCATCATTTTTGTTGCACCGGTAAAGTTAGGCTGAGGGTGTGAGGGGCTGTAAGCTAGCGGCAAAGCTGATAAACAGATTGATGATGGAAGTAGGTGCAGACGTATTCCACTCTAAAAGTTCCGCTCACAACTGTCCTAGAAAACAGCACAGATATTTTTTGGTTTGTTTTTTCATTTTTATTTTTACTTTGCCTAAAAAAAAAAAGAGACAATAATAATTAGAGGACCACTGGAAACACTTTAAAAATGTATCAAAAGTTGATCGGAGTGGGACTTTAAAAATAAAATAAAATTATATTTTTCAAATTGAATAGGAAAAAAATTAAATAAAAAACACAGGGCCAATACTAAAAATGAAATATATAAGGATGTTTTAGATGTTTGCTCTGGAATTTATTGCCACGTCTGCCAGCTGTGGAGGATTTTGTTTGTCATATTTCCCCCCCTGAAGCCTTTTGTATGTTAAAGTACTGCAGCGGGTCTTTCATATGTGAAGTGATCCCAGAATGCATGGCAAGAAGCCAGCCTTGGAAATCACTCTCACCCAAGGTGACAGTTCCAATGAACATATCTCTTCTTCAGTTTTATGTGTTCCAGTATATTTGTCTGCTCTAGAATGGTAGTTACATGATGTGAAGGTTTTTATTTTATTTTTTTATATTGTCTTTGAACACAGTGCAGCTCAAAACTTGTAGTTAGGATCCCCAAAATCCTGTGCCTCATTTGTTTAGCACCATGGAGGGGGGCTCGTGCAACCAGTGGTAACGTAGAGTGAAAACACAGGGGCAACAGTGATAAATGCACACAAGCCCATTCAAAAACAAACTCACTCTCTCCTTTCTGCTCTCCTTCACATACAGTGAGCTAGGATAATAAATAAATAAGTCATAAAGAAAAGAATCGTTTGATGTTACCTTGTGCTGCCTGAGGCCAACACTGCGCTGGGGAGCACTGCCACCACACACACACACTTACACACACTCATAGAGTTACAGGAGTAACATGAGGAGCAGAGGGAGAGGAGAACAGTCTCAGCAGAAGATACACTATGGACCACCTATGAATACAGGGAGGGAGTTTCACTGCAGAATGGAAACAAGAGAGTATCGTTTATAACACTATGTGTGGTACTGGCAGAGCCGAGCCAAATGCATGAAAAAAAGTTTCAGAATGCTTCTGATAAATGTAAGGAAATCAGACCAAGCAGTGATGAATGCTGAGAAAAAACACAACAACAAAGTGTTAGTATTAGGCAAATATGAATGAATAAACAGCTACTAATACGATTTCATATAGTCTTATGAGATGACTTTCTGATAATAATTGAAACCAACCAATCAAATTCGTGTATAATGTTAATAAAAATAAATGTTTGCACCAACCTGGATTTTGTCAAGTTTAGGGTCAATCTAATCACCAAACATTTGATCAGCCTCAACCTTTTCTCTTCTTTGCAAAGCAAACAACGGACTTATGGTTTTGACTTCACCATTGTGGAACTTTTCCAACAGTGGCAGTGTCATCTGCACATGCATGAGTGGCTCCTCGTCACAAAGCTTCCTGTATGCTCAACTTATTCTTATGAACAAAATACACACCAATCCTTATTTAAATAAAAAAAATCTTTGGGGTTAAATAATATCTCTGTTTAATAATTTTATGTTATTGTATGTCATTATCCTTTAATTTTTCACTCGAAAAGTGACTATTGCCGTATTTGCCGTTGGGGTATTTTCCTAAGTTCACCAAAGTGTGTAAATAAAAGGAACTTGGACAGAGCACTGTTCAAGACTTTTATAAAGCTAAATTTTGTATTTATCTTTTACAAATTCCAAAATATAAGCTTCTTCCAGGTGGTGTTGTACCAAATGTCCATTGTCTAAGTTTTGCTAATGAAGCAAAAGTTGATAAATAAAAACAAAGAATTAAAGTAACTAAGAAATTCTATCAGTTGATATTTAATTTTCACGTGTATTTATTGAGTAGTTGATTATGTAATTATCCAATTGCTAATTAAGGTTCAGCAATACATTTCAGTACATTTGTAAAATAAATAAACTCAATGAGTTAGTCAGTTATGGTGACATATACTGTTTGAAATAAACTGAATATTAAAAAAAATAATTAAAGACAGTAAGTCTGTGCAAAATAGAATGCAATGGAGATAAATTTGGCTCAGTAATATGGGACAATCATCAGACTGTCATTTGCTTTAGATTGGTATTATTATTATTATTTATTTTTACATGTATATCCTTTTTTAAAATCATACAAAGCTACAGAAAGTATGTTATTGTTTCTTTTAAAACTGTAAAATGAACTTTTTAGTTTTAAAAAGAAAATGAAAAGAACATTTAAGAATATTCAAACTTTAAAAGGCTTTTAATTTGAAAAAAATAAACAGTTCCTGTTGAGCTATAAAAAAATAAATAATTCTAAGATAAATATTCACTTGTTAAAGTTTGGCCCCTTTTGCTGCTGGTTCGCTAAGCCAAGGATAATCTTGTTAATTCAAACACATTTAAAAATATTCTCAGCCAATACATAATAGATTAATATTGCCTAAGTATAAGCCTGTGGCATCAAAAGTTTTTATTTGATTGCTAAGTTCATCAGTGTTAGAGTTTGATCCCACCAAAGGGTTTGGAAAAGTACCATCGAGCACACAAGGAGTGCTTCCCTGTTGTTTTAGTCAGAATTTTTTTTTCTTTGCCTGGTGGCACTGGCCCACACTGGTGCTACTCTCTTCTAGTTGGCATATGTTAGAAAGTAGGGGATTTAATCTTCTCTTCCTCACAGCTGGGACCTTGTTAAATAATGTAAGACTCACAGGGGCAGACTGTGACTGGATTTTACATTTGCCCTCTTCAAATACTTGCTCTTTGCCAATGGTACTGCTCAAAAATGTGTGGGCAAACAAAAAGAAAAGAAATACTGAGAACCTTGTAAGCTCTTCTTTCTGCGATGGAACAGGAAAAGTGTACTGAAACCCTAAACGCTGGCACACAATAATGGATACACTGAAAGGAGTTAGAAGTAAAATCTATAGGGTACAATTAGCAAAACTTATGAAATAATTGCTGCATTTGGCAATGAAAAGACTGTATTTTCCGCCCGGAGCGCCTCATTCTGGTTGTGTTTACTGATGTCTAAGTGATTTTGAGAGGCACATGGCGCTCTGTCAAAATGTCAGTGTTGCAAGCAAGGTTGGGTGTTATTGTAAAAACGCTAAGATGGGCAATGTGTAACGGTGTTGAATTGTGTGTTTTATTCTTTTTTTGTTTTTACATAAGGGAGTTAGCGTAGTCACAGTAACATTATTGATATCGCTTTCATTTGCCGCTGCAGTCGAGGTCGGTAGCGGCTCAGCTTCACCACGTAGCAAACAGTCCCCTTTTTGTGAAAAAAGTGATTTAAACCAAAAAATAACGAATAAAGTACTGTATGTTTAGTACTTTATTATTTGTTTCTTTTGTAAATGACTATGGTATAAGCCAGATAATGGCCTTTGAAGTGTCTATCATCAGAAATGAACGGATTTCTCTGAGCCATCCTCTGCTTCGCGTAGGAGGGTTCAGGCGTTCGTGTCGTCCATTAATTTCTGATAATGGAGACCTCGTCGCCTATTATACTTTACTCATTCTGTGTGTTCCAAACAAGGTTGGGAGTAACAGGTTTTTTGAAACCCTACCGCTGCCCTACCAGACCCACGATCGTAAGACTGCAGGTTCCATTCCCGCCTTGCACGCCCATGAGTCGAAGTGTCCTTGGGCAAGACACTGAACCCTACCTTGCCTCTGGTGGGAGGTTGGCGCCAGTGTTCGGCTGCGGAGCCGCCGCCAGTGTGTGAATGTGTGTGTGACTGGGTGAATGGGTCTGTGACTGTAAAGCGCTTTGGGCCTTGAAGAAGGTAGAAAAGCGCTATATAAGCATACGCCATTTACCATTTACCAGTTAATGTGGCTAACGTGTAGCAGTGTCAGACTTTTTTTTTTTTTTTTCGACCCTTTAACCATTTTGGGAGTTAGCATAGTCATAACAACATTTGTTTTAGTAGTATCAGTCTGTTTTTTTCTTTTTTTACGTATTGCAAACAAAGTTGGGAGTTACAGGTATCATGAATACGGTAGGGTAACAACTACAGTTTACTGTGTTACAAAAAAATTCTAGAGTCACTGTGAACACAATTAAAAAAAGCATGGCTGGCTAATAGACTTTTTCTGACTTTTGTTTTGTTTAATGAGCCCATTAGTCCGGTGTGCTTTTTATATGAGGTTATATGAGGTCCGAGACCATTCGTTGACTGTGCATCTTATAATCCAGTTCACTTTATAGTGTAAAAAATACAGTAAGTTTTTGGATCTAATACTCAAATTTGTTTAAATGTATCTTTTAGAGGAAAGAGGTCATTGAAACATGCCACATCCGTCTTGACCAACTCATGAATTTAGAATAAAATAAATTCTAAAATACAAACAAAGACCTTGAGTAATGGGTTCCGGTCTTAAATTACTGATTTTTTGAAAATCAAAAGTAAAGAATGAGAATCTTGATTTTTGCGTGCATGTGTTTGTTTATGGTGAAGCATTTTTAAATGCATATCTCCTAATCTCCAGGTATGGAAACAGATTATCAGCATGGGAGTCTGCTATTTGCACACATATCTTCAAGAAACGGTGTGTTTGTGCATGTTTTCCATGTGTCCTTTTGATGAGAGCAAAAACACACAAGTGGAAAGCTGCCCAAAGGGTGATTGAAGTTGCTGACATTTTAAGGCTATTGAAAACAAAAGCTAATAGGCAAGACCACGTGCTGGAATCGTGTCTGGTTCATGTTTAACAAAACAAGGTCAAAGAGGTTGTCAGGCCATGAATTCCATAAATAACTTGATAATGGGATTTTAAAACAAGCCGTCTACCAGTCATTTCCCCTCCTCTTACACCCTCCCTCTTGCCCATAGTGGGCCTTGTGTGTGCGTGTGCATGAGTGTGTCTTCAGAATTGAGGGAATATTAGAATGCAAATGGATTCACACTGCATCCTCATAAACAACGGTGTTCATTTAACCCTCGACCCTTGTATTTAACTGCCTATCAAGTCATTTGTGTTGGGCAAGACACGTGGAAGTAGGTTGAGAGAGGCCAGCAGGGATGTGCATGCATGTGTGTGTTTGCGCATCTAATCAAGAACAGCGGCATGCAGACTTGTACGTATATAAACTTTAATTTGTGATTATGAACGCAATTTGTTCTCATTTGTGTGTCCGTCGGTGCTCGGATGCTTAGGTGTGTGCTTATGTGCATCATCGTGACAACAGCTGCATCTGTGTGCATTCATTTTTTGTGGTGTGAGTTCACCACTGGCAATGCTCAATTAATCTTGTCAGAACGCATTTACAAGGGAGCTGAACACCTTTTAAAGAGGGCCTGGCTTTGTCACTGTCTCCTCTTCCATCCATTACAAAGACACTGACAGTATTTCTAAGACTTGCAGAAAGCACCTGATTAAAATCTATTAGTGCCACACAACACTAGTAAAGACAAAAGTTTCACAAATTAATGTTTTATTGAACCAATTGAGATGTTAAGAGAAGCATCAGTTTCAGTGTATGTTTTGGATTTCTCTTATTCCTTTTTCTAGTAATCACCACATACCAATAGTGGGAAAACTCTTGAAATACATTTCTTGTTCTTCAGGACAGTCAAAAAACAAAAAAGGGACAGGTTTTATGCTTTGTTACAATTGTATGACTCATTCCTCATAGCCTGAGGGCTTTAACCCACAGGGATAACACTAACTCAACCCAACCTTTTATGGCTGAGCTTCAAAGCCTACCAGTCAGGTAAAAAAAAAAAAAAAACAACAAAAACAAAAAGTCAACAACGTAAAAAAGATAAAGCAATTATGTCATTTTATACAAAATACACAAGGGCAAGTACATTATAGTGAAAATAAACAGAGTAAAGTAGGGATGGAAAAAACATCATAAATGTACTGCCAGCTCTTTGTTTGCACTATTTATGGGTCTACATAATCTATCAGTATTTCAGTAATAAAAAAGGGTTCCCCAAATATACGTTCCTGCTTCCAACATCACATTTTCATGGCTAGTTTCTGTGCACACTAGCAGAGAAAAAAATGTGAAAATTTGAAAGAACATTTAAATTCATTTTAAAACATTAATTAAAACAAATATGATACTTAAAAGGTAAAACTCACTCCCACTTATGTTTTAGATCAAAAATTGGTCCCAATTTGGGTAATACTATTTTGATAGAGTATAAAGCATGTCTGCACCTTAGACATATAAAGGTATTTTCCTTTTTATTCATTTGGCTTCGTAATTCACAATCATACCCTAGAGCAGTTGACAGAGATACACTAGTTTAATTTAAAATCATTACAAATAAAATGTATAGTAGAGAAAAGTGGAGAACGTTAATTCATCATGAGATAAAAAGTTGATCTTTGCATGTCTCACTTCTCCTGCCCCTCAGATCCTTTCCAGACTTAAACGGTTCTGGCTTGGAAACACATATTTTGAAATAAACGAAAGGAAAACTCAATTAATAAAACAAGAAAGCAGCATTAATGTCGTCACACCAAAAGAGACAGAAAAATCATATAAATGTATTTAGTCATGCTGTTAAAGAGTATATAAGGGGAGTGTCAGTCAGAGACAGGCGGGAAAAGTGCGAGCAAACATGGGCTCATTTTAAGAGGGAGCGCTGCGTTCGGCCCCCTGTCTCTTAATCCTGGGCGTTTGTCGTGGCTAATTATGGTGGACAAGCCTCTTTATCGAACCTGCTCCTGCCATCAGCATTAGGATGCATGAGCTGCGCCTGTTGTTTTAAACGCTCTCATTAACCACACAAATCAGTGCTGTTGACAGAGTGCTTTTGAATTAAGCGTCTCGCCCCCACCACTGCGCGCCAATGCTTGCAGGGCCCAGGACAAGGAGCAATTTATAACACCATTAGCCACACTCGCCGAGGTTACAGGCATCAAAATTGTTCCCGTCTAATTATTCTTAATGGATACAAGGAGGGAGCGACGCTCAGGACAGCTTTTTCATTAGCCTTCAATCAAGAGGGTCGGGAGAGAGAGGGGTGGGCCAAATGTACTGCTCAGGCAAACGGGAAATCAAAAATAATCATGTTTGCTTTTTTCATAATATACCACAAATGCATAGATGGATGGGTGGGGGGGTGAGAAGTCGCAAAGAGGAAAAGATGCTCTACTTTGACAGTGTAAGAATTTTTACAGTTATCAAGTCGTCACACAGACTCACAATCGCACACACAGGGCCGTGACGGTTCATTTGCTTTTACTGCCTTGTAAACTAATGGCTAAATAAACTTAAGCTTCTAAGTCATGGTTATCGTTTAATGAATGCAAAGCAAAGTTCAAAAAGAAGGAAACAATTTAGATAAGCGAGCTGCTGATGAGGTGCACTCATGCGTGATTGGTCACGGTTAATGGTTATGGAAAAACGGTGGTGAAAAATATTTTATTAATATATCAAACCAGTCAGAAAAAAAAATAATTAACAAAAGATAATAATTTTAACCTGAAATAATTTCATCAGTGACTGGCAAGACACTTAGCCTAAGGCACCAATTGTAACCAAATTGGGACAAGACCAGTTTAACATTGTAACACACAGCTAAGGGCCCCATCATGTGCCATCTATCAAGTTTCTCATTTGAAACACCAAGGTACTCAGCCTGCAATTAAATTCCCCCAAGAGTGCTCGATCATACTGTAACTGTCATCTCACTGTGGCACCCTGAAGAAAAAAAAAGGAAGCCAAATTGTGAGTGTTAACCATCTTTTTACAAGCCATTAAGCGGAAAGACTTTTACCACATGACACAGTCCCTTAACGAGGACTGACATATGCGATGAAGGCAGTTAGCACCTAACATTAAGACGCAGCAGCCCGCTGATGAGATGGGACATTGTCCATGAGGGACGTATCAGTGTTAATTACGGGATAATCGGCTTCGCTCTACATCCCCTTTCACAGTGATAACCTACTCTCTCCCCCCACCTTGACGATGATATGGTATGGCCTGTGATGATAGCACCCTGGCTCTCTGCTGGGAGAAATAACTAAGACAAGACACATTACACCAGGATATGGAACAGGAAATCCAGTTCATTAATCACGTTCTTATTGTCCTACAAGTCCTTTGTTGACTACTGATACCAGTTAGAAGCCTATTTCAATGCAATTAAAAAATAGAGGAGCTGGTGATTAACACACTTGAGGGTTATGGCATTTCTGTACAACCAAATCCCATTGACAAAGAAAGTGAATGAGAGTGATGCTAGAAGGGCTACACAAACTCTGAACCTGATCCAGTCATCTTCTGATCTATTTTCATTGTTCCCGGTGATCTTTTAACAATGATTATGCCTTTTTTTAATCAAAATCAAAAAACCTGTGTCATTTTCTAGGACATAGTTTCTGTAGAGCGGCAGGAGTTCATCTGATAGCTGCCTCTGCTTCTGAGTTGTGGGCGGGATTGTTGGCACGGAATGAGCCTGTCTTCATTTCCCAACGTCCCTCTGTTTACACTCTCTCCCACTAGCTTACAACCCTGCACAACCTCAAGCTATCATTCAACAACAACAAAAATGGTGAGCAATATTAAAGCTTTCCAGTTTTGAGCCAGATGCCAGTTCAGATGAGAACAATGAAGACGTACATGTATGTGTATGTAGTCCTCTAAAGTGGATGCAACAGAATGGAGCAGAGCAGGGAGCTTGTGGTCTGCACCCGTAGGGCCAACATCACAGCTACAAGCTTTTTCCAATAGCATTTTTTCCTCTGGTCCTGATTCACAATTTAAATAAAGAAATACTCAGAATCTTTATTTTCTTTGTGTGTCCTTCATCATGACAAAAATTCTATGTGAACACAGAAAAAACGATTTTTATTGAAGTGGGTCTCTGAAACTATATACCCCCATAAACCCCAAAAACAAAACAAAACACTGACTTAAAGACGTATTGGCAAATACACAGTTTTTTCCACAACTGAGAGAAATAACAGGTCAACTCAGTACATATAGAGTAATCCAAGAATGGACTGGTCGTGGATGATGTAAGCAAAGCACATATTCCAGCTTCTCTGACCTGAAGGGCATCCAGAGGCACAGCAGATACACAATGAGAAAGAATCCCTCGTGCTTGCAGGTTCAGCCCACAGCAATGTGTGTCATGACCAGGAAACAAAGCAAAGCACATATTGGATAAGACACCATTTGCAAGAATGTGCATGAGAATACGTTGTGAGATGGAAAAAGAAAAAAAAGAAAAAAAACACCAGGGAGGAAAAACTTAGTCCACAATACCTTGCATGTCAACTGTCTCAACAAGTAGGAACAGCGGAGCTTCCAGCTGTTCCCACAAAAAATAAACAATAAAATGCTTTGTGCAACCATAATGGGGTTTTTTTGTCAACCATTTAAAATCATGTTGGTAGCTGGACCAGGATAACGTGCCAGCTTGATCCCCTACCCCCATAATAACCTACCTATTTTTTTTTTTTTAATAATGTAATGCCCCTAGGCAACAGTAATGTACATTGCTGGACAGAGCAGAATCATGCCTTCCAGCAGAGTTGGCCAATCATGTTGAATTATATTCTCCAGGAGCCAGAGCGACATGTCAGTGGAGATTCAGGTTGGACACAGCAAAGCTCCGTTTGTTTGGTCAGTCAGTGCCCTAGAGACAAATGCCTCAGCTTCCACATGTGATAGGTTCTCAAATATGTCCATCTCTCTGCACAGACACATGCAGCAGAGGGTGCAGTAAGCACTAAAGTGAATCTTTAGACATGTGAAAGAAGAAAAGCCAAAGCAGTAACCAGACTAAATTTTAAGTAGATGCTACTTAAAATTAGAGTGTTTCCATTCTATTCCATTCTAAAAGTCTTATTTTAAATGATCAAAAAAAAGAATTTTAAAAATTCAGATTTCTTGTATTACATTACAAGATCTATGAACTCTTCCATGAAACTCACCGATGACGCCCTAAATGAAAAGTGCATGATGTTATTGTTCCTTCAGGATTTGTTATAGTTTTTATGAAACATACACAAATTTTTTTTATTTTTTAGCAAGTCCCAAGTATGTTATTTAAGCATTTGTTAATTGTTAAAATACAGGGATAATTAGGGATAAAAGACAAAAAAGAAAAAGCTCAAAAATAGTAAAAAATATTATATATATATAGATATAGATGAATGGTTTTTGAAGGTTAGGGATTTGTGTTTAAGGTTCTTGATGTACCAAGGGTAAGTGGGGGTAAGAATCTTTTTGTTAATTATGTAAGGCATAATGGCTTGCGAAGTGTGCACAATCAGAAATTAACACTTGAACCTCTGTGGAGTCAGACAGATGGAGTTTCACTCAGCTGAATTTAAGAATTTACAAGCAACATGTTTAGAAACCCCCTTGTTTTTATATAGTCTTTAAATTCCTGGTAATGTAATTGGGGTTATACTTTTTCACATGTTTCAACATTTAAAAATTGCATTGTGTTTAAAAAATGTTTATTTGCAATAAATAAAATTTACGTTTTTTGAGAAGTAGAAAAAAAAAGTTTTTATGTGACCATATGAGAGAACAAGGGCAAATGATGTATGCAACAGCTACAATTAAAGAACAAGAGCGTCCCATGGAACAAACACTAACCTGTCATATCAAAACCTTTTGTTGAATGCAGTAAAATCAAGCCCCTGGTTGAAGATTATATGGCATAATTTAGGTACCAGACCTCAAACCAGACAAAGCCAAGGAGACGGTATGGAAAAAGGAGCAGAAAGACAAGGGAATACGAGGACATGTTCACACAGAACTCGACACACTACAAGCGATTTTTTGAGGGACAAACTTCTCTTCCAAGTACATTTATTAGATATATACACACAAAGAACTTTAAATTAAACTATTAAAAGCCTACATTAACATAATGTAATAATAAATTGATTTAAAGAATGTTAGCTTACACCTACACTGAATATTATAAAACATTAACATTTTTCCTCCAACACATTTTTCTCAAAAGTTTGCTAAACTGAACACAACGAGACCTTTACAGGCGTCAACTACACTCACCCCAGAGGGAAAAAAAAGTCTTTGCAAAGCCTTTAAGCCATAGCTAAAACAGGAGCCGTGAAAATGTCAAACTGGCAAAAGAAGAATGGAACAATCATACAGGCAGTTTTTAAAACTACTGATCAAAATGAAAAAGTATTACAGCTCCTCAAAATCAGAGGAACATGTTTAGATTTCACAACAAACTTCATAAAATATTTGTATTTATTCACATCACTTGTTTACCTAACATAATTTTTATTTAGAATTTGAACCAAAGTGTTTATTTCAAAATCAGTCATGATTCTTTGTCATTTGTTTGTGTCTGTGTATGTGCAGCTGGTGTGCAAGTAAGTATGGGTTCAAACAATGTGGTCATGTGGCCTGACAGGGGACTCCGGGGGGCACAAACTAGTGCTACGTCCATCCGCTTTTTCCCCCCCAACGCCATGCCACATTCTGACAGGGTCCCACTAACTCTTTCTGCGTAATTTAACACTGCTTTTCCTTGTTCCACAAACTGTGGTCAAGACATTGCTCATGTGTCTTATCAAGGGAAATCTTCACCACCTAGGACTTTATATATTATTACTCCAAAAGTCTTGTCTTAAGCCGAATTCCTGAAATTAACTGCAAATGGTTTCTCAACTCTTTGGCTTTCAGTATAATTTGAGCTAAAGAGAGTTAAGCAAATTATCTTAGTTGAAACTTTGTGGGAATTATTTTGTGGAAAACTTTGTTTCTTCAACTCATTGATCATCAAGTCACACACACGGTTCTTTTTCTTTCTTCCCACCTTTTTTCAGTTTCCTGTAAAATAACTCTGATCCTCAGCCTAAGCTCTATGCCTCTGTGATCCGTCAAGCTTCTCCGCCCGTCCTCCATCTCCATGCTCCCTTCTCCCTGTGGTTCTCTCCTCTCAGTACCCTCTTTGACAGCTTCATCTGATCCATAGGACTTTTACCTTGTATATCAGACATTCTGCCCTATCCACTGGACTTTAAATCCCATGGTTCATCCTCTTAGGGGTGCATTCCTGCAGCTTCGCCTTCCTACTGACTCTCAATGTGTGGTAAAATGCTATCAGTTCATTCCTGACTAAAGCTCAGGTAAGACTCTCAGGGGTGTGTGACCATGTTCTCTCAATCCTGCGACACTTGAACAGGAGGCAGAGCCTGCATTCTTTGTTTGGAATAAATGGTGTGTTTTCATGCAAAAAGGACCAAAGCTTTTTCATTGTGGGGTCTTAATGTGACACACTCATGCAATGCTACATTCAGCTACGAAGGTCAGTGACTTTTAAGGGATAAAGGCCGTCTGCCTTTCAAAACCAATGAGAAATGTCTGACTGTTTCAGAAATGTCTGTATCACCAAACCTGCCTTTTAGATAATTTGAAACTGTTTTCTCTAAATCCAACACTCACAATAAAAAATAGACAGGTACATTCGAGGTACATGAAGTTGTGAAAGTCCAGAAATCTACAGTTCCTACTTGTGTTATTTCCATTTTTAACAACCCTCAGAATTTTAAAGACCCACTCCAATCATCTTTAGATGTCAAAGTGTTCTCAGTGGTCTTTTAATCATGATTATCCTGTTTTTAGCCTTAAAAAAAAACAAAAAAAGTTGTTTGTAAGGACATAATTTCTGAAGAGCAGCAGGAGTTTATTAGATATTTGCCTCTGAGCTGTGGGATGGACTGTTGTTGCAGGGTAAGCCCTCCCCATTTCCCATCACTCATCTATTTACATTCTCTTCCACTATAGCTTACAACCCCTCGCACTCCCAACCGCAACAAAAATGGCTAGCAATATCGGAGCTATCCAGCGGTCCAGTTTTGAGTCAGTTGCCAGCTCAGATGTCTGCAAGTCTGCAAGATGCATCAGACTGGAGCAGAGCATGGAGATTGTGGGCCATCGGTTGTAGCACCATACTTAATGATTCTGTTAAAGAAAACTCAGAAATCCAATTTTAACATTATTATTATTATTATTATTATTGTCTTCCATCATTAGAGAATTGCCACAGGAATTCTGAAAATAAAATAAAAAATAAAATAAAAAAGTGTGCCCAATCCAGGCCTCAAGGGCCTGGATTAGGCCTTTGAAAACCCCCTGCAGGTTTTCCAGAAACCTTGCATTATCTGCTGATGATTACCTGGTTAAGGTGTTTTAAACCAGCAAGGAGCTTCAACGGCTGGTTGGTTGGAAAACACGTAGGACACAAGGCCTGGATTTGGGCACCCTTAAAACAATTCAATCCAACAAAGAGTTAAATTAACCTTCAAATGAGGCAAAATACTCATAAACCTTTGAAGTTTTTAATGTATCTGAATGCAAAAAAAACCTTAAACATTCTGGTAGAAAATATTCAATACTTTTAAATCTAACAATTCAAAGCCCTAAAACTTTTTTCCCCTTTATTTCTCATAACTAAACACAAACGTTCTGTAAGAAATAAAACTGTCAAGTGACCGCCTAGAAGCTTGACATTTATATAAGGAAGATGAAAATGATTTGTCTGAGGTGCACAGACGGCAGATATCACATTACCAGTATTTGTCTACAGCTGACAAACTCCTCCCCCTTCTGGCCAGCTAGACAAACCCCCCTCTGCTGTCTTAACACACAGACACACTCTCACATGCAACCCCCTCTTATTTAGCCAGACAGCAAGGGTCCCCATTGCCCCTAAGCCCTTGTTAAAACCACTCCTCACCTCCAATGTCACTGGGCCATGTCTGTCATTTTGAATCCGCCCTCCCTTTCCCGCTCTTGCACAGGGGGCCAAGAGGTTAATAGGGACCGAAACAATGGTCCAACGCAGACACAACAAACAAAGGCCCGTGGGAGCAGTTTGCCTTTGGGCTGCATCTTCTCCCACCGTTTCCTGTATGTTTATCCATCTGCTCCCCCCCCCCCCTTTATCTCCATCTCTACTATTTCCACTTCTTCTCCTTCTAAACCTCATGCAGCCTGGCAGTACCTGTCAGCATCCTTGTTTCATGGATAGCCATTTATACCCATTTGAAACATTTACTGCCATTTTATTGTCTGTCATTTATATTTTAAAGGCGTTTTTTTAGGAGGCTATTAAAGTGTAAGGGAAAATGAAGTGGAAACATACTGTAATTACCACACAGTTAACAGTGGGCTAGTATAAAGAGAGGTGGAAACATTCCATTGCCGTTTCATTGTAATCGTTTCTCTGCTATGTTGTTGAGGGGGCGAAAAAGGAAAAGTTGGTCAAAAGACTTAATATGCAAAATTAAGAGAGGTTGTTAAAGTTCCTAGCTGGAAGTGCAGTTGGTTGCTTTAGTTATTAGGTATTTTG
Source organism: Oryzias latipes (assembly GCF_053564925.1). NCBI lineage: Eukaryota > Metazoa > Chordata > Actinopteri > Beloniformes > Adrianichthyidae > Oryzias > Oryzias latipes. The sequence continues at coordinate 27,270,582 of NC_136252.1, forward strand.
TTTGAAATAAAAGGAATGAATGAATTGTTTTTACTGTCATTAGAATAAGAACAAGTACAGCTACAAGGAAATGGCACACAATGTTTGTTTCTTTTTGATTTTATTATCTGAAAAAGAATGTTTTAAACAAAAACAAAAACAATAAAATCAGAAAAAAATATCAAATATTGTATGACAATCAGTGAAAATATCAAGTCGGTCATAATCAACTGGCAATTATAAATTCACATCATTTGAACAGAAATGGCATTGTGCTTAAAGCTGTTGTACCAATGTCATGTAGCCCATCGGGCAAACCCATGAGTGCAAAAAAAAAAAAAGGTAAGCACCGTTCCAAAAAGATCCAACGGAAGCTGGAAACTAATTTGGAAGCAGATGTTGAGATGCGAGGAGGTGCAGGTGCTCAGTGATTTATGACTTTCAAAAGACTGTATGCTACATTGGGTGGGGTTTTCTTCTTTGTGCCTTTTCTTCCTAGCTCGTCAGTGCCCATCTGGGGCAACACTGCCCCAAAATGAGCAGCTGTTTAAAGTGTCAGATAATTTACTCTCTGAAAAGTGCAATATAAAATTAAAGTGTGATATTAATTAGCTTTTCACATCAAAGCAATTCAACTAGACCTTCCTGGTCTGAATAAGACTGTGCAATTCAATAATACTTTTAAATATAAAATGTTCATACTGGTACTAAGGAACAGTGTATACTGACTGGAAAATATTTTCTACACAGTTTTTAAGTCCAATCAAATGAGCTTTGCAGAAAAAAATTAAGTGGTCATTGGATGCACTAGAGTTGCTTGTCTATTTCTCCCAAAGTCGAAAATACATATGTACACTGTGTGATATATATTTTATTAATAATCGTATTGGAGACACTTTTTTTAGACAGAAGCCAGACACATACGATATTAGAACAGAGCAAAAGACAGAGAAAGGGCAGAGGTGAGAGGAGAAAGATGGTGAAGAATACAATGAAGTGGCTTAGGAGGCTGATTCTGCCAAAATCCACCCATACACTCATACTGTGAGGTGAGGGAGAGAGGGAGTTTACTCTTTGTCTTCTGTTTGCTCAGCAACCTCACCCAGCAGGGAAGCACCTGCAGGAGAAAAGGGGTGATCGTGTGGGATGGGTGGCATGTGATGAAAGGATGGTGTAGGGATACAGATGGGGCTGGCGGAGGTCACACTGCTTGATTACATTCTCTGTGTTTTTCTAAGCTCTGCTGCTCCAATCCCATACTCCAACGCCCCCCCCCATCCCCACACACACAACCCACCCCAATGCACAAACGTAAGGTCCGATCATCTTTTGATCTAAAGGAAAAACGTTCACAGTGGTCTTTTAATTTCAATTATGCAATTTTTAAACAAAATTAAAAAAACGTATGTCATTTCTAGGACAGTTTCAGCAGTAGTTCTTGAGAAATTAACCACCTCTGAGTTGTTTGCGGGACTGTTGGAGCAGAGTAAGCCTTCTTCATTTCCCATCATCACTTTGTTCACACTCTCTCCCGCTAGCTTATAGCCCCCAACAACCCCAAGCTAACTTTAGCGGTGCAACAAAAATGGTAAGCAATATCAGGGAGATCCAGACGAGTTTTTAGCATCTGGCTCAAAACCGTCTGATCCCAGATGCTATCTCGGATGAGAAAAATGAAGATGTATATGGACCTATTTGTTTGGAACTGGCTCTATCAGAATGGAGAGGAGCAGTGAGCTTGTGGCCTGTCAATTGTAAATTCTATGTAAAAGCTACACGCTTTTTCAAACTGCTTTTTTGCCTGATCCTGATTCACAACAATTTAAATAAAGAAATACTAGGAAATTGAATTTTAGGCTATGTCTAAATTCCTTCACTTCACTATATAGTGCATTCGCCACACTGTCTAAATCTACTATTTCTAAATGAACTGCCCTAGAAATTTCCTAGAAGTCTTTGTGAAAAACCAGTGGGCTTCAATGCTCAGCTAGATTGGCTCATATGGGCCATAATGTATTGCGTTTGAACAATTTTTGCTGGAAAAAATTATTTAAATGTATTTTATTCAATAGAACATTGTTTTCATCATCGGAACACAGGGGGTTCATAAATAATCATTGCAAAATGCTTTTATTGATTAGGTTTTAACTTTGGGAAATCAGTGACATCATATTTGCCGTTAAGAAAAAGTAGAGAACATGGGATGCGAATTGCATCCAAAATTCAGGTCACTAGAAAGTCCCACACTATATAGTCTGTCAGTAAATAGGGATTAGGATGAGAATTCGGACAAAGCCTTAATCTTGTATTTTTTTATATGTCCTCTATCATAAGAAAAAAATGCTACAAAAGCATGTTAAAAACAATTTTTTTTTAATGAGTCTATAGTTGAACAGGCGTCCAAACATGACTTCAAAACACAAATGTATATCAATACTCCACAACCCCTCGAGGCAAGTTATCAGGGGGTGTCCTCTCCCAACATGTCCTCCCTGTCCCCCATCCCTCGATTTCACTCCTCCATCGTGTTTTCTCAGAGTCAGCAACAAAATGGACGGTCAAGAAAAAAGACTAGCAAAAAAAAAAAAAGAGAAAAAAGACTATCGATTAGCCTTCAGAGCTCCATGTGGGCCACTTTAAATCGATTATGAATGAGAGAGCAGCAAAGCACCAGCCATGTTCATTCTCTTCCCTCTCTCCCTCTGTCTCTCCAGGGTCCTTTGTCCATAAAGAGACGATATAATGGCCCTTTGAGACAGAGCAAAGGAGGGAGAGAAGAGGGAGGTAGGAGATGAACGAGAGAGGCAAGGGACGATACGGAGAAGGAATATCAGGAGCTGGTGGGGTGATGGCGTCTTCAGAGGGAAAGGAGAGTTTAGGCATTGCAGATTGGGTGGGGGGGGGGTATGCAGAGAGATGGTGAAAGGGGGAGAGAAGAGGTAAAGAAAGACACCAAGGCAAGAAGAGAAAGTCTCAATGACAAAAGGTCGGGGCAGCAGGGCTTAAGGCGACAGGGACCAAAGGGAGCAGCGGGATAATCTGCTAAAGCCCAGAAAGGAGAGATTCAGCATGCGCGCCACCCTCGTAGGGCCTAAGAGCAAATTTGCACATAAATAAGGAGCCAACTTTGCTTTGAACGGGAGGTCGAGGGAGAAAGCATCAAAAAAGAGGAGTCATAGATACAGAGCAAAGTGCTGGAGCCACAGCTGCTTGCCGGCTGGTAGCTGCCGGACGCAGGCAGAGTTCAGCACTTCAAGCTTCACAAGGGAGTTTATTCCTTCCTAATGTTTGAGATGAAAAACAAAAACAAAAGATATTTATCATTTATTCCCCCCACCAGCCAAGTTTTTCCTATTCTCCTTAGCTGGAGGCTGTTAGCTTTCAGAGATTCCTGGTCAAAACTCCTTCTGTCTTCTGCATTAACCCTTTTGAACAGTGGGGATCTCTGAGAAATCAAGGCTGTGATGACATTAAAGCTAAAAAAGTCAAAATAATTTACATTTTGTACATTTGTGGTGCAGAAAAACAATTTAAAAATACATGCAAACTGAACAAAAATGCATTAAAATAGTTGATGTTACTTGACTAGATTAATATTATCATTTGGACGCTATATGATATTTTCCCCACTACAGGTCACATCATCAATGAATGGTCTATTTTCGAAATAATGTAATATACAAGGCGCACTAAACTATAAGAAGCATTAAGCAAGAAAAAAAAGAGTCAGAGATGAGTTTGTAAGTCAGTCAGTTTTTAACTGGGTTTACAGTAACTGTAGAACTTCTTTGTAACACACAATTAGCATATTCACAATTCCTGTACCTCCTAATTTTGTGTGCAACACGTTAAAAAAAAACTCACTGATAGCACTAAAACCGACATGACTAACTCCCAACGCCGTTAACACGTATAACAAAACACAGTCCGACACCACTGGACCTTAGCCATCTATGTATTCACAATAACAGCCAATCAAACATTTTGACAGAGCGGAGTTTACAGTGTTCCCTCATTGTTCCCGATGCTTACATTCTAAAAATAACCCGCGATAGGTGAAATGGTGCAAAGTAAGATCATAGATGTTTAATGGCAGTAAAACTCAATACACAGTTTATAGACTTTTCTCAGACGAGTATTTTTACACATTTCTCTCTTGTTTAACCTCCCAGTTCAAATCTTTAAAGAAAAATAAGTCTAGCATTTTAGAATGAAAACAAATATCTGCTCAAGATCGAAGATTTATGTAACTCTGGCCAACTCTGGCTGAACTTATGGGAACACTGGACGGAGGAGACAGCCAATGTGAATGCAGAACACAGTGCTTGGTTCAAACTAAATAAATAAACATGAAAAAGTGCACTGAAAAAAACTGAGCACAGATTTTTAGAGGAATACTTAGAATGGTGTGAAAGTCCCCTTTGGGGTTTCTTTTCGCGAGGAATGGACATTATAATACAATTAAAAGCTGAAAAAATTATTTTGCACGGTACTGGCCCTTTAAGGCTTTTTAAGTGTGTTTTACAGTGCAGAAAATATGGTATTTCTTAAAACCATTTTTAAAAAAACTCACATTTATGATGTGCTGATCCTGAAATGTTACATAAAACTAATTAACTTTATGGAAATAATAGACCCTTGAAAACGGTGTTCTAAAATTTGCGTTTGTTTTATAGTCTCCATTCAGTCAAGCTTACTGTCTGTTTTTGGGAGAGGACATCTTGCAAAGTCCAACAATTCAAGAAATGAAGGGCTGAGCTACTGAGTTCAGTTTTTATCGATCAGCCTTGGAAGTTATGAACCTGCTGTCATTTCCCTTTTAAGAACAGCTCAATAGGTATTGACTGCAGATGAAAAGCATGTGCAAGTATGGTGTGCTTTAAGAACAGAACAAAAAGAAGAGACAACAATCACTCAATGAGGTTAGCATATGGACCCTTAACATGCATGCTCATCAGTGCACACATATGAAAACACAAAGACTGGGGCTTGGACAATAAATTCACACCCAGATGCTGACCTGCATTATTTTATGTCACGGCAAGGTTGACATAGGCATGCAGCTAACCAAACCCTTTGAAACACTACCCAGTAGCACAATTGTCTTACCAAAAGTCACTTCAATCCAACAAATCTAATGGGCAGTGCAGATGGGTGTGCATATACCTAACTGGCATATACTAAACATCTCATCAGTCATTTTCATCAAACAGGCCTCAGTCACATATAATTTTGCATAAACCTTTTTTCTTGGTTGGTTCTAGTTTGCATGTTCACCACATAACTTCAGTTTTCTCCAGACACTCCACCTTTCTCCCACTGTCCAAAGACATGCGTCTTAAGTCAATTAGTGACTAGATTGTCCCTTGGTGTGAATGTGGGTGTGTGCAGTTGTTTTTTCTCTTTGTGGCCGGGGTACCATCCTGGGCGTGCCTCACCTTTGCACAACAGTGCAAAGTGGGATATGCTCCAGCAACCCTGTGACTCTAAAATTGATTAAGAGAGTTTTGAATATGGATAAAAGGTTCTGAAATTATCAACAACAACAAAAAGTTTTGTCTTCAGGACGTGTTCCGAACAGTTAGAAGTGTTTTTGCCTCAATTGAGAGAACTGATTGATCTATCTTGTTTTAAAATTAAGACATATGGATCATAAATGACTTTGGAATAGAAACATAAACCCTCGTTTTCAATATGAGGGCATTCATATGCAAAAAACTAGACAAAGAGGATCAAAGACATAGTCATGGTGGTGAGGCAACAACATGCTAAAAGGAAAAAGAAAACCTAAGCACTTAAAAAATGTGTGGATTTACAATATGCAGGAAACTTCGAGTGAGCCAACAGTTTTTGGGGTGTTGTTTATTGTGAAAAAGGAAAACCATGATAGAAGCAGAGTAAGGTTATTAGGGATTTGGACCAAAGATTTTGGAAGATGACCAGCAAACACAACAGTTATCATACACTAGCCTGCACTCTCAATGACAGCATAAACAGTAGCTGCATACTGAGTAGTGCCCATTACCAGCAATACTAAGAGGTTTCACAATAATTTGTTTTAAACAAAGGGGATCTTCTTTTGAATTACCATTTGAATGCTTTTTTTTCAATGTAAAAACAAAATATATAAATGCATCTTTTTTTAATATGTCTACTCTATTATTTTTCGGAAAAGAGAGTTCCAGATAAACCCTGTGTTCATTACTATTTAAGTCTAATATATACCCTATCTATGCAATCACAAAAGACTACATCAATTTGCTGCCACTATAAAGGAGTCTAAATTGAAGAAAGTCAAATTTGAATCAGGGGGACATATACTTCAGGTCCTAATTGTTAAATATCTCTAATTTCTTTGAATGGGAAAAGCCATTGGGTTCAAAGTCAGTGCAAAATTCAGCACTACTGTTAAGTGAAAAATAAACAAAAGGTGATTTTTTTTTCCCTGTGGAAAGTGTTAAAGAAAAGCTGAGGTAAAGAGGGAAAGTGAGGAAGAGGAGTGACAGTATTGGAATGTTAGGATTTGTAAAGGAGGCATGAAGCCTTGTCATTGTCCAGCCCTAAAGTTGTCATGACATTGACAGGCATGTGCTGCCCACTGAGCTCCATTCAGATCACAAATACCCTATGACATGTAAACGAAGAAAAGGCTCCAGGCTTTCCTAATCCCGGCTCATTCGCGTTCCATGTTCTGCAGTTTCAAACCATCCTTGGCAGATTTTCACGGTAGAGTCTTTCCACAAACCTTAAACCTCCATTCAACACTAAAGAGAAAGTGTGGCTGCAATTAGATCAGGAACCTTTTGATATTGAAAGACATTTTCACTGCTAAACACATTTCAACCTTCTTTTAAAAAAAAAAACTAAAAAAAAACTATTATCTCTTTAAACTCAGTCTAATATACAATCTGCAATTGTTTGAGTTATCCATCCTCACTTTTCTTTATATCATGTTCATTTCACAAATGGTCCAAGTGTATCGTGAACAACCATATTTGTGCAGCAATGAAAGCACAAAGGGTGGGGGTAAAATACGAATTAAGGGAACTCAAAAAAGAAATACAGGATGAAAGGTAGATGGCAACCTCCTCCAGCATTTTACATAGAGGAGCTTCCACTGAAAAGGAACCAAACTTTGAACTGCTGCCATCTGATGCCATTCCTCTCCCTTAGACAGAGGCATTTAGCTGAAGGCACAGAGGGAGCAAATCCACACCAGAACTAAGTCTCTCTGAAGAATGGAAAAGCAGGAAGACAACAACTAAGCATGTTAGTTTCACCTCAACCAATATGTATCTGTTTTGGCAGGGGAATGAAAGATGAGTGGCCTTTGCAAGAGCCAGACAATTACAACAGAGCAGCAGTCTTGTTTCTAACACAAATAGCACCATACCAAGAATCACAAGTGATGGGAAGCAAATGTGAAAGCTGCCATTGGTTTTTTGTGATGAGCAAAAGAATGTGGGTATTTACTGCATGTTATCTCAAAACGCAAACACATTAGGTTCATTCAGCACATACAGCACAAGGTTCAATCTCTCTACCCATTCAACTTGGGCTTTTTCATCATTTTGGTTGTGTTTGAGGGAAATTATCCTATTTAGATTGGTTTCCAGTCTGTAAGGTCTGAGAACCTTTATGATGAAATTCTTCACTACAGATGAAATTCCAGAAAGAATGCACTCTTAATTTAAAGGCAGTTGCTGCACGGTGCCTTGTGTACAAAGCAAAAGGTATACTTTGTTTTTACCTCCCTGTTGCCTACTCACACATCCTAATTACAAGATATATTGGTGTCTTTGAGCAGCAAATGTGATCTCTAATCTGTCTCTGTGCTTAGGCATACAACCATCTGCTGAGCAGTTTACTTCAGCTTTGATAGCAACAGCGTCAACACCAAGCCCTAATGGGGTGCATGACCATGAGATCTGAGGACAGGCCTTCAATATCCATCTCCCCATTGCATCGCAAATCTCATGTAGTATTACCATGAGCCTAGGAAACAGGGGTAAGCCACTCAATGTTTGCAATGTTCAGTCGCATAGCAAATAGGATTTTTTAAGATTTGTATTTGTGTGAGAGTGTGCACTTGTGTGTGCAAGCATTATTCTGTGTACACCAAATGTGAATACAGGTTTTTTATATAATTTGTAAGGACTGCACAGAGGTTTCTCACAAGTCTTTTTCAGAAGTTCCGAGAATGTCATTATGCATGTGCATTAGTTTGTAATCACCTCTATGCAAGCACATGGTGAAATGCTGTTTACTATTTTTTTTTTTTTTTTTTGTGGCAAGAATGCATGACGTCATCCAAAGCTGTGGGAGTAAAAAAAAAAGATTGCAAATGGTTGAGTAGAGACAGCGCCGGGGTTATATAGTGGCCAACCGGGGAGCTGTTTAGTTTTATGTTAATTAGAAGGGTTTACACAGAACTGTATTGACAGTTAACATGCCCTTCAAGGTGTTCTTTGTGGTTCAGCACTTCTGTCAAGACAGAGGCAGTCATTTTGCTTCACCTTTATTTATATGCTTGACTACTCAGACCATTATGGAACATTGTGGGGTCCCAATAATAGATGTAGATGCAGATTACCCAGCCAGGTGTCTGGACCCTCAATGACTCATCCAATTGGGATTTTTGGCGTATATTGCTTGTGAAAACAGAGGATAAAGGACATTTTTTCCATAAAGAGTGAATTGTAAAACATTTTGTGCACATATTTGACATTTGACCAAAAGAAGTTAAAAATGAAAGGTATTGATCAGGACACATATGTCTTTCTTTTGCCCTGTCCAGCAAATGAACACACAGATTGCAGCCGAGGGCCTCTTGTGATGTTCACATGTGTCTGAGGAACTTTTCACGCATGTACCACGATTGTACAACTTTTATATTGTATAAAGAGTGCACAGATCACATTAAATGATGTAACTGATGCACTAATTACCAATTAATTGCATATAAAGTGAATAATCACACACAAGTCATGCATGATTGGCCTATTGTGTGATGGGTATATAAATTGGCCAATCTTTCACCCCTCCAGCAGTCTATACCAAGTAGATCATGTCTCTAGCGAGGCTGTGACCACGCGGGAGGTGGCCAGGTGCGGCAGGCGCAGATGAAATTCTGGATGTGTGCCGGGCTGGACCCGCGGCAGGTGCTGACGCGATGTAATTTCTACCCAGTGCTCTGAATGTCAAAGTGAAGAAGTTCAATAAACATGTTCTTTGTGTGATTACTTCTTCCTTAGTTTTAATGTTGTTCATTACTGATACATTTGTAAAATTTTTACGTAAAAACCACAACTTTTCTCACTTTTTCCATGTATATTCACGTATGACAAGTTTTCCTGCATGCAATATGTGCAAAATATGTGACATGGCCTTGAGGCAAAAAAGTGTGTTTCATCTGAATTCATAAACATAGTTGCTGGGTGTTTTGATAAGTGTAGTGTGAGTGTCAGTGCCATTTCATGTCTAATTGGTTGGGCAGGCATCTCTAGACGGGACTGGAGAGGGTTTTCCACTTCAAGATCAGAGAACTGAAAAAGCAGCAGAGTCTTCCATCACAACACCAAGGTCACCTGTCACTTAGCACCCTTCGACCACTGTGCATGTTTGATTTGGTTGACACATTAACAGACAACTGTGACATTTAGTTGTGGATGCTGGGACGACTATGCCCTTTAAACTCCATCTTCATACTCAACAATCCTGTGATTCTGCCAAGGCTGCAACAGGCCATGTTTTACAAGTTTAATCACCAATTAGTTGGTCATTAAAAATGCATTGGAATCAATTTGTATTTAACATAAGGTGAAGTGGAACAATACCACAGTAGCATTTGTTGATGTACAACAACTCTACACCCTATTAATCAAATCCATGTAAAACTCATTATGCAGCCACTAAATTAGCATCAGCATTTCTGCACTCTATGGAATCACTGAGGGTCTTGTACAACAAACATTGTCATTTTCAGTCAATAGGACAAGAAATACCTCCTAGTAAAAGGAACATGACACAGTACAACGTGTCTGAATAAAGTCACAATGCTAATATTAACTTGGCTGAGAAATGTCAGGCTATTAGGTGCTGCTTTATGGCAACAGCTAATCATTTAGAATAACTGAAGTTTTGTACAAGAACAAGATCTTGTTATTTCCCCTTTTCTGCCTTGGTAGCCTCCCTTCAAAGTGTTCATGTGTGAATGCTGCAAATCTGGTACCTCTTTTTAATGTAACCTATTACTATCATAGTATAACCTACAAATAATTGAAAAGGACAATGCTTGCTGGTACAAGCTAAGACTAAGAATGTTAAATGTAATTTTTCAAATCTGTCCTATTTTAACTGAAAATATTTATCAAACTACTGCATATTTTGGTCATGAACTAGTAGTGTTATCAAAAGGATGGTCTTTCTAATCACTGGAGTTATTTAGAGTCTATTTTTCTAAAATCTTATTCACCCTTGTATCTTGGTCAAGTTGGCAAAGTCAATGACCCAAAGTTCAAAATGCCTGTGTGACCCAACTGTGTGACCCAGAGGTGGCTGACAAGAGGCCAAGCAGATACTTCACATCTGTACTGGATCTTTAATAAATCCACAAACCTGTTCATTATACAATAAAGATGATTTAGTTTTGGAACTCTACCCAACTACAACCAGCCTCAACTTCATCGGCCTTTTGATTCATCATAGACCACAGTATTGCATGGAGCACATTTGCCTCAACAACTTGAAATTGGTAGAAAAGGACTTTAATCAGGGAGGATTTACACATATCTTTCTTTCTTTGTTTTTGTTTTTGTTTTAAATGTGTACAATTTATGGCTACGTGTATTTGTTTGTGATAACCTGTGTGCATCTCAGTTGCATTGATTTAAACATTGTCAGAACAAAGAGTTTTGACATTGCTGTTTTTGTATTTCCTGTGTATCTTATGAGTGGCTTAATTACTTGCTTTCACTTACATTAGTTGTGGAACAGATAATATTGTGTTTTCCAAGGGCATCTATAGGTCCATAAGTTTCAAAGGGTTACCAACAATCACACGATGTACACATGCTCACTAGTGCCAAATGTGTTTTCCTCGCCTGTGCTACAATTTGCTGGCATGCTAATGCAGGTACGGGAAGCTCTTTTCTGCTCTCATCATCTATGAAAAGCCTGGCACTATAGAAAAATAATGATGTGCCGTCCTGTTGGCTCATTTATCAGCATGTTTTACAACAGGCACCGGGTGGAAGTAATTAAACTCTGCCATCATTACAATGAGCTAGGCCCCCTCTTAATAGACACCCAATGAGACACTAGAGGCTTGGCTGGTAATTGTAGCTACAACTATTTCTATCTCTTTTTGTGTGTGTTTGCAAGCAGGCACATGTCTATCTATAACAGTCATCTTGTTTAATGTGTTGTTTTAATTAGCTGGGAAAATACTATGATAAGTATTAAATAGGAAAACATGAGAGTAATTTAGAGAGAACAGATTAGAGTCTTTGATTCTAAGCATTTGGCACCTATAACAATAAATAAGGGAAATGAACCCGTTCTCTAGTCAAGGTAATAAATTCAGTAACAACTGGAGCTGGGAAATAAAGAGAAAAACAGACGTAATTTGTTGTATGGCATCAAATTCATTTGTTGATCATTTAACTTGAGGGATTTGATAACTAGTCCTTGTCTTGTTAGTTTTTTTTTTTTTTTTTTTAACAGTGGTTTGCACTTTGAGTTGACTTTTTTTTTAACCATATGAAGAAACCATCTCTGGTACTGCTCAATGGGCAAAACTTTCTTCCCTTTTGCTAACACATCTTGTTTGTTAGATACATTTCTCATCTCATTTCCACTTTATAAAAAAAAAGGTCAGCATTAAAACTGAATTGCAAATGTTTAGTGTTGCTAAAAAAGAAGTAAAAGTTGTCTAAAAAACAACAATCCATTTTTTCTAGGGGTTTTTCCTTACCATGAGGGAGGGTCTAAGGGCAGGGATGCCCAGTTTCGTTTAGTCTGTTTAGTTTGTTCAGTTTGGTATTTTCCTATTGAATTCTAGTCATAATCCTTTTAATTGTATGTTTACTTTACAATTATGAAGTCCATTGAGATGACTGTTGTTGGGATTTTGGGCTATACAAATAAAATTGAATTTAATTGAATTGAAATGCTCCTCCAGTGGGAAATAAATAAATAAATACATTGAGTTTACAGAAAAAGTACTTTGTCTTGTATTTTATTTTATTTTTTTTCTTTGGTGGTGCACTGAAGCATTGCAATACTTCGTTCAATTTTGGTCTGTTCTGCTTTTCATCACACAAACTCACCATTTACAGCCTCTGTGTTTCACCTGTATGACAGTTCTTCTCCTGAGCTGATTTAATATGGTCTTCTCACAACATGTGCTTTTACCTTAATGTCCATTCAACAACAGTTTTCCAGATAAACAAAAACTGTTATGTTTTTTTAGATTAATTTAAAGGTCTGCCAAGGGCATTTGTAAAAGCAACAATTTAAGTTGAAGACAAAATCACTGTCTTTTATCTGGTCTCCAGTTTTATTTGTAGGTGATTGAATAAAAAAAGGTTATTTTAAAGAGTTGTAAGCTTTTTAAAAGTTTATTCTATGCGTAGCAAATGAGAGTTAGACTTTAAAATGTAATATGGAATGCAAAGAGCTGCATTTAAGATATGGATATAGAATTTTCATTGGAGTTTACCCACACCAACCTGGAAAAGGATTTCTGGAGATCTGATCTTTCTCAGAAGAGAAAAAGAGAAAGAAAATTCCTTTGTCTTTTTGTTCACATAAATAATGTCTATAGATAGTCTAACACTAATAAAAAAAAAAATCTGCAATAACAGTTTTAGAGCACAAATTGATTTACTCTGTGCACCATCTTCCAGCTGTAGAGCAATATGGCCCAGTGCAATGTAAAGTCCTACTTTTTTCTTCTTAAAGGAGTGTGCTTGAGTATAATTACAAGAATAACCACCCAAGTTCAACTGTTTCTAAAACTATTCTTTACTTTCATTATAAAGAAAAATTCCAATAAAACAAATTCAATATAGGCCATTCTTTTGAACAAATTAAATGAGTCAGGCAGACTGACTTGGTTGGGCTGAGGTATTTCTAGCTTATCTGTCTTACTGAAACCGTGATGGGCACTTTTCTCAAGGATACACCTGCTATTAAGATGCCTGATTGGAGATTTATATTAGATCACTTGCCAGTCCACAATGTGATGTGGTTCCTGTACCATACCTGCACAATTTAGTATCACTTACAGCTCTAATGGCACAATTACCCTTCACCACCAGCACTAATAGTGCTCTAAATGATCCTTTTGACGTAGGGCCGATGTTGCGACCCTCATACACGATCAATTCAAAGCCTTATATAGCTCCCTCCCTTGTCTGCAGTCAGCCATCCAAAGGGGGCTGATCGCTAGATATCGATTAGGCCCATAACCCCAAATGCTAACCCCACTTTCTAACACCAACCTTACCTCCACTTATCAATCATAATCAAACAGGCTTAGACTAGCCCTTTTGCAATGTACCAATTAGATAGTAAGCAGGTCTGGGGATGGGGACAGTGGTAGTGGGACAGGCGCAAACAGCAGAATACACAGCAGTATCCAGGGAGGATGTAAACATCCATTAGTGGTTAACCGTCCCTACTCCTTTTTTTCTCCCCAAAGCTCTCTCATTAGTGCAGGGAGCCCTGACGGGTAAACAGCACTAATGGGAATAGCCTATCAATAAGCACTCCACGTGTTAACAGGAACTGTTGGCAATGGGACCTTACAAACAGACCAAGAGCTATAAAGAGTGCAAAGGGATGAATTCTCTAATAAAAAATAAGAAGAGCAACAAACAAGGAAGGATACATTTGTTATTATAGAGGAGCTCCTGGACGTTTTGGCTTAATGTACAAGGAAAAATGCTGTAGAAGGAAACCCACTGAAGCCCCAAGATCTGAGACTTCATCTAATGATATATGATCAGAACTGTGTGGAAAGTCACTTTGAAGTGTCTGCGATTATGTTGGCACACTTGCCAAATGCAGGGCAGGCTTCTTCAAGTCATGACCCCAGGTGTTTCACAGCATTTATTTATGGCTGCATGTTTTGAACTGCAGATTGTGCAACAGTCCTTGGGGTTAATGCTTACACTTTGTGTAACCCTACGTAAAATATTGAGAAAAACTAGAAGCGACAGTCTGCTATTGACATATACTAAGAATGAACATGAGAAAAAGAGACGGGATGTGCAGAGAAACTGGGAAAGGGTGGGGGACCTGGGAAAGATAGGAGAATTTTATTTATGTTAAGAGCAGGTTCACTCTGAGTTCACCTTATTATATGTCTCTGAGCAATGACAACCACATTAATGTGTGTGATCTACAAGAATATGTCTGTACAAAACTTCATGCTTTTGCTAACAAAAGGTTTTGTATCTTAGCCTAAAGCATTTGTACATTTGGGTTCCTTAGGTGAGGATCAACCAATGGGCAGTAAAATCTTAGAGAGGACAAAACGGGATGCCCTACATGGTGCACCACTGTGAATGCTTGTCAGAGGCACATTGGTACTGCTGTGGGGCATTAAACCAGCCATTCGACTCCAGTGGATAAGCCCAATAGTATACAAATTACATCCAGGCATAACTTTTACAGCTTGAATTTGTTTTTCCAAAGCGAGACAGATAAATAGACAGCACATACATTAGTGTAGTGTGTCTGCACCCTTATAGTTGTCTGGGGCTCATTTCAGGTAAATACTTCAGAATGCATCAGCTTATCTTTGCTTGCTTATGTGACATGGAACAGATTTCTGAAATTCAAATGTGGATTTATGCAGATAAAACGATGTGTATTTAAATAAAATCTGGAGCAATAATCATCTTGCAGGACACTGTGATAAATGGCTTAAGGCTCGGGTCTAATCTGTTTTTAAGATCACACCATTTTTTCTGCTGTGTACAAAATATTTATTTTATAAATACCTGATTTAAAAGAAATTGTAAAAAGAAGAAAATGATGGAATAGTCTCCAAAAAACAGCAACCAAAAAAGCAGGATATTCAGGGAATTTGAAACTAATCCAGCAGTTGAAAGAAAATATGGATGATGGCTGCAGCAAAGTGAAGACTTTATAATCAGTTTTTAGGTGCAATTGTGTCACTACAAATATTTGGAGTCTTTTGCACCAAGACTAGGCTCACCCTTAGCTCTGCATTAGACCTACCGTGGCATAATCACATGGACTGACCTCCCACAGGTCGCCTGAGCAAAGGCCCTCTAAAGATCAATATTCATTCTTTTAGATCTGTCATCCGCTTTTGACATTATCGACCATGTTCTGTGTCTGCTCTCCCCCACTTTTCTTCTCCTTACCCTTACCAAAACCCCTGTATCTGTGCTTGAGTCTGGCCTGTATTTACTTGTTCGGACAGATCTGAAAGCTTTTATTGTTTTTGAACTCTGTAAATTTCTCATATTTTTCACAGGGGTTATCTTATCTTTTTCTGAAGTCATTTTTGTAAGCCAAATAATAAAAAGAGAGGAGACTACTTCAAAAGTTTGGCCAAAAAAAATTTAACTTGAACTTAAGGCAGAGATTTATGAAAATCAGGCAAGTGGAAATCCCAACAGCAGAAGATGGTCATCAAAGTTTTGATGCTTAGGCACCAAATGCAATTTAGGAGGCCTCAATAATTGTGAATACTTTAAAAGCTAAATTAAATAGAGAAATTGAATTACTGCCATTTAGAGTAAATCTTTTTGTTCTTTTCTTATTAATGTGAGCCCTGACATAAAGTTATTGTAGTCTTATTCTTCTTGCTGATTTACAGTAACTGAGTCAAGGAACGCCTGCAGTTCTTCACACATTATTTTGCTTCTTTCTTCACCTCCTGTTGGAGTTTTTTTTTTGTATTCTTGAAGTCATGTTGGTACATTATTTAATTTAGTTTTAGCAATACACCACCTGAATCAAAGAAGTTACATTATTAGATAACTAAGTTCAAAAATAAAACTTCAAAAACATTTTGCCAAATAATTATAATGCCTAGTTTCTACATTTCCTTGCTTCAAAAAGAAAAAAAATATGCATGGATAATAATGCATTGATAAAAATCTAAGTAATACTTTTTAGTTTGAAAAAAGTATATGTATACATGACAAATGCTCTATTCCACTTTATGACACAGTTCCAGGTCATTTTAAAGTAATTCTACACAAAAAAAAACATAATTTGCATTCCCAGTTTTCTCTGAAACCTTTGAAAAGTTATGTTGCCTATAAGCAAAAAAATATATTTCTATATAAGAGTTCTTTGATGTTTTTAGTAATGCTGTATTTTCAGATCAAAAAAGGTACCATAGTTTGACTATGAGCACAGGTAAAGTTATGCCTGTGAAATTAATAACTGTTGCTGAGATTATGGATCCCAAAAAAGCTTCACTAAGATGTCCCCCCTTAAAATACTGTAGTGAACTATGTTTGATTTTATGTAGACATACCCCAAAAGAGATATGAGCAGAAAAAATGGAACAGAGCAAGAATAGGTTTACATTTTTTTCTGTTCTGGGCTTTCATATACGTATGAATGGGAGCTTTTCTTGCCTCTAACTTAGTGCTAAAGTAACATGTTGTCTGCATTTTCTTATGAAAAAAGAACTGCATATGCTAGATGTATTTTGTGAGTCAAAGATTCTATAATCACAGTTAACTACTTTCTCCAATAATTTCAGTGGCATGGTTTAAAATTCAATTGTCAGCTGGGGAGCTTTAGTCGGAATGTGCTCAGAGGAAAAACTTCAGGACTCTGAGCTAAATTCAAACCCTTTTTTCCACCTGTATTTCCTAGTTGACTTTGGTAAGGCCAAGTGGCCTCATATTCTCCACAGCAGTATTATTGTAGATAAGCACCACGTAGCTAATGAACAGAGAGAGGGCTTGTTGAAGGTCAACCTCTTCATTTAGAGGCCCTCCAATGAGCTGGCCCACTCTGCACAGCTAAACGCATCATCATAATAATGCCAAGGACTTACGTTTTAAAAGTCTTGCAGCTTTTTTTTTTTCCACCTCCATGCCCCCACCTTTACAACCAATAATGCCAAGCATACTGTATTCTTTGATATCCCCCTTCATCTGAATTATGTTGATTTCCTGGTTTCTTTCTGAAAGGCTTTTAGAGGTCTTGGCAATTACCCCCCCTTTGGATGTGCTTAGAGAAGGATGCTGTCCATCCAGCATCTGCTGATGATAGGAAAACATGATTTAACACAATCAGAGATGCAAAGCAATGCTCCGATAAGGGTACTGATGTACGGGGTGCCAAGGCCAGACAAGGTCATGTTCATCTGCATGATTAAGGGAGATGAATTCTGCCCTGACCTCTGGAATATGCCAAAAGAAAGTCATAGACAGTGTTTGAGCGCATCTGTGTGAGCTCAAATTCTAAACCATTATATCAAAACTTCACACTCTGAGTTTTTCTCTGCTAATATACCAATATTTAGAATTAAAATAACCCTCTTTCACTTCTTCTCTACTTTATCCTAGTTTATTTAATTGATTTTTGATGAACATTATAAGATAAAAGGTCTTCCTTTCAACCTTCTTCAGAATACAAAGGACCCAGCAGAGCTCTGCTCTTTACTGTCCCCTTCTGGAAAGATCGTGCAGCAGATTACCACACTGACATCTGCCCATCTGTGCCTAAATGCAAAAAAATATAAATAAAAAGACTTATCTGCAGTACAAAACTTCAAACAACAAAAATCTGATATTTTACACAGCTTTTGACTTCAGAAATGTTTTTCTAAGTTTGTTTATGTGTAAAGAGAGTAATAACAGAGACTAGAATCATGTTTGTTTTAAAAGAAGTGGAGAAAACCGTGCACAATGCTCTTCTTATTACTGACAAAGTTTATATGCTGAATAAAAAAAATTATTATTTTTTTCAAATCAGTCTGCTATAATGTCCTTCAAATATTGAAATGCAAGTGCCAGAGTGCACATTAAAAACAAGAGCATTAATTTAAAGAAAATCTTTGTCTCTACAGTCCTGAAAGCAGCACATTTAACAAAATACTGAAAGCTTTCTTAAAGAAAAAATAGGACAACAGACAGTATCACTCTTAGATATCACCTTGAACAACTAAATACGCAGATTACTTTCAATAAAAGATTCTAAGATATTCTTGGAAAACATAATTAAGGATATTTTTACTGTAATTTTACATACATTTGCCTTTTTGTACACTTCCTTGCATTGTCCCCATTTCCCTTTTTTATGCTGTTTATAAAAATTCTGACAGACGCAGGAAAGATGGCCAGAGAAATAGAGGTATGGTGGGGAAGGAGGGCTGGAGCGCAAACAGCAGAGGGGCCAGGTGTCAATCACCTCCTCAGCCTGGCTTCAGAGACACAAGCACATCCATGTACCAGGCACCCCCAATATCTAGGGGAATTAAAAAACACTGGCACAGAGTAGAAACTGGAGTCAGAGCGAGCGGGGGGGGGGGGGGGGGGGCTGGGGGTGCATGGGAGCAAATGGGACAAAAGGGATGTGTACAGAGTTGAGCCCAGATGATGCAAAGGAAAGAAAAGGAATTCAAAAGGCGCAAAGGAGATTCATCGAAAGTCATTACCCACCCAAAATTATCCAGGCAACAAGCTGAAAATAAATAAATAAATCACTTTGCATGAAGCACGGAGAAGGCTAGAGACCAGGGAGACACAGCCGAAAAGCTGCAGGGTTGGGGAGGGCGAGTAGAGGAGGAAAAGGAGGAGGGGGTTATGAGGGGAGGGGGGGTGGCAGGAGAAGGATGAAAAATCGATGGACAAACAAGTAAGAGGGCACTTGCAAAAGAAAAGCCAAAGGGGGGAAAATTAAGCATTTAAAGAAATTCTGTTCTGCTGGTTTGGAGGAGGATAAGAAAGAGGCAGGGGTGGGGATGGTGGTGGGGGAGAGAAGGTAAAAATCTGGCAGCACAAAAGCGCCTGAGGGTGGAGAGATGCGAATGTGGCAAGTACTTGCGGACCACAGTGCCCTGCAGCTCGATAAGGTTGAGTGACCACATCAGGTGTAGAGGCAAGAAGGGAGACATGGGCAAAACCCAGTCACTTTAAGTCAAGAGGATTAAATCCAAGGCTTCGCTCCCTTTCTGTAACCATTTGCCCCCCCTCCGGACACATTTCTTACACATCATCCTTTCCTCACCATGTGTGTTGGATAGACTGCCCTAATCAGTAAAGAGAAGAACCAAAGTATTACTAATAGTCTGGTTTTAGTGTTTTAAGTGTAAACCGTGGAGCTGGCCCTTGCTGCTCGGCACCAAGGTAAACAGGTCAATAGTATTGATCCCGATTCTGACTCTCTACTCTCCTTTTCTTTGCACACATATACAGCTTCTCAGCTCAGAAACATACATTACGGCCTATCTGCATTCATTTAAAGTGGAGGATGGGAGGCTGACATATGCCAACATACAGATGGAAACCTCTGTTCTTTATTCACACAAGTAAAACAGAAAAGCATCCCTTCATGGTGAAATCCTACAAGTTTCATCACAATTAAATAGGAAACAAACAAGACATACGCAAACATCTTTGACTCCCTCAGATCGTCACGTCTAATTTCACTCTGTCAAACAGCCCGATAAAAGATGAAGGCAGCAGTCTTCACAGCAGCTGCACCCAAACATGAGGGGCAGAGCAAATCATTTGAATACAGATTCCTATTGTCCTTCTTATGTCAATAAAACTCAGCAGTGCTAAGGAACTTGCGCGGTCAGCAACATTATGGTGCTAATTAGCATTTTCTTCTTTTCTTCTGCTGGTTGATGTATTTAAAAAAAAAAAAAGGGGGGTCTGCCGCACTCACTGTAATTAAAGCAAAAGGAGCAACCCTTGCATGGGAGTGGGAGCACATAAAGGCTGCCTCAACTGGGGAACTTCAAAACCAAGTGTCCTGGAGTGCTTTTTACACATGAAAGTACAACAGGTTGTACAAAAGGTAAATGTTTCAGGTGGGTGCTTGTGGTGAGTAAGTTTTCCACCTAATGGGGCCAAGATTTGTGCTTTTCAAATGTTGCCAGAATCCCTAAAAGAGACTTGCTTAACCCTCAGCCACTCCACGCACTCTGCAAAGTTGCTGAAGCTGCAATGCATAAAGAATACCAAAAATGATAATGAAGAGCTGCAATAAATACACAATTCTTGCTCCTCCACACCCAGCTGAAAGATACAGAAAATTATAAGAAAAGAATACTTTTTTTTTTTTTTTTAAACTGATGATTTCTTTTTTCTTTTCTCTCAACTCATCTGAAATCAAAAAGAGCATCCCTCCCCACTGATAGTGCTCATCTTTTCTGGCTGCAGGCCATGTTTGAAGTATTGGCAATCACTGAGGCATTAAAAGCTCAGCAATGACACCAAAGTAATGCAGCTATTCTGCTCAAGATTATGTCATGTTGCGCAGATTGGATAACCCTTATTAAGGCATTCATTTAAGCTAACATGAGGGAAATTACAGGCTGTCACGGCACAGATACTATGGCTGTTTAGACATGGGCTGACAGAAAGAAACTAGTGTTGCCTGATTGGGCCCGACTGATGCAACAATTTCTCTAATATGAAGAATTAGTTTATGAGAATGTATAATTACTTTGAAAAGTTTGAACTTATATTAAATTACCATGATATTTTCTGAATCATTAACTAAATTTGAGCATAAGCATGTCCTGTTATTTGCTTCCAAAACACATTCACAGAGATTGCCTTTTGGAGCAAATGAGGGTCCTTTTCTAACGGCTCGATGCCCTCAGTCTTTGCTGCATGCTTGTTACAGCTCTGTTCCTCGTGAAGAGGGCTGGCAATAAATGGCAGCACCCAATCTTTCAAGCATATGCAGCTGCCAATGTTGTTTCTACACACAAATGCGCAGAGGCATAGATTATTCCGTTGGCTCGCCCTGCGCTACCAAAGCCCTGTTCTTTGCTCAGCAAGACATCCAAGCTCATAGTCAATCTTGCCACTGCAGCCTTAGCACAATAAATCACTAAATTAATAATACTGGATGAAATTCTGTTTATTTGCAACATTATGCAAAGTTACTTACATAAAAGCTATTTTTCACATAGCAAATTTACTTTTATTCTGCCATTATTTTTGAATGAAAGAGCAGGTTTTTTTAATCAACTGGAAAAATACCAAAATATATCATGATGATTATGTGAATAGGGATTACACACCTTTAGCATCAGCTGCTTGTTTTTTTCATTTGTGTGTTTGCATGTCATAAAACATGAACTATAATTTGAATGGAGTGTGTATTTCTTTGTAAACAGAAACATGTGAGCTCTTTCCACATGCTGCAAACAGGCTGAAAGATGACAGCAAATCAACAAGAGTATATAGTTGAATGCTATTTGTTCCTTGCCCCTATTTTGGCAAGAAACAGGAGATAGGGAAGAAAACATTGATCTCCCCCCTTTAAGACTCTACAGAGAGTTAAGAAAAGGGGATGTGTAGTGTCGGGAAAAGTGGACAGGATTGCAGGCGCTCTGCAGCATCAGTGCATTGTCACTGTCATGTCACAAGGCCGTCTGAGCGTCTCGTGCGGTCGAGCTGGCTGGTTAGCAGACAGACAGAGAGACAGATCCATGGGGCCAGCGGGAGTTAATGTTGATGCTGCACTGCTGTTGTAGTGGATATGTACTGGCATGTGTGTGTTGTGCGTTTTGGTGCGTGAGCGTGTGGGTCCACACTGAGTAGCCATGACAGGGACAGTAGTTCAGCTGTCATTTCGGGTATTACGATACGACTGGCTAGGGCTGACAGGTCAGGGGGATCCATGTCCAACTGAGCAGCATAGAAGTGTGTCTGTGTGTTGTCTCTGTACACTTGGTACAACAAGAGACGCATGGGTACAACCTCCCAAGTGTTATATTCACTGTGCTGCAGCACTGATAAGTAGAATCTGATCTTTTTTCTTATGAAACCATGCTGTGCTGGAGAACATATGACCATCTTTAGCTACCCACACCTCCTTAAGGCAACATTAACTATTCAGACATCTGTCTTTAATATTAACAAAACATGTTTAAACTTAGTTATGTGCTATAAGGGTTCCCTTTTAAATGCCAGTCCAGTGCACCGAAGTGAAGACTGCACAGTAAAGTATTGCATAAGTGGGGGCAGTTTCAAAACCTCCAACCCATCTCTGAATACATTGCACACCTAACTACTACTCCTACACACAACTTCCCTATGCTGGGAAGCCGTTTTGCCCTTGAGCCACTCTCAGCTTAAGGTTTCCCAGTGTAGGTCCAAGTGGCTACAACTGGCTGCCGCAATGAATGAGGTGACATTGAGAGGCCCCCCCAAGTCTCGATGGATTTGGGGTACCAATAATCTCCCATGCACAAATAAATAATGCAATGGTTGGCTAATGCAATGGGCTCTGACGCAGTGGTTGACGTTGCCTGCAGCTACCTTTGGGCTGAAAAATAATTACCATGCAAAAGGGGTGAAGGAGGCCCCCATACATTGTGTAACGGGCTAAAATGTGGTGATACAATGCAGCTGCCCTCCACACTTTGACGTCCATCTTTCTTGCTCTCTTTACCTACCTCTACCGACAGCCTATGAGGCTCCGTTTTTCCTTTTCTTTTTTTTTGTTGTTAAAAACACAGGCCAGTGTCTAGCCGTGCATTGTTGTCTGTTCCTCTAAGGAGCTCTGTGATAGGACAGTCAGTTATTGACATGGGGTTTCAGAGGCCTAGTTAAAATTAAAGTAAACAGGCCCTGCATATATTATTTTACATTGAATATAAGCACAACTGTTATTAAAGTTACAGTGCAGATCCAAAGAAATTGAGTTTTGTAAATTTGTACAAGTCTATAGTTTCTGAGGAGCCTTGTCCCAACAGTGTGTTGTATTCCAATTAGGCTTTGACATTGACATTGGCCACAGTTTAGAGCGGAGCAAACAGGCGGCTCAGTTTGTGGACTAATCCAGTGCAGGCACAGACATGCTGATCATAAATAGAAGGCTGATCAATGTTCTGCTGTTTACTCAGGCCTAACAGTGTTTACCCAGACACCTTTAAACACAGCCTTCTCTGTTGTAACAGTCAAGGGTATAGGACCTGAAACAATGGTGTAATTTAATCTTATTCTTGTCAAGCTGTTTACAGTGCGATTGTAATACACTCTAGAAGGGTAGAATTTGGCAGAAGGACCTCTGTCATCACAGGTTTACCACCTTGGAGAGTTTTTTCCCTAAATGTAACTGAGCAAATTTGCCAGTAGTGGTCAACTTTCGCAAATATCAAGGTTCAGCCTAAGCAGTTAGATTTGTTTTCTAAATGGCATGTCTTAAGATTCTTCCAAAAGAGAGATAATGGAAAGGAGCCAAGGGATTTAAAAAAGTCAAAATCAGGAGCATGTTTTTAAAATCTGTCAAGAAAATCTTTTCACTTCGATGAAAATCATGTTTTTGGTGTTTTTACCATGATTTTGATAATGGAAAAGATGTATGCACAAAATTAGGCTTAAAATTGCATTTTTTAGTATTCTTTCTTTCAAATTAGGAGCAGACAGAAAAGTGCCTTTGGAAAACTCTGTAGGTGTGACGTACAAGTTACTACGCCAAGCCACAAGCTCCCTGTTTCTCTCCACTGTGATGCATCTGCTTGTAGACAACTAAATCTATGCACGTCTTAATTCAAAACTGTAAAGCTGAATAGTCCTGCCTACAACTCAGAGGTGAATTTCTAATGAACTACTGCCACTCTGCAGAAATGATGCCCCCCACCAAAAATAAAAAATAAAAAAATTAGGCCCCTGATTTTTTTGCAGATTGATATTGGGATTTGTTTTGTTTGTGGTCATATTCTATGTAGAAAGAACATGCAGTCAAGACAACATATATACAGGGACTTAAAAAGCTTACAAATAAACCTTTGAAAGTGGTTCATCATACACAAGTTCAAAAAGTCATTATGTCCTTGACATTCTTGGTTAGACACAAAACACTGTCAAATCTTGAGCTCCCTGTACAGTGACATTTTCATCCATTGTGACCCTCAATCATTTGGTCCCACTCTATAATGAATACAGTAGGATGGGGGGTGAGACCCATGGAGACGGCTGGGCATCCTGGGACCACAGCGTGCTGCTTGACACCAGGTCCATTTTGCTCCAAGGGTCTGTCAGTCAGAAAATAAAACTTTCCTTTGAAGCTTCTCTTGAGTCCCTGGAGTGTTTCACTTCTCCACCACCTATTCCCCAACCCTTCCAGGCTCCGGACCTCTTCTTCCCTCATTGTCCCAAGTGCTCTTCCCTTTCCCCCGAGCTGCCCATTCCCTTTTCCTCCCTAGCCTTCACTTGAAATCCGCTGTCCACTTTCCTTAAAAGTTATCCCCTTATCCATCCTTATCTTTTTCTCAAGCTATTCTATTCAAAAATTGAACTTGGAGGGAGACGAGCTTCACAGAAAGAGCTTAGTTTCACTTTTGCAAACCAAATAAGGTTTAAAATGGTAAGACGTCATGAGAGAGTAACCGTTAAGCCTCTAGACATGCAGGGTGATTCCCAACAGCTCACTTGGTTCAGCTGGATTGTCCCATTCTGAAAACAAGAAGTGTAGACATACTGCTTAAAGCTGCAGTAAAAATAATGCCCCCCCCATGAAGGTTAGGCAAAATTTTATATTAGACTAGATTTTAAGATCATAAATCATGATAGCTAGTTAAATTGACACCCAGAATAATTTAGAATTTATAAACCTAAATGACAAAAACTGTACAATTTTTAATGGTAGCACTGTGATCCTGTGGTAGGAAAGTGATGTACCAAGTGCTGATGTTTGAGAAATTGTTTTAAGCAGAAAACAGATGAAACATCATATTAGAGCTTTAGGTTTGCTGATAGCTTGTTCATGAAGTGATAAAATGGGTATTATCTTTACCTTTATTTAAATAGCTGTGTTCACACCTTCTCGTTAATGTCACCAGTGAATTTTGGATACATGATTACTGACTTTCTAGTTTCTAGTTCTAGTAAAAATATGCATAAAGCTAAAAGTAAGGGAGCCAACTGGCTGAAGACAAGAAATAATGACATCTGGGGTTTTCAACAACATGTGGGGAAGTAAACTGCTTTCTTTGAGAAACACACAAACGTTTACCTCAAAAATAAGCAGC
This sequence comes from Oryzias latipes, assembly GCF_053564925.1. Taxonomy (NCBI): domain Eukaryota; kingdom Metazoa; phylum Chordata; class Actinopteri; order Beloniformes; family Adrianichthyidae; genus Oryzias; species Oryzias latipes. The sequence goes on from NC_136252.1 coordinate 27,295,786, forward strand.
CATGTAAAAGACTACACTTTGGTGGACAAACCTACCACAGCGCAGCTTCTCTAGAATACAATAATATTTTCCCAATAACTCTCAGCGGGTTTTTAAATAACTTAAACATCAAATAAATAACATCTAAAAAAACAGGGGTCTACCATCATCCATTAGTAAAAAAGACTAACAGTCATCAAACAGCAGGCTTTGTGGGGTTTGTAAGTTGCAGGAAACACTTAGAGAAGCATTGTACATTTGACCCTGACAGTCCATTTGCCTGAATGGCTTTTTTCCCCCCGTCTTGTGCCTTGGAGGTGTCGCCTCTTCATCTCAGACACGTGGCGGGCAGGCCAGCTCATGGCCACAGGGTCCGCTCTTTTGAATAACGGCAGGTTAAGACATAATCATCCTCAGAGAGGAGAAGATTCACTTTGACCTCGTCACCTCCCTTTCTTCATTCACGAGCACACAGAGATGAAGAGAAAGACTGACAAAGAGAGAAAAACAGGAAGAAGATGAGATGGAAAGATGGAGCAAATTACAATTTGAACCCAGAGGCCTAAAAGAGACAGAGAGTGATTGAGAGTGAGGATAGTTAGTGCTTTCTTAGATGCTTAACATTTGCAGACAGAGCAAGAAACATTTAATTCACTGTGGGGATCTTGTAGATTCAGAACCTATGTTAAACTCGATGTCTTTACTTTTTTTCCCTGAAAAGTACATTTATTAGTATGCTGTACTGTGGCAAGGCATTTATAGAAGCGCATACATACTCATGTTCATGTAACTTAAAGACATGCACAGTAGGGAGTGCCATTGCAATTGATGAAGAAAATTCTTCTTACGTACCTTGTCCCAGTTTTACACATCAAACTCTCTCATGCCCCGACTCCCTCTCTCCTTCTTTCTCTTACTCCCTGGTCCACTAACCCAATTTAAAAGCAAACAGCCAGACACCACCTCCTACAGTTCGTCTGGGACAGCAGACAGCCTTGTAGAGGACTAGATCTATAACAAATACATGTTCTCTATGTGCACGCATATGCATATATAGTATATGCATGCCAGAAAGACCCAGTTTTCCATGCATTTGTATGTAGAAGGAGGTTGTTTCTATCTCAATAGTTTAAATGTTGATTATTCAGAGAGACACTAGAAATACTACCATCGTAGACACTGAGATCATTAAAACATTAGTAGCAGTTGTGTCTAAAATTATTAAGACTGGCATTATGCCGCGGCAAGAGCTTCGACACAACAACTTTACGAAAGACAGTCACACATGTACATGCATGTGGTTAGCCACCAATGAGGGACAATTTTTTAGTTAATTGATTTTTATCCACATATTAATTTCCTGCACTTTTCTTCTCCCTGCCTCTCTCTGGCCCCATCAGTATTCTGTCAATAGGTTTCACAGCGATGCTCAATCTTTTATCGCCCCAGGAACGCCTCAATCAAATCCCAATCAGTCACTCACACTGCCCATCACCCAGCTCTTGTCCTGCTATACACAATTGCAGAAGCAAGTGATGAATGAAGAATGTAAATGCAGGCACGTTTCACTTGCACAAACACATGTTTGTTTGGCAGAGGTCTCACTGAGACAGAGTTTTAACATTTCTATCCATTTACTCAATCACATTATTAGTATTAGCATTAATAGTATTAACAAAATTATAAAGTAGTTTGACATAGGCAATAAAAAAATTAAATAATATAACCTCTGGGCTAATATTTGAGCTAACCCTCTACATACATTGTCAAAGGCCCCAATTAAGCAGAACTGACTATCATTGTACTATAACCCAAATGTGATGTCCATGCCTTTGGAAGCTAGATCGTAAGAGGTTAAAAAAGGCTGCTTTGTTTGTTTACATGTTTTTTTCTTAAATTATGTCATATTATCACATTAAAAATAATATTTAAGCAAAAAATTAAAACACTGCTCAACAGCCTGAAGGTGTTTTTTTAAGACACTGCCAACTTTTTTATATATAACATGATAAGGTATTGTGAATTTCAACATCTTCATGTTTTATTCAAATGTTCTTTTTTAATCTTCCTCAGTGCAACATGGATCCATTTAGTATAATTCAAAGGTCAATCAATACTTTTTTTGCACAGCTCTGAGGAGATGTAAAATGCTCTACACACAAAACGTGTCAATCATTTAATGCCATGTACTCTACATAAGTGTTCTGATACAGATACCAACAAATCGTAGCTGGATTTAACTTTTTCAGTCAACAACAGTAACAGTACTGATCAACTTTTAACACGTATATTTAATCAAGATTTTGCTACATTCTTTTATATTTTAAATTAACCATCCAAGAGCCTCACCCCTTCCCTCTCATCATCTCACCTTTGCTCCCTTTTGTTCACCCCACCCCTCCTCCCTCCCTGCATGTCCCAGACATGCAAGGAGGGATGTCCCCCTGTATGCAGCCCCACCCATGTCCGGCTAGCATCCCCATCCTGCATCCACCAGTGCTGTTTTGTCATCATTAAACCTCCCCTGCTTGTCCTGCTTTCCTTAATATATGTCACCTGTATGTGGTTGCCACCACCAGCAGTGGAAGGGTTAACTCTATTTGGTCCTGAACTATAAGTCAGTGTGTGAATATGTGAGTGTGTTATTGCGAAAGTGTACTTGTGCACTTTGTGTACATGTCCACATAGGTGTGTGTTTGTCCGTTTGTTTTTTTCACTTGTGTGTGTGTGTCAGTCCGTGCAGGACCATGGCCTGCTCAGTCTGCATGCTTGTGTATGTAAAGGAGAAATTTGCCTGTCCTTGCCTAAGTGAATGGCTAGGATTAAGCTGACAGCCCACCTTAGTGATGGCGAAATAATTGGTTGTTCAGCTCTGTCCTTGTCAGAGCGCTGACAGTTCTGCAGATGTCCTGTGCGGTTCTCCAAAGGTTAGGCTCAGCTGGGGCCGCCATTCATTAATCATTCCGCTCTGACAGTGCACCGAGCAGCCTGCAGCTGCCACCCCGTCCCCCTCAATTTCTGTCACCGCCTTGCACCACCACCACCGAAACCCCCTCAACAACCAGCCCCCCCCCCATCCAGGTCTCCCTCCACCCCTGTGTGGGTGTGTTTTCTGCTGTTCTTCGTACATACAAACAAGTACAGTTAAACATAAATTTGCATGAGAAGTCAGGGGATGTACATGAGCAACAGCATGCCACGTACATGAGAGATTTGAACTGGGCATGCAGTAATGTAAAGATGTAAACAAACAGTGCACAATATAGGTGACATTTTTAGAACTAACGATTCCTCTTGCTCCATCTCTAAATGTATGGTTCAATGCTTCCTTCAGGAAATGCCTGACACCATGCACACAAGTAAAACTGTAGGTTCTGTTGTGTTCTGCAAAAATAAGCCTTTCTTTAACCCTCTAAAATATTATGTAAATTTTCATAAACTTCTGGTGACTTTAAAATGAGACTCATTGTGGGTACCAGAAGTTTGTTTCCTCCACTATAGTTTAATCACATAATTAAATAAAATTTTAACACTTATTTGAATGAAAACAAAGAGTTGTATGATTTTACAAAATTTGCATTTTTAAAAGGCAAAGCAAATTCATTACAAGCCATGAGAAGTCAAACACATTTAACCTTTTTATGCTGATAACCACCTGATTGCTCCCCTCATACTTTCCCAACTACCTCCTACACCTTAATAACTCACTTATGGTGTATTTTTTCCAACATATGTCTTGGAATATGGGGGCTTAATTGAAAATAAGAGATGATGTGAGAAGTATCAAAGAGGATGTACTCACTGGGGTATTCCCTGGGCACTAAATGATTCAAATAGCCGAGTTATATCCTCCATTACAGTCTCCCTGCCCTTTCGCTTTGATTAAGAGTGGGTTACAGCGTGTAAGTGGAATCTTATGAGCTAAAAATTTTTGTGGTTTTTAATATAATTTGATGTAAAAAGTTTAAATTTTATTCACATTAAGCCACAGAGAATACATCCAAACATTTGATGAAGATGGTAAAAGAAAAAGAAAAAGGTCAAACATTGTTTTGTTTCTTTTAAAATATGTCAAATGCTGTTTCCAGAAGCTTTAGATAATCCAGGATATGGACAAAAGCCAAGCACATTAAATGTAAAGTGTTAAAGAAAATGCAGAGGTATTTTCAGAAACTGGGCAGCAGAAGGTCAGATCAATAAATGAAAAAATGGGTGCTTGCAGAATCTGCTTTCTCCGCAGACTCCCCTTTCTAATGCCTACTTAATGGTAAAGCAAAACTATAAATGCCTTTGGAATTGTGTACCTTCCCAGTGGCCTTTAAATAAATACAGGTGCATGTCCTTACACTTTCACCTAGAGACAGAAGAATGAATTATTTCTAAGGGCCACTCATTCAACTGAATGGATCGGATTTCTACAGCATTTCAAGCTAAAGGACCAAGTTCATTCTCTTTTATTTTTCACTAAGTAATTATTTCCTTTAAAAAGTCAAAGTGGGTTAAAGATGTGAATATTTACCTTGACTTGTTTTAATGGCAGACTGCAGCCCTTTTTCAAAGTTTCTTTTTTCTTTTTTTGTCCTGTGAGACTTCTATCAACAGACTTTTTGGGTGTGGCCAGTTGAACACATTTGGGTACGTTCAACTACCGTAATTAGTCCTCTCACAAGAAAATAGCTTGATAGACCATGAAAAGAAATCTCATTTGATAAAACCATTTGTAAGTATTGTGGAAAAGTGTACATGGAAGAGACAAGACCAATGTTTGAAATTAGAACGTAGGAACATCAATGTGAGATGACAAGATGACTCAAGATTGAGAAAAGTGGCACAGAAACAAACCTTAAGACAGCAATGTCAAACCTCAAAACCACATCATTATCTTGTAAAATAAAAATAAAAAAGATCAGGGACAAATAACTACAAATGTTGGACAAACGTAGCCATACAAATCAAGTGAAGTGGAAAAAACACCACATTTACAATAAGTGGATTGTGCTTGGTCAAATGGAGCAGACAGGCTTTTAGCTGGCCACGCCCTAAGCAAACAGCCAGTAGAGATGCATTCTGAAAAAATGGAGGCTGTTGCTTTAAAGTCCCACTCCAATCATCTTTTGATCCATTTTAAAATCTTTAACATGTTTTTTCTTTTCTTATGTGAAAATGTCATTTTTGGCACAAAAAAAAAAGAAATAGTGACTTTCTGCAAATATGCAAGTTGTGGGCAGGACTGTTAGCGTGGCGTAAGCCCACCCCCTTCCCATTATCCTTTTGTTTACACTCTTTCCCGCAGGCTTACAGCCCCTAACCACCCCAATTGAACACTATGGGTGCTTATTAAAAATGGTAAGCAATATTGGACCTATCCAGCAGTACAGTTTTGAGCCAGATGCCAGCTCAGACGAGAAGAATGAAGACGTGCATGGATGCATCAAGCCGATGCATCATAATAGAGCAGAACAGGGAAATTTTGGCTCACGGTAGAAACCTTTACATCACATACGTTTTTTCCAATTTTCTACTCCTGGTCCATTATGAGAAAAATGCCAAAAGAACATGTTAAAAACACATTTTGACATCGTTATTTTGTCTGTCAAAATAAATCATCTTAAATAAATGATGGCAGAGATTTTAAATTTATCAGGACACAAAGATTGGAACTGTAACAAGAAATAATTTAGCCTTTAAAGAAACACTTGAAAAACGTAGTCTGCTCATAGTACAATGCACTGAGTGAAGAAGTTGTCGAATAAAGAATTTTCTGGTCACCTAAGAGACGTACAGAAAATCCCTGAGTGACACAAAGGATACCATCATTACTTCTCTTCAACAGCCCATATAAACTCTTCACCTACAAGTCTGAGTTCCCTTTGACACAGTGTGGTATTCCCAGAACGATGTGGAGCTTTGTGGAGGTATCGTCAGGGTAAAGGATACCAAACTGATTGTAATAAAGAGGAAGTTGTACAACCTGAGAAACATCCTCTCTTTCTCAATCGAAAGTATTTTTTTCCCCAGAGATAAAGACTGCTGGACCTACAGCACACATCTTAACAACTGATGTGGATATAAAGGTGTGTTACGTCAAAGGCATTTAGAACTAGTGACAATAGAGGAGATTGTTTTATAGCCCATGCTCAAAAAAGTCAATTTTTCATCAATGTGCAATGATGTTGATGTGAGCTTTCTGGATGGAAGACAAATGGAGATTTATGGCATTTATCTTCTATGCATTATGACACTGCCAATGGGTAATATTGTGGCAATTACACTAATGAACTCTCAGCAAACGGTGCCCCATGTTAACATCACAGCTTGAGGGTGGACATTCTTTAAGCTCTTATCTATCTAACCATGTCTACGAGCCCACATTATCAGTCACTGCTAGGCAAGATATACTAAAGAACTGCTACCCAGATGCAAGGACATCTAAAACTGGAAGACATATCACCTCTTCCAATAATGGGTATGCAAAAATGACGGATTTGTCTTGAATTCAAAGGGAAGCATGGCAACGGATATCACTGATTTCCCCCTCGGAGCTTACCCATGTATCATAACTGTATGTAGATCGCCCAAAACACCCCCTTCTCCCATTAGTGGCTACAGTATTAGAACAGGAGCACAAAAGGGAGGCACATACAGTAGATGACGAGCTCCAGTCACATGGTAAAACCCACGGAGGATCTCATCAGCCTCTATGTAGATGCATATACTGAGTGAGTGATTGCCCATGGCTGGAAAATGGTGCAGGGGGTTTCACGGGGGAATTGAAGGAAGAGGTTTTCTCTCTAAGCCTTTTTGCCCACCCTCCTTTCTCTCTGTCATAAACACATGGGCACACAGCGACATGATCACACTTTCACAGAAATACACACACTTATTGGAAAACACCTACTGGAGGACAAGCATGAACGTGCACGCAACTTGCTCATGCACAGATCTCTTGATATTCACATGCACACTGAGCCAGGATGATTAAGGTCCGAGGCACAAGAGACTGAGCAGCACTGTGAGTGTGGCTGCTTGTTTTCCCTGCTGAATACAAGCCACTGGCTCAGTATTCTCCGCTGGGAAAGAGACCCGTCATCACTAATGAAAGATCAGGTGTAATTACTTTATAACGCAAAATATGAAACAGTTGTCTGCAGAAGGAATAAGCTTCTCTTTGCCTCAAATTTAGAAAAAAAATGTTGAACTCAGATTGCTCTTTTTGCACTAATGTATTTCATTAAGTACACTGCTTGTATTTCCAGGATGATGGCTTCTGCTGTTAACCATAAAATGTTTTACATCTCTTTTATATTCCTGTAATGCTGTCCTGTCATCCACCCCAGCTGGGATGGGTGATCAATCCTACTTCAGAAGTGATCAATGAATCTGATCAGGCAAAATGATAGGTATTGCAGAGTTATCAATGCAATGATGGATGATTGATCATGCAACCGCATGATTGATCAGTAGGATATTGCTCCACAGCAATTTACTCCACAGCAATTTACATTCACAGCACATTCTGCAAGTCTATCGTTTAATATCTCAGGTGGCCAAAAAAAAGTCTGTAGCATATACATGTGTGTGTGTGTGCGTGTGTGTGTATGTGTGTGTGTCAGTATCCGTGTGTTTTATCAAGTAGCATTTTGAACAGTTCGATTACTGTTTTACTTTTTTTTTTTAAATCTCATTCATTTATTTCTCCACTATTTCTCCATCCATCCATCCGAGCTGAGTGAACCTGTACATCTCTGCCATCACATATTGTGACCACTGGTCCATCACATCCTTGCTTGCTGGATTAGTGCATGGAGGGTGATTTGTTACCCTCTTGGGTTGCTGTCTTGGACACTCATTTCCCTTTGCTGCATATTCTGCCCCACTATGCCCCCACATCACCATCTCGCACCCCACCATTTTGATAAATAGCCAGTCACATAAAGGCGAGCCGCCGATATCACCACCAAGGTTACCGTAACCTGGGCCCCACATCTGGGGGCTACCTGCTTCCTATTAGCAGCACAGAAGTAAGGACCAGAGAGGCAGGAAAAGAGTGGAGGTCAACCCTGTGCCGCAGTTGCAATGTAAAGAAGGAACAGTCCAAGGATTCTGTTTTATAGGCTTTAAATCTACATGGTAAATTCTGCAGACAGACTGGTTGGGAGCTTTCATTACTCGTGAATCCTCACTGATCTCATCCTGCCGCTTTTCAAATATCCTCCTGCAGGTTGACGTCTCCCTTTCTAGCCACCGTCACCGATCACCAAACCTCTATGCACCTTGCTCAATGTCTTGACAGCAATATGGATTGTTGTAAATTACCAACGGGACTCATTAGGCAAACTTTCGTCCGGAAAACAGGAGAATGGATCCTAGCAGTACAATATGAAGGAATTTGTACAGAATGTTGACCAGATGGACTCTGGATTGGTTTATCAGCACATTTAAGCCATATCTACATTAGCAAAGCACTGAAATCCCAGGGAGGATATTGGATGGTTAATGTAAATGAGCTGTGCAAATGTGTGTAGACAGCATTCATAAAACATCTCAAATCTTATACATAATAAATGCTGAGAAGTTAAGAGTTCTAACTCAGGCATCAGATTTGTTTTTTGATATATACTGTAGGCCTTGTACTGTACAAAAGTTAAAGCATCCCAGTGCTTAAGAACACTAATTTGTCTATTATGAATACAGTTCTGCCATTGCTCATGACCTCACGCAGCTGTCTTTAACACCAAATGAACCCTCCTGCTTCTCTACACAACCCTAAACTATTTTCATCCATGAGGATACTCAACTTTCTCACAGCCATCACACATCCTTTGCTACAAGTGTCCAACTGATAGGCTTCAGAATAGCAAAACTTAATCATCATTTCAAAATTGGAGTGAAAATAGCCTAACTTTGACACTCTCTCAGGCTCCCGCTATTATGCGCTTTTATATTTGCACACAAAGCAGCACATCATTGTGAGGGTTTTCACAGTAGCCCAGCACCACTAGAGAACAGTATTTCAGCCTGTGATCTTAGTCTTAGGTACAAGAGGACCACTCCAGCAAGATAAGAATGGAAGAAAAGAAAAAAAGAACTTAATCATGCTAATAAATGGAAAATAAAGAGATTTGAATACAAGAAAACAAAGTAAGTGTGAAAACTGACTTACTAAACGGATGATTAAAAAACCTTCCTTAAAAAGTGTTTTAATGAGTCAATTCACAGCAGAAAGTTGAGGTATTGTAAAAATTGCAAGGTGTTTTCTGGGAAATCTGATGATTCTGCCATATCCTTTGAAATGCCTCGTCTTTCTGTCATTGTAGTTTCAAAGGGACTCAGACAGCAGGTTCAAGGTCTTTCTGTGTGTTGAGGGGAAGAAAACAACATGGCCACCTTATGCAATTTCTTGCCTTCCAGACATTTGCACTGTTTTCCAGCTCCAATCGATTTCTGTGTGTTCATGTTCCAGTTTCTTTCTCACAGCCTTCACTTGCTCAGTCAACAGGCCATTGGTTGCCCACCACTGGTTGCTAATTGCTGCTGACATTGTTTGGTCTTTCGCTGCTTGGTTTAGGACAAACCCCGCATTCATGTGCCGTGGACAGCTCGTTAGGCCTGACCCCCACCTCCGACATCTCCCTCTCCATCTTTCTATTGCTCTTGTTCTCCCCTCTTTTACTGACCTCCTTAATTAACTGGTAAGGCGCTGCTGGGAAATTTGCACACAAAGGCCTGGTGTCTAGCCTATTAGCCTCCCACTATCCAAACTCCCCGCTTCCACCTACTCCTCATCCTGGTTTGTCTTCTTCCCTCCCCAAACGGAGGTCATTGTACAGTTGCAGAAAACAAAGATAAAATGATTCAGTACACAAACTGCATTCACACACATCCACCCATTTGTTCAGTCTTTTACTTGTCCACTGCCAGCCCCTCCTGCTTTTTGCCTTCCCCTTTGTTGCCTTTCTCTCATTCGTTTTCTTAATAGCATACCTCATTAGAAAAGCTTGTTTGGAAGTGGTTCACCAGTGATACACTCTTTCAAGTTGTCTGTCCCAGTTTGCTCGCTTTTTCTATTTAGTTTGATTGCTATTCTTGCTCTATATTTGCTATTTGTTATGCCTTCACTTCCCCACACTCCTCCAGCTCCCTTTCAGGAAGCTCTTTGAGGCTTCAGCTGTTTTGTGGTCCCCGCGTAAGGCTTCCAAAAAGCAGTTGCCTGTTGGCAATGAGGCCATCTAAAAAGGGCTTGCAAAAAAATGCTGGGGGCAAAGCAGTGTAAACAGGTGGGCCATTTCCATTATATGAGACCCCTTTCTACTTTCACACACTCCACTTACAACTGTCTTTTCAAAATTTCTAGCCATTACAAACATGTACACAAACACACAAGGCCATCTGCATTCTGGCACTAACTACCAATTTTTTCTTGCACAATTGTGCGGGTTCTCTGAAAACATTTCTCTGTTCCACAAGAAATGAAATGTATTTCACCAAAGCTATTGGCAATACTATGTGCCTGTGGACAATGCATTAAATAGGCTGTCAGTAAGAAGGCTTTTGAAGAACCATCATCAAAATAACAGTTTACAAACACCTTTCCTTAAAACTTGGTGCTTCATTAAGTTTCCATTTGTTGTTACCATCATTCTATATATGTTTTTTCCACTATAGTTTAGCTACTGTCACTTTAAAAAGAGCAGTCACTGTTTTCCATCTTACTTTGCTTGACAGGGCGAAGTGACTGAGTCTGTGAACATAGAAGAAAAACAAACTAACTTCTGTTTGCCTTGGGAGTTCTCTAAAGCCCATCTGTTGGAAATGCTCCACATATTGTGACCTACATAAAAAAATAATAATTGTGTCTCACATTTGTTTGAGATTTATTAATTTTACGATTTTTGCAGTTTACAATGAAAAATTGTATTATTAGGCATACTTTTTAAATGAAATTTATGGCAACAGATTATTTATAAAGCTAAATCAGGTTACATTAAAGTATTTCAATCTTCACTAACTGCAAGTTTTGCATTTTAAATGTAGGATTTTTATAGTTAAAAACATCATCAAAGGACTTTCGACACCTACATTTAAAGACCTACTCCAATAAAAATTGTGTTATTGGCATATTTAACATGATCTTATAGCTTTTTTCTCATGATGGAAGAAATATATAAGGAAAAATTCAAACTAAAACTGTATTTCTGAAGATTCCTGTGTTCAAATTGTTGTGATTCAGGAGAAGAGGAAAAAAATGCAGTGTGAAAAAGCTTGTATGTGCTATGTCAAATTTACATTTGCATCCATGTACGTCTGTCTTCCTCGTCTGAGCTGGTGTCTGGCTCAAAACTGTATAGCTCGCCATTTTTGTTGCACCGCTAATGTTAGATTAGGGTTGTGAGGGATTGTAGCAGGAGAGTGTGTAAACAAAGTGATGATGGGAAATAAAATCAGGCTTACTTCGAGCCAACTCAGGTGAATTTCTGATAAGCTACTGCCACTCAGCAGAAACTATGTCCGAATCCGAATCGATTCCCTCTGGATCCTCCCTATTGCTCTACAGTCCCTGACAAAAGTCTTGTCGCTTATCCATTTTGTAGAAACAAAAGCGTATAACCTCCCTTTAATGAATCCATTGGTTTTAGAAATGTCTCAAATGAAAGCTAAAACCCTCCCAAATTATGTTCAATATACTAAAATAAAATTGCTTCGCTGAAGAAATATTGATCATTTAATGAACACAGAAAGGTCACATTTTGGCAAGACAAAAGTTTTGTCGCATACAGAGAGTAATGTGAAAATGTAACAAATAATGTACTTCAAAAACAAAAAGATGTTGCATAACATCATTGAATTAAGTAGTGCTACTGTGAGATCCATATTTAATATCTTGTCTGACTTCCATGAGCTTGAAGGACACCATCTATGCGGTTTGACAATGATTCATACAATTTATCGTTGAAGTTTTCAGGAATAGCAAAGAAAGTAGTCTTACATGCCTCCCAGAGTTCATTTAGATTCTTTGGTTTCGTCTTCCATGCTTCCTCTTTCATTCTACCTCAGACATGCTCAATGATGTTCATGTCTGGTGACTGGGATGGCCAGTCCTGGAGCACCTTGATCTTCTTGGCCTTGAGGAACTTTGATGTAGAGATGGTAGTATGCGATGGAGCACCATCCTGCTGCAGAATTTGACCCCTTTTATGGTTGGGAATGTAAGAGGAAGCTAATACTTCTTGATATTTTAGGCTATTGATATTGCCTTCCACCTTGTAAATGTTTCGCACACCCCCATACTGGATGTAACCCCAGACCATGATTTTTCCGCCACCAAACTTAACTGTTTTCTGGGTGAATCTTGGGTCCATGCGGGCTCCAGTTAGTCTCCTGCAATATTTGCGGCGGCTGTGATGTAATTCAACTGAAGACTCATCTGAGAAATCCACCTTCTGCCACTTTTCCAGTGCCACACGTTTTTTCAATTGCCTTTTGTTTAGTGCTGGTTTCTGGGCACTGATTCGACCATGGAGGCCATTTTGAGACAGAATTCTACAAACTGTTCTGGTTGACGCAGGGACTTGAGGTGACCAGGCCTGGTGGAGCTCTGCTGCAGTGGAAAAGGGGCTGGCCTTGGATTTTCGAACCAACAAACGGTCCTCCCGAGCAGTTGTCTTGCGGGGTCTGCCGGATGGGCTTGTCAAAAACATCTCCAGTCACTTCAAATCTTTTTCTTATTCTTTGTATTTGACGCTGAGACACATTTAAGGTGTCAGCCACCTCAGCAGTGGATCTGGTCTTCAGCCTCTTGATAATCAACGCTTTGGTCTCAGGGTGAATCTTAGGCATGTTGTCAGAGGTCAAGTTGCAGTTGATGTGAAGGCCTGGTGTGCTGGGGTTCTTTTTATACACACCCACTAATTGATTGATCAGTAATTGATCACAGGTGAGGCTGTAATCTAGGATTGGGTGCATCATATGACAAGGCGACAAAACTTTTGTCTTGCCAAAATGTGACCTTTTTGTGTTCATTAAATGATCAATATTTCTTCAGTGAAGCAATTTTATTTTAGTATATTGAACATAATTTGGGAGGGTTCTAGCTTTCATATGAAAACCAATGGATTCATTAAAGGTGAGGTTATACGCTTTTGTTTCTACAAAATAAGCGACAAGACTTTTGTCAGGGACTGTATTTGTAGGGGAATTTGAAGCTGTAGTGATGTCCAAAAGGGTTTGCCGTAGCAACTTAGGGTTGGCTAGCCCTCTCTGCCGTTAGGGTTAACGTCATACATGTGGAGGACACATACATGAGGAGGACGTCATACATATGGATTTGCTGTGAAGCACAAAGGTTTACACTTCAATGTAAGTATTGACAGCTGGCAGCTACGCTCTAATGTAGATGACCGGTGACTATTCATGATGTCATCGAGCGGTAGTCACCTCCAAATCTGAATTAACACATTTTTCCACATCTCTCCACTTAGAGGGATCAATGTAACGATAGGGAAGAAATTTGGATTTGGCCTGTGTTTTTATTCTTTTCTTTTTGCCTAAAAAGGGCATAATCATAACCCCCGGGAATGCTTTTTTAATAGATCAAAAGATGATTGGAGTGGGACTTTAAAAGTAATAATGCAATTATGGATCCCATCCTATGCATGTTTGTCTCTAATCATTCAATGAAAGATCTTTTTTATTTGTTTTTTTTTTGTATCTTTCTCTTATGAATGATGCCTGTAATTCAGAAGGAGATACCTGGTATTTTTGTAAATGATGTAAGAATGGAAAGAAACATCAAAAATCTTTTGACTGAATAGGGAGGTGAAATTGACTGGGAGTGTCTTTCAGAAACTCCATGCTGGCCTTGGAGGAGGAACAGGAGAAGGTTAAGAGGACCGGTTATCCTCACACATCGCCCCATGCATACAAACTGTAAAGTGGGCACACTCACTTAGAAAAACTGAAGACCACTCCTATTGTGGAGCCCTCTGACAATATTATGTTTGGGTAAAAAGAACATTAATGTTCTTCTTTTAGGAAAAGAGCACTTGTCAACTATCTTCAGCTCACTTGAGGTAGAATTGGAGTCCCATCCTCCCTTTGGTACTTCCAGCCACCGCCTAAGCACTCATTGTCTCTACTGCCTATCAAACGAGGGCCCCCATACCCACAGCACACTCATGAGAAGGGTGAGGGTCATGGGGGTTGGACTCCATGAATGACATGGATCGTGTAGTTACAAGAACCGTTCCATTTTCTGCTGAACTATTTTCCATTTCAAGAAAAATTTAAATTCAAAAGCAATACAGATAAAACAAAACAATGGAGCCACACTAAAACAACAGTAATCAGGTGGCCTCTATTGTACCCTTACCCTTAAAAAAATCAGTTAATATAAAAGTTTGAAATTCATGGAAGTTAAAAAATGTTTTAGAAACCCTTTATCACAAAAACGTTTTGAAATTGTTGTGATTAATTTCTAATAAGTTCAATAATAAATGTAAATCCTAAAAAAATATAGCAATAAAGATATACTTCAAAGTTTGCAGTTTGCATCAGTCTTTTAACTGATTACAATTAGAATGTGAAGAGTTCTCTTTCCTCCTGTTCATCCGAAACCTTTCCAGAGACCACACAAAGGTGTCAGTTCAAAGTAGTACATGACCATGTTCAATCACACCACACTGCCTTCTCTTTGTCTGTCACCATGTACTAACATTAAATTTTAAGTGTGAATGTGATTATAGCAAAGCATTCATTTTTAATGGACTTTGCCTCTATGTGTTTTAGCATGCAGCAGGCCCAGCAATAGGCTGACTCAAAGCTTTTTTCTGCTGATGTTGCATATATTTCGCATACATACATGCACTGCTTATTCCTCTTTCTCATCCTAGCTCTGCTAGTCTTCCTCCCGTTTCCTCTCGCCTGCTCTCCTTCATCTCCATCCCTTTATCATTCAGCTTGTAGGAGATGGGCCAAGGGGACTGAGGGCGAGGCAGTGGCCTCAGAGGTCCAACTATCCAATAAGGTTGGCCAAAGGTTTCGGTGCATGAGGCAGTATGTCCCTGTTGTCCTCTGCTGAAATTAACTAGTAAGAAAGTCCAGAATGTGAATAAACTACTAATGACTTTGATCACATTCCAGTTGGGTCAGCAGTTATACTATATTAAAAGTGAATCAATTAACTTTTATTTTTTTCTTTAGCTTCTGTTACTTGTGATCATTTGTTATCTTCTAAAATCAAGTATTGTTTTGGGTCTAAAGTCAGCGCTTAATCAAATCTGCAAAAAATCAAAGAATCCGAGAAGAGGAGGAACATCCCATCTCATATACAGTAACCGGGTTGGTTGCTAAACAAACAGGGTTTCTTTTTTCCTACATACAGTTATTAATGCCTGTAGCAAAAAAGAAAAATGAAATAAAAGAAAGGGTTCACATGAATCACAGAGGGAGCGATAAGGTCTTGAAATTAAAACAGATATATAGCCAGTCCAGTATGGAAATCAATAACATATTATTAACTGAGGGGCCACCAAGAGAGATAGGTGAGGCTTAAATGCATATATATTCATAATAACAATATTGAGATATAATATAAATAAAAGGAGAAGGGGAGTAAATACCAAGCTGGCTTTTATTAGCTGCCAGTCTCCTTGCCAATATGTGCCGTGACTCTGATGTCCAAAACGGCAACTGTCCTTTGCTGGATCAAATTAGACAGACTGACAGGCAATAAGGAATTGGTGAAGTTAAATGTGATTCCAGCACTCATGCACCCAGTTCCCTTTAAATATTGGAGCTCTGGTGTCACAGGGTGGAGGAGGAGACAGATGGGGGTTTGGGTGAAAAGAAGAGGATACGAGGGAAGCAAACAATTTCTGATAAAGTCTTATTAAAGTCATATAAATTTCCCCCTAAACCCTCGATGCCCCCATGATCCGATAAGGCCTAACCATGACATTGATAAAGCAAAAGCATACACATAGCCTCATGTCACGCTTTTTCTTTCTGTGTGTACTTTATATGCTTTTAATGATTCTATTAACAAAATGTTTGACTTTCATTTGGGTAAAGATAAAATATTAGAATCCATGAATTGTGGCTGGAAGCAAATCTAAAAACTAGTTTGAAAAGGAAGGCCACAAGTATCGTCAGAAGCGCCTACTTTCAGGGTTAATGCGACTTTCCCGCTTGGAAATGCGCGTTCGAGCGACCACTTTCAATGAAAATTCTATATAAAGGCAAGTATATGTGCGTTTCGGGGTCCTGAGTTCAAAACTCAGACGTTCATGTGTCTCTATGTTTTCGGGCTCAATGTAAAGACAGACGGCGGCTATTGAACGCGCATCAAAAGTTAAACCAGTTTAATTTTGACCAATGAGGGATTTGGTTTTGATATTGACGTATGAGTACATAACACAGAAGTTATCCATTTGAAAATTGATCACAAAGGAGAAATTAATAACTGCGGTTTGTCCCCACCCTTAATTATATGACTAATCCCGTCAAAGCTGTGAAAGAAAAAGCCTGGAGCAAGATTTGCACTGCTTCAACATTTCGCACCAAGGCTCTTCTGAGCACATGTTCTAGTATCGGGTAGCGACAGTCCAGTGTGAACACTGTACGATTAAAGCACATTCAAGAATGCCCGTTTAACATGTTCGAGGCGTGCATTACATGCCCGGTCTGTATGTAGCATTATATTTGCTTTACTTGTGCTTTTATTCAGTTTCTTTTGACGTCTACTGTTCTCTTAAGTTTTAATAAAAGGGCGACATATGGAGAACAAACAAACTTTTTTTTTTTTGTATTTCGTAGATTAAAAGAAAATCGACTTCACACCCAACTGCCAGACACCAACTGTGTGTGACACAGTTTGTTTTTAATTAATTAGCTGAAAAAACCTGGAGGCCCTTTGCCCATCACACCCCCAACCCTCAGTTTTAACTGCTGCACTTCCCAGCCCGTCCATCATTTCCTTCAGTTTTTCACTCTCCTCCTTCTGCTTTTATTTCTGACTGCCTCTTTGAACCGGGCATGGGGCCCGGTGTCATTGTAAGACATGCCTTCTTTCTTCCAGTTTTGTCTGCGTGTTCTTCAAACCTATTGAGGGCTCCACAGTCCCTTTCTGAGCATACAGCTTCTTTGTAGCCTCCAGAAAGGCCTTCATCTTGCACTTGTTTCCCTGAAGACCTCAAAACCACCCTTCCTTTTTTTCCTTTCACTCCTTTTAGAAAAAAAGACAGGAAGTGAATGCAGATGTCTGACCCACCTGAGCTCATTGCTCAGTCTCTTGTTCTCATTTCCTTTTTTTGCCTCTTTCTCTGTTAGACCCCCACAGCTGGAGAAGGTGCAACATCACACAATGAACAAATTGACATACTGAACCTCACAGTGGAGACTGACCACCACCAGAGCAGCACACTTGTTTGTTGTCTCTCTTTGTTGGCTTGCTGTCTAAACTTGCACTTGTAGTGCTGCTCCAGTGAGCAGACAGGAAGGGGATCTGGACTTCAGTCCAAGTCTCCAAGACAGAAAAGCTCGAGGGGAAGTTCTCTTTAACAGTCATTTGTTTTTAACAGGTGCACTGCAAAAGCAAGACCTTTAGAAGTAAGTCAAATATTCTTTTTCCATTGGCAGATTTTATTTTAATAAGCAAAACAATTCTTGTCAATGAGACATTTTTCCTTAAACTACTAATATTTTGGTATTAAAAAACTTAATTTTCTTGCAAGACAGAAAAGAAAAATTTTTTTTAGTGAAACAAGGGTCTTTTTACTTTCTTAAAATTCAGTTTTTGTAGTGTGTGTACACGTTCATATCTTTAGGATGTACATTCATGAAAACAGAGAGCTGAGCATTGATCAAGATGAGCTTGTAACCGGGTTGTGATATGTATCATTAACCTCTTAAAACTCAAGCCGTGTCCCAGGGTTCTAGTTAAGCAGAACTGAGCACTATAACCCAAGCATGTGGATGCAATGTCTTTAGAGGTTAATTCATATTTTTCAAGTAAAAAATACAGAACTGTTCCCTTCTAAAAGGTAAATATGCATCTTTAAACACGGCACTGAAGGTCAGACAAGTAAAAAGAATAGAAATATATATTTTTAAAAAGCTGGATCAGTCTTTATGAGTTGACCAATTGTGAACTAACATAACCTTACATTGACTATACATAAAAGACATTAAAAATAATTAAAATGTAAAAACTTGATGTTTTCATATATTTAAATAGGGCTTTTATTGTTTTATTCTCTTTTCCAACTTCCAATTTCACCTTTATTTTTTGGATTTTGTAAGTTTCTTCCGGACGGACGATTAGGACCTCTGACGTGACACTTGGGCTAAACTAAACCAAACAAACTGCACTGTTCCTGTTACCTCAATAAAACTAACACCAAATAAAACTAAATTTGAAAAAAGCTCAATTCATCTATTTATTGGGGTTTCGTTTAAATCATTTTCTTCAAGTAAATATTTCTTTTTGAAATTCACGTGGATAAAAACAAGTGTAGATTTTTTTCTTGCCCATAATTTCTATAGTAACTTAAAGTCTAATATTTATTTACAGATAGGATATGTAGAAGAAAGAAAAAGGTGACGATTAACATTTTCTGCTTTGACATTTATCTGAATGGGATTTGCTGTGAAACCATCAGGCACCATCAAAGCCTGTCAGACTGTGTGTATTGCAAGAAAAACGGCATCATCCTGAGAGCAGTATGGGAGAGTAACCACACTGCCCCGGGGGTCAGGGCAAAAGGCCACACTGCCTGGTGTAGATTTATAATGGGTGTCTGGCTGCTGTCACAACTCCCACTGCCCAGACAGCGAACGGGAGAGAAAGAATGCTGGCACAGGACACTAGCAACTGGTAAAGTTGGCAAAGGGGGTACCGCGTTCTTTCACATGCCACTGTGGCATTCAGTCAGGGCACATTTTTTGGCAAGGGGCCTTTTGTGTACTTCTGTTCTCGTTTTAGGTAGTCCCGGGTTCCCTGAACTGCAAATGAGCCAAGAATTTAGTAGCCTATCATACAGCATTGTATTGTCATGACATCAAATAGAAGGCAGCACATGAGGGTCAACAGGACTTTTGTACAACAGAGCTTTAATTGAAGGGCAAAGTCAACTAAATTTCAATGCTAATTGTCAAGCACCCCCACTCCAAAAGAGAGGGGCAACAGATATGCCATGCGTATGCCTTCAGAGAAAAAAAAATGTGTGACATCCTGGAATACATGTAGCAGAGCACCTTCACAAAAATAACTAAAAAATAATAATAATAAAATGTCACCATAACATTTCATAAACCATTATTTGGGATTTTTCTACAAATTTACTACTCTGCTGCCTCTTACAACATTTCTTTAAGAGTGTTCTGTAATGCTCTAGAGCTCTAGAAACTGTTCAGTCTGGAATGTGGAATAAAGTAACAGATACAAATGACGTGAGATGGGGAAGGGGTGGTCAAAGATGGGTGTATGGGACAAAAAGGGAACCGTAAGAAAGATAAAAGAAATCAATGAAAGACTAAGTGTGTGTGTGTTGGAGAAAAAAAGAAGAAAAAGCAAAGGAGAAGGTGTGTGTGTTTGTGTGAGTGTGTGGGTGTGTTAGCACATGTGCACACAGGGGTACAGAGATAGATCACCAGAGCTTGTATCTTATCCACGGCCATGCCTGGCAGTACGTCAGCAGCAGCCTCCATTTACATTAGGGAGATTTAAGCTGTCTCAGGCAATGGTGACAAGTCAAGGTGTTTCACTTTAATTACACTGGGCAAGGTCACCCTCTAGCTAGCTCACTCTCATGCAGGAGAAGAAAGACGAGGGTGACTACGAAGAAGTGATGAAGGCAGAGAAGAAGGGGGGTTGTATTTATATTATAATTTCCAGCTGCCCCCGTTATTATGCCTCTGCTGACATACGAAGTCTAGAAAACAAGTGACTTGAGATTTAGAGGAACAACCTAAACATCCTTGTGATTATTTGCATCACATAGAAAGCTATGTGCACAAACAAAACATTTCTCAATACTCACAAACAAGCCCAGAGTCCGTGACAAGCAGGTTTGTTCCCAATAATCCCTAGTGACAAAATAAACGCTGCTGTGTTTGAGGTTATAGCCCTAATAGGACATCCACCATTGAGGTGACATAGTGTATTACACACCCTTAATGTGATACCTATTGCCCACTGCACTTTCAAACTGTCTCTCTGCCTTTTTGTTCCTGGGGCCATGGTGTTGTACAGTGGAACTGACAGACTGGGAGTTCGCAGAATGCCTGGATGGTGTGAGTAAACCCTGTCCTGAGAGGCCCACAGTAACAGGCCACAAGAGAATAAAAGAATCAGACAGGGTTAAAGGGAAGAGCTCATCTTCATCATCACGCCTGTAAATGATTTACATGTGGACTATAGCTTTTAACTTTTTATTAAAAAAAAAATGTTTACATTTTAGTCATCTTTAAGATAATAACATTGTGGGCCATGATAGAAGGACAAGGAAAAAGTGCCAAAATAAATAAATGAAAGGCTGGAATATTATGTTAGGCAGCTTTCTTTTCACGAGGATCAGTATAAGCAATAAATGAACTCTGGCTTGATCAACAAGAAAAAATAAATCGATGTAGTGACATCAGAACTTATCAAAACTGCAAATTTGGAAGGATTGCATTTTTTTACAAGTTAAAATTAATTAATTAATAGGCTAATATAACAATTACCGTTTTTACAAGAAAGGCTCACAAGTGGTGAAAAATCAAAATTTGAAAGTCTGTCTAACCCTCAGAGATTTTGCCGCCAACACCTGAATAACACATGCTCTATAACTTACTGTAATTATTCGACATTAACAGGAACAATGCAAATCAGCTGATTCTGAAAAGCAGCTTTGCACCGATGTGTAACACATGATTAATGTAAGGTGGTGCTTGACGGCTCAAAGCGCTTTTCTCTGCGACACAACCACGTTGATTGTGGAAACAACACTATTGTAAAGCGCTGCATATCAGCACAAGGCTGCTTTTCTGTGCCTCGGAATCTGCTGAAATTATGCTAACTGCAGAAATGGTTGAAGAGTTACGGCAGTTAAAAGAATGTAAACACTGGAGCTAGAGGTCGGGTGCTAAAGGGGGTTAAGTGAACAGCAAGGTGGCACATCATCAGCTCTGAAACTGACTTGTGTGTACTTAATGTAAAAGGCTGCTTTTAAACTGCACACAAAAAACTTCCAAAAACTGTTTCGAGGAAATGTATTTACTTAAAACTTTAGAAAAACACGGGGAAAAAAACATTTGATGTTGAAATCTGTAATTTTGTTTGATTGGAGAATAGCAAGTCTTTGCTACACAGACTTCCTGTCAGTTACAGGCAGTCTTACCTTTCTTATCATCATTACAGCTTTGCCTGAGAAAACTGCAGTCATTAAAAAAAGAAGAAGGTGCAGGAAGGTGGGAGTGAAAGAGAAAGGCGAAACAAGAGGAGGTAAAGAAAAAGAAGGAAGTGCCTTCAGGGGAAGTTATTAAAGAAGGTGCAAGCTGGCTGGTTTGGCAGCAGTTCAGAAGGGTGGATCCCTTTGCCGCCCTGCACCCAAATGGCAGTTGTTGGCACTACTGCTAAACACACAATGCCTTGTGGCAAAACTGTGTCTTTCATTGACAGATGAGTGGGGAAAGGCAAAGAACGAAGAGGGGAGGAGGGAACACAAATGCCACTATTCACTTTTTCCCTCAAGCTGGAGAGAAGAGAAAAAATAAAACACACTTAACCTGTAAGAGGTGTGAGCCACTGAACTGGTACTGAAAGACACTGTTGCTTAAACATGCAAAAGGAGTTTCTGAGACTTGTTAAGAGTTCAAATGATTTATAATAAACAAAGTGGCTGAGGGGGGGGGGGGGGGGGGGGAACTCAAATTATCGAATACATATTAAAACATTAACATGTTTTTTTTTCTACTTCTGGCAGTTTGGCACCATCCCTCCACATATGCACAAGGTTAACATATATTATTGGATCAAGGCCCCTGAAGCTTAGTCAATGTTTTTAGTCAATACATTTTGTTAATAAATGGATTTCAAGAGATTTTTATTTTTACTAGAATGCTAAAAAGAAAACGTTTGAACATTCTTAACATACAAACCTTTCTTCCTGTGCTAACAAAAGGGTCTCTGCAATAAAGACAAAAAGACCCAGAATCTCTTACACTGTCATGGTGACAATCAAGTTTAGAAAAAGCCAGAATACTTGGATTTCCTACATATACAGTATATCACTAAAAATGGTGATGTAAATTACTATAATTTACAACATGCACATTACTGGATAAATCATTATCACTAGGAATACAATATATTAAAGAGCTGTAATATGAATTCTTGAAAAAAAATGCACTGAAACAAATAAAGCACTAGACAAAGGTTGGTGTGAGTTTACATGTTTTGTATGAAATTGAGGTGCTAAACTGACCGAAAGTTCTTTGATATTGAAAAAACAATAACAATAATAAGCAGGTTGTCTGAATCTATCCAACCACATCTTTTATAAGATCGACAAGATCTGTTTTTGATTTTACAAAGATTTGCTGCATGTCAACACATATTACCAAATTTAAAGTACAAAGGTTGCACTTCCTCTAAAGGAAGCAAATTAAAGACCCACTCTAATAAAAAATGTTATTGTGGCATTTTTCTGGTGATGGAGGACATATGTAAAGAAAGTTAAGCTTTAAATTGCTTTTCTGAGTATTTCTTTAATAACACCACTGTGAATCAGGAGCAGATGAAAACATCCCGTTGGATAAAGCTTGAAACTGTGACGTAGAAGCTACGTCACAGGTGGAAGCTTTTTTCTTCTTTTTTTTGCATATAAAGGCTAAGATTATTGATTTAAATATTAATACACTGCCATTCTAAGCGGTGATAGACCGCAAGACAACTCTTGCAAAAAAACAACATCGACTCCTGGCCTTTGACTTGAGTGTTGTTTTTCCTTCTATATTTATTAAAGCTATAAACACTTTTTAATTGGACTTTATATTAAATATGCCATTTTCAACATATTTTGTCATTTTCTCAGAAATGTCTGAGAAGATTTTTTGTGTATGCGTGTGTGTGTGTGCGCATCTCGCTCCATTGTTGACCCCTAAAACAGCAATACTAGGAGCAGAAGAACATAAATGTGTTGCTAACTTATTTAAAAGTATTTGGCACCAAAATACATTGCATTGCACAAAAACATTTTATTGCATTTCTTGTGATTTTTTCCTTGTTCATTTTGGATGCTTATATGTCAGTATTCACAAACTTAATTATACTCAGAAATCAGCATGAGTTATTCCTGAATTGGTATACCGCAGTATTTATGAATCTACAGTTTTTCAGGTTCTTTCAGAAATTATTCTGTGCATGTAGTGCGTTCACGTGTGCAACAGAAAAAAAAAAAAAATAGAGCAGAAGGATACTGACAACAGGTTACATCACTTTGTTAATTTATAGAGTCCCCCAAGCTAAAAAACAACAAAACGCAATCTAAGGTAAGACTGTGACAGCTAAGGACCACCAGTTGAGGCCACTTATTTTTTCATTTTTATACATACATACAAATTCACACACAGGTTTAAGGTCATTGCTGATTTTCATAGGTAGGTAAAAGGATATATAAAATGTGTTTCCCAGACACATCAACAGGAGCATTTTAGCTGGCCTCATAACATGTACCACATCAACATTTCCTTACAGTTCTCTTAAATGAGTTTATTACAGAGAATTTAAACCACTTTCCAAACAGTAGCGGTGTAGGGTCCATCTCTTGAATGTTACTATTTGATGACAAAAACCAAAGACTTTAAACTTCTTTGTGTTTTATTTGCTTTTTACTTTCCTCTAAGTTTCCAAAATGACTCTTTTTGCTTGGTTATTCAGTTAAAGCTAATTGTTTTATTGACACTGTATGTTACTGTGCATCTGGAAACACAAATGATTTAATCTAACAGAAATAGGATTTCTGTGGTTCATCTGCAAAGGTTTCATTCTACTTCATTCTGCAACCGTCAACACCAGAAGAAGCGTTTGGATTAGTTTCTGAGTGACCAAACCCAGCAAGACTCGCAAAGCCCAACCCCTAATCCTTCACTTTTACAAATATAACACTTTGATTTTGTGACTGTTAAGCAACTAATTTATAAAATGTAGCTTTTGAATATTTAACATTTTTAAATTACAACAGGGCATACATTATCCTAAATGTAACAATTTTCTTCTTTTATTTTGACAGCAGAAAGTTCCTTTAAAAAAAAAAAAGTACACCCTGTTTCAAACATGATCATCGTGTTATAGCAAATTTATCCAAATTTAAAATGTAAAAAAGAAGTCAAAAACAGAATTTTCCATCACTATGATTTAAATTTATTTCTGTGCGCTGTCATCCTTTTATCTCTTCTTAGTATTAAAAATAGACCTGACATTGCTTTAGGCTTACAAAAAAATCCATGTACAAGTAAATTAGACCTTTGAAAAACAACCAGTCACTGAAATGTGGAAGACAATTAAAAAAAATCATTCTTTAAACTTAATACACAGCTGTAACTATGACCTTTTGCCATCATTTTGCTTATCTGTATTATGAAGGAGTGCCACAATACCTCTTAATTCAGTATATGGTCAAAACTAAATTAATAAGAGTTTACTAATATGAGTTCATTTTAGTTTAAAAATCTAAACAGATTACTAGACTTAAAACAAATCTGATTTCAAATGCCCACCTGTTATTTACCTTATCTTAGATTTTGGTCTCAAAAGAATTGTATCTACTCAAAAGAATGTGTTTGGTCTTGTAGGACTTTATACAAGTTTTTACAATAGCCTTTAATAAATTGTTTTACAGATCACCAAAGTATAGCAGTTTCACAATAACGTTTAATAATCTGAGTCCATATGTTTTGAATCATTTTCATTGTTTATTTTATCTTAATTACAGGTTTCAATGTGTTTAGACTATTATTTCCAAACTTACCATTGATATAAGCTGATAGGCTGCATGATGGTGGTTTGGTACATTTGTCCATTCAAAGAAACAATTAACAATTAAAAATGTGACACTACATGTAGTTTGTATTACAACATGACATTGAACTCAAATGGGATTTCATACTGTAAACTTGCTGGGACTTGTGTGACAAAATTCTTAATAGAAATAAATTTTAAAAGTCTCTTGGCAATAACATTGATAACATTGAAAATTGTCTTGAAAGGATACAGGTATCTTTGGAGGCAATTGCATATAAAAAAGCTCCAACGCCAACGCTTTACTTTTTCGTCTTAGTCTCACTTTTGGAAACTGAACTAGGCCACATAATAGCACACCAACTGGGTTATGCGAATAGCAAGGATGTCTGGTGTCCCAGACTGTGTGAAACAGGGGCAGTAGTCAAGCCATTACCAAGTCAGTAAGGCTTTTTCTCAGCTCCAAACAATGACCAGGATCTGATGACTTCATGTGGGGATGCAGGATAAGAAATAATCCAGATTCTCTGTTACTTACGGAGCCCCTAAAGGGCCATTGATAGGAAAAAAAATGGAGGAAAATTTTTTTTTTGAAGTAAAAAAATTTTTTTGAAGTAAAAAAAAAAAAAAAAAAAAAAAAAAAAAAACTAGTATCTGGTTAGTATCTGGCGCACCTAAAACTAACTGGTGCGCACCTGAAACTAACTGGTGCGCACCTGAAACTAACTGGTGCGCACCTGAAACTAACTGGTGCGCACCTGATACTAACTGGTGCGCACCTGAAACTAACTGGTGCGCACCTGAAACTAACTGGTGCGCACCTGAAACTAACTGGTGCGCACCTGAAACTAACTGGTGCGCACCTGAAACTAACTGGTGCGCACCTGAAACTAACTGGTGCGCACCTGAAACTAACTGGTGCGCACCTGATACTAACTGGTGCGCACCTGAAACTAACTGGTGCGCACCTGAAACTAACTGGTGCGCACCTGAAACTAACTGGTGCGCACCTGAAACTAACTGGTGCGCACCTGAAACTAACCTTTTTTTTTTTAACATTGAAACTAACTGGTGCGCACCTGAAACTAACTGGTGCGCACCTGATACTAACTGGTGTGCACCTGAAACTAACTGGTGCGCACCTGAAACTAACTGGTGCGCACCTGAAACTAACTTTTTTTTTTTTTTAACATTGAAAATTGTCTTGAAAGGATACAGGTATCTTTGGAGGCAATTGCATATAAAAAAGCTCCAACGCCAACGCTTTACTTTTTCGTCTTAGTCTCACTTTTGGAAACTGAACTAGGCCACATAATAGCACACCAACTGGGTTATGCGAATAGCAAGGATGTCTGGTGTCCCAGACTGTGTGAAACAGGGGCAGTAGTCAAGCCATTACCAAGTCAGTAAGGCTTTTTCTCAGCTCCAAACAATGACCAGGATCTGATGACTTCATGTGGGGATGCAGGATAAGAAATAATCCAGATTCTCTGTTACTTACGGAGCCCCTAAAGGGCCATTGATAGGAAAAAAAATGGAGGAAAATTTTTTTTTTTAAGTAAAAAAAAATTTTTTGAAGTTAAAAAAAAAAAAAAAAAAAAAAAAAACTAACTGGTGCGCACCAGTTAGTATCAGGTGCGCACCAGTTAGTTTCAGGTGCGCACCAGTTAGTTTCAGGTGCGCACCAGTTAGTTTCAGGTGCACACCAGTTAGTTTCAATGTTAAAAAAAAAAAGGTTAGTTTCAGGTGCGCACCAGTTAGTTTCAGGTGCGCACCAGTTAGTTTCAGGTGCGCACCAGTTAGTTTCAGGTGCGCACCAGTTAGTTTCAGGTGTTTAAGTCCCAAAAAAAATTTTTTTACTTCAAAAAAATTTTTTTTTCCTCCAGTTTTTTTTTTTTTTCATCAATGGCCCTTTAGGGGCTCCGTATTTACTCAGTAAGATAGGCTTTTTAGGTTTTTTCAATCGGAGCTTTAGATGTTTGCTTAAGGATGTTTTACTTGTGGTGTGTTATTTGTGGGTTTTTACACACGTTGGCACTTTAACACTTTCTCCGAATTATTAAATGTTTTCAGTTTCAATTTCAAAACAAGCAACAATAAAGATTAAAGTTAATGAAATTTCCCAATTTATTCAAGGGTAAAATACAAAATATCTGAGTGTAAAATCAATTTTTTTGTTTTACTCTTTCAGTCTTTCACACATTAAACCTGAACTTGCCAAAAGAATAAACACTTGTTAGCTGAAAGTTTATGTGTGTGCGCAGTTATATTTGTATAGATGCTACCCCAAAAGACCTGTCACGAGTAAGGGGTTTCAGCAAAATAGGCTGAGATTAGAAGTTTTCCACAGTGAACACAGCTGCAGTGCAGGAGGCTGGGAGGGAGGGGAAACAGTGGCTGTTTTAAATGTATTTTCCACGACACTTTCTCAATTAAGCGCCCTTTTTACACATAGCACTCTGCTAATAACATAATGGCAAGTAAAATGTCATTGAGTGGTGTAATGTACCTAAATCCTTCACCCGCATTTTTAATGCTTTCATAATTGGACACTACTTTGGAACATAGTGGCACATAGAAGCCAGCGGTAGAAAGGCAAAAAGAAATGATTTGTAAAGATGTCCACGGTGGAAATAATAACTAGCCTTGGTGCTAATGTAGGGCTCTTTGCAAAAGGGGAGAAAAAAAACATCCTGCTAATTGAGTTTGCCTGAAAAAAGACATTTAAAACTCATCATTTCATTTTACAGTCCTTTTTGTGGCACATTGTGTTCAGAAAGGGGAAGAGGAACACTGGTGGTGTTTCACATCCATTTGGAGGTTAATGGTCAAGTTTCAAGCTTTTAAATGTTGCAAAAAACTACACTAAAAGGATTTACTTTAATTAATGGCAAAGCATGGATTTATTTTTTCCAGAACATGTGAACTTTTGCTATTCAAAACTTACCTACAGAAATCACCCCACTTATGCGAGATAAGTAACAGGTTTAGTCTTTTTTTAATGCTTGTAGCAGAATAACATGGTCATTTTGCCAACATTTCTGTTGATATTTATTTTTTGAATAATCAACATTTAAACACTCTAAATTAGTTCTGAAATGTACCCCAAATTGCATTCAGCTTAGAGTTTTCATCTAAAACCTTTCACTTTTTTTCCTTCTTTTTACTTTCCAGTCCTTGTTTGCTAGAGGTAAAAAGCTGAATGGAGTGCGTCTGATTTGTGGGCCCATCCTGACACTATACATTACTTTCCACCCCAAAGACCCCTAGCCCTGTCTAAACAGAGGCCTTAATGACTCATGGTTGCTGGTCACACACCTTGGTTATAGGGTTCCGCAGGCTGTGGCCAGAGCAATGAGAGGACACCAGACTTCAGGATTGAGAGGACTCCACACAGACATTAGTAACATTGCCTCTAGGTTGTCTTGAATCAACGTCAGCGGGTAAAAACATGTCCTCTGTCTTCAAAACCACACCCTGAGGGATGCCAAAAACACCTGAAGACCCTTTATCTATCAAAAGATAATGGCCATAGTCAGATCAGCCTTTCTACGAAAACATTCAGCTGTGCAGCCGAAGAATGTGGCAAGTGATACAAATTAGCCAAGGCCTCATTAAACCGCTGTCCTGAAGCAGCTCTTTGTCCTTTTTTTTATTTATTTATTCATTTATGGTTTTGTTGTTTTCAAGCTGCTCATTTCCTCCATACACAAAAAATTGTGCTCACCTACAATAAATAAATAGATGAATAAATAAATAAAACATGAGAAGAAAATGTGGTAAAGAGGTGAGGGTGAAGTGTCAAGAAAATCCAAACAAGTCTGTTTTTCTATGTGACAAAATGCTTAAAGTCCCACTGTGGTGTTATGATTACGATGAAAATCTGTGCTGTTTTCAAGGACATAGTTTCTGCAGAGTAGCAGAAGTTCATAAGAAATATGCCTCAGAGTTGTGGGCAGGGCTGTTGGCGTCAAATAAGCCTGCCCCCAGTTCCCTGTTTAAAAACTCTTCAGCTAACTTAAAGCTCCCAACAACCCCAACCTAACATTAGCTGCAAAAATGGCGTAAAAATATTGGAGCTATTCAGCCGTACAGTTTTCAGCCAGATGCCAGCTCCCACGAGGAAAACAAAGACGTACATGGATCTATTTGTCTGCAAGTGGATGCATTAGAATGAAGCGAAGCAGGGCGCCTGTGGCCTGCCGATTGTAGCTGCTATGTCACAGGTAAAAGATTTATCAAACTGCATTTTTTTTTTGTCCACTCCTAAATCAAAACTATTTGAGTACAGAAATACTCAGAAATGTGATTTTAAGCAGAATTTTCATGATATATGTCATCCATCATGAGAAAATGGCCACAAGGACATCTTAAAATCCCATGAATGCAACAGCCTTTCAGGTCATTTAGCTTGCACATACAATCAGTCAGGAGTGTGACAAATGCATCCAATGCAAAGAGTTAAAAGAAAAAGTTAAATATATCAAAGGTGATTGAAAAAAATACTTAAGGTCAAGGAATTATACCAAACATATCAAGACACATCGTATTTTTGCTGCATGAACTACAGGATGAAAAGCAGTTGTCTTTTGTCCAAATAAAACCTCCCAATTTTAATTGAACAAAACTTGAAATAGATGACTTGTCTTTACTTAAGAAGCCACAAAGACCACTGCATTAACTACTAACAGGAGGACTCACAGGAGTTTTGACAGATGAGCCTGATGGCCCTGACAAAGGCGCAGACCCTCACCAGCTGGTATTGGACCTGGCGCCAACTGCCCATCTACGTTGGCAGCTTGCTGTAGCATGCCATTGGAGACCTGTGAGGGCTCGGCTCACGACCAGAAGAATGCCAATGGGTATCAGATGTCAAACCCTCAGAGTCTGCCCCATAAGAAAATGAGCCATATAACCTAAAAGTAACCTTAAATAGAGATGAAAATGGCATAAAACTGATGATTCTAAAAAAAAAAAAAATAGCAGGTAAGTCTAAAAACATCACCGCTAACTAACATATTCCTTTATAATCTTACAACACAAATATTTATAAATTGCATGTGCTTTAGCTAGACAGCAGAAACATGTTTAGCTGTTAGGGCTCTACGTAGACACGCTGACACATCGGCAGAGATTCCTACAGATAAGCAGCTCCGCACAGAAGGCAGACAGAATACTCAGAGGAGATGAAATGCAGCAGTGAAAAACAGACGCAGCAAAAAAGAACAAGACCCAGAGATTTGTCATTTGTGG
This sequence comes from Oryzias latipes, assembly GCF_053564925.1. Taxonomy (NCBI): domain Eukaryota; kingdom Metazoa; phylum Chordata; class Actinopteri; order Beloniformes; family Adrianichthyidae; genus Oryzias; species Oryzias latipes. The sequence continues at coordinate 27,326,015 of NC_136252.1, forward strand.
CAATGAACACCGACAAGCCAACTCTGTGGATAATGTTTCTGTCACAGAGCCCTCTAATCACAGTGTTCTTAGTCTAAACCAATCCTACCGAATGTGAGCATGTGTTGAGATGTTCACCAGAAACGGCTGAGAATAAATATACAAAAAGGATGTCAAGACACGCAGGCCCGCTCACGTCTCTGGAGTTGTCACTGGATGTGAAAGGAAAACACAGAGGAAAAGACCGAGAGACCAGTTGTTAAGTGTTCAGAAAACAGATGGGGAAAAAAGGAGGCAAATGAAGCTCTTCTAAACACACCAGAGCAGGTAGTGCCTGTCAGAACACATTGCAATCCTTTAATTGGGTCATTTTTGATACCCCTTTCCACGCAGTGCCAGCGTATTGATGGGAAGGTGTCAGGATGCCAGGAGCCTGCGAGGCCCCACTGGCACAGAATCAAAGCAGGCACAAACGCTGCCCCCAGACAATCTGGCAAGCCCGAGCACACACAGGGGTGAGAACATCCAAAAACATGGCCCCACAGCTCGTGCCTGTACCACCAGGGCGTAATTGGTACATGGGCATTCCAGAACATTTTCAAAGGGAACTTAATCCACATGTGTACTATGAAATATGCTGTTTTGTACCCAGCCTTCCCCACTCATGCTTTCGTCCTTCCCCCAATTTGCAACTCAGGGATTTTGCATTTGCCGTGTCTCTTTTCACTGCTTTCCTTCCCCATCAACCCATCGAGAGGCAAATCTCTCTCCTTACAAAATTGCCCCAGGTTTGACCACAACATTTAAGGCTGTGAGGGCGGACAAGGATGCCTAATCCCCACTTCTGACAAGATTTTCATCGTCTGAGTTTGTTTGTGGCTGCGTTTCAGTAAGCGTGTGTACATGTTGGTGTGTTTGTCGGGGCTCCTAATATGCATATCTTGAGATCCTTAAACAAATTTGATTTGTTCACCCTGTGCTTGCGCATAAAACTGTTGAGTATAGGGGTGTGGGCTGTGGACTCACGCTCAAAGTAGATGGGGATGAGCCAAAGTAAGCACATCCCACTCCTCTTCTCCGACTCACAATCTTGACATCTGAATACTCCTAAACAGTTACATCCTCATGGGAGTTCTTTCCTGGATTGAAGAGCAGTGTCGTCTTTTCCCCCTTTATGTGGTGGAGTGTGCCTTCCAGCCACCTTGGCACTGACTGGCACATGGAGTAAAGCGACTCCAGCTGCTTTCTGACCAAGGGGAACTTGTTTAATTAACCACGCTCTGGTTCCAATGAAAAGGCTGGTCTCTCCCCCAGCTGTTAACCAGTCTGTGGCACCCCGAGGCCCTGATGGAGGCTGGCATATCACCCTTGGTCCGGTCCAATCCAGGTTTCCCAGACAAAGATGGACTTTGCCTGTCATGCCAGAATGCATCATGCCTGAGTCCTCCCTCATAAATTAAACATGAGATCTGGAGGAGTTGTTTTAAAAAAGGAAAAAGACCCAGAGGATGTTTCTCAGCTCAGATTCACCCACGCTGTTTTTCTTTCCTTTTTTTTTTTTATGACTCGGACTCACTCAGACAAGGAAAAAAGAAAGAATCGAGAGAAGGTATAAACAGGTGCAGAGGTGAATTAGAAAACAGTGCCCGGCATGACTTTCTCAAGAGTGAGTTTGTGAATATGTGTGTGTAGGTAATCCATGATGGCCTGAAAGAGCTTTTCAAAGACTCTTCTGATGCAGTATGCTTATGGGGACATACTCATGTGAAACAATCTCAGTTTTAAAGCATCACTCATTTTGTCTGAATCAAGACTAGTGTTTCTGTGTAAATGGATTAGCTTTACCTTGAAAATAGATTTTATTTTTTTTTACTTTTAGATGCAGCAATGAAACTAAATATTAAATAAAAGGTATAATTCATAACCCCATTGCAATTCATATTTACAAAACATTTCACACTCACTGGAGATTAAGCTAATTGTTTTACAGTACAGACAATGCAGCTGTTTCTTTTTCAAGATTCATTATTTTTTGTTAACCCAGCAAAACTGTACACGTTTTCTGGTATTAGGAGCCATTTATTGATCATAATAAAAAGCCAGGCAAACGCATTTTACCCTCAGATTAGAAATTCACTCATATGTATTGATGGCATAAATATTCACATTGTTGTTTAAGCACAATTTATGTACAAAACTTTCTTTCTTCCTAAACCCATCCTCACCCTTCATCCCCCCCCAAAAAAATGAAAAATAAAATCATCACCTGGTCTTATGCTACGTTTACACGGGGCACGTTCTTGAAAGCTTACTCAACTAAGGCCTAAAGCAGTGCCATTCACCCATTCACAAACTGGTGACAACTCTGCTGCCGAAAACTGGCGCCAACCTTCCACTAGAGGCAAGGTGGGGTTCAGTGTCTTTCCCATATATCTAAAATATATAATATATATCTACATATGGGCGGGCAAAGCAAGAATTGAACCTGCACTCTTCTGATCAGATGTTGATAACCCTATCGCTGCACCATGGCTGCTGTAAGCAGGGAGGGGCCTCTTCTTTTTCTACTGTTTACTAGCGCATGTCCACTACCTACAGTTAGAAGAGGTTTGGTGCAAAATGTCAAAGCAGTGCAAATCTTGCAAATCTTGCTCCAAGCCATTTCTTTCACAGTTCTATTCCGATATATAGATTTGACATCATACATTTAAACCGGAGTTGGAAATTTGTCCTCCATGTTCAAACTGATTGGTCAAAGTTTGACCTAGTTTCATAATCAGCATGTTTAACTTTCAGCAGTTGGCTGCAAGTTTCATACGTAGAGCCGTCATAGAAACTCACATAATGATGTGTGAACGTGAGAGTTTTGAACGCGGAAGCCTAAAACGTGCAGATACGCGCGTTTTTTTTTTTTTTTTTTACATAGACTTATTTAAAAAGGTCACTTAAAAGTGTGTTGCAGAGGCCGATGTGAATAGTAATAATAGATAATAATAATTTTAGATTTCTGATTAATTTCACCTTTGTTTTGCTACATCTTTCTTCAAAGTCTCAACATTGCTAATTACATTGTCAGACAGTTTCCAGCACGTTTGGAATAAATCAGACTTAGCTCGACAAAGTGACACCCTGAAGTGAAATGTCAGCACCCAGCAAAGCTGGAAATCTTCCCAAATCTGGCGAGAACTGGAGTGCCACCAGGACCGCTCATTTCACTGACATTTGGATGACAGGTCATACCACATCATGCACAATTGTCCCCTTTGCAAGTTGTCATGCAACTTTTTTTCTTGACGCTGTGATAATACATTCTGGAAGCCTTTGTGTTATCACCTGTTCCCCTCAACAACTACTGCATTAACACAGATATTAAACAAAACAGAAGGAGTTTCAATGACTGGAGGAAGTTTCTTTCTACAAAGTTTTGATTTTTCCCTACATTTCATCAGCTCCTACAAACACAATGCAGCTTTTAATGATCTTTCTGTCTACAGCTCAACTTGTGCCTCCTCCAGCCCTCATCCCTGATCTTTTCGTTGTCCGTGGCAGAGTCTATGGGAGCCCCATTTGCTGTGACATATGGTATACAAGGCAAGCTTTGTGAGCGAGTGGCCCTGTCTGGAGCTGTGACTTAGTGTTGTCCCAAAGTGCCTCTGGCAGCACAGGGACAGAGGGATGAAAGGGCTGGAGAAGGAGGGAGAGGGGAGGTACAGTGACAGAAGAAGGGTGGGAGTTGGGGCAGAGGAAGGGGCTGAAGCCGGACATTTTGCCCTAGAGACACACTGGCAGTCTTAAGATTAGAGAGGTAATCAATCTCAGCGTGGAGCTGGCCAGTCCCACAGCCCCACGGCCGTGCAACCTGGCCTGCTCAGGTGGGGGTAGGGCTGCAGGGAGCAAAGGAACTCTAATAAAGGGAGGGAAGGTAGAAAGGGAGAAATTCAAATTAAAAAATGGGTTTCATTGGTGCTTGACAAGTGTACAAACCACATCATTACTGCCACTGTGGTTAAACTTATCAGTTTCCTCTGTGAAATCACAAAAGAAACATTTATTGAGTCACTAAAACAGGAATATGATATATATTTATGCTATGCGAAGGGATGGGGAGCACTTGATTAGACTCCCAGAGTGCATCACCCGCTTTTGAAAAAAAGGCTGAGTTTGGGTAAGGTGTATTGCCTTTGGATCAAAAACTTCCAGGATCAATGCATAAGTAAAGAAAACTCTAAAGACTCACTCCAATGAAAATTGTGCTTTTGGGTGTTTTAAGCATGTTCTTGTGGCCTTTTTTACATGATAAAGGACATTTATAAGGAAAATTAAGATTAAAATTGCATTTAAGTATTTCTTTATTCAAACCTACTCTGTTCTGATGCATCCACTTGCAGACAAGTAGATCCATTAACACTGTATCTTTTCTCGTCTTAGCTGGCATCTGGTTCCAAAGCTGAATAGCTGCAATATTGATCACCATTTTTGTTGTACCAGTAATGTCATGTTGGGGTTGTTAGGAACTGAAAGCTAGCAGGAATGTGTGTAAACAAATGGATGACGGGAAATGGGGAGGAGCTTACTCCTTGCCAACAGTCCCCCCCACAACTCAGTGTTGAATTTCTAATGAACTGCTGCCACTCTGCAGAGGAAAAAGTCCTAGAAAACGACGCAGATTTTTTTTTCTTTTGGCTAAAAACGGCATATTCATAATTAATAAACCACTGGAAATGCTTTAAAGATTAAATGAAGATTGGAGTGGAACTCTAAATAAGTAGAGGAAAATCTATCTGAAGTAAACCAAACCATTTAAGTTAAAACAATCTCCTCTGATAATTTGAAATTGTATGCATTTAGGACAAACTGGATTCTATGCAAAGTAATACTTGAACTTAACATTTCTTTAACTATTGCAACAGATTTTAATAAGAAGAATTGAGGAAGCCCTTAAAACACTAAGGAAACACATAGTTACTTTTAATCTCACATTTAGGGGTCTAGTTTACAGATCAGTCATCAGAATTTTATTACAATCCAACAAAATACCACCCACTGTGAATCAAACACTGGGCTGCAAATTATAGTGTTTAATGGGTGATCAAGGAGATGGTTGGCCATTTTCCTGCCAGCAGAGTTGGCAATGAACTACAAAACCAAGCTCCCGCAAATGAGCCACAAAGGACTGTGGACTTTTTGGAATAACTGGAAGGTCACCTTTGCTAATTACATTCAATGTCACTTAATCCAGTGAATGAATGCAGATCAATCGCCAGCCATAGTGTGTGCTGCAGCCACAAACTGAAGAATGAGATGCGATGTCTTAGAAAACAAGAGTTCAAGAGCTGCAAAAAAATAAAAAAAAAAAATCATCCTCATGAGGCCTTTTACAGGTAAATTAAATAATTAGAACCTACCCCCCAGTGACTTCACCATTTTATTTAATTTCCAGGGAAATTATTTTTTCTTTCACAATGCTTTTGAGTGTGTGTGTGTGTGTTTAATCTTTAATCAGTGCAGAACATACCCCTTTGGGCGATGATGTGCTTTATAGTTCGATGTGATTTTCCATAATCAGAGATGCTTTGAATCATGAGGACAGAAGAATAGTTTATTAACCAGTATCAATTAACTTACCTTTTTTGCTTCCCTTTATAACAAAGCAGGTTCTATTGAAGCAGGAAAGCTTGTTTTAATTGGACCTAGAAGTCTGAACCAGGTCCCACCTGCAATATAGTTGGGACTTAATTATAAGCAACAGGGTTTTCTATCGATACTCCACAAAATCTCAGCAAGAAAGAGGGTTAGGAATAATCTTGAAGCCCCGCGGGTCATCGCACACTGTAAACAACATGGATTTATCTAAAAACACAACAGAGAAGAAACAGAACATAAGTTGTATGAAATCAATAAGAGCCAAAACAAAAATCAAAGGGAAATCAGGCTAAATTGGACTTTTTGTTTTGGTTGGTCAAATATAGTTAAGCCAGAGATTAACCTCAGGAGAGAATAACAGAGTAAATTTAGGAAGAGGTTTTAGGACTATATCTAGAAATACTAAATTCAGGTCATTATGATGCCACACGGCAGACAAAGGCACAGATTTTAGACATGCTTTCAGGTGCCTCTCATGAGTCCATAAAGCTGTTTTCCAATGTAGACAGCCATGAGTGTTAAACCACAGGGATTGAAGGAGAAATTCTGTGTCTTAGCGTGTTGTTGGCCTCAAGTTGTGGTCCAAAACATCTAAAGCTTGCAGCTTGGCTCATCTGTGATCCATGCTTCCAGGCACTTGCATTAATTGAGCTCGTAATTGAATAGTTGTCCTCATTAGTTCCAGTCCCCTGCTTGCGAGTTTCAGTTACGGATTACAGGGGGGAAATGTTTGTGCTAACATCCTTTCAGTAACCGTATAGGAGAACATTCTCGTCCTTCTGTGCCTGGTGCTGTGCTGTTAAAGTCAGTGATGAAAAACAGCTACCTCTGACCAAATCTCGTCCTTTTCTACTCATAAAAGTAGCAGTTTTCAAGATCCATGTCAGAATAAAGAGGAAATGGACAAACCAGCCTTTGTTCTTATTATTCTTTTACTCTTGTGTCCTAAACAATACCTGCAGGAAAGCTTTTTCAGACTATAATAAAATCCCTCTTGAATAAAACTAAAAAAAACAAAATATATTGCAAATACATCTGTAATTTTATTGTCAAATAATTTCACAGTTGTTTCCAAAGGAGATGCATAGAAACTCCAGAACGTCTTGGTGGAATAGGCCACAGTCTGGTAAGAAAAGTCCATGGTGTTTGACTGATAGGGAAAAAACAGGTACAAAAATAAACAACATGCACCGAGACAAGCCAGACATCAGTACTGTGATGTGGTGCTCGAGGTCATGCAGCATGGTTGAGAAGATAAAGACAAATTAAAGGAAAGGTCCCTGACCCTCTCCGATAGCTCTAAATGCCTTGCAATTTTCCACAGGAGATGAAAATCCTCCTCCACAAATGAAGGGCTCCATCTGACCTCTTCCAACAGCACAGTAAGTTTAAGAGAGGCTACAAAAGAGAAAGACTAAAAAGAGGCAAAATGGTAATTTGACTTGTTAGACATTTCTCAACCCTTTAAGGTGCATTATAATAAGCAATTTGCATCTCCTGCATCCTGGTAAATTGTAACAGCATGTGTCAGATTAAGACAACATCTATAGAAAGTGTGACAATATCAAACTGGCAAATAAAACGAAGCACATCCCAGCTAGCAGGCCCATCTCTCTGGAAAAGACTTTTGAACAATTGTTCCCCTCATTACAGCATCATTTGACAATAATTGTGTTTAAGTGCTTTCGTACATCTTGGAACAAACTGTGCAAAAATAAGAGAGAAAGATAAAAGGTTGAAAACGGCACAACAGAAGTGGTTGTCAGAGAGGCACTGCTCTCTGAAAAGTCAAATGAACAAGTGGATGTTGCTTGAAATAAAAGACACTTCATACATTAAATAAAGGCTCAAGGCTTGTGTCCTTAACTTTTTGAATACTTTCTGCAATTTGCCAAAGACGCCTGCCCGGCATGTGCATGTCTGCCTTGGAGCACAAACACCTAAATGCTTTCATACACTTCCTGGCACCTCACAGTTTCAGAAATAGGAAGTGACTGTGTCGCCCTGAAACAAACATGGCAATACAATGAAGTTTGTATGAATATTCAACAAGGGAACAACATAATGAAGTCCTCATTTTCACCTTCCTTACTTACCATCCTTACAGCTTTTTCTCAAACTCTAATTGATGTGTGAATGGTGAAGTGTGAATTTGTTCGTGAAGCAATATAACAAAATTAAGCAAATGCACATATACAGTAAGAAAATGATAGTTTTGCAATGTATTCAAAAGGTACTTTAACAGGCCTATATCATGTTTTTCTTATTATGATATTACCTTTAACACTAAAGTACACATTATTTTATGAAATATATATATTTTTTTACAAACTCAATTTTTACCCGAAAGTAAGATGGCTGGATCTCTGAGGCACTGCCTTTCGCTCATTCACGACGTCGACCACGAAACCAACATCCAAACTTTTGCATCGATGCATGAGCATATTGTATAAAATGAAAGCGTTTTAGCCGATCACCGCTAGCTCAGTTGAGAAAGTGTGTCTGTGTTAGCCTGGGGGCGGTGCTGGCAGCGCAGACTCTTCCTGGAAGGGGCTGTTCCTCACTTTTCTATGTCACAACCCACTTGTTTGCGTGGATTGGGAGGGGATTGTGCTCAGAGCGCAGGTTTTCAAAGGACTACTCAGAAGTGCATGTGGTGAATGGATCAAAATACCACTTTGGTGTTGCTTTTTCTGATTAAGATTAAAATACATTTAAAAGCTCAAAAAAATTGATTTTGCATGATATAGGCCCTATAAATCATATTTGGCTAACAATAAATATTGTAGATCGGAAGGTATTTTTCTTTCTTAACTGCAAAATAAAGCTTCAGTAAATGCCAAATGATCCTTTTATGTTAGTAGATTTATATTTTATATATAAGGTTACTGTGCTGAAGTTTCTGACAGTGAATCTCCATAGGTATCCTGCTGTGTCTCAAATCAGACGCTGATGATCGACCCTTTTTTTGGACAATTACAAATATTTCTGCAAAAGATTATTGTAAAACTGAATCCTTTAGTAAAATTCTTACCATTACCCCGCTATTGCCTTTATTGTGCTGCCCTGCTTTGTCAGGTTGAGCATGCATCCTGCAAGATGGGCCCGATATGACACAGACAAACACACAAGGTCCACCCACAGAACACCATTTCATCCTATTTAATGGGGATGGCTCACACAAATGGCCTTGAGAATGAGAAAATGTTTTCACTCAATGCTCAAAGTTGTTCCTATAACATTAATCGGCAACATAAAAAACAATAAAACAATAAAAAAAAAATAAAAAATAAAAAATAAAAAAAATAAAAAAAAAATAAAAAAAAATAAAAAAAATAAAAAAAATAAAAAAAAAAATAAAAAAAATAAAAAAAAATAAAAAAAAAAATAAAAAAAAAAATAAAAAAAAAAAAAGAAAAAAACAAATATTTCTGCAAAAGATTATTGTAAAACTGAATCCTTTAGTAAAATTCTTACCATTACCCCGCTATTGCCTTTATTGTGCTGCCCTGCTTTGTCAGGTTGAGCATGCATCCTGCAAGATGGGCCCGATATGACACAGACAAACACACAAGGTCCACCCACAGAACACCATTTCATCCTATTTAATGGGGATGGCTCACACAAATGGCCTTGAGAATGAGAAAATGTTTTCACTCAATGCTCAAAGTTGTTCCTATAACATTAATCGGCAACATTTTTTTTAAAGGTCTACAAATATATCAAGGAACACATATCCAGGTCTAGATTGAGACAAAAACCATGATAATCTGCTGATATTGACAAATGCCTAAAATATAATGTAAAAAACTGAAACCTGTCCAACACAACAGGCCTTTATCTCTAATCTGTTTGCTCAGTTGTTGGACAGAACAAGTAAGAAGAAAAAATAGAAAATAGAGTGATTTCTCCCAACTGTAATTTTTCTGAACACAAGTCATCTTTTGTAATGTAAATACTAAACTACAGCAGCTCACATATTAATCAGGCTGTGGCTTTTAGCTTTAATGAAAGCTATATTTTCTGACAAATTTGAAAACTCAAACACATTTGAATCATAAATATACCACTGAATACTTGTTATTTCTCAACAATAGTAAACAAGTGTTAAACCCACATATTCCGTATAATCCACAATCACATTTTCACTAATCGTCCTTATTTTTAAGAATTATCTTGAAATTTCTGGATAAGGGAAAAAAAGATCACCCGCCAAACGTTCAGGCAAATATCAGGCCGGCCATGGGGGCGAGGTGGCCCTGGGAGGCCATTAGGATGCAGCGAGCAGCGTTTCCATCCTCACATGGAAAGGTCACCTCCCTCTCTTTGCGGGTAAATACACAGACGTATACAAATGTGGTTGCGTACTAAAATGGTTCACCTTAAGAAGGCATTAGACTCTGTTCCACTGAACTTTACATCTTGCTCTTCAATTATCTTAACCAATGGCATTTCAACCTCTCCCAAAGTGCTGCTCCTAAACTACAAAAGGCTTTAAAAGTTTGCATCTTTCTTTTAGACGAACACAATTTAGGTGGAAAAAGTATTCATAAGAAGTGCCTGATCCCTGTTCGTAATTAGTTTTTTATAAACCTGAAATTTGCTGTGATCTTGTTTTGAACGCAAAAAATGTTCACTGCATTGTTCAACTAAGTGCATAAAGTCTGCCGTGTTGTCTGTTGCCGTCATTGGGAACCTGCAGAGCAACTGAAGGTGACACTGATTGACCAGCAGTTCATTCTACTCGACTTGAGATGTGACTCAATGCTGTTCTGTGCGCTTTTCCCCCTTTGAGTTCTGTGCGCTTTAGGTTCACTTTAAGGCCCTTAGCACCCAACCTGCCAACAGGGCCCTGCAAGCTTTGCTGCTGTCATGTTGCATCTAGCCAGGAGACTAACCCATTCTGTCAGCTCCCTGAATCTACTACCAGCACACCTGAGCTGGGGCACACCTTCTACTCCAGCCCCAAGCACAGCCGGCTTCCAGTGAGCACTGACTGTTGATCAGAGAAGCAAGAGAATCAGGCAATAAAACAGGAATACTTAAAAAAAAAAGAATACAATGAAGGAAGTATTTTGTAGAAGTGCTCCACGTCTTGTTTTCCTACAGTTCTTTCACCCTATAAGATATTTACAGTACTCTTACATTTACTATTCATTCCTGTCAGTTTAACATTATTCTATTTCCTTTATTATTTTATAAGCATGCTCTTTATGCCACTGCTTTCATTTCTAAGGATTTTTTACCCCCTTTTCTTTCTTTTTTTCATTCTGTTGCCAGTCCCTCTCCATTATTCTCTGTTATTGTCTCTGTAACAGCATCTCTTATCATCCCAGGGGATGGCCGGCTTACCCCTGGCATCAGATCCCAGCGGATGGGTGCACGAGCGTCCCACCACTGCTGCGCAATCAGCTCTGCGGTTAGTTTCTCGTTCTGTGCCGAGTCGTGTTCCCGTGGTACTGTGTCCCCAAAGGGAATTCCCACCAGAGACAATGGGCAGCTTATCAGGGTAAACAACAGCCTCTTCCATGCCATCTTTCCACAAAGGCACAGACGGGACAAGAAAAGAAGAAGTGCAAATATAGCACAAACAGCAGTGGTTGGAAGAAGCAGAAAAAAGCTGCCACAATGCGCGAAGGCAAGTCAGACGCATTCCTCTTGGTACTTTAGACATTTAGAATCAATGGCAACACAATCCCACTCACAATATGTAATTGTGGCTCCAGCTGCCTCTTTGATTTAGTCAAACAATTGCTTTAGTTTGCAGCAAAAATCAATAAGAACTAATTTTCAGTATCACCAAAAAAAAAAAAAAAAAGAGGAAAAAAAATCTCATCAAGAAAATGCAATGAATAATGGGACAGTTCGAACGCAAGTGTGTTGAAAAAAAAAGTATGCCTGTCTGATGTTACGATTATGTCGAAGCTTTTGTGAGAGGGCTTGATATAAAAGGATGGTTTGATCTTGAAATTCATATCCACTTACTGCCAGACCAGGCCTGTATACCTCTTCAAGTAATGGCTGTTTACAAGATAAAAGAAGAGGAAAAATAGCCACTTTTCCCTGCTCAGACATGAAATTCTCTTATGAAATTAGTTTGATAAAAGGGCCCTGTGACGTCGGCCATTTTTCCTCACGTCAAGAAAACCTTGTGCGTGAGCATTATTTATGGCATCCTTGTGGCATGTCATTTTTCCACATTTTTAAAATGCTCTTAACAACAGCAGAGGGGAAACTGTGCCTGCTGGGTACTTTGTCAGAACAACACTGTGCAGACCTGCCAAGATCCCTGCTGCAGGTCCAACTCCAAAAGGCTTGTTATGCACGCAAAAGCCAAAGAGTTAAGTTTTTTTGATTCTCGGTTGCCGTTGTGGGAATGTAGAAACTGTGAAACAAATAGGAACATCCTAAGATATGTGTGGCCTTCACCTAAACACAGCCATAAATCAACACACTCAAGTGAGCAAGGGAGAGACAGGAGAAAAAAAAAAAAAAAAAAGAATCGCTCTGATGATGCTTAACCCTCCAAACAAAAAAGATTGTTTTCAGATTCACTCACCGCTCCCAACCCCTAAAAGACTATTTCGTGCAAAACTATTGAGTGCCCTGGATTTGAATGGAATTCAGACAAATGCTCAGTACTTTTTTCAAAACGCCAAATGATGTCATCCATTTGCAGAGCTAAAACCTAATAAATATGATCAATAAACAAAGATTATTTACTAATCAATTGTGTTCTGAGGAGGAAAACTTGGATGAATAAATTTACAGAATTTTCTTTTCTAATTACAAGTTTTCGTTGTCTATATTCACCAATGAGCGAGCATTGATGTACACTGTTTTTTTTCTGAGAATTCTATTAAGTTTCCAGGACACTGGATTTTGGAATTATAGATTTAGAAACCAATACAAAATGGCAAACGCCCCACAGTGAGTGATTCAAACATAGCCAAAGATTTAATCTTCCAATGATGCCTACATTTGTGTCAATCTTCTCAGGTAAATAAATAAAGTCTTAAAAGAGTAAAAGAGTTACTAAAAAGATGACTACACAATTAGTTGCATAAAACCATCTGATTCCAGGAAGATCCAGATAATAAATGTCAATTTTTGCATGGCGACATGTGGTCCAGCCAGGGGCGGAGCTGCGGGGGACAAGGGCAGCTGCCCAAAAAACTTTTACCCCAATTATTTTGTCAATTTTAGCTTTGTTATTGACAAAGATTAAGAAATCATAAATACAACCATTAAATAAATAAAACTGTGTGAAATACATATTTTGGATCGTTTCATTTGCAATGGGCTTCCATCCTGTTGTCCTCATGTGCCACCCTTCCCAAGAATTTTGTCTCCCTCCCCACATATAAAATGGTCCAGCTGAGAACATCCAGTCTAGCTCTAATCTGCAGGTTACACTGGTTTACAAATAAGGAAGAGAAGAAGATTTTGGCAAACAGAATCTAAGAAAAACCTTGTAACAATCAGGGGAACCTGATGAGGAACACCAATATGGCACCTGTCATTGCAGTACAATAAAATTAGAGAATATATTTATATAAATAACAGCACGTCTGTTCAGCATTAAGCTAGAAATATCAAGTTGGATAGCTACAGATTCTCCTTTGGAAATAATCCTAATAATGCTTTTATAATAACAGCATGACAGTGAAAAGCAGGTTTATAGGCTTTGTATGGTTTGCCAAATTGTGTTTTTCAGTTTACATAGGTTAGGCGCAAAAGTATGTACCCATTTTTTTTTTTACCTGACACCAAAGCACGGCAGTTGCCTGGCCCTTTCAAAGAAAATTAAATTAAGCTACCTCAAAATGTTATAGAGGAAAACTTGGAGGATATAGAATGGATTTATGGCTTTAAATCTGATGGAGCTTGAAACTAATGCAGCATAAATCCTTTCCTTTCATTACGGTATTATATGAAATGCATTGGAATGGAGCAATGGATCCTATTTGCTATTCTGTTACCAGAGCAGTTGTGCACAGCTTCACACTTAAGCCTTTTAAATCTAATACATAAATGTAACATTATATTACAGTGTTTTTTTTTTTTCTTAATCTGACCCAATCAGCAAACACATGAACATTTCCTCCAATATAAGTTAATTACTCAAACATATTGAGTAGCATAAGGATTGTTTTGGTTTGTTTTTCTAAAGGCAACAATGCTGCTAATCGGCTCAGCTACCATTCTAACAATGGAAATGAATCATAAGACGCTTTTGCCCTTTTTTTAAAAACTACACAGTAATGTTGCACACTAATCAGGTGGGCTTGTTTTCAGAGAAAGGTGTTCACATAGTTTTCTTGGGATGCTCAGCTTTGATAAATGGATGCTACAGTTTTACTTTTGTTTTGCTTTTTGTTTTTTTTGTTCAAAGAAGATTTTAGGGGGCAACTTTATTGTTTGTTGGGAAAACATAAAAGTTACCCAATCTTGCCAACAGACTCATTTCTATGAATTAAAAAAAGTCTCAACCTTTCTCTTTTTGTTCACATAAATGCAATTAATAGCTAATAAAGCACTGTCAAAAAAGCAGCTTGTGATTTTTGTCCCTGTAGGATATCACAGATGCCTTCACTTTTTTCCAGACTGGAGTGGGCTGATGAGGAAGTTTGTCTGGCTTGCATGTGGCATAGAAGAGGTCCATTTTGTCCCGTGTCATTTGGTGTGGGGGACGGCATAGATGCATTGTACCCTATGGCGTGGCTGTGCCGGCAGCACGTATGGGCTCATTGTGCTGCGATTATGTAGGATGAGCACGCCGCCTGCTAATCCGCCTGTGGGAGGGTGCATGCCTGTGAATTATTGCACTTTGGGAGAGGGAAAAAAAAAGAGAAAGAGGAAGGAAAAGAGGGAACGATGAGCAGAGGAATATGAAGGAGAGGATGAGGAGGAGTGAGAGACAGAGAAAGAGTGGAGCCCCCTTGGCAGTGATTATGAAATGGTCTGTCACAGATTAAGGCAACAGGGATGCAGGCTGAGATGAGCCAGAGCCTCCCACAGAAGCACTGGCTAGTCAGGCTGCTTCACTGAGCTTACCTGAGGTTATACACGCCTCGCATCCATCGATGGATGCGCACCACACAAACTATGGGGGAGAGGAGGGAAATGGGTAGGAAATGAGAGGGAGGGCACAGATTGACAACGCAAGGAAAAATGCGTGAAAACAAACATGCTCCAAATAGGTTTGCAATAGTGGGAGAAGAGGAGGAAAAAGGAAGAGCCCCAGGAAAAATAAGAAACAAATTGCAGAGGGAGCTAGAGAAGGTTGGCAGCCACACAAGATAGTCACTAAAATAAGACCTGTGTGGCTTTTGTCTCTTTTTGAGAGGCTTTGGTGATATGAAGAAAAAAAACAATTTGTCTTTCTCTTGCCAAGCCTTCCTTGAGAGCCCAGATGCTTCATGTGATTTTTCTACCTGTGATAGAGGAGCAACTATAGTCTGGGGAGAACTGAGCACACAGTGTGTTCACAAAGTGAAGAATTGGTGTCTTTTGCAGGTTTGGATAAATATGCTGGGACTCCTTATCCTAAGTATCTATTATTTTCACGCATGGCAGCGTCAGATGTGTGAAGCATTCTGAGAAGGGTCAAAACTATTCAACTCTTTACTGACTGATTGACAGGTACAGCCTGCACTGTTCTGTCCAATCACACGCTTCACTGTCAAGCTGATTTTTTTTCCATGGCTTCAATTGGGGAAGAAAAGCAGTTTCCAATTTTTTTTACTGCAGAAACATCAACTTTTGACTGGCAGGCCAGCTGTCTTTTAGAAAGAGACAATCAGTTTAATTAGACCAATGGTATTTCCAGGTTTTATATCTACATGATTGGGATTTGTGAGTGAGGATTTAGGGTTCAGGCTTTTGTCCAAAGACTTACTAAGCCTGGCAGGGTTCTGAGTCAGACAAGAAGTTGATGTACACTTGATAAGAGTGCAAGCGATGTTACATATATGTGAGGTCAGGCAGTTTTTTTATCTTCCTCCCTTAAAGTTTTTAAAAACGCCCAAAATGGCTGTCTTGTCTTAAGGGAAATTCATCGTCCCATCCTCAAAACATATTAGAGCAATAAGCTTCTCAAAAAGCTCAGTACTTTAAACTTGCAAAATATTAAGGCATGCACCCAAAACAATTTATTTAAAACAAACGTCTTGAATTTCAACTAACAACAAAACAGATAGTACAAAAATGTTTCATTAGTGGAAAGCATCAGTGATAAGGAAAAAGAAATTAAGTCAAATTGGGGTGAAGCTAACAACAACAAGAATGGAGGTCATTCAGCTCATTTTTCTGCTTGGCTTTTGGTAAATCTTATACACAAAGCGTTTAATGTTGTTTGAGAGAAGATTGCAGGTGGCAAAGAGGAATACAGCCGCTTTCTTGGAGCTTCCGCTTGTCGTAATGACCTTCAGCCAACCACTGGCCTTCAACAGTGGCTCTGCCCTAACTGGTCTGTTCCATTTTTCTAAGGACCTACAACCAACGAGACCCAAAAACGGTACGGTTCGGTCCGGCTTAATGGGTCCATTTTATAACTGAGACACTTTCAAAGTGGTGGACAGTACCGCTCAGTGGAAACAAGGCTATAAAGTATTAAGATTTTATATCATCCGAGTCAGACAAGACAGAGCATCCAAGACGATGGCAGATAATTAAGCTTATGCTCACCATTTAATGAAGATAATTGCAACTTTCCTCTGTGTTCACAATGTGATTAATTGTTACGACAGTTCTTTGTTGTGCTCCAACAAATTACCTCCTTATACCGCCGCTGTCATTTTCACATCAGGCACTCACAAAGTGCACAGGCTGGCACTCATAAAGACAGCTTCAAGCCACTTGAGAGCCATATTGGGATTACTGGAGAAGGCAGAAGAAGTTAAGGACTCACCAATCAGTCTGTTATAATCATTGGCAAAAGGTTTTAAACCCATCGCTTCTGCAGAAGAAGAGAGAACTGGTATCTGTTGTCTATTTCATTTTATGAACCAAGAGCATGTCAGTTATTGTTTTCAAATGCACATCAAACGGACAACTGTAGTAAAAACAAAGCTTCTAATGATGAGAAACAAAATCTGCCTCTGAAAGTACTGGCATACAAATTCAATTTAAGTACATACACAAATGCATGGCATTGAGAGTTCAAACTGCAGTTTTCTAAGTTTTAATTCCTTGTCAGGGGTACGCCTGATGACAATTAGCCTGAGCATTTTTCACAGACGACCAAATTGTCACCCACTTAAGCAAGGCTTGTCTTAAGAGCATTTGCTTAATAAGCCATGGCCTAATGCAATAAGGTGCCTATTCCCAATCAGCCATGACAAAGTCTAATTTATGTCAGGAAAATGAGCAAGAGGAGGGAGTCATGGGGGCTGACTAATGATCGTGACCATTGGAAAGTATGATTCGAAAAAACAAATGAGACCGATACAAAAACACCCATCCTCTCTCAGAACATGGCAATTATGCTGCTGTGAAATGCATGCTAACCAGGCTCAGCGTGTCCTACTGAGAGGAATTCTTTTCTTGGGTTTTGAACCTTCATGCATTTATGCAAACACACTTTCATTTTCAGACACATGTGTACTGTACACACGACTCACACCTCTTATGTGTGATTGATTCAGAGGAGGATCAGATCGCTCACTGTGACAAATAGCTGCTGACAGCCGAACACAAAAAAAGCCCACACCCTAACACCTAACCTGTGAGGGGGACTGGGGATAAGGGAGGGGTCTGACCTAGCAGCAGGCCGCCACAGCTGTCTCCATCATACCACCTATTCACTCCTTCTTTTACCACTCCTAACCCCCCCCCCCACTCCGTCCCCTCTGACCTGTTTTCAAGTTGTCTTTTTTTTTCTACTTTGTCCCTTTTTTCCGCTCCTTTCTGCTTCTGTATCCTCCTCGCCATCTCTGCAAGGTATTCCGTCCCTACTTTCTTTCCCTCTCCTTTGCAGAGAGTGATAGATTCCCCCTCAGTTCATTTATCCTGGAAGCGGAGGAGACGGCAGTGTGATGTGATCCATCTCGCCGGGCGATGGGGGGGTGCGGCGTCCCTGATCACAGGCTCTATCAATCTCACTCATAGGGGTCGGATCAGTGCTGCTGTCAGATAGCAGACACACAAGCTCTGTTTGAATGGCTAAGACTTCCTACTGTACCTTGTGAACTATGCACTTACTGGGGATATAACTGTAGGTGGGACATGCAAGGAAGGTTGCTGCTGTTTTCAGACTGATTTACAGACACATTTTTAAAAGCTGATAAAGTTCAAAAAGACTAATTAACAATATGTTCATGGTTACTTTGATTGCTAGAATTGTTGAAGGCCTTTGCAGCAATGTTTGCACACCTTAAGTGTGCAAAAAAGCTCCGTGCAGTCAATCAGAGGAAGATTGCCAGTCTAGATGGTGTCCAGGGACAAGTCCTAAGGAATTGTGCTTACCAGCAGTCTTCACAAAGATCTTCAACCAATCCATGGCACACTCAACAGTCAACTATAGTTCTCCTGCCCAAGAAGCCTCACATCTCCAGCTTCAATGACTAGTGGCTCTCACTCAAACAGCCATGAAGTGCTTGAAAAGCCGGTCCGTAGACACATGACAGCAGCACTCCCACCGGGACTGGACCCCCACCAGTTTTTTTACACGGCGAACCCATCAACAGAGGACGCCATAGCAACAGCTCTACGTGTTGCTCTCTCCCATTTGGAGCAGCGGAGGAGCCATTTGAGGAAGCTCTTTGTGGATTACAGCTCGGCCTTCAAAACCATCTTCCCACATTAGTTGGTGGCCAAGTTGGAGGACCTGGGACTGGGCCATGCAACCTGCCTGTGGATCAGCAGCTTCCTCTCCAGTCGCAGACAGAGAGTCATTGTGGGACATCATACATCCACTGTACCGGCTCCTCCCTGGATTGTGTACCGAGTCCTCTGCTCCACTCCGTGTCCTCAGTGAAAATTAGTTTGACACCCCTGGACTACAGGAAGAAGAACTATACCACTATCCATGAGTGGGGACTGTGTGGAGAGGGTGGCAGACTTCACCTTCCTGGGAAAAGATTGTTGGCTGCCCTGTCCCCACCCCAAAAACCCACCGCATGTCCCACTCCCTCAACAAGCCAAAGAATATTATCAGAGACACTTCACACCACGGACACTCACTGTTTGATCTATTGCTTTCAGACAAATGTTACATGTCAAGCAGAGTAAGTACTAAGGGACACCAAAACAGTTTTTATCCAACTGTCATAAACATGTTAAACGTAGCTAGGAAACATGAAACCTCTTCTTTTAAATTGTGATACGGTGGAAGTTTTCACCATATTAATTATTGTTATTATTATTATTATTATTTCTGTCTCTAACAATTTTAACACAATGAAGCACATTTCATGTATTTATGTATTATTCATTATTTTTAGAAGTAAGTTTTTTTTGTTTTGTTTTTTAATCAGTGGGTTGTTTATAAGGCATGAATGTTGCACTGACCAGGAGGCACTTTGAATTAAATTTACTTGTGACAATGACAAATAAAGATCAATCTATCTAAACAGAAGGAGGGGAAGGGGCTGCTTCGTGCCGACAGTCCCACCCACAACTCAGAGGTAAATTTTTAAAGAACTCCCACCATTCTACAGAATCTATGCACCGTTAATGTTAGGTTGGGGGTCTGAGGAGCCGAAAGATAGTGGAGGAGAGTGTAACCAGAGAGATCTCAGTTATGGGTGACAGGAAGGGGGGCGGGGTTGCTCCGTTCCAATGGTCCCGCCCACGACTCAGAAGCAAATTTCTAATGAACTCATGCTGCTCTGCAGAAAATATGCCCTCGAAAACGACAGTTATTTTGATTTAGGCTAAAAACAATTTAATGTCATTGCGTATTGTACATTGTCATAAAAAGATATGAAAATATGTGTAACAGCTAACTTCCACGTCATAATATTTCATCTTAATCTTACTTAAAAACTACACAGATACAACAATCACAAATGACTTGCAATCATCAGCACACACCAAGGTTGGTTACTAACACATTGAATCCAGCAACTGCCGTTTGAACGTGTCCTTTCACTGCATGTCAGACCATATTTTCCAATATAATTGCCATATGCTATATCAAAATGCATCAAACTCTCCTTGACACTCAAGTACACAAAATCACACTCGTCCGTGACATAAACCACCCTTTACAAACACTCCTCTTTACACACTCTGACACCCCTCAAAAACACTTCCCTGCTGACGCGTAACACTTTCACGCACTCATCCGCAGACACTTCATAACCTGACATGCATCACCCCAACACACAGACACACATGCACACATTCACGCACATCAAAAGCAGTGGGCTGTAAAGTGCTGTCCCTATCCACCCCAGACAGCGTCAACCAATCAAATTAGGCCTGATCAAAACATGCCATTCAAAGCCAGGGCTTGGGGGGGAGCTGGCGTTCAGGGGAACGCAGCCGACACTCTGACCTTGGGAGCAATTAGCATGACCAGAGAGAGTGAGAGGCAGAGATGGAGACTTGCGAGAGGGAGAGAAAAGGGGGCCTGAGTGGAATAAAGAAATAGATCATGCAAAGCACCCCCACCTCACTAGATCTGCAAATAGGTTTTGGGGTTTTGAAGGCCCATCGGACATGGCCTGGTCTTCCCAAGTGTCTTTTCTCCCAGTTTCCTCATTTACACCTTCTCTACCTAAGAGTTTTCCCAACACAAACCTGGGCTCAGGTCTCCCCTGGAGGATGGTGAGGCCCAACTTCTAATTTCAAAACTCATTCAAATTTACACCTTTTAATCTAAGATTTTGCACTGCAAAACACAGACAACTCCCCTTAAAGATTTGTTCCAATGAAAATCACGTTTTTGTGTTTTTAACATGTTCTTGTGGCATTTTTCTCATGATGGAGGTCATATATAAAGAAAGTTAAGCGTAAAATTGCTCTTTTGAGAACTATCTTTATTCAAATCTTGATTCAGGAGCAGATGAATAAATGCTGTTGAAAAAGCCTCTAGTGATGACGTAGGTGCTATAGTCAGTGAACCACAAGCTCCCACTCCGCTCCATTCAGAAGAGACCATTTGTAGACCAATTGATCCATGTACGACTTTATTTTCTTTGTCTGAGCTGGCATCTGGCTCAAAACTGTAAAAAAAACCTGCTCGCCATTTTTGTTGCACCAGTAATGTTATGTTGGCGTTGTGAGGGGCTGTAAACTAGCAGGAGAGAGCGTAAATAAAGGGAAGTGAGGGCAGGCATGCACTGCGCCAACATTCTTACCCAAAACTCAGAGGTAAATTTCTGATGAGCTCCTGTCACTCTACAGAAGCTATGTCATAGAAAATGACACAGATCTTTTTGATTTTGGCAAAAAAAAAATGGCATAATCAGTATTATTATTACTGAGAACACTTGTGAAATTGATTAAAAGATGATTCGAGTGGTACTCCAAGTCCAACACATCTGCCCTCCTTTACCTGCAGCTTTAACATTTTTTAACAGGGTTTACGTAACAATGAATTTCACTGAGCAGAAACGGCACTTCTCACTCTCCAACACCCCCGCCACCCCCCACCCCCATCTACCTGGGAATCTAATTTCAATTGACTGCCAGACAGAGGGGGTTTGAGGTTAGAACCATACTGTAAAAGGGCTGAGAAGGGCTGCCTAAGAGGGGTGCACAGGTTCAAATTGTTTTCTATAAGTCACCTCTACAGGGGATTTGTGTTTATCCCTGCCTATTGATTTGTTGCTGGGGTTCACTGGGTAAGTGGGGGGAGAAAGAGAAGTAAGGTGGACCGAATAGAGGATGTCAAGACAGGCAGAGAGAAAGAATCTTTGTCCTTCTCTTGAAACTCTTGATATAAAGGGAAGGTGGGGGAGATTTGATAAATTATTCCTACACAATCTGTAGTATGATGTTATGATCATAGAATAAAAACTTGAAATGACACGATTATTTTGGTTCAATTTAAATGTACCTGAAATTATTGATTAGGTTAGTTCAGTGTGAAGATCTGGATATTAACCCTTAAGTCTCTGACCTCATTGGTGAGTTTGTCAACCACAGCGGCTGTTTGATGTAGGAATGATTTAGACTCCCCCAGTAGTACACATTAGCTCCATTCAAAATCTAAATTTCAAAGTTTCAAAAAGTTTTTAGCATAAATGATTTTGGTTTGAGATAAACATAGGAAGAAATCCAATACTTTTGTCATACATTTGCTTGGAATAAATCCTTAGAACTTGTAAAGTTTAATGGAGCTTTACCCTGGTTTTACAGCATTTTTCACAAATTTTGACATTCTTTGCTCTTTTTTTGGATTTATACATTTTTATTTTGTCTCTACACATTTGCCGTTTGATCTCTTTTTATGTGATTTTGCAGTAAAAAAAAACATTTACTACTTGGAATTGAGTTTTTTGGACATCTTAGGTTTCGTTATTGTACTATTGTGTAATATAATAAAAAAAATGTAAAAAATTCTGGGGTTGTACAAAATATGGATATCAAGCTTTGCCACAAAGACAGGTTTAAAGATATGCAATTAGAGCAAATTGTAAAAAAATAAATAAAATAAAGGTCAGAAGCTCAGACTACGAAGGGTTAAAAGTTTACCAACAGTGTGTTTTGGACACTGAAGTCGCTTTAGTGTTAATTTTAAGAAAAAATTACTTTTATAAAAAAGTTAATTGTTCAACCAAAGATTTAAATAAGCTAATGTGAAAGAATTCTGTCCAGGTGTGGAAAATCTGAGAATTAAAAATAGTTGAAAACCTTAAATCTTAGCAGAACACTACTCAAAATATCTACTTTCAACATGAAAACCTATCAAGTTCAACCCTTTTTATTTTGAGCCAAACAATATATGTACTGTACGTCAACATTTTTTTCGAACAAGCTTTACTGAACATGTTAGCATTATTCTGACATTGTATTATTCCCTTCTTTTTTTCTTTTTCCAGTTTTGTCTTCCAGATACAATAAGATGGATCTGAGGGAGGAGGATTTCCATTTCCAGCTTTTGTTCTAGCAAGCTCTTGTTGCTGCGCCTGTGTTCTTCTCATAATGCTCCTTTGGAGCTCGCCCCATGACTCTCCTGTTTCAGTTTCACTTAGTGGCTTAATTACTGCTGAGCATCTTTAATGCAAACGATGAGATACAAATGAAAAACAAATACAATCAAGGCACTGTCTTATTAACCACAATGTCTGATTCAAACCAACACTTATGATGAACAATACCTTTGTCTCCATGTGTGCTCTGTGTACTGCAATGCGCTGATGGAGAGGCAGTGCAACAAATGCAAATACAGGTTTGCATATGCACACAGAGTACCAGTGATTTGTTGTGGGGAAAGGTAAAGAGATATGGATACCACTATGCAAAGCAATTTTAAGCCAATCAGCAAAGTAAAGAGAAGAGCATGAAAATGCAGAATAGTAGGGGGTGAGATTTAACACTAATTTTGCACACATGTTTACTCTGTTGAAATGTTTCTTTTTTTTTAATAATGAGAAGAAACAATAGTATAGTATGGTTTAAAAAAAATAATCAAAAACAATATAAACATATATAAAAATCAAAAGCAGAAACATCTTTACCACTAACTACGAAGAAATGCTTTGCTTTAAAATCTTACAATATCCAATCACTTAAAAAGTGATTGAACCCAACAAGAAACAAATAACAAAAATCTGTTTCTGAGCTGAACAAAATTCAAAACTCAACTGCTAAAAAGTTACTGGGGATCCTTGGATGTTTTTCTGTATGCTTGGTCAGTCATGCATGTTCTTGATTTCCGCTAGTGTGTATTTGTGTTTGTTTAGTTTGAAGAGCAAGCTTCATTCTGACTGTCATCTTGAGGGGCAAGCTAAGTCCAAATTAGCTGCTGAGAAAGCCTGTGGCCTTGAGTGTTGCTGTCCTACCCCCCAGCTACAGTATTGAGCAATGCTAATGATCCACGGTCGACTCATTCACTCTCTTCAGCACCAGATCGCTGGCTTTCGCATCAGTTTCTGCCAGGCTTAAGTTATCATTTTAGACTTAACCCCCTTACTCCTAAAAAAATAAAAAAAATAAAAAGATTGTGCAGTGGGAGCAGGGCTCTTTATTGACTCCTGCTGACTCTTTCTCTCAAGGTTTTTGCAAAGCAGCTACTCCAGGTTTTAATAAGGAGTGGAGCAGTGGGTTTTGTGGTGTGGTCGTTTTTACGTGTGAACGGTGAACAAGTAACAAGATTTGCACCCCTTACACCAACACTACCGATGCCACACACCACTGTTGACTCTAGCAAGTCTTGAACGAGGCCGCAGAGCTCCAAAGAGAGCTTTGCTCCTGTTAATTGGTCATTAAAAGTAGTGGTTTGTGGGCCTCACTAAATCTTTAAACAGGCCATAAAATAATAAGATGGGAGGTTTGTCACCGCTGTTAGCTCCCCAGAGCAGGCAGACAGGGAGAGCGAAAGAAGAAAGAAGAGCAGGGCTTGGCTTTTGATCATTATCCGCAGAATTAGCATGACTGATAATAATTGCTCTGTTCATTTCAGACCTTGTAAATACATGGTGGATGAAGGGCTGAACACTGGCAGATGAAAGGAGGTTACCACTGATGTGTGAGGGCATACAGAGAGGTGGGCTGGAGGGGAAGATTGTTGCAGTGATCATGATTAATGAGAAAAATAGAAAGTCTTGTTAGACATAGGTTCATGCAGCTGAAGCTTAACGTTCCCTCACGCTGTACGCACAGTACAGTAGTACGTGTGTTTGATTCTGGCTGAAACGAGTGCAACTGGAAAGTGCTGCAGACGAGTCATTAATATCCACACTGACCTTTCCTTTTAATAGCAATTGTGGTTGAGGGTCTGTTTAAAATAATACAACAGCTGGATGAGGACAACAGGTGTCACTCAAGCCCATGCACAAAAAACTGTACGGCATCCGTCTAAGCTCTGACTAATGATACTGTTATACTTGCATCGCTTCTCATTTATTGATTTAGACCAAAAGGAGACCCCTCCCAGAGGAAGGAAGCTTCCCATCCGGTTTCGGATGCGTTTGTATCTGCATGTGTGCGAAAGACTGAGTTGGTATGAAAGTATAGGGTGAAGAAAAAAATACAAAAAATCCAAACCCCTTAGCTGTACATACAGACACATGCGCATGCACACACATGTCACAGCGCACAGCCCACTTTGTTGGGGTATCAGTTCAAGCTGTCAGTGATGGAGCAGTGGACTGTGAAGGGACAGCCACGACCCAGACTGCCCACTTTGTGCAGAATGAATGTGTGTGCTGTTCCATGCGACTATGCATGCAGACTTAAAGATACACATATAAGATTAAGACAAACCGATCTCTGACTTTTGTCCCTGTATACCTTCATATGTGTCAACCATCAACGGCCTCACTCCTCTGGTCTGCTCACAGGTCACGCTGTTGTCTCACCCATTTAGCTTTGAGCTGCAGACTTAATGCTAAAAATGTCAAAAAATTAATAAAACTCACTGCAATAGTAAAAAAAACACCTTGCTCATATTTCTTTGTTATTATTTAAGGGAAGTTACAGCACAACAGGGGGTAAAAAACATTTTGGAACAGAAATAACAAATCTTATAAATTTGTTTTTAATTGGAAAATAAAAATAAAAACTTTTTGGCTTCTCTTTTTATTATATGGCATTCCTCTCACTAAAATTTACAATTTTGCCTGTGTAGTATTGGTTAAAAGAAGAGGCATCTTTCATCTTTTTTCTGCCCCATCATAAAATTTTCTGCAATTTTCATTGTGGCAACTACTGTGCTGTTCTCCTGCATAATATTCATCATATTTAACCTGCTTTGTGTTGACAAAAGCAGCTGCACAATGCATCTCACTTACAAGAAAAAAAGTCCTTAATTTGTTTTATTGCTCATCTGACTGCTTTGCGGTAAATGATAGGAACATGTTCCACTAAGACATAAGTCAAAAATGAAATTATTTCACCTTTGAAGCATAATTTTAAAAATGGGCCTGTAACTACAAAAAGTGGCTAAGTTTTGGCTGCCATCTGCAGGCTGCTGTGAGAATTGCTTGTTTTAGAGCCTTTCAGCTACTACAGGGTGGTTGCTATTTCATTATTTTGTCTTTTTTTTTCATAAAAATAAGGCATCCCCACTTCTATCCGCCGAATTTACTTCAAGGACATGTAAAATCCAAAATTCCAACATTTACATGAAATCATTAAGCACAAAGAGTTGTTTTTAACCCACATACATCAACAGTTTGAAATATTTTCTCTTACACAAATGTACATATAAATCATTTTTCTTTAAAAGCATGAAGTGATTTATGTAAATAATAAATGGCAGAAAAGTTTTTACATAAAAAGCGTGCCTGAAATGCCAAAAGGGCAGGAATGGGAACAGCAGGAAAAATTCACAGTTTTGTTTCATACTCATTCAGCCAAGTTTACAGTTATCTGTGGAGTTTGTTTGTTTGTTTATGCACAAATCTACCTGAAGCAGTGAAGAGAAATGTGCTTCAAATCATGCTCTAAACCCTCAGGGAATTCTGGTATTAAATAAGACCTACATTTGCAGCATTAGTGGAATTCAATATGTGCAATGTAATTATTCTGCTCAATAAGCCACTGGAGGAGGATATCCCATTTATTACAACCTCTAAAGCAGGTACTTTCAGGTGATGTTTTGTGTTCACACAATATCAGTTAACTTGCTGCTTGTACAAGAGAAGAAAAATACATTCGTATTAACAGTTTTTTTTTTTTTTTCAAAAGGAGAAATTAAGCAATGTTACAGTTTATAAATTTTGGTTCAATTTAAACTTTGGTTCATTTGAAGGAACAATTTTCCCATTTGTAGATTTGTTTGCAAAGATTGCGTTCACTTTTGGTCCACTGTAGAAAAACGTGACAAACTGTTCTGAAATTTGGTCTTCTCAAACTTCTATTTCAATAAATTTAAAAACCAAAATAATCTTTTTCATAAAATGCAACTGCGAAAGACAGAAATATTTATAGCCATATCGGCCACAATGTTTCCAAAAAGCAAAACACAGCAAGGACAACGCATGTCAAAGGATCAAAGCCTGAACTTACTGTCGCCTAGCTGTATCAACCAACCAAAACAGAAAGAGTTAGAAGAGAATGAGAGCACGAAGGAGGGGCCTTTTTGGGGGTTATGTGCTTCATGCTGTCCCAGTTGCCTAAAGTGATTCTCTCAATAATGTATTAGAGTACTTGTTTATTATTTACTGTTTACACAGCTCAAGTCATGCTGCTTTTGTGGAGTGACATTCTCACCCACACTGTCTGCACAGCGCAGGCGAAACGGGGAGAAGCGCAGACAGACAAGCTGGTCCCGCCAGCCAGAGGGAGCAGCCAACCGAACCGGGCAGCGAGGCGCTCCACGCCACGCTCAGCTGATGCAAAGGCACTGGACTGAGAAATAAAAGACATCTCGGTTCATAGGAGTAGTAGTACACACATGCGAGGTTGTCAAAGAAAAAACAAACGCATACTGAGGGGGGAAAGGCAGAGGTGGGAGTACAGTCATATTGGCACTGAAGGGTAAATGAATACTTATGCAGACACCTAATTTTAGTTATCTACTGTAATTTCTTATTTACATAAACTTAAAATTTGTCAAAAGGAGGGATAGTTGATTTATATAATGTTGCATAATTATAACTTCTGTAAAGGGTAAATTAGAAATACTCAAAAAAGTCTTGTGCACTTTCACCGTAAATTGAGATTTGAGTTACCCTAACTTCTTCAAACTAAAAAAGAGAAGAAAAAAATCAAAAAATCTACTTCTTAAAAGGGGGTGAAAGCATTTAATGCCATTGTTTCTGCATACCTTTTAAAACCATGTCACAAAATTACATTTATTGCACTACCAGAAGGCTCCTGAAGTCTGTTTTAATAATTAATACCTGTTTGTACCGCAGTGTTCTTTATATATTTTCTTTATTTTTCAAAAATTTAAATCTTTAGCTGTTAAAAACTTTATTTTTAATCTCTAACTTTAAAATCTTATAAATAATATGTATTCTTATAATAAGTAACTAAAAGTTTGTGCTTAAATGAAAGCCTGTCTTAGAGTAAAAATATTTTTTTCTTTTATTTATAACGTTTACCCCACAGTACCAACGGTGTTGTTTCAGTGCCTTAAAAATTCTTGGTGGGGGATCAGGATGAGGCTGCTAATTACAGATAAAGCTGGTCTCTGGTCATAGCAGACAATTATGGTGTCTCGCACAGAAATTAAAATCAATCAGTTCCCCAGTCTATATCTTAGAAAATACGGAGACACACGCTTGTGTGCAGCA
This sequence comes from Oryzias latipes, assembly GCF_053564925.1. Classification (NCBI taxonomy): domain Eukaryota; kingdom Metazoa; phylum Chordata; class Actinopteri; order Beloniformes; family Adrianichthyidae; genus Oryzias; species Oryzias latipes. The sequence continues at coordinate 27,353,995 of NC_136252.1, forward strand.
CACACTCTCACAGTGTTCCAAAAACAAAAACAACCACATGCACGCTCACAGACGCGCTGCATTTTCAAAGTCATAAAACGAGGGGACTTCAAATGCAGCTATTTGTTTGGGGCCTGTTGTCGTGGGAATAGGCAGTGCGACTGTGCTGGTTCATTAGAATTCCTTTCAAGTTGTGGAGTGCGGCCTCCCTGTGTTCCTCTCCCCATATTCCCTGACCTGACGCATCTCCGTGGGGCTGAGGTAAGGCGGAGAACCGGGAGAGGAGGAGGAGGTAGGGCTTGGAAGTAAAGCACAGTAGATTAGATTCCGAATACACACAAACAAAATCTTTTGGATAGAGAACATTTTAAATGAGAAAAGTGCACACTTTTTTGCTCCAAAAACACAAAAAAAGTTCTTGAGCTAAATGTAAAGTCTCAACAACTTTCGTAAAGGTTAAGACCAAAAAAAGAGAAATGTCCAAAAATTCAATTTAATGTGGTAAAACAACAACACAAATAGAAACACCATCTGAATCTCTCCTCCCAAACAGTGTCACCTTGCTGCATCACCCTCTCAGGGATGCAGGAGGGAGGTTCACCTCAGCAGGAACAGCTCAACACTCGGTCACAGGGGAGACCGCAGTGTTATGTTTTTGTCACCTGAGATAATGGCAGGAGAAATATTTGTGTAACCCATCTGGATATTTCTGGAAATCTACATGGTTTTTAGCTCACACAACAATATCATTGAAAGGATTTTTTTTTTCTAAACCGAAGTATGTTATTTGGGTTCTCTTTAGAGATTTATATGAACCATTTCATGGAAAGAAATGACAACCAATGTTTTGTTTTACTTGGTCATAAAAGACTATTTAATTCTATGAAAAGTGGAGGGTAACAGACTCTTAAATGCAAAATTTTAAAATGTTTCTTTCCGAATTTCTCCAATCTTATTTGATTTAATCTAAATTTAAATAGTTTGGACCACAGCCTGTTTTTCTTTTTTTTCCCCCCTCAGTTGGACTGAGGTCACTTTGGCAGGCTGGACTCCCGGATGAGACCCCAGCGGGCGCCAGACTGCAGGGAGAGGGACGCAGAGCTGCTGCCCGTCACAGCCCACTGGTCGCCTGACGGGCCCCAAGGCCTGCCAGACTGACACCAGCCCCAGCCAGGCAGGAGGCAGAGCGGGGGGCAGGGGTGGGAGCCTGGCAAGAGGTACATCAAGGTGGAGGTTGGCATAGGGGACAATCGGTACACAGTGCATTCATTTTATAACAGGGTGTAGGTTTAGAGGAGACCAAAGTCAATGAGCAACCAACAACTGTGAAACACAGTGGAAAAAATAGCTGTGACGGTCCGGATTGGTTAAAGTTTGACAAACAAAAAACATTTTTATAAAAAGTACAGTGTGAGGTAAGGAGAAGCAAGGATAAAGAAAGTGAAAGACTAGTTGTGTGTGTCCCAGCGTGTGTCCAAGAGTCTTATAGAGGAGGGAAGAGGGCAACACTCACAAAATCTGTCAGGCGTGCCCAGAGCACGAGCCAAGTACCTCTACGTTCAAGTGCAGACACACAAAAGCGTACATGTACGCAGTGCTGTACACCTGCTCCCTTACATCAATGCCTAACACATGCACGACAGTCAGAGGTAACAACAGAAGAGGACCTAAAGTTTACATTGGTTCAAAATACAAAAGATTTTGATTTTTCTCATGTCATATTTTATTTTTTCATAATAAGTCTCCATTTTGGGAAAAATTGTTTACATTTTACATATTTGTAAGGTCACATGCTAATTACAGGACAGCATGAGGTTCAAATCATGTCTATGGTGTGTGTCGTTTTGACAATCAAGCTTTTGTACTGAAACAGAAATAATCACAAATTGTGAAATTCAACAAGCAGTGTTTGAATGCAAAAGATAAGATTTACACACAGCTTTACAAGTACAGATCACAAAAAGTATAAACCAAAAAACAGCTACATTTGCACACTGAAAAACGCACAACTGAGGAAAAGAGGAGAGGAAATCTTGTCAAAGAGCAATCCTTGTTTTGCATCCCAGTGAGGGGTGAAACTTTGCAATTAAATAGTAAACGAATCAATGTTTATATGTCGGCATGGGCATGTGTGTGTTGGGGGCCTCTGGGGCCCATCCTAATGAGCTGTGTGCATTTCTAACAAGAGCTTGGTGCAGCGCCCACGGCACTGTCATCCTGGGCCGTGGCTGACCTTGCTCGGCTGCTAGGCTGTGGCGTTTGCTATATTTATGGCACCAACATCACCTTGGCAAGTGTTTGTGTGTGAGCATGCACATTCACCAGAGTGTTTTCCAAGAGGACGGGAGTGCAGGGGGGCTTACTCGGGAAGCAAATACTGTGTATATCAGCATAATGAATCAAGTGGCAGAGAGAGAGGAAAATACAGAGAAGAAAGAGGGAGGGTGGAATGGAGGAATGGATGGAGAAAGCCATTTCCCCTCTGCTGTTTCTTCTCCCCTGGCAACCAACCCCTGTGGTGACTATTCCCTCTATTCACATTTTCCCTTTTTGCCATCCATATTTTCCTTCCATCTTTGCTTGGTTTGATCAAAGTGCTAAAACATTAACATTGAGCATTAAGATGCTGCAGCCTCCCTGTTTGCAGTCTGGACACAAAACCCTGCAAACACCAACAGGAAACTCAAAAGTTAAAGCATGAAAATATAAACTGAAAGCATGTTCTAGATCATTTTAATCTCCTGTGAATGTATGCATGCAGGACTGTGAGTTTTGCACTAACCAAGCCAGCCGAATCACTGCTGGAATAATAATAATGCAAGTGCATGGAATCATGTAAACCCCCTGTTCATTTCTGGGCAAGGGGGGAAAAGCTACTGTGCACACCAGACACACATTAGGATACATACACGGCCTCAATATGCAAAGCTCTCCTGTGCCGGGTGAAGGGAGAGGGGCGTGCTGCCGTGAATACTCATCTGAGCCTGGCAGAGCCATGTGTATCCCCCCATAACCTAAGGGCGAGGGGCAGGCGAGGGCATTGCGTATGTGCGCACACACACACACACACACGCACACACAAGAACACACATTTGGAAACTCATTGGCATACACAGGGACCCAAACAGAGAAGTCAGACACATACAAGCTCATTCGCCAACACCCTGTACATAATAAGGGATGTGTACACATACACATTCACAAATGCAGATGATAAGCAAAGGAGCACTATAGGGAAGAGGAGGGTGTTGGGGGGGGGGGGGGGCACCGTGACCAAAAGTAAAGTTTTAATTCGGTCCTTGGGGACACTGCTTACTCATCCGACTCCCCCCCCAAGGACTGACTTTCTCTGAAATCTATTCAAATCACATCTCTCCACCGCCTTTTATTGCATTTCTCATATCCCCCCCTTACAAAGTGACAAATCACCACACACTTCACAGAACCAACATCACTTTCTCTCCATTTTAGGGGACAGATAGATTTAGGGGATTTTTACTTTTAAACTGATTAGAGAAACTCACTTCCTACTGAATTTTCATTACTTTTCATGAGAATTACTGTACTTGAGATACCCTCAGCTGGATGACTCCTCCAGCTGAAATACTCAAATACATATTTGTAATAGTGTTGTCTTGACATTTTGCTATATATAGAAAGACAAAAATGTAGCACACACACTTTCAGTCTAAGTCAAAATCAATCACTAATATTTCCCTCTTAAACACACACACACACACACATACATACATACACACACACGCACACACACACAAGGTAGGAACACATTCTGGTACTCAAGCCCCACACTTCCTGCAAGTGTTCTTTGCTCTATTCTCAATAATGCAGGTGATGGGAGCATCGAGGTCTAATTAGTTTATGCAGACGTATGAAGCTGGTGGGACAGGCAGCATTGTTATTATTTCTCTGCCAGCCCACTGCAGACATGCACAAACACACACAAACACACAACAACAGTCACACTAAGCGTTGCCTGCCGCATCCCTGACGACACTCATTGAAGATGGTTGGTGGTGCGGGGGGGGGGGGGGGGGGTTGACACTGGATGAGAAAGGATGAGAAGAACGAGTGTGTGAGCGTGAGAAGGGAGGGAGAGAAGCGCCACTTGATATATTCGTAATGTTCCTTAATATTTTCATTTTGATGTAATTTGTGGCCCCGGTTTTTTAAATATCCGCTCTGTAATAATGTTTAATTTCAAGGGTCAGTCTGCCAAGGAGTATATTAAAGCTGATAAAACTCATTTTCCACAGGCCCAATATCGCGCCCAGATCAGGTTAGGAGGCCAGCCTCCCTGAATATTTCATCTTATATCATGCCGATAATGGGAAGATGACAGAGGCACATTATTACAATGAGAGAATTGCTCATTTTCCTGACGGGGTGGGCTGCCTGCTTCCCTGACTTCCAGCATCAATGACTGGCTGAGGCTGAAGTAAGCCAAAGGCTTCACAAAATGTTTGTTGCAATAAAAGCGATTCTTCCACAGGAAAGGAAAGTGACGAGGAGAAAAGATGCACAGGGAAGGGGAAAAAAAGCAAGGGAGAACTAGGAAAAAGAAAAGTAACTTTCTCCACCTCTCTTATTTGATTGTGATGAATAATAAATGTGTGGGCCTCAGTTTGGAGGGCGGTGAAGCAGTGAGGATGTGCCAGTAAAGGGGCTAGGTGATAATCACAGATTCAAAGAGGGTCCCCAATCTGAATTAACCTATTTAATTGAGCCATTAGGAAAGAACAAAAATGAGGCTATAGGGCGAGACGGGGTGAGGACTGCAGAGGGAAGCTCCAACTGATCAGCAGCGTTGGGAATGGAACCTGCTCTGCACGCAAATGACTCGCTGGACCGTCTCTGGCACCAGAGTGCCTTAATAAATGGATCCAATCAAGGCTGTTCTGGCGACCACCTGTGTCCCGTACAGGTCAGAACCATCAGACCCACATTAGAGCACCGTGATAGATGCGGGTGTCATTTCAGCCACTCCGTAATGAGGATAATAAGAGCCCTGAAATGGCATATTTATAGGCTTTCTAGGAGTAGAGGAGTCTGACATTCTAGGTTATTTTGAACAGCAGAAGGTAAAACTTCAGACAGGTAAAACCTTAAGTCTGCATTTATTTTATTATTTTACAATATGATGAGCTGTACTTTTAATTATGAACATAATTAGAGAACTTTGATCACAAGAACTGTAATAAAAAAGCACAATGTGATTGTAGTGATCAGGGAAAAAAATATTTTAAAGTTCTAGCTGAGATTATTTTCCATTTACAGTGCTGCCACACACCAGGTGGGCCATGATGGCATTTAATATGTTAATCTGTAATTCAACTATTCCACTAGAGGCCCCACATTGAATTCTTCTTTTTCTTTTTCTGTTGTACTCCAGCTGTGTATGCCACCAGCAGCGGATGCAAAAATTAATGCTGAGAAGGAGGAATATTTTGAATGTCAAATAATTCAAAACCTCTTCATCAGCTAATGTAAGTTTTCCTTTTTGAAAGCAATAATCAAATGATGATGCTCTCTTTTTTCCAGAGTAATGAGGACTTTTGCATGTAACGGAGTGAACTAATTTTAGGTGAATGAAAAATGACTATTTGAACTTCCTTGCATAGATTTCTCATGTTAACAACCATGTTACATTTTCTTTTTTGAAGATAGCTCTGGTTCTTAAAATGTTTTGAGATAAATATATAGCTGAATTCCGATGAATTAACACCTTGTTAACAAATTTTGAACTTGTGAATCAAAATCACATCCGTTAGTGAAACTTAGCCCTTCCGTCACCATCACTTCAGATGGTTCTATTAATTCTGGTTGCAGTGATCAACACTGAAACACTAGATAAGCTCTGTTGATGCTTCAATCTACAGGTCTGCTCATCTGAAGGTATAAAAGGTCTGATGAAAGTTCACATGCAGGTTTGAGTGATGTAAAATTGTCTGATCATACATATTGAGGTCCTAATAAAGACAGAGAAACAAAGTGAGACTGGGTCCGTTCTTCACTTTAAAAGGATTGTCAGTAATTAAAGATCAGTATGTGTGTTTACAGAGAAAGACTTGGCATCAAGACCCACACATCCTTGGTCACTCTCTAAAAAGGTGGCAGACACACTGGATGAGTCTTTATGAAGAAGCAGCACTGATGAGTGACCCAAAGGGCAGCAGAGGTCACCAATGACCAGTGTCGCTGCCAATAACTCCAGGGAAGGGTAGGATGGAGTCAATGTGTCTGGAACCCCACTCCAATCAAAAAACCTAAATCTGTTACTGTGTCGAGGAGGGGCGAGGGTGAAGTGTCGGGCTGGGTCGAGGAGGGGGTTAAGGGGAGTGGGTGATGGTGGGTACCAGACTGGGGCACCTCAGGGGACGTTTGGGGAGGAAGAGCCATGCACCATGTCTCCTGCTACCAACCGTTGTTCCCTCATTTGATTGTCAAGCCATGAATAATGCATGGCGGCATGGCGGATGGAACTAAAGGAAGGGGGAGGGGGGGGCTCAACCTTAAAGGGGCCCTGCCACAGTGGGAGTCATTACCAATGAACAACTACACTGATGAGCCATGGAGGAAGAGAGGGATAAGAGGAATGAACAGATGAAAAAAAATTAGATGAGGGATGAATGGAGGAGAAAAAACAAACAAGACATTAAAACAATAAAAGTGTCCGTGAAGTCAAGCTTTCAAACATATCAAGCATGCACTGTTCCCATTTTCAACACCAAGACATTTGTTATTTTTATTCATTTAGTGATAATCACATTTGGAAAAAAATATCCTTTTTTTTTTTCTTTTTGCATAAATTCAGTGTTTTGGTTCCTTGTAACTGTTTTATGGAAACCGACATGTAAGTAAGAGTAGAACCGTTCAAATTTAAATACTCTGACCTACTGCTTTGACTACAACTTGCACACAACACCCACCAGGGAGCCCACTAATACACTTATATTATTTATGAACGAAAATTTAACTTCACAAATAAGGAATCAACTCAAATTTCTGCTTTTTTAGAACATCCCTTCCAATGTAGCAGAATTATAAAATACATGCCAGTATCATACAGACAAAGTAACAGCTTCATAAAACTGATATTTAGCCATTTTCATGAATAAATGTTGTAAAACTTGCTCCTATACTAGAACTAGAAATTGTGATAAAGCTTTTTTTAGTAAGTATTCTGGCACAATTTCCCATGGTTCCTGACTGTGACCACCTATGTGACCATAGGTTTACTATTAAATAAAATACAAGTAAATGAAAAATTCACTTTTTTACCCGTGTTTACTCCTTCACAACCATAAACTGTATATGACAACTGGACTGAGTGGGTGTGACGTCACCCATGAAAAATGGCTTACTTCTGGCTCCAACAAAATTAAGTCAATTCAGTCGCCATTTTTTCGCGCTACGGACAAAGTCATGTTGAAGCCAGCAACGCCAGCAAGCAGTGATTTGTCCAAGTTTGTCTGAGTCATCATTTCCATGGTAACCATTTTTGCCAATCAGGACTGGGCCTGTTGGAGCAACATGAAATCTGTCAAACGTTTGAAACGTTTTACATGGGAGCCAGTAGGTACCACTTCCTTTGAGGTATTTGATAGGTCAGCTTATAACAACTAACTAATGAGAAAAAAAAAAATTTAAAGTGTAGCAGGAACATGTTAAAATCAGGAAGAATGGTTCTTCTGACAAATACAATGATTGTAGCTGTTTATTACTCAATTAAAGTCTATGGGATTTTGGTTTCCTGGAGCCAGCAGGTACTGTTGTGAACATGAGTGGGGAGGGGTCACTCAGTCCAGTTCTCATATAGTCTATCACAACCAACCTACAGATCTTAAACAAGTGATTTTACTGGTTTCCTGACTTATGAGATGAAGCAACCGGACACAGCTGACAAGGAAAAAGATATAAAAATAAATTTATTTCATTAACACTACTTTATGTAAAGACTTAAAATTTACTTTTATAACCATCTACAAACTTTAAAAATCATGACACTTCAAGTGTAACAGCACAATACATTAACTATGCAGAGCAGATGCACTGATGAACTGCAGCGCATCTGCCAACAGCATTTCAAGGGCAGGAGTCAACTAATTAGTCTGAAGCAGAGATTGAAACGATAAAAGAAATTCAGTTAACCTAAGCCAGAGCGGCAACCCACTACATTCACTGAACACTTTTCAAAGCAGAGTTCACGTGACTCGAAAGCAACAATTACTTTTACCTATTAGAAGTGACATTGATGTCGCTTCTCCATATTTATGGTTGGTGCACACCAAGGTTCATGAGTGTTGGGAGTCAAAACAGACAGGCTTACCGTACTCAATAAACCAGTTAGGCTTATTAACCCACAACTCTGGTTCAAAGAGGATACATTTTAAATCTCCTCAGCTAGATGGAGAAGGTGGTTCCAACATTTTTTTGTCCATATTTTCGCCATAATCAACTTGTAAACAAGAGAAGCAGGAGTCTTTCTAGTAAAAGATGTATCAATTCTCCACACTCAACTATGGAGGAGCTGGCAGCATGACTCTCATCCCTGCCTTTAACAACTACCCATCAAGTCAGCACTTTGCAACAGCAACAATCACTTACTGTACAGTTCATCATCTGCTTTTAATAGAGAATAGTTTGTGTTTTTATATATACAACCACAAAGAGCAGTTCTTTGCCTGATGAATGAATTTAAACTAAGTGTGCAATTCACACACATTGTGACTAGTTTTATTGATATATGCATTGGTGTTTTGGGGTAAGTCTTAGTAAAGGTATGGTAAATGACGTATACTTATATATATATATATGACCCTTACTACATTCTTAGAAGACCCAAAGTGCCTTACAGTCACCGTCCCTTTCACCCATGCACACACACACTGATGGGGGCTCTGCTGATGAACACTGGCACCAACCTTGGACCATGCAGGAGCAATGTGCAGTTAAGTGTCTTGACTAAGCCTGCAATCTACCAAATCAGTTGTCGACCGTCCTACCTCTGCATCACGGCTGGCCCACTGTTTGCTACAGGATATTACAAAGATGCTGGGAAATGTTTGGTAGGTTATAAAAAAAAGCTGTGAAAGCTACCAAAGATTGCCCAAAAAGATTGATATTCTCTGCTGATTACCAAGGCTGCCTCTGATCTTTGAGGACATTACATAAAATTGCAAAGAACTGCAGTCAAATTAGCAGTTTCACAAAAGTAAATTCATGTTTTATGGAAAAGTCTAATGTCTCATCCAGTTTCAAAAGTGTCTTTACTGCAAAGCATCTAAAATCTTAAAATTCTTTTGAACAGCTCCTCAATCACCTGGACTAATCCTGAGCTCAGATAAAGCCCACTTGAAAGGACACATTTCAGTCTTTGTCCTGAAGAGAAAACAAGTTATGTCTGGGTGAAAGACTAGAAGAGATATTGACCAGATAAATTCCAATGTGTTCAAGGCATAAGTAGAGATTGCCAAAACTGAACCTGAAGTATGAAGAGAATTCCAGCTTATCTTTACCATCATCCATTGTGATGTTATCTTCTAAAACAAAAAAAGGACATTTAATGATTGTGCATTGCCTAATGTTGTTAATATATTAGTTTACATTTGTTATGAGGGTTACTTAGTGATGTAAATATACTGAACTGCACTAAAATTAGTTTAAAGATAATTAAATGAAGAAAAGAAACGTGTCGAACTTTTGCAGTTATTGCATTGCACATTTAAAAAAGATTTTAAAACTGTTTCTAGTATTTATTATCATGTTCTCTGTAAGCAACCTAAACTACTAAAACATCTCCAATTTCCTTTTTTTTTATTTCATGTGTCGTTCTTGTCATTTGTTATTATTATATTACAGGGAAATTCTAAATGCTAAACATATAGTACAGTCCTGATGTTGCATACTGCTAGACATTGGACAATGGAGCCAAAAAATAAATATATTTTTTTTTTATTATACTAAAAAAAGAAACTCCTACTCGCAAGTCCATAAAAACACAATTTCTATACACATTTGCAAGTTGGTGGAGCATGAGGTGGGTGTGAGAGGAATATGAGCAAAGCCATCCTGCAGTATTGCTGCTCCCAGCAATGTGTGTTTGGGTGTGTCTGTGCAGGTGGCTTTGATATCTTGTGTGTGTGCGTTTGAGGACTGTCCCAGCGGCAGCAGCTAAGGCACTGTAGCAGCGCTAGGTGTTATCATTCATTCTGATTCTGTATTACAGCATGACGGATGGGCCCCCGCGGGCTGGCGAGCGTCGCTGCACGCTTATTACCACAGCTCTTAAGTGGGAGTTGATTTAGCTTAAATAGGTTGTTTCATAAGGAGAAGACATCAGCCCTGTCACCACTGCTCCGCTAGTCGCTATAGCAAACCACTGCTCTAATTGAATAAAGCCTTCTCTACATACCTATTAGGGTGCTTAGGTACAGAGTGTGCCCCAATAATTGCCTTTACAACCTGGCTAATTTGGCCTTCACCCTTGCATTCACACACAGGCACATATGCACAAGCACAGACAATCCCCCTTTTCTCAGTGTGTAATATTTATGTACCTCATAAAATCCATGCTGTGCATGTGTGCTGCTGGTTGGTGTTTTACAATATTCAGTCTATAAAGATTTTTACTGTAGCTGGAGTGGGTTAAAAAAAAGCTAAACAAATAGCCCCATATTTGAATCATAGATTTGAGACTGCATATCTAATCCGATTTTGTTTTAACCTGAAACAAATGGAATCACTGCATTCAGAACACTATAAAAGTGCAAATAAACCTACATCGTGAAGGATAGTGTTCCATTAGCATATCACAGGGAGATTGTTAGCATGCATGTTCCAATAATACATGTGCTACGCTGTTTATTCATGGAGGTTTTTACAATGACAGAAAGCTTGAAAAAACAGGCGTTTTGATTCATAAAACAACAAATTTTCCGTCTCTGCTGGCTTCCTCAGACTGTTGCTGATGCAACAGTGTAATGGCATGCGAGTTGTGTGCCACTGTGGAGTGGAACCTGTGCCAGCTCTATGTAAGTGAACACGACACCATGGAATCTTGCCAGAAACCTACTCCCAGGAAAGCTGAAGTTAGATGTCAATCATTAACCCTCTAATGGAAACGGACCCTATTTTTCACTGTGCTTCCACCTCGTTCTGCCACACACACAATACAAACACAGGGATGCAGCAAGGGGCAGAGAGACTTCTGGGATAAACCGCTGAGATTAGTGAAATATAAGTTGATCAGTCATTAAAACACCATGATCAATCAAGGAACCCTGAGAAACCATGAGAAAATCTTACTTTGATTTGCCAAGAACTCATTTACGGTAGATTAAGTCAGAAGAGATCAATCAAGAATGCGTGTTGGTACTTCATTATTTCGTTATATTTCATTTAGATGACTAAACCTTCTGGATAAACAAACACCACACTAAGAAACTGTATTAGTATATTTTTATTCCATTGAAATAAAAAAATCTTTTAACCTGCTAAATGTTTTTTGAACTTATTGTTACATTTGATCATGTTAAAAATCATTGCATTTGAAAAATGATAAGCCATGACTTAATTATGACTTAATACAGGACGTTAGTCTAAAATGAAAAAAATAAATCAATTCTAAGACATTTTTGTCTAAAAAGTGTGAAATAGTGAGTTTAGTAAATCTGCTACGATCTCAAAACTTTGCCAAAGATATAGATCTAAATGAATAAACCTTCAATTTCTTTAACTGTGATCCACAGCAGCAACTATGCCATCCTATGTTTAACAGAACCATTAAAGCCAGAGTTTAACTCAATCAAGCTGTCCAGCAGGCTCCTACAGCCTGATAACACAGTCAGAGCCAAGTTTATATTAGTTCATAGTTTATTATTCATATACCCATGGGTAATAAAGAATTACTGTGCATCAGGGACAGCTGACATTGTCCTTACATAGTGGTCAATTTAATCAGAAGTAGGGGTGTAAGGATTTATTTTAACCATTCGATTCATATCGTAGCTTGTAATTACTGATTTGGTTGATAGTCAATATTGGTTCATTTTGAACGATCCAATTCGATTCATCAACCTAATTAACATATAAGAAATATTTAGCCAAAACATCAACCAGCGTGACTCAGAGATCAATACCTGGGTACTGAACACTGCAGGTGAAGTTTTCCAGATTCCTTGTATTTCTTACAAGATAATCAAGTGTAAATTAAATATGTGTACAAATACAAACAATCATATAAACAAGAATTAATGTCAAATCAGACAAACTGATGAGTTTACTATGTACATTTGAGTGTATCAGAAAGAAAGCACAACTACAGTCCAAGATGGGACAGAAATAATTCTGTCAAAATAAATAAATAAATGTATTTTTATTGACATCTTAACCTTTTTAACAGAGGGGACGCTACATCTGAATAAGTGCTCTCTGACTTAGTAAATCGTTGACCATTTAAGCAATTCTCATGCAGTGAAATGCAACTTTTAATATCAGCTTTACGCCATTATGCAATACTCTGTTAGTGCAACACCGCTTTGCTCCACAACAGAATTGGCGGATTAAGTCGATTGCGTGAGCACTTCACTTCTATAAAGTGTTGCACAACACTGCTTTACTTCTGGATCCACTGGAATTACATAATTGCATTAGTAGTTAAAGTTACAGTTGTCAAAAGAGTTAAGGGGAAAGCCTTATTTGCTCATTTTGGTTCATGTTCTCAATTAAGATAGCAGAATGTACGGTGGCCCAGAAGGGTCACAACACAACACATTAGCTTTATACACAACACACTAACTTTACACACAACACATTAACTTTACACACAACACACTAACTTTACACACAACACACTAACTTTACACACAACACACTAACTTTACACACAACACATTAACTTAACACACAACACATTAACTCACAACACAACACAATAACTCACAACACAACACAATAACTCACAACACAACACATTAACTCATGGCCCAGAAGGGTCACAACACAACACAACACATTAACTTACCTCACAACACATTAACTCACAACGGAAGTAAAGCAGCAATTGAAGTGTTTTTATTCTGAAATTTCTACTGGGCTGAGCAGCTAACTACCTAACAGAAAGTAATGTCACAGTGAGCTGTGGAGGGAGCTGCACGCGCGCTCCTCTCCTCTCCTTTTTTCTGCTCCGTCCTCTCACACAGGCACGTGCAGTCCCCAACACACACGCACACACAGGAAGGAGCGGAAAAAAGGAGAGGAGAGGAGCGCGCGTGCAGCGACAGAGGGGGGTGTCAGAGCAGAGGGAGGAGTGTGTGTTCATATTGTGTGTGTTTAGAGGAAGGAGAACCGTAGTAAAGACAAAGTTTCTGGCAACACTGCTGCTAGCTTCTCTTGTAGCAATAACATGCTCCCTCCACAGCTCACTGTGACATTACTTTCTGTTAGGTAGTTAGCTGCTCAGCCCAGTAGAAATTTCAGAATAAAAGCACTTCAATTGCTGCTTTACTTCCGTTGTGAGTTAATGTGTTGTGAGGTAAGTTAATGTGTTGTGTTGTGACCCTTCTGGGCCATGAGTTAATGTGTTGTGTTGTGAGTTAATGTGTTGTGTTGTGAGTTATTGTGTTGTGTTGTGAGTTATTGTGTTGTGTTGTGAGCTAATGTGTTGTGTTGTGAGCTATTGTGTTGTGTTGTGAGTTAATGTGTTGTGTGTTAAGTTAATGTGTTGTGTGTAAAGTTAATGTGTTGTGTGTAAAGTTAGTGTGTTGTGTGTAAAGTTAGTGTGTTGTGTATAAAGTTAATGTGTTGTGTGTAAAGTTAATGTGCTGTGTGTAAAGTTAGTGTGTTGTGTATAAAGTTAATGTGTTGTGTTGTGACCCTTCTGGGCCACCGTAAGAATGTGGTCAAATATAAAGCAAATAGAAGAAAATAATCAAGTCCTGATGAACATTTTTACAATCAAAAAAAGGCATGATGGTACATAAAAATAGTGTACAGGCACTGTTGTTTAGTAAGAGTATTACACAAGTGCCAAAACACACACAGAAGCCAACCTGCGGTCTTTCCAATGCTTGCAGTCCCCTCTGGTTGGCTTTGATTGATGATGGTCGTGGTGAGGCAAATCATATGGGTGGCCCCATCCCATCTACAAAGGATGCAAATCAGCTTTGCTAATGATTCTCAGACATTCATCTGGCATCAAAAATCATAACTGAACTGTATGTTGCACAGAGGGACAAAAGAAATATCTATAATTCCGTCAATGCTTATATTTGACCATCCTTTCCAGGAAATGATATTTAGTTCTTCTATTGAGCCCCCACCTACTGTGAAAAATAAAGCCACTGTTATTCCTGCAGCATCACAAATGATTTTTGATGAGTGTGAGGGTATGTATGTGAAGATCAGTATCAGCTGATGTAAACAAGTTAAACAGAGAAATGTTTGCTTCAGTTCAATGTCTAATACCAGCTTTGGCAATGTTAGAGAAGACAAAGCCAAATAACAAATGAAAAAAAGAGTAAACACTGGAAAGAAAGTGAAATCAGGACCTTCAACCACAGATCCATCATTTCTGCATTTATCTTTTGCTGGTTGTGCTGAGAAATGTAACTTGCACTGCAAGGAGCTCAGCCTTCAGGCTTTTAACCTTTTCATTAAACCACCTGCATGATGCACCACCTTGATTTGTCCATTATTCTTGATACACTACATGCTTATTAGTGCCAGGATCCCTTTAGACCCTAATCAGCATGCCAAAGCCTTGGCAGGAAAGTACAAACTGGTAAAAGGACTGCCATTAGAGGTCCAAACTTACAGTGCAATTTAGATGCATTTTATTTAAGCATTCTAAATGCAACATACATAATATACAAGTTCATGCACAGCAATTTAACAACATTTTAATCAGTTCCTTTGCGACAAAAGACATTCAACTGAAGATTTTAAAAAAATGGGTAAAAACGTTTTTATCTCACCGTATTGTATTCTATGATCAATCAAATACTGTTTTTATAGAATTATCCCACATGCCTAATGGATCTTAGCAGATTATTAGAACTTTGAATGCTTTACCCATGTGAAACCAAACTCAAATGTTTAAGTGTGGTTCTTTATAGACCTATATCAATTTTTGGTATACACAATGGATTAAAAAAACACTTGGCTGAGTCAGAAAAGTCTATTTTGATTTTGGTTAAACAAACTGTGCTTATTTGGTAACTGTGCTCAATTGAAGCATCTAACAAACCACCAATCTATGCTATATGAAGGAAGGGATTCAGAACTTGAGCAGAAATAACAATTGATGTGTGCAGAATTCAAGTGGTAAGGCTGCTGGTGTTGTTGGCAGTCCATGTGAGCAATGTTCTGGTGCTCCGTTGCAGTTGGTAAACCATGCATGGCTATTTTTCTCATTTGTCTCATCATATAAACTTAATATTTACTTTGCCTTGAACAAAATCTTGGCAGACCCTTTCTGTGACCATATACTGAATCAAATAGCTGCTGTACAGCTCTGTACTTGTTTTTCTGAAGGTTACACAAAGTTGATGGTGACTCAAAAACAGTGCAACAAACATTTTATGCCGCCCTAATGCAGGAAATAAGATTAATCATAAACAGAAATTTTATTGATTCTCTTTTCATTGTTAACCTTTTACGTGGGAGCTTTAGCTCTAATGCGGTGTTGTTCCACCTCTTTTTTGCCGAAGTTCACTTTTTCCTTGAGAATTGTCACAAGGCACTTGCACAACCAAAAAAGAAACTCTGTAGTCTGTATTAACAATATATACGGCAGTCGATTTTTATAGTCTCTTGAATAACAATCACATATTCACAAAGAAAAAAAACTCTATAAAAGCACTTTGTGTTATGTTTTTATGGGAAAAGAGCTACATAAATAAAGTTTAATTTGATGAACACACATCCAAATGTCCTGGCAATGGTAAATGTTTTTTAGACCAATGAAGTGAAACTGAATAACTTCCCATGGCACACCTAATGATGTGTCACAGCATGCTAGTGTACAGCACCACAATGGTTTAAAAACACTCATCTGGTGTTTAACTTCTTTCGACTATTTTAACTCTTCAACCGTTTACGCAATTAATGCAATTCGAGCAGATTCTGAAGCGGAGAAAAGCAGCCTGGCGCTGATATGCAACGCTGTGCAGCAATGAACAGTTTGTATATTCAACGTAAATCAACTTATTCCGCCGCGGAGAAAAGTGGCTTTGCGCTATATGCAACACTTAACATTAGTTATGTGTCTGTGTGAAGCTAATATTTAAAAGCCACTTTTCTCCACTCAGCTGATTCACATTGATCCCATAAACTGTTGAAAAGTTACAGAATGTGTTCTATAGAAGTCAGCAGAGACGTCTCTGATGTTTAAGGATTAAAGCTCCTGCATTATTGGTCTGGTTATTTTGGAAATAAACAATCTACAAAACATTAAATTAAAAGTGAGGCGCCACATAAGAGAGTAGGTGTCCTCAACGGTCCTCAAAACAGAAAAAAAGAGGGGGGGGGGCTCTAATCAAAGCCAACGCAACCATGCCTGAAAGTCAATCCACTGCTTGTGTGTGTTTTATTTATTCATTAGTGACAACTGGCTTGAAAAGGAAGAAGAAAAAAAAAGACTAAAAAGTTCCATTCAAATAAGCATGGCCTCCCTAGAGCAAGCTTGCAAAAAAAAAGAGAACGAAAAGGCAGAAGAACATGTGAGTGTATACATGCGTGTGTGCGTGGAAAACGCTGCACCAGAGGAAAAGGAGATGAAGAAAGAGAGGGATGAGTTCTTTTAATTTGGGGAACCCCTCGGGGGAAATTGAGCCCGTGAACATGCAATTACGACAGTCATCAGTGAACCGCACACGTGAGGAAGTGGGGCGTAAAAAGAAAACATTAGGATGGAAAGAGGAAATGATCTGGGGTGCTAATATCTAAAGTCCCATCGACCCCGCCTCCTCTGATAATCACTTAAATAAGCATGCTGATGTATATGTACACACATGCACAAAATGATAAATGTAACTGATAAAAAAGATCATCTATAACAATTTAGTGTCAGCTTTCAAAGCTGGAAAAGGGCACAGACAAGAATCATTAGCCAATTATCGTCTTATTATAGATGTTAAGTGGCCTCATATTAGGGTCAGTGCCCCTCATTTGAAGATGGAAAATAATTGTTAATCTCTATAATAGCGATATCCAACGTATTTAACGCAACCCCAAGAGGCACTAATGTGCTTCATGTACACATACTGCTGGATTCTTGGCCAGACGTGTCAAGTTGCTTTTAAACAGAGGATGTACCTCTGTTGCTGCAACCACAGATGCCTTTTTATTTGAAAGAAATCTATTGTTGGTCGTCATCTAAAACGGAATCTGTGCTCTTTGTCAAGAGCCTCAAGAGCCTGTAATAAAAAGCATCATATTTCAAAGTGCCAGGCACTTAGGCCCTTATGTTTCAATTAGTTTCCAATTATTTAATTGTATAACTGCTTTAGATCAATGTTGACAGCACACCCTAAGCAGAAAGACATTAACACCTTGTACTTAAGTTTTGGCTCATATAATAAAACATTTTTGAAATATTATAAACTCCCTTGATATATTTTTTTAATTAATGTGAATGATTTAATACAACCCAACACAATAGCTTTCCAGTAGATTTAACTATAGGCTAAATTACATTTTCTTAGTTTTATGTTTTTTTTTTCTCTTCAAGCCCCTGGTAGTCATGTTTGTGTTTGGCAGTCCTTTCTGAAATAAACATGTGGGCTATGACATCATCAGCTCCCACTCGTATAAGCCAGATTTTATAGAACTACAACCCTTTAAATAGCTTTAACCCTAAAAACGAAGATATGACAATAAAATGCACATTCGGTTCTGCACCGACAGGCTAGAGTCCAAAAGGGTACTTGCCTGAGTTTACAATAAAGGCCAAATTGGCACTTGAACGGCAGAACTTATGAACCTGACCCCTGTAGTAAGTGGGCTCCAAGAGTCAGCATGTTTGTTTGATCCAGATAGGACTTCGTCTGCCACACAAAGTTGTGGAATTGTTTAGAATGAATCCTGATTTCGTTCTTTGACTAAATTACATGTGTCAAACTCTAGGCCTGCGGGCCAAATGTGGCCCCCCCCCATGTCATTTTATGTGGCCCGCGAGATCATAAAGAATTGTAATTTCTCAAAATAAAAAATAAAATTTGGTGTGTATTTATTCATATCTAAGGGGAATTGGACTTGAAATATCTGTTTGGGCAATTATACATCAGGACTTAAACACTGTCCATGTAACCTAACCTGACAGAATCAAATTTAAAAGGATTTATGCTAAAGTAACAAGCAAACGTATGTTTTCTATACAACTGTAATTGTCACTTTAAAAAGTTATAATGCATATATAATGAGTTATTTAACATTAAGGAGTAGTAACATTTATTTTTCATTACATTTATTTACATGTGTAAGTTATATAACCCTGTACAACAACTCACTATGCAATAGATAACCTTTGCACATTTTTATAATCTATTTGTTTAGTTTTTTTCTATTTTGCACATTTCTTTTGCACATCCTTTTACCTGTACTGTTCTGTAAATAGCTTTTTATTTTATACTACTACTTTGATGCTTGCATTTATGCTACATTTTCTTTGTTCCTGTTTTTTTTTGTTTTTGTTTTTTTAAATTTCATTCTAAGTCTTTTTTCCCCTCTGCTGTCAGTTGCTATGGTGACAAACAAATTTCCCACGTGTGGGATCAATAAAGTACATCTGATTCTGATATCTGGCCCTTTGAGGACAACCACTATGCTGATGTGGCCCCAAAATGAGTTTGACACCCCTGGACTAAATGCTATTGATACAAGTCAGAAAGGCCACACATAGGACATCACAAAAAGCCATAAAACCCCCTGCTGGGCCTTTGGGTGCCTGCATTGGTTGTTGTCCCTAGATTTGCAATAAAGGTTTATCGGAAAAAAGAACCAACTTGCCAAAACTCCACCAGTAACCCCTGTTTACGTTGGCTTGCTGGAACTGAACATGTGGAGAAACAATTGCCACAGTGATAAATCCAGATTGTGCTAACAACAGTTTGATCACAGAGTGAAAATATGTGTAGAACAGTGTGTATACCGGTAATACTGACTGCTCCTCCAGCAGAGTAACATCTATAGGTGGGCCCAGTGTGATACTGAAACCAGTGATAATCCTATATCTCCACAGTTTGGGACTAAACTCCATGCTTAAAGATGACTATGTTAACAGTGACCAAAAGTACTTCCAAAGTTTTGTAGTGGAGAGAATGGGGTGGCTTCCGTGTAAATATGACACCTTTTACAAGTCAGTAAACACATGTTTAACTGGTAAACGATTTATTGCCAAGAATGGTTAATACAACAACAACAAAAAATCTGCCAAACAAAACTTTTCTTGCCATGCTTGTGCTTGTTACCCAAGACAAAAATATCAGACTCCACCTGAACATTAGTTTGAAATCCAAAACCATGAAGAAAATTCATCACGATTGAATGTTCCTGTTTTACTTTTTAAACCTGGAGCAAGTCCCAAACCACAAACCTTTGCAAAAAACAAAGAAAAGATGTTTGATGATAACATTATGGCCAAAAGCAACACATTTTGCCACACTATGCTCTGTGAATGACATCTCAAAACAAAAATTCTGTTTTGAATCTGTGCTGTGAGGCGGTAAAAAGGCAAACTGTAGGAATCTATGCCCAGAAAACAAAGGTTATTTAATAACTTGGTCCACTGAAAATATATATTTTTTGTATTTTATTGATGAAATACCATCTACTTTTGGATTTTAATATGGAAATGGTTTATTTCAAGCAATCAAAACAAAAATAAAACTAAAGACAACAGAAATACGATGTTTATACAGATATATATCAAACTTACCAAATTAGTCATGAATTGATCAAAAAATGTATGTACATACTTATGCATTCCCTTTAAATAATTAAAATATATTTATTCATTCTTCTTATAAACCAATTTTGTCCTTTCGGGGTCACGGGGGGGTCAAGAGCCTATCCCGGCCACTCAATTCAATTCAATTCAATTTTATTTATATAGCCCAATGTTTACAACAGTATTCATCTCAGTGGGCTTAGTCATGGGCAAAGGCAGGGTACACCCTGGATAATTCCCCATGCAGGGCCACAATCACATACCCATAAACACTTGTCTTCACACCTGGGGATAATTTAGAGTAACCAATTAACCTATGAAGCATTTTTTTGGATGGTGGGAGGAGGTCGGAGTCCCCGGTGAATTACCACACATGCAGAAAGGTCCCCCCATTGGTGTTCTGGTTCAGGCCCCCCAGCCAGGACTGAACCTTTTTGCTGTGAGCCAAGAGCACTAACCACTGCACCGCTGTGCAGCAATTCAACTATAATAACTCTTAATTGTAAATAGACCCAGAAACCATTAACTATTAAGTTTGTCAAAAAGATTTTAACTGCTTGAAGGGGAGTGGGCAAAAGCGAATTTATGTAATCCCACCCCTTGGAACGCTTAAAAATCTCTACGTAATTGTTATTTACCCTAAAAAAGAGAACACAACCATCAAACTATCTTGAAATGCAGAACAGCTTTAAACACTATGATAGACTCAACTTTTACACAGAGAAGATTTCCTTAGCGGCCTTGAATGTGAAGTCAACAGAAAATACTTTGAAAGACTGCACTTTCAGTCAACAGCTAACAGACAAAGACAACAGACTTGTGTTTCTCAATGTATTTTTCTTTTGAGTCAGGTAAAACTAAATTCACTTAGCCTGTAGATGGCAGTCAGTCAATCTCATATGAATGGCTCTCGTAACTTGACTAGGGCAAAATGATTTTAGGAAATCACTACAGCAAATAACTTTCCATTTCTTTCACGCTTGAATCAAGTTTTTCAGGAAAATCTCCTAGGGGTATATTGCATTTGGCGAGGTGGACTTTATTGTGCTGCCTCTCAGGTGGGCTTTTATATGGGAAAGCTGGACCCTGGGGTCCCCCTTGCCTCAGGCTTATATTGAAACAGACATCAGAGTGGCGATCTTTCCCAGTAGCCTGACTCCTTCATTCAGCAAATCCTCTAAGTGAGTTACCTGTCTGGGAAGTTGGATGAGATGGAATGAAACACTCACTTGTCACTTTTATTAACCGTCTTATACCACCCCCCAAGACACACACCATGGCCCTTACTCTCATACTATGGTAAGAACCAACATCTTCAAACCCAACCAAACCCTCATTTTTCTTTTTTTCTCTGCTACATTAACCCGCAGTTCTTGCAATCGTATTCCCTGCAGCAAAAATCATCTCCATTTTGCATAATGCTCCATTTAAAGAGATGGTATTAGCTTTAGCAGGGCAAGATGGAAAGAGCGGCGGTCTCATAAAGCTTTGTCTCTAAGCATCTCTGTCCTTTGATTGCTGCCTATGACCCTGGTTGGCATTAATCATTGAGGTTGGAATTGGTCTCTTTTGGGTTGAAATTGTTCTGTCTCTTGAAGACCCACTCTAATAACATACATGTTTTTTGGTGTTTTCAACATGTTTTTGTGGCATGTTTTCATGATGGAGGACATATAGAAAGAAAACTAAGAATAAAAAAATTCTAATTCTGAGTTTTTCTTTATTCAAAACAAAGTGAATCAGGAGCAGACGAAAACAGGCCATTGGAAAAAGCTTGTACTTGTACAGTGGCTGCCCGTCCATCAATGAATAGCATTCATAAGTCCTCTCACTTTCACAATTCTTCACAACCTGGTCCCTCCCCATCCTTCTAGTCTCCTCCAGCTCCATCTACCCGACTGCACTACAAGGTCATTCACAAGTTCTCTTCTCTAAATCTGCTTTTCTTTTTACCTCGAGGTCCAAAACATCGACCAGTTCTGCTCATAATGTCTGGATCTTCGTACCGCATGACTTCTGCACCAAAAATTTCATCAAATCAGGATTTGAATCAAGGCTTTAAACTCACTTTTTTAGGTTGGCCTGTAAGAATCACCATGCTATATGGATAGCACTAGTGGAGCATTATTCACAATCGGCTCATGGATGCCAACAGAAATGTTATTTCTGTAACACATGTAAACACATTTTAAAGGGTTTTCTAATAACATTTTATTTAGAAGCGTGTTGTTGAAATTTTATTAGAAAGAAAGAAAAAACTATGCTACCAGTGTCTTAATTTTAAAAAGAATAGACATTTTTATTTAAAATAATTTTTTGGTTACTTGCTTTGACATGAGAATCCCAAATGTACTTCTTATTGTGTTTGTTTGCCACAAACTTTACCGCACAGGATGGCAACTAGGCAACAGGAAACCCCAAAACATATAAAAAGGAACTCCAGGGATGAATCAGCAATAAAAATAAAGGTACAACTTGTACAACCACCTATTAAGGTCAGATTGAAACTTTCTAAATCTGTACAATTTCCCAATCTGAAACCTTCAAAATGTTTTAAAAAGCACAGGTTTCCTTTTTTGCATATTGATTCAACATCCATCTCTCTAAAGCTCAGTCTCTCCAAGATAATCCATTCTCAGATTTTATGTTGACTATTTTCATTCATCCAGGTGACATCTTGAAGTTGAGTCATGGCATTTGAATTTTATTGTGTCAAAAGTTTTTTTAGATCCAATTAAAACTTTGGATGTTGTGTATTTGAAGTATGCAATATGTAATCAAACACTGCTTAAAGCTAAAAATGGGTGTTTAATAAACATATGTCAATCATGATCTGATCCCAATTTTTATTTTAATCTCTTAAATGGCAAATGGATGTCATTCTGTGTCCTTCACATCTAGTAATAAAGCTGGTCAAAAGTAAAAAATAAAAATAATTGATTCCTTAGTACGGAAACCAAGGGCACTGAAACACAAACCAAACAATCCTCATATTGCTTTAGACTTGGCAAACCTGGACACCTTTCCTTAGAGAGCCACTACTATTCTAAATGGTAATTATGACCCTCTCTCACAGAGAAAACCACATGCACAAACTACATAGAAAGCACCTGGACTCTACAAATGAAATGGCAAAGACAAAGGCAAGGAAGGAATTCTGGAAAAAGAAGAGAAAAAAAGAAGTGCACTGAGGGGAAAAAGTAGAACAAATGTGGCTAATCATGGAAAAAAAAGCATAGAGATAAAAATGGTGGATATGTAAATGTGAAGTCAGAAAGTTCAGATGGAGAGAAGAGTTATAATGTGCTGAGCTGACCCAGGGCTGCAGGTCTGAATGTCCAGGGGCCAGAAGGAAACCATCACCAGATCTCTGTGGTTATCATTATATCGAGAGAAAGGTCTTTTTGCGCTCCCTTCAATTCTTTCCCCCCTTCTCACTCGGACTCCATTTCTCTCTCAGGGCAAAGGTGAGGCGGCCTGGGGAGCAAAGGAGGGTGAAGGGTAACATGGGGCAAGCTCTGGGTCGGTGGTTGTCGTTAGTGATGCAGCTTGACCTGCTCACCCATAACTCCAAGTTTTAGTATTTCTTCCCTCTCCTTTCCTCATTTTCTTTTTTTCTAATCATACACCGTCATGCTCTCCCGCCACTGCTAGACTAAGCTGAATTCTAACAGATCACTAAAAGAATGCTTTGGGAAACGTTTCTCAAGAAATCTTGTTATAATATTTTTTGTTTAAAACAAACATGTATTTGATCTAATTTATATAAGACATTACATAGTGAGACAGTTTGTTACCTGTGCCTGTGCCCACATTTACTGTTTTTTGGTGTACGTTTCTCTCAAAAGTGCCATTTTTACTCCCATGAGATATATAAGCCTCTGATTTTTTTCTTTTAGTTGATGTGGCATACTCCAGAGCAACAGTTGAAAAAAATACAGTACCTGTGGTCAAAGACGTGCACACGTCTACAAAGGTTTCATTTTGTTAACTTTTAATAGAATGAGCTGCTGTTTTAAGACTTTTAAAAAAAGTAAAGAGAGGCTTCACGTCGAAGATGAGGTGTTGCAAGAACCCTTTAGATCAATGAGATCCTGCAAATGCACAAAGAGACCAATCTAACACACAAGGCATTTTCCATAGATTAGAAATGACCCCAATTCACAAAAATGTTGCACATTTTTTCAGCTGCCATGAAGCTGTTGGGACAAAAAGAGCCCCCCATCCCTTTTATTGTCAAGCACTCCTTTCTTCGCCTCCAACACCACCCACTTCATCAGTGCAATCACAACACAAACAGGCTCATCACTGGGCAAACTGTCCCCTCATATCACCTTTATTTGCACAAGCAACCTAATTAGTCTTAAAGAGAGAAAATCCAATAAACAGAAGAAAGTGAAGAGGCAGAAAGAGAAAGAAAAGCTATCACGTCCATTTGTGTGGGTCTGAAACCGCAATCGTATGCGTTTGTGCACGGGAGTATTTTTTCCCTCCATTTTTCCGTGTCTTTTTGTTGTTGCTGTTGTCCTCACTCTTTCTTTATCCTTTTTTTTCGCCGAAAGAAAGCCTTCAAAGGAGTGATTGTAGGGAGCAGCTGAAGTGGTCTGTTGGTAAGCGGACGGCAGGGCAACACAACAAACATGGCTGGCACTAATCAGGGCCCTGGCTAATGTAAACAATGTCATTTTTTACCCTTAATGAGCCAATTTTCCGCAGATACGAGAGGGCTAACAATTGGGGCAGCGCCTTTGATGTGATTCATCTGAAGGTTTGTTTGTGATCGCTTGGCACTTTTTGTTGGAAGCCCTGCGCCCAGCTGCTTTCATCTACCCCTGAAAAGGGAGAGCCACGACTCACTTGGGTACAGAGGGAGGGGAGGAATAAAAATAATAATTTTCTTTTTCTAGCCTTTTATTAAAAGACACCCACCCTCCCCCTTTCACTATAAACTGGTCCTAATCAGCTGACCAGCCCCCTTTCCTTCTTGTCCACCCTCCCTTTTGGCGTCACGCACATCCACACACATTTGTGAACACGCATTAAGTGACAAAAGCAAAGTAGCATAATCAATGAAGGATTTAAAAAATAAAAATAAAAAATAAAAAAGCATGGTTCTTCAAGCTGGGTGTCTATAGTGATCAAATAGCGAACTCATTAAAAGGCGCCCCTGTGTGAGAACGGTGGACACTGACAGGGACTTCATTAACATGATGCTGACAAAAGGTGAGGCAGACCAAAGAGGCAGCCGGCCGGCCAGGTGTGTGTGCCGCGGTGCTTTTTAAGAAGGCACCATAGCCAAAGGCTGGGATGGACTCTCCGTGGAAAGACGTTCTGACCACAAACGGGCGCACTCCAGTAGCAGAGTAAACTGAGAAGCACATGCTTGAAGATAAAGACTACATGTTGCAAGTTGCTCAACTTCATTAAACAGGGCACAAGAACACACAAATAACCCAAATAAACTGGAAGGAGGAGTGAGACAGGGATATTGATGTAATGAAGGTAGTCAAAAAGGTAGTGACCACAGGCAATACGTTGCCTCATGTCCAGGCCTGTTGCAATCAATCACTGGAGCTGAAGTGAAGTCAACTCCAGGCTAGTCAGCCGGTCGCCCAATACAACCATCTATATACAACAACATGCACACAAACACCTCTGCCTTCCTCTCTGGCCATTAGTCAGGGGCCCTCTGGGGCCAGCTAGCACACAAACACATACAAACTGCACCTGCTGGGCCCTGCAGTTACCAGCTGTCAACACCACGTGCTTGTGCCGTCTGCTTAGGATTTGTGTGGGTTTCAGGACTGAAAAGAGGAAACGGTGGAGGCACAGATTTAAAAAAAGATTCCTCAAAGAGATGCACCTGCATCCACTTTCAAACCAAGATAAGAATGTTTGTAATACTGACCCTAAACAAAATAAATTCTTAAATCTGATCATTTTGTGTTATTAGTCGTTACCTGTAGTTTATTGAATCTATTTTTAATCACAATTATCTTTTAACCTGATAGCCTAATGTTTTTCAATAGCTGTAAAAAAACATAATTTTGATATATTTTCAATTAAATTTGTGACATGGTAGTGCAGTAAAAGATCAAATTACAACCCAAAAAGTGGCTTTATGAAGTTTTTTATTATTATTATAACAGGCTTTTAATCTTCGCTTTTTACACCAACAATCTTTTCAATCTTAAACAATTAAGAAAAAACAAAACAAGAACTAAACATCGGGTCCAAAACACTTTTCAGAGCAATCCAAAAAGTAATGTCCACAAACTTTTCATTAATATCATAACATTTGTGTTGACATACCTTATTCCACAGTTTACCGTCCCATGTGATCAGCCCTCCACCTACCCCATTATTTTATGTTTAACACCTCGCCGGGCTTTATCCCTTACATAACAGATTATAGTTTGGACTTGTTTGCGTTAGTTCTGTCAAGAACAAAGTTGCACAATGACAACGTCACAGCAGCTACGGTGCGTGCCGCGTACACGGCGGTACAAAAGCACCAAGACGTGCACTGGGAGCGATTTAAGAGTTGTTTTCAGCTGAATTCAAGTAAAACATTCATGCAAATAAACAGCTTTGTTTTTTATATTTGAGAATAAGACAACAGTTATAGATTAAAAAGAGATTAACACGGTTAAAATATACACTAAATTGTCTGTAATTAATCGCAAATGGGATATGGGATAATTTCACACCCCTACCTGAAAGCCTTAATTTAAAAAAAAAAAAAAACTGCACGTTGCGCCTTATATATGGATTAATTTTGGTTGTGTGTACTGATGTTGAAGCAATTTTGAGAGGTGCATGGCGCTCTGTCATAATGTGTAGTTGGGTGTTGTGTGCTTTTGCCATTTTGTAGAGCTGTCTAAATCTACATTTCCAAAATCCAGTGCCCGAGGAACTTCCCAAAAGTCAAAAGAAGGGGAAAAAAAACTACGTAGATGATCCCTAGATTGATGAAAATAGATCATAATGCATTGGGTTGGAAAATTTTTCATGTGAAATAAAGGTTTAACTTGTTTTTTTTATAAACTATCCAAGTTTCTATCTTCAGCACACAGTAGATTACTAAATAGGCTTTGTAACACGCTCATATTTAGTAGGTTTTTACTTCAGGAAATCAGTGGCATTATACTTGCCCTTTAAACTAAATAAATGAAAAAGGATAACAAACATGGTATTCAAATTGCATTAAAAAAAAAAGGGGGAGAAGAAGGGACTAGAAAGTCCCGCACTATGTAATCTTTATAGTAGTTATGGAGTACGGAGAGAATTTGGACCTAGCCTCACTTATTAATTTACGTTTTATATTACATAATTTCATAAAATATACCATTCATTGATGGTGCACTTTATAATCCGATGTGTCCTATAAGGCAAAAAACCGTAGGTCCCAACAGCTAAATTCATTCCGTTTGTATTACTTATATGGCACTTTGATATGACAGCCAACAAGGCATCGTACATTAAAAGCTCAAAACATTAAAAAGCAGCCAAAAACTTACTACAGATTGATGTTAGGTGAAACTGCACCGCTTTTTTGATCTTCAGCACTTGACAAAACGACTTTGCCTGCTACTTCTTTTCTTTAACATGAGTGCATCAGCTTGTATCTGGATGATTTAAATGACTATCAGTAAACGTATTCATAAGGATGGCTCTACTGACCCTGTTGGAAGACTTTGCAAATGTAAGCTTAAGAAGAGAATGAGTTGTTCCCGTCCCGTCAGAGTTTTCTACCACGGGATGATAGATGACAGTTTCCACAAGCTGCTCTTCCTGAGCTGAGCGAGGAGCTGCCTCCACTGCGGCTTTGACGTCGTCCCTGTGTGAAAAGTGCTTTTAGCTTCTCGTCTGAAATGGGATTGTGTCTTTAAACCGTTTCTTCCAAACATTAAAGAGAGGTTCTGTTAAAGTTTTGTTTCCCTTAAAGCTGTTGAATTAAAAACCTGTTTGTTTTACAATGCGACTAAAACTAGAAGAAAAGATTCAAATTCCGCCAAGAAAGAAAATCCATTATTGGAAGACAGATTATTCAGCGTATTCAGGTAATCAGTTGATCTCACTTGTTGCCCGTTAAAACAATTGCAGCACTTTCCTTCTTTGGTCAATAAAATTCCAGAAGTGGATTTTCACCAAAGTATACTCTACAAACCAAAAAAAACAAATAATTATGAGCCCACAATATAAAATAAAACATGAACCGGCAAGAACTATATGAATACTTCTTTATTTCTTGTGGGGGACTCTAATCCGGAGATTTCTCAACAACTTTATAGAGGAAGAGGAAACTGGGTTCAACAATGGGAAACATGTCTGTTAGTTGAGAAAAAAAAAAAATCAATAATATGTTGTGATGTGAAAGTGATCCCCCTTGAATTTAGTTGTGTTCTGTGTTCTGTGTGGCCGTGACGTAAATGGTGTACTTTGTTACAGTGTGCAGTAGAAAGCCTTGGAGACCTGTGCAGCGATTAAGCTGTACTGGCGCACATTATCTCAAGCCATGGCAGGTTGAAACTGTTGAAACGGGCTTGGCATGAAACAAGAAGCACAGAGGGGAAATAAAAGGTGATAGCGAGATAACAGAGAAAAAAAATAAATGGGAGTTGAAGAGACAGCTACAAAAGGTAAATTATGAAGATAAAAGCAAAGAAGTCAGAATTACCACATTTGTGTGACACGTTGTACAGCTTGTTCATCGTTTTCACTCCTACACAAATTAATTTACACGTCAAGAAAGAGACAGTGTACAGGAAACCAAAGACACTTTGTGGTGTAAATGCTTAGAGAAAAGAAAATGTCAGTAGAATTGGTCATTAACTGCAATGGCATTGTAAAAAAAAAAAGAGGGAGAAGCGGAACAGGCAGAGAAAGAGTTGTTCTCTCCTAAAGACCATTTACAGACTGGTAGTCCAACAACACAAACTAGGGGTGTAACGCTTAACTGATTTAATTGAGGAATCAATCTATATTCCTACAATCCAACCAGATCCATTTGTCCGAGGCAAATTGTTAAATCAAATGCAGTTTTTATTAATATTTTCAAAATGAAATAAAAAGATTATATTTGATATTAGAAAATACCATTTGGATTGAGGCATGGTAGGTTTTTTTCACTGTAACGTAAAAACAACCAAGTGCATCACAGCGGACAACATGTTTAGCAAAAAATGATCATTCCATCATTGCAGTCCAATGTGGGGAAACACTTGGATTTAGCAAAGGCGTCACACTGATGGAATTTTTGGCCAGAGATGGTCCGGATTGATTCTAAGGTTGTGAATCGGTCTTTTCAGAATGAAGAACTAGACCATGAATCATATTGTCAAACACAAATTATGATATAATTGAATTGTTAATATTACATCCCTAACCTTTAACCTCCTTTTTCAGTTTTCTACACATCTTTTTTTAGTTCTCCAGTAAATTTGTCCCATTTAGAAATGCTGGTTTTTAAAATGAGCAACCCTTGCAGAAGAAGACATAAATGGAGGGCAATACAGAAAGGACAGCTGCATTTTCTTTCTCAGTCTTGGAGAGAATAAAATCTGTCTGACCACAATCTTAACTTCTAGCCTCTGCCATGTTCTGTCCGTCTCTGCCCCTGTCACCCACCTCTATCACTTCCCCACATATAGCACCCCTCCTCCTTCACGCTTTCATTTCTCTCTGCTGCCTCAGCCCACCCCTCCACCCCCCTTGTCTCTCCAGGAGGCAGTTGTCAATCAAAAGCTTCTCCCACAATCCCTCTGGAGCTCATTGTGCCCGCGGTCGCTGGCGGAGGCAGGCGTTGTGAGGCGACAGAGTCGCAGATGGAGGGAGGGCTGTCAATCATTGTCACTAATTATTAATTTCTGTCACTCAGGCCCCTGTGGCAGCCATGTAGCAGGCACCTCTTACTCCCTCCATCTCTCCCTCCTTCTCCTCCCTTACTCCCCTGCACACCAGTTTGCATTGCTCCGTCCCTTCCATTAGCTGTCCCTCTCTGCCTCCCTTGTCCCTCGTTAAAGTCTTCACTTCTCCTTCACCTTTGCCTTCTTCATTCAGGTCACCTGACATATCCATTTCACCTTCTTCCCCCTCCGTGCCGCCGCCTGAGCTCCACCCTGCTTTGGCTCTCAGCAGTCCCAGGCTGAGTTGATTTAGTATGCCACCCTGGCCACTAAAAGTTCAACCTTTCATTATGTGGTGCACGTGTACTAAGAACTGCCCTCTACCCTTCTCTCTTCCACCATTGCCGGGTCAGTCCCCTTGACTCTCTGCTCCCTTTTAATTGTATTCTGCTCTCCAGCCCGCTCACTCTCATTTTTCCCCATCTGACCTCTTCAATACGCTACATTCAGGTCCTGCTCTAATTCTCAAATAATCCGAAAAAGACATTTAAAAGAATAGCTAAACTAGTTTTTTGTTCAGCTCAGACACTCAGGGTCTTTGTAAAAGTTATGATCTGATTCACTGAACTTGAGTTTTCAATTTGCATCTACTTTCACTGGTAATGTCACTTTGATGTAGGTTAATGAGGGGAGCTTGACCCACATGTGCTGGAAAAAGGACAGGACTAGTCCATTCATGGTTCTGATCCTCCTCTTGTCCAATTACTAGAGGCTGTGGGTGGAAAACAGAAAAAGTGTGAGCCCACTCTCACACATGGCATATCAATCATATAAAAAAATGCACACTGTAGAAGTCACAATTATAACATTTAGTCAGAACTATGTCAAGTAAGTCATCCTACGCAAGTTGACACAAACGCTGAGGGAGATCTTTGCTCTTTTGAAGCTATATTCAAGCAAAAACCTTTTAGTCTTCAGACCAAAGCTGGTTTTTACAAGAAAAGTTAGTCCAGTCCCTTGCAGTAAACTGAATTATCTATGTGAGCTTGTAAGTCATCCATATTAACAATAAACAACAATTTTGACAAATAGCAATTGTCTTTACATGTACCAGGAGTGAGTTTTAAAAGGTTGTTCTTTAGTTTATACTTGAATCGAAATTACACAAAAAGCTTGAAAGAAACAGTAAAACAAACATTAGGACAGTGTGGGATATTTGTTTTTGTTTTAAACTACGAGACAGGAACTGTATTTTGCATGCAAATATTAACTACTATTTACCTTCTGTCCTATAGATCCAGTCTTGGAGGAATCGCTTAGTTTGCCTCCATCTACATTCATGTCCTCAAAAATATCCTGAGTGTATTTGGCATCAGAACTGAAGTCCCGTGCTTGCTGGCAGCTGGGATGAAGGGTACAGAACAGAACCCAGAGGACCATACTTAAGCTTCATTTCCACTGAACGGTCCAGTCCGATTTGGAATAGTCCAGGCAATTTAGGTGAGCATTTCCCCACAAACTTGGATTGTCATGGTGCATGTGGATTGAAGCTAACAACAATAACAATGCAAGTCATCCAGCAGCTCACTTTTTTCCTGCTTGGATTTTGGTACTTCATATATACAAAGCATTCAATGTTGTTTGAGAGAAGATTGCCGCTTTCTTGGAGCTTTCTTTTGTCGTAATCAACAGGTTTCAACTGTAGCTCCTTCCAAACTAGTCAGACAAATTTTTCTATGGAATTACAACCAACTAGGCAACGGTATGGTTCGGTTCAGCTTAATGGGTCCATTTTATGAAGGAAACACTCAAAATTCCAGACTGGACTGGACGGTACCACTCAGTGGAAATGAGGCTTTAGAGGTCTAGGCTTTTATGGGGAAAGGATGGTTGAGTCTTAATGTCAAGTAATGCTGGCAAGCTGCTGGTCAAACAGATTCCTATCTAGAAACACCACTGGAGCAGCTGGAATATCTGGAACCACAAGTGCTGGTATAGTCAAAGTCGAAATTAGCAGGTCCAGATCCAGAGCATGATCCAATTTGACTTTGTTTAGCAGGAAGACAAGCTCCAATAATGAAGAGGAGAAAGACCATCCAGGATATCTAACTGACTTCACCCTGTTTCACTGGAGCTGAAAGCAAGTCATTTTCTATGGGTGATGTCCGACTCACTCGGTCTAATTGGGTACAGCAAAGTGAAACCAGTTCCTACTTCCTCCTTTTCAGAGCAATTGTGTGTTATTGCATATGTCTGGACTGCCCTGTGTACAATAGGACTGCTCTGATGGATTGCAATGGTTTCTCCATGAAGTGCTTTCAATCCTGATCACACCACATCCATACGAAAAACCTTATTTTTTAGAACTGGGGCTTTACTGATGTGTGTTTACTGGGCACCAACTACTTCTTACAATAAATTTACCCAATTTTGGAATAGTCTGTTTGTTGATGTCATGGCAATAATATCAAAGCTAAAATTGGTTTGAAATCAGTTTTATACAAAGCAAACCTACAATCTGTTTTTTTCCAGCCATGTTTTGTTTTTTTTGTTTGTTTTAACAGTAGCAAACGAATAGGTACCTCCAGTTTAATTTCTGAATTTTGAATAGTTTGCCACAACACCTACTTTCATATACAGTATGTATGTATGTGTGTATATATATATATATTTCTTCCTGTACATATTTGCATGTTTGCTTGTTCCTTTGTTCCTGTTGTGTAAACATTTCTTTGTTCAAAATTCCCCTCAAGCCTGGCTGTAAAGTCGCTTTGTACACAGAGGACTTCATGTTGGTCTCTTTTGAATGCAAAGTGCCCAATAAAGCTCCTCAACAGTTTCCATTTGGCACGAGCTGTTCATGCTGTTTGCATAAATAAGAATCCATGTGTTTCAAATAGTTTCATCTTTCAAACGATCCATTTCTTCTACAGCTTTTTGCAAATAATGCTGTCAGACTTTGATGTTCAACTTGTCAAAATGTTTTTTTCTTTTCTGTCCTAAGGAACAATCAGTGCACCAATTAGTGCTTTTGTGTGTTTTTCTTTATGACTTTCAGTTGACATTGCACATAAGACTTCAGCTTTTGGAAAGGCTGATTTCGGACCCATCACTAAGTCGGCACTTAGTGACGTGCCTGACTTAATTTTGTTGAAATCTAAATGAAATTTTCTGTGAGTGATGTTACACTCAGTCCAGTTCTCAAATACAGTTAATGGCTGAAACCCAATTTTTCTTGCTTGATTCTTCTGTTAAAATTTCCCAGAAGTAACTGACCAATGGACCCAACTTTGTTAGCCAACCTTGGCACACGTCACTTAATAACAATCCAGCACAGAACAGACTGAGCACAGCCCCCCCCACCCCCCCACCCCCCCACCCCCAAAAAATATTTGGACTTTGGGGTCAAATAATTATATTCAATGCAATTTAATTTGGTGGCCATAAAAACTGCACCAAACTTATTGTTAGTTAAATTAATGTTAAATTATTCTTAAAACATTAATTAAAGTGAAGGTTAATTATTTATCTGTTCTTAAGTGAGTGAAAATTTAACAAAGACCATTTCTTAAAAGCACGTCTTGATATTTTTGTTCCTGTGGTCTGACCAAAGGAAGAGGTGCACTTTAACGGAGTTCAAGCTATTTGCAAATGAAAAGATAAAACTGGAAATCCACAAACAGCCATTAGCAGCCCTCTTACAAAGCATCTTTTTCAACACCTCTTTTTATTTTCAATGCTTCATCCTTTCATCTTCCCTCTTTCCTAATGCTCTTCGATTCAATATCTGTCACTTTCTCCTTAATTCTGATCTGTTGTTCTCTGGTCTTCTTACTCCTTTTTTTCCCCTCGTCGTCTCTTGCTACTCTCCATCTGATTGTCTTTTAACTTCCACCATTTCTCTCTGTCACCACTTCAATTCTCTCCATTCCTCTTTGTGTGTGTGTTTGTGTGTGTGTTTGTGTGTTCTTGTCAGCATTCAGCACCTCAGTGTAGACAGGGTTTATTGGCGTAATGCATTTATCACTGCTGCAAGCCAGAGTCTCTACTTCTTCTTTGAGCCAGTGAGTAATGAAAATAGGATCACTTTTGACAACACTGCAACACACACACATACACACATTCCAGTGCACCCACCAGGTTACCCAGATTCACTTTTGCTCACACACACAAACACACACACGTACACACAAGGCAGCAAACACACTTTCTGTAACAGTAATTCTTGCATTTAACAAACTGCAGTATATAAAGCACACTGCACTTCTTTTAAATTCACTTCTGCTTTGCTTTTTCAACCTAACTTAATTTCTTCTTCATACTGGGGGAGTTTCTTTCAACCAAACACTCTTCCTAGCAGCTAATTAATAGTGTTCCCTTAATTTCACTGAATTGAAAGACACAGCCCATGAAATGCCTAACCAAGCTCCGAAATCCTCTTGAGAAACGATATTTTTGAAGTGTACCAGGATTTGTTTTTAAAATTTACTATTTAATTGACTCTTTGGAGAACAGAAGGAGAAATTAAATCTATTCAAATAATGGTGATTTGATCATAGCCAAGGAGCTGCCACAAAACAAACTTTGCCTAGTGTAAGAGTGTCATGAGGGTTTGTGCCATCTTTTATTATTACTTAGTTTTCTTTATATTGAAGTTACATTTTTAAACTCAAAACAACAGACAAGAGCTGTCAATACTCTAAAAAAAAAAAAAAAATGCTTTTCCAGACTCATGTGGGAAGACAGCATTACATTCTCCCAACCCTGATTAGTCTAAGGCCTTTATGGTTTTTTCCAAATTTACATTTTGTTCTATTAATTTATCTTTAAAACCATTTTTTGTTGCAATCATTGATATCCATCTTTTTAGCTTCTTTTTTTTTTCCAGATTTTTTTGATTATATTAAACAATAGTTCCACAACATCCATGAAACTGTCCAAAAAACTATTCCGAGAAGTACTATTTGTAATTTTTTCTGCTAAAAAAAAAAAAAATAAATAAATAAAATAAAATCACAAAAAATGACAATAAACAGTTTTACTGCTTTATAACAGTTTCTAACAGTAAGTGCAACCAAACTTACTAAATAATTGTGTCTGGATCATATTTGGAATATCATTTTGTTTTTAAATGTAAAAAACAGTTCAGATCTGGGTTAAATTTTCTCTTTTTAATTGATTTTTTTTTGCTTCAGATGGTTCTAACTCTACACCACGGCACTAAAATAACATCTTTATCTGCGGTACTGTGTGAAATGGGAGGCTAAAGTGTCTCACCATTTCAGGCAAGGTTTTCTCAGGAGAAGGAAATCAGGTAAGATCAAGTGTTAATGGCCAGAGGTGCCTGTCCAATCTCATTTGTTCTCGCAGTTTCGGGGAGGTGGGGGAGGTCTTCACCAGTTTAAAACGATACCATCACCAAAGGTGTTCCAGCGAAGCTCAGATTGGCCTTGACAGAACAAAACATAGCTGCAGTAAATGACTCAAGCACTTGACACAACATCTGACTTCGGAGAGAAAGAAACAGATCAGCGGCTGCTTAAAGTTGGATTTTTGGGAAACAAACTTCAGTTCAAACCATGCTCTTACGATAATGCAGCGAGGGGAGGGTGATACTGATGCACCAGGTAGTGTGCGGAGAGCCCGAGTGAAAGGAATGCTGACTAATCTGCCGAAATGGTTAGAAATTCTCAGAGGTATTACAGATGGCAGAGGTATTTGTTATTCATATGGCCCTCGAGGTGCATCCACACGGCTTGAGTGAGAGTATGCGTCCACGCTCACATGTCTGTGTGTGCAGGCTCTTGCACATAGGTGTGTATGTGTGTCCTGTGCTGCATCTGCAATGCTGAGGATGCCATTAATGCTTACTGCTGATCGCCCTCCCACATTTAAATAACAATGGTGCAGTCAGAGAAAGCACTGGGGTGAATCCAACCCACAAAGCACCTATGGGCCGCAGGCCTGATGCCTGCTCCGTGTGGCTGCGAGTTCAGATTTTTGTGTATACAATTTACATTTAGGCACTCCTATTTGTTCTCAAAAACGGAATCCAAGCAGAAACAAAGACAGACGGTGAACCAGAAAACATAAGACATGAAGCAGGGCAGGACCACCGACTGAAAAATGCTTACTCTGTTATGTGGGAAGTTTAGATTGTAAATGGTGTATACTTTTGTGGCACTTTACTACCTTCTAAAGAAGGTACTACCTTCACAGTCTCATTCACCCATATACTGGCTGGTTGACTGCTGTTCTAATTGACTTTACAATTGGTAGCTAACACCAAAAATAACAGTATCTGCAGAACTTGTATTATTATCATGCACTTTGTTTTAGTGCCACACCACAACCCATTGCATCACAATGCAGGCACATTAACTTAAAAAAAGGTCTTATCGTTGAAAAAGTTAGAACTGCAGTGATGTTGGCGTTTGCTTCATGTGCAATACTCATCTTAGCCGTGTATTCTTGTTCACTTCAAACTATTCAATATGATTTAGATATTTAGACAAGATATTTTACCAGGTATTAAGTTGTTGTAATTTGTCTTGGATCTACACCTTTCCTGGCTTTTCTCAAAATCATGACAGTTGAGAATTTTATGTCTCCTTAAGAGCTTGGATTTAGAAATAAGGACATTATTTTCATTATGAGTCCAAAAGGATTTGGACTTATTATGTTTGACAGTCATTTTTTTAGGATTTTTTTTTTAAGTTCAATAATTGTTGACAAGTTAGACTGACATTCATTGTCTTTATTTTAAGGAACATAAATTTAAAATTATGTTCTAAGAATAAGTGCTAGTTTTTGATTTTAAGAGGAATTATTAAGATGGACCAACTTGTACTAATCTCATTTTCTCATTTTTGTTAACATTTTGTTTTAATATGACTATGTTTTAAAAATTATTTCTAATTATTACTCTATTTTGTTTTCAATGTAATCAAAATAAACTACAATTAGGTACATAAAAAGCAAACCATTTGCTTAGAACTAGCACAAAAAAAACTTATGATAGTGCTTGATTTTAATTTTTAGCTTATTATTCCCCTTTTGAATGCTTGAGTGGAACTCCTCGTGATATTTTATCATAAGATTTCTTATGTCAATTCTTGTCAATTAAAAAGAACTTTCTGCATGGACAGATCATTTTAGTGATTTTCTTCTTGGTGCTATTTTTAAACTACCTCTTTTTGCAGTATTATATTTTGTTGGCATTACCCTTCAGCTCCTTGATAGATGTGCCGAACTTATACCATTTTGTAGAAAAATCTTTCCTTCTGCTCACCCCACAGCTTTTTAAGGACTAGAAAATTAGTTTAAGCAAGCTTCAGGCAATAAGGCTGCAGCAGCCGAAGAACGAAGGAGCACACTGACACCGTGAGTGCTCAAATTAATGAACTGATAAATATCAAAGACGCATCATTAAAGCAGGAAAAGATCTGACGGTTTACAATTGTGCATTTTATTAAGGTAATGCACTGCAGGTGGAGCCCATTGAGGCATGCATGAAAGTTTTAGTCACTGTCAGTTCCAAGAAAGGCTGTTTCAAAATTATCCATTTAAAAAATGATATCATGAGTTTAGGGATATTGTATCTGTCCAAGTTCATGAACTCAGTTCAGTTCAGCTGTTAGTGTTAGAAACTCTAACAGCAGTGCTCCTATTTGTCTGATTTAGACAAAAAACGACTGCTGACATTTCATTTCTTTTTGCCATTTTCGATTCGAGAAAGGACAGAAAAGCAAACAGTGCGGACCCACATGTAAACAGCTTTTCTGAAAAGTTTTCCTGCAGTTTTTGCAATGATAATGCAGCCCAGTAAAAATCAGCATCATGACAACAAAGCTAGAAAAAGAAAGCAGAAGTTACCTCCCCTAAGCCACTAACACCACTCTGCTGTACACATTTATCTCTCGCAGAAGTCTTTTTGGCAGCTGTGATGCATTGTGCAATAACTTTAAATAAGTCTCATTATTTATAATTTCTGCCCTGGGATGATTTTTTTAAATATTTTTCTTCTTCTTTTTAACTTTGTTAAACTTTGCACATATTTTTGTCCATTTATGGTTCGTTTTATTCTGTTGGAGGATTTCTAGTTTCTCGAGATTCGTAAAAACTTCACTTGCAGAAGTTACAGCGTTGTATATTAACAAAAAGTGACAAACAGCTGCATCTTTTAGGGAAAACTACAAAGAAAATGATATAGCAAAGAGAAAAGCTTTTGAACATGTTCTAAAAACATCTTAGGAAATCTGTTTTTCGAAATAAAACAGCTTCACAACCTGAATTCAGCGACAGTAAATCTCATCTTTATGTCATATTCCTTCTTCCACTTTATTTTTACTAAGACATTTTAAGATTAAGAAATGTAGAACTGCCCATAAACAAAATATTTTGTTTAATTAGGGGGATATTTTTTGTTTTCAAATCAAAATCTGAAGTGTATTTCTTTAAATGTTCTTGTTTCAGTTAGATTTTCATAAATCAAATGCAGCCTCTGTTACTCACATGACTCCTTGTTCACAGGAGGCCCGTTTTGCTTCTGTGGTCCATTTTTTAGCTTCTTTCTTCATCTCCAGCTCAAGGAGCCAATCTCATCTGTCTTCACTTTTCATAGCAAATTCTAGGCTCCAGAAAATAGGATTTTTTATATTAATTTTTTTGTATTTGTTTTTAAACAAGTAATTTGATAGCACTTCTGTCCATTACATTTTTATACTTAGTCAAACAAAAACAAAAACCAGATGAGAAACATTGCAGGTTAGTTTGGGTTTTCAAGAAAAACATAAAAAAAAGCCAGAATTATGAAAAAAAAAGAAATAAAAGTTTAAATTAAAAAATACAAAGATATAGAGCACACATAAAAAATATCTGCATTTTTTTAATTAACACCTATAGGTCACATACTTGCACAGCATTTTTATACTCTTTTTAAAAAGTTGTCATCGCCAAAAAAAATAAATAAAAAATCAATTATCAACATAAAGATACTGAAAAAAGTGGTCATGAAAGGTATTGCATGATAAAAAACAAATCATTGACAAACATTTACAGTCGTTTTTTATCACAGTTCTACATATTCAACAATAATTAGAAAAAAATTGTCATTGCATGTTTATTTATTCCCGTTATTTAGCTAAGCTAATGGCTGCTAAGTTAAAAAAAAAAAGTGGAATCTTGTTGAAAGGCCTTACCTCTGTCACAGATTTGAGCTTTTCCCCAGTTTTTCATCGTGAAGTTAGTAGAGTAAGCGAACCACATTTTTTTGGCTGCAAAAATAACAATTTTACAATTTTTTTTTTTTTTAGAAAAACCTTCTGGTGTAGTTTGTTCAAAGTTCACACTGGGGAAACAACTTTCAGAGTAATTAACTGTTATAGGAAACAGCTGTGAGGCAGCTTCTTTTTTTTACTTCTATTCAGTCTAAGGTCTTGCTTGGGACTAACTAATGTGGCATTTTATTCACAAAGATATTAATTCTACTACACAAATATTTATGTTTTATTGCAAATATGAAGTTAAAAATAAACTTCTAATGAAATAATGTGAAGAGAATTTTTCATTGCAGTTTGTTACTCGCTTGAGTCAATTTCCACTTCTGACATTACATCCTGGTACAATGTTCTTGCTGTTAAGCTCTAAGAACATCTGTCATAATATGATCCAGCAAAACCGCACAACTTTCCAAACTTTATTAGAGATCAGCGCTCCAAAAGCCCTCCCTGATCATTCGCTATATCCATATTTTCAGTTATGGAGAAGATGCTAATCCTGCTGCCAATGCAATAAATACAATATAATCAAGAATTTTTAACCTATTCATCTATCTGCCACCTTAACGGCATCCAGAAAACATATAATGAATACTTCAGCATCTATCTGGTGTCCTTTCCTTTTCTTTTTCTTGCAGAGTGCTACAAAGTGATGCCCAACACATGAAAAGCAGTGGAATGAGGCAAAAAAAGGGGGGAAACAAGCCCGATGTGGGATGCTGCGGGGAACGATGAGTCAGTTGTTTGAGGAAGAAAAGAAAAAAAAGATGGAGCCAAAAAAAAGTGAGAGCTTGAGTCTAATAAGAACCAAGAGACAGCGTGATTTTGTCTTGTGGAGCCATTTGAATACAGACCAGCAGCAGCTGGAGATGGTGTCGAACAGGTCTGCACTTCACACGGCATCACCATCAGGAGAGCCCGACACTGTTCATACTCTGCTGGAGTCTCACACTGCTGCACACACTCCCACAGACCAGTGAGTGTGTGGGAATGACTAGGGGCTCCTTGCTCTCATTACTCAGCCACTGTAGCACACTCTCCTTCCTGGCTTACCATATTGGGGTTGGTGTTCCCACTGTTGGCTTACAGAAATCGAATGGACTAGTCTCACCTCTGCTCTGAATGCATTAGCACACATCACATTCTCAGCACAGGTTCTCAACAAGGCTACTGAATAGTAAAAAAGTGCATAAAGGCAAGTGTGTGTGTGTGTGTGTCCAGGGGAGCTTAAAATACCTTCACTCCTGTCCAGTGTTGATAAGTTGGGTCATAAGAAACTTCCAGGGCAGACAGAAGGGTCATTAGCATGAATGCCAGATTGAAAGGTAAGAAGGGCGGAAGAAAGGAAAGCAGGAAGAGTCAGAAAGTGCACCCAAGTTTGCAAAGTTTTCTATTTTTTTCTTTTTTTTGCAGAGAGAAGTGGGCTCCAAAGCCTGCAAACATACCCCCCCTCCCTCCCTCACCAATTTATCTGCATCTTGCAGCCATTTTAATCCCCTAACAAACCTAGAAACCACCTTCGTTTTTGTATTCAGGTCCTTCACCGTGTTTTCAACATGACCTGGATGCAGCCGCAGAACGTTTTTACGGACAGATAACTGGTTTCTGCCACAGTAAATATAATCCATCCATCCATCTATCTATCTTCAGAACCCACTAAATCCCTTTTGGGGTCACTGGAGCCAACCCAGCAATGATTTGGCAAAGGTGGGGTACACCCTGTACATGTCGTCAGGACCACACACCCAAACATACACACATAAGGACAATTTGGAGACATCTGTTAACCTATGAAGCATGTTTTTGGACTGTGGAAGGAAGCCAGTGCAGAAAAAAACACATATGCACGAGGAGAACATGCAAACTCCAGCCGGGATTCAAACCAAGGCCTTCTCACTGGGAGGCAAGAGTGCTAATCACTACGTTACTGTGCAGCCCTCTGGTGAATATTATAACAGAGTTCATTCTAAGTATTTTTCTTTTTTTTTTTAAATGTTGTTAAATATTGTGTAGAATCTAGTTTCAATGATAATGAGGCTTTAATGCAATTTATTGTTTCATCATACTGGTTGATTTATTCCTCAATTTATACCAAGATAATAAAACAAACCAAAGTTGTTGTGGGTTTTTTTCTCAACCCGCTTTATCCCTTTTGGGTCATCGGAGCCTGACCCGGCTATTGCTGGGTGAAGGTGGGATACACCCTGAACAGGTCGCCGGTCACCTGTTGCAGGGCCACACAGTCACATGCACACCTAGGGTTAATTTAGAGACACCAGTTCACCAACGAAGCATGTTTTTGGACTGTGGGAAGGGGAAAAAACACAAATTTACGAGGAGAACCTGCAAACTCCTCACAGAAAGAACCCAGCCAGGATTCAAACCAGAGCCTTCTTGCTCAAAGGGAAAAGTGCTAACCACTGCTCCACGGCATAAATATCATAGAAATTTTAAATAGTTCAAAATGTAGTTTCAAAAGTAAAAAAATAGGCATTTGAACACGCTATAGAAAGTAGTTGATGATCTTGACAAA
Source organism: Oryzias latipes (assembly GCF_053564925.1). Lineage (NCBI taxonomy): Eukaryota > Metazoa > Chordata > Actinopteri > Beloniformes > Adrianichthyidae > Oryzias > Oryzias latipes. The sequence continues at coordinate 27,395,599 of NC_136252.1, forward strand.
TCATGTGTAAAGGTGTAAAAGTTTCATTTGTTTAATTGTCAAATAAAGTTTTTTTTTAGCACCACAGCAGCTAAATAGGCATTATTAGTCAGTTTTAAATAGCCCTTAATGCAACAACAAACAGTTTTCTTTTTTTGTTTTACAATACTTTTTGAGTCCTTTTTAATGACGTATTCCCAAATTACTCTGTATTCTGACTTTCGTCACATTTGTGGATTAAACTGCAGCGTTTTGTGCACCTTCAGACCTCATCTGTACTTTGTCCTTTTATTCTATCATATGAAGGTTTGACAAACTATCAGTTATTGCTGGTGGTGTTGGGTCAAACTCTAAACCTCCACTTAAAAAAAAAAGTGAAGTGTCATGCAAGAAGTCAAGTCTTCCTCAGTAGATGCAGGTAGAAACTAGAACGTCACAGCTGCCTGGTTTCTCCTCAAACACTAATGAACAAGTGTGAGAGGGAGTGTGTAGCCTGATTACCCTTCCAGCATTGGTGTCAGACACTCTGCGGGGCGTCCACAGCACAGTGTCTGCGTGTGTGTGTGGCATATTCAAGCATTTTTACGGCTGCCGGTCCGTGCGCCCTCTTCCCTCTCACTTTCTTCATCGTTCCCCTCATTCTCTAAGCTCCAAAAAGTCGAATCCTTGCGTTCGCTCAGTCTAGCAAATGACTGCAGGCGCTGACAATCCACTGTCAGCATGCGCCGCCACAGTCAATAACGCTGTCCCATGTCACCGCACTACACTGGCTAAAGCTCACACTTCTTATCCCTCCCCAAAACTGCTGCTTAACAGGCCCTTTTTTGCTTTTGCCAATCCTCCGAAAAGCATTACCATATTCCCTATTGTACACCCCCTTTTTCCAAAAACCCACCCTGACAGGTTTTTGGTTGTCCAAATGACCAGAACATCCTTGGTTCAACTGAATGCTGCATAATTTAAGTCCAACAGCACAGCACCCGGAGAAATTGGGAACCAAATGTGTCACACTTTCCGTGATGCCCCCTGAATTTTCAGCACGGGACGGATGACTGATCCAGCTGTCTTGCTGTAATAAGACGAGGTCATGTACTCAAATACACATGAATGGCACGCGTGCATATACATGCATGCATGCATGCAAGGGGTGCAGCGGAGCTCAGGGAGCTACCAAGAAATCCCAGTCTCCCCCATAATCCACTTCTCCTCCATCCTGTTCCATTAACCTCAGATTGTACACACACATGCTTCTCCTCTAAACCCACATAGACCTGTTCACCCCTCCCACACACACACACACACACACATCTGCGTGCGAGTATCATAGTCTGTGTTGCCCACTGCCATTGTATCTGCATGAGGCTGAGATAATGGCATCTGTCGCTGCCCCTTTTGTCAGGATTGTCCCCGGCCCCTGCTCGCTGTTGGTCCCCATTAGCCGACTGCTGGCTGCTGGCCCCGTTGTTCCACGCTCCGCTGCCTGACCAGAAAATACAGGAGATGCCTGTCCTCTCCTCTAACTCCCGCTTTTATTGTCTGTTCCCATCACTTGTCCTATTCCTGCACATCCAGAGTTCATGGATGTTTGGGGTAAACAAGGTGTTTTCTGTCAGTGGGAAAGCCAAAGTAGGAGCATTTACATATATATATATATATATATATATATATATATATATATATATATATATATATATATATATATATTTAAAAAAAAAAATTTTTGGGAGAATTAGGAAGTATTGGAGTATTTGGAAGAATATCTCCTTTTATTCATCTATAGTTAGATCATTAGTTTAAAAAAAAACTAATTATTTATCCATTCTTTATCATATTACGTTAAAAATGTGTTTCTTAGGCTATAAATTCTAGAATTTGAACTTTATCATGTTTTTTTTAAACAAACTTATACTATAAAATCAATGGCAAATAAAGCTTTAGGCTGATTAAAAGTACTTGTTTTCATCATAGTGAAGATCACAAAAACAGCGTAACATCCATTAATCAGCTGTCCTATCTACTTTTATACAATATTCTCTACATTTTTCTGATTTTTTCAACCAAAAGTCTGTTTTCCTTTTAACCATAAACTCATTTTATACATGCTGTCAGTTGTACTATAGTACTTCCAATATTTTCCAAGTACCTTGTCTTTGCTGTGTAATTGCACTCACTGTAACCTGACTGGCTCTCCCTTTAAAATAAAAGAATCTCTGTTTCTGTCACCTATCAGAGACGTCTCACTTCGTTTCATCATATTCCCCTCATCTCTCATAAGCATGGCTAATAAAATGTAAAGATAGGAGATAGTACAGCGCTGGCTGAGTTTTATTAAGAGCATAATGGCAATCTCACTGTTGTAATGATTCTAAGGGATCTCAGATGAAGGGCCAGCCAGCCTTCAGAAGTGAGCGTGACATCACTGGCAAAAAAACAAAAAGTGGTCTTCAATCTTTATTTCATACATTGGTTAAGTTTCCTCACTAAGACACTCAGCGGTTGATAAAGGAATGCAATTTTCAATGGCAAACTACAGTTGTTCTTCAAGCAGCTCCCTTTCTGCTGATTCCTAAACTTCTCCAACATCTTGTTTTTTTCTTTTTTCATTCTTCACATGTGGAAAGACTCTGAAGTTCATTCCCACTGTGAAGCACAAAGCCTGACAGAAGAGTGAGAAGGGACGCTGAAATGGCAGACAACAGCCCCATCTACAGATGGGGGGAAAAATCCTATTTTTCTTCTCATTATTCTAAATCATTAGTACATTATTGTTGATAGATAATAAACCTTTATTAAGGTAATTAACAGCATTCTCAGGTGATGTTTCTTTGTGACTCTTCTATTTCTAAAAGAAAGTTGTTGCTTTTTGAGTCCTTTTTAAGCACAATATCTATGATATTATATGTAAAACATACATATATATATATAATATATATATTTATATATCAGATAGCACTGAAGCCCAGCTAGTAATTTATACTGCGTATATTAATTTACAAGAAAGGAAAAATGTCTTTGTGTAAATATGTATGTCAGTTAATAAAATTGTATGTTCTTTTCACTTTAATAGCCAATTTAAAGGGAAACCTCAAAGAAAAATCAAACAAAAATTAAAGTTAATTACCCTTGGTGTAATCTGATTTAATCCAGATTGTTCAAATAAAGTCAAATCGTCTTCACTGCCATCCCCCAGTGGCCAATACAAGTGACCAAAGGATTTTTAAAGAAGAATGTTGGATGCATCCAATAAGACAAACGCGAGATGGAAGCTCCCTTTAAACACCTATTTAGCGAACATTTAACTGATAATTTTGTCTGAAATGCTCCACTGAACTACATTCCAGGTCTGACCTTCAAAGCCTCTCACATGACCTGTTCCCCTTTTGCTGAATGTGGAGCGACTTGCAGATCAACAAACCAGCGGGCTGACAGACCTAACCTCTGTGCCATTAGTCCACCGAGGTATCACACTTTGCTTTAATTCACCATCTTTCAGAGTGTCACACTTTATATTCTTTGGCATGGGTGGGGTACATGCGGATGCATAATGTACCTCAAATTAGCGCCCATTTGAGTAAGCATCAAAGCAAGGCGGCTGGGGTTGGAGGAGAGCTTAAGGAACCGCGGGGAAACCATCGGCAGGATTAATGCGGGAGATTTTTATAAGAAATTACTGGCTTAATGAAGTGGATAAAAAAGCTGTCAGTGTTTTATTGCATCTAAATTGTGTGAAAGTGGTGTTTAACTGTCTCGCCTACTCCTCACATAATAGGCCATGGCAGGAGCTGTGAGGCTTATTTAACTTAACTGGTGAATAACTTGGAGGGTGAAGCCATTCACTGTTGTTTTTATATGCAGTCAACCAGCCAGAGGCTGTTGTTTCTCTCCTGTTTTTCCTCAAAACACAAACCAACTGACCGCCCAAAACTAGAAATTGTAAAAAAATAAATAAATGAAACTTAAACTGCTTAACGCAATTTTTTGTTTCCTTGTGCTCTAGAATACAAAAATAACAAATTAAAAATCTGCCCCTTTAAAGAAAATTCCTACTGTTCTCAGAATCATGATTTTTTTTTTAAATCTAAGTGCAGATAAAAATGCACAGTTTTTGTATTAAATTTGTTAATAATTATTGGTTCTGGAGAAAAATAACTGTCACATGTGATGGGGGAGCATATTCTCTGGCCTATAGCACCACCTACTGCCTGTTTGCGGAATGACACAACGGTGGACGTAATTGGAGCAGCTGAATATTTGATTAACATCTCTGCACCCATCAGCATTTCATATTGTTATAGATACTGTGGAGTTCCAAATAACTTTATTTGATCAAGTTAGTCACCTTTTGCTTTGTTTTTTGCATTTATTTCACACAGTATTTCAACACATGAAGTCAATCATGCATCACAGTTCTGATGTGCAACAACGAAGAAGCAGACTTATTTTTTTGGGACTAAGAAAGACCAAGTAGATGAAATGTGAGTCAAATTCCCGAAGTGAGTCTAAAGAAAATCCCTGAATAGGTTTCTGATTTGATTAAAAAAAAAAAAATCAAGTTAACAGGACAACATGGGTTCCAAGTCTGGTTCTAAGGCTCAGTCTCGAAAGCAGTCGACTCTTATAAAGTCACAAACCTTGAAGATTAAGATCAAAAAGGTAACCTGAAGATATGTGCATATATGTCATAAAGAGAGCATGTTGTCAATCAAATGTAGATCTGGAGCTGAAAAAGGCAGAGTGACACATTTAGAACACAACATGAACGCTACAGTTGCTGCAGGTTGAGAAAGGTGCCTCAGCAAAATAATAATGAAAAAATAAAACCGTCTCCCCCATTTAGGCCACCATTTCTGCTTTTCATGATTTCTAGCTTTTAACATCTCGCATAAAAAAAAATTCTGTGGATAAAAACAACGTCCGGTCTTGATTACATTGAATTCTAGTCATTAAAAAAGAAAAATTTGACAATTTAGCAACTGTTAATAAACTATAGAAAAAAATTAAATAGAAAAGATTATCCTCTGTTCATTAAATGCCTCAAATCACAGAGTCAGGCTTAATATTCATATTTGTAGTCCAGGTTGGAAGTGATGGCTGCTCTGGGACTTGATTGGAACACAACAGACAAAAATAAAGGCATCAGGCCTGTGCTGCTCTGTGTTTGTCACAGTTTGGTCTGTTTTCTTTAACTACAGCGTGGTGTTGACACATGAACGGCACAGTGGTGTAAACAGGACTGGAATCGGTTTGTGGTTTTTATTTGAGGGGCTGGGCTTCAAACCCAGAGAAAGGGATGACATATTTTAGCAGGTTGGAGATGTAAATCATAAAATGTGATGCTACGGTTGATAAATTATTCTTTAACCTGAGTTATGATCAACTAAACGTCTCCAGCTGCTAAACTCTGCACTCGTTCTTTCAACCAAGTTGATCATTTTCCATGGAGCAGACAGAAAAATGACTTTCAGTGATTGAAAAGAGTTTAATTATGCTGCTGCTGTTATCAAGATGAAAGACAAGAGCCTTTCTTTTTTTTGCAAAGGTTATTCACTGCAGACAAAGAGCCCAGTCTTGGTTCTGGCGGTAACCTTTCATACACACACATACACACACACACACACACACGTGGCTGCACACATTCAAATGACTCGGACAGCACAATCCCTTTTCCGTCTGCTCTCACGTCCTTCTCTTCCCATCATTAGTGGAACCAAGAAGCAAGTTCAGGGCAGAATTGGGGTCAGGTGAGGTTAATGTTGATGAGAGGAGGCTTGCAGCGGTCAAGCTCCTTCTTCTTAAGGCAGTCTCTGAAAACGTAGGGATTGTGACCTGAAGTCCATATCCACCGTCCTTTTCAGCACAGAGGAGGGGGGGGGGCAACGCCTCCTTTCCAGCAGAGGTCAGAATGTGGTTTTGTTACGTTTACAGGAAGGAATCAGGCGCCAAGAACACAGTCTCTGCCTGCAAAAGGAAATCAAAGAAGCTCTTTTTTTCTGCTTGGCTTTCTCGACTTGCTCACCGAGCGTTACATTCTTCCAAAACAGAGTCCTCGAGTCCCGCTCCGTCTCAGCGTGACCCGGCTGAGCTCCAGTGCTGCTGCCACACTCTCTCCTCGAGGCCTGGGTCAGTGCGTCCGGTTCTGGGAGCAGGAGGTTGTGGCTGGTGCACTGGTGAGCGCCGGTTTAGCAGTCTTTTCTCTCTTTCCCTTCTCCATCCGTCTTTGCCGATATACCCTGTACCTGGCGTCCGTGTTTAGAGAGCGCTGCGCGCCGTGCCGTTCAGTGCAACGGCCTTGTTGCAGGGGGAGCCCAGCGCTTTGGGACCTCCCGGACGCTGAGCTGAAACGCCCACCTCAAATACTTCATGGATGGCCTTCCGGAAACAGTGAAAGTTGTAGTCTATTAAACCTAAGGGGAGTATAAAAATATAGACGATACATTACACACCTTACCAGTGCAACAAAAACGGTGAGCAACATTGGATGTATGCAGCTCTCCAGCTATTCCAACTCAGATGAGGAAAACAAAGCTATTTTTAATTTTTCGTTATTATATAATTATTATTTTACTTTATTCCTTTATTCATTTTATTTCCAAACTAATGACTCATCCGGGATCCAGCATAAACTGAGGGAAGTGACTTTAACAAAAAAAAAATAAAAATAGAAAAGAAGTCGTCCGCTCCTGCACACGATCAGTCAAGTGGACCGGTGGACCGAGCGACCGTGTCTCTGAGCAGAGCAGCCGGACTTATGGCTTTGTGTTTGAGGGGAGGGGAGGATGCTTTGTTACATGTGCGCTATGTGTGGGAGACTTTGGACTGCGATCCGTCCCGCAGCTCTACGTGAACGAGCTACCGAACTCAGGAGAACCGGGTCTCCCGGTAAAAGTCTGTGTCCGGGCAGAGCTCGGACCGTCAGCTCACACAGCGGCAAATTTACGTGCAGCCAAGCTGCAGATTGCAGCATTTCCCGCATGGATTTTATGTTCATCAAAGGCTAAATGTTGTTAGCACGTGCTAGCCCTCTCCTAAACCTGGCTTCTTCTACAAGTGTGACCCATGTGAAGGTTTGTTATAATCGGAAAAGGTTTTTCTGGGCCCATGTACACGGTTGAATTCTGATCCGACCATTGATCCGATCAGGATATTTTGCACATGTAACCGCGGCTTATAGTGTCGACTCGCAGCGTGGCGGGGGCGGATGGTGCACAACCCTACTACCCGGCAGTAAGACGACTCGATCTCTGAGTCACCACCAGTGTTCCCACGTCTCTTTGCTGGTGTCTGCAAACGCCTGAGCCACCTCAACTGGCTCCTACTGTGGAGGAGCGGCGGCTCTAATCCCAGCTTTCTCGGGGTGACAGAACGCCTCATCTCTAAAGGACCTCCCAGCCACCCTGAAGAGGGAGCTCATTTCGACCGCTTCGATTTATTCAACCTATAATGTCATCAGGTCTTACAGCATCCTGAGCCCTCACATTCAAAAGCCTTTGATGCTCTTTGAACTAGCGCAATGACTGTAATTCCAGGTGGATTCTGAAGCAAGGAAAAGCTGCCTTGCACTGATGGAACCCACAACTACAGTTACATTTCAGCACAAAGCTGTTTATCTCCACTTCAGAAATGGAAGTTGCATAAATGGTCGAAGGGCTGTGGTAGTTTGAAGAGCGAGTGTCATTTCCTGTTCACTGGCTCCTTCTACAGTGTTAATGCAAGTGTTTTTAAAGCTAGACTGGCATCCCGTATGTTGCAGGCGAGTGCTCACCTTTACGCTCAAAGCTCTCCTCTCGTAGGATGCAGACGAGAGCCAGGAACTTGGTGACCTCTTTAAGGTACAGCACAGTGGTGTTGTTGAGCTTGATGATGGCCATGGACTCTTTGTCGTAGGCACTACCGCTCCCGTCCTCCCTAAGACTAGAAAAAGGGAAATAAAGGATGGCTTGTTTAAGATGTCATTAATTATACATTAATCAAGTCTTGCTCCAGCGAGACCCCCCCCCCCCCCAGACGAGGCACGGATGAGGACCGCAGCATGTCCTGGAGGCTCCTTTCAAATGTGGAATTGCAAATGTGTACAGAAAACTGTTTGGAGGTCCGCTTTGAAAGACGTCTGCAGACGAACCGGCTCACCCGTAGATGCAGGAGACGTCGATGACCACGTCGATCATGTCGCAGCACAGCTCGTACGACTGCATGTCCACCGGGGAGCTGTCTGTGGCGATGTAGATCTTACTGGTCACGTCAAAAAGAAAAGCCTTCTCGATTCCTGAATTCTATCAGGGATGCAAAAAGAAACCCAAAGAAAAGGTACAGTTGTTGGGGATTTTTATTATTTTCCAGTGATATTCATATTTTAGTTATTTACATTTTCTTCTGTAACTAAGAAAATAGTTTAATCAAGAAAAATGCATTACAGAAAATTATATTTGATTATTTCAAGACTAAATAAGCATTTTTTCTATCTATTTCAATGTATTTATTGAAGTTATGTATAAATTTAACCTGTCGTATATAAAAAAAAGAAGCTTTTAGCTCGTTTCAGCTTTGTAAACAACTGAGGTCCATCACTGAGGCTTCACAGGGTTCAACTGACTGCTTCGATTACCTCTGAGCAGGTTAACAATGCTTTAGGATAGGGAAAGATTTCACCAATCAGGCTCTTTGGGAGGAGAGAAGGTTTGTCTACTCACAGAAATGAAGATGTTGAGGAGGTTCTCCAGCGTGGGGAGCTGTGGGATGAGCTTCTGCACCACTTTGCTGAAGGCTTCAAAGATTGAGTGGTCATAAATACTCGTCAGGTAAAAGCTGATTGGGATGGAGAAGAGGAAGTAAAAATCAGCTAAATCTGACGAGGAACCCTTCCTAAAAACCTGCTATAAAACCACATTTACACTAATGAGATCAGAAATAGAAAAAGGCTGCTTTTCACTTTCTACCTTACAAGAAACAAACACGCGACTTGTTGTCACGTGAAGTAAAATGTCAACTGTATTTACTGCAACAAAGCGAGCCGATGTGTTACTGATGTACAGACACACAAATCCAAACCAAAAAAAACATGAACATGAGGTTTGAATTTTCTGCCAAATGTTTTCTTCTCTTCCTTTTGTCCGGAGTCCAAACAACCCGAGCTCGGTCCTTTAAACCCCCCAGTGTTCATTAGCGACCACACTAGACATTTCACAGGAACACTGGAGCATTCAGACCATGTAGAGAAGACAGGAAGGCTTCTTTCAAAACAGAAAAAGACTTCATGTAACCTGATGTCCAGCCAATTCAGTGATTCTGTTCTGATTTGTACATTTATCTAGAATGAAGAAATCATTTCTTAAAGCGACTAAAACACTTAGTGAACGTGTGTACGTTTGCTTATTTAAACCGAGTCCTATTTGATTTTAAATTCACCCTAATGTGGTTCTTTGGTTTGGAAGAAGGTTGGGAGCAGCTCCATCTGAATGTCAATTCACGTCCTTTTTCAACTCAAGGAGGAACAATTCAGCCTTTGGAATCAAAGGAGTTTGTTAAGGTTTTATTGAAACATTTTTCAGTGAGACGCGTGTATCATTTATAAAACTTAATCTGAAGTCCGAAGGAAAGAAGGAATGACTGAATAAATGAACAAATGTCGCCCTTTTTTCACACTTAAATCAATGCATTTTTGCAGGAGAAGATGGTTTCTTTAGGCAGCAGCATGACTGACTTTAACATTTCTGAATGAGGAGAAGCTGCACTCGCTGACATTTAAAAGATGAGTCATTACAAGTTGACAAAATATGTTCGGAAATACTTCCACTTGTCTTAAATATATATAAATGAGGACAGACAGTTTTTTGCTGCCATTTCTGCTGCTTTGTGATCAGAAGATGTCACCCTAAAAACAACTTTAAAACACATGATTAGATTTTATTCAAAGTTTGAAAAAAGGGAAAATTATAAATAAATGAATGTAATTAATTAGTATTATAGATAAATTGTGGGGGGATTTTTTGGCAAAACTTTAGACTTTAAAGTTTTTTTAAGATCACGTCAAAAAACAACTCTGCAGAGACTCTTGTGTGATTGATTTTAAAACTGATTCAGGTCAAATCAAACTTTATTTATATAACACTTTTCCTAAAAAAAACCTAACACATGGGCTTTACATTAAGACAAAACAAAATAAATAAAATAAAAACAAGCACCTAAATTAAAATAGAGATTCCTGGTTATAAAATAGGGTATTTATGTTCACCACTGTAGAGTCTGATGATCTTTAATCATTTAAAATTGTTGATGAGGTTGAACAATCAAGAACAAAAGTGGTTCTCTTTTTTTTTTTCTTTGTTATGTCCACATTTTTAAAGGAAGCATGTTAAGTCAGCTGAATTACCGCTACGCGTTTCTGTAAAACTATTTCTACTTTCCAAAGTGACTCATCAATGATTCTTGGTTTTATGAACCTGGATTTCAGTCGTTTTCATTCATTTCTGCTTTGGACACAGATTTCTGATGTTTAGGTTACTTTTTTAATGAACAGAGAAAGGCTCTAAATTGTTTTTTTGAGAGAAGTCTCAAGCGTTTGGAAGTGTTCCAACTCCTGATGAAACCTTTTAATTCAACAAAAAGACGGCAATGAGACGGCTGCCAAGGGACCGTCAAGAAAGTGCAAACTCTGGGAAAAGTGATTAAAAAAAAAAACAATCTCTTAAAAAAAATCAAAAGTAAAAAAAAAGTTACAAATATATGATGAAGTCATATAAAAACTCATCATATTCTAATGCCACAACAACCATTTAGGAAGAAAGTCATTTTTTATAAATCACATCTGTTAAAAAATGTTCTGAAGATACAAAAACTATAGTCACCAAACTTAATGCTAATGAAGACTTAATGCTATTAGTTAATAGTTTAGTATGTTTTTCTAGTTTATAGTTGCACTACTTTACTTGATTGTTTAAAGCGATAAAAAAATAGGGGCCATCTGGATTTGTGTATTCAATTTGTTCCATGTTTTGTTACAAATGCATCGGATAGAGTCGACATCGGCAGAAACTCAAAATCAAATTATTAGTATCAAATCGATCAAAGCCACAAAAATAATTAAATAAATAATTAAAATATCGGATGGGTGCATCTCTTTTGGAAACTAATGATGAGCAAAAAAACAAAACAAAAGTCTTTTTCTAGACTCTCACCTGAGATGCAGCTTCTCTAAACTGGCATCTGCCAGGTCATCGTTGGCTCTCTGATGGATGTCTCTCTGTGTTTCGATCTTGTGATCGTCCGACAGGCCGTCCACTTTGTGGATGAACACCTCAAAGTTGATCTCCGGGTTGACTCTGTAGGCCCGCGACACGGTGAGGTGGAGCCTTCCCAGAGCTTCCACATAATCGTCCTGCAGCAGCAGAGGTCAAGGAAAACCCAAGATGTGAGGGGAAACATGTCTTCATTCAATCAAAGTTCAATCTTCTAGAACTAAACAGCATTTCTCTCCTAAATCTCAAGATTCAAATGCAGATGTAAAGTCTTTAACCTGTGTACCTGTAGCAAGAAAATGTACAAACAGTGTTTGCAGTTGTCCTATTAAACCCCAAACGTTCCTGACCCCAACTCATAATATTGCAGCTGACAACTCAGAAATGGATTCGGGTAAAGTTACGTCTCCGTCTTACCTGAGCATCGATGACAAATATTAGAGCCCCGGTTCCTCGAAAGATCATCTCATAGTCGAAAGTGGGGTCAAAGAAGTCCACCTGACCGGGGAAGTCCCAGATCTGGAAGTTGACAAAAGAGCTGCTGGAGATGTCATCCTTGTAGATCTTGTTGGTGCTCTCCAGAAACAAGGTCTCGTTGGGGGACATTTTGTGGAAAACCACCTGAAATGAGAATCAAAAGAAAACAGTGGATGGGAGGAATGTGCATTCTGTATATTTTAAAAATAGACCAGGCATGAAATCAAATCAAATCAGTGCTGCCATGTTGATGGATCACACTCAGGAAAACAGAATATTGTGAGAATAAAAATATGAATCTCCTTGAGGCAGAGCAACTACAGGAAGGAAACGTGTAACGTGGAAAAATTAGGAGCAAAAAGAACTGAAAGTTACATTTTGTTACCACTTTCATCTCATCTTTCCAAACTGCAGTCCAAAGGTTGGAGCCGAGCAAAAGGAGAGGAAGCTTACAGAATATTGATTATACTCAGTGAGCTCTAAAGATTCGCCCATGAACACGTCAATATTCTGCTTTTTGCTTTGAGTCTGAAGCTCACTCTATAGTAGTGGACTAATGTTTTGGATTTTTAAAAGTTCTCCTTTGTTTTCGGCTTCATTTTTCAATTTTAAGGACATCTACAGACGATTGGGGTGTGCAAACCTTACACAATAAGAGCTTTAATGCATCACACAGAAATGTTTTAGGGTTTGGATGAAAAAAGGTTTTAGAAAAAATGTTTTATTGTTTTTAATCATTTTGTTAGTTACCAACTGTTTGAATGGTTACCAAGCATTTTCTATAATTCCCTATCCAATCACAACTTCTATCTTCCCATCCTAAGGATTTCTTGTCATACTTTTAATCAGCAAACTGTAAAGAAAGGTTCAAATGGGCTTTTTTTTACGTGTTTGTCATGGACATATCATCCAGATGTCACATGTTGAGCAGGAGGTAAAAGAGCAAATCGCTGCAGAGGCACTAATCTGCGCTGACTCAACACTTTCTACATTCAAACTGTCCAGCAGCCAAATCAAAATTAAAATTTCTCTCTGATAGTTTTGATCAGGCTTGAATAATAGAATGCTGGGAAATAACAGGTGAAGAATGGGTGTTATTCTAAAGTGCTGTGTGAGCTACAAAGGTCACAGGTCAATGAACTAACAAAAAGCCAAATCACATGGTTCTCAGCTCAAACTGCAGATTTACTGGAAGAACAGACTGGAGACACAAGCAAACGAGCAGAAAATGTTCCTGGAGAGCTCCATGTAGAAATAGGGATTTTCTATTTAAACAAGGTAAAACAGCATCCGAACCAGGGGTCGGCAACCCCCCAGGCTTCAAAACCTAAACAAAATAAGTCCAACTTTATTAAACTCATTCACAAACAGTTATAGAACATTTCTTTTTACTCCACGAGGCTCATTACAACAAAAGTCTCAATGCTGCAACAATCAATCAAGCGGTCCGCATTCGTAGTTCACCAAAGTTGTACTAAAACATTTTTGACAGATTTTGGAGCGTTGTGTGTCACAGAAAATCAATAGGAGATCAGCAAAGGCAGCCAGAACTCGTGAGACGTGATGGATTATAAGGCAGGTTTCTTATCTTACTGTTGAAAAATTGAAGGATTTTAAGTTTGCCTTATGATCAGAAAAATACAGTAAGGCTCACTTAGTTACTTCTGATTTACACATTTTTAGGTAAGATGAACCAGTAATCATAACAAATCGTCTATTTATTTATTTTTTACTGCTGATTTTACACTACTTACTAATAAATTTGCTCCATAGAAATGATACTATATGGTACATGGTGTCTTTTATTTTAAAATGTACTTATGTCATATTTTTAATAACGATATTTTTTCTTCATGTTTGTGTTTTATTTATTCAAATAACAGTTTGTTTCTATTTATCATAATAGTAACAACAATATTAATGCAAATCAGTGCCTTTTTTGTGAAGTCTGACTTGCGTGAGAAATGGACCCAAGAGGCTCTTCAAAGATTCACTCCAATGAAAATCGTCTTTTCTGTGTTTTCAGCATGTTCTGGTCTCATTTTTCTCATGATTAAAAGAAAATTAAGCTCAAAATGGCATTTCTGATTATATCTTCAGGTGATTCACAACGATCTGAATTAGGAAATACTAAACTCTGAGCTCATTTTTTCCTTTATAGCATCCATCATCGGAAAAAAGCTGAAAGTATATATGTGCAGGAACATAATGCACAGGTGTCCTCCTTTAGATGCACAGAGTGTCATCTCTTCATAAGAGCAGCACAGATTTCTACCCAGACGCTGACAGCACTGAAAGGTGCGGTCAGTTTGTGTCACGTGAAAACCCCACAGATCACTGCTTCCGAGTCTTAAGACTTAGGTGGAACAAAACGAAGCCATGCTTAGCTAACGAGCAAAGTATCAATACATTTGTGTAGAGCGCCTCTGTCCATTTAGTCAATAATTAACGGCTAATGCTAAAGGCTAGGTAGCCGAAAGCTTCGTAAAACTGTTGTTTTTAATGCAGCACGCGCCGACAGATTAGATAGCAATCATCACGCGCAACACAAACAACAAACTAGCTTGCTAATCTTAGCTAACTTGTCTGGACATGAGGATGCGCGCGTCTCCCCAAAGCTAGCAGCACTTACAATTAAAACAAATAAATAAATGCTTACCTTCTGAATTGATGACTTGCCGCTTCGTCTTAAACCCATGAGCAAGATTCTAGGTTTGCTATCGGATGACGTCGGGCTATCCTCGATTTCAGCCTCCTCCTCACCATAACCAAAATCTTTGGGGAACGAGTCCGCCACCCCATAGCTGTCAGGCAGCTGTTCCACCTCGTACTGAATCGACATTTTGACCCAACGTCACGAGCTTCCCCTATTTCCCCCCTAAGTTGTCACTCCCTGGCACCGTACTTGTGCCACACAATGGGTAACTTACGTTTAAAAGTGACTAGTTTGACAAAAAATATTCACCCGACTCGGAAACACAAACGACTCCATATATTATCTTAGGATTTCCTCTCGCTAAATAAAAAAAGAGGAAAAAAGTAGCTAGTTTGCCCCACCCCTCTATGCTTATTGGTTTTTGTGTTGCATCTCAAAATGTGATTGGCTAAAAAGCCCGTCACTCTTCTGAGGTTCGTCCCTGTCACCTGACTTGTATTCTTGTTCTTTGGAACTCAGTCAAACGAGAAATATGACAATGTTCACCGTAAAAACCAATAAAGTTTAGTTTTTTCCCCCACAATTGTGTTTTTTTGGTAGTTGAACTATAGTGACGCCGATTAAAAATCACGAACAAAACACAAATTACGATAGTTATGGTAGTAAGCGATTTTGCCAGCAGATGGCGTAAGGAGGCGACTTTATGGTTGGTCCGAAATTTTGAATGTCATTCTGTTTGTAAAAAAATATATATATTTATTTATGTCATATCAAACAATAAGTAGCTTTGAAAAAAACAAGGGGAAAAAACAAGTCTGAAGTCCGCATTAAAAATGAGGTTACGTAATGAATCCTTTCACTAGAGTTCCTCTTTGCCGTATATTTACATGAGACCATGAAGGCAGCATCTCTCCACAGGCAGAGCAGTTGAAAAACGTCAAAACGAAAGTTAAAATCGTCCATTCCAAATAACTCGGTTCCTAATCATTGAAGGAAACTTCAGCAACGATACAGCCCAATGGCGCATTACAGAGTAAGTAGTCCTTTAAAAGCTTTGACATACATATAAAAATATATATATGAATTACTAGTTTATGTTTGCAAAAAGAGTGACTAACTGCAAGCGAGTTCTACTGTTGATTTCGTAAACACAGGCGAAGCGTAGTTTGAACCAAACTTCAAAATAACCATTTTTAATAGAAATAAATATAGGCTGCAGGCTAAACGTGGGTTTTAACTGTCTAATCTCTCGACAGGCCTCGGACTCAAAAAGAGAGCAGTTTCGGAGATATTTGGAGAAAGCCGGTGTTGTTGATAGTCTCACCAGTGGTAGGACTTTTTTTTTTTAAGTTTTATTTTATGTGTTTATTTTAATTTAACAAAATCCATTGCATTGACTGGGATTTTAAAAATAATTGTATTGACAGTTTATTTTTAGTTTTTATTTGCTCCAACGTATATGTGTGAAGCATCTGTGCACCTTTTACACACCTGAATCAAGTTAATTAATTATCAGGAATGACTATTTGACTTATTTCAGTCAAGATTGTTGGAATAAAAAAATCAATTAGAGGTGACTTTATGTTCAGGTTGTGGTTGTTTAGTTTTTGTAATGTCAAAATTAACTATCTGATCAAATGATTAAAAACAAAATAGTGCTGTGCAGAATTTAGATTCATTTAAATGTTATAACAAATGAGCAGGATGCCAAGTGTTCTTGATGAGCTCTTTTTCTTCTGAGCTTTGAATGCACTATTATTTTTAATCTCAGTGTCTAAACACCATTTCTACTGTTTTTCAGTTTTAGTGTCTCTGTATGAGAAGCCGGAGAAGCCCACTAATGCCCTGGAGTATCCTTCTGATCACAGAGAATTGACCATTTTACAGTAACTTAAATCTCTAACCTACCACAACCATAATGATGTGTAAGAAGGAGACTTTTCTTGAACAAACCGCTCTCAGATTTGTCAAGCAGAACCTTGGTGCCGTGGGCCAGACGTCGGAGGACGTTGAGGCTCTGCAGCAGGAGGTGATCGACCTCAGGCAGAGGTGTGCACGTCTGGCAGAGGAAAACGAAGAACTTAAAGCAAAGGTTTGTTTCATCGTCTATTTTAAATGATTTTATGAACCAAAGGCAAGGATTCGTGTCAATGAAAAAGGACCTCTGCATTTTTATCACAGCCCACACGGGGGCGCTCTTTCCCAAGAAAGATGCGTCCAATTTTTTTCATGAACTAGCAATGAAATGGCCTCCATTGTAACCAGACTATTTTGATTTGTATAATGTTCTTTAAAACTTGAGTTTAAATCAAACATTTATAAACAATTTTAGGTATTTTGCAAGAAAACAAAATATTATGTATAAGGTTTCTTCATATTTTGCTATGTAGGTTTTATTTTAATATCAAACTATTTTTACTGGTTGTGTTTTGTTTTCCTGTGAAATTTTCTTCTTCATCCTCTAGCTTCAGCAGTACGAGTCTTCGTCAGAAAATGGAAGCACAGCGACCTAGATGAAGCCCCAACAGCACTTACCTTTCAGACACTTTTGTTGAAATAGCTTTTACTTTCAATTTGAAGACAAAAACATTACAAAGAGAACATTTTTGAGTGCCGTTTTGTCCATTTTCAGTTTACAGAATAACTTATTCTTTGTTTGTATTTATATTTTTTCCTGTAGTTTTGTTCAAATCCGCTTAAAGGGAAAGGATGGTAAATAAATGTTAAACAGCTGAGATCTTAAACTGCTGACACTGTTTTATTTTTGCCTTAAACACATTTTTCTAACGATGTCTGCAACATTTAGTTTTTTCAGATCTGTTAAGACTACACGTTTGTACCAAACTTTACCACTAGCACAATAAAGAACATTCAAATTCTTGATCCTGAGCCATGTCATTTCACTGGAAAGCTCCTGGATATGGGTTTTAATGTCACTTGGGTTTCTTACATCCATTTCCTTCATCTGAAATGAACAAAATCCCCTTCAGGAGCAAAAACAAAGTAACATACTATAAATCCAATCTGGTTTTTGTTACAAAACTTGAGAATAAAACTGCAACTATTTTCTTTAGATTCCTAGATATGCTCAGAAATATGATAATGGTGGTCTTTGGAAGGTTTTTTTTTTTTTTTTTACCCATAATTCAAAGTGATTTTCAGTTATCAATTTACAGTTCAGACGATACATTTTGCAAAAAAAAAAAAAACACAATTTAAGATTGCATTAAAAAACCTTTATAAAGAATAAAAATTGCATTTTAAATGTTTGTTGGTACCATCAAATGAAAATAAATTCTGCAATTTGCAAAAATGGAAGTTAGTTTTCAGTTCCTCGTTTGCTCGAAATTCATTTTAAAGTAACAAATCAATTGCATTTTAATCTGCCATTGTGTTTTTGTGTCAAAAGAAATTGCAAAACTGCACCCCTGGTGTATTTGCATTTTCTGTTGCATTTACATTTTATTCACGCTTTTGCTGACCCAAAAATCAAGTTGAGACTTTAATCTGTCATTTTCTATTTAGGATGGGGCCCACCTGCTTAAATAAAACTGATGTTGCATTCTAAACTGCAAAAAGCATAAGCAAACTGCAAATTAAATTGCCAATTAAAAGCCGCCATCTGTGTGATAGTTAGCACCAAACCAAAGTAGAAGTGCACTCAAAGACTTCAGTTATCTGTAACTCGTTACTATCTATATTTGGGTCACTGTTTAAAAGTGGCCCCCACCATTTCTGTTTAGATGAAAACTGCTATTTTGTAAATGGTTAATGGTGTATACTTGTATAGTTCTTTTCTAACTACAAGGTCCAAAGCGCTTTACAGTCACAGACCCATGCACACACACATTCACACACTGATGGCGGCTCCACTGCCGAACACTGGCGCCCGCCTACCACCAGAGGCAAGGTGGGGTTCAGTGTCCTGCCCAAGGACGCATCGACTCATGGGCGTGCAAGGCGGGAATCGAACCTGCAATATTAAGATCGCCCTACCGCTGCACCACGGCCGCCCCAACCCTTGTAACACAATGAAAAATAAAAAATAAATAAATCCATCAAACTATAAAGAAAAACACAAAACAACAGCTAAAAGTTTAGACCTGCAGGTCTGCGGCTCTCCTGCTGATCGTGTCACTTGCTGCTGATGTTTGGCAGTTTGAGGATGGCAGTGATGAGTCGCATCCCGAGTTCGTGCTGCAGTCGTCAAGCGATCCATTTATTGGTTGTACCTTCATTTGATCACAGGGAGTTCCACGGCTGGCTTTGGTGCCTCCATATGACTTTGTGTCAGAGCGTTTAGCCTCCAACACAGGAGCGCATTTGAAAGAGTCTAGATCCTCCTTTGGCCTCCTCGCTGATCTCATCTGCAGAGAGGCGTGAGCTGCTCTCTGTAGACATTTGGAAGGCTTTTTGTTCTTCCTTTGGCTGTTTTTGTCACCAGAGTGAGGGAGGTAAAAACCTTCTGACTTCTCTTTAGAATAAATCTGAGAGTTAGGGAAGGATGGGCGTGGCTCTGCAAAGGCTGATTGACCGTAGAATCTTTGAGTGGCAAGCTGAGGAGGTAGAAACATTGAGGTTTTCATAAGTTCTGGGTAAATATTTGAACATTTTTTTCTCTCTATGAGCTCAATATCGTTCTGTACAGACAGAGTGCTTCGCTTCTGAGATGCTCTGCCGCAGATTGGCATAACTTTATCGCTTTGGGCTTCAAAATCATCACGTTCTTTTCCTTTTTTAGCACAGAAGTCCAGTGTGACCTTCCTTATCTTTTTGTAGCACAGATGCATGATCTCTAAAATGCTCAAAGACAGGGATAGAGCAGCAATGCTTTGCATGAACACCATGAACACACTCTTCTCTGTTGGCCTGGAGACGTAGCAGTCAACAGCATTGGGGCAAGGATCCCGCTCACACTTATAGAGTGGGCCGAGCCGGAATCCATACATGAGGTACTGACCCGCCATGAAAGCCACTTCAACAGCAGAGCGGACAATGATGTGAGCCACGTAAGTACGGAGCAGTGCGCCCCTCAGCGGAGCTTTGTTTAACTTCCTCTGATCGAGATGTTTCATTTCTCGCTCAGTCCTCCTGGTCAGATCCAAATCTACCAACTCCAGATCCTTCCACAGCAGTGCTCTCTTCTTCTGCCTCTCTTTTTCCAACGCTTGCAGCCTGTAGACAGCGTGGCCCATGTAAACCAGGGAAGGTGAGGACACCAAGATGACCTGCAGCACCCAGTAACGGATGAGGGAGATGGGGAAAGCGCGGTCATAGCACACGTTCCTGCAACCTGGTTGGGCGGTGTTGCAAATAAAATCCTCCTGCTCGTCCATCCATGCATCCTCTGCTGCCACCCCGAGCACCAGCATGCGGAAGAGGAACAGAACGGAGAGCCAGATTTTACCCACCACTGTGGAATGGATGTGGACTTCCTCCAAAACTCCTCCAAGAAAGTTCCAGTTCCCCATCTTTACTCTGCCATTGTGACTGATGAGAGGTCAACAGAGAGACAATGAATTAGAAACAAGAAAACTGAAATTTAAAAAGACATACTTCCAACTTTAGCACAATTTTAACGAGTAAATGATAAAAGAAGCATTGTTTTTTTTTTCTTATATGGGGAATTTGATTACCGTGCAGCAGCATGGACGGACTGCCGATGCTGACTTGAACCCCCTCTGGTCATGCAGCCGTGACACGATCACCACAAACGTCGTTTTTTTACTCCACGAGGGCCGACCCGTCACAAAAACCTGCGTGACCCGTCTCTGCGTGACCCGTCTCTGCTACATCACCTCCACAGACGCTAGGGACAAATGGGCTTTTGCTGGAAAGCATCCAACACTAATCCACATCAGAGCGGATCAATACCAGCAGCAGTTTTTGCATCATATAGTTATGCTGTTACAGACGACCCAGCAGCCCCAAAATGGGAAGATGGAGAGATTGAGCAACACTAACATGTGTGAAATGGTATGTAAAACAGTTTTATTCAAAGGGAATTGAATGTATTTGGAAGATTACATTTTTTAACAATAATTTGTTTTAATATTATTGCATGAAACATTTGGTTTGGAGACCCTAAAGGGACATTGGAGGTGAAAAAAGATAAAAATAAAAACCTTACTGGTGCACACAAGTTGGTAACTTTCGATTTGGGCTCCGTAGATTTTATTTTATTTAGATTTTTTTTTTCTTTAGATTATTTTTCCTTTTTTAATGTCCTTTTAGGGGCTCTGTACATTTAAATGTTTTGGTTAATTTTTTCCCCCAAAATTATATTAAAAATAAGAGATTGTAGACCTGATTTCAGACATGAAACCTTTTATTTAAATACGTTTTATCAGGAAATTTCAAAAAACAAATGAACAAAAATATATATTTTTCTATATATTTGCCTAAAAGGGTAATCTTAGTATTTGAAAATAATATTATTCAAAAAACTGCTTTTATCTGCTACTTAGAAAACAGATTTTACCTTCTCATTGCTAGATAATGAAATCATGTAAACAGATCTGTGTCTCATTTTATAAAAAACGGTTTAAAATAAAAACAGATTTTACATTGAAGGTTTTGCTTTGATAAAAAAATATCTTGTTAATTACATAAACTGAAATCCAATACTGGAATTTGGTTGTTTTTATCATTTGACAGACGGTACTTTCTAACCCAATTAAACCTAGGAGCTAGTTTCAAACAAAAGGGGTTAATAAAACCAGTTATAGACTATTTTTAAATGAATAATTTCAATATAAGTGCAAAGCGTGAGCTGTGACTGCTTGATAAAAATGAACATATGATTAACCCTTGTGCTATCTTAGATGACCCCACCCTTACATTGACGTGTTCTCCCTACCATGACAAAGGTGGATAAAGGTGGAAAGATTTCCTGTAATCCATGGACACCAGTGAAGATCATAAATCATTAAAGAAAAAAGGTTCAGTGCACTGTCTAGTGGGTCTAAATGACCCAACTCCCAATTTTAAAGTGCCTAGGATAGCACAAGGGATAAATATGGAGCACAGAAAGCTACACATTAGTTTGGATGTTCTTCACTCAACTAAAGCAGAAAAATAACAGTAAATTAAAGTAGAGAGATACGTCACACACTTAGAAAACATACTTCTATTCATTTCCCAGACCTGCTAATTCTAGTTCAGGGTTGCTGGAGCCTTGGCAGCTACTGAAGAATGAAGGTGGATGAACATGTATGAGTGTTAGGTAACATGCAACCACACTAAGGGACAATTTAAAGCCCTTAATCTACGTATAAAGCATGTTTTTGGACTTCATTACATGTTTTATTCAAAGGCGAGGACACTATTAAAATTATAACTCCTTTAATCATTTCTCTTTTGATAACTTTGCACAACTTTTGCCCTTTTTGTTGTGACAAGCTGGAATGCTGCACTCATTGAAAACATCTGTGAAATGTAAACGCAACTTCAGATTCCAAGCTCATGCTAAAAACACGTTCATGTAGTAACGTGACTTCTTTCACATGGAACGTTTTATCCAACCGGCCATCTGCTCACAGGCTTTGTCAGATCAATAAAAAAGGCAATCATCGTGAAGTAATCAATACATTCACATGTTTGATGTCATGCTCTGCTGCTTATCTGAATGTAATTAGGCTCCTGTGCATTTGACATATTAAAAACCACTTATGAAAAATCTATCACAGAATTCAGGATAAAAGCCCATTTAGAAGTCGCTTCAGCTGGTCATGTGTTTTAAATGTGCTTTTTGGAGACAATATTTTCTGTTTTAACAACAGGTTTATTCATTTAAATGTAATATTTTCACTGTTATTTTTTTTTTAAAGGTCAGAACACTTAAATTTAGGCAGCAGTCGGCAAACTCTACGCTTTTCCCCTTTGACCTTAAAAGGGAAGCTTCTTCAAGCTCAGTGGAGCTGAATCGATTCAAACCAGTTTACACAAAGTGCTTTCAGTAACAAACCAGAATCCTGAGGCTGTTTCTGTTTTACGTTCTGAATACAGCTGCCTATTACGAAACCACCAGACAAGATTTAAACATGAGCAAAAAGTTTCATGGTTAGAAAGAAAGCTGCTTTGGCGCTGATCCCTAAATCCCTCCTCTCAGACTCCTGTATGACCTCAACAAAAATGAAATTTAATGAGAGGTTTGATGCAAAATGAGTTCCATTTCCAAACAGATAAATCTCCTTTTCATGTTTTCATCGATGAAAAGACCCACTGTGATCATCTTTTGATGTTTTTTAAAAACGCTCCAAGAGGTCTTATAACTATAATTATTTCATTTTTAGGCAAAAATCAAAAATATGTGTTTTCTATAGGGCATAGGTTCTGCAAAGCGACAGTCATTCGCTTTCCATCATCGCTGCGGAACAGAACAGTGGCCGAACAGTGGTATTTTCTACATCACAGATCAGCTTTTTTTCAAACAGGTTTTTTTCCGTCTGCTCCTGATTGATCTGAAAAACGAAACAGCTTAATTTTCTTTATAAAGGTCCTCCATCTTCATCATCAACAGAAAAATGCCACAAGAACATGTTAAAAACAACAAAAACATGATTTTTGTGTTTAAAGTTTTTCGTATTTTAGCACAATTAACATTTAAGTTTACAAACTGGTATTTTTAAAAGTTGTTAAACATGAAAACAAACTAAATTGTTGACAAAAATCAGTTAGTAGTAGTGCTTGTAGCCTTGAAATTTCCTGTAGTCTTAAGGCCCGTACACACCGGGACGAATATTCGCCAGGCGTTATTCGCCAGCGTTTTTCGCCACGTCTTTTGTGTTCACACCCAGGCGATTTTTTCGCTGACGGTGAGCCAAGCGAACATGCACTTTCATTCCCTGACATTAGATGGCGCTTAATGTAAACAGAAATACTCCTGTACACAAGGTGGCGCTGCGCAACTTTACGCTTCTTAAAGTCGCTTTTCACTCAGAAGAAGAGAGCAAGTATTTACGCGCTTGTCAGAATAATACAAAGAAAACATGAATATTTCAAGCATCAGTAGCTCCAACTGGTACTTGGTAAGGGGATATTTTAGAATGTCCGTCATTATTTCTTTGCGGCAGCGTAGACGCTACTTGGCGTCTATCTTCTTCGCTGGTATGTGTGCTCAGCAAGGCAGTTTTGTGTTTGAGCGCCCCCAAGTTGTGTTTTACTGTAACTTCAGAAGCTCCAGACACGTGTGCAAAAGCGCCATTCTCATTGGTCGAATAGATTTCGACGCAACGCGTCGAGAAAAAAAAAAACGAACCCGAGGCGTTTTTTTTTTTTTGACGCTTTGGCGCGTGGCGTTTTTTCGCGTCGGTGTGCACACTCTCATTGGTGCCCTTTGTTTAGTCACGAGGCGTTAAACGTCGGCAAAAATCGCCGGCGAAATTCGTCCCGGTGTGAACAGGCCTTTAGATTTGAAAACATTTAGCATTTAGGACACGTTATCAATACTGCATGATAGTCATAGAGGCATTAGGCGAGTCCGACAGCTAAGTGTTCAGTGTTGGTCAAGGACACTTTGGACAACTGTCTCTACAGTGAGGAGGCAAAGGCTCTACCTCCTATCCACAGTACTAACACAGATGATATGATTAGTGTGAACAAAGCATGTATATGTGTATAAAAATGTATAAAATATTTTTAAAAAAACAGTTAAAAGTGTTAAAAAGAACAACAAAATCCTTCCTGAGTTAAAAGAACAAGAGTGGATTCTCAGAAATTGTCTGGTTAGACTCCAGTGCTGCACAAAAACGCCTGTAGGCAACCAGATTATGTCAATTCTACATTTACAAAGTCCCTGATTTAAAAAAAATAACAATACCCTGAAAACACAGTTTAGTTTCCTGAGTGGCAGAAAGTTCTAGGCAGCAGTTCCTACGGCGCTGGGGAGATGAAAATGTTGTAGACGACAGCAAAGAAGAGGAAGACTATGTAGCCCGCAATGCAGACCCAGAAACGGAAGTCCTTCAGCAACTTCTGATTGTAAGCACTGAAGAAGACGAAGCCAATGGTCATACCGGCCGCAATTCCTCCCAAGTGAGCCACAAATGACACCTAGAGAATAAAAAAGACGAAAAATGAACATTCACAGGTTTGAGTTTGTTCACTTGAAATGTATCACTGAACACTAATTGTAATTGGTTATGCAACAACATACACCAGGTATTGATGCGCATTCAAGAACACGCTAAGCTGGCACTCTAAAATGCGTTTTTATGAAACGACTTTCAAACTTGATTATAGGAACCCGATACTAGCACATGTACTCACAGTTGGAAGGTGGGAAATGTCTGAGAGTGCAAGTCTCGCGGTTGGTAGTACTGTGTTTTGAAAAAAGAAGCTACCAATACATCTCAACCAAATCCAATTCCCTCATTGGTCAACGTTCAACTGCTTTCACTTTTGATGCGTGCTCAACGGCCACACGCTTGGTACGCAGAGCCCAAAAATGGACTTAAAAACTTGGGTAGTCACGCGTGAACGTACTGAACGCGAAAGCCTGAAACACACATTTACATAGACTTTTCACTTGAAGCGGTCGCTTGAACGCACAATTTTCCAAGCCTGGTGTGAACGTAGCACAACAGTGGGGACTGTGACTCAGCAATATGCGATCAAGTAACCACTTCCAGTGAAATGTCAATGTACATACAAAACGTGCAACCATTAAACGCACGTTGCAAGATTAGATAGTGACGAATGCATCGTTCATACATCGGAATAACAAGAATAAAGAACTAAAAACTGATGTAATATTTATTTCTTTTGTAAGTGACCATGGTTCAGGCAGGACAGTGGCAGACAAAGTGTGCATCATCAGAAATTTATGCATGGCGTGCCCGGCGCATGGTATAACAGAAATGAACGCACTTTCCAGAAGCAACCGTCCTCTGCTTCGTGTAGGACGTTTCAGGCTTCTGTTCATTTCTGATAATGCACAATTCGTTGGCAATCTTCCCACTCATACCTTGGTCATTTATCAAAAAAAAAAAATTCAATCAGTTTTTATCCTTTTATTTTTGTTATTTTTTCAGTTTAGATGGCGTTTTTCACAAAAAGCTGACTATTTGTTATGTGGTGCGGCGAATTGACACGGTAACATGACTAGGCGCCACTGACCCGGCACCGACCTTGACTGCAGCGTCAAATGAAAGCGATATATATGTTGATTGTCAATATGGATTAAATAACGCATCAGTTCAGAGAGAAAGTTCACCTCTTACCGCTTGTTTTTGTCCAAATGATGAAGCCAGTGCAGTGATACAAAACATTAAGGCTTTGTGACTGGAACTTTTTTTTGGGTGTAAATTATCACTGTGGATTATCACTTTTTAATCCACACCCAGCAGCCAATCAGAATCGAGTATTTACCCGAACCGTGGGTAAGTGCTAGAAAACAGTAGAAAAAGAAAAAGAAGAAGCCCCTCCCTGCTTGTCCAATGTGAATACCATGGGCTGTACATGGTCTATACCAGATATATATATATGTGTATATGGCCATACAGGCTATGTGCCGTACACTCTTGCGTGCATCTGCAGTGTCCACTCAAACAAAGACCTGATCTGATTGTTGCGCCTCATCACTAAACACTCAGCAAAAGTGAAACAACAGTTCCCCCCCAAGGCCCCCCATACCTGCAAATTGTCGTGTGCAACAAATCTTCTGTAGAGAGCAAACCCAAAGTCTCCGCCCACTATGGAAAGAAAATGAAGTTTGATGGAACAGAATTGGATACAACCCCCTAAACTGCGGCACAAAAGCAAAACTCACCTATGAAGACTATGATGACGATTCGAAAAACTCGAAAAATAGGATTCATCTCTCTAAAATTCTGGTAAAAAAAATACAAAAGAAGGATGTCAATTTAAAAACAAAAGAGGCTTGGGTTTTTTTTGCACAACTTTAGATTGGTAGTTTCAAAGTCTTTCTAAGATGTCCTACTAAAATCATTTTTATTGTATATTTTTTTGTCAGCAAACAATAGATTTAGAACAACCTTCAATATCTCTGGTTTTTCTCTGTTTTCAAATCAGCCTGTGGAACCTTTTGAATACTTACCACTATTGCGTTCATGAAATAGCCTCCTAACAGGGCATAAACACCCCCAGAAGCCCCCACCAGGCCACTGAAAGGATCAAAGATGGAACTCGCCAAAGAGCCTGAAAAAAACGGTTTTATAGTCAAGCTTCTTATTCTGAATCAGACTAAAGGAAAAACACTTTCTCTTTGAAACAAATAAAAATATTGTTTTTTACTGATAGAGATCAACTCCACTTATTATAGCTGAGCCGTTTCTTCTCATGAAAAAATATTTATATGTCTTTAACCCTAAAGACCCTCTCCAATCATATTTTGATCTATAGTAAAAGTGTTCCCAGTGGTCTTTTAATTATGATTTAGCCATTTTTATCCAAACTTTAAAAAAACCTGTGTTTCTAGGGCGTAGTTTCTGCAGAGCTGACTCAGAGTTGTGGGCGGGACCGTTGGCACAGAGCAACCTCCCCCTTACTTCCCACCACCCATAACTGAGAGCTCTCTGTTTACATGCTATCCTGCCGGCTTACAGTCCCTCACACACCCAACCTAACATTACAGTTGCAACAAAATTGACGAGCAATATGGGAGCGATCCAGGGGTACAGTTTGGAGACAGATTCCAGCTCAGATGAGGAAATTGAATATTTTCAGAATGCACTTTGAAGCTTCATTTTCTGTTACAAACACTAAAAACACCATTTTCATTGGAGTGTGTCTTTAAGAAAAACCAGGAGAGAAAGAAACTCAGGAAGCCAAACAATTCTGACTCCAGAAATGTTTAATTTATAAGGAATTCAGAAGCACAGGTGAGATTCAAAGAGCAGAGAAATGACGCTCACCTGCAATAACGCCAGCCATGTAAACCATTCCCACCTCGAAGCCTTTGTGCACCATTTCCAATGGAATGCCCACCAACAGCTGCATCAACAAGTTCCCCACAATGTGCTCCACACTGGAAAGAGAAGAGCAGAGAAACAGGGTGTGTCTGTGCTACAGTGGTAGAATTCTGTAGGGAGTAGCCCCAGGCTATATGACTGTTTGCCTTCGCTGTCTCACTGTTTAGTGGAATCATTTTTCAGTGCAATCTTGCATGCTTTAAAAAAAAAAGAATCCCCGTCCGCTGTGTTCTGCGTCCTGATTGGCTGTCATCCTTGTCTTCGAAGCCCATCGAGACGACTGTTGTTGTGATTTTGGGCTATACAAATAAAATTGAATTGAATTGAATTGAATTGTCAATCAACCTCCTCGGTTTTCTGTCTCCTGTAGAGAATGCGTTCAGTTTGCAACATTTCCATAAATCTGCAATCGCGAACAGATCTTTGTTTTCCTTCTATAATACTGGACTTATATTTCTATGAAGGTTTGAACTTTGAGAGTTTAAGCAAGACAGAAGAGAGTGAAAATGTTTGTGTCTGTCTGAGGAAAGTGTATAAAGTGTGTAGAGAGGAGTTTTACAGCCTTAAAACATCTATAATCCTGGATTTCACCTATCGCAGGTTTTTTTTGTGTATCCCCCGGAATAAACAAGGGAACTATGTAATCTGATGATTCAATAGAATGCTTATATAAATGTAGAAACCATACCATAATCAGATAATTAAATTACATTTTTTAATATGGAATATGTTTTGTTTTAGTATTCAATTCAGTTTTATTTGTATAGTTTAAAATCACAACAACAGTCGTCTCAATAGACTTCGTAGTATCTGTGATATACTTTAAATTAAAACATTAAAGTTGTGAAGAGACAAATCTTTGCTATAATTGTTGTCCTGCTGGAGCAGTTACACACGTGATGAACCTAACATTTAAACTGGGATCCACCCGCAGCAACCACAGGGTTGAATCAGCACGAAAAACCCACAAAAATGACAGGAAGCAGCAAACTGAGCTGTAACTTCAGGGCTGTGGTGCCTTCCTTTTTTCCCTGTCTGGAGTTCTCATCATGCAGCTGAAGAGTTGGACCGACAGCACGGCTCTTACCCAGCGTGGACAAACATGTAGGAGACAAAACGCCACGCTTCCTGTCTGTGATCAGGTCGGTATGTCAGAGGGCTGTTCCAGATCCCTTCATCCAGGGTCACCCACTGCTTCTGAGGTTTCCAAACAGCGTAGTAGATGAACACTGCCAGCTGAAAGACAGAGGAGACAAACCCAGACTCTGATCATCTTTGGATCCATTTTCAAAGCATTCCAGAGTTTTTTTTAATTATGATTATGCCGTTCTAAGCCAAAATTTAAATAAATGAAAAATCTGTGTTGTTTTCTAGGACATAGTCTCTGCAGAGCGGCAGTAGTTCATTGGAAATTCACCTCAGAGTAAGCCCGCCCCCACTTCCTGTCACTCATCTGTTTACTGCTAGCTTACACCCCCTCATCACCCCAACTTAACAGGGAACAAAAACGGCGAACAGTATCGGAGCTATCCAGCCGTAAAGTTTTGAGGAAAACGAAGATGTACATAGATCTATTTATCTGCAAGAGGATGAAGAGCAGGGAGCTAGTGACCCTCACATCAATTGTATTTTCCACTACCGTTACACAAATACACTCTTTTTTTAAACTGCATTTTTTTCATCTGCTCCTGATTCACGATTCATTTGGTAATACTCAGATGCAATTTTAGGCTTGCTTTTCAGTATGTCCACCATCATCAGAGAAAAAAACCCGCAAACAATTTTCACTGGAGTGGTCTTTAAGGGCGAGGAGCTAAATCCAAACCAGCTGTAAAAGTAGAAGGAAGAAAATGAGTGCAGGAATTCTGCAGGAATAGCATTTAACTACAAAGCTGCACAGCGACATCATTTTTTTTAAAGTCATCTTTTTCTTTTCTTCTTTTAGTAGATGGGTTTTTTTCATCACATTTCCCAAAAACTGATAATCTGCCTCAATAAGTACAAATAAAGAAAAATATAAATCCATATAATTTTACAATTAAAGTTGAACATCCAGGTCTATTCAGCTGGGAAAGCCAACATTTTTCTCCGCGTCAATGATTCCGTTCTCATGGCGTTCAGCATTTCTGGTCCCACTAAACATGATCGCAATAAATCCATGAAGTAATTATCGCGAGCAAGCCACATGTAGGCTGCCGGTTTTAGAATCAGGTCAGAGGATCCATACCGATTGTCCCAGAGGTCCTACAGAGTGGGAGTAAAACGCAGGGCTACCTCAGCAATGCTGATGAGGATGATGAAGATGGGGGGTGGGAAGCAGTTGGCCTTCTCCAGATAAACGCTGTGCAATTCTTTTGGAAGCATGTACTGAGGAACCGACTGGTGAAGCTTTTCCCAACATCCCGTCTTTGTCTGGGTGTCCCTGGCTCTACTGCCTGGCTCGTCGTTCCGTTCTGCATTGAGGGGGTTCCGCTGCTCTATGCTGATGATATCCATCGCTGCGTTAAAAGTCCTACACAAGACAGACACGGTCAGAAAAGCAGCAGGATTCACATCACCAGCTACACTCACACTTTATTTAATGCTTCTCCGCTACACACCAGTATTTACTGCACTGCAAAACTGGATCTTAAGAAAGAGAAAAGACCTTGTTTCAAGAAAAACTGGCTTGCCGTGCAAGAAATATAATCTCATCAAGAAAGTTTTTCAATAGAATAGTCGTAGTTTGAGAAAACATGCCTTTGTGGCTAGAATGTTTTTCTTTTTTTTTTAAATTTATTGGTCTTCTTTCTGATTCCTGTGCTCTATGTTGGGAATAACTCATTTTTAAAGTAACATATTACAGCAGCATGACTTTTTGATACAACTCAATCATAACTGACGAGTTTTGAGTCATATTTGACTCATTTTATGTCTAATAACTTTGACAGATTTTGAAGCCAAAATGTGATTTGAGAATCACTTTTAGTTTCTATCTTGATTCATGTGGACTTCTGAGCAATCAGAGTGACTTTTGCTTTCAGTCTCAGTATGACTCGCTAGTTTACTTTGATGGTATTTAGTCCTGTTTATGTCAGAGTTGTTTGTTTTTTTAGCAGTGTGCATTCACTTGAAACTATTTTCATCATAAAGCTCCATTCACAGCTGATTCACTGAGGCAACCCCTCTATTATGGCTCTTTGGTTTAAAAGAAAATGCAAACAATTTGAATAAATACTGAATTTATAGTTTGATTTTTTTACTTCAGTTTTGCCAACTATGTTTAAATTTTTAACATATTTAACTGAGGAAAATGATGGTCAAAGGTTTAATCTACTGTCAAAGTGGTGTTTATTGAGAATAAGCATAAAGCATCTTATATATTCTGCTGACCAAGTTGCTCAGAGTATAAAAGTATGACATACATTTACATTTTAACCCTTTAAAACCTCAGTGACTGTTCGCCTCTCGTAAAGCTGCTTGTACTTGTGCTGAAAAACATTTCTGTCTAATGATTTTTCCAACTTGTCTCAACTGAACTCGACAGTTTTGCCAAAGCACGGAGGGATCATGGGGGCGCATGCGCAGACGTGCTTCCTCTGTCGAGGTTTTTAGTCATTGTCTGTCCTGTTGGTGGAACTTTAAATGTAGCTTGATAAATCTTTTTAAGGGTTCATAAATAAATTTGACCCACTTACCCGAATTTTCACCGACAGGAAGAATCCAGAGCGCAAACAGATGTTTTTCTCTCACGGATAAAAACTCGTTGACGCGCGACTACAGTGCAATAAAAGACTATAAAATACAAGACACATTATTTACTAAACTGTCTGTGTTTTCAGAGGATGAGCCTGCTTTAACCCGTGACAGTAAGCCTCGTTGTGTTCAGCGCTTTGATTATTCTTTCCAGATAAACACCGCCTTCCTTCCTTCCTTGGAGCAAACAAACCACCGACAACATCGACTTCCTGTTTGTGAAGCGCGAGGGGTCTCCAGCTCTTGAGGTCGTTCACAAACGCAGCAGCGCACTGTCTACCTGATGCAAATAACCACACCTGTAGGTCGTGACGTCACATGCAGGGTTCTACCTCCACAGGTGGTAGTGGAACTCTATAAGCCCTTCCTACTACATAACATACATCTACAAATATGAGTAAAGAAAAAAGTCGTGTTTTTATGACAAACACACGTTGAGACCGTGTCCAGCAGATCAAAGTGCGTTAGAGACAAACTTGATGCTGCAGTTACATGGAGGCACCACAAGGTGGCAGCAGATGCTCATAAAAAATGTCAGCGGCTGGTCCTGAAGAAAAGGCAGAATACTTAAAATGTTGCAACAAAAAGGACAATTTGGTATTGTTCGTTTCCATTTTTCCAAATGTCAATAGAAATCATGTTTATTTTTATTTTATATTGAAGTATAAGAAGCATACATTTATGGACTGATGCAACCGTTTCCCTGAGTTTGCATGTTCCATCTACCACACATGGATGTTCTCTAAAAGAAAGGCCCACCCGCAATTCCAACACTAGAATAACAAATATACCTGCTTAGTGGGTGTTTAGAAATATATTGCATGTAAAAAAAATTATTAAAGTATGAACTTAAATATGTACTTTCTATAGACCTGTAATAATTGCTTCTTTTAACTGTTTATCTTTCATGTAAAGTATAAAAAAAAGTTTGTGAAATACACATTTTAGTCACAGAAGTTTTATTTATTTTTCTTCAAAAGGGAGAAAAATCCACATTCTCGGGTTAAGAGCTGTGAGGAATAAGGTGGGGTGTGGGACATGGTACGAGGGGAAAAGCACAAGCTCCATTAAATAGAGCGGTTGGGGGGGTTATATTAGGATGATCACAAGCCAAAAAAAAAGAAAGAAAGAAATAGAAAAGAAAAGAAAAATAAAAAGCGTTTTTCTACAGCGCCAGCAAAAAATTTAAAACATCTGATTTTTTTTCAGTAGAGCTGGAATGAACCTATTGACAAGAAAAAAGAAAAAGTGGGTTTCATCAATAGTTTTCTTTTAAGATTCCTCTGATTTTGGCCAGCAGCAAAAGTGTGGAAAATTGAAAAAAAAAGGATACAAGTAGTTAAACCATGGCACCCAAACAAAAAAAGGAGAGGAGATGCATTAGGGGAATAAAATGTAAATCAACTCTGGAGGAGGAGGCAGTAGAAGAGTACCCATCTTGGAGAGGAAGCTGGGATCACGTTGTTGTTGTTTTGAGCTCAGGAGACATCTGTGATGAAGAAGACGACGCATCAGCATTAAAGTCAGACATTAGACCAACAGCAAACAAACGCATAGAACCTGCCCAACAGCACAGACTTGAAGGAAACACATTACTTACAACTCGCAGGCCGAGCTCCGTATCTTCGCATTATCTGGTCTTGTGTGAATTTCACAAAAGATTCATATTGTTCTAAAAAGAAAAAAGAAAAGACATTAAAAGGGTTTCTTTGCATTAGCGAGGTAAAGGGATTTTTAATTTTCATTTCGTTTAAAAGAGCTCATTTTACTGCCAATTTTATGCCACAATTCTTTTTGCCTCATTTTCCAATTCAATTACATTTTATTTTATTTATTACTTACGGTGTTGTGATTTATCTGCAAAAAAATTGGCAATTATTCAGAACCAGTTTGATTTCATTCTTCCTTTAAACTGAAATTTGGTGTAATTATTCAGACAGTGAAATAGAGCAGGGACAGCAATGCCTGGACTACATGAAGTGAAGCCAGCCCACTGAATCCCTGTCATGACATGTTCCCCCACATTTCCCTTCAGATACATTTTTCTAAGAGGAGCAGCTGTCTATAGGAAATAGGAGCTGGACAACAAATACCAGCAGTCCCATCAACAATCAGTTTTCTCCAAATCCACTAAAGATCTCACTCTTTGACAGGACGCTCATCATTACTAGACCAGAGGTTCCTATCGATGCGGTCCTGAATGCTTTCAAACTGCCCACACACAGACTCAGTCTTGTTTGTCACCTGCAAGTTTTGTGTTTAGGATTTGTTCGTATTCCTCCCGGATCTTCTCCTCGTGGTCTTTGAGGAGGCGCTCGCACAGGAGGCTAACCTGCCTCAGGGTAAACGACGGCTGGTCCTTCCTTGAGGCACCTGCGAGAACAGAGAAATGCAGAAATGCGGTGGAACCGTGATTAATGGACAGAGAGAAACTCGCCTTTTTAAAAGTTTATTCACGGCCTTTACGATTTTCCATCAGCCAAGAAGATGAACTGATAAAGGTCATACTGGTGGAAGGAGACGTAAGCATGAAAGCTCAGCGGCAGGTCCAGCAGATTTGAAATGTTGGGTTTGACTAATTTTAACGGAGGTGCTTTTTTGGCCCTCCAGTTTAATTCAATGCAGCCGCTGGTACGTTTTTGTACAGAATTCATTACAAAGACAAAAACGTGCAAAACTGATGAATTACAGATAAGCCAAGCACTAAATGAAGATTTGTGATGTCACTGATGGTCTTAAATCATACCATGGGACTTTTTAACATCATTTTCTTTCAAATAAATTTAGTCTTTTGATTGATTCTGGATACGTTTAACACCCTTTTTAATTTATGCACACTTTAACATCTAAAATGTCAACTAATTAAATTGAGCATAGAAATCTTGTTAGGAGAGAGTCAAATATTTTGGATAATGTCACCTGGTGGGGAGCTGGGAGCGGTGAGGGAGGAGCTGGGACTGGGGGCGTCACTGGAGCTGCAGGCCTCAGCCTGGTTGAAGGCTCCTTCCAGCTGCCGCCGCCTCTGGATTCGACTGTACTCCTGACGGAGGTTCTGGAAGATTTGCTCTGCAGGAGGCAACCAAAGAGCAAACAGAGAAACATTAGAACGTTGTATGTTTAAACTGATATTTGTGGAAATATGCTTAATGGAGCCAAATGACCAAACCTACAGATGCACAGAGACCTGGCAAGGCTGCAGAACCAACCAAAAAAATAAATAAAAGCTACCCAAAAATCAGATGATAGTTCTACATGGAGATTATCATGTCGTGGTGAATGGCCCCTCCCTACCCTCTTAATTCTGGATATTGTCCAGACTGAACAGCATTTTAAACCAGTCAGCTGTTTACAAAACAAAAAGAACCTTTCATTGTCAATGTTCCTCCTCATCCAAAAGCAAAAAACTTAAATGCAAGCACTAAAGATGTGAATTTAGGTAGAAGTTAGTTTAAAAAAAAAAAAAGCACAACCACACATGTAAATCATGTGATTGTATCACTTTCACTTCTTTCAAACTTTTCATTTTCCTTACAAAGCATAAATGAAATGTAATACTTTATGTAAACAACGCCACAAAACGATTCTGTGGGGGCGCGGTGCCTCATTTATCTTGGGTGGGGAGAGGCTGAGCAGCCATGCTGCCACATTAGTCTGACAGTGTCGAACATCTAAAATAAAATAATAAAAAAAAGGACTGGGATAGAGCTGGGTGATATGATCACAACTAAAATCTCAGATTTGTTCAGAACAAATTCCATCTCCAATTTTAATTGATTTTTTTCTCCCTCCTTTTATTTTGTCTAACAGAAATGACAAATGATAAAATATATTAACAAAAACGTTTATTTGAACATTTCATTCGGAAAATTAGCTGGAAAACAAAGTTCAGCAGTGAAATGTTTGTAAAATAAAGCAGTAGGCGTTTTGTGCGCTCCTGCTAGCATGAGCATCTTGTACAGAGGAACCGTCCTCACACTCGACAGAGTGTCTCTGTTTTAGGTGGAGAAACAAATGTGTCGGACTCCCACCTTCAAACGGGAGCGTGTGGTTTCATGCTCCAGTTTGAAGTCAACCCCAGAGGCCAAAATCCCATTTTTGACTCACATGCCAAGTTAGCCAGTAAGTTAAAAACCAAAACAGAACAAAAATCAACCAAAAACATATATTTTACCAGTAAAATTATCACCATAGCTGTTATTTTATAAATATATTTATTGAATGTAAACAGAAAGGAAGTCAACACAAAATTATTTTTTTCTAACTTTTATTGATTTCTAATCATTTTTGCTCTCCAAGAAAGAGTGCAGAGAAATTAAAATCCAGATTTAGTCAAAAATAAATCTTCTGAAAAGAACAAATTCAAATGAATAGATCTATTGCCCAACCGTAATAAAAAAATCTGAATTAGAGGTGCAGTTACAAATCTGCATCCAACACTTCAGTATTTGACAATTCCTTTTTTTTACAATATCTTAATTAAACATATCTGCTAGGACACAGATTGAATCTGCTCAGCCTGGTTGGTTTGTGTACGTTAGGTGTTGTTGTTGAATAAAACTGTACAACATAAATGACTCGAATGTTTTCCTGTGAGTCATTAACCTGAAAGCCTGCATAATGCAGAACAGCAGGTCACATCCACACAATCAGAGGGTAAACCCGTTTCTTCAGGTTGATGCTCCAGATTCTATGTGTGGCTGTAAAAATCCTCATTTCCTAAAGCAGAGGTTTCCAGATGTCCAACCAGTTCCAGTAGATTTGTACTTGTGTGAATATTTGACATTTCTATGTATATCTGTCCTTGATGTGTGCTGAAAATACCATAGAGACAAAAGTGGCTTTAAATAGATGCAGACTGAGCCGGCACTTCCTGGTTCATTTCAACATAATGACGAATTTAAAGCAACACTAGGGGGGATGTGGATACTGCTGCATCTACGAGACCGAAAGCCCAAACAAATGATGCCGGATCGTCTCCTCCAGCTCTCCTGTCTACAGCACTTCATCAGCAGGGGAGTCAACTAAGCCAAGCAATCAATCACAAGCCTCTTTATCATGCAGCTTCTCTCCACCTTGAGAAGTCTTTTACATCCTTTGTTCACTAAGAAAAAAACACCTTATAGTTAGCTCAGGTTCCAAAATGTAGTGAGAAACAATGCGACAGGCAGAAACGTTGCAGTTTGAGAGGGAAAGTGCTGCTGCAGAGAGTTGATGCCGTCACCATTTTCAGTTCTTTTTTTTTTTTTTTTTTTTAAAAGGTATTGAAGAGATTCCCTGATTTAGTGTCATCTATTTTTTCTCCTGTGTGAACAACTGCAGGTGAGCATTTTACAGACAAAGTCTGGCTGATCCTGCTTCAGTATTTTCCTCAAAAGCAGACTCAGGTGCTCGTCTCCACGTCGAGATCAAATAATCCAGAAGGTTCAATCATCGACATTCAAACGAGATGAAGAAAGAACCGGGTCTTTCCAGTATTAAGCTAATGTTAACCCAGAAAACCCAACACTCCCAGCCTTTTTGCTCTTCTGCCTCCTGCATAAAAGTCCCCTCCTCCCTACTAAATTCTGCAACAGTGTAACCCATGATGAATTGGTAAACAAGAGCAGGACACTTATGCCCCCAGGGGGGTCAATGTGAATCCAACAGGGAAAGAGCAAAGATGCAACTTGGTTGTGCTTTTTCAAAGGAGAGAACTGAAACTAAAAGCAAATATTAAAACAATAACAGAAAATAAAGCTTTGAAAGGGGATTAAAATAAAAAACAGTTTTTATTCCATCCTTCCTTGGTGAGAAAAATGATCATAATAATTAAAAGACATGGATTTCAAGTCTGCCCAAAGTTAGTGATGTGTGTTTTTCAGTTTAAATTACTCTTATCAATAATTTTTCATTACTATCAAGATGAGCACGAGTAATAAGACATCCAAATAACCTGACACAAGTATCAGATCTGAACTACAACTCTTTAAGGTAACATGTCAAGAAAACAAGACAAGCACTGCCTGAAAGGAACTGGTCAGACATTTCCCCTTCACTTAATATACGACGTTTCATAAGCAAACCTGAGGCATGTAAGGGTAGAACAGAGTGGACGCAGACATTGCACTAAATGAAACGGGCCGTCCTGCAGAACCACACCTGCCTGACAAGTCCGGTTCCAAAGAAGGTGAGCCAAACGCGCGTTACCATGAGCAGGTATTAGCACACAAAATCCTCAAATCTTCAACCATTATGTTGCCATTCAGCTTCACGGGCTGAAATGGAAGACATTAGGGTTCACCGATTCTTGACATGACATAACACGGACCAGACAATCAGGGATCCACCCGGGGTTCTGTAAAACCAACAGACTTAAAGAAAATCTGTTCTATTCCGTAAAACATTTAACACCATCAAAACAAGAACGGCACAAACAATAAGCACTTACCACTCACGCAAACTCATTTGTTGTAGTAAGCAAACAATTTTCCAGATTTTTCATATCCAGGTGCAATCAGATTATTGGTGTTAAAGGAAATTAATAAGAATGACAAAAATGGTTTTAGTCATGGTTTCTGATCAATTTAGAGAAAACTTAAACCTGACCTTTTTTCCATGTATAGCACATAACTTAATTTTAGTTGTGAGGTCTCAAACTCCAACACCTACATTTAAATGAAATTCAAGAGAAAAACAGGAAAATAGGTACTTAAGTATTTTATAATATAACGTATGCATGTGACAATCCAAATAAATTAGAACCATTTGCCATTTTGTCAGTGGCAAAGTGTAAAACCCTTTTTCTTTTGTCAAAACAATGTTTAAGCGCTCTTCAAAACATTTTACAGGTTTATATTCAAACTCCAGAGTGAACATAAATGATCTTCTCAAAATTTGGTTAAAACCCCTCCAAATATGTTGGTAGTAATCTACATAAACCAAAGCAATGATAAGCTTGTTCTCTGATGTGTAATCTGTATGTAAATACATCAACTGGTTCAAGTCAGACCTTATTTATTGCTATCTAGTGCTGTTTATTTTGGGTTGTATTTTCAAAGACAAAAAGGGGGAAACAGAAAAAAAGCACTCTTGCAAAGTCTAAAATAAAAACAAAATTTTAAAAAATGAACTGTTTTAAATACCAGATGTAAGGTTTAAAAAAAAAAAAACTGCACCACAACTGGACATTTGGGTTTTTCAACCCTCAACAGACCGTATTCAAACATT
Organism: Oryzias latipes; assembly: GCF_053564925.1. Lineage (NCBI taxonomy): Eukaryota > Metazoa > Chordata > Actinopteri > Beloniformes > Adrianichthyidae > Oryzias > Oryzias latipes. The sequence goes on from NC_136252.1 coordinate 27,433,815, forward strand.
GTTGTTTCACAAAAGCAACTACTGAAATGAAAGAGAACGGAGTGTTTGACCTCACACGTTAAGAAAAGCAAAAACTATTTACAAAAAACTATAAAAATCAAACGATCATGTTAAAAACCATTTTTTTAAATAAGAAAAATAAAGTCCTAAATAATAATGAATGAAAATTTTGTGCAATATATGTGCAATGTATGGCTGCTGCTTTTATCAATGCAGCAGCTATATAAAAAAAAGAAAACATGAAAAACTGAAATGGGGATTCTTTTTTACATCAATGATCAAGTTTTGGTGAACTTTGGTAGACTCATACAAATGTATGAGCATTAAATGACAGGGCCCCCACCCTAACCACCATGCAATAATGTTTGTTTTTTTCATTTTCATTTTGCTTTTCTTTCTGTGCCAAAAAAAAAAAAAGAAAAATCAGGATTTCTGACCAAAACAGTAAAAGAGAAATAATCATGATCTGATAGTTCTGAGGTAGCACTGGACTGTGACAAAAAAAAAGAGAAATCCCGACTGCAAGACTCCTTTAGTATGTTTGCACAATACAATATTTTAAATAGTATTGTTGACTGAGTGTGATTTAAAGAAAAAAAAACACAAAAAGAGACAAATCAGACAGTCAGTTACTCTGTCTTGGGTAAAAATCTTGAATTGGAACAGCATTAAGATTCACTCCGGCCAGATTTCAATGATAATGAGATGGACTGCAGAGGAGTCCTCAAACTAATTATGCTTTTCCTTGGGGTCCCCACACCCATCCAACACATGCAGTGGAGCTGCATTTCATGCCAACGGGGGAACAAGAACTGAAGATAAAGACAAAGAACAACACATAATGATCAGAAAAGGGGGAAATGGTAAAGGTGCAACAAAGTGGACCCCTCCATTCCAGACTAAGACAATTGTAGCACAGGAGCTACAGATATCACCCCGGGGATTGATTCAATTCACCGCAATGGTGTGCCCTCTGCTGTGATACCATTTGGCTCCTGGAGAGTCAGCAGATAAAGCCTATAAATTATATGAATGCTCGTTTGGTTTCATTATGCCTGATGGGAAATTTGAAAAAAGTATGTAAGGCCATGATCGAAAACCATTGCTCTAAGAGAGTTTTCTTTGATAAGAAATCACGTTTATTCGACGATCATCATGAGGGTAAAAAAGGGGGGTTACACAAATAAAATCCTGCGTGGTGGTTATTTAGTACCTCGAGAAATCAACATGATTAGCCAGAGAGCAAACAGACACACTACGTACGAGGTTCAGGTTGTACGCAGACTTAAAAAGATCACGCTAACGTAACGGCTCTTCGCAGACTCGCTTTTACTTTACTACGTACAGTCAAATTGGGAAGACAGAAAAAAAAAAAAATCAACAATAAAAAATGTCGATGGCAAGAAGAAGCGACGATAATTCTTAGTCCTGCCGATAGCTAAGGGGCTAACATTAGCCTCCAACCCCCATTATGATTCTCTCAAGTTGCTAGCTATTGAATCCACTCCACCCAAACCCCCTCCCCCATAACACCCACCCTAAAACACAGAAAAATACGTCAAAATGGAGTCAAACGCATACCTGGAGTGAGCCTGTGTTCCCCTCCAATGGGCTGGGGTGACATAGAATGTGTTGGGCTGTCGATTGGGGGTCGGAGATTGCATCTTTGCGGGGATGGAGTACTCGGAGTCCCCGGTAGTGGATTGCACCTTCTCCGCTTAGGGGACTGAGGGCTGAGAAGGGCCTCAAACTCCATCGACCGCTTTAACGTAGCTCCACAAGCCATGTTAGCTAAACCACACGACAAAAAAGAGCTGGAAATACAAATACCCACAATATTAGGGGTTGACTCTGCTTTTAATAAACGATTACGTCCCTTAAATTTCTTGTTCGCCTTTCTTCCTCCCCACAACAACGGATTTTCTTCTCGCAGTAGTAAGCCAACTGCCGACAGCGCCTGCTGAATTTTTAAAACGTCACAATGGTGGACCGTGCCATTACATCAAATGGGGGGTTTTCAAATCTAAACAACACTTAATTTCCCAAAAACTTTAAATACAATGTCCAAAGACAAAACTTTTTTCAAATTTAAAATCATATTTAACTAGTTTGGAATATTAATATAGTTTATATTCCACTTTCGTCCCTTGTATATTTAGATTTTTAGTTGTTCCCCCCTACCGTAATTGTTGATAGCCTCTTGTTGAACTCAAAGTGGGAGTTCACGAGACGTCTGCTAAAAGGTAATTAACTACAAATAAATGGATAAATCCAAACAACACATGTATATATAAATTATTTTTGTGGTTAGATTATATTTTCTGATGTTTAACTGTAGTTATAGTGTTAAGCTAATACCTGGTCTTTGTAATTAAATCGGCCATCTAATAGTAACCAGATGAACAAATCATTTAAAATGACCTATAATGTAAAATAAATTGAAAACAAAAATAACACAAATATAACCACCTTACGTTAAAACAGAATTGCGAAATGCAGCTTAATATACTGAGGTAGTTTTAACACTTTCTCCTCTTATTAATTAATTATTTAAGAAAAATGTAATGTATATATTATTTTATGTATAATACTCCTAACTTTTTTGCCAGCAGTGAATGAACAAAAAGAAATTTTCTATCAATTTGAGACAACAACAAAAAAAAGTGGATTTTCTCAAATTTACGATGTGTTGATTTAACTTGATTTAACTTGATCGAATAAGGGGAACTTTAGGGCACGGACTAAGGAGTTAAAGTAAAAGATATATAACTAAACAAATAAATCAACCAGAAACCACTGGGCTGAATGCATTTGGTTTGTCTTTTGGGAAGAAAAGGTCATGTTTATCCTTTAGGATTAACTATAAGCTAAATGCAGAAGCTATCAACTGTTTTATTTTTATTTTTTCAAATTAATATACACTCATGTGTTTGTCATTATTCCCTTTTTGAAATGGGCAAAGAACAACTACAGGAAACACACAGGTTTCCCCATTTGTATCAGTAGTTGCTATGGCAACACTTGTTTATTTTGTTTGTTTGGTTATGCAGGACTGTTTAGCCTTAGATGCCAATGCTTTTTATTGACTTTTTCCAGTTCATAGCCACATGTCTGTGCAAGTCAAGAGCAGCAGTTTCTGTTGCAAAAGAAAGTTCTGGCCCCTGTGACAGCACTGTCCCAAACATGAGCCCCATTCCTGTTAGTCCACTGCTTTAATTCTTTGTGTGACTCGGGACAGGCAAAAGACTTTTGTGCCATTAGCATTGTTGACCCATACATCCTTTTTCACCCGCACACGTTCACATATATTTTTAAAAAAATAAATGTGTGAACAGATTATATACCTGCGTATTTGGTCAAATCTAAGGTTCTGCTCACTGGATATAACATTTTTTTATGTGTGAAATCATTACAACTATCATGAGAGGCAGAACAATGTTTTTTCTGTTGTTTCTTTCTATCTCTGGGGGCCAGGCAGAATTTTTTTCAGATGATCTGAGAAACTTCTGGGTTTTTGACAAAAGATCAATAGGATGCTTTAGTTAAATGTCCCTCAGTGCTCTTCTAAAACAGAAATGTTTTGGATTTTTTTGTCTCTTCTCTGAGATTCAGGAAGCCAGAGTAGATGCTTCAAGGATATATGATCAATGATTATGTTTTTGTGGCAGCATTTTGAACAACTACAGCTTTTTTAATGACAAATGTGGATAGTTATAAAAACAAAAGTCAATAAAATCCCTTTTATCCATTTTATAATGATACTGATTTGTGGTGATAAGAAAATGTTTAGCAGTCATGCAAATTTTTATTTACATATCAAATGTATATGACATGATAACAATTACTTTATTCTCATAATTGATGTCTACACCTAAAATATTTCAAGTGTAAGTAAAAAGTAGCTTATTTCTATATTTCCATCATTTTCTATTATTTTTAATTTACTCAAGCTAAAAAAATGACTCATGCAAACACATTTTCTCTATCAAATAAGCAGGAAGACACTAAGAACACTACATGTGTTGATGGCAAACACTGTTTATGTAATGTAAATAAATACATTGTAGAATCTTTTTGACATTAATCTTTACATTGTGCAGAAAAGATGGTATAAAAAGCATGTAATTTTTAAACATTTAACTTTGATGACGGTAGTTTTAGCAGTGCATTCATAAGGTTTTTTTTAAGTCCATAGTTACATAATTTATGCTCAAATCTTCATTTCAAAAGTCAGCAATATCTTCAATTTTTCCCATCCTGCTGACTTTCCACTATTTTGGAGATGGAGTCGAGCTCTGTTGCTTCTGCATTTGTCATCTTATTTTCGGAGAATTCCGAACAGTTGTCTCCAGCTGCGGTAACTCCTGTCCTTTGAGACTTCCTACACCTTCCAATCTCGCAAAGTCTCTGCAGAGAACGCAGCAGTGCCAGCCTTAGCTCTTTGCAGCGCAGTCCATAGAGGAGTGGGTTGACTGTAGAGTTGAGTAAACAGAAGGTGCTACAAAAAGCAAAAGCCCTCTGACCAGAATGGGTCAATTCCCTGGAGACATCGACTAACATGAAGGAGAGCGCAGGGAGCCAGCACACCACCAGGATGAGCAGGATCAGGCCAAAGGTGCGAGCCAGTCTGATGTCCATCCTCATGCGGGCCTGACCTTTCCCCGCTACCCCCTGGAGGCTGGCCATGGAGGATTCATGGCGGTGGGCCTTCCACAGGATGAGAGTGTAAGCGCCTAAAATGATGGCCAGAAGCATCAGTATGAAGCTGGTCCAACAAGCCAAATAAGCCCGGTTGATGTACGGGAACAAGCGAGAGCAGGGTGGGGTGAGGCCTGTGGGGCACCGCCACCCCATCAGAGGCAGAAAGGAAATGAAGATGGTGGTGCTCCAGAGAATCAGGAGACTTAGCAGAGCTCTACGGCGAGTCAGCACCACTTTGTAGCTGGAAGCCTGGTGTATGCAGATGTAACGGTCCAGAGCGGTAAGCAGCAAGCTACCAACTGAGGCGGTGAAGGCCACGGTGACTCCGCCCAGCTTAAACAGGTAGGCAGTTGGGCCATCGCTGCGGCGGAAGAGATGAAAGTCCAGGAAGCTGATGGTGAAAAAGCAACTGGCAAAGACATCAGCCAGAGCGATGCTGGCAATAAACAGATAAGAAGGGCGCTGCCGTAAACTGATCGAGCTGGCGATGACTCCCAGAATAAGAACATTTTCCATCAGGGTGATGGGACCTGCCAGGAAGCAGATGGAGCCGATGGCTCTCTTCTCCGGCTCTAGAAGAACCATGTAGCACTCCAGATTCTTACAAGACCCGTTTGCTGTGAGACACAGAAAAACACATTTTAGTGAAACGAAACCAAAGTTGAAGCCTCAAAATTGTGTAACCACGTTTCAGTGGTGCGTGCCTGTTGGGGATGAGGTTTCCTCATTGGCCGATCCAGAACTGGGGTCCATTTATTCAGCTGCCTATAACAGATCAGGAAAAGGAGATCAAAACATTCTTCTGCATTTATATTAAAAATATATCGTTTCATCCTTAATTGAATAAATACACCTTATTTTTTAAAAATGTAAGAACTCAAAAAGATTTTATCACAGTTTGAACTGAAGACAATGTAACCACAACTTCCATTGATGAGGTATTTCTAACACGTAACCTTGTAAAGCCTACATCAGTGAATTGATAGAAAATTCAAACTTTTTTTTGGAATGAACATGTTTATAAACCTTTTGACGGAACCCACAAAAAGGTTTAGCAATATCATTGTTATGACAGTATTAATTAGGATGCGTAGGGGGATTTAGTGCGTTTTTGCATATTTGTCAACATTCTCAAATATGTCACACATCTTTTTAACATGCTGTAACTGTATTATAAAGCAGTGTTTTTCAACCTTTTTTGAGCCACGGCACACTTTAACCTTGACAAAAATCCCGCGGCACACCAGCATCCCAAAAAAAATAAAAAAGCAGAAATTCATGGTCTGTATTGATCGACAGCCCCCCCCCCCCCCCCCCCCCCCCCCGCCTCCGCCACAATCTCACATGGATTTTTGTGATAATTGTGGTAGAAAAAGCAGGAAGTTGCTGCTGTTTTTTCTAAGAGATGAAATAAAAGTTAAATTAGAAAATTTAGAAACTGTTTGTTTGTTGTGGTTTCAAGACGTTTCACAAGGTCGACTCATTAGGCGCTGTCCCTTTAAGCCAATGCATCATGGGAGATGTAGTGTGAAAACGGTCGAAAAAGGGCAGAAGGACTCGCGTCTCTGAGCTTCATTGTTTTGTTCACTTGTTCCACGGTCTGACACCGGACTCTGTGGAAACCTACACCGCTAAAGACGAGCCGTAGCTGGTATTTTTGTTAGAACTGAGCGACTTTTCAGCAGAATTAAGAACAAGGAAGTGAAGACTTTAAGCACTTCTGATTGGTCAGACTGATGACATGTGATTAAGCCTTCAAAAATGATTGGCGGAGACAGTTAAAGGGGCGGGATTTTTCCGCAAACTGCTATAGCTGGAGGGTAATCGCGATACCGTCATTCTTATCAAAATGTCTTTAATAGAATTAAATAAACACAAAGAAAAAGTAATTTTAAGATCTTTTATATTCCTAATTACTCAGTGTTTTCTCAATGCCTGTTTGGATGAACAAAGAGCTGATCTCCTGGAGATGGAAAATGTTGTTAGAGCAGTTAATGAGGGCAATTTCCCACGGCACACTTGACCATCTCCCAGTGTGCCGCGGCACACTGGTTGAAAAACACTGTTATAAAGAATTAATTATCAACAGCTTTTGCTATCCTTCAATACGCAAAGTACGTAGTCTAAAGAAAATGAAGAGCAATAAATGAGTTAATCTCACCATAAGGTATTGAAAATTAGATAATTTTTCCCGCCAAAAGTGTTTCATGGACCAGGTTTTCTACAATGGGGTTTTAAGAAAAAATTGGATCAGGCTAATGAGGTAGGTCTCAGAAAAGTCAAAATTATTTATTCAATTCTGTTAAATTCAACTTTATATGTAAAGCACTTGTCCTGCGTCTCAAAGTGCTTCCCATAATAAAATAGATAACAGTAAGATATAAAAATAGTAGTTAAAATAGCAATCATATTAAAAATACAATAAAATAAATAAATAAAAACACATACACATCCCACAAGTACAATCAAAACAAAATGATTTAATTGTTAATAAGATTCCTAAAATCAAATGAAACCATGTGGACAAGTAAAAAGTACATGAAGGCTTTACTAAAAGGATGCGTTTAAGTTTTTTCTTAGAAGCCCTCACATCCTCTGGCAGACTGTTCCACAGGCGAGGCCCACAGCACTGAAATGAGGCCTCGCCGTGGGTTTTTGTTCAAGTGTTAAGTGAGCACAAAAGGCCATTAGGCTGAACGGGCAAAAACATGGAGTACAAGGTGAGGAAAGCACTGAGGGGACGGTTTCCTGAACCGAATTTGAAAATAATTAAACTGCTTTTTGTTGAAGAAACAATGCTCTCAATACTCTGATGGTTTGACTTAAACAGATGTTGTAACCATTTTAATAGACATTTATTTATTTTGTTTTACAAAAACTGTTTGACTCTGTGAAACCCATTGCAGTCCTGCATAGGACATCAGCTATGCAATACAAATCTGAAAGGAAGTTACTGTAAAAAACAAAAAAACATGAAACCGATTCAGTGAAGCTTTAAGACATGTTTTCTTTTCGGGTTTACTGCTATCTTTTATTCTACTCTTTTCCATCACTCTCCTTTTGGGAGAAAATAATGTGATTTTCCTCTTCATCTCCAAAACTAAAGTATTCATAGAATTATCATTTGTAGCTATTATTAAGTGTTGTTTGCAAATTGTTTTAACTGTAATTATTCCTTTGGTTTGTTTGCGTGCAGTTATGTTGTGGTTTTCTCGTCTGTCTTACCCCCTTCCTGTGGTTCTAAGTGGAGCAGTTATAGCTGACTGCACTGTGGTGCCACTAGATCCTCAGTGTCAGTGCATTTTATGTGTTTCCTCTTAAGCTTTGCCCCAGCACCAACAATAAAGAATTTCTAGTTTTCTTGAATTGTTTTGTCTTCTAGATTTTTGTCCCAAACCTGCGGTGATAATTGTCTAACCTACTTTCCCGTTTGGAATCTGGTTCTTCTTGCACTAACCTGCCTTTCCTTCTACCACCTAGGAGGACCACAAACAGGCAGATGACATAAAAAACAAAAAAGTCTTTTTTAAAAACATTTCTCAATTTGCCCACTGCTTACAGATTGCAAAACCTTTTTCCTGCCTCATGCTGAAATCTTCCAAACTGCAATAATTTGTTTTAACTTGTCGAAGTATTCAAGAAAGTTCCAGCAAGGGTAGTTTGTGATTCAAACTGTTTCTAACATCCAGCATTAAAAATGATTGCTTTCTGGTCAAAAGTAAGCTGAGAAGAAAAAAAATAAACGGTGTGACAATCACCCCATTGAGACACTGTTGCACTTTGCCACATTTCAAAATAGCACAAACACTAAAAAGAAAAAAAAGAGGTTCAATAGCTACAAACATATAAATTACATTAGTGCCATTAAATAAAAATGAACAGTACACGTACCATCAAGCTGAAGACGCAAACAGAATAAAACTAAAAATCAAAACGTTACTTTTTGTCAGCGTAGTTGTGTCTTACCTTAAAAGAAAAGGGGGAAATATACTTCCAACGGCTCACCTTAAATCAAATCTGTTGCTTGGCTTGACAGAGGCTGAGATGATGTGATTTACTTTTGTTCCCAGTGGCACAACAACTGCAGTGAAATCGCACAGACCTCCAGACCTGAGCGGTGACAGCGTGTGAGTGAACAAATGAGATAAGACGAAAGGATGTGACGCCAGAAGAAGGAGGGAGGAGATGAAATGCACTGAACAAAACAAAAAAAAGATATTTGAATTGCTTAGTGTAACATTGTAGTTGTCATTAAAAGTGCACCTGGTATATTTGCACATTTCCCTAGTGGATTCCAAATTATTTCAAGCAAACTGTTGATTTGAGAGATGCTTTCATCACTGTTAGTTATGTCAATAGTCTGAGCTCAGGGCTCATTTCTAAGATTTTGCATTAGTTAAAAAGTTGAGCTATAGCTGCGATACAAAAAAAAACATATCAAACAAACATAAAGATATCAGCTTTTTGAGTTCATTATATTTGATTATATATTATTTTGTTGTTTCTCATGTTTTCTTGCTTTATTTTGTTTTAAGATTTTTTTTTAACAAATAACACCTCCAATCATAAGTTCACCCCTTTTTTTTGGCTAACCATCTTGCTTGAAGTATTTAAAAAAAAATAAAAAACCACTCCTTATTATGGCTGTTCCAGAGGAGACTGGTTTGTTAGTCATATGCGTTTACAAAAACACTCTTGGATTTTCCGTTTTTATGCTTTGCACTGACATGTTTGGCTTGGCTTGGAATGAATTGTTCAGTTTTACTACTACATACCTAAACTATATGCAGTGACACTGACACACGTGCCACAGTTTCCCACATCCATTGGCATGTCTAAACCTGCTCCAGTAAAACGTGTTCTGGTTTCCAGTGAAACCCAACGGTAGGTCTGCGTGTAATACTGCTGTAGCAACAGCAGGGGGCAACAGTGTGCCCTGTACTTAAACACTGAACATCACACATTGATTATGATATAAAAACTTGAATAGTTTGTCAGAAGAAGGACTTTACTTTTTATTTTAGGTAATTTAATTTGGATTTAACGCCTTCAGGGGAAATCAAATATGCTTCTTCAATAACAATTTTAATGAAGTCACAAAGTCATGTATACCTAGGCGCTAAAAAGAATTAGCATGCTATTTTAGCCTCTTAATTTAGAGAAAAGTGTGTTCAGTAATTCAGTATTGGTCTTTGGGACAAAAAAACATTATTCAAGGGGAAGATTATAATACAAAAGGATTTTTGTTTTTGTTTTAACAAAATGGGATTCAATTATACTTATGATAAAACAGAAACAAGACCTTGCATAAACTCGATGATATCTGGTCCGCATGGGTGTGTCTTTTCCTCTTTAATAGATTAAACAGGCCAGAAAACAGGAAATGGAATTAGGGGCTGACTGTGCAGCTGCAACAAGACGCCCCTTCTGTCACTGGCTCTGCAGGTGCAGCCTAAAGAGAAAAGGCAACAGGCCGGGCTAAAAGCAGAAATGTTCAATTATTCCAGAGATTACATCATGGTGGTGCACAACATCTTTAGAAACCACAAAGGAGAGGAGTACAGCAGCTGCTCCAGACTGACTCCGCTGAAATCCATTAAGGACATTTTCTGCCCTCATTTCCAGGTAACCAGATCTTCCCAAAGCAGATTTAGATCATTAATGTAGAAGAAAAGAGCAAGTTATGTTGAACAAAAAAAACAACTGTTTTGTGATTAAAAACTAATCAGCTTTTAATTTTGTAGAAAGAGATAAATAAAAAAAGTAAAATAAAAGTAATATTTGCATTTGCTTTGAGGTAAATCTCTGTCATTCTTCTTCTCTGCCACATAAAAACAGAAACTAGCTTTCTGATGATCTTCCTGTAAGAGCACAGTTGTTTAAAAGACTTTGGACACTTAACACAGAACAAAGTCTAATGGGGAGATAATTTGCATGAGATAATGAGTGGAGAAACTCTGTAACAGCTTTGCATGAGGATGTTTAGACCGATTTCTTTAGTAGATCATTTTCTTTCTGAGTTACATAAGTACACCGTTTTTAATCACCAGTAAAATCTGTTTAATTGGTCCAAATTATTCTCTCTATGTTTTTTCTTCATCTGTTTCTGTATTTAAACATATTGCTGTTTGAAGAATCTCATTTTTCAAATTTAACTCTTTACCATAATTCCATATGTGATAGCAAACATATAACTTTTTTTTATTGTTGCAAATCTAAAATATTTCAGATTATTTCAAAATAACTTATATTTTTTGTTGATGTTAACAAGGTCACTTAGATTTTAGGTTTGTATTCCTGATGGTGCCACTCTAGTGATTCTTATTTTAGGCAAATTTTATGTTGATAGATGGTGTTTGAAGGCTCAGATTAATTGGCTGGTTGATGTTTTTTTTTAAATATGACATTTTCACGTAATATCTATCTACAAAAATACCACAAATTAATACTGCAAACTAGAAAGCAAAACAAAAAAACAAGTAATGGAGATAAAATTTGAGTTATGTGTGTGTCAGGAATGTTTTTTTGTTGGAACAAACTGTGAGGCAAAGCAAAAAAGTTTCAGTGCAAATACAAAAGCAGAAAAAACAAAACAAATGACGGAATTTAAAATTCAAGCAGAGAAAGAGAAAACCGATCAGATAAACAAAGAAAGTACAAAAACAATGTGTACAGAATTAGGTAAAAGACATAGAAGTAACTAAATACTGAGTGTAAATGATAAAAAAATAGAAATGTGCTTTAGTTATTATCAAAACACTTTGCAGAATCAAAAATGTTATCTGAAAGCAAAAAAACAACAACTATGACTTTAAATATGAATTCGAACAAAAAAAGAAATGGGTTGTATGTGTGATCGATGTATAATAAAAAGGAAAAGAGGCAGCTCTTATTCCTCCCAGCCTTTCTGCAACATGTTTACACGGATACCCTTTCCAAACAGTTGACATGTGGCCCACAGAAGCCTCCTAGTGACCTACTTTCCGTACAGAGATCACTGTACGGGCACGGCCCCCTCGACCTTTTTTTATCCTTGCATGGTCTGCCATCTGTGAAGATCATTGCGCAACAGTAAATTCCAGTCCATTTTAAAGGGTAACAGCCATTTATATAATAGTGAACATATATTAGTTTAACAGTCATGCTGGTTGTCTCCTTCTTTGAAGTTTCAACCTCTTCAAAGAGCTCTCTACCTTTTAACCAACTGGGACTTTTTTCTAGTAAGTGATGTGGTAAATGTCCTTCCACAGGACAATTAAAAAGTAGTAATTTTGGGAACATGCAAAACTATTGTGTTAACATAAGTATAAGACAAAAAGAAGAAAAAGAAAAGATGAAACTGTACGTGTTTAAAGTGGAGTGAGCTGTGTTAGAAAAAATAAATAATAAAAGGACCAAAATCTATTTATTATATACATATTTAAAAAGTAGCCTTCTTTTTAACCCTTGTGCTATCTTAAATAACCCCACCCTTACATTGACGTGTAATTCCTACCATGACAAAGGTGGATAAAGGTGGAAAGATTTCATGTAATCCATGGACACCAGTGAAGATCACAAATTGTTGAAGAAAAAAGGTTCAGAGCACTGTCTAGTGGGTCTAGATGACCCAACTCCCAATGTTAAATTGCCTAGGATAGCACAAGGGTTACATAAACTTTTGTCTTTGTTAATTGTACAATACGTAAAACTTTCCAAAGATTACGAGATAGAGGAAAGTTCAGTAATTCTAGAAAATGTTTTCCTACTTTAAACAAAAGCAAGACAAACAAAAAATCGAAATCAATGTGACCTGTCCTTAGCTTCCTCAGAGTAAAAACACAGACACGAACTTCTTTGTTTGGCTTTTAACTGCCTCTTTGTGTGGTATTTCCCCCTGTGTTTGTAAAAAAAAAAGAAAACGTACAGGTTACTGTTTTGGTCAAAACTGTGGCAGTGTTACCACGTGCACTTTGTTGACAAACATGCTAAAGTGAGGATTTTCAGTAAAAGAACAGCAGCTTGTTTTGTGACCACGCAACACAGATGGGGGATGGGCTACGTGATGGTGAAACAAAAGCTGAAACGCCTAGTTTCAGTTAATAAAGCAGCGTAAAAGCGAAACGTTTTTCAGAAATGGGCATGTTGTGACCTGTAGACATTAGAATCTCCCTGAGAAAAAACAAATAAATGGAAAGTATTACGCCACAACACACAGCATTACATAACATACATGTCGACTCGATATAATGTTATGCTGATTGTCATGCTGTGCATTTTTTCAGGACTCTTTCTTAAAAATACAGAGTGAAAACAAATTAATTTATCGGAAGCGTTTGTTTAGTTTAATTCCTCACTTCTCTCAGGAAATACCCGAACCATCTCCACCAAAGGAAATGGGAGGAAGTGTGGTTGACGTCACCCGTCTGGCAACAGGCATGACTGCGTAGGTTTGCCTACACGCTGATTGGTCACCTAACTCGTACTCGAGAGGTGATTGGTTCGATTTCTGCGAGAACAGACTACTTATCTCCTTGGCAGAGTCCATTTTGTTGCAATCGAGTGTCGGGAGGAGAAGTGGCGGTTATACGCCTCATGATAAAACCACCTTAGCCTCGACGGTGATGGGTTTGTAGGAAAAATAGCTTGCTTTGCTTCCTACATTGTCCGCCGAAGGATTCCAGAGGCTAAACTTGTATATTTTTTGACAAAAGGCTTTTCAACAACCAAGCCTTAAAGAAGTCGGTAAGGATAAAACTCAGATTCTAGTACCTCGGCTCGTCGCCATATTGAGTAGCTTCTTTGTTTTGGTTCGATGCCAAAGAGTGACACAGTATCGTAAAAGTACTTTTCTAGTCGTCTCGATGAAACAAGTATGTTATCTAATAACGTTTACATTTTTTTGTTATGTTATCGAATAAAACCATTTAAGCTTATGTTAAAATACATATACCGTTGTGACTATTATGTAATATGTGTGTAATGGAAAATGGATTTTATGGTTTATAAATGAGTTCAAAGCTAATTATAAGCTAGTTTTGGTAGTTTGTGTGTTGTGTAATGACGCAGTTTCTTACACGCCCATCCCCCGTCATTTTTTTCAAATCGAGTAAGACAGAAAATAATTTTAAAGTATTCTCATAGTCGCTTTCATTAGCACATTGTATCGTTACTCACTAATCCGCTTTTGTTTTCGCTTTTAGGAGCTCGACTTCGCGGAACAATCGTGTGCCGGGGTGAATTGATGTTCAGCTCGGCTTCACGGGAAAACATCGCTCATCATTGGCACATGAAAACCTCAGACCTTGCTGGACATAAATGTGCAGCGAGAAGTAGGCAGAAAACTACTTCGAGGACCTGGGGACCGACTGGTGGAGAGAGATTAAAGAAGGATCTCTGCTTCGTCAACATACTACCAGCAAAGAGGTGAGCTGGGTCTGTTTTTCTGCCGAGTGGGGGAGGGGCGTCGCTGCCCTGTCTGGCTGTTGTTTCTGCACGTAGCGCCTCAGCTTGTTTTTGTTCGAACTGAGCATGCGCAGTAGGCGCTTGTCATTGCACGAATATTTTTTCCTGAGTTAAGACTTAAATATGTTTACTCCTGTAGGTGACACATAGTACAGAAACATGGGAGGTGGCGAGAGGTACAACATTCCAATTTCCCACCCTGAAAGGCAAAAGAAGAACCAGCTTGTCAAGGCCAAACAGAGAAGCCGTGACCAGAATGGAGTCGCTGTCTCAGCAGGAGGATTAGGGGGCCTTCACAATCATGGCCACCGTAGGAGCGACAAAGGCGCAGCCTACCACAGGTCTCCGGAGGCGCGGCAGGCCGTGTCTGCAGACAAAAATGCCTCCATGCGTTTTGGCACCAACTACGATCAGAACTGGGAGGGTGCAGTGTCTCACCTCAACACACTCCTGGCCGCCCAGGGCAGCCCCAGCTATGCAGGGCCCAAGTTCAGTGAGCCACCATCACCCAGTGTGCTGCCCAAGCCCCCAAGCCACTGGGTTTCTTTTCCGTCAAGCTCCTTTGATCACAGGGAGATGATGGCTTTCCAGCTCAAGAGTCTACTGAAAGTGCAGGCCTGAGCTACGTCCACACTTCACTTAAAGAGCCAATATACAGACTGCGACCCTATTGAGGTGCTCATCTGCTTGGAATGCTTCAGAGCTGTAATACATTTGGATTTTTGGCTGAAATATTTGCAAAAGAGGCTTACTCGTGTTTAAATTTTTAATGGAATTTTTAATTACAGCTCTGCTGCCTTACTTGTCGGTGCAGTCCTTAATGGAGTCCATTTCTGTAATCTGTTAACTGGATTAAATGTACTTTTAGTTTTGTTGTTAGTGTTTGCTGTAAAAGCCAACAGAGTGAACCTTTTTCCACATAAGAAAACAGGGCTTGTAACATCCGTTAAGTAACAGTCCATTACTTTTATAGTCCATTTCTGTGGACAGACGCCTTTCATTCGTACAGGTTTTAACGACGAACATTTGGAGTGAACTCAAACGCTTCAGGTGCTAAATAACATGAACATTTGTAGCATTTTTTTTAAAGGGCCCCGTAATTTTCTTGATGGTTACATTCCTTGTTTGGAATAAAGACACTCAATAGTTCTGCAGGAGAAAAAAAAGCTATTTTGAGATAAGTGAGGAAGGAAGAGGTGGCCTCAAAGGGTAAGAGACAATGGCACATGGGCCGTAGACCCCAAACTCCTGTATCCTTTCTTTACTGCGCTGTGCGCACATGCACTATGGGAGTTTGGCGTGCCTAAGGTCTGCAACACTCTTATCAAAGCATTATTTTACTTTTGTTTTGGTTGAAAACCGTTTTAATCTCTGTAACCAAAGCAATGTGTTGCTGTATTTCGTTCTTTATCAACAACCTTGTGGCTTTTTTTCCTCCTAACTTCTTGTTTTTTGCCAGCCCCGTTGGTGAATGAGATACAGTCACTTGGCTACTTTCTGTTCCAATCAGTACTGTTACTGCCTTTAAGCTTCAGGTCTTGTCAGCGCAAGGCATGCTTCTAAACCTGCGGAAGAGGACCATGTCATTGACTTGTCCTGTTTGGCTGCATGCCTTAGCTTGGGACGAGGTGAGCTAAGGAGGTTTATTTTGGAGAAGTGGCTTCAGGGGTCCAACGTTAGACGGTCTTTGTGTTTACAAATTCTGCCTCAGAGACTGACTGTTCATGGAAGTGTTGTTGCCTGTCTTTTGTCTAACCCCTTGCACTGCAATCAGACTCTTACCCACAAGCAGCAGAGACGATTTTGTTGACTTTGTGATGCAAAAGGACTTTGATTCTTGTTTTTTTGTGCTTCGGACCTCACTTTAGGATCTTTTTTCCTTTGCAGAATGGAAGGTTTTTACAGCCAACATAAATAAGACAAAACAAAGAGTTGGTATTGAAGAGCCATGTAAATAATGTGTAAAGTACTTGTAGCATATGTACATTTACAGGCTGTTTTGATGCCTGTCTGGCAAAAGTATTTTTAGTATTAACACTGAATGTATAAGACATGCTGAAGATGTCTTATCTTCAATGCTGAAGAATATTTTTGTTAAAAAAAATGTTAAAAATACGGTCTTTACCATATGTCAGTACCCTCTGCACTGTCATCTTCACAGAGGTCTTGCACACATTTTTTATTGTTTTGTATTACAGTTTAAGGTGATCAGATGTTGAGTGCCAATCAAGAAAAAACTGTAACAAATCATGAATTGGATAAAAAAAATGAATTGGATAAGAAGGATCTACATTCATTCAAATTTAAATTATGAATGCGTCTAGCCTAAAAACCAAACAAACCCCTGTCTAAATGGAACAAAGATGGTGCCTGAGTAAAACCCATGCTGGAATAACTTAAATCCAGGTAAAGATCACACAAACAAACAGCACACTTCAGCTATTCTTCCGCTAGCTGATGGTTCAGTGCTGCTTGTTTCTTGATCCTCTCCAAAGCCATGCATGGTAAAGTAACCCAAATTTAAGAATTGGCTGGTTTCCCCTTTTAAAATATGTCACTTAATATGAAAAAAATGTGCCCTTTTTAAAGATTCGTGTCAATTAGAGTTGAATAAATTTAGAAAAATGTTCTTGAATTGACTTTTCAAAAGTATAAAAAATAAAATAAAATTCCCTCCCCTCCCCCTAATTGTGTGTTTGGTGATTTTCTTTGAAAGTAATGGTGAAGCTGTTCATATTTAGCAAGGAAGAAATGGTGTTTATATGATAATGATCCACTAAGTTATTTAGTCAAAAATTTACTAAAGTTAAAAAAGATTTCCTGATTTTTTTTTTTTTTTTCCAGTTAATTTTTAATTCAGGTTAACTTTAATTTAACTAGAAAAAAATGAAATCTGGTTGAAGCAGCACTTCCTGTCAAAATAGTGCTTTTACTCTGAATTTATTTTTCTTTTAACCCTCCAGTAAACTGAGCAGATGTTTTCCTTTTATTTATTTCTGAAAACCACAACCAGACATTTGGCTTCAAATCAAAGCTGTCGGAGCGCTTATAACATTTGGGTTTCTGTTCCAGTTTTTCATGCTCTGTCAGCCTTCCTGGAGAAACTGGATTTTAGTCTGGCTGCTTACTAGATTGTGAGGAACTTTTTTCTCTCATTCTAATCTTTATTTACATTTTGTTTGCAGATCAATGACACCAATCGTCTGTCTTTTAGCTTTATCATCGGAGATAGAGTTTAGCCGATTGCACGTAAAACGCAGAAAAGTCATTCTAACAATGTGCTCAAATGAGAGGTGTGTCATCTTAAAGAATATAGACAAGTTGTGCAGAAATATGTTTAGATATATCAATTCACATTTCACCTTCTCAAAGAGCTATCATACATGGAGTATAGGACTGCAGTAGCTTATTGTTTCAATAAAGCAACAAGCACTAAACCTTTGAGGTCATTAACTTTTGTGGCCCTGGAATAATTTCAGACGTCATAAAACTTTTGATTACAACAATCATCTATTTGTTGTACTTTTAAATCTCTTGAAATCATTTGCAACCCCAAAACAGTTCAAGGATGCATGACATCATTCTTCAAAAGAAATGGCTAAATAGCAAATATGGATAAAATAAATATTTGTCAAAAATTGAAGTTAAGGTAAATTAAGCACAATTTTAAAACTGCATTTCTGAGTCTATTTAGAAAACAAAAACTGTTGACAAGTTAAATAATAGAGACAACAATTACAGAATAAAAACACTCGTGTTTTGACAGGAAGTGCTGCTCCAACCACAAGTCTTACTTACAATTCGACCTGACCTGTTTAGAAAAACATTTGCCTTAAAGAGAAGATATTTTGTTTAACTTTTATTAAACGTGTTATAGATTTGGTTCAGTTTTTCAGATTAACCCTTGTGCTATCCTATGACCTCACCCCTGCATTGACGTGTTCTCCCTACCATGATTAAGGTGGAGAGGATTTCATGTAATCCATGGACACCAGTGAAGATCACAAATCATTGAAGTAAAAAGGTTCAGTGCACCGTCTTGGGCCAACTCCCAATGGTAAAGTGCCTAGGATAGCACAAGGGTTAACGGATCTTTGTGGATGTTGCTCAGTCATCCATAAAAACCAGAGTCAGAATGTTTGGTAAGCACATTTTTTATTAAATAGACATGGTGTTCTTTTGTTGTCAAATTCACATCTTCTTGCTTTTCCTGATGAGTGTTGTTGAGCCAACGGTCATAGTCTGGGAGGAATAATAAAAAAAAAGGTTGTAAAAAGGTTATAAAGTTAGCTTGTATTCAATACCAGTGTTTTTTTAATATTTGATTTAAAAACATGTTTGCTTGTGTGACATTTTGGAGCATGCTTTGTACCTCAACCATTTCTCCTCCTTTGATCTCTTGCACGTGGCAAAATTTGCCAGTTTTGCAGACCAGTTTGCCACCCTCCATGTTGACAACACACTGGTGGGGAAGAGATGCATTAAAGACACAGATTAAAAAGAAAGGCTATTTATGGAGCTTCATTATCTTTGGTGTAGTTTAAATTTGAATGGGAATTAAAAAAATTAGTTAAAACATTTGCATAAAGAACAGATAATGTACTTTACAGCCCAGCAGGGTATCAATGTCTCCCACAACTTATTTCATAATGTTTGCAAATCATTTTTTTTCTCAAAAAGGAGAGGATGAATGAAAATCGTGAACCTTCAGCTTCTTGCCATCCATGGTGGAGATTTCAGCCTCCTTGCCGATGGTGAAGGAGTTGGTCACTGTTCTTCCAGGTGTCTTGGAGGTGATGACGAAGTCGTTGCCCGTCTGTTTGATCTCAGTAACTGGCTTAACATCCTTGGCCAGCTTGATGATATCTTCTGACAACTCTGTTGAGCAAAACATCTGTATTATTTTAGACACTTTCGATGTTTTGAAGACAGAAGCGATGGTTAATGAAGGTAAATCTTCACAGGTAAACTCTTATTCTTACCCAAAGCCCTGAGGAACTCCTCGTAGTTTTCCTGGGAGTACACCTGCCAAGTTCCATTGAAGTCCATTTTTCTTAAAGAGTCTGGGCTTTTCCTTCACCACGGCAGCGAGAGGCTGAGACAGCTGTGTGAGGCGCAACACAACGTGGGGAACAAGCACATCCACCCACACCCTTTTATACCTACAAGCAGGGAGTTCAGCGCCCTGTCTAATGAGTAACAAAGTCCCCGAAGCAAACCACTGTTGTTTGAACAACCGAAAGTTCACTTACTTCTGTTTGGCCAAACCTCAGCATCCACTGACAGGAGTTAAAAGAAGTCTAAAATGGATTTGCTAAAAACATACATCCCACTTTCCCCATCCAAGACACCTGCAACCATTTCCATTCATGCTGATGAGGAGACGATGCAGGTGATGGAGTGGCAGGACCAGACCAACGGGGTTTAACGTTCAACAACGTCAGTGAGATTTGAGAATTGCAGGATTTAAAAGAAAACAGGAAGCCGAGCTGATCCACAGATAAGTCAGTTAATGTCTCAGCAAAATCTAGTCTTTATAAAGCGGTCAGTTAAGCCGACTTTTACTTGACCTTTCCTCTTCATAGTGTGAACATGGTGGACATGGTGCTAAGGTCACTGACACACAGGACTGTGTGCTTTTAAAGAGGAAGGCAAAAAGCACTCGTTGCAAAAGGGAAAAGTTACCAAACGCTCACATTTGTCACAAGACTTGATAATAAAATGATAGGAAGAGAAAAAGCAAGGATAATTATTAACCGGTTGGATTTTTCCTTTACTTAACCAATAAACCAGAATAAAAAAAAGCGCAGCAATTTAAAAACACGTGATTGAAATAAAAAACAGAGAGAAATGACCAAGAATGTCTTTTATTCACAGCACGCAGTTGACAGTTTTAGCCATCTTTGGTTTGCAACAGGAAGCACCTGAAGTTAGACCATGTTGCTGAAGAATCAAATACAGACACTTCATGCAATAGCGGCATTTCAAGAACTTTATATGTCAATACGCCTTTTTAGAGCGAACCTTTTGCTAAAAGTACGCTTGAAGTATACTTAAGTATGTATTGTTAGACCATGTATGTATTGTGTGGAAAGTATACCAACTGAATACTTCAGACAAAACATTTGAGGTTTTCAGTGTATAGATAGTATATAAAAAGTTAACTTTAAGTATACTGCCTCACTTTTAGTATAGAATAAGTATACATGTGGAACACTGTAATAGACTAATTTTGCTAAGGGAGTATTGCAGCTAATGCTTATATTAGACTGGCTAGTTTATCCATACTTATGTGAGCAAACATCCAGTTACACAACTACTTCTGTTTCTAACAAACGATTTCAAATCCCAGAACAATTTGAAATTTTATTGTATAACTAAATAAATTAAACTAAGGACTATGTAGAGTAATATATTTATTTCAAGCAAAAACTGATTTCTTATTTTAATATTTCACTTTTAATAGTGAGTCATGTCTCAGACACTCCCACTCTGCTGTCTTAACCCATCTCCACAGCATTGGCTGGAGGCTTATCCCCATGTCTGTATACACTCACGGTTACGTCAACCGTTTCCGATCCATACTGGTTGCGCACAAAAATGCTGTACTTTCCAGAATCTTCCATGTGGACCTCGTTGACTGTGATGGAGCTGCGTTTGGGCTCCTTGGTGATGGTAAACTGGGTCTGGTCCAAGATTTCCCGATCGTTTCGGAGCCAGAAGATCTCTGGAGCCGGTTCTCCATCGATGAAGCACGTGAGGCACAGAGACTGAGCCAAACAGACGTCCAGAAGACAATCAGCCTCAGAGATGGTTAATCATGATGTTTTAATGAGCTGATCAAGTCTCACCTTCCCCTCCATGATGGCTACCACATCAGGAAGACCTTTGGTCACTTTGGCTCGATCTGAGAAAACAAGGAAACAACAAATGAGCTAAAATCCAGGCAAGACTCTTCGTCACAAAGAAACTTTTAAAAGATTTGAACCAAATCTTACTTTTCTCAACAACGACCAGTTGCCTAAAACAAAAAACAAAAAGGTCACATTAATGATTTGTAAGAATAAACATATGATAAACTAGAAGTTTATTTACTATTTTTGATCTCTTATGCCTCTATAGTCCTTATTACATTGCTTGTGTGGCTTGTTGATGCTCTTATTGACCTGCTTTTGTTCCACTTTAGTGCACATTGTACGTCTAGCAAGTTAGCAGCAATTCAGCCAAATAATACAAGTAGTGGGGCGGCAGTGGCTCAGGCGGTTGAGCAGGTCGTCCAAAGATCGAAGAGTCGGCGGTTCCATCCCCGCTCCCCCCAGCCAACTGTTGTTGTGTCCTTGGGCAAGACACTTCACCCTCCCTGCCTCCAGTGCGGCTCCACTGGTGTGTGAATGTGCATGTATGATCCCGGTGATGGTCAGACGGGCCGTAGGCGCTAACTGGCAGCCACGCCACTGTCAGTCTGCCCCAGGGCAGCTGTGTCTACAACAGTAGATACCATCACCAAGTATGAATGAGGAGTGAATGAATAATGGACACAATGTAAGCGCTTTGAGCATCTGGAAAAGCACAGATAAATCTAATCCAATCATTATAAGTAAAAGAGGCATCTTGAGCGAAAAACCATTCCCCAGGCTCCTGCACGAAACGGATGTTTCAATCCCCATCTTTGTTGAAAAAGAATGTCCACACAGATTAGTTAGTGACACAGAAAGCCATGCAGGACGCCACCTTCAGTGCAAGCCTTACTTCAACCTCTGGTGTTCCCGCAGGGCTTCAGCAAAAGCTGAAACAGTTGGACATTTACAACATTATTAAATGCACTTTATGTTGTTTAAAAACTGTCAACGCTTTTTCCACATACCATCTTCTGAAAGTTCCAGCGTTCGTTTGTGCGTCTCTTTTCCGTCAAACATTTCTAAGGTGTATTTGCCTTTATCTTTCTCTGTTGGGTTCAGGATTTCAATCCAGACACTCTTCATGCTGCTGCCAGGCTTGGATCTGGTTTCCTGGTCAATATTCGTTTCACTGAGAAAAAAAAAAGAGCTAACTTATTTTTTTCAAAAACATATTTCTTCTATTTAAACATATTTTTTGGAAAACATCCAATAAGATAGAAAGATTTGGATGTGTCTGTCGTAGAAGATTTTTTTAGAGTGATTTCCTTAAAAGCTCCACTAGGGGGTGCTGTAAGCCTTTTTGTTCAAACCTTTTCCACATTATTCACTCATTTTATTAACTAATAACGTTACTGTGCATACACACACCTTAAGAGTGTATATTGATAAGCTTTGATATAAATTTAAGTTCCAAGATCCTGAAAAAAAAGGTGTACACAGCAGTACATGATGGTTTTTTATGTACTGTACTTTTTTTGATTAAAACATATCAATCTGGTGTTTACATCAATGCAGTAAAGGTTACATTTTAAAACAAAAACTAATAAACACAAAACCTTAACTTTTTTAAGGGACACTCAAATGAAAACAAAAAAACAATCAGAAAGTAAATGTATAGTATTCTCAGGAATGTTTTGCAGTTTTCTTTGCTTTTGAACAAATAGTAAACTTTGAAATCAATAAAACAACCCCTTCATACATGAACAACGTTCCCGTTCAATTTATTAAATACAGAGCTTGGACGATGATGTGAAATCTCTAGCAGATCAAGGTTTTTTTTTATTGACAGGTTGTTTGTGAACAGTTTCATGCTTAGGACTCACTTGAAGTGCCAGCTGGGTTTCAGGAAGCTCGTGTAGTATCTGAAAGAGCAGTGGAGCTTAAAACCTTCCGTGGAGCTCTGAATCCTCAGCGGACCAGCAGACAACGCTGCGCAGAACCAGGAAGCTTCATTAGTTTATTGTCTGCTTTGTGCATTTCAGTGTTTGATCCTCATTCCCACAGGAATCGAACATTTAACTCACCACAGTGTTTACTCAGCTGCTGCAGAAGCTTGCAGTACTCTTTTTTATGAAAAATGGGAGTTTCAAAGGAATATAGATTAGCATTTTTTCTTCTTATCAATGGAGCATTGAACACAGTGGGAGGTCACGTCTCACCAGCATCCAGTAACTCCAAAGTGCTGACATCTTCTCCTCTTCCGTCACACACCACCGCTCTGTAGGAACCAGCCTCTTTCTGCGTGACCTGTCAGAAAATATTTGACATTGGTTTCATATTTTAGGAATATGCAAAAATAGAATAAGCACATTTTGATCTTGCCTTTGTTAAAAAAGAATTTAACTCACAGAGACCTAGAAGAACTGCACGAAAGACCTGCTTTAAACCTGCACATCACTCTGTTTACGTGCAGTTTCTTCTCACTGTCTCCAGTGTCTAAATGCCACTTCGTATTCTGTTTTTATGGAAAGAGAGCCGTCATTTTCAGTACCTGTGGAACAGTGAGTGAGCTGACCCCAGACGACAGGTCATATTCAGCCTGTGGGATTTCCACGCCATCCTTAAACCACTTTAAAGAGGTCTCCTTTTTCATGTTTGTCAACTGTGAGTAGAGAATCACAGCAGCTTCTGAAGGTTATGTATTTTGATAATTGTATTGAATAAAATTTACATTGAGGACCTGGAGTGACAATAAAAACCCACACCAATTAAAAAACAACAACAACCCACCTCTAGATGACCAAAACCTCCAATTTGACCAGGACAATAAAAATCTAACTTTAAACTTAATTCAAACTAAAGAATCAGAGCTAAATTAATCAAGAGAATTAATCTAGGAAGGCGATTTTCAAGCAAAACATGAGAAAAAATAAACTAGAAACAGCTGTTGCCACTTCTGTTGTGCTGCACTTGGACTCATTGGGGGGCTTTAAGTTGTCACTTTAAGATTTTCAGAGTTTCCCAAAACGGCTCTTTCTGTATATTTACTTAATTTTTTTTACTTAAATTACACTTCTGAGAGAGACCAGATGACTGGTTTAATTAGGGTTCAATACATGAAGCACAGGAACTGTGTTTATGATAGATTCTGGTTTTGCATTTTGATGCAAAAGCAATATAGAGAGCTTAGCCCTGAACCAAAAAACTAAAGAAAACAAAAAACAACAGAATCTCAGCCCCTTGGCAGCAGCATTACCTTTGATTTTTTTAAATGACATTTCTGTGGTACCTCATCTACTTCGTTAAATGTTCACATAGCTGAAAGCTGGATCATAAGGTGACTGAAACACAATTAAACATTTAAAATGCAGTTCATCAAATTACTGCAGGTAGGAAATATAAAAGCATGTCAATCTAACATGTTTTTCCTCTTTTCTTTTCAGACAGCAGACGTTTCTATTGATGTCATCTCTGGGTCAAGACTGTATTTTCTCTTCTACTGACATTAGATGTCGTATAAAGTGACCAGCTAGTTTGTAATCATTTGCTGTAGTGATAAAACAACCATTTTGCTGTTTAGGAGCAAATAATAATTTAACATTCTGCAAATTTTAAAAATATTTTCCCCAATATGCTTGTAAGAATAGCCCATATAGTAAATATATAAAAAGACTATTTTTACCTGAATTAACAAAATAATGTTTTCTGAAATATCTGTTTTTTTTTTGTTATTGATGGTTTAAAGTTCAAATCAGAATTTAAAATATTACATTTAAATATGTCAGAATACAATACAATTTTTGTTTAAAAGAAGGTTTAAAACGTAAATGTACCTTGCATTTTATAATAAGCTCACAATCCTCATTCACACTCCATGTCAGGAATTCCTGGAAATATGGTCCTTTGAAAATAAACAAACAACAATAAAACACATTTTTAAAGAAATGCTCTTTGCAAAATATGGCAGTATAATGACTAAGGTGGTTTCAAATACAGTTACATTTTAAATTCAATAATGAAAAAGTGTTTCCCATGGTTGGAGACTCGCTTTGAATTTAAATGGTGACCATTATGTCAGATAATCAACGTGCACAAGCAGGAACTGGGGAGTTTGTCCTCTACACCCTAAGTCAGAACTTCTTAATCACATCTCAGATGATGAAAACATGTAGATGAGAAGCAGCAAAGACCTCATTTCTTCCACTCTGTTCTCCCTCAGGTTTAAAACTAAAACATTTGTGCCTTTAAATAGAAATGCTTCTTAAAAGTTCTGCTGCACAGCAAAACCTGGGTAAAAATAAGAGGATTTTTATCATGGATTGAGGAATCCCCAGTTTCTACTGTGAAATGCAGATGTTCTGTTTTCAGTTTGGAAGGATGCCTCACCAGCCTTCCTCTGTATGTCCCGCCGATTTGCCTCAGCCAAGGCCAGCGTCTGTCTGAACTCTGCCAGAAACACAGAGAAGCCAGAATAAGTGCAACAAAGTAGAAACCCAACAGGTGATTTGGGGTCGATTTCAGAGCAGAGAATACTGAGACAAGAAAAGTGGTCATGAAGGATTATTTCCTTTAAAAATCAACTCCAATGAAAATGGAGTTTTAACATGTTCTATTAGCATTTTGTTTGGCAGAAAATTTCCTTCTGAGTATTTCTTTATACAAATCATTGTGAATAAGGAAAAAACTTGAAGTAGAACCCAGAATGGCAAGCCACAAGCTCTCTGCTTCACTCTATTCTGATGCATCCACTTGCAGACAAATAGATCCATGCACGTCTTTGTTTTCCTCGTCTGTGCTGGAATCGACCTCAGAACTGTTGGACAGCTGCAGGATTGCTAACCATTTTTGATGCGCCTGTAATGTAAGGTTGGGGGTGTGAGGAGCTGTAAGCTAGTGGTAGAGCATGTAATGTAAACAAAGGGATGATGGGAAGTGGGTGGGGGGCTCGCTTTGTGTCAATGGCAAATTTTCTGAAAAACTCCTGCCGCTCTGCAGAAACGATGTCCTTGAAAACGACACCGTTTTTTTTAAATTTTTTGTCAAAAAAACGGCATTATCATAATTAAAAGACTAATGGGAACGCTTTGAAATGAGATCAACAGACGATCAGAGTGTTATTTTGAATAAATACTGATGTTAAATTGTCAGCATAAGCTGCCAGTCTGTGCATTAGTGTGTTATTTATTTATTTATGAAGCATCTCTTGTGACACGTCTTATTTTCTGTGCAGCCATGTTTGCTGGTTACTAGCTGATGCTTCACTGTGATCCATAATGCAGGCGGCATGAATATGACTCACTTTGATCCACTAAGAGCAACGTGAACTGGTTCTTGGCCCGGCCGTCCCTCAGCTGAGCCGTGTACGAGCCCTTATCCTCCTGAGAGAGCTGATCAAACAGTATCTCCAACAGACCTTTGGCCTTGTCAAAGTTGATTTTACGGTGCTGCAGAAAAAGCAAACAAATATTGCAACAGTACAAGTCAGCGCACGAACAGACAGATAATCTCACAGGGTCCATAGATGCACCCTAAGAGCTGCTGTGTAGAGAGAATAAGTTATGAGTCCGAGGGGCTGAAACAACATGTGCATGTCACAGAGAAAATATTCCCTCTTTTCACACACATAAACAAGCTTTTGAGCATTTTCCCGACTTTTATGCTCATCAAGATACATGTCTGCCTCGCATGTTGATAGGTGTCAGCAGCCTGTGTGATCTGTAATGCATGGCGAGCCTAAAGGCCCTAATGAACTAAACAGCTTTTGAATTCAAAAACCTCAGCTGTAATCACCAAGACGTAATGCATAATCAGTGCTGTTCCATTATTTCAGGAAAATAATGGAATGAATAAAAATGATACTGGCTGAAAGCTGTTCAATATGAAGCAGATGCACTCAAAAAGGCTCATAACCAACCCGGTCTCATCCTAAAATGTGTAGTAGCTACATTTGTCCACATGGAAATGCGTGAGAGTTTTACAAAAACGCCCCCTAAACTGTGAGGGGGATACGTTTCATTTTTCTATTCATTTTCTACGAGCCTTCTCAGGATCACGTGACTTTGGAGGTTTGGCCTGCCGTGAGCAAAAAACATGGCGGATGCACGTTCATTTTTCGGTGGAATATCCCATAAAACAAGATATTTTGAGGACTAATTTTTATTTTGACAACATTTCTAGTGAGAAATATACCATTTTCTTTTAAAATATGCTTTCATTTTGGACATACAGTTTGTAGTTTGCTTGTTTCGTTCAACTTTTTCTCCCAAAGGCTCTGTTACGTTGGAGAAACACGTTAACTTTCATTCATATCTGCAGACGTGCGCGTGGGTCACGTGACTAATATGATTCTCTTTTTTTCCGCAGAAAATGTCATAAAATAAGAGTGATTGTGGACTAATTTATTTTTGAAAACATTTCTAGCAGTATATATCCCCTTTATTTTCGTAATATTGCAGACATGAAGTTGTTTGTTTGTTACGTTCAACTTTTCCTCAAAGGATCTGAAAGCGTCTGATCATTTCCATTCATATATGCGGGCTGACGTGGGTCACGTGACGTGCCTTTCTCTTTTTTTCCTGTGGAAAATCTCGTAAAAAGGTACGTTGCGATTTACTAATTTGTTTTATTTACATTTCTAGGGACCCGTGTATAGGTTCTCTCGTTCCGTGTTGCTGTTGCGGCGATCAGGCTATGATTGACATGTGACAACAAACCGGAAAAATGTTGAGTTCAGGGACGGACCAAAGAGTTCTTTAAATTGATTTTTCTGCATTTTAATTTATTTACACTACGAGTCTAATGGTGTGTGATAAAAAAAACTATAAATATTATGATAAATGAGATGAAACAATTATTTTGATGGATTTTATAAAATATTAGGATCTATTATATTCTTTTTTCTTTAACTGTCAATTTTTTGACGTATCTCATATATTATAGTATTACAATGAAGTGCTCTAATTTATCTGTTAAAAAAGGTTTCATCACTGTTTCCTGTAGTAATTCTCAATAATGTTTTAAATAGGATATATTAAATAGGATATATTATCTAAAGTAAACAGGCTTTTAAGCCTTCAATTTGCCCCAATTGACATGAAGTGCGCATTTCGAAAAGCCAGTGAACGCAGCGTCATACGGGCACCCCCACCCCACTCCCCCGGAAACCCCCGGATGAACCCGCAGGAAGGCGCGCGGCTGAAGAACTCTTGGACAGCTGGAAGGTGGGCGATGCTTTGAACTTTTCTCTGTAGAAATGTAATGTTTAGATTTGGGAAACCAGAGATGGGTTTTTAGTAAAAACGTGTTGGCTGTTTAGGATAAACGTTGAATGACGAGGCGTTTTTCCATCTTAAATTTAAAAGGCCGCAGGATCACGGTGAAGGCCTCTTCTGTATAGAGGACGGGGGCGGAAACGTCACGTGGTCTCCGCAGAGGTAAGTTTCCTTTTGGGTCATTTAGCCAGAAACGGGGGTCTGCAGCCCTTTAAACAGCTAAGAGCATTTAAATGTCTCACTGTCCAGAACTCAGTAGGACACACAAGGTGTCTCTTCAGCCTTTAGAAAATCAAACACTCATTTGCATTTATGTTATTTTGGAAACTGGATAACTACTGGGGTTTACAAAGGCTTTTTTTTTTACACATTGTAGATTTTATGTTGTTAGTACATCTCAGCCAGTATTTCTTTAAGGGCCTATATCATGCAACATCAACGTTTTAAAATTTTAAAGTGTATTATAATGTTAATTCCTCACAAAAACTAATCCACAGCGGTATTTTGATCCATTCACGCATCTCTCAGCATTCCTCTGAAACCCTCTGAGCACCAGCCCCTCCCAATTCACAATAAGAGGGTCCTCACATTGTGACGTCATCATAAGTGAGGAGCAGCCTCTTCTAGGAAGAGCCTGTGCAGCTAAAACCGCCTCCAGGCTAACAGACACGCCCACTTTCTCAATGGAGCTAGTGGTGATCAGCAAAATGCTTTCATTGCACAATATTCACATCCATCTTTGCAAAAGTTTGGATGGAAGAAACGCAGAAACGCTGCAGACGCCGACTCTAGGTTGATGTCATGAAATAGGCGACACCCACAAGAAGAGAAAGGCGGAGCCTCAGAGATCGAGGAAATAGTTTATTCTAAATGGCTAGCATGGTATAGGCCCTCTAAATTGTGCGTCTTCTTCTTTCTCTTTCGGCTTTTCCCATCAGGGGTCGCCACAGCGAATCATCCTTTTCCACATCACTCTATCATGGACATCTTCTACCCTAACATTAGCCAACTTCATGTCCTCTGTTAAGACATCCATGTATCTCCTCTTTGGCCGTCCTCTCGCCCTCCTGCCAGGCAGCTCCATCTCCAACATCCTTCTACCAATATATCCACTATCCCTCCTCTGAACATGTCCAAACCATCTCAGTCTGGCTTCTCTGACTTTGTCCCTAACACAGGCAACATGAGCCGTCCCTCTGATGTACTCGTTCCTTATCCTGTCTAACCTGGTCACTCCTAAGGAGAACCTCAACATCTTCATCTCCGCTACCTCCATCTCAGCCTCTTGTCTCGGTCTCACTGCTACCGTCTCTAACCCATAGAGCAGAGCTGGTCTCACCACTGTCTTGTACACCTTTCCTTTGAGTCTTGCTGGCACTCTTCTGTCACACAACACTCCTGACACTTTCCTCCACCCGCTCCAACCTGCCTGCACTCGCCTCTTCACCTCTTTTCCACACTCCCCATCACACTGAACTGTTGACCCCAAGTACTTAAACTCCTGCACCTTCTTCACCTCAGCCCCCTGTAACCTAACGCTTCTACCTTGATCCCTCTCGTTCAGACACATGTATTCTGTCTTACTACGACTGACCTTCATGCCTCTTCTTTCCAGAGCAAACCTCCACCTCTCTAGCTGTTCCTCCACCTGCTCTCTACTCTCACTGCAAATTACAATGTCATCCGCAAACATCATTGTCCAGGGAGATTCCTGTCTTACCTCGTCTGTCAGCCTGTCCATCAGCATAGCAAACAAAAAAGGACTCAAAGCTGATCCTTGGTGTAGTCCCACCTCCACCTTGAACTCCTCTGTCTGACCTACAGCACATCTCACCACCGTCATACTTCTCTCATACATGTCCTGAACTACTCTGACATACTTCTCTGCCACTCCAGACGACCTCATACAGTACCACAGCTCCTCCCTCGGCACCCTGTCATACGCCTTCTCTAAATCTACGAACACACAATGCAGCTCCTTCTGACTCTAAATTGTGCGTATTGACCTCAAATTGATTTTTTTAGGGTACGTTGTCAGGTTTAAAAAAATTCTTCATAAATGCTGGAATTTCTTAAAATATTGTGCATCACCGCTTGATAGATTATTGAAGCATTATGGGTACTGTAGTCAGGAGCCTGGCACAGTAATACTTTGCTTCAACTGTTGAGTAGATCACCAAGTTGAGTAAAGTGTAAAGTTTGACTTATCTGACTGTTTTGTTTTGCGTGATGCGCTGTGTCGTCTGAAAAATAGGATATTTGTTTGAATTAAAAACATTTTTATTTTTTGTCAGAGAACCGCAAAGGAGCCACATGTGGCTGTGGAGCCTCAGGCTGCAGACCCCTGGTCTAAACAATTATGGCTGATTTGACTGACCACATTTATTTATCCTAGCATTGTCAACAAAGTTAAAGAGCCGCTCCAATGGAAGTCATGTTTTTAAGATCAAACATTTTTCTCTTTATTGAGAACATTAACAAAAATATAAACACATACACAATAATATAAGATTAAAACTGTTTCTGAGTATTTATTCAAATCTCAATGGATCAGGAGAAGATGAAACTGATTGTCTCAAAAAGCTTATAGTTGTGACGCTCTAACTGCCATGAATTGGCCAAAGTCTCTACTCCGCTCCAATTCTGATGCATCCACTTGCAGACAAATACCGGTA
Organism: Oryzias latipes; assembly: GCF_053564925.1. Classification (NCBI taxonomy): domain Eukaryota; kingdom Metazoa; phylum Chordata; class Actinopteri; order Beloniformes; family Adrianichthyidae; genus Oryzias; species Oryzias latipes. The sequence goes on from NC_136252.1 coordinate 27,464,745, forward strand.
GATCCATTAATGTCCTGAGTTCCCTTGTCTGAGCTGGTATCTGGCTCAAAAGTGTACACATGGATAGCTCCAATGTTGCTCATTGATTTTTTTTTTTTTGCTATGCTAATGTCGGCTAGGGCTTGTGAGGTGCTATAAGCTAGCGGGAGAGAGAATCAACAAATGGTTTATGGGAAATTAGCAGAGGCAAACATCTGCACCACAGCTCTGAGGTGAAATTCTTATGAGCTGCTGTGCTGCAGAAAAATGTCTTAAAAAAACAAAATGATCGTAATTAAAAAAAACACTGGGAACGATTTTATACTAGCTAAAAATTCTGTTGGAGTGGGACTTAAAGTCCCACTCCAACAGAATGTCTGATTCCTGATTCTTGTATGTATGTATATACATAAAAGAACCTCATGTTTTTTTCCCTTTCCTCTCTCAGACTGGTCAGTTATTTGGAGACAACATGCACAAATAGTTCCTGGACTGATCTTCTGCTAACTTTGAGATGGAGAAGCTGTCAGGTTCATCTGTTTCAGGGTCCTGCATGCTCTCCCTCCATGTTGGCTGTAGCAGTGGATGGAACTTGCTAAATGTACTGTTTTGAGATCCAACTGGGTTGTGTAAAATTCTTTTCCACCTACATTTTTGATGGTATAAATGTTTTTCTTATGTAAACTTTTCTGTTCTTTTAGGCTCAGTGGTTATTTGGAAGATGCGTTTTTGACCAAAAACACTGTGGTGACCTCCTTTGTGAACTGCATTCATGGGGAAATAGAATATGTAAGGTTATTTTCATGGCCTCTTCCTTAAGAAAATGAACATGCCTGTATATATGTTTTATTGTATTTTGTGTCATATCATCATGTTAATTTACGACATTTATTTGTTTTGATAGAATCCTGGAGATGGGAGATGTGGAGCAGGTAAGTTTGTGGCAGCACCAGAGTCCTCCAACAAGTCTTCTGGCAAAGTAAATGAGGAAGGATCGCAGTCTGCCATCGTGGAGTTTTGCTGAAAGGCCTGAACACGTTCCATCCATGCATCCATATTCTTCCATTCATCAGGAACCAGGTTGTGAGGGCAGCAGTCTAAGCAAAGATGCCCACACTTCCCTCTCCTCCAGCTCCTCTTGGGGGACCCCGGGGCCAGCTGAGAGACGTAGTCTCCCCAGCGTGTCCTGGGTCTCCCTTAGGGCCTCTGCCCTTATTCCTGTTGGAGTTTTTTTCTAACCCCTTATGTTTCAAAAGTTTGCAAACATACATTTTGGTTGAAATGATGAGGATCCGAGGATGAAATCAAGAAGGGACAACATCAGGGAAAGGGACTGAACCGACTGAACAGCTTCCTCTCTTCAGCAGACACATGTTCCCAGTACATATGTGTCAAAAACTGGTAAATACTCATTGAAGATGCATCCTTTTTGTGTAGTTTGTTTTCTCAGTTTAATACATTTTGATCCTTTCATTCTGCACAGACATCCTCGCCGTTCAGGCCAGTGGCTGGAACAAGCGGAAGTCAGAAAAGCTGGAGCAGACGTGACCAGAATGATACCTCCAGGTAAAGACTGTGGTAATGTTGTAGATAAATGTTGGCTTGTTTCTTTCATGTTACTCTCATGCTGTTGATGTGGAATATCTCTTGATTTCTTCAGTATTATTAATACATTAATCTCTTCCCACAAGGACCAATCAAAATGACCCAGAGAAAAACACTGAAGGGCTTTGTCTGAGCATCAGGAAAACAAGAATCAGCTGTCATCAACATATGGTAAAAATCTTTTGTAACCTTTGTGCTATCTTGTGACCCCACCCTCACATTGACGTGTTCTCCCTACCATGACAAAGGTGGATAAAGGTGGAAAGATTTCATGTAATCCATGGACACCAGTGAAGATCACAAATTATTGAAGAAAAAAGGTTCAGAGCACTGTCTAGTGGGTCTAGATGACCCAACTCCCAATGGTAAAGTGCCTAGGATAGCACAAGGGTTACACTTTCTAAAGTTGTTGCATAACTGATCAAGCATGATGTGATGGATTGCAGGTTATGGTGCCATGGTAAAGAACTAAAGGCTCTATGATGTCATGCTGCTGACCAGACTGTGGTTGGTGAAGTCCAGCAGCACTGCAGGTCCTTGAAGTGTGGTTGAAGAGCTCTCCTCCCAGCTTTTGGATGGTTCTGCCCCACACAGCCAGGAGGTTTCTCTTTGTGATCTGCATGGATGTCCAGGGCTTGTGGCATTTATGTGTTTTCTTCTTCATTTCATTTTTAGGCAGCACAGAGTCATTGATGGAGAGAGAACATGAGGGACTAATTGTCTGCTGAGGAGGAGACTTTCTGCAGTTCAAGCCCCAGCTCCACCCCTAAAAAAAGGCTTATATAAAGGAAAACCTCATTTCATTTTTGTACCAATAAATGACTTTTAATTGAAATGAGAGATTTTTTTCTGAACTGCACCAATGAAGGGTTTTTCAACCTAAATTTCAACAATTACATTGTTTTTTACCTCCGTTCAAGTTTCTACAACACTAGCTAAACATTTCAGTGCTCACACCTGTGCTGAAGACACTTCTCATTTTATCTCAAACGTTTTTGCCTTTGATTTGTATGTCCAACACCTTAGAATGAAACACTGTCCTATTAAACTCGTATAATAAATGTGCTATGCATCTCCAAATCCTTTGTCAGGGTACAGACTACATTTTGATTGTAGCAAGGGTACAGACTACATTTTAATTGTAGCAAGACTGAAGTAAAATGTAGCAAAATGACAATGAGTTATCTTAAATTAGGGGTAAATGACATGAGAAATTAAGAATATTAGAAGTGTGGAGAGAAATGTGTGTTTATCAGTATGTTAGCTGCAGGAAGGGTGCTGTCCTTGACACGTTCCTTTACTCAGACAGGATGACAGGTAGGGAAGGGGGTAGCTGATGATCTGCTCCAGTATCTTCAGCACTGAAGCTTCTGTTGCTCTTCTTCAGTTTGATCTGAGAGCCAGACCATGATGCAGTTGGACTGGCTGAGCGGTAGGTTGCCAGCAGCTTCAGACGTGCTGATGTGCCTTGTTGATAACGTCCTGAATGTTAGGAAACCAAGTTAGATCAGCTGAGATGGGCATGCCCAGGAAAGGGAAGCTGTGAACCCTCCTCTGTGCCTACTATAGTCCAAGATGACTTTCATGGTCTTTTATTTGCCGATCAGCCTTACACTATACAGTTTCCGCACTTGTCTACAAAGTTCACCTCAGTGACCTTTAATAAGTCTTTGTTATTGGCAAGTTAATTACTTATATCCAAGACATGGAGATGTGGGTCCAGTATGAGCAGGATTTGGGAAATGGCAGTTGCCAAGAACTCACATGAAGTTTCAAGGTTTTTCCCTTTATTTGGAGGAAAAAAAGTTTTTGTCCTTTGTTTGTTGTGCAGAATTGCAAACCTAGAAAGAAATCAAGTTGAAAGAATTTATATAAATGTATTTGCCCTTCTTTTGACCCTTCTACATCAAGAATATTTGGTGGCTGTTGATTGGCGACTGTGAGATCTCTCCATAGGATTGACATGGGCTGGGCCTCTCAATGACCTTGATATGATTGTTCTTCAGCCATTCCTTGGTTGCCTTGGCTGTAGGTTCTAGGTCACTAACCTGTTGGAAGACCCATCCATGACTGATTTGAAGGGTCCTGGCTTAAGGAGGGTAGGAAGTTCTCACTCAGGATTTTCCATTAATGGCTCCATCAACGTGGTGACGTAGCTCTGTGCAGAAAAATAGCCACAAAGCATAATGCTTCCACCTCCATGTTTGACAGTGGGGAAGCTGTTCTTGGGGTCATAGGTAGCAATTCTCTTCCTCCAAACCCAATGGTTGAGTTGATGCCAAAGAGCTCAGTTCTGTGGCAAACATTCCATTATGCAGAATAAACTGATAAAGCAAACCCTATTTTTCAGTGTGTGATTTTCATTTTTTCATAAATCTTAGGAAAATTTAGATGATAAAAGTAATAAGTATATGAAAACAGTATAATACAGTAAATATGTAAATATTTGATGTGATGAACAATGCTTATCTGATTTAGACCCAACATGGAATATTTTATGACAGACACACATCAAGTTGTGTTATTTAATGCACGTAATTTAGACACAAATGATAGAAATGTTAGGTTTATATGTCAAAGAGGCCATGTGAAAATTTTAGTGCAAATACGCATGCGTGCGCGCCGTGCACATTAAGCCACCCCACCCCCACGTATCCGCGCGCCGGTCGGTGGGTGTTGGGCGTCAATAAAGGTAATCTGGTTGTCGCGCGTTCTGCATCTCTGCACGAGCTAAAGAAGTCTCAAAGGTAAGAAATGTAAACACAAGAGGCAGTAATGAAAATACTTTATGGTCATCTGAATGTATTTTCATCTGACAGATGAATGCCGCTGTTGTTATCACTGTGTGACGGCAGAGCGGTGCTGAAAAATACGGCCTCCATCGAGAGACTGAACGTAACACGACTGCAGGTTACTATGATCATCATAGAAAAATGTATTAATTATTTGTTTCGACTGTATAGTTATTGTGGTGGAGCAGAGGAAGGGAGGCTTTGTGAGAATCGGGGTTACATTAGCTAATGATTATGGCAGCGCTCGCGCCACCGCCGGTTTCCCGGCAAAAAAAGCAACAGTAATTTACTGATATATTAAAGTGTTATGATTGACCTATTTAGGGTTTTTCTCCAAATTTACACAAAAAACGTTGTAACAACGATCATCTGGACTTGGTTCTGTAAATATTTTAAAACAGTCTCTGTCTCAGAGACCTGGACTGACTGACTCCTCCCCCTCACGTTCCAAACAGGAAGTACCCGCTGGCTCCAAGGAGCCAAAATCCTGTAGACTTCTAAAGAGAAACAACAGCTGTTAGTTAGTCATTCTATGGGTCAGATTAACCATTCTTGTTGTGATACCCTTTTCAACATGTTTTTGCTAATTCCAGTTATTTGTTTTACAAAACTGTTTCTTTATCACAAGTTATTCAAATTATAGACTGACCAACAGATGCCTCAGTAATAGCATGTGCCACCTTGAATGTTTGTTTGACAAATTCCACCAAGCTCACTTTCAGTGGAAGCAGTGTGGACTTTCAACAAGCTTACTCCTGATTGGCGACAGTAGTTGCCATAGAATTGATACTCAGATCAATCACTGTCAACTGGCTCCAACGTGGTGACGTCTGTATCACAGAGAAACAACGACAGAATTGAATTTGTTATGATGGATCTGGAAGGAAATGGGTGACGTCACACTCGCTCAAACCTTTTCTCTGATCCAGTCAAACTGCTTTTTTACCAGTTTTATTCCAGAAATCATTTTGGATAAGAGGAAAGACATCTTCAGCTCAAAACCAAGTCTTCATGACCTTTTTTTATAACTTTTCTTTTTAAAATTCAGAAATAATAACCTGCACATTCTTACAAAATTGTTAGACTTCAATTGCTACCTTAATTTAATTGTAAAACTAACAACCATTGTCATTAATATGGCAATATTTTCCCCAAATCTTATCAGAATGGGGAACTGGACACAAAAATTCTGCTTTTCCTATTTTCAGCTGACTCTGCCACGAGGCTCGACAACGTCTTCCATCAACTGTGATCGCTGTGGCCGCCAAAACATCCAAATGTCAGGCGGGCTACAAAGATTTCAGGCCAAAAGAGAAAGCCTCACATGTGATGAAGTGTCTGTATTGGTATGTATTTACCATCTGTGACTCAGAGTCATTAACCAATTGTCGATCTGTTCACAGTGTTGTATGATAATTTAAATTTTGACGATGACGATACAAAAATTGCTGCCAAACCTGCCAAAAAGTCCCGCCTCTTACCACACGCATGTTGTGCCCCTAAGGTGCCCTAAGTTCCCTGATCAAGCACAAACGTGCTTTGACTGGATGAAGGCCTTGTATCAGGTATACTGGTAATAATAATTTTACATTCACCTCAGTCTGTTGTTGTTCCTCATTATTCATGGAAGCTTGATGACACGACATCTTCAATCTGCATGAACTCTAGTTTGATTAGAAACTTTCATTTGTGAACCGTCAGCAGAGCTGGTCATGTCTCACCAAAACAACCACACTCATCATTTTATCATTTTCATCCATTAAGGTTGGAAAAACCAGCAGCCCTCCAGTGCTTCAGCCGTCCAACCATCAACCGTTTCAGACATCCATCCTCCCACCACTTCAGCCCCACAGCCGTCCACCAGTGTGCCAACTTCTGACATTTTACTATCCTGGTACAATCTTATTTTTCTGCACAGTTAGCAAAAATATGTTTTTTAAGATATTCCTGTGTTTTTTTATCCTCAACAAATGTTTCTCCAAAGAAATGTGAAAATACAGAATTATTCATCTGGTGGTTATTTTTACACTTTTCCTCAAATCTTTAATAAGAAAGAAATAATTCAGTTCAAGTTTACTTTAGCTTTTCTTTTTAATGGGCATTACAGTTGATATAAAACATATAACATGCAATTAAAATGCTTTGTAGTTAAAAACATTTTACACACTATTAAAAGATTCTATAAAATATTATTTAAAAAGAATCCTTTCCAAGAAAATGTTGACTACCGCATATCTTCCCATAGTAGCCCTGGCGTTTATTCCATCACAGACAGAACAGTGATGGTTAATGGGTTTATTTTGCAGCAAAACTTCATCAAGAAATGTAGACAAACACCAGCAGATGAACATTTCAGGATTTATTCAAATGATGAGAATATTTGATTGTGCTCTGATCAGCACTGGCTGTTGACGTTTCTTTTCTCCTTGAAGCATCAGCCTCCGTATCAAAAATCATGTTGGTTGTCATGAGGATCTCTTTCCTGGAGACACGCCCACCTTTCCGTCTTTGTGCAATAATTCATGTTCAAACCAGTTCTTCTAAGTTGTCGCTTTTCTTTGCATTTCCACCAGTAAAAAGTAATACGACAAAATACTTGCAGAATTTGTTAAGATTTGGATTTTGTATTATTAATTTGCCTTTTTTAGTCTTTTATTATAAAATAACTATGCATTATTACTTTATTTTAACTAACACATTTATCTTAGTTTACAGTAGTCCTCTTAAACATCTCTTAAACAAGTTTACACTTTTCATCTTTCAGAATGCAGCCGTGTGATTGGAGGAAAAGATTAATATGCAATGAGGACATTTAAAGAAAAAAGGAGCAGTTTTTATTTTACATTATTACTATTTTAAAGTAGAACTCTAATGTATATAAATGCTTTTTTATTAATTTGTTTGGCATATTTACTGTGTTAGAGTTCTGATGATTGTTTTGAGTGGTAAACGTTTTTATTTTATTTATGAAACCCAGATGGAGTTAATGGAGTGCTAGTCATGTTTTATGTTGTATATATTATTAATGAATTAATTTATCTATTTTGAAGTGCCTATTTGCAAGTAAAGAAGCCGGGGTTATGGTTAAAATACGTGCGGACAATCCAGCAACGTGCCTCTTCAACATGAATTTCCATCAGTTTTTTTGCTTGGTCGCAAATAAATAAGTCCAAATAATAATCAGCCTAATTTGTTTTTTTGTTTATTTAAAATTATATAAATCTTTTCTAATTTTGTCAATAAAAGGACAAAAGGGGTAGATGATGGATGCATGTCCAAGTTTTATTATTCATGTTCTACAAGTTGTTAGATATTGATTATTTGATGCTTTTGTGCTATGCATTAAAAATCAATGTAGTAATGTAATTATTCATGAATATTTGAATAGTACTAATATTTCCTACAAAGGATAATTGACACTAATCAAATTAAAAACAGTCGTCCTGTAAGCACTGAGTGAACAAACTGTAGCCCATCGTCTATCACTGTTTGATTGAACCTTCTCTACTTTTCTTGCAGGGGGGGGTCATGGCCTCTACGCTGGATTCCAAAAAAGAGACAAAAAAAACCCCGACCTCAACCCCCACTCTTAGTCAGACATGTTTATTTTTTTTATTTACAATAATAAATAATATACTATGTACATTTATTTTGTTTTACTTTTTTATACTTAGTTTCCTTATTTCCTATAATATTTATTAGTAGTTGTTGTTTGTTGATGTTAGTTCTTTTAACCCCTTTTATGTTAAAATAGACGTAAATGATCCAGATGCTGATATTCTAATATATAGACAGATTTATGAATGAATTATTCTCAACAGAAGTTCAACGCTATTGTGGTAGCAGTTTGACTGTTTTACTGTAATCTGTCGTGCCTCACCCACTGTCCATCCCATAAAAAAGAACAATTCTACATCATTAACCTTTTTTTATTTTTATTCATATGGCACATTCATAAATACAAAGTTATAAATCATACCCCCCATTTTTCTAACTTTATCAATGAGTTCAAACAAAACATGAACACAATAAGAAACTCTGACAATAAGAAAGCATTTAAAACATTCAATCTGTGCGTCAGTTTCAATGTTTTTGTGAAAAATTTCATAATAATCCCCTGGTTTGTTTCTTTCTTGTTGCTTTTTGGAATTGTTTTGAATTGTTACAGTCAATAAAGTTTGAATAAAAAACAACTGCAATCTGTCACTTGACAAGGTACCTTCGCTCTGAAAAACATTTGATGTTTTGTTTCTTTAAGTACCTGCAAAACAAAAAGTTTGCATTAGTAATGGAAACATTAATTTCTATAAAAAATAAACACCTGTTTGTCGCTGGGCTTATTTTTAAAACTTAATCTTCCCGATAAACGTGGGACTGGGAGGGAGCAATCACAAAACCAGCTTAGAGCCAAACGTCTTTTTTTTTTTATTATTTACAGTGTATTTCTTAACTCAACTAGTTGATGTTGAAAAAATACGCTTGCATGGACGTTACGACAGAGTACATCGGTCCCTAGAAATGTTATTAAACGTAAATATTAAACCTCAGACGATCTTATTTTACGAGATTTTTTTTCCACGGGAAAAAAAAGAAACTCGCGTCACATGACCCCACGTCAGCCCACAGATATGATGGGAAAGATCAGACAAAGCATTTAGACTTGTAGTGTGAATACTTTAACATGTAAAAGAATATTGAATAAAACAAATCGCTAAGTAAATTTAGAGAACTCTCCAGTCCGTTCCTGAACAACATTCTTCCGGTTTGTTTAAATGTCCTTCAAAGTCGCAACTACACAGCATGAAACCTATACACGGGTCCGTAGAAATGTAAATAAAAATAATTAATAAATAGCAACGTACCTTTTTACGAGATCTTTTATATGAAAAAAGAGAAACTCAGGTCACGTCACGTGACCCACGTCAGCCCGCATATATTTATGGAAAAATATATGCGGCTGAAAGATCAAACGCCTTCAGATCCTTTGAGGAAAAGTTGAACGTAACAAACAAACTACGAACTGCATGTCTGCAATGAATGGATATTATGAAAATAAAGGGGATATATACTGCTAGAAAAGTTTTCAAAAATAAATTAGTCCACAATCACTCCTATTTTATTGCATTTTCTGCGGAAAGAAAGAGAATCATATTAGTCACGTGACCCACGCGCACGTCTGCAGATATGAATGAAAGTTAACGTGTTTCTCCAACGTAACACAGAGCCTTTGGAGAAAAAGTTGAACGAAACAAGCAAACTACAAACTGTATGTCCAAAATGAAAGCATATTTTAAAAGAAAATGGTATATTTCTCACCAGAAATGTTGTCAAAATAAAAATTAGTCCTCAAAATATCTTGTTTTATGGGATATTCCACCGAAAAATGAACGTGCATCCGCCATGTTTTTTGCTCACGGCAGGCCAAACCTCCAAAGTCACGTGATCCTGAGAAGGCTCGTAGAAAATGAATAGAAAAATGAAACGTATCCCCCTCACAGTTTAGGGGGCGTTTTTGTAAAACTCTCACGCATTTCCATGTGGACAAATGTAGCTACTACACATTTTAGGATGAGACCGGGTTGTCATAACGCAGTGGAATATTCTGGGCTGCATTTGTTTGTTTGTTTTTGTGGGCGCTTTAGAGCGTGGTTCAGTAACCCTGACAGCACTAATGACTGTTTTGAACTTGCCGTCATGACACATATTCATGCTTAATGAGATTTGTTTTGTACATTTATTTTGCTTTCTGTGGTCTTTGGAGGTTAAGCTGCAGTTTAAAGCAGCCCATTTCATGTCACATTTCACCATTTTGAATGGTTTCGTCTTTTGTTAATATCGAGAATGGATTTTTGTTTGTTCGTTTGGTTCTTTTTGTGAACAGAAATGATCCAGATAAGCAATTTTAATCGACTGAGGTATCATGAGGAAGGAAGAAGAAGTACCAAATAGTTTCTAACTGCTGTACTATTGTTTTCTATTGATTTTAATGCAACTACAGCTATTAATTTGATGAGTAATTGGTATTATATTAGTTAATGTTAGAGACTTTGTTTACACGTCGTTTCCCTGATTTTAACCAAAAACGACATTTTGCCAGATGCGGCTGCCGTTGTCACCATCACCTCATCGACAGACTTTATCTCCTTTGTGCTGCTGTGCACAGCTGCTCCTCATCTTTACTGACAACCTTCATTTCCTGCCCTACGCTGTTTGTTAAAACAATTATTGCCGCTTAGGATAGCTGTTGACTTTTCATAAAGGTGAATTCATGCACCTCTGAGCCGTCGACACAGAATCCTCTCTCAGTCGCAACGATTTGTTTTAACTTTAAAAACAACTTCAAACCTGGTAAAAAAAAAAAATCCTGAATGTCTTAAAATAAGGTTTTGAATTTTTGCAAGTACCAAATAGTTTGTAAATGCTGTACTACAGTTTTTTGTTAAGTGGACATTCTGAAAGGTACACACATGCTAATATTAAGCATCAAACACTTATAATAAGAAATCTGGGAAAACGTGACTGAGATAGGATTCTGTGTGGGCGGATCACAGGTGCATGAACCAAAATGTAGGTTTATGTTCTAAGATCAAGCTCTGGTGTTAGATTTTATGGGGATTTATTAAGATGACTGTTTGGTACTTGTACTGAGATAGTATTCTCATTTTCACTTATACAAATATTTTTCACGATAAACATTATGAACTAAAATTTGGCGAATAAAAACAAAAAATAAAACATTTGCTTAGAACTAGCAGAAAAATACACGATATTGGCCTGTATAACATTCAGTTTTAAGCAATTCTAATTTTTTTGTGCTTATCTTTCCCTTTTTAAATGCTTGTGTGGAACTCATTGTTTCTAGATTTTGAGATCTTTTTGTTAAGTAAAAATTACATGCTGTTTGGACAAAGAATTTTACTCCTTTCATGTGAGTTTCTTCATAATATTAGTATTCTTTACCTGTTTTTGCAGTAAACATTTCATAAATCTGGGAATCATCAACTGAAATAAGCAGAGGACAGTTGAATGCTTGTCTGATATTCTCTAATATTCAATAAATACTTACTGGAACTAAATGTGATAACAAATAGGTTGAAGTCTGGCAAAGGTGCTACCAAGATAAAATATATGTTTTAATATTGGTGTGTTACTTTTTACGACACTTTCTAAATATGCATTTTCTTATGAGAGTTTTTTTCTAATTTTATCTCTGCAATTGAAATATTGATCTTTTTTTTTTTTATCTGATTGAAAGAGACGTATTCATTTGTACGGTGGCCCATAGTATTTGGGACAGAGAAATAACCCAAAAACTTTACAAACGTCAGAGTTGATCTACATATAAGATGAAGGAGTGGTCTGATGATAGAGGGGTCTTTAACACAGGAATGCTGGTCCTTCTTCAGCACATAAAGCTGCAGTGATGCAGGAAGACCCACCGGAGTGCCGGAGATTTCGTGGTCGTTGCAGATGAGACGCAGCTCAGCAGCGTTGCTAAGACTCTCTGTCTGCAGCCAGAGACGAACGCCGCCTTTCTCTGAGACTTCCACCTCCCAGCCGGACTTTAAGGCTATCACTGCAAGAGGAATGAAAAAAACAACAGATTAATCAATGGACAGAGGACTGCATAGTTACCCAATGAATGACTTGACCCTAGAAATAAGTAACAAGTTCTTAAAATTTGAAATATCTTCTTTAAATAAGCAAAGAGATCTGTCAAAGTGGTAAGAACATTCATTTCATTTCAAAACCCACTCCAATGAAAATTGTGTTTTTGGTGTTTTTAACATGTTCCTGTAGCCCTTTTCTCATGATGATGGACATTTATAAAGAAAATTAAGATTAAAACTGTGTTTCTGAGTATTTTATTTACTCAAGTTGTTGTGAATCAGGAGCAGATAAAAAACATGCTGTTTGAAAATGATTGTAGTTGTAATGTAGAAACTACAATCAGCAGGCCACAAACTCCCTGCTCCTCTCCATTTTAATGCATCCACTTGCAAACAAAAAGATCCATGTACGTCTTTGTTTTCTTCGTCCGAGCAGACATCTGGCTCAAAACTGTACAACTGGATAGTTTCGAAATTACTTGCCACTTCGGTTGCACCGGTAAGGTTATGTTAGGTATGTGAGGGGCTGTGAGTTAGCGGGAGAGCAAGTAAACAAAGGGATGATGGGAAATGGGGAAAGGCCTAATCCGCACCAAAAGTCCCGCCCACAACTCAAAGGTAAATTTCAAAGGAACTCCTGCCGCTCTGCAGAAACTATGCAATAGAAAACGACACAGGTTTTTTTTTTTTGATAAAGAAAAGACCACTGAAAATGCTTTTCAATAGATGTTTGGAGTGAGACTTGAAGAGAAATATTGACATGTTCTCTCAAACTAAGGTTATTTTGCTACTGAAAAACTCTGAAGATTTAGGTTTTTGCATTGTAGGGTTACAATAGTTAAATTGGGATGTTTTTGTTATTTTGCTGCATGATACATCTTAGTCCCACATACATGGATTTCTGACTTGCCAGCTGAGTTCTTTAAGCTGTTCAAGGTCTGCAAGAAAAAAAAAAAAAGAGCAGAAAGTAGGTGAAGGTTAATTCATCGTTGATCTGGACCAAAGCACCAGAAAACAGAACACGTTTAAGCAGAAAAGTAAACCGGGAACATATGCTTTGTTCTGATGTGTGACCTTGTGGAAATGGCTGTGAGGCGTGTAATTACTTGCTTGGTAGGAAAGCTCATTAACCCTTGAAAGTGACAGCTCTGTATTTTTCTTCTGCCATTAGCTTCCTCAGTAAAATATGGGGGTGGGAGGGGAACAAATGAGATGCGATTTTTTTCCACTTTCACCAACTTTCACTCATGGCTTCCTCACTGCACTGTGGCTGTACCTTCAGCTGTGAAATCGTAGCTGGATGACAGGTGGGGGTTATCGCTCATTTCCACAGTATAGAGCCCCAGATCCTCCACTGACGGGTCTCTGAAGGTGAGAACCGACCTGACAGGCAGATTTAAAAAAAAAAGTGACATGCATATATGGAGCTTCTTGTTCATCTGTCCACCCTGAAGCAGAGGCTGTCAGCCAACACCCTCTGTGCTGTGATTCTTCTCTGGCAGATTAACACAATTACTGGAGATTGTCCTTTTAAATGAATGATGGCCTTTTTTGTTTAATTGCCTGTTGTTCTTTCTGGATCTTTAATCTTATAGACGTTAAAAAAAAAGAAGTACTGATGCTCACAAACTGCCTACCGATTGTTCTTGGTTTCTGTTTTCAGTCTGGTAGCATCAGTCGGGTCGGTGTAGTTTCTGCTCCAGATGAACTCGCTCTCGCTGTTTATCTCAGAGGCCTCGTAGCCCAGGAAGATAAAGCCATCATCATCCACTCCGATCTCAATGTCTTTGGTTCCTGAGAAGAACACACGGTTTTATGGAGCCGTTCCTTTGTCCTGCTATAATCTCGACCTTTAAAAGGTCTTTTAATCTTTAATTTTTTATTTTATTTCATATCTTATGAATCTTTTGTGATACAAACATAAGACCCTCCCCCAAACACTCACCTAAAAATTAAAATAAAAGCCCAATTTATAGAGTTTAAAATAAATAAAAGCAGGAAGGAAACAAAAATGTTCTCGAACATGTGTTGACTAATAATAATGAAAAGAGGAAATCCACACCCAATAGGGCTTTAGGTATTTCAATATATATATCTATATCTATAAAGATATATATAGATATAGATATATTCAAATTCAAGCTCTTCACTTTAGTGGGACATCATTGAGGGACAGAGTACTTTGCCTTCAAAAGAATCAGACTAAAAGAGTAGAAAAAGAAATAATTTTGTGCCCCCCCCCCCCCCCCCAGAACTTTAATTCCTCAAAAACAAAACCCCAAAAATAGCATCAGGTGCAGACTAAACATCATTCCAATGCCAAATGTAGCCAAGCAAGCTTCTTCAAGTTATTCTTTGAATTGTTTATTAAGAAGCCATGCTATTGCCACAAAGCTCATTTTAAATGCTGACATAATTTCAGCACTAAAGTGTCTAAAATCCTTTCATGATTATCTGGAACTTAAGGTGAGGTTTTTCATCTGAAACATTGTCCTAGTTTAGGTCATTTTGAACAAGGATTTGGTCATTTTATAGAGGGCGATTGTTTGTGCTAAAAAGAAAAATGAGCACAATGCATTTTATTTTCAGTAAAATACCAGTCATTGAAAGGAAAGGCTTGAAATTGTTCATGAGAGTAAAATGAGAAAACAGCTGCCTTTTGTATTGCCAGAAATCAGTTACTTCCAATCATTATGCTCCAGTGTTTTCACTTCAGTTTTACTCAATTCATTCTGTTTTCTCACTTATAATTAAACAGGGCATCTCTCGGCAGAATGCATAAGTTCCTTTAACGTTTTCCCAATGACAGCGGGCTCAGCCGGCAGCGCCTCCACGACCCTGAGCGGGATAAAGTCGATACAGAACTGCATGCTTGTCGAGCGGACTGACCGGGTCGAGTCTGAACGGTGACAGGCTCGGAGGGCAGAGAAGCACGGCCCACTCCACACTGATTAACGGCAGAGACGCGGAGGCGATAAGTCTCACCAGCCTGAAGACCTGCCACCTGAATGCCACGAGAAAGAAGTCAATTATTTAATCAGCCTGTGTGAAAAACTGTGCAAATGCTGATGGAGACAGTGCGTCTGTATAGTGGGGCTCACATCAACATACAACAGCAGACATGTGGCCCTGCTAATTCAGGTCTCGAACATGTATTTCTCACCTTATAATGCGTATCAGAGATTGTTTTTTTATTCACAGAAGTCCAGTCCTTTGACTGGTCACCCTGACTGATTTCCAGCAAATAGCCAGTGACAGGGCCCTGGCCTTCATACAGCGGAGTTGCCCACAGCAGCACCAAAGAGCCGTTTCTCACCTCCCTGATCTCCAGGTCATAAGGGCAACCTGAGGGACACAGAGTTGAATGAACTACAGGGCAGACTGCATCTGTGTCTGCTCTTTTTGTCACCGTGAGGAGTCAAAACAAAGCAGAAAAAAAAAGGAAAACTTTTATCTACAGCTGCCCTCTAAAGGGCTATATGTTGTAATCAACTAGTGCAATGATTTTCTTTCACATTTAAATTATTAATGGAACACAGGAAAGCCCATTTGCCAAGATTAATGAGATGTGCGGCAAAAGATGTCCATTTTTACTCAAACTGTCTCCATTTTCAATCATAATGGCCTAAAAAAACCAAATCTAAGTGGTACCAGACATGCTGGAACTTATGAGCTACCACAAAGGTAAAAAAAACCAAAACATCAAGCCATGAGCGGGTATAATTTTGAAATTGTAAAATACATCATTTTGTTCTCAGAAGTGTGGTTTCTCAGTCCTAATGAAGCGGGTATAACACACTCTGCAGCGAGCACAACAAGTAGCAGCATCTTATTCTGCTGGGATTTGTTCACTTCTCATATCATATGGACAGTTCCTGCAGACTTTGAGGTAAAAAGTAAAAACAAATAAACTATAAACATGTTCCCATAAAAAGTGTTTTTTTTTTCTTAATCCCCTCTTTCAATGATTATATTTAGAACATTTCACATGTGATTCTTTTACTGAATTTTAAAAGTTAATGCTAACTCAAGGCTGTTAGTGTAGACACCATAACAGCTACTTTATTATTCACTTAACTGCTGACCCCCACTGCTCACTGAGTATTTTAAAGGAACAATGAGCAAATCCTGAAGTCATCCTAGACTTTTTTATTTAGCTGGAAATGACCACATACAGACAACAGAAGAAAAGACTCTTTCAGCTTGATGGATTTGATTTCATTGTGAAGAAAGATAAACATGCAGGTGTGTGTGTGCTGGAAACATTTTTCTATGGTCCCTCAATTTCAAAATGACACAGTTGGTCTCTTTTAGTAACTAGACCAACAGTTTGTTGATGACACATAATTTCTCTTTTTATTCCTAATAATTTTTACTTATTTTTAACTATTTTTTGTTTCTATTTGTAAGATAAAGACAACGGACAAGAAAAAAAGGACTAGCATGCAGCAAATACACACAGATCAGGATTTAAGTTTCCAAATCGCCTTTGCAATACTTTAAACCACACTTTTTGTGTCACAAAAAAAAAAAAAAAAATGTAATCACCTGGTTGTGGCATCGTCCATTTCTCACATAGGAAAGCCTCACTAGCATCAGACGGTTTCCCCACGCCAGCGTGGTTGGCAGCAAAAACACGGAACTGGTAGAAATGTCCTTGTGTCAAGTTGGAAACCTGCAGATACACACCACACATCGGAATTATGACACCAAAAACCATACTTACTGTTAGATGAAGATGTAATCCATGAAGATTATTAAAAAGAATTAATTCAGAACAAAATAAAATAATACAGCAAGAGATTAGAGATTATCAGACAATTGTGAATAAAGAGTTAATAATCTGTGCTTTAATCAATTGAATACATCATGTTTTATGTTGGAATGCCGTTTCTATAAATTGCTTGTCTCCTCATTAACATACTTATTTAAGTAATGATTATCTTTATTGCAACGTTTTTATGTTTAATTGGAGGAAAAGTGGGATTACATCCTGTTCTCAGCATCCTAACGTTCTGAGGTTTTCAATTGATCTGTGAACCCATGATGGTTAGCAGAGCAGCTCCTTTTGGCTCCTAAATGTTATATTTAGTGCCATTGCATCGCAGCTAGAATCCCGGCTGGTACTTTTCTGTGTGGAGTTTGCTTGTTCTCCTAATGCATGCGTAGGTTTTCTCCAGGCAGTCAAAAAACATTCTTCATTAAGGTTAATGTGTTTTTCTTAATTGTTCCTAGGTGTGTTACCCTAGGTGTACCCCGCCTTCGCCCAGCAGTAGCTGGGATCGGCTCCAGCATCCCAAAAGGGGTTCAGTTCGGTCTGAAGATGGATGTACCTCACTCTCCCACTAGATGGCGATCAAATGGTGTGTAAAATGTTTTCATTTTCTGCAGCATCAGATTTGTCAACTGTTTTATGAGGACGCCCATATAAAAAACACATGAACAGTGAATCTTCATTTGCAATAACCGAAACATTTTTAAGCAAAGACATAGATCTTCTCTAATAGATTGGCAACTTTAAATGATTCACAGCTTGAGTGCATCTTTCTGTGCAGATTATAGCCTAGGTTACTGCACGTAATTACTTCTTCAGATTAGAAAGCTCGAAACGCCTGTCCTGTGTTTCGGTTGTTTATGACCCATTAGCTGTTTCAGTGAAGAGTGATGTTTATTGAATCTGATTGGTTAATTTAGGGTTTTGCATAAAAGCTTGGTTCACATTCTAAATGCAAAAGCAGCGTTAAACCCATGCCTATGTGAACCCAATGGAAACGTATTGATGAATATTAAAACAATGAACTCAAGCTCCTCCAGCTACATTAAAAAGGTGTTTCAATGCATTAATGCATACAATTGACATTGGTATCAATATTACATAATTTTGGAGCAACACCTTTTTTGCAGAATGTGCTCTCGTCTCTTTACGCTCTTGTGTTTACACAAGCTGTACTCAGTTTAGGTTTAAAGGTTTGCTAATTTATTATTCTAATTAGAGCAAGATTAGTAAAGTGTCCCTGACCACAAATAGCAGAGTCCAATCAATATTCCAATAAGTCTAATTTGCTTCCAGGAAGCCAGAAAGTTGATTTAAATAAAACCTTTAGTGTTTTTTCAATGAACAGTCCTTACTTTGCTGCAAGTTTTCATCAGAAAACATCTGTCCGGCGAGGTGACCTGCAGCGCTCAAGACGACACACGTTTGCACACCACAACTGTAATTGCTATCCGTGGAGTTTCTCTTTAAATAAGCTTGTTTTTTGTTTTAATGCAGCAGACAGAAGAAGCCAGTCACATATCTGCAATATGTCTAATTATGGGGCACCTGTACTCGCTGGGTCAAAGATTTTATTTTCCACTGGGTCTCCATGGACACTGCTTGTTGCCTAGTGACACAGCCAGTGTGAGTGAAGGAGCTTTAGCAAATACTGTCATGATTGGAAAAAGAACAGTCTGCTTTGTATAAATGTATTTTTTAGCAAATAAAAATCTGGCATTCTTACATTTGGACTCTTTGTGAGTTTTGTAAATCATTTATAAAGTTCTGACAATTTGCTTATTATTGTTTTTGTTTTTTAATTATATCCGTTTTGATTTCCTTTGCAAATCAAACTTTTATTGCATTTGAGCTTCCCTTCTCTCACTCTGTGCTGCTTTCGTTTTCCTTTGCGTATTTGCCCCATTTTGAAAATATTTCAAACATTCATCATTAGCTTTAGCTGCCTTCCCTTTTTTCGGCATTTTTCTTTTAAATCTCTTCTTTTCTGCTGCCTTTCAGGACCACCTCACATGACACATACATGAGGCAAGCTTGCCATTTCAAAAGACTTACATTTTCCTCACAACAGTAGAAAAAAGAAAAAGTTTTTCTTCCTTTGTGTTAAACCATCATAGAAACATGCTGAAAATCCATAAATTCTCAGTATTTCAAGTTATGGGAAACAAACCCCAGACAATTTTCTAGCTCAATTACAGATACTACTCCATCTAGGTCAGGGGTCGGCAAACTTTTTTATTCAAAGAGCCATTTGGGACCGCCCCTAATAAAAAAGAAAGCTCCCGGAGCCACAACCCGTTTTGACATCATTATATATATTATGCATGTATATATTATTCAAAGGTGCTCATTACGTCGATCGTGATCTACTGGTCGATCTTCAATGACATGAGTGTAGATCGCGGGCCAGAAAAGAACTTCTTTAAAATCCACCAGCCAATCAAATCCTCACTGAGAAGTACGGGACTTGATTGACATGGAGATTGGCCAATCGGAGATCGTCTGAAGCATACGTCGCTGCAAATGCACATTATGTTCTTTAAAAGATGATACCGCGGCCGCGTTGGGAGGAGTTACTGGTTCTGGTCTGATCGCTGCATGGAGCGATGTGTTTATCAATGCATGGTAGACACTGAGAATGTGGAGAGATCAGGTTTATTATTTTGAAGAGTTCTACTTGGTAATCATGTTTCCATGTGTGAGTTCATAAAATCATCCCAGAGAAAGTCTCTTCTTCAACTCCTGCAGGGAAAGCTGCGTCTGAATCTGACGCCCGTGTTTTCATCTCTCTGACAGAGTTTGAAGCCAAAGCCCCTCCTCCGCCTCTCCACCTGCTTTTCCTCTCTACCTGTTCACCTGTTCATATCCTCTGCAGCTGAGAGTTGGTTTCCCCCGCGCTCCTCAGTGTGTTCTACACAGAGAGCGCTAAATACGATAGTCGGGTCGCTCCAGCGCAGCACAAGGATGAAAGAGCCGGACGCAGGTTATAGCGGGGATAGAGCGGGTTAAGAAAATGAATGGAAGAAGGCGGCCTGCTGAAGAAATATTCAATATTGTACACATTTTATTTTTAGTCTGAACTATCTTTTATTTAGAAAAATCTTTTATTTTATCAGTCCAGTATGAAAAAAAAAACATCATCAAAAGCTGTGTTGGGTGGTTTTTGGCTGGGTCTGGCGGTTTTCAGATGACTTTTCGGCTGGAAACCAGTGACTCTATCTGGCAACGCTGGCGCGAACTCTCAGTCTGTCATCAGCGAGTTGGTCTCTGCCCCGCGGTACGTCAAGTTCCCGGCAGAAGATCGGAGTGTTTATTGAAGCCGCCCCGCGTGCCTCTCCCTGCTATCAGCTCTGCAGGTCTCGCCCGATAAATACGAGCTCATTACAAGCTGTTTTTTTACGTGGCTCGTGCTTCGTGCGGAGCTATTAGCGCCTTTGAAATGCCATGAAAAATGAACAAACTAAAATAAAATTTAATTATTATAAAATACTCATTATTTTCCAAAGTCACAGGGAGCCACAACAGATGGATGAAAGAGCCACATGTGGCTCCAGAGCCATGCGTTGCCGACCCCTGATCTAGGTCATAGATCTTCAACCTTTAACACTTAAAGAGCCATTCGGGTTGATTTCTCACAACCCAGTAGAAGCCACAAAAATAAGACCCTGCTACATATTCATGTTGCAATCCTGCTAAATATAAATGAACTATTGTAATGTCGGCATAAATAAAACATTAAGAGAAAAATTGCCTGTTTTCAAAAATATGAAATAGTTTTCAACTTTTGGCAGAGGGTCACATGACCTTTCAAAATAAAAGACACCCTATGGTATAGGATCATCTCAATGCAACAAATGTTGTAGAAGGCAGCATAATGTAAGCAGTGAATAAATAGAAATATACATGTAATTTTACCACTTTTGTTAAACATCAGCCATCAATTTATAATTAACCTAAATAAATCTGAGGTAATTGAGTGACCTTTTTTTTTTTAGAACCATAAGGTGTGCTTGAAATTCTGAAATTATTTAAAAAAAATCTTTTATGAGGCTTTTACAGGATGTCTGGCTGTGCTAGCTGATCTCAAATGGCTTTCTGTGGTATATATGACACACAAAAATCTACAAAAATGTTCCAGTACGATTTTGGTCAACTACATAACCGCTTGATGGATTGTTGGAGCATTATGGGTACTGTAGTCAGGAGCCAAGCTGTGTAAAAGAGTTGACTTAACTGTCTCTTTTGTTTCACTTGATTGACGTCGTTAAAAGACATTACTTTTTAAAATTAAACTTTTTCTTTCTCAACCAGAGAGCCACAATAGAGGGTAAAAAGAGCCGCATGCGACTCCGGAGCCTCAGGTGGCAGACCCCTTATGCAGGTTATTAGGTAATGAAATGACCTCTCGAAAAGGTAAACCAATAATTCATAGAACCAAATATACACTTCTATAAAAAAGTTGGAAAAATTATTATAATAGGCTCACTATATGATCTTCAAACTGGAAGTATTGCTTGTGAAATATGTCATCTGTTAAACTTAAAAGAATTCAATTTTATGGAGTTAAGGGGCATCACTGACCTTAAACTGCCGTTTTTTGGCTGGTTTGACATTGACCTCCCGCCAGGTTTCCATGCCCTTCTCTCTCTGATCCAGGTAGTATCCCTGAACAGGATTTCCTCCCTTACAGGAAGGAGCCCTCCAGCCCAGCACCATCTCTGATCCAGTGCACAACAGCAGGCAAATGGCTGAGGGAGCAGAGGGAACATCTGGACAGACACAGAAATTACAATCAGGAACAAAAGAACGACTGCTTGGCTGTAAATCTGCGCCGTGAAGCCATCTGAACAGAAAAAAAGAAACTCGAGTGACTCCCCGAGAGACTTCAGCTTCTGTCTCGATTTGCAAGTTCTTGACTGTCAGCCCACACAAAGGATTCTCAGATGAAGGATGCATTCAGCTTGTTCTCAATTTGATGAAAATGTATTTCTCACAAGGAGCTGGGCTGGTGCCACGCAACCCCAGGTGATGCCAGAGCAGCAGAATGGATGTGAGAATTTTGCCCGGAGTGATTGGCAAGCCAAATGAGTCATCACTGTACTGTTCCGCAGCCAGCAGGAGCACATTATATTATATGAGACGGCACAGAAAGTCAGAAGGGTCGGCCTTACACTGACTGATAAGCCACTTGGTGGAAGCTGCATGACAAATCAGATGCAGTGTGGAAGGCACACAGCCTAAGCAGGGTGCTGATGTGCTGCATTAGTGTCTTTTTTTGTACTTACTAATCGCTGATTTGACCATGATGGGGCCAGACTCATCTGAATATCTGCTGTTTCCAGCTCGGTTTACAGACTTCACCCTGAACACATATTCCCTGCGAGTCTTCAGGCCATGGACTGTAAACCTGAGAACATCCATTCAGTTAGGATTTTTTTCTTCCCAGCACCTGCTTTTATCCAAAATGCTAAAAAAAAAAAAAAAAAAACATATCAAAGATATCTCACTCTGACCTGGTTTTAACCACAGGCTTGTTGTTAACGGTCTTCCAGTCCTGTTTAGCAGTTTCACTGTAGTAGAGATAATATCCCAGGATGCCATCTTTGTCTGCGGGTTCCTCCCACTGCAGCAGCACAGAGGTGTCAGTGTCTCTGATGGCAATTACTGAGTGAGGCGGAGCCGGCACAGCTGAAAGAAATTACATCAGTCCTTCACCAACAAATAAAACTCACCATTTATGACACAAAAATGAATCAAAATTGGTACGAGATCAAGCACGTTTCTCCCCAAACTTTGTTTTTCCCTCACAAAATAAAACGGGAGTTGAAATGGCCCCAACCACTAAACAATATAAATAAAATTGTAAAATACTCCTCGTCACATGAATTAACTAAACTTGTATGCACTTGGTGCATCTTTTGAATTTCAGAGGTTTATGTCAGGTGCAGTTGCAGGTCTGTTGTGCTCCTATTTTAACATGCAGCAGGGCTCTCACAAAGGAAGCCAGATGGGGACACATGTTAAGAATTTAACTATAATTACTCTGAATTATAAATAGATCTATCAGCACTTATTCATGCAGTATAGGGAAGCCACTATTCTTGGTTTAAAACTGAACTGTATGTTACACCTTTGAACCAAATCGTGGGAAGTGAATTGCTGCATCCCTACTGCATACTTTTGCATAACTTTCTTTTTTCAGTTAATAATTTCCGGAAAAGATTTTTTACATTAGATTCTTTGACCAACCTAAGAGCAGTTGAGCAAAAATCTAATTTCTTTGCTCAGATTATTTAATTTGAAGCTCCTTAAATTATGCACAAGTGACTGACTGCTATATTTTAAAAACACGTGCAGATAAAGTCCTTAAAGACAGTATCACTTAATTGAAGTGAAATGAGTCAGCTAGGAATCTATATTCAATTACAAACCTTTTTTTAGGAGCCAACAGTAAATTACAAAAAAAGGTAGCCTAAATTTTGATAAAAGGACAAACGATGACCTGTACAGTAAAATAAAACTGGTGTAAACTGGCACACATAAATCCCCTTAGATCCACCAGATTATGTGTAAAGCTACTGCATCAGCAGCTCATGCTACAGGGAAATGCTGAAAGTGATGTTCCTCAAAAAGTAACTGACCTTTGCAGAAGGCAGAGTAATGAATGGGTAGCAGCAAGTACAAAAATATCCTCTTACCTTGTGGTTTTGCGAGGGAGACGGGCGCGCTCGGTTCAGAGGGGTCGCTGACGCCGTACTTGTTGACGGAGCGCACTCTGAAGCAGTACTGCTTCTCCTTCGCCAGGCCAAACACGGGGAACCTCGGAGAGCTCACCACCATGTCCAGGCTGGCCAGGCCCCAGCTTTTCTGCCCTGCCAAGGACTGACCAAGGCGCAGCATTAATAAACACAAAGCATGTCTCCATGGTGTCATCTATTCCAAGGGCACCCTCATTATCCCTCACCCTCTCAAATATTTTGCAGGGTTCAGACTAACAGCAGATAATCAGGAGTTAATTTTTAAGTTTGTGTGCAGACAAAGGAAAAAAAGAGCATTACCAACTAGCTGCTTCATGCATAAACAAATACGGAACAGAAAAACAAAAAGGAAAGGTTTGTTAATTTTTTATGTACAGTCTTTGTTTCAGCTTCAGGTGGAAAACAACAACAGAATGAAGACTCCAAAAGTGATTATAATGTTTAGACCTGAGGGCAAATAGGGTATTTGAATATTCCCCCTCATTATTTAAACGACATGAGGCAGCTGGTTTTCGTCATTTCAGATACATTTGACAGGTTTATTACCAAAGTGACTTATAAAACTTCAATTAAATCCAGTTCCTGTGGCACTTTTGTGCAAATTGAAGTCAGTAGATATTGAGATTCTGATATTAGAGAGTCAAAGCAGTTTTTTTTAAGGGGGAGATCAGGTTTAAACTTCTAATAATTGGAAAAATATTTTTTATTTGGTAGCCTATTAATTTTAAACTGTAGTTAAGAAAAAATATCTAAAAGTTATAACTAAGAAGCTAGAATTAAGTCACTAAAATGAGACAGTTAGTTCATTAAATAAAACTTACAAAACTTAATATTCTTTTAAAGTTTATTTTCCCAAAATAACAGCATCTAGATATATGGATTTTTAGTATCAGAAGTAAACTTTTTTCTTTTATTTTTAACCTTCATCTGTTGAGACTGAAGCCAGTTTCTTTGGGATTCTCAACCTGTGCCTACTGTTCTTGTGGAGAAAGCTGGTTCAAGTGTTTTGCTCAACACCACCAAGGTAGTTTAAAGACCCTCTTCAATGAAAATGGTGTTATTTGTGTTTTCAACATGTTCTCGGAGCATTTTGTCTCATTATTTAAGAACATAAAGAAAATGTATCTTTAAATTGTGTTTCTGAGTATTTCTTTATTCAAAGCATGCATCAGGAGCAGATGAAAACCTGCAGTTGGAATAAGCCTATAGCAGTGACACAAGTGCGACAGTCGACCGGCTACAAGTTCCCTTCTCCGCCCCATTTTGATGCATCCACTTGTAGACAATTAGATCCATGTACGTCTTTGTTTTTTCTCATCCCGGCTGAAAACTGACTCAAAACTGTATGGCTGGATAGCTCCAATACTGCTCGCCACTTTTGTTGCACTGCTAATGTTAGGTTGGGGTCGTGAGGGGCTGTAAGCTAGAAGGAGAGAGTGTAAAAAAATAGATGGTGGGAAATGGGGGAAGGCTTACTCCATGCCAACGGTTCTGTCCACAACTCAGTCAAATTTCTACTGAACGACACAGGTTTTTGTTTTTGGTTAAAAACTGTTTAATCCTAATCCAAAGACCACTGAGAATGGTTTTCAATAGAACAAAATATGATCAGAGTGCGATTTAAACGAGGGTATGTCAAGCACTGCTGGTTTTGATCTGTCATCACTGGGAATAGAACCAGCATTCCTTCAGTTAGAGGTTCATATTACTAATCTCCACTGGCAAAACTGCTGGTTTTGACATGGTTTGAACTGGTCAAAATGCTTCTTAGTTCCTTCACAGTTCAGAATAGCTCTAAAGGACAACCTCTAAAAGGACAACCTGCTTTGGCAATAATTGAAAAATACACAGTTCAAATGATTAATACAGCACTATATTTTAAAAGAAGTAGAGTAGAGTAGTACTACAATTAAGACATCAGTATTTCACATACATGTAAGTCTGTATATGTTTTGCTCTTGTACATTGGGTATTGTGAAATTTGATATTCTGCGGAAATTCCCATGCTCAAAATGTGGCCATTAAATAATAGAAAAGAATAAGAGGAACCATCTCTGGAAAGTTTTCTTTGACTGTATTATTTTATTTTTAGTAGCAACAAAATAAAAATATTCAAGTTTTTCTGCACAATGATCCAAATTTTCACTCTTGGATTCACAATGTCAACCACAAGCAGATCTTTTTTTAAACATTTCTTTTGAAAGTGTTGCTCAGTGATATGATTTGCATCGGAAGCAGAATGTTTTGCATGTTTGTGCATCTTTGGGAGTCTGTGGAGAAGAGCCTGACCTGCTCCACATAGAAGGTCAGCGGTTCTCTGCCTCGGGGCTCAGGCTCGGTCCACCGCAGCACTACGTAGGAGTCGCTCACCTCGCAGGCATGGACATCGGTGGGAGGAAAAGGAACTCTTATCTGACCTGCACGGCAAAAGTGTGGAGAGGAAGAATGAAGAGAACAGAAAACAAGACAAGAAGGTGCTGCTGCAGCTTTTCCTCATGCTTAATCTTAAAGCGTTGAAACTCCAATCTTTTGGATATGACACAAACACAGATCTAGAGAGATGAGCCTCACCTTTTCAACACAGTTTCACCTGAGTAAAAGATGATTCAGCAAACTTATATTTGATTCAGCACACTGCAAGGAGATCAAGGACCGGAGCAGTCTTCAGATTCAGCTGGAATTGTTCATTTTCTTGTGCTGCAGGTCTCTGTGATTGCATCCCCTGAAGAGTTAGCAGTGCAGCGGTGTGGATAACACCGGAGTTCCACAGCAGAGAGCGCGCACTCATTTAAGAAATGCTGATCTGGAAGAGGCAGGGGGTTCATGTGTGTGTGTGTTTGAGGGGCTGATTGCATACAGAGCAGACTAAACTCCAGAGAGCTTGTCTTGAGCTTTTTGCATCAATGTCGTTTCATCTACACACCTTCTTTTGTCCGTTTGTCTTTCTCAGTGTTTATAGATTTGTCCTTTCTGAACTTTGCTGCCAAGTGTTGTAAAAGTGACTCTTTGTTTGCTTAATTTCTCTAGACCGTGCGTTCTGCACGCCATCCTCCTGGAACTCATTTATCCAGAACCACTTTGTAGGCGTGTCTATGTATCAACAATAAAAAAGATTAATTTTTTCAGCCTATATGATGTTAAAATATTATAACAGTAAGTGTGTTGTTCTGATATAACAAATTCATAACCCAGATGAGGTGATTCTTTTTAACATTTCTGATGTTTTTACAAAAACACAGGAATACGCCAATCAAGAGATGCTAACTTTGAAAAGCAGACTGAGCGTGTCTGAGCGTACTCGTTTAAGGCCTGTATGTGTGCAATACTTCAATTTGCAAAAAGTGTTTAATAGTTCAGTTACATATTTATTAAGACTTTATTGATTTATTTGTTTTTTTTTTTTGTATTTTCAAACTCACAATGGCAGTTGTACAAATAATTATCCAAGAAGTTTACAAGAGATTTTTACTGATTAAAAAAAGGCATCTGACAATATCCCCCAAATATGAAGAAAACTTTGGCAATGCCGTAATGTTGCATAAAATAAATTAAAAAATTTAAAAAAAGTTACATAATGATAGTCCTCAAGGTTCAGTCTTCAGTCCTCTTTCACTGTGATGTTTTTAGATGATTATTTGTGCTTCCTATGCAAATTTTCCAGATTCATTTACCATCAAATTTTCAGACCAGAATTAAAAAATGAATAAGAAAAAGGATTCATAAGTTTATGGTTCAACAGTAATAAAGATGATACACTTTATGTAAAATAAGGAGTGGTATTAATAATGTCAAATCATACATTTTTGATTCTGTTTGTCATAAATTAGCTTAAAAAACACAGAAAAGTGACTGAATCATTCCATAAAGTAAATATACGTATATTTAGGCTTAAGACACAATAAATGTAACTGTTACCACAAAGCCTCAAGCATGCATAATCTGGAGATATAGACTCTTTTTAAATTTTTTTTACAAAACCAAAAACTAATCATCCTCCTATTCAATTACTGAGATACTTTAAGAATGTAATATTCAGACTGACGATAATCCAATTCAAGAATTCTTTTAGAAATTCAATCTTTTTTTTATTGAGAAGTGTGAAAGAGTAAAACCTTTAGATCCCCAAATTCCTTAAAAAAGGAGTGAGACTAAATAACAGAAATTCGTTGAACTGTGTTCATCTATTGGAGATGAAGACATTGTTTTTTTATATGGGGCTCATTTTTGGGAAGCTTGTTCAATAAATGTCCTGGAAATCTTAGTTTGGATTTCTGCAATGTTTCTTGAACCTGTAATATTTCTCAAAACTGCAGCTGTCAATTTATTTACGGTACTAAAGTAACGTTTGCTTCAAACGACATCACAGCTGTCAGCATTTTATTTTGAATCGTTTACATGTATGTGTGTACAAAACTTTGAAATGGAAATGAAATGAACAAACGTTCTAACAGTTGCAATGAAATCTGAAGCAGCTGTTCAGTCTTTGCTGAATTTCTCCATGTACATTATGAAAATATGTAATATGCACTACAGAAGCGTGTCTAAATGTGTTTCACCAATCAGAAAAAAGACTCCAGCCCACATCTTATTTTCCTCTGGCCTCCTTGAACACAAATTCCCTCCCTGCTTCCTTTCTCCTCACCCCATCTGTGAGTCTCATTGTCAAGGTTATCACTCCCCCTCACAGGCTTTCACTGTACCCCGGGCCATTATGTGCTTTACCACCACATCAGGGGGGAGTCTCCTCACTTTTTGTGCTTCTGTAAATGTATCAGATGTTCATTGCCGCAGCTATGCATTTACTCCAGCTCATTGTGAAGCTGCGACATTGACACAAGCCGGCGGCAAGCTATAAGAGGTGGCGTGACATTTGCCAGAAAAACATGCTCTCTGAAAATGTCCCATTTATACATAAGAAAAAAATCATTTGCTAAACGAGAGTGGAGCATTCTCACCTTCCAGTTCGTCTTTGGTGATGGTGATGGCCTTTCCTCTGCCCACTTGGACCACTGAGAGGAGGAGAAAAAAACAGAGAGAATTAGACAGATGAGAATGGCCTTTTTGTGTTGTAATATTAAGAGGCAAATGAGGGGAACATGGGAAGATGAAGACGAGGCCAGAAGCAAATCAACCTCCTGCCTGTCCTTCATGTGTGTTTAATGATCCACAGCATCTGACCACAGTCCATCTGTCCACACACACACACACACCATCCACTCTATAAAGATTTCAAACAAACCAAAACATCTTGAAAGAAAAAAAATAATGCATTTCAGTTTACACTGTCACTGCCTGCGAACAGCGAGCCTTTATTTGGCAGCACAGATTTATTCGCGGGTCCCTAACAGGGGTGACTGTGGGAAATGAGGTGGATAATCACACCGCTGATGCTTGTTGTAGCGCAGAGATGATGTAGGTGACTGACAAATTAAAGTAAAGCCTTTCAAGATATAGAGTTTGTGCTCCCCATCCTGACTTTAAGACACCTGTCTTCTGAAGAGCGGCGCTTAGATTCTTTAAGACAAACGGGCGATGAAGTTAATAACAGTGATCAAAGGAGCTCATCGAGATTTCTTTCTGCTCTAATAGCAGGAAAAGAAGGAAGATAAAAGGAGGAGAAGAACATTGGAAGCCTTTAATGACAACATAGATTCAGGTGAGGTACACAAGTCAAATGAGATGGTTCAAAGGGTGTCCTATCTTGCGCACTTTAATTTTATGTGCTAATTTCACGATGGAAGTACATCATTGGTTCTATATGGAGTAAAACGAAGGCCAAGTTATGTTTATACTATCAAGAAAACAAAGATAATATTTTTAAGTCTAAAGTTTTTACCCCTCATTTGCATTTAAGCGTTGTGTGGTTGTTTTTTACTTACTAAAGTACTAAAGATAACAGTGAGACTTTAGCTGTACCACATGTATGTGACGGAGCAGATGCTGGACAGAAATATACAACTAACCATCAGAGACAGATAAGCTGCACATTTTCATGCGCGTTCACTCCCCTTCACCAGACGTGCATACCAACCCGTGTACTTCCTTTCCTGCAGCACAGTGTGTCAGGGGCTGCACACCTGGCTGCTTACCACTTTTTCCTCACACTTACATTCCTAATAGATTCAGCAGACACTTCTATTGAGTGCCTTTTTATAAGAACACGAACAGGCAAAGCAACCCCTTCCCCCCTTCCCCTCCCCATTGCTGTGAGTTCTCTGTTTACATGCTTTCCTGCTAGGTTGAAGCCCCTCACACCCCCAGCCTAACATTACAGGTGCAATAAAAAAATGACAAGCAATATTGGAGCGATCCAGCTGTACAGTTTTGAGCCAGATACCAGCTCAGACGAGGAAAATAAAGAAGTGCGTGGATCTAATTGTCTACAAATGGATGCAGAATGAGGCGGAGCAAAGAGCTTGTGGCCCGCCATGCGTATTTTCTACGTCACAAATATATCAAATTTTTTTCATCTGCTCCTTATTTACAAAAATCTGTATAAAGAGGATCTTAACTCTCTCTCTCTCTCTGTCTCTCTGTCTCTCTCTCTCTCTCTCATCTGTCATCAGAAAATGCCACAAGAACAATAAAAACACCAAAAACACACGTTTTTATTAGAGCGGGTCTTTGGTGAATATTGTGGGTAATTTATGCTAATGTTTTTGTAAATGGATTTCTTTATGCATGGTTTAATTTGTGTCCTCTGTGATGGTTTATTGTCTTGATGTTCATGGCTGTAAATTGAGGGCAGCACTCATCATCAGAGAGCAGAGAAAGAGCAGAGAAGTGAGCTGGAGCGATGATGTAGAAGCCGGGGGATGACAGCTTAAAGTGAAGCAGAACAAACAGAAGACTGTAGGAAACAACACAACCCCATGATAATGTACAGACACATTCATGGTTATTAGTATTAATTGGACTTTTGAGGGTAACTAAATACAAAAACATTCCAAAGAATTAGTGCTCTGAGCTTCACCCTCTTGCTCAAGGACACTTCAATGCACATCGGCAAGCAGAGCAGGAATTCAACCTGTGACCTGAGGTTGACCGCTCTCCTTCAGGGCCACAAAAAAGCTCATGAATCAGGATCACTTCCTGAAGAAGTCTATTTGACATTTTTAACTTTGAAAGCACTGTAAGTACTGCTTATACTGTTAAAAGACACACCTAAATTCCAGTCTACACGACAAAAATAAATAGGGATGTGGAATGAAAGTGGTTAGTGAGGCGGTTACTGAGAGCTAATGGTATCCCAGTCTCCATAGGAAGAGATAAGAAAATAGAGTCGTAATGAGGTGAAAGGCAGATTTAGCCCCCCCCCCCCCCCAACCCCTCAGTTAAACCCACCAAAGCCAGTAAAAGAACAAATACAGAAACATATGCGTAGCTCAGAATGTGACAATGTTACAGCTACAGCAGGTCACAAATGGCAAGAGGCAACCCAGCTTAGACATTTAGATAAGATCATACAGACTATTTTTTCTGACACTGCCCCACACAGCAACAAGAACTCACAACAGGCAGTTCAGAATCAGCTGTTCTCCTCTGAACTGAGACCAGGAGGAGAAGCATGTCATCTTATGTTTCAATTTATAATTTCTAAATATTCGAATGGTCTCAGCCTTTTCTACTTTATATTTCAGATCTTTAACTTTACAGATCTCAAAGACTCTAAAGTTTTAAACTAACTTAAGGTTCATTTGATATGTTACTAACTTATTTTAGTTATTTTTAAACCTGAACTCTTAGTAGTCTTTGGCACTTAGCCTCTTTTTTCCTACTTTACAATTTGTTCTAATAATTTATCTTTAAAAGCTTCATTTTTTATCAATATTTTACACCATAACTACATAAGGAACCCCAAACTAAATCCTGAGTAGAAAATGGTCTTTTTCTACAACAAAAATCCCCAAAATTGAGATTCAACAGTTTTTAAGGTACAAACAAAAAAAATAACCACATTTAGACAAAATAAAAATGTATGAATCCAAAAGCAAAGCAAAGACAAGGTCAAACCAATGTGAAAAATGTCTGAAGATAGATGCCACCAAAATGTTTTAGCATTTGGTCTACTTGTTGAAAAGCAGTGCAGCATATTGTCTGTGTTTTAAAGAGAGTTCTAGTAGGCGTACGTTTCTTGTTTTTCTTTTTAATTAGACAAGCAAGTGACGACACGTATACATCATACCCGTCGTCCTGGTGTGCTCCAGAGGATCTCCGGTCAGGACGGCCTCCGTGGCTTTGGATGGGCGTCCTGCCCCGGCTTGGTTCACAGCACGAACTCTGAACTGATACAAAGTTTTCTCCTTCATCCCAAACACCGGGAAGTGGCACATCTTTTGAATATGCACATTGCAGCGCACCCACTCATCCTGACCCTGTTCACATCTGAGAGAGAAAGACATAAATCAATGCAGCAGAAATAATGTTTATGCCACAGCAGAAACAGAGGAAAGGCACATTTGAATAAAAGGTAAACAAGAAAGCAAGCACACGATGTTGTGAGCAGCCTTAAAGGCCACAACATCATAAAACAAGCTGTAAAACATTGCAGCCCACACAGCACGTCAGCACAGGCACTGCCAAGGCTGACAATTGTGAAGGATCATCTCCTGAAAATCTCAAAGCAAAAAAGATTTTCAAAGTTAAAACTCAGCTCAGATTGTTTTGAGCAAAAAAACATTTTTTTTTCCCTTTGTAGAAAACAAAGACAGAAAACGGTGCAATTTTGTGTCCATTAAAGGGGTTGCTAGGGAACTAGAAGGCATCCCACGTTTTATAACTACCAATAATGAGAAAAAACATGTTTTTACAAGGTCAAACACACACAAAGATATTCTCAGAAATGTACCAAGCAGAATGAAAACGGATCTGCACTGGAATCCTGAAACACATGAATGCAGAGATTTCATTTGTCAGTTATCAGCCAGTTATCAGCCAGCTCCCACAGAAGCCAGAAGACGCCAACGGCTTATTTATGTCCTCCATCATTAGAAAATGCCACAAGAACATACTAAAAACTCCCAAAGTTGTAAGAAGATACAGTGAAAACCATTGAAGACCCACTCCAATGAAAATTGCGTTTTCTTTCAAAAAGATGATTGGAGTCGGACTTTAAAGCTTTAAGATCCATAATTAGAACGTTTGCACTAAATTTCCCCAACGATTTAATAAAATAATCCTGTTGCGTGGTTAATTTGAGAAATACCTTTCCACAATGTAACCCTGGATAGGTGATGCTCCATCTGCGCTGGGCGGCTGCCAGGTCAGGAAGACGTAGTCTCTGTTAACATCAGACACCTGCACGGCCAGAGGAGACGCAGGACTGCCCAACGCTGCAGCGGACGCATCTAAGGACGTACAGTCCAGAGACATGACAGAGCTGAACAAAATGCAAAACACACACAAAATAGAATGAGAACGTACAAGACAAGTGCAAATATTTAGAGAAAAGAGGAAAAAAAGCATTAGAGGATGAGAGGAAATGTCAAAGTGTAAGATTTACAGATCGCGTGAGGTCAAATGTTGGGGTTGATAAAAAATCATCAGGAAAAATGAAATCATTATGAGTGGATATATGTGATTATAAAAAAGTACTTTTGGAGATGGTGGTTGTGACATTTTCAGATGAGACAGAGTGAATATATTTGTAGAAAGATGCTGCCAGGTATGAGGTCTAGAGGATGGAGGTTTATGGATGCAGTGAACAAAGACATGAGGGTGTTAGAGGAGAGGATGCAGAAGACAGGGTTAGATGGAGGAAGCTGATTGGCAGTGGCGACCCCAGATGGGAAAAGCTGAAAGTAGAAGAACAGGATTATAAAACAGTACTTTAGTAAAAAGAAAATAAATGAATTCAACAAAAAATGCACATTTTATTTGCATTTGTTTTTGCTTTACTGTCATCCCAGTTAGTGATGCAAGCTGAATAAAGGGGAAAATACACATGCAGAAAAGTTCCCCGATTTACTAATTAGTGCCTCCATGTGTGACAAAGACATGGCTCCTGAATGAGAGCCAGAACTCAGTGTTGAAGGAGATTCATTTGCGTGGTGTTCTTAAAATGCTATTTAATGCTCACTAAGCTCATGAATGAGCCACAGAATATCATTGGGTTTCATCAGCACCAGTAACATGCAGAAACTGCCTGAGTCCCTGTAATACTGAGGAGATTTGAAAAGTGACAGCTTTTCTCTGCTTTCTATATTCGCTGCAGACAGCATACAAAAGGAACACAAGTCCATGAAGAATGTATACTTTCACAGGAAAACATTAACAAGCCCTCAACTGCAGAACACTTTGATTGATGGTGCAATTTCAGCATATGAATCCCCGCTGGTTGCGGACAAGGAGTAAAAGGCAGAGCCGGAATACAAATGGTGTTTGGGGCAGAGGATTTGCACAAAACACTATTTATCCAATGTGACGTCACAAACAGAGATTTCACCCTCAACCATTTCAAGGTCACTCCTAAGCACATGCCAGATTTTTAAAGAGATAATGCTACAACTTTAAACAGCAGGTTGCTTTGAGGCCTGACATCATTTTCAAATCATACTGATCTTTCTGGCACGCCAACAAAGACCAGAAGATATTTTTTTTTTTTTTAGAAAAACAAAGTGCATGAGCAAAAACTGAAAACTTAGATTATCACTGCACAGGCAGCCGCTTCTTTTTCTTGCACTTTTGGCGTTTCCAAAAACAAAGTAATAATTCCTAATTTCTTAAGATTATGGCGTCTTTTTGGGATTCAACAGCAGATTCAGCTACATTCAGACATTGCAGATGTGGCGTCCATTTTTATTTGGAAAGACAAACATTTCCCTTACCCATTTACCCACTTTTTATGGTCCATTTAGTGAATTTCTTTTAAATCTCATTTTTCAGTAACAAGTTTTGTCATCTGCTGTGTTAGTCTGAATTGAACATCTGCAACAAACAAACTTTCATCAGAATGCCTGTTAAAGATCCACTCTGATCATCTGTAGAGCTGTTGTAAAAATTAAGTCAAAAAACATGTTGTTTTCTTGTTTCTGCAGACCGGCAGTGGTTCATGAGAAATTCTTCTTTTAGTTATAGGTGGGGACCGTTGGCGTGGAGTAATCTCGCCCCCCCCCCCCCCCCCCCCTCCCATCAACCATAACTATATGAGTTCATATGCTCTCCTGCTAGCTTTCAACCACCCTTACCCTGAACTTAATATTACCCGTGCAGCAAAAATGGCAAGCAATTTTGGAGCTATCCAGAGTGGAGCAGGGAGCGTGCCACCCACTTAACGTGTTTTCTAGATCACAAATACATTCTTTTTCAAACAGCAGTTTTTTGTCTGCTCCTGATTCACAAAGATTTTAATCTAGAAATGCTCAGAAATGCAATTTTAAGATTAATAATTATCTTTATATATGTCCTCTATCATCCGAAAAAGTGCCACAAAAACATGTTAAAAACATGTTTCTAATCAGATTGGGTCTTAAAAGTTAAAGTAAACTGTCGGCAAAATATATAAACAAAATTTTTGTAAATGTAAATTTTGAAATGGAGTAAAATATCATCCAGAACATCTTGGGTCTTACCTTCAATGTAGACAAAGGACTTGTGTTCTTGGACTCCATCCTGGGTCCTCAGCTTGGCTGTATAAACCCCCTCATGCTCCTTGTGTGCAGCTTTTATAGTGATGGTGGCCTTGTTGTCACATGTTTTAATATCCGTGGTGCTGGACTGATGCAGCTGTACACCTGGAAAAATGCATAAAATCCCTCAGAATGAAAAGAAACATTTAGAAACATAAATCAGGCTCCTTGTTCATTGTACTCACCATCTCTGAACCAGCTGACATCCTGCTGGAAGGGCAGTAAAGGGGAGGTGAAGGTGCAATGCAAGGTGAAGCTGGAGCCTTCTTTAGCCCAGGTTGGAGTGAAGGTGGTGTCAAACTGGGCTTCTGGTTGCAGCTGCACAGCTAATAGAGACAGGAGACACTCAGATTTAAGGGGTAATATATAATAATAATAATAATATGCAAATCAGATTGTAGAGGAAATACGGCAAATGCAGAAACTGGCGGAAACTGTGAATGGAGTTGACATGAAGTACCTGTTTGTTTGTACACATGTTTAATTTACACTTGATTGTCTTGAAGCAAAAATAAAGAATATCTCTGAGTCACTCTGGTTGAATTTCTGGCTAAAGATGTCCTGGATCCATTTTAGGTCAATGAACTGGATTGTTTAAAATGAACTAATATCAACTATGAATTGTATCAGCGACCAAAAATTATAATATGAATCCAACAATTGTTGTGAAAATGAATCGTTACACCCCTAAAGTTTATTTAAAAAAAACAGTGTGTATCCAAAAATAATACATCCCGAATAGTAAAAATACAATATTTCCATCACAAAAGGTTTTGATCTGATTGCTTTGCTGCTGGATGGGAAAGGCTAGAAATAAACTGAAAGAAGAAAACGATTGGCCAAAATCTATCCCAGCCTGACTGGTACAGTTGTGATAAAGGATAAAGGATGACCGTTCGTCTATGGGCATAAATGTGCTGGTAGAAGTCCTCTGAGGACATGAGCAAAAATAAACCAGAAAATCCACAAGGCATTTTTTCCCTTTTTTTTTTCTTGTCCACTCCGTCATGATTTTCATTTGACAAAGAACCAAAAGAATAAAACTTTGTGAATTGTGCTTAGAGACAGTGATATCCTGGTTGTAGTTATGTGTTTTACTCTCCAGTTCAGGCCATTGCAGCAGCGTACACAGCATTATTAAAACAAACAGCTCAGGTCTGTGCATCATTCAAACCCACTGCTTCTCTCAGCAGGACAATAACACATTTTTCACACTTGTGCTTTTGTTTATTGAGAGATTTGTGTTGGCAAGAACGGCCTGCTTCATTTGAGATAATAAAGTGTCAGTTAGACAAAAATGGCTGCATGAAATTCCTCAGCACATTTTCACAGCAAGCATTCCCTGATGCCATTACAAGCTGATAAAGCTTCGTTCAAAGTGATTGCCACTTAATTTTTTCGTGTGAGGGCTGTACCGTATCATGTTTCACCTCGCAGTACTTCTCAGCAAAAGTGCAGAGACATCATCTGTTTGAACACTTTTCTATAAAACGGTTTTGTCTGTCTCTTTTATTCTGTCCTGCTGATAATTTGGAACAAAAACAAGAAGTTGGAATGGATGAAACAATCCTTCTCACTTGATTTGAGTTCTGTGAAGAAAATGTGCAATCTATCCATAGTTGACGTCTAATTCAAATGCGTTATGTAAACTTTAGGATGCAAAACAAAAATTGCAAAACACCTGAGATATACAAACATATTTAAATAAAATGGGAATATTATTAGTCAGATTTTCTACAACCAAATAAACTAAACTATGTTTGTTTATTAGCAGGAAAAAATAATGACATGCGCATGTGAAATAATGCTTTGAAAAAGACATCTTGTGGATGACAGAATGTTTTATGAAGTTGTGTAACGTAACAAATGCAGACGTTTCAACTATAAAACAAGTTATGCCCTCCCATATAGACAAAAAACATGTCACCTGTGTGTTGCACAAGATTCAGCATTGAAAACTGGGTGTTTCCTATAAAATAACATGAAGCTCCCCCACTCCCATGACAGATAGCATTTTAGCCATTTTTGGTTGTCATTTTTCATACACCCACAAGAGGTCCTTGTCTGATAAACCATTAACCCTTGTTTCTTTATACCAAATAAACAGACAGCCCTTTGTCTTTAGAGGAACAGTATCATTAACATTGTTCCATCAAGTCAAAAAGCCAGAGCAGACACTGAAGACTCTACATTTGCATAATGTAGTTTTTGCCCTCCTCAAAGGATGGAAGAATTTTGGTCAAATAAGTAAAAAATTACTCTGAATGTGAAAATATTTACTTTAAATAACTTAAGGTCTAGCTCAAATTAAAACAATCTAACCTATTGCTCTCTGTTTTGTGTCATTGTTTTTTTGCAATTGTGTTGTTGATATGTGTGGGATTTATTTGTTTCTGGAATTTCCTTTCGATTTCAAAATGTAATACTTTTTTATTATTTTGCTTTTTATTATTATTGCTGTTGGAATCTTTAATATTTTTTTGCTTTGAGGGATTTGCACTTCCAGGCCACCGTAGACACCCATTAAAATCCAACCAAAATTCAAGGACATATCATTGCAGCACTCCTTTACCATCTGAGTCTAAGAAGAAGAGACAGTATATGCAAGCACTGTATTATGCCACAGTCTTCAAAGTTACCGAGTCATGCCTCATTTAGTAAGGGAGGGAGCTATACATGAAAGAGTGGCAGTGGAAATGAAAGGGGACAATCTTTTTCGGGAAACTTACCGGTGGTCTGCGAGTGCTCTGAACCAGCCAGCGCTCCGTGATATGCTTTACCACAAAGAGGCAGCGCAAGACAGATGGGAGAAATGCAGGGAAGATCAGAGATGGAGAGAAAAATGTCATAAGTAGATGGAGAGACAGTACAAAAAAAAGAAAGAAAAAACAAACAGGGGGTAGCAGTCACAGTCATTATTCTTCTTAATCCAGGCCAGAAAAACCTTTCAAACCCTTTAGATAGGGCAATAACTGTACATGATGACATTCTAAATTACCAATAGTTCGTTTTTGGTCTGATTTATTTGGTCTTTTGTTCAATAACATACTGGACAAATGTAATTCATCACCAATTTGGTCACTTTAAATAAACAAATAATTATAGAAATGTAACCATGTCATGCACTCCAATAATAATAGTACCCATAAACCATTTTGACAGCTGTCTCCATGCATTTTATTACCCATGGCTGCTGTCACTACCCCTTGTTTTACACTGTAAAAACAGATCTCCAAGAGAAAAGTTAAATATGCGTAATATTAGAAAAAAATGCTTTCAAATAACCACAAATATCTACCAATGGGGTAAGAATAATTGTCTTACGAAGTTACAAAGCCATGTTTTCTTAAACTAAGATTATTTTGCTGCTAAGATTATTTTGCTTGAAAAACAGAAGACAGGACGCTTTTTCTTGAGAAAAGGGTTTCATAATGATTCCATTTTTGCAGTAGCTCCTATAGATCCTAGCATTACAAACATGGATGTGAGCAACATCCCATCATGCATCACTCATACCCAAGATGCATCTTGGGTATGCATGACGGGACATTGCTCACATCTTGCACTGTAATGAGACACACACAGACAGAAATGTGAAGGTATCTGCTGGAAATCTATGACGTTAGTAACAGGATAAATGATCAGCTAGTTAGCATGTAGCCTACTAGCCTGCGAATGTAAAATGTATTCGACCCTAAACTACAATATGAGCTGTCTGTCTGTCTGTCTACTGGCCAGCCAGCTGCCCGAATGTCGGCATGACAAGCAAAAGAGCTCCGCGGTGGAGCTAGTATGTCCGGTGAATCGTATGGCAAAGCAGCAAGCCTAGGTATCATAAATCTTATGATATTTTTCTTATACTCATTGAGATGATAATAAATTGATCATTCTTGTTTTTCTTTTTCCTTTCTTGAACGAATGAATGTGGGTCACAGAGACACGGAGATTACCGCTGAAAGCGGCTTTTGCGGCCGAACGGAGATCATACCCGTGTTTATGAATGACTTATGATGTGAATAATTATTTTGTTTGCATGAATTAATTCTTTCGTTCGCAAAAATTAATTATTTCGAAGGAACGAAATAGTATTTCGAGGGAACGGAATATTATCTTGTCGGAACGGAATATTATCTTGGGGGAACGAGATATTAATTTGTGGGAACAAGTTATTAATCTGTGGGAACGACATATATTTTAGTTTTTTAATGTCAGGACACGGGCTCCGTAGCCTGCCTTAAAATCTCAGCTGAAAATGTATAGAGTATGACTTCCTTATCTTAATTACACACCTGTGGCCAAGTAGCTTGTAGCTAGATTACTGTAAATAAAAATAAATCTGTCATACATTTCTGTTTTTGCTACTTAGTTACTATAGAAATCTCAGCTTTGTTTAAACCCGGGAAAAAGAGTGAAAACGTGTTTGACCTCATTCTTTATGAATCCATTTAGCTACTACACATATGAACAGGCGCAGCCGAGCTTTTGCCAGGGCCTTGGTAGTTAGTTAATCTATGAACTGCTTTTAGTAATGTTGCTCCGCTGTGAATGCACCAGGGCAAATTACTGCAAGGATGTGTGATTATTCTTAAAACGGATAATGCTTATTTTGGTTTCAGTGCTGCTGAAGGAATGTAAACGGCCAATTCCTTAATGACCTTGAAGATGCTGCAGGAGCACAGATGACTGAAGAATATCAACGGTACAGGCTTCAGTCAGCGGTGAGCCAAGCTTAATTTGCTTTTTAAACACTGCTGCGGTTATCTATCCATCTCACGCAGCTGTGTGCTCCTTTGACTCCTGGAAGCATGGTTGCTGTCAATCTAGTGCTGGCTCAGCCTGTTTTTGCTCACTAAAGTGTTGGGTGTTCATACTTCTTAGTGATAGTTGTGAGCTTTGATTTAGGCTCATTTCTTAGGTGCGATTATTATCAGTGATGGAACTTGTTAAAAATAAATATAGGTTATTGACAGGGTGCTTTATGCATCTTGAATCTTGTGTGAAAGTATTGTTGCTTTTCCTCTCTGGAAACGTTTACATAAGCGGATAAAACACAATTAATATTTCAGTCTCCTGTGGTTCAAGTGCATTTAGAAAAAGTCAGAAGAATCTGCATAATTTATCCAAGCTCCCTAAAGCCTCTTATGTTTTTTTATTATTTAATTATACATGGCATGTACTTATACTAAAACACTTAATCAGATCAAATCTGGCTGAGTAACAATTCTGTTTATAACTCACATTTAATGCATGCTTTTAAAAACAGCTTTAAACAGCTTTAAAGTGCCTATGAAGAAAACTTTCTTCACGCAAGCTTAAAAACACTAAAAAATCTTTTTGGATAAACCTGCGGATATGATAGGTGATATGTGTCCCTTCAGAGAAAGGCTCGACATATCAATAATCTTGTTTAGACTCTGCTAAATTTTCTTACATCCACATCTCAATGACATCTGAAGTTTGGCCACAGTTTATACAATGAAACACATTCTAAATCTATTTTTGCATTAATTGCGATATTCGATCTAGGTTGGACAACTTACAGTTCACCACTAGTGTTCCAAAGGTCATAGCTTCCCCCAAGGGATTCCTGGCTATCGCTTTGTAATCGGCAGCATCATCAGGAGAGCACCTTGGTAAAGAACATAGGATCCTATAGTTAACTTATTAGAAAGTAGAAAAGTACAAACAAAGAAGTTGCACTATTATTATTAGGGATGGGTATCATTAAGGTTTTAATGGTACTACTACTGTTATTGATACTGCTTATTGATCCGGTATTTTAACGATACTTTAATCGATACTTTTTGAGGATGAAAAATAAATAAATAAATAAATAACAAATTAAGAAAATAAAGTGTTTCATTTCCTCATTATGGAGCAATGGTTTTTTTTAACAAAATATTTTACCTTATACATTTTTCCAACTTGAAAAGTAAAATACATGAAAAAAGAAGTTATTTAAAGAAAAATAAACAGCAATGTTTTGACGTATTGCTGTCATGATGTAAATATAAAACAAATTAAATAAATGTTTGAGTTCATAAAATCATCGCAGAGAAAGTCTGTGCTTCAACTCCCGCAGTGATAGCTGCGTCTATATCTGACGCCCTTGTGTCCATTTTTCTGACAGTTTGAAGCCAAAGGCCCCCCCCGCCTCTCTACCTGGTTTTCCTCTCTACCTGTTCACCTGTTCACAACCTCTGCAGCAGCAGCGAGTGGTTTTTTCCTGCGCCCCTCCACTGTATTCTACACAGAGAGCGCAAAATACGGTCATCATAGCAGCAGGTTGACACGATAGTCGGGGCGCTCTGGCGCAGATTTAATAAAGCGTGCTGTCTGAACAACAGCCCCGCCCCCTGTGCACACAAATAGCCAGACAGACCTCTCCTCTTCAGCGAGAACTGTGATATTAATATCATCATTAATTAACGGACAATTGACTGACTTGGTGAGTTAAATATGGCAGATAACATTTACATCTTGTGGGACACAAAAAAAATGTGACTTCTCCTGTACTGATAGCAGAACCGTTGAGGTCAGATCTTAACGATACTGCGGTCTTGAAGAATGTTGCCCAGGGTTCAATACCGGGGCTCGGTACCCAGCCCTAATTATTATGCAAATTCCTTGGGATGCTATTGTTTATGGAGGATAAACTGACTAACCCCTTCCAGGTTTTTAATTTTGATGACCTTTAGAAGATGGCACTTGGGGAGTCATAGCTCATCTCCTTAGGCCTTTGTACAATTCTGCACTTCCGTCAGTTTATAATTGGCAAAGA
This sequence comes from Oryzias latipes, assembly GCF_053564925.1. Taxonomy (NCBI): domain Eukaryota; kingdom Metazoa; phylum Chordata; class Actinopteri; order Beloniformes; family Adrianichthyidae; genus Oryzias; species Oryzias latipes. Next base: position 27,506,671 of record NC_136252.1, read on the forward strand.
TGTCTAAGGTGCATGTCTCAGTTCTAGCAATCATCTCTATATGCATTAAGCTTAAGGTGGTAACCAACCTTCTGATCTCTAGGAAATTAAGACCATAGCTTTGCTGGAAACTGTACTTCCATGGTAGGTCGGCCATTATGAGAGGCTTCCCATTCTTGTACCTAAGAGAAAATAAAAAAGACAGATTTGTTTCTTTATTGCATAGGAGTGTTACAGCCACTATGAAAGAAAAAATATGTTCATATACAAGAATAAAGTCACGAGAATCATGAGAAAAAGTCACAATTGCACAAGCTAAAACCATGCTTTTTCGACAACAAAGTTGGTTGTGTAAGCCTCAATCCACATCACGTGCCGACTAAATCTATCAAAGCACCCATTTATGGTGATGCCATAAGACTTTAGTTTTTCATAGGAATCAATGCGCCATAATGGATTTAGACCTCTCCAACTATACAGCCAACAATGTTAATGGTGCACCTTCTGGAAATCCACTCCTTGTGGGTCAAGAATCTTCTTCCGAAGATGCTTTTGCTAATTCTTTTCAGTGTTCTTTTCTTGCAATGTTGACTCACCAAAAGACTTTCTTTGTAAAACCAATGCTGAAGCAATCACTTAAAATGTGCTTCATTTCTCTATACTGAAACGCAACATTGGTTCTTTTTTGTTGTTGTTTCTATTGGTCTTAGTAAACAGCATTTTGCCAAATACATTTATGACTTTGATTGTGTAAACTGTCAATTTATGACACATGAAATTACAATCTTCTCATCGTAAAGCATGGACTTTTTTACTCATAATTACCCAACTTTATTCTCCTAAAATTACGACTCTTGTGTCATGATTTCACACCTTTTTTTCCCTCTCATTTCTCGATTTTATTATTCTAATTAAGGTTTTATTTTTATTTTTATGGTATCTCTAATACTCAGTCAGACTTGTTTGAAATGGTTTTGACAAAGTTTTTACTCAGATCTTTTTTACACACCTGGTGACATGATACTAAGTTATAACTTTATTTATTAAGTGCTCAGATAAATCAGGGATTCATCTCCCATTCTGCCTTTGTTTTGGAACAGCTCTTAGTAGGAGATGTAGTTCAAATGCTCCCATGTAGGATGGTAAAGTTCATGGATTATCTACACCCAGCTCAAGTGTCAACCTTTCCTGATTTTACTCAGGTAGTTTCTCAGTAAAATGAACAGTGACAATCCCTAAGCTCCAAAAACACTTTGCCAGTTATTTTTGTTTCAATACCAATGTGGACTACTCCGTTTGTGTCACTGATACAAAGTTACAGATTTATAAACCTTTTTTTCTGCTGTTTCAGTAAAAGAAATAACATTAATTTTCTTTCTGCAATTCATCTAACCAATGCACTTTCTTACCATTCAACCTTTGGAGGTGGGCAGCCCTGGACAGTGCAGGAGAGTTTCACTGTCATCCCCTCCCAGACTGTGTGAGCCCTCAGAGGGACTGGAAAGTCTGGACTCCTTTGACTCAGTCGCTCCAGATACGTCATCTGTTGAGTTGCCTTCTTTTGAGCCTGAGGCATAAATAAATATTAGTAAGAACTCTTATTTGAAAAGAAAACAGATCGGGGTTTGTTATACAATTTTTCCTCCAAATCCCAATAAGTTTCAGATAATAGTAAAGCGAAACATCTCAATGCTGACTTAATGTTGCCGTAACTTGACAACTTTATGCAGAAATCTGACTCTGATTTCATTTGAAAATGAAATAAATCTAATTCTATAAGATAAATACCATACCTGCCTGCGAAGATCCATTTTGTCAACACGAGTTCGCAGTATCTGCTGGTTTCTAATCACATCCAGCTCCACTTTCTCAACCTCATTCCCAAACATTTTCCACGATTCTCTGTGATGCTCTTCATCAGCAGTCATAGTTTCCTGGAGGATTTCCCTAAACAAGAGCAAAAATTAGAAGCTGAGGATTGTTTTAAAAGCCACTTCCCAACCCATCCAAAGGTGTAGAAAATCCCATTTATTAAAGTCCTTATTTGCTCTTAAAGTAGATTAAGTCCAATTAAGTAGTTGAAATGATAATGAAATTAAATAATTTAGGCTAAACTTTATTTATAGTCATTATATTTGTATCAGTTTTTTTGGGACGGGACAGAAAAGAAAAGGAGCAAAGGTGGGCAGAGGAAATCTGCCCACAGGGAATCATGTCTGGCACCCTGACAAGGCCCAGCAGGACCGCCACAGGGGCCCCCAATGCCAAAGAGCAGGGAGGTACAGGAGCACAGCCCAACCAGAAGAATAGCCCCATCCCCAGATGAACAGCCCACCACCATTTGGGAGTTCTGACATCCCCCAACCCAGCTACGGTACCAGGGTCCCTCAAGGGAGACTGGCTCCATGCTACTGGCAGCCACCCACTCAGCCCGGGGAAGGTCCAGGAGAGGCGTCCAGGAGAAGAGAAGTGGGGGTCCCTGAAAAGATTCGTAAACATGGCCCAACCAGGCTCACCACTGTTGGAATTTTGGAGAGGCCCAGCACTTGAGGGCAAGGAGCAGAACAGAATCCTAAAATCTTTGTTTTCATACCAAAACCCTGCTGGTAATGATGATTTTATCTGAGCTATTCCTTTTGGTTCAGCTTCTTTTTGTGTTTAGTTTTCCAAAACGCACCTTTGAATTTCTAATATTTGGCTTTTAATGCCAAAAATGTATATTTTTGTCAGTAAAAATTTTCATATTACAAGGGCTATCAGTGTGTAATGATATATATTCACACTCTCACTGCTGTTCATAGCAGAGTTAAATTGGTCCTATTGGTCTCTTTGGTGAGCCACCTGTTTTAATTTGGAACAAAGATGGAAATTTCCCTTGAATTTCTTTGTGAATCTATGGAGATTTCTAACCCTTTTTAGTGAATGTGAGTGAGCTATTTCCTGCTGTGATCAGAGTTCATTTTAAAGGCTTATAAATGGTAAAAGTTTGAAGAACCAGTTAAGGCCATTGGCAGTCTTTTATAAATGTGTGTAGGGTTCTATAGCTCTGAACATTTCCTGTGTACGTGCCGTTCATCCATATGTATTGATTCATATGCCCTATAGCGCCCGCAGTCCTGCATGTTGTCTGCATTTTAGATTCTGAGGTTTAATAATTCCATTTCATCACAGAAGGGTGTGCATCCTGAGCCATTTTGATTGACAGTCCTTAGGGCTTAATTATGAGAGAATATTTCACACGTTTATACACTTACGTCTATGGGTAGCAGAATAACACGGAGGCAGATTCTTTAGTATTCACACACATTCTTTCCTTGATGGCCACTAGAGCATTAACAGCCTCCCACCTGACTAAATGATTTTTTTAAATGCACAAATTGTGTATATCAATATGCAAATGAAAGCATTTGCTTTACTTTAGATGCCACTGGTTGACATAGCGTTTCAGTTTTCAAGGGCTAAGAGGTTTTAAGCATTGAGGGAATGGAGTCTGGGTCTTCTCAAGTTAGTTTGAAGGAAAACAGGCAAAGAAAAGTGTTGACTCCACAATCCATGGTTTATTTTAAATCATGGTCAATACAGAGGAAAATCAGTTAGTTGGAAATCATTTTTTCCCCCATAGATATTAAAATTTGCTGTCTCATTAAGTCTCGGCAAAAAATGGGACATTTTGCCCTCAGGAACTTTTAGCTTAATTTATCACTTCTGCTCTTGTTATGAGTAAATTAATCATTATTACTTACTGTTCTCCCTTCAATTTTAAGTATTTCCTGGTATAGTCTTCATCAAGTGAAAACCCACTCATAATCGTTTCTCCATCTTTTTTAAAATACATTTTTTGGAACTTTAATATTGCTTTCATTTGAGTGTCACTGAGAGCTCAGACCCTAATATGTGGCAGTCATGCGGCCTCTTAAACTATCATTCATAACCAAACCTTGTTTTATCCTTAGCCATGATCATGAAGTAGACGCTTGGTGACGATGCCCTTTTTGAGACAAAAGTGTAATCACATTTTCTGTGGATTGGAGAACAGAAAAGTCCATTGCTGTGAAGTCTACAAATATCAAAGCACAAAGATTTGACTCACAAAGGACAAAGTGACCTCAGAACAAAAGGCCTTTTTTGTTGCAAATAAATCCACAAGGGGAATTAATTCCCTGTCATCTGGATCTGGGGCTTATTTTAGGTCTTATTTTCACTTTCTGACATTTGAACACTGATACTGACTCAGCTGGATCATTGTAAGGAAGGATAGGTCATACATCATATGAAGAAGGATCTCCCGAATTCTGGCTAATTGATGATTAAAATTATTTTGTTAATTGGTGTGCAACCTCCTAAAATCTTTCATTGAAATTGTTTTAAACCATGCAGACTTGCTTATACTGTACTTTAAAGGTAAAAAATAAAAGATATGTAAGCATGTTCATTTAATGCACTGTGCAGGTAGTGGCTGTGTAGCAAGTTTTTGTTGCTTCATGCATGAGGAGGTATTTTATGTAGTCTGGAAATGTCTTGGCGTTCCTCAGGTGACACGTGCAGCAAATTAATCTTCTCTTCAAAATGAGGCGGAGCTGCTGGGACAACTGAAGTAAATCCTCTCAGTTGTTCAATGCAAATGAAAGCATAATTAAACATCACTATTGAGAAAATAGCAGCCTATGAGCAAATGCAATGCTTGAACATGTGCAGGCCCCCATATGTTTTCTAAAACTTCCATCCAATTTGATTATTTCGTAGAATAAACACAAAGTAGATTTTTGTGTTTGCTTAAAGTGAAATTTCTCTTAAAAGTATCTATAATATATAACCAAACTAATGCTTCTACCCTTAAACCCCGAACTCACCGGTTCATTTCAAATCACATCAGCTATTAAGAACAGCATACTGACACCAGCCCCCCATTAGCATAGTTTTCATTCAAAATTTAACAAAAATTTTTCAAAAAGGTTTAATTTTTCACATTGGTTACAACTTTTTCTTTGCTTTGTTTTAAGATTTATCCATTTTGATTTGTCTCGACACGTCTGAACTTTGTTCCATAACATAAAAACAGTTTGATCTCAATTTAGGTAATTATTTTGCAGTTAAAAAAAAAGACAAAATCTAATTGATTAGAATAGTAAACATAAAACTGTCCAAAAGTGATTTCTTTTGGACAGTTTTATGTTTACTATTTCATTGCTGTGTAATATAATTACAAAGAGAAGCAAGTTATTAAACAAATAGGATAAAAAAACCCTCAAAAAGGCCTAAGACTATTAAGGGTTAAGACCCATTGCAGTGAATGTGGAGCCAAGGTTTTCCATGTGTGACAGGTTGGATATCTTCTGCTTAGTCGATTGATCTCAAATCTATTAGGATATTATTTCTTTACAGCCTAATGATAAAAGGTAACTTATTACATAATCCGATAAAAGTGTTTAACCCTTGTGCTATCTTAGATGACCCCCCCCTTACATTGACGTGTTCTCCCTACCATGACAAAGGTGGATAAAGGTGGAAAGATTTCATGTAATCCATGGACAGCAGTGAGGTTCACAAATCATTGAAGAAAAAGGGTTCAGCGCACTGTCTAGTGGGTCTAGATGACCCAACTCCCAATGTTAAAGTGCCTAGGATAGCACGAGGGTTAAACTGGCTGAGTTATACTTCCATTAAATGCATTTGAAGCTAAAATTAAACGTTTTGATAATACAATAATTGTTTAGTTTAATCTGTAAAGGTTCACAGCTCTGAGCCGTTTTGAAATTTTGTGTTTTTATGAGCACAAATACAAACCAAAAAAGAAGCACAGTCCTAATAATAAAGAGAAATCATAACACATCTGTTGGGAACAGTTATTTAAAGCATTGGGCATATTTATACTCTGCTGCTGCTTTTCCATGCTTTTTTCTCCATAGTATTATTAGAATGCATTTAGCTGTGTGACTCGTTTGAGGGATTTTTGTCCTTTTGGTTTTTCTATCAATGAAGCGATCCAGTTCTCCTCATACACGAAAACACAAAACGAGCAAAGGGTGCTGATTTCTGTTTATTGACATGTTTATTAGAGACCAAGCTTTTGTTCTGTGATGGCTAGAAAAGGGAAACAGCTAGTCTGTGAACTGGGCCCAGTCTTGTTTCCTAAAATGAAGGGAAAGTGGATGATGGGAATTCTGAAAGCTTTATGCCAGGCACCTATAATTTAGGAAGGAAGCACTCAACATAGAAGTTGGAGCCTTGCTCATGATCTTTCATTCAATTTGAGCAGTCTTTGACACAGTTGGTGTCACAAAAAGATTCATCCGGCGTGAAAAATGAATATAATCAAGCATAGAGAGCTGCAGCTGCCTGTCTGCAGTTTCTGTGTGGTCATTTTGTCTTTTGATGATTGCAGAGCTTCTAGCATCTCAGACGTTTTTGTGTTAAAATTTGACTGCAGTGCCCTCTCAGGAACGATAATTATAGAAAAACTTGTCATTTTAATCTGGTTTAAGAATGACATTTATCAAGGGGGACCAAATTTTGTTAAAAATCTCGAAATGCGAGGTAACGGTGATGTGACCTGCAGTTTTGTTTTTCATTCTTTAAAGCAAATAAGCTTTTATTAAAGGTTTGCTTAAATCCAGTTAAAACGTTTCCCGCTTAAGTCTTTCTATGCATTTTAATGGTATTATTAAAACAGTATTAAGGTAAGATTCCACACTGAAATCCCTGGAGGTGCCTAGAATTTCTGTCCATAAAAGTCATGAACTGAATGGGTGGACACATGGATGGATAGATGGATGGATGGACAGGACACTGAGACGTATATTGTGCATACTATATATAGTGCTACTATATATAGCACAACCCTTTAGAAGTGTTAATATAATAAAAAAGAAATAACGTGTATTTGCAGGTTGCAAGTGCAGCTTCCTTCTGGCTGACAAAAGTATTTGTCACAGTTGTGTTGTGCCTTACCAAGTCCTATGGCGAGGGAAGTTGCTTATGTTGAGGATCTCTTTAACAGACATCAGATCTGCTGGTATGATGGGATGGAAATCGGAGTAGGAGGCGCCGTCATCATCACTAATTTAATGAAATAAGAAGGAGAAATGAAAAAAGACGGGTACAAAATAAAATAAAAATCTACTTTTTTTTTAACCTTAATAGAGAGTTTTTATTTGCAGTCTTGTTTGCTTTGTTGTGGACTAGACAAAAACGTGTATTTTAAAAAAAAAGGCTTTTCAGTGAAAATGCCACTGACATGATTACACAATGAATGCTGGTGTGTATATTAGATATAACTATAAAAACAGACATTGTGACTTTGCATTAACCAGGATTCTGTTTTCAAATGACCAGTTGCTTCTTACACATTTTTTATTGAACCTTATTGGTTTGGTAAAAATAAAAAGGCAAACAAAAGCAAAATGTACAAATCAAAGACATGAGAAAATAGACAATTAAAAAAAAATCTGTCAGGAATGCTGGTCACACTGATGAATGGGTCATATTTGTGGTTCTGAGCTCCAAATATGGTTTATTGTGGTTAGTTTAAAATAGGAAGTACAACTAAATTTACTGATTCATGTAGAGCAACACATGAATCACAACAAAAATCCATTTTAATACATATATTATAAAATTGTGAACCCCTTGATGCCTGGATTTGCTTCAAGCTATAAAAAATAAAAATGTACTTGTTTTTACTTTCATGCTAGGTAATTTTGGAGCTAAATTGGTTTGATGCGTATGCATAAAGTTTCAAATAGTGGTAACAAAATTGTGAGTTTAAAACATTCTTTTTGGCGTGATTACAGTTGGTTTAATTCTACTGTCCCCCGACACACACATGCACACTTGTGACCTACATTAATGGATCAGTTAGCCACCTTCTGTATCTTCAATCTGGCTACTAAAGCACGTCGGCATAATTTTTGACCTCTTTTTGCTCAAGTGTGAGGAATGTCATCAGCACAGTCAGCTCTTTCTGGTCCGTCAGTGTTCCTCTTTTCCTCGCTGGTGTGCAAACACTGTACACACTATTGTCTTCAGGGAGCTTATGTAATGAGGAGGAACTGCAGCTACTGATGTGAGCTCACGCACATGCTAACAATGTGGACCGTGTGCCAAGGGGCTTTGGATCTCCAACGGATTTTTATGCTACAGCAACGATTTTATTCGTCGTGTCATTATTGTATCCAGTCATCCAACCACAGTTTTGCGCTCGTGTAGTGCTAGCTTGTAATCGGTCTGTTTTTATGAGCTGGAACACATTTTGAACATGATTAGTTGAACAGAAGAACACGTCAGTGACCATGTGCAGTAAAGTAATTGTGAGCAGAAAAAAAAAGTTAACAAGTGACTATACATTTGTTGTTTAGGCCACAAAACAACTATGCAGTCATGGAGGTATCTTCAGAAGCCGAATGCTCACACACTTCTAACAGCAAGCCAAACTGAGCATGGGGTAATTTAATTGGCCCTGCAAGTACATTGAAGTGTTTGAATCTTTGAATACTGAATAACACAAGAGGATTTTGCTTGAGTAAGAACTCAAATGTCAGTTGATGATTGGGTGACTAGGGCTGTTGTTACGGCTGTGGCCGTATTTACAGTTGTTCTGGGTTTTATGTACTGCAGCCTGTCTTCAGTTCAGCTTGGCTCTCTTCTCCAATTGATAAGTAAACTTTGTTGAGCAGACTAGCGTTGCTCTTTTTTGAGAACTGCCATGTTCTTGTATTTGGGTTCTCCTCTATATGTTAGTCTAAGGAGGTTAGTGTTTTGTCATTGTTTTCCCTTTTCTTTCATTTGCGGGTGAGATTTTTGAGTTCAGAGAGTTGGGGTTTTTGTTTATTTCGGCCTTTGGTTCACCCTGAAGCCTTTTGCTTCACCTTGAAGTCATTGTTGTTTGTTATTTACTATGTTGTAAATATACCTTTAATACTTTTTAGAGAGCTGTTCTGTCTGGGTTAATTTTGTTGTTATTTTAAAATCTTGGCAAATTATACTTTTATGTTATACTCCAACGGATCCCCCAAACACAAAGGGAAATAGCAACGAGTAATCCGAGAACTCGTATATTTGCAGCCTTTTCTTGAAAAAACAAGTTATTGCAACGTCTGAGATCACTGATACACAATCTTTATAAATCTAATGGAGTGTAGTAAAAATACACAGAAGGTTATGTACTTATCACTCTAAAATAGAGAATAACATTGAGTACATAAACTAAACTAAACTGCTGTGATTGGAAGTAAATTACCTTCAAAGTAAAGTGTCAGTGACTCTCATTTTCAAAGAAAAGCTATCGAGTTTTTTAATCGTAGATTCAAGAAAAGACATACGTTCTGGAAAAAACACATCTGTTTTAAATATATATATATATATAATACATATTAAAGAATTAAATATATAATTAGTATGAATTTTGCAATACAGTAATCCCCCCTTATTCGCCGGGGTTAGGGACCAGAGACACAGCCGAATACGAAGAACCACCCCCCTCGACATAAAGAGTTTTATTTTATTTTATTTAAAGCAATTGACTGTACCGTATTGTACTTTAAAACGTACATTAGGAGTGTCACTCTGTGCATTAAAACCAGAAGCCCGTGCTTCCTCCTTCATCAGGTAATTGCAAAAGATCCCACAACAGGATTCAAGTGTTGCTTCTTCCAGAAAAGGCCGGTTTCATCCATCATTCATTCATTCGGATGATAAATATTCTCAGCGATTATCTTCCTCTGAGTCTCAGGATATTTTCCAGCCACTTCTGAGTCATCTGATCCCAAATTTCTCTATGCAGGGACACAAACTTTGGTTGTAGAAATTCAGGAACTGGTAGAACCAGTTGTTGCTGCTGTGAAATATTCTTTAGCAGCCGGCAACAAAGCCAACAGGCCGGCGTGCTCTTCATCTCCACTCCCCTTCCTCAGAAATTGGCGCAGCACCTCCTTGCAAAAGTTTCATACAAGCGTCTTGGTTGTCTGAGCTTTCGTGATGAACCGGAGGATTCACGTGACTGAAAATAAATTCTGCGAATATGTGAAACTGTGAATATTGAAACGCGAATAAGCAGGAGAACACTGTAATACAAAAAACTTGTGATTACTTTCTTCTGGATATGAATAAAGTCAGTACATAAAAACAAATCTGTTTAAACAATGTCAGTTTAGATGAAAAGGCTGCTTTCTGTGAAAAAACACATTTAGCATCCATTCACACAAGATATTAAACAGTAAGAATTGCGGCTCGATCTGTAAATCGTTGGTCTTGATTTGTGAGTGGAATCGGATCACCACCTAAATAAGGATCCACAGCCCTAATGGTGACATCAGGATGTTATCTGGAATACTTTTATTTAAACCACAATAAAAATGCATAAGGTGTTGTTGCAACACTGAAAGATGTTCATGTGAAAGATCCGTTGACCCAGGTGTGTGAGAAAAAACCCCTCCAAAACCGTTACAGCTAACACCCCCCACCCCTACCCCAGCATTAGTTTCGAGCAAGCGGCCGTACAAAATTGCAATGCAAATTACCATAACTTCTCGTTTTCTTTTGTTTAGGAGCGGGGAAATTTCCCCATGTCACGAAGCTCGAAGAACGACTTCTGCTTTCCTTGGCTATTTTCCTTTTTTTTCTCTTTGTTGAGCTTCCAATCAAGTGTTTGTTTAGAGGCTTGCACAGTTGAATGATGTAGTAAAGAGCCTACGGGTGGATGCTATCAATGCAGATGTACGCAGTAAAGTACACAAACAAGGAGAACATAGATATGCATGTGTTCACGCCAGTGCACAGGTGCATTGAGGATGTGCCTCCATGGGGGTAACAAACAGACTTCCTCAAATAATTAACAGGAATAAACTAAAAAGGAGAAAAACTGGGTAGGTGAGTTACCTGAGTAGTAATTCTGTTAACTGTACCACAGGGTACCGTGCTGTTATATAATGAACAGTTGCAAAAAATAGAGTAGTTTTCTTCATGCTGGCTAAATGTATCCAGATCCCACACAGTTGAATCTAACTGAAATACAAATCTATAAAAAAATAAATAAATAAAAAAAATGAAATACAAATCTGGATGTCACATGTATACATTCACCTGCTGTCTCTCCTGATTGTTTTTTACACAAAGAGAAAATGGTCTTCTAAGTCAAAGCTGAGTTGAACTTGATAGAATAATTGCTTATTTTCATCATCCCTGAAGAGAGAAATGGGTCCGTTTCCTTTTATTCTGCAGTGCAGATTGTAGCCCCACGGGTTGGCCTAATTTAATAACTCGCAACAAAGCGGGCCTTAAAACTGAAGGCAAATTTGACTTGAGACTAAAATGGTGGGCCAACAGTGATTTCTGTTGGACCTCACTGTAAAAATTTTGGTTCACTGGTTTTCCTTCTGCTAGATAGTTTTCCATGTCTGCAGCCACAGAATACATGGAAATGGCTTGATGCACAGAGTTATGGTGAAAACTGGCCATGTTAAAGTGAATTAGGAAATTCAGAAATGTATAATATTCTACAGTCACAAGTGGAGAATACAAGTTAGCTTTAAGTCATCTGAATTAGTTTATTGGAAAAATTACATGAAAATGATTCCACACCAGGAGGTATGCATTGTTTTTTATGTTTTTGATAGATACTATTACCTGCTTTGTATTGTTGCAAATTTTGCTATCATGGATTTTTGAGGGTATTAGCTGTAATTAAATCAAATTATAATTATTCTGCTATAACATGTAATTTAATGGAAAATATTTTGTATATTTGAATTATAGTTTTCAACTTTAAAAGACAGCAAATATTATGCAATATGTTAGGTTTACGGTGAGGGCCGGTTAAATGTCAGTCAATATTGCACTATTTTCACAAACAAGGATGAAAAAGGCATACGTCTTTTTTTTTTTTTTGGCCTCCTGTTTCCCTTAACTTTTGTGGGTAAAGTGTATAGTCATCCTCTTTAAATATCTGCAGCTGGTTGAAACTGTTTTGTACACTAGATTTCCTGTAGGAATCATTAGCATGTGATGTAGATTATTCCCCTAACCCATTACTGTCAAAGTGGAAGCTGACTTCAGACTTGTCTGACTTTTAAGACACAACGGATAAATACGAGAAAAAAAAATGTCACCAAAACTGTTATTCTAAATATATTAAATGTGAATCAAACCACCATTTTTTTTTCAGCAACATCATCGCGTCGTTGGACAGTCGATTGCTGAATATTATGCAGATCGGGCGTAGTGTGTGGTCAAAGGGTAAAGACTCTTGGTTTTTGTCTGTTAATGCAGCTTTCTTTTATTTTAAAGTGAAAAGATCTTCTTCTGTTTCCTCACTGGATCTCTTCTGCAAAAAATGTTCCAAATACGTTTGATTTTTGTGAACTTGGCTATTTTTGGAGTTTTAATTTAGCAGCTGGCAAAGGTAAACTTGATATGCATCAAAACTGAGTTGGATGTGGTGGAGAGAATCCAGTAGTTTTCCAAAATAAAATTCCTTCATCATCAGATTTCACACAAAATTGAAAAAAAAATGGTTGTGTTTTTTTCTCTGTTGCCCGGTACCAACTGTCCCACAGACCCGTACTGGTTCACGTCCTGAGGGGGGTTTGGGGACCACTGCTGTAAAATACATTAAGTGAATCTCATTTGAGTTAAGCTGGTCTTGGAAATTCACAACAACATATAAGGAGTGTGTAGTTATGAATGTCGAACATGGATGAAGCTCATCTGATGGACTATTTAAAACATGTAGTCGTCGTGTTAAATAAGATAGTTCTTCTCTAAGAGTTCTGGCACATCGCCTGTCCATCCTGGGGGAGGGTCCCTCCTTCATGTGATGTTCACTCCCAAGGTTTTGTTTTTTCCGGAAGCCGTTTTTTTTAGGAGTTTTTCCTTACTGCGAAGGAGGGTCTAAGGGCAGGGATGCCCAGTTTAGTTTAGTCTGATTAGTTTAGCAATCAGCTATCGAATTCTATGACTTTATGTTCTTTATGATTCATGTTTATTACACAATCACCGGCATTAAGCCCATTGAGATGACCATTGTTGTAAATATTGGGCTATATAGACAAATTAAATTAACACAGCTTCACTAAAGTATTGGGTTTCTAAAGGCCACACTTTTTTGTTTTTTTATTATAAACTCTATCTTTGTTGCTTTAGGAGTGAGACTTATGAAGAAGCACTTTTTCATGTTTCCTGAAGGCTAATCTCGCCAAGAAAATGAATAACAGAATAAGAGCAGTGTGTACAGTTTAGTCATTCACATAAAATGAAGTATTTTTGAATTAGGGTAATTAATACATAAAAGGCATTTTATTTTTTAGAAAAAGAAAAACGGTTTTGTAACTTTTTTGGGGGGGATTAAAGGGAGTAATCATTCTGGAGACTCTTAATTGCACAGTAGGGTGTTCCTAAAGGAAGGTTATTGAAGCTGTGAATTTATCTTTCAGTAAATTGTTTTTATGTCACCCAAAGTAGCAGTTTGGCTATTTTGGATGTTGTAATTGTATTTGGGCAGGAAATGGATTAGAAGGACTGCAGATCTTGAGAACCTTAATGGTACCTTTGGGATCAATTGTTTTCTCATTTGTTGTGAAAAATACTTAAAGCTACTGAAGCTCATCAGTTTTATCCATTCAAGTTTAATAACATCAAACTAATATCGTCGCTGTGAACCAGTTTCACCTGGAAGCGAACGTCCTCTTCTTTTTCTGCGAGGACAGCTGCATGCTTTGACGCATTTGGGACGACTGCTCCTCCTGCTCTCTGTGCATCACCATCTTGGTTTCCATAGTAACCTACCCCAACTGGCACCTGGGGGGAGAGGGATGGAAATGGGTACAAGTCAGGTTATGTAGGATGCAGAGATGGTGACTGCCTTTACAGCAGGACTTCACTTTACCTAACACCGTATTAAGGGCTGTATTTGCTGATTATGGTGCATTTTCCACAGATTCCTATGCAACATATGCACATACCCAATGCCCACCTAATCCAGAGGAGTGGGATTGTGACTGTAGTATCTTGATATTTATCACTTCAAACTGTAGTTTTCAGTTACTTTTTTTTATTTTGCACATACTCTGAATTAGCAAACCTGTTGGCCATTGAGAGGTGTGACTTCATGAAATTATGTGAGAATTTATAATTAGAAAGCCATATTTGGAGACACTAAGTGCTATGGCTAACCTTTTGGTTCAATATAGTTTCACATGTTTTTTATAATATTACTAATATCATTGGAATAACTTGCAAATTGAAGTGAAACTTAAAGGCAGAATTTTAATTATGCAGTAGTTGTTTTAAGTACTAATAAATCAGATTGACTTTGGCTACAACATTTTCTTTGAGTAATTGAGCATTTTTAATCTCTTCTTTAATATCTAATGAGAGACATATTGTAAAACTTAAATGAATCACTATAATTTCAGATTAAATTTCAATTATTTCTGACACCATATTCAGATAAAAAAAAACTTGTTTTTCTGTTTTTCTCAAAATCTCAGGCTCAACCTTGGTAAGGCCTATAAGCTGTAGTTGTCTGTGGTCATGTTTATAAATTAAAATGGTCCAAATACAAGTGAACAAACATTGAAAAGTCTGCTCTTTTTTCCTTTGTTTTATTTCATTAAATAATGTAATAGCATTGTATCAGAAATATTTAGGTCACTTTTATGCTGTTGACTTGGCTAATAATGGGATTGAATTATGTAACTTGTGTAACAAAATTAAAATATTTACACACAAGGTGTTTCTTTTTTGTTTTTTTTTGCTATAGACATGATAAATGCTGTCCTTGTCCTGCCTAACATGGTTTCAGGTGGTGTTGTCTTGACAACCTATGATGCAATCCAATGTTAAATGAATTACCCTTTTGTGGGTCACTGAGCCACTAATAATCCGTCAGTGGCAGACTGAAATGCTGCTGCTCACACCCTGCTTGTCATTAATCATGTGGCTGCTCTCCGAAAGTGATCGCAGGAAGCACCCAACAAACAGAATCAGGCTGTGCCTAAATGATGGCTTCATTCATCTATTCCCAACAGCATCCACCTGTGCTAGCACCATGATCAGTTGTTTCTTCTCATCTCCTTTGATTACATTGTGGACAGATAATGTGCAAATATGATCCTATGCCAGATGGTTTTTCATGCTTTTTACATTTTTCTTTTTTACAAACATCGGTTCGATACATTTTTGGGCCTTGCTAATGACCGGCTACAGTGGCACATTTAAATTGATCAGGGTCCAAAAGAGGATCACCTGAGGGAAATAAGTCATGTTTTTTTAATCTCTGGGTAAAAACAAGGTTTGCAAGCACCATGTAAGCACAAAAAGTAATAACCAAATACCAATACCTGACATCGCCAAAGAGATATGAAAAAGACATTTGCTAAGGCTACCAAAAAAGAGGTTTTTGTAGTTTCTTGAAGAAATGTGTGAACACAAAAATAAACAATATGTAGGCAATAACAGTACAAATGATGAGTTTTGTAGGGTTACAGTGTGAATCTAGTGTGGCATGCTGTTTTTTTGTGCGATGGTGTCCTGTCCTTCAAGTTCTGCTTTAAAGTGCCTTTTACACACAGGGGTTCTCTAAAATACACATAAGCATGTGCAATAAAGCCCTTTGTTTTTCAACTTTTGAACCAACCATAGAAACCAGACAAAAGCATTTTGGAGGTTTTACTTCTTGCTTTCATGGTCTTATTGTGAAATAAATGTTTGCTGTATTTCTGTGCAAAAAACATCTATTTCTTGAAAAAAAAATTGACATGGTGCACATGTCCCTTTAGATTTGAAAGGGAAAATCTTCCAAAGGTTTGCTTTAATCTGTTAAATAATTTAAAGGCAAATCAGTTTGTATCAAGTTAACACTAAGTCTGAATAAAAGAAGTCCTACTTACTCTTCACAAAAACAAACTGGTGAAGTCCTCTGGGTTTCAGAAATGTAGGACGGATATATCCCACTTCCTTTTCTGTCTGTGTCTCACCTTGAAGATGTTTAGTCTGATTGGCCTAGCTCTGTGTACTACCTCTCCGTCTTTTCACGTCCACTTCCTTCTGTCCTTTGCGTCTCTCGATGAAGCAACAAGGTGACCCTGCACACAAAGTGTCTTTTGGTGCCAAGTATGCAGACGACACAATGCTCTTTCATTTTTAAGTTGGTAAATATAGACCAGTGACTCGCCCCCGGTGGCACACAAGCTGAACCTAATGCTGCTCTTAGTCTTAAATGGACCCACAAACCAATAAGGACACATGCGCTCCCACAGATTATCACCGCCAGCCAGATCAATTTAGTGACATCTCTGTGGACAAGCAGCTCAGGGATGACACAGTAGCCCCTGTATTGAGCAGCTGAGAGGAACAGCTGGAGTGAACTGTGCTCTGCATGCTGATACTAGAAGAATGTACACATGGAATTCAGCCTACATGAAAGTTAAACCACTTTAGAACAAATACTTGAAAAGATTAAAGATCAGAAAAGCTCAGTCAGGAGAGGATTATTCATCATAAATAGAGAACTGAAGGTGTTATGGTGGTAAAGCAAGGAGAATGAACCAGTCTGACACAAGTCCCACTCTGATCATTTTTCAATCTATTTTAAAAATCTTCCTGGTGGTCTTTTAATTATGATTATGCCGTTTTTACAGCCCCTCACAGTGCAACAAAAGGGCGAGCAATATTCAAGCTATCCAGCTGAATAGTTTTGACCCATATGCCAGCTAAGGAAAAGAAAGACGTAGATGGATCTATTGGGCTGCAAGTGGATGCATCAGAATGGAACGGAGCATTGAGTTTGTAGCTTGCCGTAGTAGCTTTTACATCACACTTAAAAGATTTTCCAACGGCATTTTTGCATCTGCTCCTAATTCCAATTCGAATGAAGAAATACTCAGAAATGCAATTTTAAGCTTGTTTTCTATATGTCCTATCATGAGAAAAATACTATTAGAACATGTTCAAATCATCAAAACACAATTTTCACCATAGTGGGCCTTTAAAGCGGTTTTCTGTTTTAATTAACTAGATTAGAAAAGACTCAACTAATAGCAACTAATTCACAAGTTGAGTTATTAACATGGTACATCATTTATTATACACAGTACAAAAGATATTGTCTTGAGGTTTGAGGAAATGCATGCAAAACAAGGTAAACACTAAAATGGGAAATACATGTGTTTGTTACCATAAAAAAGGTTTATTGCCTTGTGAAGTGGACCGGTCCACATGAGGAACTAGAGTACTTCATCATGATGCTTTAAAAGGATCCACAGCATTTTATCATGTTATGATAATAGGGATGTACTGAAGTGGTAAAGGTTACATTAAATGGTCAGAGATGCATGTTTGGAACTGAAAATGGAAACAAGCTCTGGTTTCAGTAGTACAGTCTGACATTTAGACACACAATACAAAACATATGCTGCAGGATTTGAATGCTCTGTTTCCTTGTGTCAATGTGCACACTATGAGGGAAAAAAGCCAAACAGTGTTACTGTTAAAGTGACTTTTAGTGTTGTCATACTTTTTGATACATTTCAGAACTTTAATAATCTTTTTAAGAAACTTCTGTGTTCCGAACTCATTATTAATAAATGTGTTATATACATATATACATTATTCTTGCATATTCTGGCTTTAAGAAACTTCTGTGTTCCGAACTCATTATTAATAAATGTGTTATATACATATATACATTATTCTTGCATATTCTGGCTTTTAAAGAAAAAGGTAGGAACTGTATTGATGCTTCACCAACTTCAGCACAAATGATACATTTTTATTTAGTAGAAGGTGTTACAAAGCCTTTTCCTTCTCATGTAAATGGTGCTACATCGTGGTGAATATGCATTTGTGGAATGAGGAGCAGAGCTGTGGATGTGGGTTGCAGTCATGAACTTTGTTTTTCCAAATCCTCTTTGCCAAGGCCAAATGGCTCATATTGCTGTTGCTACTGACTCCTGTTTTGAACTTGTAGTCCCTCATGTGCTGAGCATGGGTTCTGATACAGTGAATGCTACATGGTAAATGGTGTATACTTAACAGTATTTAGCGCTTTTCTACCTTCCTCAGAGGCCCAAAGCGCTTTACAGTCACAGCCCCATTCACATACTGATGGCGGCTTCGCTGCCGAACACTGGGGCCAACCTTCCACCCTAGGCAAGGTGGGGTTCAGTGCCTTGCCCAAGGACACTTCGTCATTTGGGCAAAGTGGGAATCGAACCTGCGACCTTTGCCAATCAGGGTCGACTGCCCTGCCTGCACCACAGCTGCCCCCACATGAATGGGACATTTGAGTGATCTGAGCCTGTGTACTTCAAAATCAAGGGGTGGTATAGGTTGGAGTGAGCCCTGCACCATTGTGTAATTGAAGGCCAATTTTCTGATGTCAGAGATAGACAACAACGGAGACGCCTCAAAAGACAACACAAAGACTGTAGCCTCACTCTGTCAGCACTGAACATATGAAGAAAAAGTTTTATTCTATGACAAGACCAGATTTTGCCAATGGCTAAGTAAAACTCAAGGTTTACTAAAGAACCAATATGACAAACGGTGGTTGAAGAGCAGTTAGAGTGACTGATGGGATTCCATTTCACAATAGTGGTTGGCTGGTTGGGAGAAGTTTTAGAAAACCTAAAGTTCTTGTTATGGTTATGAAATAGATACAATATGTCATTTTTGTCAATGGATTTGTATGATTCAAGTCTAATTTTATACATTTATTATATCACTTTAAGTTTAATTGTATCTTTCTTTTCCCCAACAATTTTTCTCTGTTGAATAAAGAAAAAGATCAAAAGAGCTCAGATTAGTTATTCTTCTTTCTTTGCTCACAGTAAGACTTAACACGGTCAGAAAGATTCTTCTGATTTTGGCGATAAAAGACAGAAAAAGTTCCTTCACTGCGTTTAGTTCTGATTCCAAGCTAATAACATACTTGAACTGAAAAAAAAGCAGGAGGCTTTAAAGGCCACCATTGTGTGGAAACATGAGAGTTTATTTTTAAGTGTTTAGAGGCTACACCTGCCATTGCAGTATCTGTGCACAATACAAGCTCGGGTTGCCAGGCCCTTTTCTCTCATCATACAACAGCAGTGACTATTAGACTAAGAATAACTGGAACAAAACAGCTGAGAGACATCTGTATTGCTCCCTCTTTATTTTAAAAACTTTCTTTATCTACACTGTCAACCACAATCTGATTCTTTTTTTTTATTAGCTTTTTAATTAATTGTGCAGGGAATGATCTAAACAAAGATATTTTAGCTCCCATGTTTGTATTCTTTTGACTATCATACCTTATCAAACCGTTTAATTAACACATTACCTACTCTTTAGTGAAGTGCTTACTTACACAATCAATCAGCTAATGCAGATAAAAGCGAATTTGCGCTGTTATGCAACACTTTATGCTACTGATGTGTTGCATATTGGTGCAAAGCCTCACATAAGTGGTGTGACCAAAATGGCGAGCAATCTTAGAGCCATCCAGCCGTACAGTTTTGAGCCAGATGCCAGTTCGGACGAGGATCTAGTCGTCTACAAGTGGATGCATCAGGAGGGAATGGAGCAGAGAGCTTGTGGGTTGCTGTAGTAGCTGCTACATCACACCTACAAGCTTTTTTCAGCTGAATTTTATTGTCTGCCCCTTATTCACCACAATTTAATGAAGAAATACTCAGACATGCAATTTTAAGCTCAATTTTCATTATATTTGTCCTCCATCATCAGAAAACTGCCACAAGACCATGTCAAAATCACCTAAAATACAATTTTCATCAGAGTGAGTCTTTAGAGGGTTAAGGAGGAGGCAGTCAACTGTTCTCTAAACTGAATTATGCAACATTATTTGCAGCCCACAGTGGGATTTGTAACTTTTCTTATTCTTAAATGTTAAGAGCATTTAATAGAGTAAGAAAAACAAAAAATCTACTAAATAAAGGGAAAAAAACACCTATTTGTATCTAAACTTATACACAAAAATCAAACACAGCTAATAATAAAGACAATAAATGTAAACTTCTCTGTTAATAATAATAATAATGGATTGGATTTATCTGCGCTTTTCAAGACACCCAAAGCGCTTACATTATGTCCATTATTCATTCACTCCTCATTCATACTTGGTGATGGTAAGCTACGGTTGTAGCCACAGCTGCCCTGGGGTAGATTGACAGAGGCGTGGCTGCCATTTCGCGCCTACAGCCCCTCTGACCATCACCGGGATCATTCATGCGCATTCACACACCAGTGGAGCCACACTGGAGGCAAGGAGGGTGAAGTGTCTTGCCCAAGGACACAACGACATTTTGGCTGGTGGGAGTGGGGATCGAACCGCCAACCCTTCGATCATTGGACGACCCGCTCAACCACCTGAGCCACTGTCGCCCCGACAGTGGCTCAGGTGGCTGTTATCTCAGTTAACTTAACTTTATGACTTTCCCTGGCTATTTGTAGCTGTGTAATTACGTGTTGTCAAGTCTTACTGTTGTTAAAATGTTATCTGCCAGATTTCAGTCATTTTTGAAGAATTCTTCATGTTACTGATTGAATTTCATTTTTTGAAAGAACTTGCTCAGAAATGATGTTGAAGAGCCGAAGTGCAGCATCTGTCATTTTAGTGTCTGATTTATTCACATCATTTATGCAAATCAGTTTGTTTGCATGTTTACAGTGCGGCTGAAGCTGAAGCACAACATCTATAATGCATTAAACCCTAAGAAGCACGTATGGAAATCCAAGTGGGAAATTCTCTGCTTTACCTACAGATGACTGTGAATGTCACATTAAATATTCAATAATATAAATGATTAAATCTTGCTTTGTTTTTTACATATATTAAATTATAAATGACTCCACGGGTCCACACAGAAAACATTCATGCTGCGTTTGATGTTCCTACTTTTAATGTTTTACTCAGGAACAACTGAATGCCATTTAGGTCACATTTTAGGAACATGAAAGCACTTAGTTGTGTTCAGGGGCCCAGAATAAGATTCAGGGCTTCATCAGCATCTTTATTCTCAAAACTATAAAAAGTCTGTTGTTGGAAAAATCTAAATAAAAAACTATATAGAAGATAAAATTGGATTAAAGACAGAAAGTTGCTGTTGAACACAAATTATATGGCCAATATTTAACAATAAAAGTGTTAATTTCGCCCTTGTTTTTTCTATGTTAAAAATCAGTGCATTTTTAAATTTGATGACTGTAGATGAAAATACCCTCAGTGAGTTGCACTTTAAGTTTCAAAGAAAATATGCGTGTGTGGAAAACCTTTTATTTTATGTTATTGTTTTAACACCACTTTAATTTTCTATGTATTGATAGATAGACAGGATAAAATAAAGGAAAATCTCTACTAAATTTGCAGACTTACCCATGTTTTTCAAGCTTGCCCTTTTGTGGTAAGCTGCATTTTAGTTAAAAAAAAAATCTGTTCATTTTAAGCCAAAAGGGGAGAATTTAAGATACATTTTTCCAATGATGAAGGGGCTCCGATGAGATTTGTGCTAAACATAGACTCAGTATAGTGGGATTTGATTATAAGTAAAACAAGTGGCAGAAGATAGTAGTAGTCAAGATTTTAGCACACGATTTTCAAAATGATCTCCATTAGTAGACTATGTTCCCCTTGACACTTGGTTCTACTTATGGAGGTTCGGTTGATTCTGAAGTCTTTGACGATAGCTCTAAGTGGAAAGTTAAAAAAACATTTTCTCTGTGTCGATGTTTCTGTGTCATGTCACCAGAATTTAATTGCAGTTTTGCCATCAGAAATTTGTTTTATAGCCACATATAATTAAAAATGCAATGAATCATTTGGTTTCTGAGAAAAACATGTTAACTGTATGAGTGAAAATCTAATGCGGCTCCGCTCATCTTTTATGATTCATAGTAAAGGTTTTAACACCACATAGACTTGTTATTTATATTTTAGAATTAATAATACTGACGTTTTCTTTTCCTCTCTGTCCTCTCATATTCTGAAGAGTGGGCCCAGAATAGATGTAAATGGACACTAAGGTCTCTGAGATGATCAATCATTTCCTGGCCAGCTTTTGACAGCTGTTTCCATGCCTTTTTCTAATCAAGGCCCCATTAAGAGACCATTAGAATGCAAGAGAGGAAAGGGAAGGGGCAAAGTGATTGCATCCAATTACATGCAGACTTCAATTTATCAGGTAATTGGGTTTGGGGAAAAAAAAAAAAGAAACTTGGTGCCTTTTCAAACAGGATGGCAGGGAAAAGGCTGCTACTTGTGATTTACTTGTGTCAAAGTAAAAAGGCCCTATCAACCAGAAATAATTGAGTATTGACAGCAGCTTGGTTTGTGTTATTAATGTAATATTTTCTGTTTAATATATAATGTTATCAGTGTCTGTTATTAGATTGATAAATGTATGGTGCAGTTTGGCTGAAAAGATTGTAAAAACTTACTGTACAAAGGCTGTTAACAAATTTTGTTGCACTAACAGACTACATCAGGTGTGATTTTAATCATGATATGATCCAATTTTAAGGAACCTGCATGGAAAAACTGTTCTCCTTGTGACAAAGCAGACCAAGCCCATACCATGCTGCATCTTTTCTTAACTGTCCTTTCACAATAACCATTTCATTTTCCATCTGTAGGCCTTGTACCAATAAGTGAACACATGTAATTGAGTAAATGTCAAAAATGAGGAACAAGTTCTGCCATGTAACAAATATTATTCGGTTCACAGCATGCTTCTTGCCTTTGTATTTTTCTGGAACTGTGCTACATGTCTGAACAATAAACAAGAAGGATTTTCCTATGTCAGGTTTAAAATGACTTTCTGGTATTTTTGTTTTGCATCAAAAAGAGTGTGATCGTGTTTTTTCCCGACAAAAGCAAACAAAGTAAAGCTCTGTTTCTTGGAAGGAAAGAGAAAAAGAGCTGGTGGAAATATGTATCGTTTGAATAAATGTCAGCAAAACGTGCTTTTCTCTGTGTCTCAATAAAATCTTAACTACTGATAAAATGTTAAACTGTCTAACTTTTGCTGATAAAAGCGAATTTTAAGATCTATTAAATTAAAATTTCTACTATTATAGTCCAAAGAAAATGTTTTTGGGGTGTGCTAAGAGCCCTTTGCTGTCCAATCTCACTTATTTATTTAGTAGAGGACAAAAAAATCAAACAAAGTATTTTTTTGAATTTCCAAAGAGCCATGGAGTCTTCTGGCAGTGATTGACATGAGTATTTCCAAAGGTCGAACTTGGTTGCTTCTCCTACACGACTGAAGTGGCAAAGTGTCCCAGTCCATCAATGTATTCATTGATCCAGGGCCGACTCACACACGCAGAAGTAATTGAAATTCTCTCTGTGAACAATTATTGCCCGTCCATTGTTCTTTCCTGACTGCGACTCTCAAGAGTTTTTCTGATTTGATCTTTCCTTTGACTTGGAGATTTGAAAGTGGAAAAAGTTAGCCGTCAAATGCCCAGAATCCAATCCATCACTGCTGCTAGTCAGACTAGTACCCGCTGTCTTTTTTAACCCTTGTGCTATCCTAGGCACTTTACCATTGGGAGTTGGGTCATCTAGACCCACTAGACAGTGCACTGAACCTTTTTTCTTCAATGATTTGTGATCTTCACTGGTGTCCATGGATTACCGTACATGAAATCTTTCCACCTTTGTCCACCATGGTAGGGAGAACACGTCAATGTAAGGGTGGGGTCATCTAACATAGCACAAGGGTTGCAGACTCACTTCAATAAAAATTGTGTTTTTGGTGTTTCTAACACACTCTTGTAGCATTTTTCTCATGATGGAGAACATGTATAAAAGAATTTAAGCTTCAAATTGCATTTCAGAGTATTTCTTTATTCAAATCATGACATGTCAGGAGCAGTTTGATTGTTTATCTTTACATGAATCCATTTTTTTTCTTCTTGTTTTGTTTCCTTGTTCTGTTTTATTCTCCTAAAGGGATCCTCTCATTTTCGTTTTGCTTGTCTATTTTTATTTAGTTGTTTTGGTACTTTGAACTTTTCCAAAGCTCCGCCAACTTTGACTTTCCTCTCACAGGGCCCAGCATTAACTCACTACGGTACCATCCTGTCCTCGGGCAAAAAGCCCTTCTCAGGCCTGTCAAACCTCTGCAACACACCTGTTGAAATGGTGCAATACTTTGGGAAGACTATAGGGAACAGATGTGTCTGATAAAAATAAAAAAATGGAAATGTTTTTCAAAATTATTATTCTAATCTACAAAATCTGAAATTTCAATTGGTGAATGTTCAAAGCTAAAACAGAACATCATGGCCTTTCCATTAATATCTCATGTGTTCGGGTTGGGTATGGGGAAATTGAGTTTTTAGGGAGACAAAGGATTTGAATTAATGGGCTTGTTCTCAGGAGGATAAAGTTACTAGAGACAACAGCCTTTTTATTGACTAATGATTTCAGCACATTTTCTTTTTATTTGTATTTTGAGTTTTGTCTTGTTTGATTCTCTGTAACCCTTGTGCTATCCTAGGCACTTTACCATTGGGAGTTGGGTCATCTAGACCAGTGTTTTTCAACCTTTTTTGAGCCACGGCACACTTTAACCTTGACAAAAATCCAGCGGCACACCAGCATCCAAAAAAAAAAAAAAAAAAGCAGAAATTCATGGTCTGTATTGATCGACAGCCCTATATATATTCCTAACTACTCAGTGTTTTATCAGGGCTTGTTTGGATGAACAAAGAGCTGATTTCCTGGAGATGGAAAATGTTTTTAGATCAGTGAATGAGGGCAATTTCCCACGGCACACTTGACCATCTCCCACGGTGAACCTCACTGGTGTCCATGGATTACATGAAATCTTTCCACCTTTATCCACCTTTGTCATGGTAGGGAGAACACGTCAATGTAAGGGTGGGGTCATCTAAGATAGCACAAGGGTTAACCCAGCCCTGCACTGATATTCAACCCTTTTTAGTAGTGAAGTGCTTATGCAATCAATGTAAATCAGCTGATTTTGTTGCAGAGAAGAGCAATGTGACGATGAAAAGCCGATTTTGTCAGCGTCAGAATCAGTCGATTTGTGGTGATTGAGTCAAAGATTTACGACATGTCAAAAACGTGTGGTATTTGGGTGACATCGCTAGTTTTAAGGGTTGAAAAAAAATATCAAATTTCTAGTTGGGCTGAAGTTTCTACCTCTTGGCATGTGTTCGTAAAAACCTTTGGAGGTCAGTCTGCTGACAGAAGAAGATCATTCTACATTTATGGTAAAATAAAATTGGGAGCAGCGGGATATTTTCTGATTAAGTACACTTTATTGTTTACTTCTTTTTCAGCATAAAGCATTTTTATATTTAAAATATATTAATTTCTCACCCTTGAAAAAAAACTATACAAATTGATTATTTTTCCACCTTATCTGTAGCTATGTAGGGCAGGCTTTCACTGAAATATCTCAGGGTATCATCTAGCATTTGCCTAACAAAGCTAACAATAGGCGTTGTTCCTATTATTTTCAGAATGATGTAATAGATACAGAGACGCGAGCCGCTGTACTTTGCCCAGTAGTGTTAGACATTTACTTCATTTTTAACTACAAATAGTAATTATGAAGAACAATGTCCCAAACGCATGTAGCACATTTTTAATAATATCATTTTCAACACAGCTTTTAAAGTACAAAGTTCTTTTTAGCATTTAGGTAGAATATTTTGCATTTCACAGGGATTATAAACTACTTTGAATGTTATGGGCTGTCCTTAGATACATGCACTTTTGTACATAGCAACTTCACATGACTCAATGTACATGTCATGACTTTATAGCTACATGTGGGAAAAGCCATTAAAACCCAGACAGCTGATAATGTAACAAATTACCACACCTTTGAATGCGTTTACTGTGTGCTGTTTTTTTCCACAGCTAAAAAAGCACTGCGAACTATAACAGCAAAAAAGGTTTTTTAAAGACCCACCCCAATGAAAATGGGGTTTTTTCGCATATTCTTGTAGCATTTTTCTCATGATGGAGGACATTTTTTAAAGAAAATTAGGCTTAAAATTGCGTTTGAGTATTTCTTTATTCAGATTATGGGGAATCAGGAGCATACGATGAAATGTAGTTGGAAAAAACATGTAGTTTCTACGTACAAACTACAATCGGTGGGCCACAAGCTCCCTGCTCCACTCCTTTCATGCATCCACTTGTAGACAAATAGATCCATGATCTTATTTCTCTCTCTGAGCTGGCATCTTGCTCAAAACTGTACGTCTAGATAGCTTCAATTTTGTGTTTTGTTGCACTGTTGATGTTTGGTTGGTGTTGTGAGGGGCTACAAGCTAAAAGGCGAGAATAATTAACAAGGACAAAGGGATGATGGGAAAAGGAAGAAGGCTTACTCCTCCAGGCTTAGTTCCATTCACAACTCAAAGGTAAATATCTGATAAACTCCTGCTGCTCTGCTGAAACAATGTCCCAGGAACTGACCCAGGTTTTTGATTTTCCCTTCAATCTGTATAATCATAATTAAAAGACCATTGTGACCGCTTTGAAAATATATCAAAATATGGTCAAAAAGGACTTCAATGTTGACATTATTTTATTTCTTTATTTTCAAAATGTACAGATATTGCTAGTAATAAAGTTTTTTTTATCAGCACAGTGATAGGGATATGTTAATTACAGGGAATATTCAGTCCTCTTATCCAAACATTTGTTTTGCATATCATTAGACTGAATAAACACACAGGTTGGTCATTCATGATTAATATTTTTGGTTTCTTGAGTTTAAAAAGTGCTACAAGCATCGATTAAACTGTTGTTTCAGCCATTTCATTTGAATGTTTTCGTTTTTTTTAAAGGGAAACGTTTCTGAAAACCCACATTTCTTCATACACTTGTGTTTTGTTCAATGTGTAAATCCAACATTTGCATTTACGTTACTGTTGCAAATCAAGACACTATCCATATTTTTTTTTCTATTACAAGTGTGTTTTAATAAATACAATCTGAAATATAACAAAGATTAATATGTCAAAAGTACTCAAATCTAGGTTCTAAAGAAGACCTTCAGTAGTTGTAGCTACATTTTGCTCAGCTGTGACCCACCTCCTGCATTTTTAACTAAACAGCAAAGCCATTCATATGCTCACTTTTTGCATTTTATCCAAAGTGCTTGTCACTTTTTGTGCCAACTTCCTCTTCCTTCTATGTTCAATAAACAACGTAGATGGACACTTCATGAAATGTATGGAAAGGCACATTTTAAATCAGGCATCTTACATAAATTCTTCAAGTACATAAAGGAGTTAAGGCATCCAGTTCTGTTTGTAACGGGATTCAAAGACGGTACATGTTGTCTGGCATCTTTGAAAATATGAAAGATCAGGTGTGTAGTGCGTGTTGCAGTACGGGCTGGTTGGTGTGTTTACAGTGCTAATTTCACACCCAGAATCCAGCCCCTCTGAGCTCTCTATGCTCTGCAGGGATTCCAAAGAAGCTCCATCCTGGCACTGTATGAGGTACGGCAGAAGAGGTTTTGTCTCGGGGTTTACCAGAGATACAGCGTCATCACAGTCGGTCTGGAATTGGAATTCAAGGGAAGGCAACACCAGTTGTCCGTTGTCGTTCCGTACTGTGTCCAACACCAGCTGGTTGTTCCCACTTGCCTCCATATCCGTAAACTGCAGTGCTCCACCTTTATCCCTGCTCCTTTTACTCCTCCTCAAGCTAAACAGCAGTGAGTGATTGGGTGCACTTTCTTCAGTGCTCGGCTGGTAAAAATCATCACTCTTCTCAGGTTCCACCTGGGCAGCAACTGCACCGTAGATTTCAGCTGACTGGGCGGTTGTTTCTGCAAGATTTGGACCCACAGAGGAGTTTGCGCTGCCCTGGAAAAGGTTGCTGGATATCCTCTGTGGGGAATAACCTCCAACCGAGGGCACATGCAGCTTCGCTTGGTCGACGCAATCGCTGGGATGGTTCACCTCCACCTTAGAAATGATGAGATTCTTATCCGGGTAGTGCTGGACTTTTTGGGGTGTAGAGCTGTGTACCTGTTGATGATGGATCTGTCAGTGCAGAGAAAAAACATTTGCAATTCCAAAACAAACAGTAGATGTCTGCCGTCACTCTCTTCACATTGTGCTTTTCAGCCCTGACTAAAACAAAGACTTGATATTCCTGTAAGGCAGCATTTCCCTGTGCCATTCAGAAGCAACTGTGATGAAAGAATGATCTTACCAGTGTTTGTGGCATTGTCTTTGTCTTTCCACCCTTCACATAGTTGCACATGCTCACTGCCAATATGATAGCCACGCCTGACACAACAGCGACACTCAGGAGAAGCCATGGCCAAAGTACCACAGGATCTTCTAGAGGACAAGAGTTTTTGTCACAAATAGACCTTTGATACCTAGATGCTCGTTTTCACCCATCATCGACGTTCATTTTTTTTTTTTGTTTTCTTCCTCTATAGGAATAAATGTGAGGCAGGGGAGGGAGGCAAGAAAACGGCAGAAAAGGGAGGCAGAAAAACAAACATTGCTGTAGGAAATTCCCCACATGCTGTTCAGGCTGTTGGGTATGTTGTAATAGTGTCACAGTTTAGTTCTTATCTCTGACATGTACTTCTATTATCCCCTTGACACCTGCATTTTTTTCCAGCTATGGAAAAAAAAAATCACTTTTGATTTGAACTAGACGCAAAATAAGGGTAATTTAAGTGGTTTGATGCATATGTGCATCAATTGGTGTCAAGGTGTTGAGTATTTTAGCCCAAATTGGTAGGGCTAAACTCCCTACCCAAACTGATTTCCTTTTGGTTCACAAGTTTATGATATAATTTTCTACTTAATTTGATAAAAAATATTTTATCAATTATTTGGTTTAGGAAATACAATCAATGTTGACTTATCAATGTCTAATCTTATTTTGAAAAACTTCCAAAAAAAGAAAGTGATTTGATAAAAATAGAACTAAAACATTACTAATATTCTACTCATAGAAAAAAAAAAGATCTGAATAAAAAGTCCCATTTTACTGGAGGTCAAAGTTTTGACCTCCAGCCTCCAATTGGGTATTTTTGTATTTTCTCCTTTGCTGAAATCAATGAGACACCTTTTTATGGCACCTACCAGTCCCTTAAATTAGTCTTAAGTATGAAGTGTCTAAACTTAAACATAAGCAGAAATTACATTCTTTTGAAATTACATTTCAAAAAAAGTTTTAAATAAGCTTGAAATATTTTAATGTAAATTTATATCACTCGGATAACTCATTGATGTTCAAATTTATATTAATGTGTAAGTATCCAAACATGTAGGAAAATATACAGGCTTTGATAGAGTGTCCTAATTTTTTCACGACAGTACATTTTTCGTTTTTCTTTAGTCAAATCAGTGACAGTTTCGGCTTACTGCACAGCCTGAAACCGCAAAACATCAGGAAAACATGCAGACAGCCCCCTATTGCACTGGCTTGAGTTTAGGAGGATTGGGAAAAAATAGGAACAGTTGTAGTTTCCCATATAATTCATGGTAGTGCCAACCATTTGAAAATTGATCATGAAGGAGAAATTACTAATTGCAGTTTGTGCCCGCAGCCAGAATTTTAGGACACCAAGTTTTTCATATATCAGAATAGAGCTATAAAAGAAAAAGCCTGGAGCAAGATACAGGAGATTTGCACCGTTTCTGCATTTTGCACCAAGCCTCTTCCAACTGTAGTTGATGGACATGTTCCAGTAATTCAGTAGAAAAAGAAGTTCCTTCCTTCTCGTCCGGGCATACTTGAACATGTGTCATGTCTGGTGTGAACATAGCATCAGAGTTTGAAATTGATGTTGCTAAAAAAACAAAACTTTGGAACCTTGCTTTGGATTTCAAAAAATGTCAAATACATTTCTATGAGCTTCTATGAGCTTACATACCTGGCAAAGTGACACAGAAAGTGGCATTCTGACTTGCGTGACCAATCTCTGGACTCTTGTTGTAGACCACATAACCACAATATGTAATGTTGTTCTTTAGTTTTATTTTAAACTCTCTGGTGGTGTTTTTCATTTCCTAGAGATGCAAAAAGGGGTACAGATGATAAATTATCAATTTCTTTCAATGCAAGGTTTTACAAGTTACAAAACAGTCTAAGACTGGAAGAAAACTTGAAGTTCAGTGTTAAGTTCTGAAAATAACCTGCGACAAATAAAATCTGTAATGTATTATAGATGTTTTCAAGCTGGTAAAGCCCTTATTACACACTTTAGTCACAACTGTCCTTACGGCTGGATACGGGCTGTCTGCAAGTGGAACATAAGCAAATATGTACAAGGCACCAAAAACCTGTTGCACCCGTATGGGTCAACCCCCCGTAGTGACAGACATTTTTACACTTTTCTCTCTTGTTTAAACTCTAATAGTTCAACCTTTCATAGAAAAATAGGTCCAGTATTATAGAATGAAAACAACACTGATCGTTATCTGAGATTTATGTAAATTTGGGAAGTTGAATGCATCCTGTACAGGAAACATGTCACGGAAAAAACTGATCGACAAGGTGACCACAAAGGTGAAGTGCGACATAGCTAGGGACCACTAAATACTATACATACTAACCTAGTACAGTGACACAAATCCTATCTAACACTAACATTTTTTTAAATTATGAATTAAAAACTCACCCGAGCAGCCCACACTGGGTGGGTGATCTTCAGGATATACAGCACTGTAACTCTGGAGAACCCGGTTTTACTTTGTGTAATGATGTCTCCAGTGGAGACTCCCTTTGGCCCCTTAGGCAATGCAACTTTGACATGCAAGGCGGACTTTGAGGCGTGTGTGGATAAAATCGGTGGTCCAAGAACAGCTGAAGACATGAGGAGGAATGTGTGAGTGTTGTGACAGAATACAAAAGGGGCTGAAAGAAGACACCTGTAAGAGTGAAAGGACTCACTGTCTCTCAAAGGCATAAATTTTGTGGTGATGCCAATGGTGCTGCCATTAACAAACACTTTAGCTCTGTAGCGCACGTCATGCAGTGATGGCGTTTCTGCCGTCAAGTTGCAAGACAAGTAAGCAATGTTCTGACACTCCATTTTTTTCCGGTAAAGTACCTCATCATCACTGTAAAGACAAGGATTTCAGTCAGATTTATGGATACACTTTCATAATAATAGGCCTGTGCACGTCTACAAACTGATGTGTGAATATGTCATTTTCAACTTGTCCAAAACATTTCAATTTAAAATTGAATTGCAATAAACTCAATGAAGGAAATATCAAAAATGTGATCGCTCACAATTGTGTCTGTATTTTACAAGTTATTCTTAGTCTCTCATTACTTTTAGTGTTGCAGAAGAATAATAATGGTTTCGTTTTAACAGGAAATGATAAAAGCAGTTTGACTCATCACTTTCAATGGTTTAGTCCCTGCATGAATCACTAAGTTTGAGCTAAAACTGACTGATAGATGTGTAATGCTAATGGAGCTGTACAAGCATTTTCCTGTGTGCATTAATGTGAGCAGAAATAAAATTCTGATTGTGTCGAGGAATTTAGAATGAATGTTAAACAAAAGCCTTTGAAAGACTTAAATTAAACCTCTGTGTAAAATCTCATACTGAAGCTATGTCTGAATTTCCCCCCTAAACCCCTAACTAATAAAAAACAAATGGCGAATATGATGTAATTGATTTCACAAAGTGAAAATCTAATTGATATTGTTCGGTGACTATATATGAATCTACTGTGTTCTGATGATGATGATATTATTGATTTATTAAAAAAATACATTTAAATACATATTTTTGCAAAAAAAAAAAAAAAAAAGCAACACATTGTTGTATATATTCACCAATCACCACTGGCTTTTCATAGCAACGTTTGGGAAATTTGTTCCATTTGTTGGGCACTTAGTATACATACTTCAAAACATGTGCACGGTCTATAGTGGAATTGGTATACTTATCCTCAGGTGATAAAATAAACCTCAAGTGTACAACTTTTGCTAAGGGTGGCCAAACGACATTTCCTTTTTTTTTGTTGCTGGTTTTTGTGGACCTGAGCCCCACATTTAGTTCATGGGTGTCTAACACACAAAAAAAGGGATGTAAAAACAAGCATTCAGTTCTGATTCTCTGTCTCAGAATCTTCCTTAAGGGCAGATAGTTTTTTTTTTTTTCCGGATAATCAAAGTTCAACTTGAACAAGATCTGTAGTTAAAGGATATAGAGTTTAAAAAACAATCATAAGATATGAAATTAGTTTTATGTCATTCCTACCGCAAGTATTGCACACTGTAAAGCACTTCTTCTCCAGGAAAAGACGGTTTTACTGGCTCCCAGTGAAGGACATTGTAAAAGTTTTTGGAGACAAAATATACTTGCCCATTTCCAGCTGGGAGACAAGCTGATGGAAAAAAGAAAAGTCAGTTAGAAGTTCTGTTAAAGACATTATCCTTGTTTTTAAGCTGTTTTCTTCAATTATTGTTAACTTCAATTGTTAAATATATTTTGTTTTTTATGTAACTGTAATTGTTTGTGTCCAGTTCCAAATACTCTGCTTTGTGTTCACACCTTAGTTTAGATGCATTGAATTGTTCTGTTTATATTATTTTAGCTGCAATAATTAATTTCATTCTGGTTTCTTGAACACATGAAACCTGATGTAACTGAACTTTGCTTCTTACAGTAAAAGGAAGTTGTCTTTTTTATTTAGCTACTTTTTTTCCCCTTTTTTTTACAAACTTGATATCCGTTTTGATGTTGCTGGAAATAGGACATCTTACATTTTCATGAGAATTTGAGATTCTTGCTTGAAACGTTTGTAAAGAAAGTCTAGATCAGTTTAGATGAGAATGACATTGACAAAGACGGGCTCAGCTATGACCACAAACTGCAAATTTTATTTGGCCAAATAAACGCTTGAGACAAGTTTTAAAAAAAATTGATAGTCGTTTACTTATTTTTTGTTACTTATTTAAACAGCAACATTTAAATCCAACCTTAAGGTGCAGGTCCTGTACTCACCATAGCAAAGCAGAAAAAGTTTCATTACATCCATGTTCCACATCTTAATTAGGGGGAAGAAGATGAAAAAAATGCTCACTCCTAATCCTCAAGCCCAAATGGTGGGTTGTAATGTCCAAAGTGAAAGCGCGTTACAATCAATCAACCCCAAAAGGCAGTGTTTAAAAATGTCAAGTTAAGTCCTCGAACCAGAAATCCTTCCAAACAGAACCAGAATCCATTTGAATTCAGTATTGGTTTCAGAGCAGCCACTTATCCCTGGGTCTCAATAATCTCTGATGTATTCTGGGAAAGGAGCAGGTTTTACTCAGGTGTGCAGGTGTACTTTGGCACATGCAGTCACCGGGTTCCTGTTTTTCTGCTGTTATACTCCACCCTCTTGTATATCATTTGCAGAATCTCAACTTCCTTTTACCTCACAGTCTCTTCTGTCAGGGAGTCTGTCTCCCTCTGTAGTTGTTTTTCAGGTCATTTCAGTTTTTGTTATTTTTTTCCGCAACGTTTTACTGGTAAGGACGTACATCTTATCTAAATTAGATATAGTTATGTACCGTCATAGTTGTTCTCGTCAGTTGCATTTCTGGTTCACAGGTAGAAAGTTCAGTTCTGTTCTTTCCATTGATACAACGAATCCCACACAGCAAATTTATACAGTTGTATTTGCAACTAACTTAACTTAAATTCACATAAACCGGATTGTTGCACAAGACTTATTAGTTTTATGTCCACAGTATTTACAAATCAGAAAGATGAATGGATATTCACTGGTATCCTATTGCCGAAACAAAAAGGCATTTTATATCGCAGCAGG
Organism: Oryzias latipes; assembly: GCF_053564925.1. NCBI lineage: Eukaryota > Metazoa > Chordata > Actinopteri > Beloniformes > Adrianichthyidae > Oryzias > Oryzias latipes. The sequence goes on from NC_136252.1 coordinate 27,540,448, forward strand.
AAATACTGCTACAACCTACAACATGCATGTGCTCAAAAGGGCCTTTCAGTCTCAGTAAATGTTAAAAATTTAAACCTTGTGTGATCAACAAAGTATTTTGCTTAACTTTTAATTGGTCATATCTAATTTTTCAGTTATCAATAGATTAAATAATATGCCAGAACATAAATGTTGCCCAGATACTCAATAGAATTGTATTATACCACGTGATACCGCGCAGGAGGGTCTGAGGGCAGGGATGTCCAGTTTTAGTTTAGTTAGTTCAGTTTAGAATCTTTCTATTGAATTGTGTGTGTTCATGATCCTTTTGATTTTATGTTTTACCCTACATTTATCTGCACGAAGCCCATCGAGACGACTGTTGTTGTGATTTTGGGCTAAAGAAATAAAATTGAAATTGAATTGATAATCTTTGATTTACGGACTATGAAGGGTGACAATGATATTCAACGGTTGTTGTTTATCTAATAACTCCATGATCTGCATAATTGAATAATTGATTTTAGTTCACTCTCTCACTCTATTTCAAAACTAAACAATTAGGCAGAACCGTAGATATTGAGTTTTCTTGGGTCCACCCACATCCAAATAAATAAATAAAAAATGCCTTACTCTGATCAAATTAAAACGGTAAAAAAAAGTTTTTCTTTTTTTTTACATCTGCCTTCCCACACTTCAGAAGTGTTATCGCAAACAGAAAATAAATCAATAAACTTTGATCAAGGTTTTGAAGCCAAGCCAGGCCGTTTTTTCAGTTTACGTCTTACAGTTCACTTAATGACCTTGGATTGATGAGAAAATGTAATAGTAATATAATAATAACTTTTATTCATATAGCACCTTTCGAGATAAAAATCACAAAGTGCTTCACAGTAAAACACGCTAAAACAACAGTAAAACATGGTAAAACAGAATATAAAAAAGAATGAAGAAAAAGCTATTTTAAAAAGATAGGTTTTTAAAAGAAAGCACTTAGTTTGCAGATCTGAGGCTGAGGGGAAGGGAGTTCCAGAGGCATGGAGCCACTGCTGCAAAGGCTTTGTCACCTTTGGTCTTTAACCGGGTTCTCTTAACAACCAGCAGGCCCTGGTCACATGAGCTTTGGGGACCTGTTTGGAGTGTACACCTGCAAAAGATCTTTTGTGTAGGCCGGTGCTTGGCTATTAAGAGCTGTGTATGTTAAAACCAGGATTTTAAAATGCACTTGGTAGCGGAAAGGGAGCCAGTGCAGATGGATTAGTAACAGTTGACATGTAAAAACTTGGATGAATTAGTTAAAAGCCTTGCAGCAGCGTTCTGGACAACCTGGAGCCATTCTAGAGATTTTTTGCATAAACATGAGAAGATGGAGTTACAATAATCAAGACGAGAAGATATTAAAGTGTGGATAAGCATCTCCACCTCAGAACGTGACACAATTGGACTCAGCTTTGCAATGTTTTTTAAATTATAAAAACAAGAACGTACAAGTGACCCGAAATGTGAGTCAAGGGATAAAACCGGGTCCAGAGTCACCCCAAGGTTCCTGATAGAGGGTTTGATGGAGGACGCAAGTGGACCGAGCCACTGGACTATCTGGGGGAGGCAACTGTCAGGAGCACAGACTAGGACCTCAGTTTTGGCTTCATTTAGTTGGAGAAAATTATTCCTTCATCCAACACCTGACTGAATCCAGAAACCTGCGTAAAATCTGTATTTTAAAAACATCCTGGGGTTTAAAAGACACATAAAGCTGAATATCATCAGCATAAAAATGATAAAAAAATTTCATTGAAAGAACTTAAAATATGCTGCAAAGGCAGCAGATATAAAATGAACAATGGTACACTAGAAGTGAGGGATGCAGAAGAGGACTTAAACTTAAACAACAGAAAAAGATCTACCAGTCAGGTAAGAGAAGAACCAGTTTAAAGCAGAGCCAGATACTCCAACCCAATTTAGTAAAGTAAACATCTCCTCTCTGAAATGAGACTGAAGCATTTCTTATTTCCAAGTCAGCTTGAAATGTGTGAACAGGATGTTGGGCCTTGTCCTTTTTTCTCCAGTGAACAACAAACAGACACTCAACATAAACAAATAAAGACATGTGTGTACACACATTTAAGCCACAGATTCCTAATTTTTGTACATTGCACAATTATACAGTCACAGTCTGTAATGGAAGTGCATTTGTTTGATGCAAATAATTTGTAAAAGTCAGTTGTCTTCTAAAAATGCGATTTCATTAGAAATCACTTTTAAAAAGGACAGTAAGAGAGTCATTTAGATCTTCAGCTCCTGCTTCCAGAATTTTTTTTATTCAAGTTTGCTTGACTGTTTGCGTAATACTGTTTGATCTTATAATTGTTTGTCTGTTAAATCACACAACAAACATTGTGTCTAAGAGTGAAACTTATTCTCTATCTTAATAGGTTTCCTACCGCTTCGGCTTCTCCCTACTTCTGCATTTATCCCTCCAAGCTGAGAGATATGAAAAAAAACAACGTCTTCAAATCCAGACATTACTACCACTCGATGATGTCTTCAATGCTTGCCAATTATCTACGTAGCTGCCAGCGCTTTGACAAAACTTGACATGAGTTTTATAACTCTAACTTTATTACTACAGTTATATAAATATAACTGTAACATTAACTTTTTGCAAAAACATAAACTCAATACTTAAATATAAATGTGAACTATTGTGCCTAAGAGCACACCCAAATCCGTTTCTCCTCTGCATATCGTGGCTCCTTCATTAAAAAAAACTGAAATAAATAAAAATAAAATAACTTTTGGATATCACTATAGCTTTAAACGCCCCTACAAATGGAGCAATAGGGAGGCGCCTAACGGGTAGGGAAGCAATTCGGATTTGGCCCCAGTGCTGTATTTTAAGTTAGTTCTGTTTATTTACTACAATTGTCTCAATTGACGTATTTTTGAAATGAATGCATTGGCTAAAACTGTGTTCATCCTGATGCATTTCCTATCATTATACTTCAACTAATCAGTGTGGCAGACTAAGAACAACCCACAGGAGAATCAGACAGTATTGTCTAATGATCTGTCCCCCCAATAGTGCCACGTTAATTTACAGTAAGCCTTTGATGTTGGGCATCAAGTGGGGAGATGTCATTTTCTGTTGGGGTCTCGCACTTTAGTGAATCTTCTTAGTTGTTTCACATCAAATCCATTTTCTCTAGCATCTCTTACCTTTTCATTCAATTTTGAGAAACAAAGACGAGCAAAAGCTTTGATCTAATTCAATTATCACAAATTGGACCGGACGGATTCTGACTCTGTGTGAAACTGATCAATTTCAGTAAAAAAACTCTGCAGCTCAAACAACATCGACTGTTCAACTTTTGTTTTTTTATTTATTTTTGTCAATGAAATATAAACCCAGGTGTTCTGACGAAGAGATATAGAATGTTTGCAGTATTTTTGTTATAATGCTAAAAATTGGATTTTGATTTGATCCTCAATATTAATTTCAAAAACATCTGACACGATTTAGGTCTGCCAGGTTTTTACAGTAAACCAACATCAAAAGAATTTTTGAAATAATTGCAAATACACACAATTTAATGGGAAAATTTTGAGTAATTTTTTTACAAAAATCATTATTTATCTCTGTAACTTGAAATTATCTTATGAATGGAGTTAATTAGCAACAGAGCACATGAATATGATTTTGTTTTGATCATTTTGAAAACGGTATTTAATGCTCAGTTGCTGAATATGGAAAGCAAGTGGAGAAAAAGGCTCAGGAAGGGCAGCATGTCTGCCCCAGACAGTCGGGGTCAGACTGGACAAAAAACAAAAAAAGATAAAATTCCAAAAATCTAGAAAATCTGCAGGATTTTTTAAAAAGCACTTTCAAAATATGCTTTACAGTTAAATGGGTTAAGATTTCTATCTTAAGCCCCATTTTTGTGAAATAGGCATATACAAAATAACTAGTAATCCAATCCAGTATCTTATGTAGCTCATTTTAAAGATGTAAATAATGCTGTAAAGATTTGGATGAACTACATTATCTCACAAAAATCCATTTCAATGCAAACATTTACAACTTTTTACTCCATTAACCCTTGTGCTATCCTAGGCACTTTACCATTGGGAGTTGGGTCATCTAGACCGCACAGCACACTGTTTAGTTTTTTTCTTCAATGATTTGTGATCTTCACTGGTGTCCATGGATTACATGAAATCTTTCCACCTTTATTCATCTTTGTCATGGTAGGAATAACATGTCAGTGGAAGGGAGGGGTCATCTAAGATAGCACAAGGGCTAATACAATATTTTCTTTAATTTCTGACAAAGATGTAAACTAAAATAATGTGGATAATAAATATTTTGTTTTGTGACACAGAAAGACATTTACTTTCTAATGGCAGCATATAAAACCTAAAAAACCTTTCCTTTGGTATAAGTTTGCACGGATTCATTTCTTCTGCTCAAAGACTGTGCTAAAACCATTCTGATTGCTGCTGTCTTTTCTTTTGCATGTGTCTTCTTGTTTTTTGTTCTTCAGCGTCTGCTCTCACAGCAGTCTGCTCTTTTTGACAGCCTGGCAGGAATGAAGGGTTTTGTTGTTTCATGCAGATGTGAAATGGTTCACTGCATAACTTGGTGTCTTGCGGCTACAGTAATGCATTGCCATATGGGTGTCCAATCCCAGTCCTAGAGGCTGGTGCTTGTATTTCACATTACCAACTGCTGATTGCCTAATAACTTCCACCAATCAAAACTGAAAAGGCTCGACGTGCAGGGAAAAGAAGCAGCCCTCAAGGTCTGGGATTATACATCCCTGCACTACCATAAACTTCTAGAGAAAGCAAGTTAGTTCTAACTTTTTTACAGTACTTGTATATTTTTAATTAAAATAGTATTTTAGGAGAAAATGTTTGCTTGTTCCTGTCCAGAAGGTGTGAGATTACATGGCTGCTGGTTTCAGCTATCTTGTTCAGGGTGTAAAGAGCCTCTTTCCCTATTTCAAAGGCAGGATGCTCTTATGTTATTTAAAATAAGATAAAGAAAACTTACTTATAATGACTAATTTTGCACTTGTGGCAAAAGTGAAAGTGGGGGAGAGGTAACATGACCTGGAGGCCCAACAAACCAATATTCCAACTGCATTCTCCAGGCATAAGGGCACAGTTCCTCTTTATCACTGTTTAGCAAGCATGAAATCTCACCTGAACCTTAGTATGGACCAAATGGGTGAACCCTGCTCTGCCTTAAAACCAAGGTGTCAGTTTATAAGCAGGCAAACTCTGGCGCAGGTGTCGTCCTGGTCAGATTTCTTATTTCTGGAAGAAATAAAAAATATTTTCTGGAGGAGCAGCATTCAACTTAAAGTCGTTTAACGACAGTTTATGCACAAAAATGAGTCGTATAAAAAGAACAAAACAAGTCAACAAACTGGCAGGATGGCAAAAGGAAAGGACATTGTGATGATACAGTCCAAACTAGATGGCAGTTTAACAGCTCACTGCTGTAAAGACCCACTCCAAAGAAAATTTTGTGGCATTTTTTTGATGGAAGACATATATAAAGAAAAATGAAGCTCCAAATTGTATTTCTGAGCATTTCTGTATTCAAACGTGAGAATCAGGAGAAGATGAGTGAACTACTGTCACTCCGCAGAAACTGTATCCTAGAATTTGAGCTAAAAATGGCATTATCATAATTAATTGACTTCTGAGAAGGCTTTTTCAATACATCAAAAGATGATCAGAGTGGTTCTTTAAAGAAATATGCATTAAAATTGTAATGTGAATTGTGAAAACCTGATGTTTAAAAATATGACAAAAGCCCCAAACCACCTAAAACACAAAAAATGGATCAAACTCATGCTTGTATAAAAAACACAAACCCTCACATTTTTTTTGTTTTGTTTTCCTCAGGGAAAACATGGCACCTAAAGGGCACACAAAGCTGTACAATGTGTCCTTTTCAGAAATTAATAGGGAATGATGCTTCAGAGTGAACTCGAACACACTGTGTGTCTAGAGGCCAATACTGTTGATTTGAAAAGTAATGTGATTTGTGTTGTTGGCTTTGTCTCTTGGCATTATCTAAATCCATTAATTACCATTAGATCATTATGACTCCAGTATGGATGTGTTTGTGAGGGCAGAAGGCTGGGGAAAAACTGACTGATGGAACATCTTAAAAAGATGGATGACAAAGACACGCGTCAATGAAAATGTCTGTTGAATTTATTTACCATCTTAGATGGCGTTGTTGGCAAGTACTCGAGTTTATGATTACTGAGCGCAGCACTACAACAACACATCACCGAAACTGACAGATTCAGGCTTTTCTGTGGACTTTATAAATGCTCTAGACTTTATTAAATCTTATTAATAGAAATGTTTACCTCAATTAGAATAAATATAAACATAATCATTCTTAATATTGCATTACAGCTTGAACCCACCAGAATATCATTCATTTGTTTTCATTAATTCATTTTCTATACCGTTTTGCCCTTTCGGGGTCACGGGGCTGCCAGAGCCTATCCCGGGCACTTATGGGCAAAGGCAGGGGATCCCCTGGACAGGTCGCCAGTCTGTCGCAGGGTAGAATATCCACAATCACACATCCATTCCCTCTCACAGTCATACCTATGGTCAATTTAGAGTTGCCAATCAACCTATGAAGCATGTTTTTGGACGGTGGGAGGAAGCCGGAGATCCCGGAGAAAACCCACGCATGAACGGGGAGAACATGCAAACTCCACACAGAAAGGTCCCCATTGATGTTGACTTGAACCAGGGGCCTTCTTGCTGTAAGGCAAGAGCGCTAACCACTGCGCCACCGTGCAGCCCACCAGAATATTGACAATCGAAAAACCCACTGCACCTGTACGGGTCAACCCTCATACGCATGTGACCAAGGTACCTTTGAAATCAAAGTCTGAATGCAAAAAGAGCAATTTAAACTATCAAGACCTGATTCACTAAGATTCCTAAAACCGACTGGTACTCAAATAACACATGCTGTTTGTAAAAGACTTGCATTTGGGTTTGTAAAGGAGTCTTCTTAGCCATACTTCAGGGAAGTCCATCAACCTCCAGAAGGATATTCTGATGGGACAGGTTGACAGCCACTCTCTGTAGCTGCTTTGGAAAGCAATGGGAATTATGGTTTGGCAGATTACAAAAAAAACCCAGAAAAATGAAATGAAGAGGCAGAGTTGGCATATGTGACCTTTGGTAAATAGATTTTGTAAACTTGCTATGCCCCTTCCTGGCCTTCCCCTCCTTCTTCCTGAGAAAATAAAGGGTAATGACCGTGGCATTTTGATTACAGAGATTATTTTATAAATTTTTTGAAGATGAAGCATGCTTGTATATATTCATAAATATTAACTGTAACGCTTGCACTCCACACATTCAGACTGAAGGGAGTGCATGTGGGCCCATTTTCAAAAAAGGTCAGTCTTGACAATGATTTGAGGCCCCTTCACTGTCTGCCAGCCATAAGAAATACATGACATTACTAAGCGCTGACAGGTTTAGGAAACATGGATAAGAAATGTAACAGTTTACCCCATGAATTATTGTGTTGTAGAACAATCCCTGCATTGTAGTACCCTTATATGGGTGGATTGTTGGTTATCTGCTCCCACTAATCACATTTTTGAACAATAAAATCAGTTTGTTATATATTGCATTTCAATGTAACAAAAAAGGATAAACAAATTACAAATTAGAAGAGATTCAGAGCTACAAAATAGGGAATGGAGGAAACGCTGCACACTGGAGTGGGACTGTAAGGACTGAATTGGGTAACACGGCCACTCGTTAAAGGCCAAACTTCTGTATCTAACATACAAACACACTTTTCTACTCAAAAGGCTGTGCAACAAAAGTGACAGAAGACATCAACTATGTCCAACTCGGCCCTCCTTCATTTTCTTTAACTTGTCCTGAACAGCTGATCAAACAGAAGGCCTCTTGTGTTAGACATTTTTTACTCTTACAACAGGGTGTTTTGTATCTTCTGACAAACAAGGTGTGTATTTGTATGAAGCCCTTTTGTAGGTTTCCATTTTTTTGAACAACATTTTAAAGGCATCCTTTGATTTTTGCTGGTTAAATATTATTAAATTTGATCTATTTTTTGTCAGTGTCAAAATATTTTTGTGGTCTTTGTACAAAATGAACAACAATTTGTTTTTACTTAAGCATCTTGGCATATCCAAGAGATGTAACCAAATGATGTCAGTCTGTTGTACAGAAGCATTAGAGTAATCTCTTATCAACAAAGATGATTTAAAAAAATTTAACTTTACAGCAATCCAAGCAAATTGATTAAAAAAAAAAATCCGACCTCTTTATTATAGCTATATTGTGTGTTCATTTTTTGGCAAATACAGAAAATCCTTTAGCATTTGTCATTTTTAACAAGATATTAATTATGTTTGTGCTCTTAAAATCAATCTCCCGCATTCTGTTCCTAAATGTGACAAACCCCGTGCCAACGTTGAAGTTCCTTAAATTAACTCTAGAGGCTATTTTCCAAATGGTATTTTTTATTGATAGACATTTTTGGGGGTCAATTAAAATAAATAAATCTGAATCTTAGATTTTTTTTAAAATCAAATCAAAAGAGACTGTCTTTGGCTGGGAAGTAGATGAACGTTTGGGCGAACTGAACTAACTTTTTAACTTTGCTCTGTTATATTCATTTCTGAGATGGGCAGATTTAATTTTAATGATCAATGTGTCATCAGAGATCATCAGTCCAATGTCTAAACATCTATGCATGGTTTTTCAATTGCTGGCAACATACAGTGCTGAAAGATCTGGGAAACCAGGGTAAAACCACAGTTGGTTAGGATAAATCATTACTAATATAAAGAAAAGCACATCTACTGTTACAATGTTATTAATATAAGCTCTAGCAAATCACCTGGCAGCTACCAGTCATGGTTTCCCATTTCCTAAAGAAGATGGAATTGCTTGCTATCAATAAAATGTTGTGCTGTCTGTAACAATGGAAACACTTTTTTTTGTACAGACTTATTAGAATCCGTGTAAATAATTGAATTTTTTGTGTAATTACCAACACCTGCTAATGAACCCTAAAAAGCTAAATAAATGTTTTTGTTCATGTTTGCTGTTCCACTTGTTTTTCCTCAAATATGCAATATTTGATGTGCCCTGGCCTCCCTTTCTTTGTGCCTCTTCAATAGTTTCAGGACTGTAAGTTCCCGCTGACAGATTCCACCATGCTCTGCTGCTTTTGCTGTTATCTGATTAACTGGAGCGAGAGACCAACCAGGATTCATTTCACTGCTGTCTCTCTTAATTTCATTCTAGGTCGTTTCCCAAACATTGGTTACAAATCCTAAGCTACGCCTCACACATCTTCTGCAACAACACAAAAAGCATAGGGTTTGAACTAGTTATGGGGGCTGTACCTCTAACTTTTCACGCTATGAGACATCAACACTCAAGTGCGTCTTTGCTGATCACAATTTAATGAAGAAAATGCATCTAATTGTTCATCTTAAAATTACTTGAAAGGAACAACTTTTTTCTCTCCTATGTTGTAAGTTTTGAACCAAACTAAATCAAGCTTTATTCATAAAAGATTTTTATACCCTAATAACACAAAGCTCTACAGAATAAAATCCTATTTCAAACTTTAAAAAAAAGCATGACCCAAAATTTCCTTAAAAACCTGGTCCACGTTTTCTGCCCTATAGTTCATCATCATTCCACTAGGAGCAGTAGATGGTCTTTTCCCGCTTTTGTCAAAATGGCTGCTTCCGTGGAATCTCTAACAACACTTTTGGCGGTAAAAAGTTTTGATATTTTTCAAAACATTATGGTGAGAATAATTTATTTTGTTTTTCATAATTCATAAATTTACATTGAGTTAAACATGTGTGGATCAAATTTGAGACAGTAGGTAAATAAGGTGCTTTTCTTCCTGAACACTCATGTCAGTCTTTTTGCAACTTTCAACTAAAATTATTGTGAGCAAGAACTTACCAAATTACCCAACGTATTATAACCGATACTATTTATATCTCATTAAAAAATGAGATTTCTTTTCTTGTGGATTACATCATATGGTTTAAAAATACATCTAAACTCCAAAAATTTGAGGTTTCTGTCAAATTTCTTTAAGGTAGTTATAAGAGCCATAAATGTGATTGTAGTTCACCTTACTGCCAGTAGGGAGATTCTGTATGTAAGGGAAGACATCACAGTGTTTGTCAGGTGTTTTGGCCCAGAAGGGCAAAGGGTTTTGACCGCAGTACCGCACGAGCGTAAGAAGGCAGACTGGTCAATGTCACACGCAAGAATGTATGCAAAATGACAGCAAATAAATGTCAATGTGTCGCCATACAAAATGGGAGTGGACATTAAATGACTGAAGCAAACAGATGCGGGTCAACCTCACCTGGGTTAAAACAATCTCAGTAGCTGAGTTGTATAGGCTTAGCTCCTTCAGTAGTAGACTTTACAGAGTTAAAAAAAGAGATAAAACACAAAGCCATAAACCCCATCCATATATCTTACATAGTGAGACATAAAGTGACAGAGAAATTACCTTAATTTTCAAACTATTTTAGAAAGATACATTTATATCATCCGATTTTTTTTAAAATCCATATAGAATTATAATTCCTTTTACACTTGGTTTAATTTAAAAGCCCTCTTTAGATAGCTAAAGGACTTCAGTAGAAGGCATTGGTTGGGAGATATTCAGGTTTAGAAATCTTCCACAAAGAGGACAAATTTGCATTGCTGGTAGTCTGGATATTATTTTTTAGCATCAGCCCCAGGTATTTGAACACAACCGACTTTACTCTATTTAAAAAAAAAGCTGATATGTAGATCAAAATCTGCTTTATAAATGAGCACAGAGACTGCCAGATTGTGCACCAAGCTGATTGTTTTTATGTAAATATGATTTTTCTGGCTCTAAATCCAGAAAAATCTGGATTTCTGAATGAAAGTTAGATGTAAAGGCTTTGTCGAGTTCTTTTTTTTATGCAAGTGCTTTGGTCTGATCACGTGGCCTCAATAGTGACGCACACTTACGAGGCTCTAGCGAGATAGCTTCATTACTCATGAAAGCTCTGTGGATTAATTGTCATTCTGTGACAAAGCTCTTGCTTTTATTTGCTTTCTATGGGATTTCCATGCATTTCCATGCAACACATGCCTAGCTGTCAGAAATGAAAAAGTCGTGATGAAAAAAAAAGAACAGTAGAGCCATCAACCCAACAGCAGCATGCCTTGTGTTTCATATTGACTCTACCATGGGGTGCCCACGAGTGGGAACACTCGTTGAGTGGGCTTGATGGCTCAATCAGCGCAAGTTAATTACAGTCTCAGCTGGTAAGAAGTGCAGAAAGAGGAGCCTGGCTCGGTTAAAATTGTTGAGCACGGTTTTAGGGGCTCCTGAAGGGGAAATTATTTGAACTGAGAGAAGACTGCGGCAGTGATGGACTGTTTCAAAAAAAGCAGCAGACAGAAACAGAGCTTCTCATTAGCCTTTTAGCTCACTGGGACATAATTGATGAGTCTGACAAAGTAAAGGGAAAAAAAAAAGATTTGAATCAAAGAAACATAAAAGGAAATGGCCAGTGTGGGTGACCAGAAAAAAAAGTCGTAATTAAATTGTGTTTACAAAGTCTGCTTGGTTAAAAGGACAACTGGAAAGCCAACACTTTTATCTGTGTGCTGTCAGTTAGGAGAAGCACAGGGAAAATGGTTAATTAGTTTCTCCTGGGCTGTGTCAATGTGCTGCATGTCTCAGAAATACTACTTTGATTCTCCTCTGATAATTGAGCCTGCTGCTTTACAAAGCTTTCTTGGTTCAAAAGAGCAGTAACCCTAATTAAAGGTCAAAACCATAAAATACAAACATTTTCTTTATTATGGTGAATAAGAATCGAATTAAATCTGTTGCACTGATGAGAAAAACATTTCTTTGGTTATTTTCTCCTATTAGTATTCAAGTTAGATTTATTTTGCAGATCTGCAGGATGGTAATCTTAAAGTATAATTTTAGAAAAAGAGCACAGACATGATATGGTGTGGAGCTGTTCAGGATTTGAACCACAAATTAAATAATTGGCTTGATAGTGTTTCTGCATTAGTTAAATTGTAGCAGATGGATGCAGAACCTTAAGAACCCAAAAGAATGGAATTAAAATGCTGTTAGAAATCTACCTATAGGTCTGGCCTTGCTTAATAGTTCATGCAGATTTCAAGCTACGGATGCTGTCAGGAGATATATATATATATATTACTCTAATAGCTTTTTTTGCAAGATGTTTACAGCAAATAACATTGGGGAGGTCCCAATCAACATCTACAGCAAATAACACATGCCGAATCTGAATTAATTTCCTACCCATACGGCTTCCCCCAACCGCTACATTTAGCCCTCCAAGGGGAGGTTTATGGAAAAATAGTGTCTTAGAATCCAAATGTTACTACCACTCGATGACGTCATGAATACTCTCCATCATCTATGTCAGGTCATAGCTGCCGGCGCTCGTAAAACACACATTGGTTTTATAACTTTAAAAGTCATGTAAAAACAAAAAGTCATTACCTCACTGCTGTGGTGTCTCGCTGGACTGTTGATGCTCCCAATCACCATCTGGTTGGTGATGGCGGTCAGGCTTGCTTGGCGCCCATGGCATTCAATCACCCTTTATTTTCGGTGTTTAATTGGGTGGGTTTTACTGTGCGTTATTTTACTGCTTCTGTTTCAGGAGGTGGAAGGCCGAGGTGGTGGAGTGCTGTCTGATGGGTTCCAGTGTGCTGTGTGGTTCTCCCATCACGCGACAGTGCGTCACAACATATGGTGCTGTTGTTTGCTTGCGTTTCCATGTAGCTCACCTCGGTAAGCTCCCCCTCAAAAATATTTCCACTGGCTTAATAAGGTATTGTCTTAATGCTATTTTTAAACTAGGTTCTACGGTGGCCGACAGGGCTCACACTACATACAAAAGAAGCAACGCAATGGCATTACCCGAAGCGCACAGAAATTACTTGCAACATAATTCAGTTTCACACTATTCGATACGACGGAGTTTTAGGGCCACCAAAAAAAGTACAATTACGACATTTTAAACCGTAAATTTACGAGAAAAAAACTCGTAATTTTACGAGATTAAAGTGGAGGTAAGCATGCAGAGCAGCAAGTGAACGCCGCGCAGCAGCAGAGCACACCGACTAAACTTAGTTGAACAGGTAAGCTGAATTTTTATTGATAACATTCCAAATGTTTGGAAGCACATTTGTTTGATTTATAATTTATCAAAGTTTTATTTATTAATGGGTGGTTTGCACCCAAACGTGTTTCGGAGCTCCTTATTTTACATATGAAACACCAAGCCCCGGAAAACCGGCTCCACTGAAAATAATCTGATTTTGAGTCGCCAAAAGGTTCCGAATCTCTGTTTAAAACCTATCCAGAAATAAAGCTTCCCAAAAGGCTCCATATATTTCATCTTCAAGCTAGGCTCCAATAAACAAAAAACTTTGGTGTTTTTTCCTCGTAAATCTATGACTTTTTTCTCGTAAATTAATGAGATAAAAACTTGTACATTTACAAGTTTTTTTCTCTCGTAAATTTACGACTTAAAAGTCCTAACTAAAAAAAAGACAGCGATATATGCAGATGTCACTATGTGGAGAGCTGGGTAAAATTCTACTTTTAGACAAACGTATATTTGTAAGAAATTATGTTATCTAGTAAGAAAACACCCAAATCTTGTCCAAATATCACATAGCTCTCAGGAGCGCCGAATAGTTTGAAACTGAATTATTTTTTTCCGCCGGTAGGAAAAAAAAGTCGTTATTTCAGTTGGGCTGCGGTTTATGCTGTTACTGCGGTTATGTTGTTGTGTTGCAGGTAATTTCGTTGTGCTTTGGGTTATGCTGTTACGTTTTTTCTTTTGTATGTAGTGTGAGCCCCATCAGCCCAGACAGGAGAGAGGCGTCTTTTCCTGGGGGTGAGCAGTTCTAGGTGCTGTTGTTAAACCTCTGTGACTTGTGTTGCCACATCTTCACGACTAAAAAATGTTACGTATCAGCGCAAGGCTGCTTTTCTCCGCTTTACAATCTGATGGAAATACTTTAATTGCATAAACGGTTGAAAAGTTACAGTATTCAAAACTGTAATTGCGTGTCAGAAAACACTGGGTTTAATGAAGAGTTGTTTGGATAATCTGCTTATTTTGAATGTAAAGTAGAAAATCAAAATACTTCGGTTCCCTCCCTTCTGTTCCTGTGAGCATTTTCAGGTTTTAAAAACAATCTATGCAATAATTAGCATTCATTTGAATAACAATGAACAGTGAATGACCTAATTGGAAAGTGAAAATGCTATCCGTGTCACCAGTTGCACCACCATTATACGTGTCATATGTGTCCTCAGTTGAACATGATGTCTGGTACATGCAGCTCTGGTTTGAAAAATTTGAGTCATTACGGTCTGAACCAACCAGGAGGACTGAGCTCTGCAATCATTTGGCATGAACAGGCCATGCTCTGAAATGATTACATCCGCAGATGGTGAGGGTGCATGAGCAGCAGAGTGGGGAGTATTATTACCCAGCAGGGTGAGCTATGCACAAATGGTTCCCTTGTTTGGCTTTGGATCGTCAATCAACACAAATGGCTCATTGCACAAAAAGCTCAGGCTTTGCTTAAGTATTTAACATGTACACTAACATTCATTAGAACACAACCATAATTTAATCATATTTCGTTGTTGCTACAATAAACAAACTTGAAAGAATTTGACTTGGAAAGTTTTCCTGTAGTTTTGGTTAAACCAATCATCACCGCTTCCACTGTGATATCAAGTGTGGTGCTTGTGAGGTACTCTACATTTTTCTTGGCGGTCCTTGACCTACCAACTACTTTTGGGGACCTCTACTTCTCCACCTCCTCCCAGGTTGTGATTTGGGGGTGGTCTTTGCCTTTGCTCTTCATTGGATTTACCACTTGGCCTGCTGCTTACCTGACTGTAGCATTGCAGGGGCTTGGCTTTCTTGAATGGTGGCAAGTGCCAACGTCTGGAGCTGGTGGAGCAGGGTAACCTAACTTTGGCCAGGACTAGATTTGCTTTCCCTATGCTAGTGTGCTCTCTTTGATAGTGGAGGCTCCTGTGGTGGACCCGCTGTCCCTGTTTTTGGTGGCGTTTTCCATACGGTGAGATCTGGGGGAGCCTGGCTGTCCTTTTTGGCACATTTTCTGCTTTGGGTCCTGGTTCCCTTCTTTCTTTCTACATTGTGCAACATTGTTATACATTTTAGTAAATGTACACCCACCCGTGCATGGGTGTCTGCTCACCCTTACAACCACATGTATCTCTCCAGGGATGATAAACTATGATTAAGGAGAAAATTTACTGTGGGGACCCCTAAAGGGAAAACTTAAAAAGAAAAGAAGTTGTGTGAAAGTTGTTTGAACTTGACCATACCAACCCAACCACTAAGTGATGAGTATCAAACAGGAAAGAATTCGATTCCATTTTCAGTCTTTGGTACAACCCAGCTGTGGATTCAAACCAACAGTCTAGAACTGGGCCACTGTTGAAATGTATGACATGGTTGTATGTGTATTAGGCCTGCACAATATACCGCAAATTTATCGTTATCACGATATCAAGCTGTGCAATATGCATATTGCAAAAGTCATCACAAATCGCAATAGATTTTTACCTTAAATATGCTAAAACAATCTTATGGCAGCTTGAAGCATTTAACGAATCAAATACTTCCATTTATGCATTTGACCAATCGGATGGACCCTTTTATGATAGATGTTTGCATCCTACCTCGCCGAGGGTCATTTGGAGTATACATTTTAAACTGTTGCAGGGAAATGGGAATGATGCTTTTAGTTGTTTTGCTATTTGTTTATTTACCGCAAATTATATCGTTATTGTAATATTGATCACTCATATCGTATATCGCAAGTTTTCCTCATATCGTGCAGCCCTAATGTGTATACAAGTTAGTGCAGTAATAGTTATGTGTGTTAATTTTTCTTCATGTAAAATGTTTGAGTGTGTTTCTGCTAGAAAATCTGCCATTTAGGAAACATTTACACATACTTTGCAATAATGATAAACATTGAGCAACTGTTGGCCTCGTTTCCACTGACCTATGTGGTTCGGTCCGGTCTAGTCTGGTATTTTGAGCGTTGCCATTATAAAATGGACCCATTGAGTCAGACCAAACAGTACTATTTTTGGGCCCCATTTGGTTGTAGGTCCATAAAAAAAATAGAACAAACCAGTTAGGGTGGAGCTACAGTTGAAACCCGTTGATTGGCTGAAGGCCATTATGATAAAAGAAAGCAGTTGTATTGTATTTCTCTTCCCTGTGTCTCTGCTCCAAAGTACAGTATAGCAGTGGCTTACACTACTAGCGCCTATGCTTTGCATTACACTTTGGGATGTGAGGCTTGGATGCAGCTGCCATGGAAACCTCTTCCATGAAGCTTTCTACACTGCTCTTTGTCTAATTTAAAGACCACATGACGCTTTGAGGTCAGTGGTAATTTACTCTGAAGAAATTTGGTGACCTCTGATCCCCAGCATCCACTGACCCTCTACTTTGTCAGCTAACCCTAAGAAGCATTGACTGTGGAATAGTTAGTAGCTATGTGTTGGAATTCATTGATCTCCTGAAAAGGGTCCATTCTTTCTTGTACACGGATTTGGTCTGTGTGTTTTAAATCACCTATGGCCATTGAAGGGAGAGGAACCTTAAACCTAAATTTAATTATTTGTTTAGCTGGCGTATGTGTACCTTGCAAATTCTCAAATAATTGGTGTTGCTATAAAAAGTTGAACATCTTCGGATTATTATATTCATGTTTGGTAGAATTTTTTTTTTAGGAACCATTGAAAATAACATGCCATGTAGATGTACTTACCTTAATTGGGACAAAATGGTGAAGGGTTATTCGAATAGAAACAAATATATTCACATATATTGTATCAACTAAATGACAACAGTAAAAGGAAAAAAACAAACCTACAACAGATGAAGAAACAATCTGACTAATCTTAAAAAATTAGGATTGTTCCAACAGTACAGATGGCCTTGGCAGGGGCATGATATCATCCAGAAACCCTTCTGTTTCTCACAGCCTAATTCACCTCCCACTTAACATCACCGGCACATGGACAAGATAATGAAGTTGTTCTCAGTCACTGGAGCAGAGATTCTGAGCATGAGCGTGTCCTATCTAATTCAAAGATTTAAAAATAGAAACATTTTATCACATATGACTCGGAAAAAAAACTCAGTGGTAGTTTCTTTTCATGGCTCTTACTCTGACCAAGGTCATCAAAGAACCAGGAGATATAAAAGAAGAAAAATTGTGTTAGGGTCTGGGACAACAAATATAAATAAAAATCAGCATGTACTTTTTATATAAAATACATTAATGAAGCACTGAGAAAAAATGCTTGGCTTGTCCGTTTCTGGCATGTAGACAGCCAAGGAAAGACAAAGAGGGTCATGAGTAATTGGATGAAGAAGGGTGCTGTGGGCTCTGACCATGTGATTAGTTCGATTTACCAGACTTCAGATGTTGGGGTGTCCATATTTTAAAAGCAACTATACCACAGTTTACACCTGGGTGCTGCAGCATCTTCAAAGGAAACAGAAGCCCTGAGAAAACTCACTTCTGTCGGAAATGTTTCATCAGTCATGGAAATGGAGAAGTTTCTCCTGCGCATGTGGGTTTCCAAAGGCAAATCAATTATAGTTGTGCAATTTGGAGGCAATGACTGCTGGGAATCTGCAGTTTGGGATGACGGCCTCTAGAGGGTATAAGAAAGCCTAGAGCTACTCAAACAAGTGAGGCTGAGACTATGTTTCTTAATCCTTGTGTTGATGAATGCAGAATTATGTTGCTTAAATGTAATTAAAACTGCAACCTTTTGTAAAGCTCAATAGTTCCAAATCATTTTGAGTTTAAAAAGTCATATTTGGGGTGAAATTTTTTTGTCATACAAACTTAAAAATTTACTGTTGGTATTGAGACAGTCTAGTAGATGAAAATAAATAAATAAATAACTTTGAAAACTTGTGTTAAATGATCATGTGGAGAATACAAATGCCTGCTCCTAGATACATCTGTGTCAGAATCATAGCTGAACTACTGCCCTGTTTGCCCATCAGGCAGTCTGTGGTGTGAGATAGTGAGGAGTAAAATGCTTGGAAAAGGGAACAAACTATAGGCAGCTTGCTACAGGGTTCCATCAGTGGTGTCCTAATGGTGTCTTCATGTTCATATCAATCAAACCTGTCTGTGCTGCAGCAGGAGCTTGGAGCTTGGAAGAAAATGAGGAGACAAAGTTCAGAAATGAATGCTGAGCCGTCTTCTAAAGTGCTGTCTGAGGATTATAAAAGAAATATTGCTTAAATGAGGGCTTAGCATTTCCTTATTTATTAAAATACACCTCAAAATGAGCATCTGTTTAAACAATGCTATAAAAATCAATTCTGATGTTAACACGAATGACTCTCTTCTGTTTTGTGTTCCATACTTTGGGGCAGGAGAGTATAATCTGTGGCACATCTTAAATCATCCATTTTGTTGATCTTGAGAACTTTGTTTTTTAATGATAATTTGTATGTCATTTGAAGACATTTTTAGTAAAAAAAAAATCAAACAATTGCATTCATGCTTATGTGATGTTCTACTAAGTGAACAGTTACTAACTCAGCTCACATATTTCCTCTTAGGATGTATTCAGACTGGAAAAGTCAGTTGGTCCAAACCGAATCCACTTAATTTGGTCCTAATCAAGTCCTGAACCTTGTGTTTGGTCAGTTTTCAGCCTGCCGTCTACTGGACATCTCTGCTCTGAACTAAAGCTTGTGAACAAAAGCATGTGACTCAAGGATTTACGAGGGTGGGACATTGGGAGTCCTAAGCTTTGCAATCCTTGTCTGGATAGTTCACTGATTCAAACTTTATATTTTGCTGACCAGTTTTGAACGTCTATTTAATGTCAGGTACAACACTTTGGACTGGTGGACACATGCTGCAAGGCTGTCAAAGAGGGCATGACACCTGCAAAAGTACGCTGATAAGTGATTATGACACATAGATTGTCAGGGAAACAGTGAGAAGCAATGTGTATTACGTTCAAAGTTGTTTTAATGAGCCTGCATTCATCAAAGCTAATTTCAATAAGTTGCTGTGTCTCCAGTATTTTGTTTCCATCCCTCAATGACTGGCTACAGTTGCTGTTTTGGTTCAGTTCTTCCGCTCTGACCACGTATTGTATTTTGACTGAGGAATCACAGAGCAAACCAAAGCTCAGTCCGATTGGAAACGGACCGCGACCACCTCAAAAGATGGGTCCGAAAACGTTTCCAAGTCCTGCACCAGAGTCTACTTGAGTGTATTCAGACTAAAAATTAGTTTCAGATTATCTGGGGGCAAACCAAATGTGTCCGGCCTGAATACACCCTTAATTTGAAAGGAGGCTGCAGGAGTGATCTATGTGAGGATCAGTTTGACAAACTAAATGCTGTTCGTTTGATGCACACAAAAAAATTACCTGAAGTTTTCCTAAATGGTGAACTATAAACTTTCACTATCCTAGTTTATAGTCCAATTAGTTTATTTTTATAATATGCCTTTTATTTGTTCCTGCTGTTGATGTTTTACTTAAAGATTTATTAAATTACAAACACTACTTTTGCACTTTTATATTCTTTGTAACAGTTGCTTGACCCTATTTGTCTCTCTGTAATCAGCAAAGTATCGGATTGTTTTTAGACCAATGGTTTTGGACCTTTTTTGAACTATGTACCCTTTGTGAAATATTGTTTTAGCCAAGTACTCTCTTAACCAACATGAGAGGAGCTTCAGGAGTGTACCACCTTTCAATTCAAAGAGCTTTGCAAACGGATCAAAGGCACCAAAAAAAAACAATATAACTGCTCAATAATTCTAAATCAGTTGGCCGCACAGATGACTAATAAATTGATATAAGAGAAATAACTTAAAAGCATTAAAATATTTTTTTGGTAATAAATGTCCTTTTTTAAACTCAATAGAAAAACATCTAGACTTATAAACGACAGATATTTTATTTCTGAATATACTAAAGATGACAAAATAAATGAATCTCAAACTCTTTAGGATTATATTGACTCTGCCTTTTTGTACAAAAATAAAATAATTTTTACATTTAATTGAAACTAAAATGTACCCAGGACATTTCATGAAAAAGTGTACGTCTATCCACAGATGTGTACGTTTATTGCATGCATATTTGTATATGTGCCAGGAGAAATAAAATAGGGTGGCTCTATATGTATGGTTTTTTTTTTTAACAATTATTTTGGTTTGTTTTTATTTGTAATAATGTCTAAAATAGATCATTTTTCCATATTACACATTTTTACTTTTTCCATCCTTATTTCTCCGACTGCATCTGTGAGCGGTGCTGCGAGCACTGCAGTGATTGATGACGTTAATCGATTCCAGGAGATTTAGACAGGAAGTTGTGCAACATATGAAATAAGACAAAATTAAATGCACCTTTGATGTATCCTTCTTTGTAGACTCCTGGAAATCATTTTAGGAGGTACACTTAATCATTAAGTCAGAATCACGAAGGATCCCAGACAGGAAAAAAAAATTGGTTCTTGAAAAACATCAATTATGAGCTGTCATTAAAACTTTTATTTCTGGCTATCCTGCTTCAAAAACGCCCCCCCCACTCCCTGCACTCCATCTTTACAAGAAGTTACCAGAAGAAGCTGTTTATTAGTCCTTAATTAAAACAGAAAACAATAAAACTAATTATTGTGTTACTCTTTTTACGTGTATGAGAAAAATGTTCATACACATATAGTTAAAAAACATTTTTAGGAATACCATCAAAGAAAAAAATGATGTCTGTTTCCATCATTTTTGTAGGAAGAGGATGAACCATTTTCCCATTTTTTTAAGGTTAAGAGTAAATAAGAGTAAATAAAAATACGCATAGCTTTTATGTATATTTTTTAGAACATTTTATCTAAAACTTGTTTAGCTTTTATGGTCTTAAGAACAAAAACTTATTCTGTGATCCTTTTTCTTATTCAATAATGTATTTTCTAAATTCTCTTTTGAGTAATATGTGTAACTATCTACACAAAACAAAAGGTAAAAACAATTAATTAAAAAAATATGGACAATATAAAAATATATCTAAAAAATTAGCTTACAGAGAGGATTTGGTTCTACTATTGTGCAGAATTTAACAGCTCCTTTGTTCCTAGTCACCTCTAATATTATTTGTTTCTGAGCATTTAATTTGATCCCTTATTTAAATTACTAAATTATAATTCTTTTATTATATCAAATATCAATAATTTCAAATATTTAGTTTTAATCATATTTTTTAATATGTTTAAGTCCATTATCCATCCCTTTTTCTCCGCTTATCCTGGACCGGGTCGCGGGGGCAGTAGTCTAAGCAAAGAGGCCCAGGCTTCCCTGGCCACTTCCTCCAGCTCCTCTGGGGGGACCCCGAGGACGTTCCCAGACCAGCCAAGCGACGTAGTCTCTCCAGCTTGGTCTTCCCTGGGGCCTCCTCCCAGTGGGACATGCCCGGAACACCTCCCCAGGGAAGCGTCCAGGAGATATCCGGACTAGATGCCTGAGCCACCTCAACTGGCTCCTCTTGATGTGGAGGAGAAGCGGTTCTACTCTGAGCTTCTCACCCTCTCTCTAAGGGCGCGCACAGGCACCCTACGGAGGAAGCTCATTTCAGCAGCTTGTATTCAGGACCTCCCTTTCGGTCACGACCCCGAGCTCATGACCATAGGTGAGTATTGGAGCGAAGATTGACCGGTAAGTCCATTATATGTAACCCTTGTGCTATCCTAGGCACTTTAACATTGGGAGTTGGGTCATTTAGACCCCACTAGACAGTGCGCTGAACCTTTTTTCTTCAAAGATTTTTTATGTTCACTAGTGTCCATGGATTACATGAAATCCTCTTCACCTTTATCCGCCTTTGTCATGGTAGGGATAACACGTCAATGTAAGGGTGGGGTCATAGGATAGCACAAGGGTTAAAGGAATAATTTTTTAACAGAACATTTGAGACTTGTCTCTGTGTTGTAATAAAAAAAAAATTAAATAATAATGAGCAACCTATCAGTTTATTTAGCATCCCTACTTCTCCAGCAACACTAAAAGCTGCAATAATGAAGTTTATGTTTTACATTGTTTGCAGTGTTTGTAGCACACACAGGCTTTTCCCAATGGTAAAGCATTGGAAAAAGCCTGTGCTAAATGCTAAACCCACAAACGCTCAAAACAGCTTTTGTTGCTGCAGATTTTGACTTGCCAAAACTTTGCCAAAAGTTCAAAACAAGTCAGTTGCAGAATGGCAGAGAGGATTCTACTGTATTTTAATGGAGATGACTTGTGTACCAACTTTTTTTGTTGTGTATACAACAAATAGAACAACTTTTTTTTTACTGAAGTTTACATGTTTTGCAGTACAATTTTTCATCTTTGCCTTAAATGACATGTTTTGGTTTGTCATACGGATCGGTACTGGAGGCAACAACATAAAAACACCACTGAAGATTTTCCAGTGATATCGCCTGGCTGTGCTTTTCCACTCTCAAATACTGTAACTCCCGATGATTAGGAGGAGCAAGGAGCCAAATCTTAACAGGAGCAGAGGGGCTGAAACACTGATCCTCATATCAACACTAAACACACTTTGAGATGATTGGATTGGAGTGCAGAGTAAATATTTTATCCTTTTTTTTTTCTTTTGATAAGATTGCCTTGACTTCACTCTTTTTTTCCCAAACCTTTTCTGGCCCCTGCTATCTTGAGAGTATCACTGTTGAAAGATGATGTGTCAAGGTTAAAACTGCCATCTGCGAGGGGGAAATGGGATCATCAAGAACTTTTTGACAGAACTGTCCACTGCTTCATACTGTTCTGACTTTTCTCTTGGCTTGGACTATTTGCTTCTGTCCTTTGGATACAATAGATCTGAGCAGTCCGATTAGTTATTCTCTCATAAAGTCTGTAAACTTTAGACAAATTACTGCAGAAAAATGATCAGTCGTTTGGACTGTTTCAGATGAAGAACATCCTAAAATACAAGAACTCTGTACTCAAGCTGTTCATCCCTGGAGAACACAATCTATGATAAAGCTTCGGCATAGTCAGCATATAGAAATAAGAATAGGGTTTGATTTCTTCTGTGATATAGAATGATCAGTTTGCCCTTCAGATCATAAATAAAAGCCAGTCAAACAGGCAACAGTGCTTTTCTTGTTGTACTTTTTACGGATGAACACTTGGTTTTTGAGTGAATTGAGGAAAGGCTGTCTGGATTATTGATACACACCCTTTAAAAATAATAAAGATTTGTGTGGTTGAACAGCTAAACGGTGGTGTTCATGCAAATTTAGGTTACTATTGTAAACAATAATTTATGCTTTGTGAAATTGAACTTGAAAAGGAAAAGTATGCTTTAGTATTATGAGCTTTCATTGCTTATATTGCTGACATCATTTAAATGACATTAAAAACTATCTTAAAATCCCCCCTTTTTTGGAAGAAAAACCTTTTCATGAAGGACAAATCCTCATTGTAGCAAAGCAACAGTGCGGTGCAGGAAGCATGCAGACTCTGTGTTGGCTTTTTGCCTGTTACCTGTGAATCTCACTTGGCCGACTAACTATTTTTGAGGCACTGCCAGGCAGTTTTGCATTTCTTGTGGGATCCTGCGTCTCCTGTAGAGATAAAGATGAACAAGGGAACAAGGCATAACTTGAGGATAATGTTTTTTTTTTACAGTTGTTAAAAACTGTATTTTTTCAAATTTTTAAAAAACATATAGTTAGACCTTCATTTATAAAAGCAACCAGAAAACAGCTATTTGGATATTTGCTTGCAGTCTGTCCATTTATTCCTTCTTTTTCTGACCTCTGAGCTGAATGTGTTATTTTTTGCACTATTAGCAGCTGATTATGCAGTTGTGTTCCCTTCTGGCCACTAACAAGGTGTTGAGGCAGCAGATGAGGGCAGCCTGGCAGACATTTATGCTTTGGTGATGCAGAGAAGCACAGTGTGTTCTGAAAAGAACAGACAAGAGCTGCACTGAGGTTTTTCTGGAGGTTATTCATCTATTCTTCATAGATGGAGGACATTTTTATACATTTTTTTTACCCTCTCTACTTCGACTACATGCATAGAGTCACAGATTTATCTTCGGAAACTGTTAAATATCAATCTATTTTTCTTTTTTAAATCACAAAATTTATAAGTTTGGCAACAGAAGCAAATTTGTAGTTTGTGGCAAGACAGTATATTTTTGGAATCGTCAAATAGTTGAATAAGTGGGGGTTAAAGATAAAATGATTCAAATTTTCTTTCTTTAAATATGTCCTCATTTTCACATTCATCATTTTACATACATAGATTAGCACCAGGAATTACTTTTGTCCTTCAATTTATGGAAAATGCACTCATTAATACTTTACTTTACTATAATATGAATGGACTATTTGATAGCTGATTTTCAGCACCTTGACAGGAGTTCTTGAAATTTTTACAATCTGGAAATCTTCTCTGTGGTCGGTTTCTCCAGCTGCAATGAGGTTACACAGAGATTATCAGTTAAAACAAACATCTCTGCTGGGTTTTCATGTCCTGAGCTCTCCTTTAGAGAGATGCTTGACAAGATGTCTTGTCAAGATGTCCAGATACATAAAGTAGTTTCTTTAGATGCAGCAGATGTTGTAGCTGCAGGTGTAAATGAGGTTCTCATTTCTATACCATTTTGCAGATGGTTTTACACACAGCAACTGTCAGATTAGGCTTGAATTGGCAGGAATGTATTAATTACTTTTTGCAGGCCATTATTATAAAAGCAACTAATGACCTCATGACAAAAGCAGATGAGCTACAATTCATGGGAAAATGTGCTTTTCTTCTCTTTGTAAAGTGAGCAATAATACCAGGAAGGCACCATATTGGGCACATGGACTCTGTCAGGAAGGTGGCAGGCCTGTGCCACGTGCAGTTTATACAAGTATTAGCTAGTCACTCACAGGATTTTCCATCTAAAAAGATGAACTAGGTCTGCAATGTTCATCATAGGAACATTTTAAATCTCTCCAGGAAATCACATTGTATGTTTTCTAAAGACCATAAAAATACTTTTTTAGCTCCTACAAACAAACAAGAATGTTGTCTCTCAGAAACCTTTAATTTTTAAAGCTCTTCCATCTTCTCTACCTGTATTAATGTCACCTGTTTGGACTGGTTACCTGTATAAAAGACACCTGTCCACACCCTTAAACAACTAGACTGCAACCTCTCCACCATGACCAAGACTAAAGAGCTGTCGAAGGATACCAGGGACATGATCGTAGACCTGAACAAAACTGGAACCAATCTGCAATAATCAAGTATATAGCTTGGTGACAAAAGATCCCCTGTTGGAGCAATTATTAGAATTTTAAGGCCACATACAAGATCTCACCTGGTGGGAAACAAATGATCTTGAGAACGATGAGGAAACAGCCCAGAACTACACGGAGAATCAGGTCAAAGACCTGCAAGAGCTGGGAACACACTATGTCTTTATAGATTTAAATCCTACAAAGCTCTGAAGGTCCTCCTGCAACATGTCCAGACCCGTCGGAAATTCTCCAGAGACCATCTGGATGATCCAGAGGAGGATTGGGAGAATGTCATGGCAAAAACCTTTTTCTATCTTAACCATGATTTTTAAAGGGCTATGTGGTGTGCTGATTTGTGTGCAGAAATTGTTTAAACTAGGTTCAAAGTGGCTGAGAGAAACAATGTGATTTCTTTCTGAATGTGTTCATTTTTACTTTGAAAGAGATAGCTGTAGTCATCATAGGTGAATGGCCCAATATCTGCACATTAAATGAGGACACTGATCGCTAAAAGAAGCTCTTTCTTGAAGCTGCATATCCGTTGATAGGGAAAAGACCAGTAATGATACAGATCCATGAAGTTCTCAGAGCACAAAGACACAATTCTTACAGAAAATGGTAACATATCACAGAAAATATTTGGCAATAATGAGGCTTTGCCTTAAGAGCAAACATTCCCTTTATGCTCCTCCCTCTGCATTAACTGATTTTGTGCAGATCCGAGCATTCTCAATCACGCTTGTTTTTTTCTGTTCTTGATTGGAAGTAGTTATGTCCAAGAGAACAAAGTAAAAATGGTTGAGTGAGCCACAGGACACAGTTGTTAGTGGATTTGTAAATCTGATGAAAAAGACTAAATCTAGCAGACAGTTTTTAGCCAGCAGTTTGTTTCCCAGGCCATTCCTAGAAACATTTTTGAGGCGTGTAACACCTGAAGGGTCCATGAAGTGGGTGTGTTTGATGACTCGAATGGCTGAATAAAGCAAGTCTTACTCAGGAGAAAGTGAACTCCCACAGGACCTCTTTTTTTTCAGTGCTGCTAATATTTGAAAACAGATATCCTTTACGAGCCCGTTTTTGCTGTACAGCTGTTGGAGTCGGAGGACAACTGTGACAGCAAGATAGCGTTGGCTTTTCCCACCTCATTACACATTGACTGCGGGTCTTGCCAAGGCAGACAGGAGTCTGTTTTGGCTTGCTGGAGAATTTACGAGCAGCATCGATGCAGGAAAGAGAGGGGAGGGAATTATTGCATTTGCCCCTCTCTGATAGTCTCGGGTGGAAGGGTAGAGAATCCTCCCATTTGTATTTGTGTCCCTTGCGATTATAGCGGTGCATGTGTGAAGCTTTGTGCTGTCCTGGTTTGTATCATTTTCATCATGTCATAGCTTTGGATTATTGCTCTATAAGGATAAACATGCAGTTTAAAGACCCACTCCGATGAAAATGGTGTTTTTAACATGTCTTTGTAGCATTTTTCTCATGATAGAGGACATTTTAGGGAAATTAAGCATTTCTGATCATTTCTTTTGTTCAAATTCTTTTGTTCGAATTGTAAATCAGGAGAGACGAAAAAAATGTTGTTTAGAAAAGAACGTAGAAAAAATGCTGGGCGGGCAACAAACTTCCTGCCCTATTCTGCAAAAGGGGAGGGGAAAGAGGGGGCGGGGTTGGTCTGTACTGTACATGGGTGGGTCTTAGAAAATCATCAATGTAATTAAAAAGGCATAAATAAATGGTAATGGATGCTTATGGCATTTGAAGTCACTGTGAAAACACCCTGAGCACTAACTCCTAAAATAGGATTCAAGTGAATCATTTAGAAAAGATGAAAATGTCGGTTTGCTCGGCTGACAGAAAGAGAAGGGCAACAACATTAGTCGATTTCTGGCAATAACTGCTAGAATACTAGGGGTGTAGGAAAAAAAATGATTCGGCGATATATTGCGATATTTTATTGGGTGGTATTTGTATCTATTTAAAATGCTGTCACGACGATATTTAACTATTTATGAGCGTCCTTCAGCATCTGATGCTTGTTTTCCACTTAGCCACGGATCCTCAGTCAAAATGGCATCGACAAAGCAGGCCAAAGTTCAGCGGAACCTCACAGCAACAGATTCTAATGAAGCGACCTGATGAACAAGAGGGGTGTGTACAATGCTCTGAAAAAAGGCCAACGTCATGGCGATGAGTGGTTAACTTCTGCGTGTGAGAAAGCGGAGCTGCAACTGCAGCGCAGACTGTCATGTAAGTAAAGCATCTTAGCCACATTAAAGCGTTGTTCTTCACCCTGTCATGCAGCCTCATCACACTTTAATGTTTCTGGAAAGAATTGGTGTTTTATATTTTTTCCTTTATTTTTGAAGCACCGTTCAGGCTCCTAAACTGTACTGGAGAAGCTACATTTAGAAATGTTTGAAAGAAACATACTTAATTATACTTTTAGAACCTCACTGGTTAAGGCACATTCATTCATTTTTTTTCCCTTAACTTACTGAAAAATATTGTGTTGTGGAAGTCAGACAACTTTAACTGTTCCCTTTAAGAACAAATATATTTTAGGTTACCATAAAATAAAAGCACTATGAATTTGCTTGGGTAAAAGCAACTTGTATTTGAGATACAGTTGCAGTGCTCAACACAGTAATTATTAAATAAACAGAATTTTACAATGTTATTACAATAAAAGGCATATTAAATTAATTAAAACTCCGGTTGGAGTTTTTTCTAACTCATACTCTTAAAAAGAATAAAAAAAGAAAATGTGTTCGGATACAATATCATGAAATGCATCGTATCGTGGGAGACGTATTGGGATATTGTATCACCAGACTCTTGCCGATACACACCCCTATGGAATATTAAAGGGTGCTCCCTTTCAAATTAGATCTGTAATGTACTTCCTGGAAACAAAATGTAATCAAAAGATGAGTCAGATTTACTTCCATTTGTTCTTTTGTTGAGAAATTTCTTGAGTTTCTAGCAAAACCAAGTCACTGAGAAACAGGTTTCACAGAAAGTAAGACGTGTGTGCGCGGATGTTTTTCAGTCCTTATAATTAAGTTAAGGTCCAAAAATGACACAACTGCAATCTTAAATGCACAAAGTTGTACAGATCTCCTTTATCAGTAGTTGAAAATATTTAACAATTAAAATTAAAGCAAACAGTAAGAATCAGTAATCATAATTAAGGTCAACAATAACTACACTCAAAATAAAACGAATTTTTTTGTACTGAAACACCTGAGGGAAGAAAATGAAGAGAACCCAAAACAACAATCACTGAACTTGTAGAAAACAAACTAAAGGATAAAAGACAAAAGAAGACGAGCTCATAAAGGTGTCACTCACATCGTCTGTATGTACAGTACAACACATTCACCCCTCAACTGTGCAGAAGAGCATCAGTGGATAGAAATGCTCACGTCAGCAGGCTTATGACTGCGCATGTGAAGGCAAGTTGAAGCTGAAAAGCTACAACATAAACTCATTTGGAGATGGATAGCAGACGGGTTTTTTTTTTATGCTTGCTATACAGTGACAGGACTGAGATGACTCCATTTAGATGTGAAAAGTTGAGATGACAGTTCTGCCGAAAATAAATTACTCGAGCACAGAGTGCAAACACAAACAAGCATATTTTTTAATAATGGTCCCTGGATGCATAAGACACAGCTGCTTTTCTGACATCTCTGACCTTTAAAAAATTCATTCAAACGTGTTTCAGTAAGAAACATGACATCAAAATTAGTTTAGAGGTGGATTTGAGGGTCACACTTCATGTTTGTCTGTACATTAATCAATATTAATTCCCTATTGAGATTCCAAAAACAGGTACTGAATATGCAAAGAAACCTTTGGTTAAAGTGTGTTCACAAAGGGGAAAAAAAATCCAAACTGCAATGTTGAGATTTTAGGGAATAAATTGCCGCCGCCGTCTGGCAAAAGAGAAAAACCAAGGAGGAAAAAAGAATACTTTCTCTTTCTAACGTTGTAGCTAATATTTCAAAGCCCCCTCGCACACTTTGGATCTGTAAGTTATGCAGTTTCCTCACAGAGGAAAGAAGGAAAGGAAAAAAGATATATCTTCATGAAAATCATGTTTGTCTTGATTGTCCACAAAAGAGAAGGGCCAGCAGGAAGTACCCCCCAGCAAAAAAAAAAAAAAAGGTTATACAATCACAGCGCAAAATCACAACATCCTTTACTGGAAAGGAATTACAAGTCAGTAAATCTCCTTAAAAGATGGAACCTGCTCTGAATTGGCGATAGCAGTTTCTGTGTGTACACAGGAGCTGTGCTCAAGTATTTGTCTAAGTTGTTGGTTTATAATCAGTTTTACTCAGACACCATCTTCTCCTGTGTTGTGTCGTCCAGCAGGCAGCTCTTGCGGATGATGGGCAGCGGATGAGCTTCTGTGTTGAAGACCCAGTCCTCCAGGGAGAGCAGGTCATCATCAGAGAAGAGCAGGTACAAATACCTTGGGAAGGGGGGGATAAAAAAGTGTGTGTTTATCTCACCACTCAAGTTTATATTGCAAATATACAGCAAGATGTATGTTGGGATAAATATTGGTCAGACCTAAAAGGAAGATAGATGTGTAGTCATCCTTGTTACAAAAAGTAAAAAAATAAAATTGACATTACATTTGACCTAACCCCTTTTCAGAAATGCATCTTTGTTCATCCAATGCAAATAGAATTTTTTTTTTTATTGTAAATAAATTACAATTTATCATACTCTTTTGAACAAATTTACTCATATTTGTAAACTGTAAATTACTTAAATTTATATTTGTGCTCAATCAAATAAGATGAATAATAATAATAAACATAATAATAATAATAATAATGGATTGGATTTTTCTGCGCTTTTCCAGACGCTCAAAGTGCTTACAATGTGTCCATTATTCATTCACTCCTGATTCATACTTCACATGTGATGGTAAGCTACTGTAGCCACTGCTGCCCTGGGGCAGACTGACAGAGGCGTGGCTGCCAGTGTGCACCTATGACCCCTCTGATCATCACTGAGACATTCATACGCATACACACACCAGTGGAGCCACACTGGAGGCAGGGAGGGTGAAATGTCTTGTCCAAGGACACAACGACAGTTGACTGGGGGGAGCGGGGATCGAACCACCGACCCTTTGATCATTGGCCGATCTGCTCAGCTGCCCAAACCACTGCCGCCCCATTACTGCCCAAATCTTCACTGTTTTAAATAAGTGCAGCAGCTAAGCAAAACAACACATTTTTTTATGTTACTCTTCTTAAATTACAATGTATGCTTTTTCTTTGACAGTAGCTATAAGATGTGAAAAAAAATATTTAGTGTTTTTAATTTGTTCTATACCCTTATGACTGATCTAGATGACAGGATTATGTTAATCCGATTTTCTAATGAAAACTCATTGTAAAACGCTTTCCTTTTGTTTCCTTTGTGTTTGGGGGATTGAAGTGAAGACTATCTATATATCACCTTTCCTGCAGGGTGAGCATGACTGTGCTGGTGTGTGTAGTGTACTTTAATGGTAGTTATGAGAATATTTAAAGATAGGCTTCATGTATAGGCAAGTCTGTTGATTTCAAAGATAATGGACCCTTAATGTGTAAATTAAATTTTATACACAAAGACGGTGGAAACATCTAAAGATACTTTTTGAAAAAAAAGTAAAAATGCAGGCTCCACACTTTCCTTTTTTTTTTTTTTTTTTTTTTTTTTTTTTTTTTTTTTTAACTTGTCCTGTCCAACAGCTAGGCAGACAGATGAGAGCTGAGGGCCTCTTGGGTTGGACATATTTTACTTTAACAAGAGGGGTTATTAATCTTCAGACAAACCAAAGGTATGTCTGAATAAACCCCTTTTGTAATTGAGGCCAAACTTTATTAATTTCAAACATGTCTGAAAATCTTTGGTGTTGGACCGGACGGAAAAGGAAAGAGGGGAAGAAGAGAGAGGGACGTTAGAGAGAGGGGGGGTAGGGGGTGATAATAGGAGGGGAAGGGGGATAAGACCATGAAGCAGCATAAAGCAGCAAGTTTACTGGTTGTTAATCATTATGGTAAGGTTCAAATGTAAAAAAAAACAAAACAAAAAAAGGGCGGGGCCTGTCCACACACACACTCAAAAGTTATAAACACACCTGTTAGTTGCAAAAATGTCCACCTGTCGACATGTACACAAAACAGATAGTGTTCACACGCATACTTATGCCTTAAAACCAACTAGTGTGAAATATTTCAGTCATTCAGTCTGTTGAGCTAACACCTGTGCTCAGGTGAGTGTTTATGTTCTTCTAAAATGGATGGTGGAACGTGAAAAGAAGGAGGGAGAGTGCCCAGCCATCCCCACCCCAAGACCCCCACCGCACCAGCAGCGGCAGCCGGAATCCCCCCAACGCCACACAGGAACCGGCAGGGAACAACAACAAAGCAGACAAAGGCTCCACACTTTCCTAATAACCTTATTCATTAAGGATTATACTAAAACTATGACGAAGGTGTAGGATAGAGTATTTAGTCTGTTAGTGCATGCATGCAAATGCATTGTGGTTGTTACAGATGCTAAAATTATTACAACTAACTTCTGAGCTTTTGACACAAGTAACTCAACTGATGCCTGATTTTATTTCCAGCCTTAAAAAAAATGCAAGCATAGTTGCATCAGGGTGAGTTTGCATTCCATTTAGAAATAAACATGAAAAGAGTTTAGCAGAATACAAAATAATCCCAGTATTTCTTGACGTTTATTTAATTTTAATTAGCTGACAGTAAAAAAGGGCTTTCCTTTTGCATCTGTGCTCCATTCAAAAGAAATAACTAAAAAGAGTTGTATAAATATTATTTATGATTTTTTATTAAATGGGAGACCTGGAAAACAACTGCTTGTAGGCCACTAGATTGTCTTTTTGTATAGATGAAAGACACAATTAAATAGTTAACACAAAGTCAGACAGCCTCAAAGGTCATTTCTACAACCAATTAAAAACAAAACAAGTCTTTTTGCTTTCCTGACAGCAGAAGATATTTTAAACTAAGCCCCAAGTTAAAAAGAAATAGGCATTATCATGTTTTTTTGTTTAATTAGTGAAGAAGCTTTAAATTTAGCTTCTTGGTAAAAAAAAAAAAATGCATTATTTGTTTTTTTCCAGCCTTTAAGTGAGATCCCGAAGTTAAAATGCACAGCGATCTAAATCAATGAGACCACAAGGAAGCAGCCAAGAACCAAAAAGTGTTGTACCTTAGTTTACATTAAGACATTAAAAGGATGTGAAGTCAATGATCACAGTTGTCATAATTTCTGTGTACATTTCTTAAAAAAACGTAAGGAGACATAGCGTTGCCAGATCTGTTGAGTTAAGCCAGCCGTTATAAATCCTGCATTTACTGTTGAGGGCAAAGAATCTCACCATGAGATTTATGTTTTGATGCAGATTTGCTCTGACAACAAGAGCCTCATACTTTGAATTAAAATCCTGCAGTTCAACAGTTTCATTTGGAATTATGTTAAATTGCTACAGCAGAACAAATCAACACGTACATGTTTGGCTCTTTGTGTGTCTGCAAACATGCCACCTCGTTCTGCTCTGTCTGTCACACCGTCTTCAGCGCTCTACAGTCTCTTTAATAAATGAGAGGATAGCTGTTCTATTTTTTGATGGAGCTGCCAACTTGCATCATTTTAAGAGCCATTCATTCTAAATATTTTCTTGATCCTGACCCCAGCGAAGACTCAGAAAGTCATCTGTCATGCTGTGATGTTTTTCACATCTTTGCTATATCTGACTTATCAGACGTTGGAGTCTGGTTTTAGTTGAGAGGAATCTCTTCATATTTCAAGAGGCACCTTAGTTTTAGTGAAGCAGAATATGTAGTGAATAAAATGTTTTATAAAGTATTTGCAATTGGTTAACCCCCTGCATTGTATGCCCAAATTTCCAATAAAACTGAAGCGCTTGGCTCCTATCATAGTACCTTTTACAGGCAAATGGTGTTCTATTTCAAATGGAGTCTGTTTCATTATCAGCACAAGTGTGCTCTGTAGGCAATAGGTAGAGATGAATCCTCAGAGTTCAGTATTGCGATGATGATTTGTGTATGCAAATGCAGTTTCTCTCGGCAGCGAAGAAGTAAAGGAAATGGAACTTACTTGAGTGTCTCTGAGAGGAAAAAGCTCTGCTGCATGTTATCGTGGCTGACCGTCATGCTGTAAACATCACGGATCCCAGAGAAACCAGACTCTACTCTGCAATATCGCTCCAGTGCCTGACAGGAAAGAGAGAAAACACATTTGAAAGGAGGATAAAAATCAAAACCACTTCTGCATTAACTCTGCAAATACATTTTTAACTAATGACTTAATCACAACTGTTCTTACAGATGGGACGGGCTGTGTGTGGGGCATGCAGGTGGCCCGCACAAAATCTCAAGATTGTAGACAACTTGGTGCAAGGTTGGGCAACTCCAGGCCTCGAGGACTGGGGTGTCTGCACAATTTCAAGATATCCTTACTTCCAACAGATTACCTGGTTCAGGTGAGTCCAGCCAATTAGAACATGCCAGATCAGGGTATGTTGGAAAACATTTAGAAATGCGGTCCTCAAGGCTTGGAGTCGCTATTCCTGGCTTAGAGCAAAGATGTTCATGCACATTTTTTCCTACGGACATGTTGTCTGCAACAGGTCATAGCGAATACTTAAACAGCACAAAAGGGTGTGTAAGGGTGACGCAGCTGAGACGCAGGAGTCTGGTACAGTTTCTTTTCCTTTTTTCAACCCACCAGAAGATTTCGCAGAAGAGGCATATTAGTACTTCTCAAGTGATAAGTGTGAGCCCGTCCTTGAAGCCTGACTGTTAGAAATGAAGAACTTAGACAATGAGAGGGTAGTTTGTCTGGGCATCTTACAGGCACTTGAGTATTACGTGCGTGCTGCATTTGTGTGCGGTCAGTGAGGGGCCAGTGCACCTATTTTACCAACAACTCGAAAGTGGCATATAGGGACACCTTACGACAACATCACCCGGTATTTCATAAATATGTAGACCCAACAATGTTCACATTTCATAATGTTCCTTAAGGTGGTCGCACAAGGAAACAGCAAGAGACGCCTTCGCTTCCTTTAAGATGTAGTCTACGAAGCTCCCCGGACAACTCAAAAAACCCCAGCACCAGTTCAGGTCAAATCCCCTTCCGAGTGCGCGTGACTAAGGCACAAGGCCTTTTGGAATAGAAAGAACCCTTTTGCAAAGCAACTGTCCACAATTAAATGAAATAACGTATCAAGCAGCAGCTCAGTTGAAGTGAATGAGGATTGGCTGAACTACCCGAGCAGATTAGCTCATTATTACCCCGGTAACAAAGAGCCGGGGTTATACACGCAAATTAACAAAGATCTCGACATGTTAATGCTTGACATTCCTGTGCAAAACTGTTGTGCACTGCCTCCAACATTTGTGCCTGATAATTACAAGGCTGTCAAACTCATCAGCTGATCTCTCTTCTGCTAAATGAATGTTAATTCTTTCATGTCAGCTCTATAGTTTCCCAGAGTTAAAGTCCTATCTATCGCCACATTAATAATGGTGATCCCTGCATAGCCATCGTCACCTCCTGCTACTGGGGCTCCTCGATCTGCCAGCTAATGTATAGGGGCACACAATGTTAGGGAAGGTGACTGAGGGTAATAGAGGGTGTAAAAGGAGCTTGACATAATAGGTGAGTACAACCCAGAAAATGGGATTCAGGTCACCAATAAGACACAGCAGTCGGGGCACAAAATTACATCGTACAGTAACTCCAGCATAAACGGCACGCAAAATTATTCATCCGCTGCAGCAACCAAAGGTATATTTTACAGCGATCTGTGGTTCAGGGAAAGGAGAAGCATAAAACACATGCAGCTGCTTTGGAAGGATGAGATATCTTTTAGATGAATTTAAAATGAAGATCATAATGAGGGGCAGCAATGTAGTAACTTATTCTGAAAGATCTACCTCTGAAGAAAAAAGGCTTATTCACTGTCATTTGTTAAAAAAAATCAAAACACATCGAACCCATGATTCAATAGCTTTGACTGGAACTGAACTTAAAAAAATAACATTTTCTTGTAAAAACTCTGATAATTGAAATGACTTTTGCTCACAATTTCACCTAATTTTAATAAGGTGGATTTTTCATAAAACTTATATCCTTCTTTCTTTGCAGTCATTTTGTTGCTTTTGTTGCTGGATAATTTTCATGCTTCATGAGCCATTTAGCAAACGAAGTCCTTGAACAGACGGCCTCACACTAGAGAAAATGAATCTAATTCGAATCTGCTTTAATATTAAACATTTCAGAATTAAATAATGGAAATAGGTAAAAGGATAGAGAAATAAATTTTGTAAAGGAACTTTTAAATTTTAGATGGCACTAGTGGGCGAAAAAAAGGATATCTAAAACTTTTTAAAGTGATGCAATGATTTTTGCATCTGGGATATCAACAGTATTTTAAAAAGCATCACCACCAAGTGCTTTGACAAACTAGCAGGTTTGTTTGCAAACTAAAAACTTTACAAATAATTGGATAAAAACATTCATTATACTTTCTTCCGAATATAAATGTGTGAAACAGACAGCAAAGCAGTTTCTTGATGCCATTTCTACCGAATGTCATGCTGTCTTAAACTTCTATTAAAGCAACACTGGAATTTTTTCAGTAAAAATATGGTTTTGTGTTTATATGATAAATACCTATTGTTTTTATTGATTCATTAGGGCATGTTATGTATGGGAAATTAGGTTTCTGAACTGTCATGTGTAATTTTCTAAAGTGCAAAGCCTGCTTTTACTTTTTCAATTGACCTATGATGCATATATTACTATAGGGACAACTGTACTTGAAAACAGCCTTTGTATCCGCCTACAGATTCTTTATGATTTGATCAGAAAAAAATAACAGTTTTTCTTTGGTAAGTCATAAACAACATTTATGTCCAGACTTTGTAGAAAGTTGCTGAAGTGACTCAAAAAGATAAAGTTACGTAAACAAACAAAATCTTCAGGTCTTATAGTCCCACTCTGACAAATCCTTTGCTATATTGTAAAAGCATTAACAGTCTTTAATTAGCATTACGCTGTTTTAGCCAAAACTAAAAAACTTTGATTTTTAAGGACATAGTTTCTGCAGAGCGGCAGTAGTTCATTAAAAATTCACCTATGACTTGTGGACGGGATCGTTGACGCGGAGCAACCCCACCCCATCTTCCCATTACCAACAACTGAGAGCTCTCTGTTCAAGCCCCTTACACCCCCAAACTAACAATACTGGTGCAACAAAAATGGCAAGCAATATTGGAGCTATCCATCCGTGCAGTTTTGAGCCAGATGCGGCAAGAAAAACATAGGGGTTTCAAACTCCAGGCCTCGAGGGCAGATGTCTTAGATGTTTTCCAACCAACTGGTCACTAAAGTGTCTTATTGGCTAAACACCTGAACCAGGTGATCAGCAGGCGATTAGGCTGGAATTCTGGAAAACCAGCAGGAGGCTGGCTGGCCCTCGAGGCCGTCAGGAGTTTGACACCCCTGACATACTATGCATGGATCTAGTCATCTACAACTGGATGCATCACAATGGTGCAGAGCAGGGAGCTAGTGGTCCACCCATCATATTTTCTACGCCACAAAAACAGATGTGAACAGATTAATCTAGCGCTTTCCCTTTAGTTATCCAGTTGTAAACAGCACCAATGTACTCTAGCATATTGCGAGTTCTCCTGCCAAAAGCAAAAAGAAATATGGGACTAGAATGCTCTATATACGGTAAATTCATTGGTAATTCCATGTGGAGGCCTGTTTTACCTTCAGGCTTCTCATCTTACATTCAGGTCAGTAATTCCAGTAATGATCCTGGTGTTAATAAACTCACCTCCACAGCCTCCCAGCCCCACTCTCTGTACTTGGGGTCATGGGTCAGTCTCCACATGTACATGTAGCTCTCGATGACTTCTGGTCGTAGAATGTAATATCTGTCACTCAGTCTGTTGGCTGTGGCTTCAGCTCCGCTGTCAAACCTGAATGCTTCAGGCCCCAGTTTGGTGTCTGAAAAGCAGTCAAAGAAACAAGTATAAAATTGTGTTGTATTTTAGAAATATAGAACCCCCAGAATCGTCAACCTTGCTCTTAAATCACTGATATAATTTCAGCTTTTAAGTGGGTTTGGGTGTTAATAAACTTCACTCAGATCCTGTCAGATGTACTTTCTGTCCTGATTTATTTTTAATACTCATAAACATCAAGGTTCATGAACAAAAAAAAAAAACAAATTGTAAAAAGTTTTTATTGCTCTTGTCTATAATTTTTCACCCTCCTTTTGGGGTTATTGGTAAGAAATCCAGTTTAAAGCAGGTAGCTGATGTCCCAGACAGCAGGGCTTCTGTGTGAGCTCACTCATTTCAGGGTGAATTCAGCACTGTAGGAAAGATCAAAGCAATAAAGGCTTCATCATTTCCCACAAATCCATACATTTCATTATTTATCCAATGTTTCCCAATGGACTTTTTTTTTCAAACCATGATAGCTGCAAATAAAGCCAGCTTGAAAACACATTATTCTGCCTTAAACTACAGATGCTCACAAATGGGAAAGAGGAGGAAAGTGAGTTTCTGATGGGATGCGTGCTCCGAAAACAACTAGTACTTGCAGAAAAAGCCATAAAAAAACAGATTTTTTTGTTTCAAATGTGAAGTGCTTCTGTAATGTCATGGCTTTGCATCGATTCCAAAGAAATCAACATTTTTTATTTTATTTTACCTTATCAGTACACAAATAAAGAACTACTCCATGGATACACTGATTGGAAGGATGATTGGGGGACTGGAATGTGGAACCGACAACCTCAGATCCTGAAATAGATCCTGTACATTTTAACAGGATGGTACAAGAAAAACCTCTTATTCTGGTCCTTCAATCTGTACTTAAT
This sequence comes from Oryzias latipes, assembly GCF_053564925.1. Lineage (NCBI taxonomy): Eukaryota > Metazoa > Chordata > Actinopteri > Beloniformes > Adrianichthyidae > Oryzias > Oryzias latipes. The sequence continues at coordinate 27,578,869 of NC_136252.1, forward strand.
CAGGTTTAACTTTAAGTGTCTTAACCCTGCAAAGCAAACTACATTACGGACAGGACATTTTTTAATAGCATTAAGATATTTTTTTAAAGCCTTTGATCAAATCCACACAAAAAAATATTGCAGTATCATTTTTTTGAATGACATGTATCAAATATGATACGTTGGGTGATTTGGTTAGTTTTTGATCACAACAATGTTAGTTTTAAAATATTGAAGGTCATTACAGATCAAAACATTTCATTGTTGTTATTGTTAATAATATTAAAACAGCAATTCATTTAGCTGAGATGCTATTACTAAAGCTTACAAATGATATGAATATCGATTCTAAAATTGGGCGGAGCTACTGGGGAACAAGGGGGCAAGCTGCCCCCCGCTTGCCCCCTTGCTTCCTCATTGAAATAAGCAAGGAAATCCCTTCCAAATATTTATGGTCCTGACTGTTTATTTATACATATATATAAAACCTGCAAACACATGGTTTGGGAAAACACTAAATATATTCCATCACTGTCATCTTAATAAGCCTGGTAAAATTGATACTATATACCCGACATACTCATCTATCACAGAGTTGCTGAATGAAAAATACTCCCTTAAGGGAGGTCTACCTACTCTGAATACATAAAAACATGCCAGACTGAATCTTTGACTTTCCTTCTCCAGTTGTTCTCACTGCACTACCTTATGCTTGTTTTGAACCAATTCCTTCCTTGTTATTTAATATTTCGGTGTCCTTGCCATAGCTGATAAAATACGTGCATTGCTTTTCAAAGTGCCGCCTAAGGATTTTATTTACATACTTTGTTTTGTGGGAAAATAAGAACAGGGGCTTAATGAGCCATAAGTCATCATAAAACGGGCTACATTATCATGTTATCCACTCGAGGCTCATGCAGGCTAATTGTGCATGTCTAAATCTCATCAAAATCAAAGAGGTGTAGAGGAAATTACCTTTTAAATGCAGATAATACATCTTTGTAAATCCTGAGTTTTGGTTTGAAATACACATTTTCAGAAACCAAGCTTTTACACATCAAGCTTACAAGATAATCAATTCTTCCTTTTGAATTCTTTTAAGCATTTTTTAAAGCTTAGTTAAGATATTAAAGTTCAGATTTTTTTTTAGAAAAGTCTTAATGATAAATATTTGGTGTGCAAACTCCAATGCAAAAGGTTATACATAAAATAAAGAAATGAAAGTACTGTTTGATCTGAACTCTCCATAGCCTAATGCACACAAATCTCACTTCTGTCTTGCAATCAGCTAATTCAAGAGCTGCTAAGCTTCAGGCAGGCCCTGCAAGAGGAACCTGATGGAAGATGATGAAAGAGAAAACTGGAGAAGCTTTTTGTGGTTGCAGATCAAAGTATTCAAAGTGTTAAGACAGAAGCTTCTACGAGACGACGAGTCCTTGCACGCAGCAAATAGTGTGGGCAAAGTAACTTGACATGAGAAGAGTTCACTGAGAGCCAGAACCCCCATGCCAAAAAAAGTGAACAAATTGTTAAAGGATGAGAGCCGACTTGATTATCAAGACTCCGTCTCAAACATTTTCTATAGTGTTAACTAGGGAAGACACAATTCTTGGTTTGAAACCTAACTATATGATAAGATCACAGGGAAAGAGATTTGTTGCATGTCTACAATATGTTTATGTTGAAAATGTCAAAGATCCACACTAGAAAAACAGGTGCCCTGGAAACTAGTCAGAAATTCTTCAATTTTCTTTACATTTCTATAAATAGGCTACCTCTGCCAATGAGGTAATAGAAATTGTCCTACCACAAATGATTATTTTAAAAATAATTTTAATCTTTAAAACATTCTTTAAACTAAGAATGTTTTTCTAAAGAAAATTAAAAAGATCATTTTTCTTGCAAGAAAGAAAATAAGACATTTCTTCTTGAAACAAGGATAATTTCACTTTCCTGAGATTCTGTTTTTGTTTAGGATGGATTTATTGTGTTTTTTTTAAATACTTTTCTTTACACCAGGCTTAGTATAAACCAACTGACAGGATTTTCTTCATTGTTGCACCATGGTCCTGGTGAATACTTGATTCTGATTGGCTGCTGGGTGTGGATTAAAAAGTGATTATCCACTGTGATAATACAAGCCTAAAAAAGAAGATGCGTTCACAGCTTAAATATTCTATATCACTATATCGCTGGCTTCTTTAAAACAAACTTTTGCTTCATCATCTAGACAAAAACACAAAGTATTCTCTTTGAATTTGAAGTGATTGTTTATTCTACAATACTCTGTGGGAATCTGGCGCTCACCTGATCGAGTGTAGCTCTCATGACACGTGTGGGTTATCTCAGCAGCAAGGTCGAGGTAGTGTTGCCTCTTTTCTGGTTCACCATCATCAGCTCCAATGCCAATCATGCCACCAGAGAAGCAGGCCAGGTGGCCCATTTTGTGGTCCAAAATCCCTCCCCTCCACTCAGCCACATAGGTGAGACCACCGGGGGATTTTTGCACCAGGTTAGCCTCGATTGCCTAAAGGGGAAGCAAGCCATGGAAATTTGAACCTTTTGTCTGTAGAGTCTGGTACTTTAAAGCAAAACTAGCTGAGTCAAACCATGATTCTAGCTTGAAATGATGATCACTACAAGTATAATATCCACAAGGCCAGATATAAGCAAAATACAAAATGTTTAGGAATGGTGGGAACATTTTCTGAACAAAGTTGAATTTACTTATGTGGCATTTATAAAACGTATTTAAGTTTTTACTGTTTCTTTATTTTTACTTTAGAGTACTAATTTATATCCGCTGTCCAAAAGAAAGACATAATGAAAAAAGAAGTTAAAAAAGTACAACTCCTATCATTGAAAACCAACACAGCAGTTTTCACACTTTAGTACAGATGAAAAAAAATCCACCTTAAATCTACATTTAAATTTAACAAATGTATTTATAAATTGGTAATTTTTGCTCACTATATACAACCTTTCATCCTAAAAGATATACTCTTTAAAACTGTATGAACAGATCAGATTTGTTATATTTATTTATCATTTTTCTCAATTTTGTCCTGATAAATTAAAACTTTTCTTTTTTGGTGCCCTTTTATGTTAAGTTAGTGGTTAGAGCTGGTAACCTCTACTCTCTGCTTATTTGTTTTTTTTTTTACTTTGGAATGAATACAGAAATATTGCAAAGTTTAATGATTAATGTGCAAAAAAGTAAATATTGTCACCAAAAAAGTGATTTTCCTAAAGGTTTAAAGAGTAATTATTCAGTAATTAGCCGTTGTTAGTGCTAATCATCCTAATTCATAGGTGTAAAATGTGTTTTTTTCTATTTCAATATTGTGTTTTAATTAGTGGTTTATCTGATGACAAGAGTGTCCTTGGCTGTTAAAAAAAACAGGACACAGGAGGGATGGAGAATTATTAATTAGTGTTTTTTTTACCTTTGGTTTCACCCTCTGATGTCACCAGATAACATTTCAGCAGTAGCAGCTTTAATGAATTATGCTTTATAAACATTATCATACAACTGACTATGTGCAAACAATATCTATTTCAGGACAGTTTTTGTCTAAAAAACAATTAAATTGTCCCATGTCAGATTATTCACGATTTACAGATTATTGTTTACATTTACATTGAATACAAAGTGGTTTGCTCATTTAGTTCATCAAATATTAATGCGACAGACTGTAATCTCTAGTGAATTCCAGTGGATTACAGTTTATCTAAGTGAACTATGCCTTTAAGGGAACATTAAGTGTTTCCAATAAAGATAAGGATTTCCATACCTGCAGTGCGCTGTAGTACATGTCCTTTGCTTCTTCATCCGTTTTGTCTGACATTAGATATGATTTAATCAGATATTCATAGAAACTATCCCCAAGGCCCCCGATGGAAACATGATCTAAAGAGGGAAATCAAAGGCAAACCAAGTATTTGAGCATGATCTTACAGACGCACACACAGACACAGACACACACCTTCTTTAAGGATTCAGCTCTTAAAAATGCAATATTCAGTCTTTATGAACAGGTGATCACATTGGTAATTATGGGCATTATTACATGCCAGATTAACAGTCCTTTTTGAAGTATTTTCAATTTAAAAAAATATGTATACTGTATTTTTTCTAAGGCATGATTAGAAATTTTAAGTTATGTTAACAATCATTTTATACATTTTTTTAACATAAAGCAAAGATTTTTTCAAATGGGTGGGTTTAAGCCTTTAACTGCATATAACAGATAGGTAGAGCACATTTAGAAAACATATTGTCAAAAAGATTATGTGTAATACTCTCAAAGGCAAAAAGTAGCAGAGAAACTTTTTTTTAATGATTTTGTCTGGATTGTGTTGTTAAAGGTTAAGCCTGCATTTATACTTACTAATATGGACACAGTTTTTTTGTTAAGAACTGCTGCCTTTGTACTCAAGATTAGTGGGGTTTTTGTTACTGCCAGCATCCTCTCATCACTTAATTTTCTTCTTACCTCTTTTCAGGTAAATTGGAATGATTAAGTTTCCTGAAGTAATTAAATTCACTGTCATTTCAGCAAGTGTTGAAGCTATTGCTCATGTTTGAGCCTGATATTGAAAACAAAATTATTTTTAAGCTCCAAGTTTAGTTTTATAATGCAAAAGTGTGTTTCAGTGCTCATTGTTCACTAACCAATAAAAAAAACAAAGCACAATGGTAACTTGTATCTTTTAAACTGCTAGAATACGTGTGTCTTTCTCAGAAATGGAAATCTTCATCATTCACAGATGACTTTTATTTATTTTAATATCTTTTCGTATAATTTTCCTATGTCCAGAATGCTACTTACGCTGAACCCAGTTGCCACTGACTGGACTGAGGAAGTTGGGATACAGACCATGAGGTTTCTCTATTTTGTTCAGCAGCTTTCTAATGTTCATCACCTGCAACGATGTGACAACTGGTTAAAATGCAGATTCACACAGAAAAGTTTTGTCAGAGCACATGCAGAAAAGTCTGACCAGCATGAAACACAGAAATAGTGATTCTTTTAATTATTAAAGGTTCTGTTTTGATAATGAGCCATATTGATAATCTGATCAATTTGCTGAACCTTCTCCGTGTAGATGGGATTGTTAGACAGCTCTGTCAGATGCACAAATTCCAGGTGAAGTGTGCCAAATTCAGCCAGGATGCTGCTCCCAGCGGAGGCCCAGCCCCAGCTCCAACTGGTGCCACTGCAAAGACAAAAGACAGAGGAAGTATTTATTCTGGACATTTTTCTGCTCCACCACATTTTCATGATGTTCTACAAACCATAGAGCTTTAGCAATTCTAACATCTCTGATTTATTTATTTTTTTGCCATCAAATGAGAAGGGCTGTTCTGCTGTTCATTAGGTTGAAATCTGTCTCTTTTCATGAAACTCAAGCCAGGATTTTTTTTAAAATATTCACTAAATCAGTGTTTTTCAACCTTTTTTGAGCCACGGCAAACTTTAACCTTGACAATAAACCCACGGCACACCAGCATGCAAAAATTTAAAAAAAGGAGAAACTCATAGTCTGTGTTGATCTACAGCCCCTCCGCAATCTGACATGCATTTTTGTGATAATTGTGGCAGAAAAAGCTGGAAGTTGCAGCTGTTTTATCTAAAAGATGTAAACAAAAACTGTTCAAAGCGTGTTCTTCGTGGTTTCAAGACATTTAACAAAGAAAGGCTCATTGTGCACTGAGACGTTGTCACTTTAACCCAATGCATCATGGGAGATGTAGTGCAAACAGCAGCCGAACGCAGACAGACTTGCGTCTCTGAGCTTCATTGTTTTGTCCACTTGTTCCACGGTCTGACATCGGATTCTGTGGAAAGCTACACCGCTAAAGACGAGCATTAGCTGGTATTTTTGTTGGAACTGAGAGACTTTATGAGCAGAATCAGAACAAGGAAGTGAAGACTTTAACCACATCTGATTGGTCAGACTGATGACGTGTAATTAAGCCTCCAAGAATGATTGGTGGAGACAGTTAAAGGGGCTGGACTTTTCCGAAAACCACTGAAACTACGGCTAAATCGCCGTACCGTCAATCTTATCAAAATGTCTTTAATAGAATCAAATAAACACAAAGAAAAAAGTATTTTATGATCTTTCATATTCCTATCTACTCAGTGTTTTATCAGGGCCTGTTTGGATGAACAAAGAGCTGATATCCTGGAGATGGTGAATGTTTTTAGATCAGTTAATGAGGGCAATTTCCTACAGCACACCTGACCATGCAAGGTGGGCACTGAGTTCAGATATTATATGTTTTAGAAAAGAATAAACTCCAGTAAAATGGAAGAAGAGGATTGAGAAGAGCTAGAGATCTGGAGCACAGAACTACTAAGATTTGTGAGCAGTGACACTTTTTTATCTTTGGCTGAAATGGTGCAGTTTAGATGATGAAGTGAAAGTTGGCAGAGGAACTTTGGAGTGTAAATGCTTTGATAGCACTGGTACTTACAATATCTTTAAAATTAACTTGGCAGTTGATTTTGGCTGGAGCACCAGAGCCATTTATGAAAGCCTGTCAGGCAAATTCAATTAATGCTTGTGAAAAATAAAACGGTCACATCTATGAAAAACAACCCCAGCTATCTATTAGTTTATGATTGACTACTGTTAATGTTTGTGAAGAAGTTTCACTAAAGACTTATAACTCAACATTGCTGATTATCTACAGCTGCACATTTCCCTCTGGCTCTCACATGTAATTAATGAAACCAGAATGGACTCCAGAAATTAGATTTACATAACCTCAAAGAGTTGTTTGAGGATATCAGATAGGGGATAATTAATTTTGCTTGATTGTTAATAACTGGGGAGGTCGTCGTATTTGGTTTCACATGTGAAAAGGAGTCTGGGGATCTTTGCATGCATGTCAGCGGGTGCTGTGTAGGATTTGTCTTTGTCTTATTAAAACTTTTTACTGTTGGCTAAAGAAAGATTAAAAACTGTCAGAGAGCTCTGAAACTGGGATCTAATTCTCCATATGTAACTTATTTTTTTTTAGAAGTTCTACTTTTAAAGATTTTTAGAAGTGTGCAAATATATTTTCAAGGACTTTGGAGACTCTACCTGAATATGCATGACCTGTAACTACAGCTTCACACAGCAAAAGAAGATCCAGATGCTGAAGTCTTTGATGAAAAATTATGATGATGTTCGGGCATTTTAAGCTGAAATTGGTGAGAAGCACCAAAGAAAAAGCATGATACACTCTGACACAGTGGAACAGAACCGATGGGCTGATTCTAAAAGTGCATTTTCTTTCTCTTTTGAACTGATGAGCTGATCACATCTGCCAGGGTTATTATGTGACACTGGTAAACAGTCAGGACTCCAGACTGGAGATTAAATAAACTCAGCGATTCATATTGCATAGAGAACATATTATGAAAAGATAATAGAGCAATTAAAAAGCAGCCCAGACTCCTCATGCTCTGACTTCCAGGATCTCAAATGGCTCCAAGGTGCTTGAGTTGTTTCTAGAAACAGCTTGTGCCACTTTCCTTTGTGCAGCTGCTGTTCCATTTGCTTTTCTTTTTTTATAAGCGACACAAATTTGAATACAATTGTTAAGAGATTTCATTTTATGGACTCAATATGATTTGTGCGTCGATGTCAACAGAGGTTTTTTTGCAGGTTTGGAGGGCTTTGATGCATGTTGTGTCATCACGTTGACATTTGTGGGCGTAACTTTTTAGTTTAATTTTTTCGTTTTTTTGTTCTTATTACAAAGAGTATTAAAGTTTAGGTTATTGACTGCATCCCCTCTTTTGTTTGAAATTCGTCACTGGTGATGGTGCAAAGCTCAACAACAAAATGTGCATGTTTTCTCTAGTAATAATTTAAAAAGCGAAAAGAGGTGGAACCATAGAAATGTATATTAGAAAGCCTGATAAAATCCTAATTATGGTGGCAACTGACGGTTTAAGCAATAACAGTGTGAACATTCTTATTCTTTCTTGAGCTAATAATATCAAGAAAGGTTCTTATTCCTCCAGGTGACGTAATTTATAAGTTGAAAAATGGTATCTGGAAATAAAGTCCTCTTTCTTACAAATGTTGCACCACTCAGCCATGTGGCTTCATCAGTCTAAAAATGTCAAATGGTTAAAAACACTTTTCAGGGAAAACGGTTTCTGTTTTACACTTTTGTTTTGTTTCAAAAGAACATGCTCAAAAACAGCAAACACATCCGGAAACTCATCAATATTACAGCTAAATGTATTCTCCCAAAATACGCCGTGTACGTGACATTGAGCACTCGCTACCATTTTCTTTAAAACGTCAGTGATGTGAACCGGTTAGTGTCACCCTACGAAAAATTTAACTTAATTACAATAATGTACATATATTTCATTTAAAGTTGGTTTAATTTTGTTTTTAAGATGTTTCATGTTAAATAATTAAGTGTTAAAGCCTAAGAAAATATTGCATGCCAATAATTTATGGTCATGTTCCCTCAACACATTTCAAACTGTTGCTGAGATTGAGAAACATTTTATGACTGCTCAGTATGGATGGAGGACAGCTGGAAGTCAACTGCTGCCCTGACACTTGCCTCCCCAGGTTGATGACTCCTCTGGGGATTCCTGTTGGTGTGTTGAAGGCAGGCAGTAGCTTTTCTCCCAACTCCAATGCTTTATTCTTGTAAAGCTGAACACAAACACACAAATAAGTGGTAAGTACAGAGAATAAACACACTGGATTTTATGCAAATACATGTGTTTTTTGTTGTTGCAAAACATACTTCTTATTTCAACAGAGCTGTAAAATACTCCACTATCAACTTGAAAATGTAGCCCTAAAAAAATCCCTCTTTTATTTTATATTTAAAGTTAATTCTATTAAATAAATGCCCTACTATAGATGAACTCCAACTGGAGCAATAGCAATCTAATCAGTGTCATCTTCAGCAGTCCATCTAAAAGCGCTCATCTTCCACATCTCCACTGACTCTTTGAAGCCAACGCAAAGGCAAAGTTAATGCATCATCTTAGGAGCTGGAGTATCAGTCACAGAATCTCTATAAGCCAGTTGGAACAGAGTTTGAAAGAGGAGGAGGAGGAGGAGGAGGAGGGAGGCACATTGAAATCCTGATGAGTGAGACATCTGAGAAGGCAGGAAGCCAGAGGTGAGAGGAAGAGGGGAGAGCTGTTTAAGAAGAAGAAGAAAGGTGTGGCGGATAAGACATCTTTTAGGGCAAACCACAATCAAAAAGAGACGTACTAGTGAGGCCGTTCCCAAGTCCACAAAAATCAAATACAATGGGAATGTGATCGTCGGACAATCCTCCTCCACATGAGAGTTGTTTCACATTGTCTGAATAACCTTGGAGTCATTTTTAGAATACTTATTTTTGCATACGAATAATTACAAAAAGCCCCTTTTCTCCATTTATTATTGCAAAAACTATGAACACCCTGTGTCAGGGTGATGCAGAAAAACCAGTCCATTTATTTGTTGCTGGAAGCCTTGAATCCTGTAATTCTCTATCCTGGTGTCCTAAAAACTCTCTCAGTTGCCTGAAGCTGATCCAAGATGTTGAAGCTAGACTTCTGAAGAGAATTGGCAAAAGAGACCTTATGAAAAGAGCATAAGCTCCCTCTCATTACAAATAAACCCTTTAATGACTAAACTTCTCTTGCATTTCAATCACCTTAAAGTTCCCAATAGCACTTTATGCTACCAGACTATAACCTTCTATCCAGCGACTGGATAGGGGACAAACTGTCGCCTGTCAGCGAGCTCTTTTTTAAGTGCCTCGCAGATTCGTTTTCACCTGAAATGTTCAGTTTTCATCTTTATTGGTACTTGTGGCTGGTAAAGTTGACTGCTGGTCAGTTCTTTAGTAATCTTGCTTTGAAATGGGAAAAAACATATTTTTTACTAATAGTCAGAAGCTCAACTATAATTTGGATTCATTTAAAGAGCCACTCCAATCATCATGCCATCTATTTTAAAAGTATTCTGGTATTTAATTTGTGATTATACCGTTTTTAGAAATAAAAAAATAAAAAAATAAACTGTCGCCCCCCCCCTTACCAACATCCGCTAGCTTACACCCCCTCAACAACCCCGACCTAAGATTAGCTGTGCAACAAAATTAGCAAGCAATATTGAAGCTTTCCAGCTGTACAGTTTATCCAGATGCCAGCTCAGATGAGCAAAACTAAGACGTACATGGATCTAATTGTTTGCATGTGGATGCATCATAATGGAGTGAAGCAGGAGGCTTGTAGCTCGCCCAGCGTATTTTCCACATCATAAGTTATCACTTTTTCAAATGGCTTTTATATGTCTGCTCTTAATTCACACAAATTTGAATTAAGAAATACTCAGAAATGCAATTTTATGCTCAATTTTCCTAATATTTGTCTTTCATCATTAGAAAAATGACAGGAAAAACACAATATTCATCAGAGTGGATCTTCAAGTCAGGTGCTTTAAAACCAAATTCTAAAACAACAAAACCTAACAAAACATTAAACAATAAATACATGTGTAATAATCTGTGAATCGTGGAAGCAGCTTTACTCCAAAATTCCAGGTTCTGTGCACATTATGGACCACAGTGGTAGTGGTTTTGTGTCTCCAGCTTTAATGGAGAAGCCCAGAGCAGCAACGGCCTTGATGCTTGTCATTTGTCTGTCTCCCATTTAAATCTCTCGGTTCTGCATTCTATCAAAGTGAGCACTAATGACCCGCCTTCTGATCCCATCTCTCTTCAGAAAGCACAGAGACACGTGTGGCATATGTGCATAATTTTAAAATAAAGTTTGATTCATGCAATCATTTACATCCAAATAAATTGCGTCTGCTGCATTAGGGCAGACATGAAGCAAGGCTTGTCACTTCTATTGCATTCATTAATTCTTGTTAGCTTGTTTATGAATTCTTTGATTAATTACTGTAAAACCCCTTTAGCTGGAGTTTGCTCTGCAATTAAGTGTATGGAGGACACAGGCTGTGCTCGTGAATCTGTCTTTCCCGACTCACTGCTGGGCCTTTTTACCTTAACAGAATTACTTATCTGCTGAGAATGCACTGGATGAGTAAGATGTGCAAACATATTCAGCAAAGGCAGCAAATCCAAACACATTTTTCAACATTCTTTACTCGCCTGATAGAAAAGTAGCAAATTTCTGCCGATTGATTAAACGTTGGGTCGGTTTCTTTTTGTTTTTGCTGAAATTCTCTGCTGGACAGAAGGCTCAATACAAATGGCTTTTCTATTAGTTCCCTACCTGCAAAGACATTCATCATGACACCTCTCCCACAGCAAACATCATCACAGCAGAGAAGATAGGAACCTTTCCAGGTCTGACATTTCTGTTTACCATTAAAACCTCTCAGTCTCACCTTTGGGGCAGAGGGACATGACAAAATAGGCACACATGACATAATTTTAATCATTTGTCTGTTAGTGCAACACCATTATTTTATTTTATCTTTTGGTAAAATACCTCATTATTTTCAGGCAGAGACAATCCCATTGTCTCTGTCTGAAAAAAAAAATACAGCAGCTAAATTTCTATCTATCCTTAAAGTGAAAATACTCTAAAATTTTAACAAATATAAGTATCATCCTCCGTTTCATTAACTAAAAACATCTTAATAAATGGTCAGTTTATAAGTCATTAATCATGTAATTTTCTGTTTCCCTGGGGAAAAAATTGGTGAAATGAGTAAGGAATAATGCCCGACCAGATGAGCATTATCAGAAATTAACGCACGCCGTAAAAGCCTGAATGCTACCGTGAAGTGGGTTGCTTTCTGATAATGCTCACTTCAAAAGGCATCATTATCCCGCTTATACCGGGATCACTTACAAAAGAAATAAAAATAAAACCAACCTTTGGTACTTTAAGCTTGTTATTTTTTCCGGTTTAGATAGCTTTTTCACAATAAGCAGACTATTTGTTATGTGGTGCGGTGCGTTGTCACTGTAACATGACAATGTGCCGCACAGATCTCAACTGAAGCAGCAAAGGAAAGCGATATACTGTAAATATGCTGGTCGTCACAATAGACTAAATAAAGCATCAGTTCAGAGAGAAAGCTCACCTCTTACCGCTTGTTTTTGTCCAGATGATGAAGCAAAAGTTTCTTTCAAAGAAGCCAGTACAGTAATATAGAAATTTGTGGCAGTGTGACTTATTTTTTAGGTATGCATTATCACTGTGGATTATCACTTTTTAATCCACTCCCTGCAACCAATCAGAATTAAGTATTCACCTGGATCACGGTATAAAAAGCTCTAACCACATTCTTACTAACAGACACTACACATAAAGTCCTACATTGATTGTACTTGGTAAACAGTTACTATTGTGTTTACCTTCTCCGGCAGTGCTTTGGAGAAAATACTTTAGGAACAAATGATACCCATTTTAATTTTGCAATGATTTGGTTTATGGTTATGAGACATAAAAATCAAAATTCTGAATCACAGGTACAAATTGAGCCGTTTGCTTGCAAACATACACAATAATACAAATTGATTGGTCTTTGCAAAATATCCAAAGTCATCAAGTTATATTTTACCACACATCTGGAGGCACTGTGGAGCCTGAACCATCTCATACTTGATAGATTTCACAGACAGGCATTTCAAAAATGACTGACTCCTACTTTGTGGCTTCGTGATTAACTTGAGCCGGCAGGTTGCTTCGCCTGTGTTTCTATTTCTGATCAAATTTAGGACACATCCTCAAGTCTGAACAGACAGTTGACGGCACATCATGAAAATATGATGTGGCAGCCAAAATATAAACTGAACTTTGTTGTTCTGGAAAATCTGGTTCAGAAGTTTTTAAGCTCTTTACAACCCATCTCTGAAGCTTCACACTTTCTGTGCCAAAAATGAGGTTTTTGGATAAAAGAAAAAAAGTTTTCCTTATTTTATATCTGCCGTCACCTCTACTTTACTCATGTTACTGAAGTGTAGGAGGCAAACCAGACTGAAGACATGATCTGAAGATTAAAAAAAAATGTTCATGGTAAGCAACAATGTCAAGGTAAAGGTATCTGCATATTTCATCTCAGCTTCACAGAACTGCTCTTGGTTTTCTTTATTCTGCCCTCTACTTCTGACACCAAAGAGCATGAAAGATCATGTACTAAGACTTGATTTAAGTTCAAGAAGAACATTCATTTAAATGTAGCTAATTTACTTGGTAGGTGCAAATCTCGAGTCGTGTCAAATTCTTGTTTTCAACAAAAATAAAATTATTCTAACACTGGCTGATCCAAGCAGAGAGCAAAAACCACACATTTCCTCACAAATATACCAAGAAACAAAATCTTCCCTTTGGCGAAGCTTACTTCGACTATAGCAAGTGTTTCTTTATATTAGTCAATGTTTCTCTTTAAAGGTTTAGAAGACTTTAGCTGGTTATAGTGACCCTTTCACCTGAAGCTGTCACAAGATGTCAAAGTATTGCATCGTATTTTTAAGCAAACAGTAAAATCTCACAATCACAACTGTTATTATTCAGTTACAAAATTAAATCTGGAATCACAAATTTTTAGCTATGCATTTTAGCAACTATTATGTGTCAGTCATAAAAAAATAAACCCCTTGAGGAATTTCTTAGTAAACTTATGTTAACAGCAGCTCTTTAAATCATAAACATATAGCTTCACAAATGACATGACATTTTCAAAAGAACATTTGTATAATTTCCACTTTTTTCTCCATATTGCAGATACATTCAAACGTGTTGTATATTGATAGAAACGCACACACAAAAGAAAACACATGACTCCCAAACTATCAGTCTCCTGGAAAAATCCAGCAGTTTCTGATGTGTACTTTTTTCTTTTCAGATACTGTGCAGCATTTATTCAGATGTTGACTTGGAGCAGATAGTGTCCTTCCTGTTAGTCAAAGGAAAATGTTTTTTAAATATCATCTTCATTTTCTCTGTTATGATATTCAATCTCTTTGGAAACGTCATGTTTTCTTTTCTAGATATTCACATCCCTTCTGTGTAGTTGTCTTGAAGTAGAGTCATGGACTATTATCTTCTTCCTTAAAACATTTCCCCCCTCGTCCACGTGGGTTCATCAGTCTGAGTGGTGCACGATTCAGTCTAAATTTGCATCCTCCAGGTTGTATCCTCCAGGTGGATACAACCTGGAGGATACAAATGTAGACTGAATCCTAGCACCACTCAGACTGATGAAGCCACTTGGACGGCAAACTGTTTCAAGGAAGAAGATTTTAAGTCCAGTTTCTTTGACTCAACATCACCTGGAATGAGAACCTTGAGCGACTTCCCTGCAGTAGTTCCACAACTATTCTGAGCTCCCACGCTTCAAGTTCGATGGCTACTCTTCCAAACCTTTTTTTGCACCTTGACATGCTGTAAATGTTCATTTTTGGGATTTGCAGCAGGGGCAGTTGGAGCATTTGCTGGAAAAGTAATCCCTGTGTTGAGGATTGTCTTGTCAGGTTACAAATGTAAATTCAGGTTATAGCAGACTCTCTCAACTGCCATTTTTTTGGGATAATGGTCTGGACAGTCCAGCCACATGCAAATTAAGCATACAGCAGTGAAAAAGTTAGAATGGAGAAGGTATTTCAAACACTTGTTGGGGACACCTATTTCAAAGTAAGGCTCATGTTAAACAGTAGACACTCTAGACATTTGTTCATCTTGCAAATGGATTTAAAGTGTGCATCAAGTGAATCATTCAAGTTTCGTGGGTATGGTCCACAAATGCATTCTAAAACAGGTTCCATCTGCAAGTACAAGTTATGAAACACACTTACTGTACATCATAACTTGGTGCGTGTCCTGGGTGTGTAATTACTTTAGTTCTAGAAAACATATTTTATGATTAATGTGGCTGTAAAAACTTGTGCTCACAGCTGAGGATGCATTAAAAAATGATTGAAGGGGGCTGCTGACATCTGGATATCTATCTAAAGTTGAATTCTACTGAGGCTACAGTCAGACACGTATTTCCTCTTTGCAAGGAGAGTAGAAAAAAAAAGTCGATCCTCTCCAAGCAGCAGCTGCTCGTGGTTTGTTTAGCTTATCTCCCAACACCGATCATTAATGGGATCCATTGTCTGCATCATTACAAGCCTCATGGGCAAATGAAGGAATATCCAAATGTAAAATACTTTCCAGCTGCCTCAAGCTGCAGTAATGACCAATTGAAAGGAATAAAACAGGTCAGCTTGAATTATTTTTGCCAATATTTCTACTGTTGGAGCTGAAGTTGCAAATACTGACAAGAGGACGCCCTTTCTTGAACATCAATTTGGTTCTTCATTTCACAGGCTGCTGGTGCATGCTGACGGAGAAGCAGAGGAGTTCACAGGTCACAGAACCATCCCTCAACACATCGGGATCTCCATTCATCAACACTGTTGTCAAGCTGGTAGCTATACTGAGAAGCATTGGTGCTGTGTAACATCTAATACATCCGAGATAAAATGGGCAGAATACCAAAAAGCCCAGACTATTGAAACAAAAAACAAAAATCCAAAGTACAAAACATGAGTCAAGGATTTCTCTGAAAACTCTTTACCTAAAACATGTTTCTACATCTCAATCAACCAGCATTACTTTGATGCCTTATAATCCACAACAAGCAGTCTCTCAGCATCTGCTCACCCCCGATGTCAGAAATGAAAAGAACTCTACATAATTTATGCAGAATACCATCACCGGAGTTAGCAGGCAAACGTGCTAAAACAGATCCAATAAATTTGACATGAGGACTTCCCGGGAAACGAGCGGCAAAAGAGGGAAGTGCCCGCCACGGCCCGAACTGGAAAACAAACAGATGGCTCGTCCTCAAACAAACTCCTGCTGCTGGCGGACAGCATCAAATTAAAATCAAGCTACAACTGTAATAAAAGATATGTACTTTGTCTTATGTACATGAGCCACCAACAAACTCTGGATCCCTTCCTCAACTCATCCTGATGTTTTGAAGTTCACTGGCTTGTTTCTATATTACAAAACAACAAAAAAGAAAGAATTTTCCAGGCTTTTTGATCTGGTCATAGTGCAAAAACCTACCCAAAAACCCAGCACCAAATCCCTTTCTTATACTGGCAGACAATGTGGCTGACTGTTTCCAACCCAAATGTTCATCATTAGATTGTTTCGGCTTCAGTGTCATCTTTCTGTATTACAGGACAGCCACCGAGTGGCAGTGCGTGACTCTGATGGAGTTTCCTGTGATGACTTGTCTGCAGCAGCAGCTCCATCTCTGCATGAATGAAAAAGTCATCTGGAGGCAGGAGCTGGCCCCACACATGTTACGCTGTCAAGAACAAAAACTCAGAACAAGGAATCTCAACATGTTAGGTATCCATCACAGGAAAATCACTGCAACTCCATCCGTACACACACAGAGGATTGTTATGATGACACTCTAGAGATCCTTGTCTACTCCTAATGCACAACATAAAGCTCTTTCCTTGTCTCAGTGCAACGCTCGTGTTTACACATAGACAGATGTCATGCATGAGCGTCGAGACTGACCAGGTGTCCTCTGTGACTTGAATTATTCAGCTTTCTGGTACCTCAACCTTTCTGCCGTCATTATTTTGGAAAAGCACAGGAAGAGGTGGGTACTGATGGGAAGCAGAGAAGAGTGGACTTTGGAGAGCATGTCAGATGCATTTCTCATTAGTGCCCTGAGAGTCACAGACAGGCTGTAGGAGGGCAGCAGGCATCTCACTGGCCCAATCAGCCAGACAGAGGAGCCTTCCTGTGCTGCCATCCACTGACAGAACACCCAGCAGAACTGCAAGAAATCCAAGTCATCTTGTTGAAGTGTTGGAAAGAAAAACTGAGACATTTTGGGGCTTACATGCAAGCTGTTAAGACATTGCAAACTGTATAAGTGATGGATTAAAGTTTCAACTTGTACTTTTTTTTTTAAACAAAACCTGAAAATACTCCACAAACATCAAGCAACATAACCAGGGAACTATGTTTCTACTTTGAAATGATGGATGGCAGAGCTCAGAGCCATTAAGAAAGTTTACTTTTATTTTCCCAAGGGGTTGATTAGGAAAATGTATCCACAAAAAATGATCCCTCTTCTACAAAACAACTTCAGGCTGCAAATTTGCACAAGACAGACTGAAAAAGATCGAAGGTTAAGATTTTCTTTCTGTTCACCTCATCGTTTTGGTATACAACGAACTTTTTAAATCCCAAAAAGCCATAAAACCAATTCTCTGCATGTACAACCTATTTGGTAAAATTTCATTCAGTATGTAAGGGTTAATGGCTGACGAAGTGTGCGGTTATTACTTTTTAACGCACGGCATGGAAGCCTGAACCGTCTGACGCGAAGCGGAGGATGGTTGCTTCCGCGAAGTGCGTTAAAAAGTAATAAACGCACACTTCGTCGGCCATTAACCCGCTTATACCATGGTCACTTACAAAAGCAATACATATTAACCAGGTTTTAGTCCTTAATTCTTGTTTTTTTTTTTTTTCCGAGTTGGATCGCTTTTCTCACAAAAAGCGGACTACATGTTACGTGATGCAGCGCATCGGTCGCGCAGCACCACCGCTGAAGTCAAGTTTCGGCGACATATATATGCTGATCGTCCCGATGGCTTGAATAAAGCATCAGTTCAGAGAGAAAGTTCACCTCTTACCGCTTGTTTTTGTCCAGATGATGAAGCAAAAGGTCGTTTTAAAGAAGCCGGCGCAGTGATACAAAACATTTAAGCTAGCTGACCGAACTTTTTTCACCGTGCGGTTATCAGGTTTTAATGCACATCCAGCAGCCAATCAGAATCGAGTATTCAACTGGACCATGGTATATTTTCTATTAATCAATTTACCTGTGCCACTCTTATCTAATCTGTTTTAGGCCAAGCATTTGAAATGTTTGGAAATGCTTTGAGCATACACCATCACACCCACAACTCCCATGCACCGCACACATTCTTTTTTAGTTTTTTAAATTGACATTTTCAGACTCTTTCGTCTTAAATAAATGCACAAATTTCTTTGCATTAAAATACACATATATTTTATGTTTTCAGTGGGGTTTTTTTTGTAGCCCAATAATGTTTGTGTTCAGTCAATTTGGTTTGTTTGAGTTGCTAGGGATGATGCTGGTTGCTACGAGTGTGGCTGAGGTTATGCTCCTGGAGCTGTGAGGTCTGGCCAAGAGAGGCAGTCAAGCCAGCAATGCCTTTAAATAATCCTGTCAGACAATTTGGCAGGCGCCATCTACACAAGTCTCCGAGGGGAGAAACAAAGGACTTCTTTAATGTTTATTTGCAATGCTTGTTTAATTTTTTTTGTTTTTTTTATGTACTTTTTTGTGGTTATTGCCACTAAAAGACCAGGTTTTGTGTTGAGCCTGTTTGTAGTCTTTGTTATATGTTTGTCAAGTGGTCAGATCAGCCTTCTGATTAGGCATATTTATCTCTGTTACTTGGTTTGTTTCATTGGTTAAGTTAAAGTTAAGTTTGCCGCCTGAGTTAATTCTGTTTCTGTTAAACGCTTTTAACACTATATAAGCATTCGTATCACATTTGATACAAGAATTTCTAAGACCCCTTTCTCATAAGCATGATCCAAAATTTCATCAAAAACCGACTGACTATATCTTGATCCTGTAGTTCATAATCTTTCCACTAGAGGCAGTAGAAGGACTTTTTCTGCTCATTTCAAAATTTCTTCTATGAAATCTCCAAACACTTATGGCGGGCAAAAGTTAGCTAATTTCCTAATCTTTGTGGTGAGATTAACTCTTCGATTGTTTTTTTTTTAAAGAATTTTTAAACGGCTACTTGCTGTACTGAAAGTGCTTTTTTGCTGAGCACTCACGTCAATATTTTAACATAATTAACACTATCTACATAAAAAAAAGTTTAAAATTTTTTGGTTGATTTCATCATTTAGTTTAAAAAAATTTGAATAAAAGAAAAGTTCTATCACTTCTTTGATGTAGTGGGCTTTACTCAGTTAAGACTCCAGTTTTGACATTTTTAACCCTTTTTTTCTAAGTAAGAAATAAACTTTTCATTTTTTGATACATTTTCTGACGTCCTCCTAGAGTGTTTGCTCCTAAACGTCCATGAAGTCCTTTCTGTACAGCCGTTTTTGACTGAAGATGGTAAAGCATGAGTTTACCATCACACTTGGACAATCTAAACATGCTTATCTGCCGACTCGAAATTTTATTTAAGCTCATGGACTCATTTCAGAAATTCCCTCTTCAGACATCGGTCGATGAGTGAAGTTTTTGCTATGTAGCCAATTAGCAGCTGGAATGGGGTTGTACATTTATGAAGGAAATAATTATGCAGCAGCACAATAGAAAGAAAACATTTTAATGATGAATCATGTGAGTAGCAAGACATTTAAAAATAGTCTGAAAGGTTTAATTTTAATGGCAGGGTAACAAACGTAATGTAAAAACCTGTTGCTTTTCATCAAAAAGAGATGGAAATGCTCCGAGGGGTCAGCTGTTAGTTTCACAGAGTGAGGGTAATATTTTGAGATAAAGCAATCAAAGGCTCAGCACAGAAGGAGGAGGAAAAAGTGGCTGAGGTCAGTGTCTCCTGTGAATCTTTAGGTGAGAGGAGGTGAGATAAGAAAGATTAGATTTGGGTTATCTATGTTGCCTAGTGCATATCAGCGGTTCAGTTGATGATGTTAACTAGTTGTGGAAAAACAGGGAATGGGGGGGGGCAGCAGAGCTCCTGATGGCTGTGCCAGGCTTCAAAGCACCGGCTGCTGCATCAAAGACTCGGCTCAGAGAAGGACATGGCTACTGTGATGCTATGCTTGTGAGAAAAGTGTGTGCCTGTGAGGCCAGCAAGAGACAGAAGTTTGCCTGAAAACGCGGTTCTCTTTGCCGGGAATGAGGACGGCCTCTAAAATACATTAAGACAATATGTTTACAGCATAAATTCTTTATTGGGGCCACTGCAGGAAATGATTGTGTTTACATAATTTATAAGCTGGAAGCTGTTGTGCAGTCACTTGCATACATCTTTAGGTCAAACTAAAATTTCATGAGACCAATTGTTCTTTAAATTTATAAATAAAAGCTCACTTCATCACATGTATAGCCTCTGTGGAGTCGGGGGGAGTTTTAATTCAACAAGCCGTGCGGAATAGATAACCACCATTTAGACCACTTCAAATTGAATTCTTTTTCTTGGAAAAGTGTAATATGTAAGACCCTCCTGAAACGCTAAGTTCTTCAAAGGGGGGAGAGCAAAGGCAGTGCTTCACTGTAATAACGCACCGTGTTTCATCAGCATGCTTTAAAAGGCATAAAAAAATAATAAAAAAGGACATGTTGATACATACTTAAAAGGTTAAAGCACATTATTCACAGTTAAAAATAGAATGGGTGAGTAGTTCAATGAAGCCTAAATGAAATGGAAATGTATGCAGTCATACTGTACGTTTCATTGGCTGTGTCGTCCCCTTAAATCCTACATCCAAAAGCTGTATCTGTGGTGCTGCAGAGCTCATCTGACAGTACCGAGATGGCAGTTCAACTGTCTCTGCAGAAGGCAGGAATACAGGGGTCATGCAGGAGTACATCTGCACTTTAACGGACTGGATTTTTTTTTCTAGAGAGAACGCATGCAGGGATTTTTTTTAAACCATCAGTTTACAGAAAACACTGGAAAATTCCAACAACCTTTTCTGCAAAACTCTTTTAAATTGAGCAGCTTTTTGAAAAAGCTGCTTTGTGATGTCTGTGAAATTCAAGGCCCTCATTCAACCTGATGTCAGGCATGCCAACGCATCCTTGAGTGAGGCACTTAATCTCTATCAGCTGTGCGGCTGCTGTTATGCTGCTGATCTTCTGCTCTAAGGAGCAAAATGAAATGACAAATTAAGTCACAGAATATGGGGGGGGGGGGGGGGGTGAACTCCTATATTCTGCAGAGGCAGCTCTTTCATGTACCACATTGTGAAATTCATAAAAACATTAACTGAAGGCATGCCTTGAAGCATTGCTCTGCTTGTGCTTTATAAGCCTTTCTGATGGCGAGCCATTTTGCCACTTATTCACAACGCCGGTTGTTGCAGCCAACTAAACAGACGCCTTTAGGGCACATGACATTTGTGGCAAATTCTTTTTCAATCTCCCTATGAGTGATAGCCACAATAGTTTCAGCACCAACCTCCATCCATTAGACCATCATCCTTGCAGAGTCTACCTTAGGGACCTATAGGAAAATGCTGCATTCCTAAATGCGATTGGCCCACCACACTTGTTGTGGCTTCTCTGTTTCTATGGTTTCCGTGGAGGCTGTGCTGCACTGTTCACTAGCTCCATCTGTTTCAGGTTTCAGCTGGGTGGAAAACGCTGCGTTTCCACTCATTTTCTCCGTGGGGGGTAGCATCCACCCTGCTGAAACTCCTCTTTCTCTTTGCTGGCACACATCAACGGCTCCTGACAGCAGTTAAGACACATTGCTCGTCAGAAAAGAGGATTGTTGCTTAGTGTTGGACATGCTTCATCAGTCTGAAGGCGAAGCAATGTCAGGGAGGCTGAACAGATTTGCTTGGCTTTTGCCAAAAGACCCAGGTGCAGAATTCAAACCGGGCGAGAGTGGAGAAAAAAAAATTACAGTAGAGTGAGTCATTTAGTTGAAAGAGAAAGAAGGTCAAATAGCAAAATGTTACAGCTGTGTAAATTCCTTTTTGAAATTATGCGCAAAAACTACTCCTTTCCAAATCCCAACCACCACAGGAAGGCTTTTATTTTTTAAACCAACTAGTCACTGTTCGTTTATAAAGCTTTAATAATTTAAACATAACCAACATAGAAAAGAAGGAAGGACAAGCTCGGACCTTGTAACAATGCTGCTGAAATTACTTTTGTGCTCCCTGAAGTAGCAGCAGAACAAAGCCACGCTTGACTTGATACCTTTTCCACTTTCCCGCTTGAGATTATCGCCAGAGTAATACTGCTAGTTGGCCCTCTGCCACTTCCCCAAGAACATGCCAGCATGGGTCCCGTTTGTTTCCTCACGCAACTTTATTTTATGCAAACACAGCTCAGGAATTCAGATTTGGACATACAGAAAAAAAAACAAGCTGCGATCAGATTAGGAATGTGCATTGCACCAGCTGGTAAAACACAGCTACGGGCATGACTGACTGACGACATAAACAACAAAAAAATCTCTCTGACACTTTATCATAAGATAAGCCCTTGGAGTTTTGACTTATCACAGCAACTGAAATGTCTCTGGGCTGAGGATGGAAGGCTGAATATTCTTACAAGACGGTGAGTAATGGTGTGTGATATTACCACGAAACGTCAATGTGTGAGACTCCCGGGGTCATCTGAGGGATTCCTGCCTTGCCACAAATGTCACAGCTCACAGAGACTGCATGGGACGGGGACTTTTGAAGCTAATTAAATGTTATTGCTCAGCTACAGCTAAGACAAAAAAGGAAGTGCAAGGGTGGAAAGGAAAAGATGTAAAAATAGTTATGATTTGATTCTTTATTGCTATAGATCTTGGTCAATTTTAGGTAATTTTTTGCACAGAACAATTATGGAACACAGTAAAATTACGGTTCTTCATTTTTTAACTGACAGGGCTAATGAGCACTGGAACTGTGAAAGTGGAAACAGCTCATTAAAGGTGCGTCTACATTTTAATGTGAAACAGATGAAGAAATGAGCTGGGATTTGCTCTGTGACTGTAATTTCAAGTCTACAAAAATATTTGCACAAGACGGAGGAGGACTAAGGGAGAGTTTTAGAAAGAATAACCCCCAAAAGTAGAATATTACAAAAAAGAAAAGTCCATGGGGAGCAATCACATAAGTAAAGCATTCATCACAACTGCCCTTACAGGTGAATACTGGCTGTCTGCAGGCAAAAAATAGCCCAACTTGTACACAGGCGACCGGGACATAACATCAAAGTTGTAGACCACACGGTGATCTGGTATAGCAAAAACGTTCATGAACATCTTTTTCCTACAGCCAATCTGCAAGCATCATAGTAAACACCTAAACAACACACAAGGATACGTGAGGGGGGGGGGGGTGACATTCAGGCACATTCTTGCATGGATTTTTCACTTTAAACCCCCAAATCCTGCACACTGCACAAGGAACCCATTAGTTCCCATCCAAGTGATAAGTGGGTGCTCTTTGCGCACAGCCCGACAGTTAGAAATGAAGAAATTGGAAAATCAGAGTGTAGTTTGTGCGGACATCCTACGTACTATACAACAACATCACCTGTGCGTCACAAGTGTGTGTTACTTACATTATTCTTGCAAATACTTCACGATATACTCACGACAGTGTTACGTTCCATTTTAAGGGAGTTTTTTAAAGTGGCTGTACAAGCCTTAAGGGAACTGCAAAACACACCTGTTCTCCCTTGAGACGTAGCTGCTCTTCTCTATCACCCTCCGCGGGTCCGGACAACCCAACAACCCACAGTACACGTACAAATCAATTCCCCCAAAAGGGTACATGTGACTTAACAGGTTACAATCTTCGTTCTCGAGTAACTTTGCTTCTTCTTCATGTAAAACACAACCTAGTTTGTGGTCAGAGATCAATTCTTGAATAAAATTGTCAGATTTCTCCATGACAAAGTTTGCATGACAAAGGATGCCGACACTAAACTTTCAAAAAGCAGAGGCGGATGGATGAAGGAAAGATAATTCACTAGTGACGCAGCAAAAGCATAGAAAACTGGGCTGTATATGTAAACCTGTACGTTGATTTCTCCTTTAACCATATTTTCCTCAGAAGCCAGATAACTTAGGGGAGCGTAAACACACCAACAGTCCCTAGATGCTGAATAATTTTTATGTCATTTTACCTTCTTTTAGTGTTGCAGTGCAAACACAGGCACACAAATCCCTCAAAGATCTATGACAGATAATGCCATTTACACATGCCATTACTGACAGGCCTTTTGTGCAGAAAATGAGCACAAAAAGCCAAACCGTGTAAGGGGGCGGGCCAACCTCCACAGGCAACAGTGAGGCAGAGCACCACCAGGCACCCCTCTCCTCGCTGCTCAGCTGAGACACAGCTGTTGATCGCATCGGGAGGTCCTCAGTTGGTGATGCAGCAAAGCCACACTGTGCTCCAAAAAAAAAAAGGTTCTTTGGAAAAGAATGAGCTGTGCAAGTGTTTGCTTATGTGTGTATTGGCTGGATTTGTCACAGCTGAGAGGCCAGGCTGCTGTTTAAATCAGTGGAAGGCCGTGGGTTGGAACGCAGATGTTTAAATGTAAGTTATTGGTGCGTGGAAAACAATCAGCTTAACTTGGTCCTACACTGTGAATTATTTGCTGCTCTGCAACAACAAAGAAAATCCTGTACCGAGCAAAGTTTTGCTGTGTGTCGGTGGGCTTGCTCCTTAACAAATCAAACATTTGTTGCCCTAAGAGTTCCAATTGCTGTGAAGAACTTGTGTGCACAAGTTGGTGCTTGTTAAAGTCACCCTGGCTCATGCAGAGACTTTACGTCCTCAAGCCAAAGTCAACTGTAATCAAGAAGAGCTTTAATGCAGAGTGGCATTTTTTAAAGTCCCAGACCAGCGAGTGTGCAGACTTTGCTGGGACAGTCACAGGTTCTGTCACCCTGAATAGATCTGCTGTCCCCAACCAGGCTGAAGGAGCAGCCTGCTGGTCTGCCTGGATTAATTTCTGAGATGTTCTGGGTCCATAGTTGGAGCACAAGCAAAGCTACAGCGTCTCTCAGGAAGACCTGTTGTCACTCCAACCACAGAAGGATCCACAGAGAAATCGTAACTTTCCATTTTTCTTTTCCTTCCTTGTCGCTGACATTAGGCTCTGCTTCTCAGACAGCAGCGACCTGTGTGTTTGTGAGACTAAGTGTGTGTAGGACCCAGCAGGACTCAGTTTGAGTTAGCACATGTGTCACATTGTGAGGACAGCTACCTGCTTGGCAACCATGAACCGTCTCACAGCTGCTGTGTGTGTCACAGTGCTTCCCACCTTAGTTTTTGTCTTTTAGTGAGGCTTCTTGGACCAGTGATCTACCATCCCCTAAATCATCCTTATTAGCAGTCACACGCAGATGCAACTTAAGTGCCCTTTAAGAGTTTAAACAGGAGGATATATTATGGTTAAGAAGAAGCTATTAGATGTTTGAATTCAGACAAGAGCAGGGAAACGGTGATTAACTGTAGATGGTGGATAATGTGGCCCGAGTATCTGAAAGCAGCTGGTGCTACTAAGTGCAACTACCGTATTCTTTAAGTATAACTCACTTTTTTTTTTGTTTTTGGATAGTTCAGCTAGGGGTACATTTGCTTAGGTTTGGTTTATATGAATTGTTTAAATACATAAAAGAAAAATCAATAGTAACAACCGCTAGAGAGCACTGTAGGTGTGTGTATCAGTATTTGCTACAGACAGAAACACAGAGGAAGTGCCGCTCAGTCGGGTCGGTGGAATTGTTCCAAAGCGACACAGAGAATGAAGAATTCAATTGATTAGTGATTTCAAGTGATGGTAACAGTATAGTGTTCTTTATAGTTACTGGAATAATTGTTCATATTTTCCACAAATATACTAGATTCCTCCTATGATTCATGAAGTTAAATAAGCATCATTGTGTTACAGTAGTGAAGCGTGCAGATATTCAGTCTATTATTGTTATCTACTGCATTATTAGGATTTGTCTTTCAAAACAAAATCTCTGCTCTTGTTCCGTATTTTGTTGAAAACATTTCTCCCCAATAATGCGACTCGTATATGATTTTTGCATTTTACGGCTGCTGTGACTATGAAAAATACAGTATTTACAATCGTGACAAAACTATTTAAAAAAGAAAATCTGAGGATTTAAATTAGTTTCATTCCATCCATCCCTCCATCCATCCGAAGGCAATTCATCTTTGAGAGTTCCAATAGTTTTAATACTGTATATTTGACAGAGATTTATATATATATATTTTTCATTTTAGTCTCACAGTAGGAAATAAAATGACCAGTCTCAATTTATGTTTACATTACAGACAAGTTTTACACTTTTTTTTAAAGGGCTGGGTTTGAAACATTGCTTGATATCCAATCAGTGAAACTTTAAAAATCAACATCGTTTCATCAGATCTCTGAATCAAGTCTTTAAAATCTAGGAAGGTTTGTGCAGTCAATGGTTATATATGTGGTCAACTAGCTTGAATAGGTGTCTGAGTGTCTATTGATGTTTGTGCTTTACAAAAATCCAACTATTTGAAAATGTTTACACATGTTAGCGATAATAATAAACCTCAGTCAGCTTCTGTTTCCTATCGTGTTGCATCTTTCTCGATATTTTCTTTGATTTTTTGTGCTCTGTGGTCACCCTGCTGGTTTAGCCTCTCCCTTCATCTCCCTTCCAAACATTAAAGGAATACACACAAATGCACAAAAAAAAGAAAAAAACTTTAGCCAGACTTCGTTCCTCATGGAGAGAATGTGAGGATTTGCACAGTGCCAAAACTGTTTTGGCACAAAAAAAGAAAGCATTTCCCACCCCCACACTGGATCTCTGCCCAGAGACCGCCAACCTTGGCCAGTTTGAAGCAACATGTCTACTTGGAAACTGGAAAGACATTTTCTCTCTGTACGACAGACAAATCAATACCAGTCGGCCCTCACCCCCACTGAGAGACAATGTACGTTAAGTTGATCAATGCAATCAGAGAGTTGGCAATAAAATCATACAAAGATGAGATGCACTAAGGTCCAAATTAGCATGCAAATTCAACGGGGAGTCCTTTGATTGTCTTTGATTGATGTCATTATGCAAACACTGATTGTGAAGCCACAGTTCTTAAGACACTTGGCCCCCAAGCATTAAAGAAAGTCATGACTTGATGGGGAGACAGGTAACTTAGCAGAGGTCACCATGTGTTCAATTCGTGGATGTAATGAAATGTTGTGCTTGCCAGAATTGGCTCGATCTAGGTCCCCAAAACGGTTTGGATGATGGAATTGGTAGGAAATGAGCTCCAGGGAAGAAGAAACTGCGGAGGAATTGACCATAGAGAATTGACATGTTGTGGAATCACTTTTCAGCAGTGATGTGGGTGAGCAGGTGGAGCTGAACACAACACGCGGGATTGCTTCCATTTGTCTCCTGGGACGTACTTACAGCTTCATGAAACGTTCATATCTGAGACAACCGTAGCAATTGTGCGTTATAGCTTGGAGCTAAATGATCCACGGTTTAATGTGTCTGCTTTTATAGATCAGTTGTTTAGAGCTTTGTAGATGAAAAAAAAAAGTTCCAAATGTTTGCAGAAACTAAAGCTGGCAAAATGCCAACTCCTCCCTCCTCTAATCAGAGTTAATATTCACTGTTAGACATTTATTTCATTATTTTTGGCTAATTTTTATTCATTAGGTTCAATCATGTTCAAAATTGTCCAATCTGATTACTGATTTTAATTGGATTAATCTGAATTGGATTAGATGGTTATTGTACAAGTTTAATGTATCCATAAAAAAGCTCTGTGAGAACTTTTGTCTACTGGAGCTACAAAAAAATAGGCCTACTGAACTACCTTCTAATTAAAATTCTACTCAAGGTTGTCAATCATTGTTCTTATTAATGCAGAGAATTACCTTGCAATGTACACATTTTATTTGATAACATTTTTCAAAAGTTATTTGAAAATGTTTTATCATCATTCTGTGTCTTCTAAGGTCACAACTGGCCAGCTTTGAATCGCACTGACCAACCTGCTCTACAGTCTGTGATCAGTAGCATGAGCCTCACTGAGGGGTTTCAATAACAGGTTTTTTCTCTCTGAGCTTTTGATCCAATCTCTCAGAACTAATGCATACCGGCATTTCACATGAAGTGAGGAAAATTTTGTAAAACTATGTTCTGACACCGTCTGCACCAGAAAGCAGAGCAATGTTTGACTTCTGGTAGATTCCACCTCATGTCACACACTCTTGATCCACAGCAGTCTGCAAAAAAGTGAATCCACTCTACTGAGGATGCAGGGATTGCTGTTCCGGATTGTTTTTGAGATTTTTCTTTCATGCTCTCAGCTACATACTCCACACTTAAAGCACCTAGATTGGCACTTGCATGATCCCCTGGATACTAGTCTTATTTTGAAAGGGGGCATCATGTCAAAGCTATGCTCTCAGAAATGGTGCCTTCAAGGAAACTGTTTTCTCCAGTCTTATTTTACTTGTCTTCTAATAGGATTCATTGCTTGAATAGTGCGAGTCTGCCTGGGAAGTCGCTGATGGCACTTCAGTGGTTGATACCTCAACAGCTTTGCCCACTTTGAAGGGATTAAGTTGTAGCAATAATGTGAGCGGAATCCTCCCTGGATAAAGATGAGGGGGACAAAGGAACTCCTCAAAGACTTCCAGGAAAAGGCTGATCCAGTTTCACAGCTGACACTTAATGTAGAGGCTGCAGAGAGGGTTAATAGCTACAAGTACTGCAGGAACACCATTGACATTAAGCTGACCTTTCACAATAACACACAAAACATCTTCAGGAAAAAATGGCACCAATAAATCTTTCTCCTTTAGAGGCTGAAGCAACTGCATGTGGCTCCTCCCATTGTGTGCTGTGTCCACGGGTGACATTTAGACAGCAAACTCCTTTCCTTCCAAAAAAGTAACCGTCAACAACTGGAGAGACAAACACAGGAGAGACAAACTTTCCTACCAGACAAAATTAAGTTTTTTATTGGATTAATTTGGCACAAAAACAATCAATTTAGTCTTTTTCACACAGAAAATGCAATTTCCTCTAATTCCACTTTCTGCATGTATATTCAGTTTTGATCCATTAAACAAGAACACTTAATTCGCCTTGGAGGGACCAAATCCTCAGCATTTACTGTTGAGAAACTGAGGATAATTTTACGTTTGGGTGAAATTTGATTTTTGGGATTGTTTTGTTTAGTTTTCAATCTTTCCTTTTGTACCCCAACAAACAAGTTGATTCTAAAAATTAAGTGTTTTTTTTGGTTTACTTACATGTTTTTAATATGATTATGGATTATGTGGGATTATATTTTTCAGTAGATCTGTGTTATGATTAAATTTTAATTTATTACTTTTCTGTAAATCAATCAACTATACATAAAGCCAATGACACCAGTTTCATGGGATTTCTTGCTCAGGAATTAATTAGTACACTCAGTGTTACAGCTAATGTATCTCATCAAGTTTCTCTATTTTACTGCCTAATAAAAATTAAAGCCTTTTCCTCCAGCTCACATTTTCCAGAGTGTTTTTAACAAAAGTCACACCATGTTAATAATTCACTTTGCTTTTCTTCCACACACATACACACAAAGTGTTCAGTCATTTCAACAATTAAAATGTGACAACTACCACCTTGCTACTGTCACCAAGTGATTAACTACCAGACTGCTAAGGTAGCATTGCCCTACTTTTTAGAAAAGACTAGTGTAGACACCTTTGTCGAGTTAATACCTAACGTGCACACCTGCTCCTTTGGGAAATTTGTGAGCCTAAGCTCACATCCATATTAAAAAATACATCAAACTTATTTTCAGACACAACTGTCAGACTGCGCTCTAATCCTATTTGTAACCTACGGTGAGTAATGGGTTCACTGCGCCTTCACCAAAGAGTGATCACAGCACCTATTTTTGTAAATTCAGCATTCATTCGTACCTGCAGATTAAGGTGAATAGCAGAATGCAGTATAAAAGATCAGCTACTGGACTTCAAAGAAGAAGATTTCTTTTGTTTAGATGCTATGACTCAACTTTAAGACATCGCATAGATAAATGTGAACCTTCATTGAAATTTTACACAAAAGGAGATTTTTTTTTTCTAAAACATTTAAACAGGAATCAATTTGTCTTTACATGTGTGCCTATTCTGTGGCCAAGGCATTTTCTGAGCACATTCAAACTAAAATGGCGTTGCCGTCAATCAGACCTGGGACAAAGATGATATTTAGTGTGGCACACAGGCTCACCAGCTGCGTTGCAGAAACAGCAGAGAGCTTTCAGTCATCTTTGCCTCCCTGCTTTCAGAGACACAAACCGCACCTCAAGATTGTGGGTATTAGAATCATTTCATGCAGAGCATCAAATCAAGTGAAGACACTCACAGTTAGAATTTAATTCAAACTGTGAAATTTCACAAAAATCAATCAGTCTTTACAGACAGAAGAACTCTGACAAATAACTGAATAAAATTATTAGTAAGGTGCAGATTAGCAAGAGTAGAGAAATAAAACATCAGGTATAGACACAAAATAGACCATTATTTAACACCTGCATCATAATAAATACCGTAACTTCCGGACTACAAGCCGCTACTTTTTTCCTGCGTTTACAGCCCTGCGGCTTATTCAGTGACGCGGCTAATTTATGGATTTAATTAGCGGCCGCCATGTACGTACTTTCGAACTCAGTGAATAGTTTGAATTCTTTATCTAACACCAAGCACAAGGCATTTATATTCAACACACCTCTAAGCAGCCAAACAGCATGGACTTGACTTCAGGTCTTAGACACTTCAGTTATGGTTCAACAAAATGAAACACGCATGCCCGGCCGCATCCCAGAACCCTTTGGTGCCATTAGACCCAACGTGCACCAGATCGCCGCTACAATATGATGAAGCTTTCAAGTTAAAAGCAATCGTTAAAAGCAGCGTAAAAAAGTCCACCGTCACCAACGGGTTTGGAAAAGCCGGTTTGCTGCGTGACGGAGAGAACAGCGCATGGAGTGAATTTACACTCCATTTACGGTTTCTAAGGAAACCGTAAAAGCGGAATTTTGCTTGGAAAAATTCACAGCCTCCGTGTGAGCTGGAGACATCTCCTGCTGATTGAGCTGCGGGGCCGATGGCAGTCTGAAGGCTCCCACACGTAACAACGCACCCGCCCCTCATACACAAAACGTACAGTATTAAGTCCGATTGCTTTGCACAGAAACGATTTGCTCCATCCACCGGCGCAACGGGGACGAAGTGCTCCTCCTTGAAGCCGCCCTGGCCAGAGGTGTCGGAGTAGATAGGAAGGGGAGACAAGGAGCGCGCGGGGCGGGAGCGGAGCGCAGAGGCGTCCGCGGAGTGCAGAGGCTTCTGAATTCTGACGCACGCGCCGCACTGAGGCGCGCGTATCACGCTGAGGCGCGCGCTTTTCAGTCACCGCTGCTGTATTTTACCGGTGTGTTTTTTAACCAGCCCTGTTACTCCCATAACGCTGCCGCGACACAAGCGGAAGGAGAGCTGTACCCGTTCATCCCTCCATGCACTGCTGATACTTGCTCATTCTTAAACACGTACAACAGAATGGCGAGCCGGGCATTGGCCCCGCCTTTAGCCCCTAAGACTCATGGGAAATGTGGAATCGCAGATGTAAATTTCCTCATTATAACTGAGGGATGTAATGTTGATTATATGGTTACTGTTTGTAATTTTATGTATGATACCTAGATTGTCAATAAGTAAAAAAAAAATGAAATAAAAACACCATAACTGAGGAACTTGTGAACAGAATAGAGGTCCATGCTGTTTGACAGATGTCGATACACTCAAATACATGAGGCTGAGGCAAAGCTGGCACCATCAACAATGTGCTAATGAATTGCACTCACTCTGTGATGCTGGCCGTGATCTGTCAGGATGACAATATCGCCTAACACATGCGCGGCTTGTGTATGTATAAAACTAATTAAACACGTGAAAGTGGGTGGGTGCGGCTTGTAATCGGGTGCGCTTTGTAGTCCGGAATTTACGGTACATACTTTGACAGTTATCTAGCAGTTATTGTTTGTAATGGCTGCACTCCGTGCCAAAAAGACATAAATCCAATAAAGACATGTAAAAAAGTTCCTTTAAGGAGAGCCAAAATCAAAGCATGCATCAATATGTCACAGTTTATTAGACTATGCATTCTGATGGAGCCAAACTCTAATGTGTATCTGCTGATGATGGAAAAAAGAATAAAAGATTCCAAAGAAAGAGTGCTGCCACCCAAATACTGAGATGTGAGGACTTTTAAAAAAGGGCACCATGTAAAAAAAAAAAAAAAAAAAAACAGCCTGAAGGCTATTCTATTTACAACTTCTTTTCTCTCAGATGCACAGTTGGGATGCAACTACCTCAAATTGTGTTTGTGAGCAGACTCTTGTAACCTGAAAGTTATTTTTGTGCACCATTCTAAAACGATGTAAACAGTAGGAAAAGAAGGGACGATGCATTAATTTAGTAGAATTATGCAAATTAAAGACCACAAACTTAAGAAGCAAACCGCAACAGCATTTACCATGTGAGAGAACGTGCGCCGATGAACTGCAGAAACATGTGCAAGCAGCATTTTGAGGTTAAAATTACCTCATTAGCCTGCAGGGAAGGCAGGAAAGACTGGGATGACTAAAAACCAAAACTGTCCAAGCAGGTTGTAAAGAAGCAGCTGCCATTTTGTGACAATTGTAAATAAAAGGATTTTAAGAGTAGAGTTGGAAAGAATTAGCACGAGCTGAAATACTAACTCAAAAACAACAGATGTGGAGATGATTACTAGAGACACAGATGTATCAACAACAGAACTGACGCTGAAATGGATGTAAATGTGTTCATACTTCTATCCCTTTACTTTAAAGGGGCTTAGCCAGAGCACATCCCAGCTGTGATGGGCAAAAGGAGACAATTTCCATCCATCTTAACCAATAAATCAAAAGTCTTTCACTTCCACCCACGCAACAAATTTTGAATCATTAACCAGCTTATCATGAGTGTTTATACTACAGGAGATCAGAATGAAACAGTCAAAAACCAAAGCTTATGTTTCTGTTGTGGTAAGGTTATTTTAGTATCATAAGAAAGGGATCAATGCCTCCGCCGCCTGTCATTACTATTACAACCTGGACGGCTTTGGTTAAAAGCAAACCTGCAAACCAGCTGTGGTGATGTTGTTCATCCTCCGATAAGGAGCTTTTAAACATACGGAGCATTTTCTGTACCGAAGAGAAGAAATGCATGACTAATTCAATTCCTGCATGCCACAAAATTATATATTCCTCATCTTTAATTGACTCCTGCATGTAGACTTTCTAACCTGTCTACCCAGTAATGTGGTGCTTTTTATGTTCTTAATTAATGGCCGATGTAGCGTCATAAAACCACTCCATTACATCTGGAATTGAAAAGCCACAGCAGCTTGTACAGTGTTGCACTGCTGGGAATGCCAAGGAGACATTAATCAGCTAAATGGAATTCAGTAAGATGGACTTGGTCCCCTGGTGTGAATTGGACTATTTTTCATGTTGTTGTCATTCTGCCTGTGTGGCACCAGTGCAGATGTCGTTTTCTTCTTTTCACTCAGAATCCATTTGAATCAGCTTAGATGCCCCCCTTCCCCATACTTTTTTTTTTTGCTTCAGCTTGTTTGTTCTGCAGCCATGTTCCGACTTGGGCCTCCTGACACAGATAGTCTGCAGAGTGAAATGTCATATTTTATGTCCCTATTTGGTATAGTTATTGTTTTGTATAGAAACAACACATAAGCACACAAATGCATACACAAGAGGTACAAGCTCACAAGTTTCCAGCTCATGTTTAGAGAAGCTGCTGCACAATGCAGCTCTTCAGGGACTTGTTTTGAATAAAATGCATTTATGGTCAATGCTGACTGAATACATAATGACATCTTAGAAGGAAGAGTGGTGTTAAAAGCAAGGTAAATGCACAAAATTCACAAATGCAAATTCAACATAGATGCACAAAAATGAGAGAAAAAAACAACAACACCCAGTTTAGCTTCTTAAGAACCCAGCTTAAAAAATAAAGGACATTTTCTTGTTATTTTTGATGAATGACTTCGATTTTTAGTATTTTAAGATAAAAAACATAAATAAATAAAAGGAATTATGTGAAGAAACTGGATTTTCTAGAAAGGACTGTATTTTATTAGTTCGTAACCCCGTCAGTTTCTTACACACAGAAATAATGAATAATGACTCAGAGACAGTTACTTATCTTTTGTGGAGGTTTTACTTCGCACAAACACGAAGGGGACAGACAGATGAACATGGTGCATTCAAAGTCCGAACCAACGAGCTCAGGGATGGGGTTGGTATAAAAACCCTGCATTTACATATTCAGAAGATCGTCCAATGGACCTCGTGTGAAAATCACGCCCACAGGTTACTGCTGGAGAGGAGCTCCAAGGCTAAAGTGAAGATAAGTCTGAGGCCTGCTCAGCAGAAAACACATGCATAGAAAAAGGGAGTATGAGAATAAACTGTTAGAACAATAGTTTGGCTGTGCTGTCTTCAAATGTAATATAATTTTGAGATGACAATACATGCTCAGTGAATTAAGTTTAAACCATTAGTGTAATTAAAGTTAAAGGCAGTTTCTAACTATTCTTCACAAATTATAACAGAAACGTTTCTAATTAAAGTTATTTGCTATTATTCTGCTCCTTTTAGATGAACTGTATAAATAACAAGATTTTATCGAAGTCCTCAAACCTGCTTGGGCTCCTGAGACCTGATTGAATAAAGGAGCCACTTGTTATCACACATTTCAGTTTCCTAAGAGTTAAGGATTGCTAGCACAGCTAATTGAGATCAATAGCATTTTTTTTTGTGGTTAAAAGCTAATCCATGAACAATTTAGTCAACCCATTGTTTTGTGTTGCGCCATCATTCAAGGTTCCACACCCACCATCACAAAATGTGAATTAAAAAAGTATAAATTAAAATTAAAATATTCCAACTACCCTTTGGGGTTTCATAAAGTTCTTTTAAATTAATTTTAATTGTTTTTGAATCTTTAAAATTGCATTTTGTAAAAATATTTGGAAGGATAAATTAATATACACATATGCATGAAATTGGTATATGGAAAGTTAGTCACCTGGCCATAACACACAGAAAACAAACACCCAAAAAAGTGTTTTGTGTGAGCATTTAATTTAAGAAAAAAAGAGGAACTGGGGTAGCAGACACAAAAAAAACAGACATCCAGGCTGTGAGCCATGAAGTGTCTTAGTGAAAAGGCCTGGATAGCACAAGGCAGACATCATTAGGAGCGGCATAATGATCCCCAGGATTTGATTTTTTTTTTGGCAAAAATGAGGCTGCTTAACACAAACACCACACATGCACAAATGTCATCCCTCTCTGAACAGGGCTTCTTCTTGAAGTCTGGGCTCATTTGGGCCTGGGCCAAAGTTCTCTCAAGTTGGGTGCAATTACTGCAGCGGAATTGTTCTGTTCGGCTTTAAAAACACAAACTACAGAGCTTAAACAAGACTTGCATTATGACTGAGAAAAAAGAAGGAAATGCATCAAGAAAGACTGTAAAAAGAAGAAGTTATTATCTTCTGTTTTGTTTTTGTTAGAAAAGCTTCCATTTTTTGGTAGTTGATGCTTCAAGATCCCAGAAATGTATCTTCAGGAACTCTGTTTGGCTGCAGGCCTGGAAAACAAGTCATCTTTGCTTGCAGTGACAGATTCATTCAGTGAGTTACTTATTAGGTGATTGTGCACCAACACAAATAAGTGCTAAATAACTGCATGCTTCGATGTATGTAATGTTTCAACAAGCTATAATGGATTCACGCATTAGCTGCTGGTAATAAGATGTAGTTCTTATCCAGTGCTTTTTAATTCCACAGTGAAACTGAGAGAAGTGCGAATGAAGCCGAGTGCAGTTATTTTACCTCGGCACAAATAGGATTAGGTGTTTGTACACAAGGCAGAATGGGGGTTTGGGATGGGGTGCTTTCCCTGGACGTTAAGCCTTCCAGCCCGGAGTGAGCCAGGTTACTGTGAGATTACGATGATCCACTTTGATCTGGGAAATGGAATTTCCTCCCAGACCACTTTTCAGCCTTTTTAGCTCTTTAGAAAACAGCCACAAACTCATAAAAATGCATAGGTAGCCCCACAGAAAGCTACACGTGATACATGAACTCAGTGTACATCTGCTGCTTCGGGGTTGAAACCACTGTAGTTTCAGACCGGATTGTTTTCTGACCATTATCTTTATAGCTTTCGTGCCAAAGCTTGAACTTAACTGCAGGAGGCAACTAAATCAAAACAATGGTCTCATGCTTGAGTCAGATTCCAGTTTCCTGGACCAAGTCCCACTGGATCATTCCTTTATCTTGCCTTAAGCCTCCAAATATACAACAGTGGGGATGTTTTTTTTTTTTTTTTATGTTTATTCGATTAGAATAAAGAACAAAAAAACACTGTATAGAATGTTTTACACAGCTGAGTTACTGATCAGGACACATATTCGGACAAAAACTAACGATGTACAAATAGATCAGCAATGCAAACAGCTCTGAACTCTCACACAGGAAGATTCTCAGAGCTCCTGGTCATGTTATCACAGGTTTGTGTTCTTCAGCCTGCATGGCTGGACTTTAAAAGTTCATTTAGAACAAGGGAGGGAAAACCTTTTGAGTGGTAGGCCACTAAGGGTTCTAAAGTTTGACAGGTGGAGTGATTTGGTAATCCACCTCATAAGAGGAAGAAAAATGAAATCTGGACAAAAACGTGTTTTCACTTTGACTGAAAATCAATATATATAGATTTTAAAACAGAACATTTTGAGGTTTTATTCCAAACCGGTGGCTTTTGCTCTCATTTTAGTAGAAATGCTGAATTCATGTGTTGTTGGAATGATCAAGAAAATAACTGACTCAAAAAACAAACATGAAACTATAAAAAAAAAAAATCTTTCAACACCACGTGAAACAAAACAAAAGGTCAATGTATTTGTAGTTCATCATATGGGGAGACACCATAAATACAGGGAAAGCAAAGGAATTAGGGTTGTGCCGATGGACGATATCATCGTCCATCGTGATGGGTGACTGACATCCCGATGGAGAGACCACCATCGTGATGCCACGCCCCCGCCACGTTGCGCGTCGACACCATAAGCCGCGGTTACATGTACAAAATATCTTGATGGGATCAATGGTCGGATTAGAATCCAACCGTGTACATGGCACAGAAAAATGTTTTCAGAATATAAAAACGTTCACTAAGGTCACACTTTCCGTCGGAATAAATCATTCGCACATGCGCAGTTTGAAAACCGGAAGGATATAAATTCCGCCGAGCGGCTTTTTTTTCAAACTTTATTGAATGTAACAATTCAATACAAAACAATGTTGAACAGCGCCGAGCGGCTATATACATTGACATGTCAGCTCGGTAAAATACGAGATGATCTTCTAAACATGCTTTTAATAATGTTACGGTTATTATGAAACACCTGTTCGCTCATCATTTGAATTTTAATCCGTGTGGTCAGTGCTTTTTCTGAACAAAGCCAGGATTAGCAGTATGCTAACACGGGCTAACAACATTAGCTTTGGGTGGTGCTGCTTGCTGGCTGCACGTAAACATGTAAGAATAACATCAGCCTTTATTTAGTCGGGACACGACTGGAAACACAAATCCGCGTGATTGTTTGAACGTTTTCTAAGGACTGAGCGACATTTCTGCTTTGAAGCTCAAACCGCTGTGTGTGCTGACGATCCGAGCTGTGCTCAGACACACACTTTTAGACCCGGTTCTGAGTTCGGTTGTTGTACCCC
Source organism: Oryzias latipes (assembly GCF_053564925.1). Taxonomy (NCBI): domain Eukaryota; kingdom Metazoa; phylum Chordata; class Actinopteri; order Beloniformes; family Adrianichthyidae; genus Oryzias; species Oryzias latipes. Next base: position 27,616,436 of record NC_136252.1, read on the forward strand.
TAGAGCTGCGGGACGGATCGCAGTCTTAAATCTCCCACACATAGCGCTCATGTAACAAGAGCCCCCCCCCCTTCCCCTCAAACACAAAGCTGTAAGTCCGCGCTCCGCCGGTCCACTTCACTAGTGAAGTGCGGGAGCGGACTACTTCTTTTCTATTTTGTTTGTTACTTTTTTTGTTAAAGTCACTTCCCTCAGTTTATACTGGATCATCGCGGATTAGTCATTAGTTGGGAAATAAAATGAAAAAAGCACAAAAACGAATAGCAGTTATATAAGAACGAAAAATGTAAAAATACCCCCCAACCCCCCCTCCCCCCCGACGATGTCATCGTCCATCCCGATGGTTGACAGCAAACATCGTCAACGGCCAATTTAAGGGACATCGCCCAACCCTAAAAGGAATAATACGTAAATCAACATAATTCAGTCCAGTTGGCAGGCCTGATTGAATAGTTTAACGGCCCCATGTGGGCGTAGTTTGTCCGCTCCTCATCTAGAAGACGTTTGGCTGCTCTAATTGGTTGGTAGCTCTAACTGCTGAGTGGGAATTCAAGGTATCCATGCTTTAGAAATTAAATAAGCAGATGTTGTGAGAGCAGATGCAACATCTGACTTGTGTCCTGTTATTTGGTCCGGTGGAGATCTCAGTGTGGCTCACAGGCAATGGCATGGTGTGAAGGGGACCTCAGTCTCCTGGGCAAAGATGTCAAAACAGGACTGTAAACATGGGGGACAAGATATGTCTCAGACTCCCACCTCAGTTGAAAGGAGATTTGACAAAGATTCTTCCTCGAACTCCTCTTTCAAACCATCTGTCCTCTCTGTTCAAGAGGTACACTTTGTCTTCAAAAGTGTCCCCTGCTTGTCCGGTGCAGGTGAACGGATGTGGCTCTTTTGTGCCAGCCGATTGTGGAGGGGTTGTTTACTCTCCCCAACACACCGACCAAAGTACTCCTGATGACACAGACCACACTGCTCTCCTTTTCCAACTGCGATTTTGTTGTTTGGATTGTTGATACTTGCACCTCCTAATGTGACATCTAGTTATTTAATTATTCATCACACCTCTGAAGTAATCAGTGCATAAACTGAGTTCTCCATTCTTCTAGATCAACCTTAAAAGTCAATTTGCCTTGAAGAACAGAATTCTATGATCTCATCAGGTAACTCGGGTCACTCATGCAGAAAAAGACCAGCAACATCTGCCATGATCAGACCTAGTTGAGTTTTTTAAATGCTATGGGAAAGTCTCTCAGTATTTCCTTTTTTTAATCTTCCAAACCTAATGATGCACCGGACCAACTTCTATGAAAACCCAATTATTCATGTTATCACACGTTTCAGTCATGTTAATTATGATCCATCTCAAGAAAGTTGGGAAATGTATGAGAGTTCAAGCTGTAAGTTTAAACTGCATTTGTGTTTTGGATATTTTTGTGTTCTTACTTGAGCAGATGAATTTAGGATATTCCTTCTCATAAGTGGTATATTTTTTTATGCACAGGATTAAAGGCATCTTAATATGTGGCAACTTTATGTGGCCAGATTCAATTCATTTCAAAACAATTCAGAATGTTATCATTCTTTCAAAAAAAAAAAATTAAACGAAAAGCTTATTATGTGTAGGATGCTTTATTTTGCAAGTATGCACATAAAGTATGCAGCATTAGAAACTCATTTTGAAAAGAAAGCTACTTTTTGTTGAATATTATTGATTACCTGATTTCCTGCTGCTCAAAAAGACAATTTAACAAAACATCTGAAGACAACCAATATTGTCCATTTGATAATTTTCTTTCAAATTATAAATACCACTTATCTGTTCATCATACGTGTCTCTTCTATCCATCAACTTCGTTTCCTCCGCCCCTTCTAACCCTTATTCTGACCATAAAATGGATTTCCTTTTGTCTCTTCTCCTAAAATAGCTTATGAAAGCGAGACCTGAGCACTTATTTATTCCAACTATATACGTAAACATGCAGCAACGTGAACAAAACATTTGCTCCAGAAATATGTGCACAGAAAAGCATTCCATGGGGATAGATCGTGACAACTAGGAGGATTACTGGTTGTGCTGTTGCCATGGGTGGTAAATGAAGCTGCTTACAATCGAACTCAAAGGTTTGCTTTGCACATCCAGGAGAATTTAAAAAAAGAAACATGTATTGTGAAATTTAAATTTTTACCGATAATATTCAAAGAATTGTTTCAGAAGTTTTGACCAATGTTTTGAAAAAGCAATCCAAGAAATTTAAGAGGATGCCAGAAGTGATATGCTCTGACATCCTCTTAAACCTCACACCAAAAAGGCACGCACTTCTGACTGTTGTAAACAATGTTTGACAAAAAAGATGGAAAAATATTTTTCTGCAATAAATACCATTGCATTTTTCAAAGAAAAAAGGTAATTCAGGACGTGTTGGGTTGAAGAATCTGGAGCACACAGTCCAGAGAAATCAATTAAACATGCGGCAGGTGTATATAGATGCTGGCATGTCTGGCTAAATGCAAATGTGCAACTGCAGGACAGTGAGGGAGGTCAAACAGGATGAAACATTACCAGAAGGTGCTGTGTGGTCTAGCATTCCACATGACTAAGCAGGTTACCTGAGTTCTGTGCTTTTATTAGCAAAGTGTTTAGAATAGCAGTACACTGATGCCCTAAGGTGTTGCAGAAAATAAGAGCTAAAAATAGAAGCACATCAATTAATAATGATATTAATAATATGACGTTACAACTTTAGCAGGAATTTCTCCCTCCATCAAGACATCAAGATAAAAGGAAAATGTGGTTTAACCTTTTTATGAAATATTTTTTTACAACTGTGTGTGTATATATATATATATATATATATATATATATATATATAAAGAACAGAGGAAGCCGTTGTGGTGGATGTGGCAGTGTCAAGCGATGGGAACATCAGGAAGAAGGAACATGAGAAACTGGAGAAATACCAGGGACTCAGAGAAGAACTGGAGAAAGCCTGGAAAGTGAAGGTGACAGTGGTGCCTGTGGTAATTGGAGCACTCGGGGCAGTAACCCCCAAGCTGGAGGAGTGGCTGCAACAGATACCTGGAAAGATCTCAGACATCTCAATCCAGAAAAGCGCAGTGCTAGGAACAGCTAAGATACTGCAGGACCCTCAAGCTCCCAGGCCTCTGGTAGAGGACCCGAGCTTGGAGGAGAAACCACCCGCAGAGGGTGAGAGGGGCGGGTTTTTTTTATATATACACAGACATACACACATGTATGTGTGTTTGTGACTCAGCATAAATGAAGGAAGAAATGAAACTGTGCTTAAGTTTGCTGCCAAACATAGTCTGGAATAAAATCTTATCCCACTGCAAAAATGAATAATATAGGTAAACAACACAAAGTGGAAATTACACCATAACCCATTCAAAATAATAAATATAAAATAAAAACGCAGAAACAATCCAAGCTATTTTGTCTTAAAAGATAATTGTTAGCCATAAAGATGCCAAAAAAAATGTCTTTCAATGCGAAAAAGGCAAAGTCTGCCGGGTCACAGCAAGATTTGTTGCCTTAATTCATTAACTGTCTCCTAAATTTCAAAAGCTGTGGGTACTGAAGATTTAAATCCAGGAGGGTTGCAGATAAAGTGACTTTTTCAGAGAGTAAAAAAAAAAGCTTTTAAAAAGGCAGCTTCATGGGTTTATTTAAGTTTCTTTTTTTCTTTTCTTTGTATCATTTGATAATTCTGTGAGCAATTCAGAGTTGGAAGAAAAGTTTTTACATTAAATGTTATCTTTTTTTGGTAGCACTTTACAATAGAATTGCTTAACAATACAGTATGAACAAGTATTGATATATCCATGAAAGGCTGTATAGATTGACAGTACTGTTCATTTGACTACGGCCTAAACAGATTTTATTGCTGAACCATTGGAATAACAAAGCGTGCGTCAAATACATTTGGATTCATAAAGAGTTCTCAATGTACAACTCTTAACCCTTACTTTCTAAAAAAAAGAAATCCATCCCCTGACTTGTCGATTCCAATAACCCTTTCTCTAAATTGCTTGGAGTGTTCCTCTGTCTCATGGTAAAATGGTAGCCAGGAATATCACTCCACCAGGATCTGGACCCTTCATAGACTGGAGTTTTATAACTCAGTCACTTTGGACACACCTACACCACTCAGGTAATCTTCATTTCACTAATTGTGAGACTATTTGCACTAATTGGATCAATTCAACTTCAATTGAATTAGACCATTACATTTAGAAATGCGTGAATAATTATGCAAACATTTATATTTCATATAATATTTTGTTTCATTGACATTAATTTGTAGAATTCTGTTTTAACATTGACATTGAAGAGTTTTTTCTAGTAAATTCTTGTGTAAGGAAAGACAAATTTCATTGACCATGAGTGATTTATGAAAGCAACAAAAGGGACAAACATCCAAGGGGATGAATGTTTTTGTAAGGCACTGCACATCAAAAGAGGATTGGAGTGAGTTTTGAACTTTCACCCTTTAGTATTGGCCGATTCCTGCCAACTGTCTTGGTTCTCTTGTCTCTTCAGTTATTTGCATCGCTCATTTTTGTTCTTCTCCCCTCCTTGCATCTGTGCGTCTTTCTTCTCTCATCTCGCACAGACAGAAATATCCTGTCACACATGGGAGAAGACCAGTTTCATCTGGGAATGTGGGGGATTTTCCAAGAACAAGCTCATCAAAGTCTTCTTCATTTAAAGACATTGGATTTTTCTGTAGATCATAAACATGTCAACAAAAAAAACTTCAATCAGGTTGAAAATACACTATTACAATGATATCAGAAAATACTTATACTATTAGAAGAATTGTGAAACTCTTTGCTAGCGTGTATTGTTTATACAATCCATGTAGAAGATTATGTACTGCCTGGGGGAGAAAAAGAAAGAGAATTCGTTTGAACTACCAAGCATATTTACATGTTTTGGGAGTTCTTTATAGAGGACGGGGAGTCTGAATGCATCTTTTTTACCAGTGTTATGACTTTGACTTTGTGGAATGACAGAAGAGTTTAAAGCTGTTTGAATTGTTTTCTCATCACAATGGACATTAAAAATAAGTGATGCAATATGAAGGACTTCTAGTACATAAAGAACAGCATAAATTGTCTTTGGAAACTGGTGGGTGTGAAGCTCGAAAACAGACATAAATTGCCTGGTGCCTCCTAAACTTTCACAACAAAACAAGAATAGCTGGGATAACCTGTCTGAAGGGCGGAGTGTTTTTTTTTTTTTGCGATGGACCTTCAGTCAAATTGAGAGGTATTTATGGTATATAAATTGATAAATACTTTCATTGAAGTGCATTTAATTCAACATATACTTAAATGATATTTTACAAATTCTTCCATTTCAACAGCTTCCAGGGGTGTAAAGGATACAGATGCATATCAAATAATTGATCCATTGCTGGGAGTAACAGCAGTGTCGGTTGAAAACCACAGACATGAACAAGGTTTTGGTGTTAAAAAAGGTATAAAATCAACCAGAAAGTAAATAATCAGTTACTGGCAAACTTTAGCAGTTTCTCTTCCAGTTGTTCTCTTTACTGTCTTTGCCTTTTTATTTACATGTGATGCAAACACAAAGACGTCCAATCATAAGCTCACTTCTACCAACGACACACTTTTATTTAACCACAGAGAACAAAACAGTCTAAAAGACCCCAAATGACAGCTTTTTATGCTTGAAGCTGTTATTTATAGGCCTATTTAGATCGTATCTATAGGTAAAAGAATTCTATCTTATCGTATTGCCACAAAGTTAGTAGAATCTGTTTTATATCGATTTGTGGACCATGTATCGAATCATGTGAATACATGAATCTGGATGACATGCCAAACCCCCATATTTAATGTGGATTTCTTCAAGACATTTACAGTATAATCAGTGTAACTTTAGCTAAATAACAGAGTGTATGTATAAAAGTGTCCTGTCTGCTGTTCTGATGTTTCCTGAAAAGCTGTAAGTGCAAAATATTCTGATATAAATAATGCAGCAAAAACAATACAGCAGTATAGAGTAATTTTACCATATGAAAAAAGCACAGCAACGGCTAAAACCTTTAGTTTCAGGAGGTACTCCATAGCAGTCTGAAGTTCAGTTGTGAATAGAAGCTCATTTTAAGTTTTATAATACACTGTTCTAACATGTTAAACTCAGATGAGTGTTTTCATGGAATTCTTTCTCACTTTATCCATTAATAGGACTGAAAACAAAGAACTAACACAAAAAATGCTCTTTAATGTTAAATGTTAGGAGTGTGGTACCAGCAAGAGCTGCTTATGCCTTTTGCCACAAACAGCCTTTATGTTGTTTAAAAAAAAAGTGCAGCATTTTGTTTTCTTTGATCTCTAAGAGGAGCTAAACATTTTCAGGACGTGACCCTCACAGCTTCAGTTTCTTTGAGCTTTCTTCCCTTTGCTTGTCTGCTTTATCTGCTCATGCTCGCAGAGCTGCTGATATGCACGCACCCTTCCTTCATCATTTTTTTCCTTTTATACCCATTTCCCATCACTGATGAACAAATTACCATGAAATCTTACTTTTCTGCTACGACCGCCACTTCCCTCCCTCCCCTGCTGTTCTAAACACAGCCAACAAGCAATTTTCAGACCAGGCTGATTGAATTCATTCTTTTTTCCCCCGCTACTTTGTTCATTGCTTTTGCTGAACCTCTCGATGCCACACACCTTTACCTGCATGTTGATAAATTGCACAAAAATCTGCCTGTAGGATGTGCTGGACATGAGAATTGAGGCAAAACATTGAACTCGGTCTGAATGAGCAGTAAATATGAACAAGCACTTAAAATACAGACATACTTTATCACCAAATTATGAATAACAGCAGTAATAAACACACAGGTAAAACAGCGACACATCTACTGCCTGTGTTAATGACAGAAGAGGAAGATAGGAGCAGTCAGAGCGCTTTGAACACAACATCTAATATAAGGATGTCTCCATAAAGGCCAACCATGAGCCTTCAGGGACACCAAGGAAACACACACATTAAAAGTACATCCCACACGGTTAAAAACAACAGGAGGTTATTAATGGTCAGGTGTTCGTGCAGTTCTGCTCAAAGCACTTCTCCAACAAACTGTGTCCCACAAGGAGCCGTAATCATTCCCCACTCCCTACCAATCATTTACAGCAGCAGCTGCCCAATATCCTCTGGTCAATCCACATCCACAGTTTTGTAATAGCCTCCTGCAACACTGTCTCGGCTGATTTAAGTCTCCGCAGCAGCGACAGACCTTCAATCTGTTGGTTTTATCATCCAAATGGAACAGCAGACTGCAAGGAGAAGTCTCTAATGGGGGAATCTAGAGGTAGAGGTTCAGGTAGATATAAATCTGGCTGTGCGTAACCTTTTCTCACAAAATGCATGAGAAAGCCATGTGATGAATACCTGCACTACAATGATATATTAGGAAAATAAGAAAAGTGAGCAAAGTTATAAGGTGAGCTGCAAAAAAGACAGCAGGACAGTGGGCAGACTATCCTTCCCAAGAGCAAAGGAGCTGTCCTTGTTTGACAAACTTCATGGTCCTCCTTTGCGCTCACATTTTAGGAACTATCATTACAGATGCCATATATAGAAATTTACATGGGCCAGTGAACAGAATAGAAGAATATTTTCTGCATGACTTTAATGGCAGGCAAATGTGGAGTAATGGCTTCATAAAAATATTCAGCTCCAATTATGTGTTCATATTTCACTCATCCAGTGATGGTTGACAATTTTACGCCGCTCTCGCCTCAACCTGTGTGGCCTGCAAATCAATGTCCATTAAAGCGACAGTGTTCAGTGCCACCACATCTTCTTTCCATTAACTCTGCTGCTGCACAGTCTCATCCACCAACAGAACAGCTGCAGAGTATGATATCTGCACGCTCCGGGAAGCTGCTGCAGCCAGATGCTCATTACGGTGACACATTGACCTCCGGTTATTTCACAACATGCCGATAATGAACTGGACCGCTTGTAGTGTGTGCTCGTTGAAGGCAATTTTAATCGTTATGTATCCTCCAGAGTTGACAGAGTGTCCATACTCATTTTCTGCCAAAGCTAAACTTTTCAAAGCTTCTGATCCTTTAACCTGGACAGTTCCTGCTAAAAACAAACTTTTATTCAAAGCAACTTCTTCCAGAACACATCAACAGCATATTTCTTGATTATTGACTGATCCCACTGAACAACCACAGCAAAGCAAGTCTAATGCCTGATTTACACTGGTCCTGTGCATCTCCCTTGCATTGTGTGGGGAGTCCATCTCACGACCAACAGTTTACATTAGGGGTGTCAAACCCAAGGCCTTGAGGGCCAGCCTCTAGCTAGTTTTCTAGAAAACCCTGCTTTATCTGCTGTTGATTACCTGCTGTGTTTAGCCAATAAAACACTTGAATGGCAGGTTAGAAAACATGTAGGACACGGGTCCTGGGATTGGACACTCCTGGTTTACATCTCTCTGTTGGGTCTCCGGTCCGCCCCTCCCTCCCCGCTGGCTTCCGGAGGAGTGGTTTATCCTGCCACCCACATGTCAAGTACTTCATCCAAAACTTTGGCAATCAGGCCCCATGACCTCTCCTTCTTCACCAAGTCATCATAACATGGATGCTCTGTGTCGTACACGATGTCATGTTTTTGTACTTTTACAAAATTAAACTTTTGTCATCCATGGCAAAAATGAACAACGGTGTTATCCGAGGTGTTAATGTGCGTTATCCTGTGGTAACGTCACCTAAATAGAAAATACATGTTTATAAAGTTTTAGTTTGAAAGTACAAAACCCGGACCTTTATCCTGTTTCTCCGGCTTTTTACAGCAAAATCGACCCGTCGACGGACTGGAAATAGAACTCATGCATAAAGCTTGCGTTGCAAAGGGATGGACGTCAGACACAGACATGACGGAGGAGAAGTAAACATTCTGATTGATTAATGAACCTGTTGTGAGACACAGCTCAGACCGATCCGTGTATATTAGCATTAAATCTGTTGACTAAGCTTTCCTAACCTTGGTAAAGTCCTTTTGAGAATAGGACAGGGTAAATGATCCAAATATGTTCAAACAAATCTAAGAAAAAAATGTCCTTTCTAAAGGTCAATTATTTTTATTTTTACTTTTGGTACCAACAAATGATTCCCAGAAATGTCTTGTTCTCTTGTACTAAACTCCATTTCATTCTACATTCATCTTCTTTTTCACTTATATTAATGACTTGATGATCTGTGAAGGACTTTTTCTTTATATTTAAATATCTTAAAGAACAGAAATAAATTTAGAAAAACACAATTTGCCTTTAGAAAACGATTGTGGTTATATAAAACAACCCTTTTAAAAAAATTGATACAAACTTTTAATTAGCTACACTCCAAGAGGTTTTAAGGTTTAAACACAAGTATAAATAAAGACAACATTTTTCTCTAAATCATTTTTAAAAGCACAAGTTTATAGGGCAGTCATATACTAGATTCTTTGGCCCTCTTCTTTTAGAATTTTTTAAATTATTAGAGCATGACATTTTCAATATCAAAATGACATACTGGTTACTAATCCTTGAACACTCCTTTACACTCTGTCACACTTCTTGACACTCATACATTTGAAGGGACAGGATGGAGACAAAGAAAGGAGCAGGTTTTATAGCCGCCCATTAAACTCACCTCCTCTCCTGTCAGGTAGTACGCTGCAAGAAGCCCACCGACGTAACGAATGTTCACCTCAAAGAGGGATGCCTCGCCATTCTGTTGAACCAAAAAAAAGAAACACGAGATCACGTCACAGAGTCATTTTCAGATGAAGCTTCATACAAGAGCAAAGATATGGAGCAGAAAGAGAACACTGCAAATTTCACAACTTACTTTATTATTTTGTTTTTAGTGGGAGATGTCTTGGAAATAGCACAGCACAGATGTAAAGATACAAATTTTACAAAGCACAGACTTTAAAGCCTGTGATGCGCATAAATATGTACATTATATCTCTCACTTCCAGGTGTGCTGATTTGTATTCAGTGATTAGAAAAATACTTTTTAAAGATTTATCAGGTGATATATCTCTCAAAGGAGTGATAGTAATTTTTAAATTCCACCGTCCTATCAACGCAGTATTTTCTCTAAACTTACTTTTGTTTTCCCTCCAACTTAGGGTTTTATATTTAGAATGACACTATTAAGGAATACTATTTAAAAAACATTTTATTTTTTTAGAAAAAAATTGTTTTCCTCAATCTTTAAGAAAAATCTAATGTAAATCTGACATGAGGTTACAGTCTAAGTTGTGGAACAGGAAGCAAAAACAGATTTTTTAAAAGAAAAGCATTTTTTAATGTTGGCTTTTTTATTTTGATTTAATTTAGAGCTTATTTAAAGAAAACTCAGTTAAACTGAAAAATGATAACTGCTGAAGTGATAATAGCAGCCCAAAGTGGTGTAGAACAGGTGCAACATTTAAGCTGCAAGAATTAAAATACTTCAGTGTCAGTAGCTCTTAAGAGGAACTACTTTTGAACCATTTAGAGTAAACGGCTTCCTGCTGCGGCCATTTTAAAGAGGAAAAAATATATTAATAATGATTTGATTTGATTTATTTCAAGCATTGTAGTCGAAGCAATAAAGAGTTTCCACATATTTATCAGTGATTACGGAAATGTTGGAATGCATAGTTTAAAAAGACAGAAAATAAAACAAAACAAAAAAGTCACTTAAATCACATTTGCTTAATTAAATATAGAGATTATTAACTAAAGTTAAGTAGAGCTTGATTTATTGCTTGAAAAGTGGGAAGAAGCGAGTTTATACAATCCCACCACTACTGAGTTCATTCATTTGACAGTTTTACAGTTTTTTTAATCCGGTTCTGATCCGATAGATTCTTTTCAAGTAACAAAATCCAGTGCCTAGTAATGATTGATCATCTTCAGAAAACCTTCCTTCATGATTTCAGTAAACAGTAACGGTAACCATTATGTAATGATCATTGATTATTAGAAGACATTATCACAATAATCCAGTAATTATATATACACATTCAGATCAAGTAAAGAAAATTAATAGCTTATTGACTGTAATTTAAACATTTCAGTAATCATTATTGCACATTACAATGTAATACTCATTGATTGTATTTAAAAGAGCTTTGATCATTTTACAACAATCAAGTTCACACATGTATTTGGAATTATTTAAACACCTATTGATCCTTAACTCCTCTTATCTTCATATTGTGAAATCAGTTTCTTTATACCTTTTTCTTGAATATTTCGATATTTGAACATTTTTTGAGCTCATTACTTAACCCGTTCCAAAGTGTAGTGCCACACACAATATTCAGTTTCTACTGAATATTTCTACTCAGTTTCTACTCGAGTTTTACATTTAATAATTTTTCAAGAATTCATTCGTATAATCAGTTTCCAGTAGAGTGGTAAATAGTTAGGTAAATAGTGAAATTTTGCAAAAATCACTTCATCTTTACAAGGCAGCTATTTAACATTTGGTCAAAGTGTGCAGTGATGCTATATAAATCTAACATATGCAGTACGGTCCATTTCATTCAAACTGAAATAAAATAACAGGTGACACCACAAGCATCACAGTATGTTACCATAATTACTGGCTCTTGTGCTGAAAGTTGAAGCAGAATGGTACTCAGTTAGGCTGAAGACCCGTCGAGAAGGAAATTACTATCTTAAGTGTGGATCAGAAGGAAACTGTAATTGGCTGCCAAAAAGGCCAATTTTCTCCACTTTCAAACACATACATCAAGACAGAGAGTTGCTCACATCTTTTTAAGTTGTTTGAAAATATGATGTACTTGACTATAGTGATAGAATAGCAAATGTCAAAACTGCAAACTCGTATTTTTTACAGGAAAGTATTGCTTAAGATTTTTTATCAATTTATTTGTTTGCCGATATCTTTTATATATAATTCTAAATTAAAAAAAAAGGTTGTGTACTGCGATCATTCAGAAAAGGCACAAACAAGGTAATGCTGTTTGATTTTAATGTAGGAATAATTCTAACTTTTCTAAACTGTCCTCGAAATCGAACACCTTCAAGAATTATCAAGTCAAAAAAATGTTTTCAAACTTTTTTGAGGAGAATAAAACTCAAAGATATTTCTTCCTAATTCATTGACCTTTAAATTACAAAAAAATATTTCAATAATACCCACTAAAGTAAATAATAAAAAATCAACCAAAGAAGACCCAGTCTTCTTTTTCAAAAAGAGAAAAAAAAAGCTCTGACTAATCACTTTAGCGTAATTAGGGTTTTAAAAAAAAATAAAATAAAAGAAATAAATGACAAAAATAGATAAAAGTAAAATATTTAGGAGGTGAATAAATAACTTTGTCTCACTCTTCTGCAAGAATATTTGATATACATTTTTGTATTCTATATTGTTTTGGGGGGTTTTGGCCTCAAGTTTGACCAATATTTTAGTTATTTTTAATAAATACAAATTAAAAACATATAAACCAAAAAGCACAGTATGTCATTTGTGGCTGAAAAAGTTAGCTCGCTTTAACAGACCTTCAGTTCTTGCAATGACATAATGGGACAAGTATTACTGCTCTCCTTGAAGTCTGACAAACACATCTACAACGTGTGGTTGATGTGATAACTTACTGCAGAGTTGTTTGACTCAATCATTTAAAATAGTGTTAATCAAACATATGTATCTGCATCTGTATAATCTGTATATTTAAAAAAATACCAGTTTAAAGACCTTTTCATTCATTAGAACAGTAAGACAAAAACGCTAATTAATTGTTTACGAGCTTTAACTGCAAATTGATATCAATTACACCTGAGATCTTCTAAATATGCAGATTATTGAATGAGAAATTAGCATTTTAAATGTTAAACATAAATTTTTGTTCGGGAGGAGCCAGACAACATCATTGATTAATGAAGGTAATGGATCATGGCTGTCGAAGCTCGTAGGTGTTCTGCTTCACCACCACTGCAGCTGACAGCGTTTGTTCACCGCCTCTCGCCATGGCAAAGAACGTCGCCAAACTCAGCCACAATTTTCCTGGGATGTGAGCCTGGCTGTCGGAGTTGGAGGCTGCGTTGCTGTGTGGCAACAGGCAGACTAAACAGTTGCCCAGTGGGGTGTCTTGCTCTGGCGTTTCTGCAGTGATTTACTGCTAATGGAGGGGCATTATTGTCTAATTACCTTACAGCATCGCCGCCATCCAGATTTTTACCAGTTGAAACTCAAATTAGCAAACGTGACAAAGAAAATGGGCCAAAAACAAAAATGAAGTGGTTGGTTGCTTCCCCAGTTTCACTTATTCATTGTGATTTACTTAACACTGAAAATTAACACATAGAATTCATGAAAGCAACCAATTTGATCGTGTTTGACAGACGTCAGAGAAGCAGAGCTGGCTGCAGGCCCAGCTGCTGGCTCTGCTGTTTGACAATGAACAGCTCTACTTTACTCCGTCTCTTCATGTGTCAAACCACCTTTTTTCCCCCCACTTTTCTGTGTTCATGTGCATCAGATCATCTCTAAAATAATCCAACCTGCTCATGATCAGGAAATGAAGAGCATATTCAAATGAATTACACGTTATTTTTGCTAAAAATAAATACACATTGAAAATAGATTAAAAATAGAATTTGTATATATAACAGTTGCATCTTTGACTGTTCAGATCCCATCAGACCTTCTAGAATATTATTTTGTAATTGATTGCAATTGATTACTGCCAATGCATTTATGCATCACCCCATTGTGCAGCATTTACACGCAGTCAGTAAAGACAAGTACAGGTACCTTACTAACGTCTAGAGTGCGACGTAAAGGCACCATTTGACAGCATTACCTGTACATAAAACGTGTGTGTAACTTACATTATTCTCACAAAAACTTCACAATACACTTATTACACTCATGACAATGGTACGTTTCATTTTCTCCCCTCAACGTGCAGCCGCTTCCGACTACGACCCTCCACGGGCCTGGACAAACCAAAAACCTGCAGCACCTGTACAGGTCAACACCCCGTGCATAAATCGGAATAGTTTAGTTGAGCAGTAAATGAAAAACAATGATGGGAAAACTAAATTCTTTTTTAATCTGACGAGAGCCAGAACCAAAGGATCAAACTCTGCAGGCTGTGTGCTTTTTAGGCACATCACCATTTAGGCAAATTGAAAGTGTGTTACATGACGGGTCAGTCTGCTCATTCAACGAACAAAAATGTAAGTTAGATAAAAGTATCTGTCAGGAGGTTTTTAAGGCATGTGGTGCTCACTATTCCATATTGAGGGTTGGACTGCTGATGGTTCCAAGTGATGGTTCTGTGACTAGAACGCTCTCGGGTCAGTAAGTCAAATGCATGTAACACATTTTATTGACCTCTGTGAAAACAAGAGATAGTCGCAACAAAAAAAGCCTCACAGGCATTTATACCCACAAAAAAGAGCTTCTATAAATTGCATTGCTCACTGCAGTGTTACTGTTTGAATTTATAGCAATAAAATATTCAGAAGACCTCACAATGCCTCATGTTACAGCCTTTTTTAATATAATATTGCAGCAGAGTTACCACTTAAGTGAGATGTTTCTACTTTCTGAGACCTTTTCTTTTTTGTTTTTTGAAAGCACAAAAAGTGCTGTAAACACCATCTCCTCCAAGTGCATCTGCAATATTTTAAACCACATGACCAAAGAAAAAAACTCAAAATAAGGACTGACCGAAGCTTAGAAATGTAAATAAAAAGCTGCCAAGCACAAACCGATCATAACATTTGCATTTTGTTCCTTTGATAATCATTCATTGAACCCAGTATTATAGAACAACTCCCCAAACATCATTTAGTCTGCACGAAAAGAGAGTTAATGTATTAACAGCATAAGCATCTATTAAATGCAATAAATTGTATAGTAACAGCCTGGTGAATAATTAAAAAAGCTGCCAGGATGATAAATTACAGCTGAGTTACAGCCCAACCCACCATCCCTCATCCCGGTCCAATATTGGATGCCCCCACCCACCACTAAATCTGTGGACTCAAACAGGGAAACTGCATGAGCGGCATCCAGCGATCAAGTTCCTGATCTCTACTAAGAGATGCAGCTGGGTCCTACCACTTCCTTAAAGCTGATGTACAAGCATCTTTGGATTCTGTTACGCTCGCACTCTGTCCTTATTATCCACCGCTGCGTTTTGTTTCTTCTCAGCTCTGTGAGCAACTGTCCGACTCAGTTTTTTCCTCAAATGCATCCTGGTCAATCACACTTGACCAACAGTGTTCAACTCTCTCGTTTCTGAGAAAAAACAAGGTTATTTACCATCAAACGATCCACTAAAAGGAGGAGTCACTTGAGACCCAACTTAAGCTTTTGAGTTGATAGATGTCCAATTATATCGATTTTACTGAACTTAACTAGACGTTTTTGAGTCTAACCCTTTTTTACGCCCAAAAGCTCAAAATCTTTTACTAATAAATAAATAATACAATAAAAAAGACAGGTTTGTTTGCAGAGAACAAATTCACTGCTTCTTAAAAAAAAAAGTGTTTTAACCGCCTTGTCCTGTGAGAAACATCCGCTCAGCTTAACCTCAGGCTCAGGCCAAGACCGTATTCTGCAAACATTTTTACGACGCTAGAAAGGACGGTGATGCCTTCATGACTGCGAGCATTTTCACCCTCGTTTAAAGCAGCCAGGAGGTCAGAGGGGTCAAAAGATAACGGGTCTCTTGAGGTAGACAACCACTTTGCCCCGGGTTTCCTAGTTACAAATCAGTGTCACCTCACTCTGATATACGCAGTCAACAAGCCGTCACAAACTGAATAAAATTGCTTTCATTCACTTTCAATATTAGGATTAAGATTTGTCCAGAATGTGATTGCATGTTTTGAAGAAAAAAACAATAAATTACATAAAGTTTAAAAACAACAGAAAATCTACAGAGATAATGCATAACATAAATTATTGTGTTTTAGTGATGCAGGGAAAAAATAGGTTATTTTAAACTTTGTGAAACAGTTGGCATGCTGTGACCTTGACCCAGGTTTTCTCATTACAGTCTTTGCCAAAAAGTAGAAACTAAACCCAATGATTTACAGAACCCCTCAGATATGAAGATGATCCACAGCAACTCATTTGTATCTAAAAGATTCGGAGGGACAGACTGGTGTTTGGTATAACGGGGGGCTCAAAAAGTTTTAACGCCGTTTCGCTACCAAACTTGGTTAAAACAATGAGTCGAGACTAAAAGTAATTCAGGCATCTTGAGTGGCAGCACAATCTCTTGCCTCCAGGCCAAGCTTGCCTTTCACTTTGAGTAAACAGTGCATTTAGGCTCATTGTACCAAACCGTCAAAGACACTTGAGTTTTAATTTGAGCTATTTCCTTTCACTTCTTGTTGGAGCAGTGCTGATTTGATTGCCAAGAAACAGAGTTCTCAAGCAAATGCAAATACTGGAGATGATTGTGAAGATTCTAGGTTGTTTTTGTACTCTGATTTTTCAGAGAATAATGTTTATGATTACACAAAACTTCCACTGTAATTAAAGGGGATAATTATTGCTCAGTTGCCACTGAGGACCGTCTGCATTTCAGCAAAATAAAGTACTAATGAAGCCACCAATGCATTTCATGAAGTGAAAAATAAATAAGTTAAAAACAATATTTTTTTTTCTTTTCATAGTTTCTATTATTTGCTTGTGAAATTAGGCAGAGAATGTCTCTAAATAAGTCAGGGTCAAGAGAGAGACCAAAGAATTACTTCCAATTTGCATGAGGTGAAATATTTTGATTTAGACAAGATGTGCTGAATGATCCTAACATGTCATTTATGACATTATGCCAACTGATCTGAAGAAAAATGATTTGCCATCCAGTTTAACTAAAATGTATATGAATTAAAGGGATTATGCATTTTTAAAAAAAAAAAATCAAATTTTCAGTTCTACTTGGCAATAATGGGGCCTGCTTAAAATGCTGTAAAGAAAAAATTTGAAAAAGTTTCTTTGGTTTTTTGCAACAAAGGCAAATGAGATTTCAGAGTTGCTCATCCTGGATGTGAAAGGATCTTCCTAAATGTTCACATTTCCTCATCACACATCCATCTTGGGAATTCTAACACGGTATCAGCTTATCGCCAGGGGATGTCTCTAGTTGTCATGAATACGCTTTGTGAGAATCATCAGGAAATACACAGGGGATCCTGTAATCTATAAACAGCAACTCTAAAGTCACAACAGATCAGGCTTTAAACTGATTAAATCTGCACGCCGGAGGGTTTGCAGATTTCACTGAAGGTATTCAGGGAAATAGTGTGGTTTCTGCTGATGAGCATAAATTGACTTGACTGGCATCACATCACCCATTTTTCTTTTCTTTAAATGTTTTTCTCTCTTCTCAAGGGAAAAAAAAGTGTTTAATAATATGACACTAAGCATTTGTCTACTTAAGGTAAACAGCAAAAACAGTTTTAAATGGAACAAACACTTTAGGGTGAAATTCAGAACCATTTTTAAATATTATGTCATTTGTACTAATTACAGAGAAAAGGAAACCTTTTTAATCGTTTTAGGGTCAGAATCATTCTTAATTTTTTTCAGGTTTTTGTTAGAGCCACTGCTTAACAAAAATGTATGACATTACAATTACAAAAAAAAAATGATATCAGTTCCTGTAGACATATAGAAGAAAAGGTGACATTGAGGAAGCTGATTCGCTGTGGCGACCCCAGAAGGTAAAAGTCAAAACGAAAATAGATCCCATTAGCACCATCGACAGACTTATGTTACGGCCAAGATGGGATATTTTTTAAAGACAGAAGCACCTTCTTGTTTCTAATAGATTATGAAGTTTACTGGAAAATCTAAACTCAAGTGGAACACATTATCAAAAGGACCCACATGATCTGCTCAAGTGTTTTGGTCTTTTCTCCACCTGCAAATGAACATTTATTCTCCAAATGTGGTACTAAGCACATTTTTGGGTTTTGTTTTTAATCTGAACAAAGCTTTCTTTGTCAAACTAATTTAAATGAACATGTAGTATCAGATCTTGGTTTGGCTTTTAACCCTCAAAATGTGCAGAATACATTTTCTTGATGCATCATTTCTTTGGATGTACTGAGGTTTGATGCATTTACTACGACACTGAGAGGAGTTCTTCTTTCTCTTTCGGCTTTTCCCATCAGGGGTCGCCACAGCGAATCATCCTTTTCCACCTCACTCTATCATAAACATCTTCTACCCTAACGTTAGCCAACTTCATGTCCTCTGTTAAGACATCCATATATCTCCTCTTTGGCCGTCCTCTTGCCCTCCTGCCAGGCAGCTCCATCTCCAACATCCTTCTACCAATATATCCACTATCCCTCCTCTGAACATGTCCAAACCATCTCAGTCTGGCTTCTCTGACTTTGTCGCTAACACAGGCAACATGAGCCGTCCCTCTGATGTATTCGTTCCTTATCCTGTCTAACCTGGTCACTCCTAAGGAGAACCTCAACATCTTCATCTCCGCTACCTCCATCTCACCCTCTTGTCTCTGTCTCACTGCTACCGTCTCTAACCCATAGAGCAGAGCTGGTCTCACCACTGTCTTGTACACCTTTCCTTTGAGTCTTGCTGGCACTCTTCTGTCACACAACACTCCTGACACTTTCCTCCACCCGCTCCAACCTGCCTGCACTCGCCTCTTCACCTCTTTTCCACACTCCCCATCACACTGAACTGTTGACCCCAAGTACTTAAACTCCTGCACCTTCTTCACCTCAGCCCCCTGTAACCTAACGCTTCTACCTTGATCCCTCTCGTTCAGACACATGTATTCTGTCTTACTACGACTGACCTTCATACCTCTTCTTTCCAGAGCAAACCTCCACCTCTCTAGCTGTTCCTCCACCTGCTCTCTACTCTCACTGCAAATTACAATGTCATCCGCAAACATCATTGTCCAGGGAGATTCCTGTCTTACCTCGTCTGTCAGCCTGTCCATCAGCATAGCAAACAAAAAAGGACTCAAAGCTGATCCTTGGTGTAGTCCCACCTCCACCTTGAACTCCTCTGTCTGACCTACAGCACATCTCACCACCGTCATACTTCTCTCATACATGTCCTGAACTACTCTGACATACTTCTCTGCCACTCCAGACGACCTCATACAGTACCACAGCTCCTCCCTCGGCACCCTGTCATACGCCTTCTCTAAATCTACGAACACACAATGCAGCTCCTTCTGACCTTCTCTGTACTTTTCCATCAACATTCTCAAAGCAAAAATGGCATCAGTGGTGCTCTTACGGGGCATGAAACCATACTGCTGCTCACAAATCTCCACCTTCTTCCTAAGCCTGGCTTCCACTACTCTTTCCCACAGCTTCATTGTGTGGCTCATCAACTTTATTCCTCTATAGTTACTGCAGTTCTGCGTGTCACCCTTGTTCTTAAAGATCGGAACCAGAACGCTTCTCCTCCATTCCTCAGGCATCTTCTCACTCTCTAAAATCCTATTGAACAACCTCGTTAGAAATTCCACTGCTGTCTCTCCTAAGCACTTCCATACCTCCACAGGTACGTCATCAGGACCAACGGCCTTTCCGCTCTTCATCCTTTTCAGAGCCTTCCTAACCTCATCCTTTCCAATCTCTGCTACTTCCTGCTCCACAACAACCACATCTTCCTCCCTTCTTTTCCTGTCATTTTCCTCGTTCATCAGCTCCTCAAAATACTCCTTCCATCTTTTCTGTACACTCTCCTGGGTTGTTAGCAGCTTTCCGTCTCTGTCCTTAATCACCCTTATCTGTTGCACGTCCTTCCCATCTCTGTCTCTCTGTCTGGCTAGTCTGTACAAGTCCTTCTCTCCTTCCTTTGTGTCTAACCTGTCATATAGCTCATCGTAAGCTTTCTGTTTGGCCTTTGCCACCTCTCTCTTCACTCTACGCTGCGCTTCCTTGTACTCCTGTCTACCTTCCTCAGTCCTTTCTACATCCCACTTCCTTTTAGCCAACCTCTTCCTCTGGACGCATTCCTGTACTTCCTCATTCCACCACCAAGTCTCTTTACCGTCTTTCCTCTTTCCAGATGACACACTTAGCACCTTCCTACCTGTTTCCCTGATAATCTCTGCTGTAGTTTCCCAGTCCTCTGGAAGCTCATCCTGACCACCCAGGACCTGCCTCAACTTCTGCCTAAATTCCTCACAAGTTTCTTCATTCTGTAGCTTCCACCACTTGGTCTTCTTTTCTGTTTTCCCTCTCTTCTTCTTCCTGACCTCCAGAGTCATCTTACACACCACCATGCGGTGCTGTCTGGCTACACTCTCTCCTACCACCACTTTGCAGTCATTAACCTCTCTCAAATGACCTCGTCTACATAGGATGTAGTCCACCTGAGTACTCCTACCTCCACTTCTGTATGTCACTCTATGTTCCTCTCTCTTCTGGAAGTAAGTGTTGACTACAGCCATTTCCATCCTCTTCGCAAAGTCCACCACCATCTGTCCCTCCAGATTCCTTTCCTTCACACAAAACCTGCCCATCACCTCCTCATCACCTCTGTTGCCCTCACCAACATGGCCATTAAAGTCTGCTCCAATAACAACTCTCTCTCCTCTGGGGAAACTCTGTATGACCTCATCCAACTCACTCCAGAATCTCTCCTTCACTTCTAACTCACAGCCAACCTGTGGTGCATACCCACTGACTACATTCACCATCACCCCTTCAATTTCTAACTTTAGGCTCATCATCCTGTCTGAGACTCTTTTCACCTCTAGAACACTGTTTACAAACTCCCCCTTCAGAATCACTCCTACCCCGTTTCTCTTCCTATCAACACCATGATAGAACAGTTTGTATCCTCCTCCAATACTACGTGCCTTGCTGCCCTTCCACCTTGTCTCCTGCACACACAGTACATCTACCTTCCTTCTCTCCATCATGTCTGCCAGCTCTCTGCCTTTCCCTGTCATTGTGCCAACGTTAAGAGTCCCTATTCTCAAACCTATGTTCCTGCCTTTTCCCTTCTCTCTCTGGCCACGGACCCTTCTGCCTCCTCTCTTTCTTCGACCAACAGTAGTCAAATTTCCACCGACACCCTGTAGGTTAACAGCATCGGTGGCGGTCGTTGTTAACCCGGGCCTCGACCGATCCGGTATGTCTAAAGTGTTGTGGATGATTCGCATGGTTATTTTGGCAATTTTTACGCCGGATGCCCTTCCTGACGCAACCCTCTCTATTTATCCGGGCTTGGGACCGGCACAGAGGCAACTGGCTTGCAACCCCTGTGGCTAGACACTGAGAGGAGTTGAAGTCAAATATTGTAGAGTTTGCTGTAAAAGATCTTGTTTCCAACAATAATGACATCTGAAACTGTGCAGACGATCCCCGACTTGTTGTTTGATAGTCCAGGTTTTTTACGTAAAACGTTCTCAAAAACTGCAGAACTCTCAGAAAATCATGCAACTTTGCTCATTATTGAACGTTTCAACATGGAATTAAATCCTTTATAAATCGCCGTGATTCTATTAGGAATAAAACTAAAGGGTTTTTGCATTTTAAGAATGTTTTTAAATTAAATTTGATTGGACAACACATCCAGCCTATTTTTACTACAGAAGACACAAAGTCTTGCTGTGACCTCCATTTCGATGAACTGTCTGACACTAATACAGATGTTACAGTAATAGACTGTCATTACAAGTGTTCAGCTAACGGCTACAAGCCTCATGCTCACTGCTTTAGCAGAGGCAAAAGAGAAATAATCTTCTGACAAAAAAACATCTTCACCCCTGTGTTACCGTTTCTCCTTCCCCCTCTGATCGGCTTACACAAAGCTCAGTTTGGATTAACCCCAGAGTCTCTTCTTAAGGGTTCACGACCATAAAAATAAAAAATATGAGGCTCATATCAGCCTCTGCAGCTGCTTTTCTTAAATCTTTTCCTATCCTATTTGTAACTGATAAAAACGTAAAAGGCAGTATCTTATTTTAGCTTCCAAAAATTATATTGATTCTTGAAACTACAAGAATTGAATTCTCAAAAATGAAAGTTAGTAGATAAAAATATCAAAAAGTGAGCCTAAATAGTAAAATATTAATATGCACCTTTAGTACACTTTTCTCTTAACCTTTAAAAAAAATATTTGACCAGAGTTAGAGGTTAAAAAAAAGTACGGGAAAAAATTGTGTTTGTAAGATAACAGGGAAAAAATTAACATAATTTGATCTGAAATGCCACAAGGGCAGCTCTGCTGCTGTCCGTTAAAGCTGAAAATCTCCTCGTACCAGTAGATGAAATAAAAATAATCATGCCATCATCTACAATTTCCATTTCAATCAGTCATCAGCCCCATAATGCCCATCGATGATGCTGCCAAGAACTTATTCTTCATGCAGCAGTAGCTCGAATGGAAGACTAACAGGAGGTTTTGGCACAATTATTTTTCAAGTGTGGAAATTCCATGCAGTCCCTGAATGCATCTTGTGCTGCGGCGACTTTTAAATCTGCACAATAAAGACAGAGTTAAATGTTTGAACCAACTCTGGGATGGATATTTGTGGTAGCCAAGTTCGTGGCAGCCAAGGGAGGCAGACACCTAAGAAGTCATGGTTGTGAGTTTGAGATGGTGAACAATGCCTCACCTCCCAAAGTAGCTATGAAACTGTTTTTCTACCTGCCAAAATGAGGTTTGCATTTGGTTGGTGGTCGGAGTTAATTTAGAGCCCTGGTCATGATTCAAAGACCACTGGGAACTGTTCTACTATAGATCAAAAGATGATCGGTGTGAGAGTTTAAAAACTTTAAATAGATGTTAAAAACTGGATTATGGCAACTTTGTTAAATAAATTAATGATAATAATAAGGTTAAGTAAAACATAATGGGGGTGGAAATAAGTTTGTTTTTTCCTATCAATAAATAAATTGAAACAATATTTGAAATAGATTTGTAATATCGATATATTTTTTAACCGTCATTTTTTTTCATGAAATTGACTAATCATGTTGCATAGTTAAAATTGTGATTTTTACTGTACAACTTTTTTAAACTATTTCTACTTTAAACTGTGCTAAATTTCAAGAGTGTCATTTTGTTTTTATAAATAAAGTTTGATTTGATTAGTTTTATTTTAACCGTCAAAAAATAAAAACAAAAGATTCTTGTAAAAACTATTTATAGCAAGAACTAGCTGATGGCCAAGGCTCTTGGTGGAGAGAAACTGGCTAAAACTTCCTGCAATTACTGTCAAATCTGCACTACTGTAACACCGACTCTGTCAGTCGTGTCCTTGTTTCACCGCTAACAAGTTATAGACCGGCTGTCACTGTGTGTCGAGCTGTGGATGACAGACAAGCCTGAAAAGATAAATGTAGCTCTGCAGTCTGGCCTACTGCATCTGCTGACATTGTAATGTAATTAAGAAAAATGTCTGCAAATAAATCCTTGCGTGTCGTCTGCCTCCACTCTTTTTCTCTTTCATTCTGCTGCTGTATGACTTTGAAAACTATAGGCAGACTCAAAACCTAAAAAATATTACTAATTGCTTGTTTCCCCCCCCCCACAAAACTGCTTTTACTAGAATGACCCAGGACTTATGGCTAAATAGTTTGATTGTTTATATGCTATAAAAAGTTAATTAATTCATTCATCTTCTAATCTGTTTTATCCCTTTTGGGGTCACAGGGCTGCCGGAGCTTATCCCGGCCACTTGTGGGCCAGAAGGCCTCCAAACCAAGACCTGCTAACCATTTCCCCCTGAGAATTCATAATATTTGGAGACTTAATCGAAAAAGTTCTAAACAGGCTGGCTGTCCCAGAGGAATGGAAGTGGGAGCCCTCCCTCCAGTGTCCATTGATGACAGCGCCAGGGGTTGAAGCTAATGAAAAATGGCAGATGACACCCATGGAGAGGTTCACTGTGAAGTGTAAATCTGTGTTTGCTGTCTTTGTGATTAGCGACACCGTGGCTGTTAATGGCCGTCTCCACTCAGGCCGCGAGTGCTGCCACCGCCGGGAGCTCCAGCGCCACTCAAAGCTAATCGTCATCCGTAAGCACTGGGATGAACCATGAACTCCAAATGTAACAACTTGCTCCACATCTGTCTTTCATTCTGGATCTGTGCACGTGACTGCATGCCATCTCAGGAGAAAATTTCTCTTTTTGGCACAGCATTGGGGGTGATAAAGAGTGTGCCGAGCTGTGCGGGATAAAAGCACATCATAAACACATTGCAAGTCTGTTTTGGCACTGATTATAAACTGGGGCTGCTCCCCAGTGTAATAAAAAGAGCGCACAGCTGTCAGATGTGGAATATTTCCAAAGAATTCAATGATAAGGGCATCCTGTGCACCACGCCAGACAAACTAAAGCTCTGACTTGTTTTGGTATGAAGACACCTTCATACCAAGACACCGACAGATATAAACAAGTGATTTTAGCGCTCACCACCAATATTTGTTAGCAAACAAAACAACTCAGAGTTGAGAAATTTGACAAGCTGTCATTGCATGCGGTGAACTGCAGTAATTACAGCTCAGCGTAGACACTTCCACATGCAGTCCAAGCTGTTTTCCTATTTTTGTAAAACCGATACAGAAACCACATTTTATTGCATTTGGTGGAGGTGGTTCAGAAGTGACCTCACATTGACTAAACTCAAAAATCCTGCTGCAAATTAAGTCAGAAGACGTTCAGAGCTACATGGACTACACTCGTAATGGAAAAAAAAAGTCACTTTGACTTAAATGTGTTTTAACCTGTGAATCCAGCTTGGTACGCCACTGATTATAACCAGCATTAACCAGCTCAGTGCCCTTGTGGTAGAGTGTCCGGCCTGTGACTGGAAGGTTATGAGTACAAATCGAGGCCGAGTCATACCAAAGACTCTAAAAATGGGACCCAATGACACTCAGGGTTGGATCGGGGGTTTAATCCCGAGTCCAGCTGTGTCCGCAGCTCACCCCTCCCCCAGGGGATGGGTCAAATGCGGAGAACAAATTTCACACACCTACGTGTGTGACAGCTAAAGGTACTTTAACTTTAACATTAAGCAGCCACATACCCTTTCCTAACCTGCTTGACAATTTTCATAATTTGTTATTCACTTTTTATCCGCCAGCAACAAAAGTTTCTTTTTTTAAAAGATAGTTTTCATGAACATGTTTAAAAAAAATAAAGAACATAAAAGACCAACCCCAATAAAAATTGTGTTTTTGTGTTTCTAACGTTCTTGTGACATTTTTCTGAGGATGGAGGACATTTATAAAGAAATGCAAGCTTTAAATTGTATTGCTGAGTATTTCTTTATCTAAATCTTTGTGAATCAGGAGCAGATGAAAAAATGTCATTTGAAAAAGAGCTCATGTGACAGAAAATAGGGGCCACAAGCTCCCTCCTCCACTCCATTCTGTTTGTAGACGGTTAGATCCATAAAGGTCCGCATTTTCCTCAACCAAGCTGGATACGGCTGGATTTTGATGCGATATTGCTCACCTGGTAATGCTACGTTGGTGGTGTGTTTTGCTGTAAGCTAGAGAGAGATAGCACATAAACAGAAAGTTCTCAGTAATGGAGGACGGGAAGGGGAGGCAGGGTTGCTTCATGCCAACAGTCCTGCCCACAACTCAGAGGCACATTTCCAATGAAGGCATGCCGCTCTGCAAAAACAATGTCAACAAAACAACTCAGGCTTTTAGATTTTAGCTAAAAATGTCATAATCCTCACTAAAAGACGCTTACATAATCGGTCAAAAGATGATGGAAGTGGGACTTTAAATAGTTTGTTATTCAGAAAGTAAAGATTTGTTTGAAGCAGGGCATTGCGAGTTAAAAACCAAAGACATTTCTGTCCTAATTTATGCAGCTTTCGCCCTGCTCTGACAGTAACACATGAGAGGGAGAGAAGCGGCTCCTCCTCCTCTAATGTCATTTTCAAGAATCCACTGAGCCTGAGTGAAAACAACCAGTCTGAGTCAAGAGGACGCTGGAGCCGGCATCAATCACAAACACTTTTAAAGCTGACAGTTATTAGCATGTTTGCACATGTTGTGCAGGGCCTTGGAAGTCCAGCTAAAGGAAAAAAACCGAGGCAAGAGAAGCACCTGAACTTCATACTTTATTGTTTTCTGAGATAAGCCCTCAATTTCTCAAGGTTATTGCTTTTTCTTTGCACCATAAAAATACATCAACGGGATAGACTAAATGTTGTCATTTTAAAGCCTCTGAAGACGTATTGGAGTCCAGGAAGTGACCATTTCCGAAGTCTGTTTAAAGTTTTAGAAAGCATCTTCTTGGATGTGTGTTTGTCAAGGTCTTTTATCTGAATGCCTGCGCTTCTTAAGATTTTCTTAAAGATGTTCAAAACCCAAAAGGGTCAGATGAAAACGCAGATAAATAAAAAAAAATACTGTCAAAAGGCAGCACACAAAACAAACCCTATCAATATTTCTTTACACATGAAAAAGGATAAATGTGGTTTTTGCTACTTGGAATGAGCAACCGTCAGTTCTGCTACACAGAAACTTCAGGTTGTTGGATTTGCTGAGAACAATCAAAATCATCATGTATGAAGAAGTAAGAGAGAAAAAATATTGTTTGTCTTCTGCTGCTTTGTTTTCTTGTAATAAATCAGTTAAAATTCTAAAAAAAGTTTTTGAAAAAGATTAGGAATCCCTGATCAAAAGGGTCCTCTATGCTGGTTTCAATCATGAGCACTTCTTACCGAATTTAGGTCCAGATTGTTCTGCACCCACTCCTGAGCCTCGTAGTACTCGTCCATCAGTCCCATGATATACAGAGTGTCCAGTGAGTCAATGATGGATGCTCCTCTTAGGCCGCCTGCAAAATACAAAAAACAAAGAAAAAAAGGAATTTAAACTGTTTTGTACATTTACACAAAGGTTTAAAAAATGAAATGAGAACCTAAAGCTTTTTTTCCCCAAATGTAATTGAAACCATTTCAGTTGTTCTGAAGAGCATGCCTAAGTAGTCAGACATGAATAATTCTATGAAATACATATTTTTTAAGGTATTGTGTGACTCTAACCATTTCTGTGGAAGCCATTATTCACTGATCAAACGTCATCTTTACACTGATGAGAGGAAGTACCTTCTTTCTTGGCTGACAGAAGACTTCACTTGGTCTAATTAGTACAGTGATGATGTTGCACTAATGCAGCTGGAAACCTTGTTATTGTGGAAACTAGATGTGAAAATTTAACAGGAAAATGAAGCACAAATAACTTTTAAAATCAAAGCTCACCACACAAAAATGTTCACTTTCATTCACATCTCTTAAAAGACGTATTTCAGTTTGCCGATACCGGGTCCCGATCCAATACTTCTGTAACACATTTAAAGGGCAGGAATTTAAAAGCAGATCCAGGTTTTCCCAGATTTTTGTTTTATTAACCTTTTATCATTTAACACCTAAAAACATTCTGTGAAATAGTTTGAACAATCGAGTAAAAAAAAAAAAAAATGAAAAAATATTTAACTAGTAACTAGTAAAAAATAGGTGATAATTAGTCACGAGAGAAAGTTGAGTGATTGTAGCTTTCGTATCTTCAGAACTACTGAACTTTGAATTTTTGATCAAATGTGATTCACATCTTCATTAAATATTCCTTAGAAAGACTTGATTCCAAAATTATTGTTGTAGCATGAATATGACGATAAGTATTCGTGACTCGATCATATCAATGTAACCATTTATCAATTTTGGTTGTTTTGAGAGATTATGGATTTTTTTTTTTAATTTTCCTTGAGCTTGCACTTTGTAGACGGTCCCCTGTTTGTTGTCTAACTGCTGCCTCTGTCACAGCACCGGGAGAGAAATTGTCATAATAAACAAAATCAAAGAAAAACTATTCTTTATTAACCTTTTTTCTTTTGAAATGCATTTTTTAGGTCGTTGTTTGAGTTGAGACAAAACACAAAATACTTGCTGTCAGTTTAAAACATTTATTAAAAGAGTTATTTATCCCGGAAGACTAAATCTGTGAATATTTTGCCAACTTTAGCCAACTGTTTTGTGCGCCTCTTGCTCAAACTACAGTCGTTTTCTGCTCTGCTTTACGACAATAAAATGTCATGATCCGTTCACAGACTTCACAAAAAGTTTCTATCTTTAATAATAATCTTGAAATATATAGAGCTGATCAATAGAAAAAAAATAAATATCCGATCCCTGATCTGGAAGCTACATCCAATTCCATTCGTTGTCATGGCCTGGCAGCTACTCCCTCCTCCCCCCTCCTTCCTGTGTTGGACGCGACCAGCTGGATTCACTCACCTCATCTACACCTTCCTTCATAAGCTCCTCCTGGATCATCAGCCGGTGCCAGTTCGTTGTTCCTCCTATGGTGCATAGTCTGGTCAGCTCATGTTTATGTCTCACGTCTCATTGCCTCACGCTCATAGTGTTTTTTTCTCGCTCTGCCTCAGGACTTAAACCTATTGGATCCTCACCTGGTCGCTGTCCTCCTACGCTGCTGTCTATCCGCCTCAAGAAACCTCCAGCCAGCCGCCTCTCCTCGCCATGGTTCAAGCCTCGCCCACGCCGCAGAACTCCCTCAAGGAAATTCCTCCTCAAGATTTCTCCAGCTAGCCTTAGCTCTTTGACTAGAGATAAACCTGTCAAGACCTATTTCAGATTAAACCACTTGAAACTTACCATTGAGTCCTAGCCTCCTTCCGGGTTCCAGCATCTGGGTCATTCTGAACTCACGTCCGCATCATGACAGAACGAACTGGCCAAACCTCTGACCCAGCTGACCCGGAAGGGCTCCGCCATGCAGTTACCCAACAAGGTATTTTTCTGGGACTTCAGTCTAACTTACTCACTCGTATTACGTCTGTACAAGAGGATCTGGTTTCTCGCATCAACGGTATCACTCGGACTCTTAATGAATTTTCTGGTCAAACTTCAAGGCCCACAGTCTCTGCTCCGCCTCCTATTTCCGGCAACAACGCTACATCCGCTTCCACCCTCATCCCGGAAAATGTTCGACTACAGCCGGAACCTTTTTTCGGGGATGTTTCTGCCTGCGGAGGGTTCCTTCTGCAATGTGAACTGATTTTCCAACAAGCCCCCAGGTATTATCAAGCCGATCACACTCGTATCTCACTAATCGTGAACTCTCTCCGTAGTAAGGCGCTGCAATGGGCTCAAGCTTTCCTGGCCTCCCATCCTATCTCGCATCTCCCTTTCGAACGCTTCCTGGGAGAGTTCCGCCTCGTCTTCGACCGGCCTCGAAAGCAGGAGGAAGCCACCCGACGGTTGCTAGGTCTCAGGCAGGGTAACCGTCCGGTGAGTGAACATCTCATTGACTTCCGGATTTTTGCTGTCGAGGCTGGATGGCCAGATCCCGCACTCAAGGGGATTTTTTACCAGTCACTGAATGAGCGCATTAAGGATCATCTTTGCACCCAGCCCGAAGCAGGCACTTTCGAAGAACTTGTCACGGCCGCCCTGAGGTCGGACATCCGCCTCCGGGAACGCCTCGCTGAGCAGAAATGTAAGCCACCTCCATCCCTTGACTATCCCGTTCGCGACTTACCCCTGGCGGCTCCAGCGAGCCTAGCTTCGCCCCCCGTCAAAACTGATGAACCCATGCAAATAGGCCACTCCAAGCTCTCTCTAGAGGAGAGAAAGAAGCGTCGTGATGGGGGGTTATGTTTTTACTGTGGTCAGGCGGGCCATCAGGTCTCTCAATGCACCGCTCGTTTGGACTCCAGAAGCCCCTCGTTTAGGGACGGGCCACGGGGGGGTGACCCTGAACCTTCTCACGTTTCCAAGTTTTTACTCGTTCCTGTCAAGATTTGCAATAAGAACTAAGTTTTTGAATTTAAAGCTCTTGTTGACTCTGGGGCCGAACATAGTTTAATGGATCAAAGTCTCGTTCATGAACTCTCTCTCCCGGTTGAAGTCCTCGATAACGCTGTTAATGCTGCGGGTCTGGGGGGAAAACAACTTTCACGCATTACCAAACGCACCGGTCCGGTTCTCGTTATTACCTCCGGTAACCACAGGGAATACCATAATTTCTTTATCACTCAATGTCCGCAGACGCCGTTAATTCTCGGGTTTTCTTGGCTTCAGAAGCACAATCCCAGTATTGACTGGAGTTCGTCTCGCATTTCCAACTGGAGCACTTTCTGTATGGCAAACTGCCTGCAGTCTGCTGTTCCCCTCACCAAGTTACCTGACTCTGGACCCGATAAAGAAATAGATCTGTCTAACATACCCTCCTGTTATCATGACCTACGTTCCGTATTCAGTAAATCTAGGGCTAGTGCTTTACCGCCACATCGACCATACGACTGCGCTATCGAATTGCTAAATGGAGCTCCTCTTCCAAAGAGTAAATTGTACAATCTTTCCGGTCCTGAAAAGAGCTCCATGGAGGCCTATATTCAGGAGGCTCTTTCCCTGGGTCACATACGTCCTTCCTCTTCCCCAGTCGCTGCCGGGTTTTTTTTTGTGGAGAAGAAGGATAAGACGTTGCGACCATGCATCGATTTTCGAGAGTTGAATCAGATCACGGTCAAGGATAAATACACCCTACCATTATTAGAATCTGTTTTCGACTCTGTCCAACATGCTAAAATCTTCTCGAAACTTGATCTCAGGAACGCTTACCACCTTGTACGCATGCGCGAAGGTGACGAGTGGAAGACGGCTTTCAACACCCCGTTGGGCCATTTCGAGTACCTTGTGATGCCGTTTGGGCTTACCAACGCCCCCGCAGTGTTCCAGCGTTTGGTAAATGATGTCCTCAGGGACTTTCTTGATCGTTTTGTCTTCGTGTATCTTGACGATATTCTTGTTTTTTCCTCCAATGAAACACAACACGAACATCATGTCCGTCTTGTCCTAGAACGGCTTCTCGCCAATCAGTTGTATGTCAAGGCTGAGAAGTGTGCGTTTCATGTGTCCTCCGTCCCGTTCTTGGGTTATATTATCGAAGCTGGCAACATCCATCCTGACCCCGCTAAGATCGAGGCTGTCGCTCAGTGGGAGACTCCACAAACCCGCAAGAAGCTCCAACAATTCCTGGGGTTTTCCAACTTCTATCGCCGTTTCATTCGTGATTACAGCAGTATTGCAGCCCCTCTCACGCAACTCACCTCCATCAATCGCCCTTTTGTCTGGAACTCTGCCGCTGATGCCGCTTTCAAACGTTTAAAGTCCCTGTTTGTTTCCGCACCTATCCTCATCCAACCCGACGTGGCTAAGCAATTCATTGTGGAAGTCGACGCCTCTGACTCGGGGGTGGGCGCTGTTTTGTCCCAGCGCGAGGACGGCACGGGGAAACTTAAGCCCTGTGCGTTCTTTTCCCGCAAACTAAGTCCGGCTGAGCGGAACTACGATGTGGGCAATCGTGAGTTGCTAGCCATCAAGCTCGCGTTGGAAGAATGGCGTCACTGGCTGGAGGGGGCGGAACAACAATTTATAGTTTGGACAGACCACAAGAACTTGGCATATTTACGCAGTGCAAAACGGCTCAACTCCCGTCAAGCCAGGTGGTGCTTATTTTTTGATCGATTCAACTTCGCCATCACATATCGTCCAGGCAGCCGTAATGTCAAGCCAGACGCCCTCTCACGCAAATACTCCAGGTCTGACGACAACTCTGTCTCCACCATTCTACCAACGTCCTGTTTTATAGGCAATCTCACGTGGGAGATTGAGAACAGGGTCCAGCAGGCCCAGAGCGAGATCCCCGCCGGTATCACAAACCCTCCTGGCACCCTCTATGTTCCAGACTCCCTCAGGTCCGAGGTCCTCACCTGGGGTCACACCTCACGTCTCGCCTGCCACGGAGGGGTTTTTCGGACTATTCGACTCCTTAAGCGTCGCTTTTTCTGGCCCACCTTGGAACGTGACGTCAAGGAGTACATAGCTGCTTGTAGTACTTGCGCTCGCTCCAAGACGTCTAACCGACCTCCTTCTGGTCTCCTGCTGCCGCTGCCCATCCCTAGCCGTCCCTGGTCCCACATTGCTGTGGACTTTGTCACAGGACTCCCACCTTCACAGGGCCATACGGTCATACTAACCGTCATAGACCGATTCTCCAAAGCCGCCCAGTTTGTTCCACTCCCTCAACTTCCCACGGCCACTGAGACCGCCGACGCCCTCGTCAACCACGTCTTCCGACATCATGGGATCCCTTGTGACATCGTGTCAGATCGTGGCCCCCAGTTTACATCCCAAGTTTGGAAAGCATTCTGCTCCGCCCTGGGGGCC
The DNA here is from genome assembly GCF_053564925.1 of Oryzias latipes. Taxonomy (NCBI): domain Eukaryota; kingdom Metazoa; phylum Chordata; class Actinopteri; order Beloniformes; family Adrianichthyidae; genus Oryzias; species Oryzias latipes. The sequence goes on from NC_136252.1 coordinate 27,648,712, forward strand.
ACGGTCAGTTTGACTTCAGGGTACCATCCTCAGGCTAACGGTCAAGCGGAGCGGGCGAACCAAGAGCTAGAGGCCACCCTCAGATGCTTGGCAGCTCAGAACCATGCTGACTGGTCCAAGTATCTGATTTGGGCAGAATATGCCCATAATTCCCACACCTCTACAGCCACGGGACGGTCACCTTTTGAAGCCTCGCTGGGCTACTCACCCCCCTTGTTTCCTTCCCAGGAATTGGATCTGGCGGTTCCCTCTATCCAGCTCCATCTGCAGCGCTGTCAGGAGATCTGGCTGCAGACCAAGGCCGCTCTCGTCCGCACCGCTGAGAATAACCGCCAGATTGCCAACCGTCACAGGGGGGTGAGTCCCGAATACCAACCAGGTCAAAGGGTGTGGCTGTCCTCCCGTAATGTCCCTCTCCAGGGGTCCTCTCGCAAGCTGTCGCCCAAGTTCATTGGGCCTTATACGATCGACCGGGTCATTAATCCGACCTGTGTTCGACTTCGTCTGCCGGCGGCTCTGCAGATACACCCCACATTCCATGTGTCACAGATCAAGCCTGTTTCCGAGAGCCCTTTGTGCCCGCCGGCCGCTTCCCCGCCGCCCGCCCGTACCATCGATGGGGCCCCCGCCTTCTCTGTCTCCAAGATCTTGGACGTTCGGCGTCGGGGTCGCGGGGTCCAGTTCTTGGTGGATTGGGAGGGGTATGGTCCAGAGGAACGTTCGTGGATCTCGCGTTCGCTCGTCCTGGACCGTACCCTCATCGACGACTTCTATGCTGCCCATCCTGATCGTCGCCCTGGACCGCCTGGTGGCGGTCGTTGAGGGGGGGGTACTGTCATGGCCTGGCAGCTACTCCCTCCTCCCCCCTCCTTCCTGTGTTGGACGCGACCAGCTGGATTCACTCACCTCATCTACACCTTCCTTCATAAGCTCCTCCTGGATCATCAGCCGGTGCCAGTTCGTTGTTCCTCCTATGGTGCATAGTCTGGTCAGCTCATGTTTATGTCTCACGTCTCATTGCCTCACGCTCATAGTGTTTTTTTCTCGCTCTGCCTCAGGACTTAAACCTATTGGATCCTCACCTGGTCGCTGTCCTCCTACGCTGCTGTCTATCCGCCTCAAGAAACCTCCAGCCAGCCGCCTCTCCTCGCCATGGTTCAAGCCTCGCCCACGCCGCAGAACTCCCTCAAGGAAATTCCTCCTCAAGATTTCTCCAGCTAGCCTTAGCTCTTTGACTAGAGATAAACCTGTCAAGACCTATTTCAGATTAAACCACTTGAAACTTACCATTGAGTCCTAGCCTCCTTCCGGGTTCCAGCATCTGGGTCATTCTGAACTCACGTCCGCATCATGACATTCGTGAAACTATAGGATGTGGCCCAGTTCCTGATAAAGTGATTGGAACTGGAAATCCCTAGTTTTTTACAGCACGTTATTGTTTTATTATGGACATTTTGTAACAATATTTAGGGGAAATAAAATGACCACAATAAAAAATAAATACCGGTAAATAATCTTGGTAACGTGAGCTTGGCAAAGTAAGCTGTTGTTTTCTGACCTTTAATTTTCTGATTAGTTACAGTAAATCAGCAGAATATGCCCTACATTGAGTAAAAACAAAATCTCTTAGACACCAAGTTGCTATAATTACTGTACTGATGCTAAATGATAACAGAAAAACAGCTTTGTGTTGCAGAACATGAAGAGCATCCCCATTTCAAAGACTGAAAAGCATCTGCTGGAGAGCAGCCGTCACTCTTAGATAAAAGCAAAGTCATTTAGGAATCAACCAACAGAAAATATTGATGTGACAATTGTTGCCAGCACTTAGCAGCTGGTCCTGAACGACACGCAGTCGATGCGTTTTCTCCTTAAACTGTGTGTAAAATCTGTCTGAGCGCATTGAAGGTTCCTGTTCTTGTGAGTGTTTGTCTGCAAGAATCTAATTTAAAGCTATTCATTTGTTTCCACTAACTAAATGAGAAATGCCAGGAGGTGTTTATTCTTTCCTAGTGGTCTCTTTCCTAGTGGAGAAAGTGGCTGGTCTATTTTCTTTTGAGCATGACTAAATATTATGCAAATCCAGCTAAAACTGGCAGACAAAGCTCGGCATCAGAAAAAAAAAAATCATTATCTTTAATGAATTACTGTACAGGAGTTGAGTGGAAAATTATGGTTTGGTGGCTTTATAACAAAAAACTGACTAAATAGGCCGAACGAACTGCTTGAAGGCTCAACCTCTAGATTTGAAAATGCAACAGGGTGGAAAATGACCTGGTTAAATGAGAGGTGATGACATTGTGCTCATGTCTGAGAATAACTTAGTCCACAGGAGATGGCTGGTTTGATCTGATGCAACCATTCAGCAACCTGAAACATCAAAGGCTCTTTAAAATTATTTTTTAAGTCACTGAATATGCAGATTGCCTATACCATACCTCAGGGCAACAACTAAACAATTCCAGAAAAATTAAATCCCCTGCAATATCGCCAGGATCCTGAGTCTTTCAGAAAAAACATTTTTTGTTTTTAGCCATGACTCCCAACCAAGATGACAATGAGAAAAATCACAATTCAAACACTTTACCTTCAGACAACCTTTTAGCTTAATACCGGTTTCATAGTGCAAGCAATTGCAACCATATTATAAATGAGGACTCATCTCTGCTTAAATGTAACTGAAAGAAAAATGTCATAATTTAAAATACACAAAATAAAACAGCATTTTTTCTCCTAAATATTCTAAAACCACATGTTAAATTTGGGTACAAACTAAGGATGTAACAACTCATCAACTTGATTTATATTCCTGAAATCCAACGAGATCAATCTGCCTGCGGCAAGTTGGTTTTTAAAGCGAACTAGACCATTATTAAATAGTTGCAAAATGAAATGAATTGATTAAAATTGATACCGGAAAATACCATTTAGGTTGAGACAAGGTAGGTTTATTTTAATACAACTTAAAAATGACCAAGTGAATCGCAGTGGACAACACACATGAATAATGATCAGTCCATCATTACAATCCAATGTGTGGAATTAATAATAATAATAATTGATACTTTATTTATCCCACAATGGGGAAATTCTTCTCCGCATTTTGACCCATCCCCTGGGGGGAGCGATGAGCTGAAGACTGGCCGCGCTCGGGGGGCGATAGTTGGCTGGGATTGATCCGTCACCCCTTCAGTTGTTGGACGACCTGTGCTAAACTGCCGCCCGAAATAATAAAAAAAAGCAAAGTTGACCTGCTATGTCCTGCTGGATTAGCTCAAGCGTTTTTCATCTTCTTTTAGGTTTTCATATTAGACTTTAAATTGCAGGTCAAGCTGTCCAAACTGTGCTTAAAGCTACATGAGAGAGGGCACAAACCCTCTTCACAGTGAGTGCTGAGGTCAGTTCAGGTGCCAAAGGACAGCTAAAACAGGGATCAATTGATTAGACTTGACTGAAGGGAGGTAGTCGTGAACTCTGGCCATAAATAAATGAGTATTTTTAGAAAGAGAAGCACAAGCATGCCCTCCAAAGTCTAAGGTTATCGCCTTCCTCTGAAAGCCTGGATGCGAGTTGCTGCCTAAGGTGGATAGTTTTAAGTACAGCGAGCTGTTGTTTGTGTGGTGAAGGCAAAACAGACGCAGACTGACAGCATATAGCATCTGTACTGACTGTTATTGGTGTGAAAAGAGGTGAGCCTAACGGCAACAGCTGTCAATGTACCAGCCTATGCTCCAGGACCACTGTGAGAAACTTTCCAAACAAGAGGTGATGTCCGTCTGATGCCTTGAAATAGCTGCAACGTCCTGGAATATGTGGATGCGACACGACGGTCAGAAGCTCTTTAGACGGCCAAAGCTGGGTTACAATTCCAGTTTTTAAGCTTTATGTAGATATTGTGGTACCACTAAAGTTTTTCTGTAAACTAGTGAAGTGTTGGAAAAGCACTTTTTTCTCACTCTTAGTAGCCATCTGTTTGCCAGTTACAAGTTCAGTAAGAACTGGGTGATAAGGCCCTCAAGCTAAACATCAACCTAAAAGACCATCTGCTGAGGTGATCTGACCTTGCAAGGGTTAGGTGCATCACTTAAACCTCAGAGAAGATTTCAAGACATAAATGCTTACATTGACAGTATAATCTCTTTCAGTTCCAAATGTTTTCTTTATATCAGGACCAAAATAAAATCAGTTTAGTGTTTTTTTTCCCCTCCGTTTTTTAAAGTACCCTCTGTCAGCAGAAAACCATGAATGTTCCTGATTATACAAAAAACCTAAAATAAATACATTATAAACTGTACTATACTTTACTATATAAGCAAATGTTTTTTCACAGAATAAAATAAATATAAGCAGTAGAGTGTTTGGAAAACCTTATCTATACACTGTATAACAAGTAATACAAGTGATAACTTAGGAAAGGAATATTGTCACATGTGTCCTCTTATTCAAATTCAGGAGTGGCTCTGGGCAAAAAAACAGCAGAGTATGAAATTTTTCCATTGAAAACAGCATCAAAGCCGGGATGACGGATTGATTCTGGGGGTACATGGAGCATATTTATTTATCATGCTCTATTTTAGTTCCTACTCGTTCTGTCTGGATGTCTGTGTGCTACACGTGAAAAAGCCTCACAGATTCTCTGAAAACAGGCATATGAGATGTGCCCCTGTATTTGGATTAGAAACAGGCACACTGACAATCATGGCAACTTTAGCATGTGTTACTACTGTGCTTATTTACGTGTTCCATCTAAAGCCAAACCAGGCCAAAAATGCAGAATGAACTGATTTTTTAAGAGAATCATCTGATTTAATAAGGATTTCTAATATAAAAACTTTAAACAAAGAGACACCATGAGTTGTTTTTGCTTACTTGACATGTTTGGTAGCTATTAGTCAGTTAAGCATAATTTTGTTGCCCACATCCTAAACATTTTATTTTAAAAGAACTGAAAATACAAATGTTTTATCAGTGTCTCTCTCTAAACTCCTGGAAATAATTTAGAGTCAACATATTTGCTCTAATCTCATCTCTGAACCATGTCCATATAAAACATGTTTTAGCATTCAAGCAGTGAACTTGCATGTTCATTACCAATTCCATTGATCCCGTATAGTATTGTTAGTGAGATGAAAAGAATCCGATTTCAAAGTTGGGATGTTTTCTGTCCTCGTGGGGAAAGTCAAATCAAGATTATAGGTTTCACATTTCAGCTGCCAATTTAAAGCACCAAGCTGATGGAAGAAAACATTAGGGATTGAGAGGAAATGTAAGCGACACAAGCAGCATTATCAAATTGAATCTAATCAATTCAGATGCTCTGATTCACACTAATTAGGCTGGCCTGTTACCAGTGATTTTTAGCATCCAATTATCAATCACAAGGCCAATGAGTATGCTGTTAGCACTAACGAACAGGGTTACTAAGCAGGTGTGCCTGTGGTCTTAGAGATATTTACCTACAAACATTTAAGGAGAGCAGCTGGAAAGAATGTAGATAGGGAAAATTAGAGCTAAACAGAATAAAAATTATGATTTCAGTCATTCACCAAGGACCATTTGTGTGAGACCTAAACCAGCCGGGTATTTTAGTCTTCAGGGAAAAGTAAAAAAAAAAAAGATCTTTAAGGAGGAGGCAGCTAAGACATTATGGATTTTTCTTTCAGGATAAAAGATGAAATATGACATTTTAGCAGCATTGGTCTACTAAGCATTTAACAGCACTCTTATAAGTCCAAGAATAATAGGGGGTATTTTTCTGTTAAAGCATGCAGACTTAAAACAAAAAAAAAACAAGCAAAAAAACTGCACTTTATTCAAATAAAATGATATTTAAATTGAAAAAAAATACAACAAAGCATTCGGGCCACCATAAAAATACAGAAAATAGATGAGAGTAGAGTCTAAAATAAAATAAAAAAGTCAATTATACTTGAAAAAAGTTGTAGTTGTAAGAAAAAAAGAAATATTACGATAATGAGGTCATAAAAATTTGGAGAAAAAAAGTGGTAATTTTAAGAAAGTAAACACGTAGAATTAGAAGTAAAAGTATATTTTAATTCATTTCTAAAAGCCTTACATTTATTATGGATATTAGTCTGTTAACTAAGAAAATATCAACAAAAAAATAAAATAAATAACAATATTGTGTTTCAGTATGAGAAAAGTGGAGCACATTGTCCTTCATTCAGCATTGGATTCACAAATAAATACCAAGTCAAGATTGCATTATTATACATATAAAGACATTGAAAAGAATTAAAAAGAAATTAAGCCTCATCAGAAGAATATTCTTGACCAAGAAGGCGTGCCGTTTTACGCAGTCGTCAGTATAGTTGCCGAGGTCCAAATGCATTACGGCACTAAGATGAATAAAACAAATAGCTGCATTGATGGATTTAGTCAGCATGTAAAGTGGATGGAGGCTTATACCTTCTTGTTAAATTAAGACTTGCTTGATTCCGACAATTTTTCAAGTCTATTTTCTGAAAATTTATCTATAAACCTACTACTATATTTTCTTAAAATTACAAATTTTTCACATAAATTCATGACTTTATTCTGGTAAACTTACAACTTTTTTTTCCAAATTCTATGACTTTATCTACATTATATATATTTATATATTTTTTTTTTATGGTGGCTCTAATACTCAGTTGTAAAACAACTGCACAACAGGAATTTACATCAGCTTGCAGCTGGAGCATAGGGAGATTATTGGACATCCACTAATCGATCTACGTTGCTCAGTGGTTTGTCTGTTGTTGTCACACAGCCAACAAAGCAAAGATAAGGTTTAAAAAGACACATCAATTAAGCTGGTCACACCAAGTAGGATCTTTAAAGTTCGATTTTATTTCATTATTAGATGACAAGAACAGAGATTGGTTTGAGTAGAAAATCTATGACCTGCATAAAAAAAAAGACTACTGACCTTTTGTTAATGCCGTATGCTTAGCATTTCTTTGGTATTTGTTAAATTAAATTACTAAAGTTCTGCAGGTCATGGTAATTTCACGAGTAATGTTATTTATATGGAGTTTATTGAGTTTATTGGTTATCTTTACTTTATTCAGAACAAACTTCCGATTTAAAAAACAAAACAATTTCTTGCAAGAAGAAAATGTTGGAAAAATCGAAATGATAGAAAAAAACTAAATCTAGAGCACAAAAATTGGAAAATGATGTTCATACCGTGAGCTTCAAGGTCATTTATTAATGTGGGTTAAAAAGAAGCACTAAAATTACTAATTGACTTTTTAGAAGAAAAAAAAACATCTTATTGATAAATGTCATCCTGCATTCAAGTAAATTATCTGTAAAATGAACACATTAACCCTTTAACACTAGAAATGTTGCCTGCAACACTTAAATAACGCACACTCTTTGACATACCCAATATAACTTTCCAAGCATTTACGCGATCAACATTATTCAAGCTTTGCACCACTTTGCTCCACTTCATATTGCTCTGGAATTACATTGATGGCGTAAGCAGTTGAAGAGTTACGAAAAGGAAAAAACTTCAACACTGGAGTTAAAGCTCCCGTGTAAAAAGGGTTGAAGTAGGGATGGGAAACTCCCAGCCTCGAGGGCCGGTGTGTCTGCAGGATTTCCAGATTTCCAAACCTTCCTCATAATTGATTACCTGGTTCAGGCCCGTCTATCCAATTAGAACATGCCAGAGCAGAGCTGGGTATGTTGAAAAACATGCAAGAATGTGGCCAGGGGTTAACCATTCCAGGTTTAAAGCATTGAAATATATATTCAGAATCAGAATTCATTAATTGTCGTTTGCACAGCTTTTACACTGACATACGAAATTATTTCCAGTACAAACCAAACCAGATCAGGCATACAACAAATACACATACAGTTCAGAGTTGACTGAGGCTGCAGCAATAAATGCGCTGCCTTACTTAGGATGGGTGTAGATGGGTTACGAATAGGGAGGGTGGGGGCTTTAGTGACAAAAAAAAGTCGTATCTCAACACTATCTGATACAATGTGTAGATAAATGAAAACACAGAAGCACATATTCACACGTCAACACAGTACATGAGGCTCATCTTAATCATTTGACTACTTTTTTTGGAAACTGATAATATGCAGGATCACTTCTTCAGGATTTTGCTTAACGCAAGTAATTTTCCCAGTTTCAGAGAAAAATCTTAGCCAATAATAACAAAGTTTGTATTTTTTTTTTTTAAATGAGCAGATGGGTGTCATAAAGAAACTGGAGTCTGGATCCATCTGCCAAGTAGCACCATTGAGTGTGCAGTGTGGTGCTGAGCCATCGAGGTACCAATGTCCATGCTGGTGCAGCCAAACATGAAAAAGAGGTGTGATGCTCCATAAAAACTGTTCAGCACTTTCTAAAGTGGTAGAAAGGCAGGCACATGCTGTTGGACCAGTGATGTGAAACATGTTTTAGGGCCAAGCCTTATACAAGTGCATCAATCCATTTTCCCCCTGAAAATCTGCAAGTGTTAAAGCAGCTGTGGTATAACTGGGCACGTTCTCCATGATTCAGTGAATCATTCAGCCCAACAGGAGCCATTTCTTTGCCTGGTTGAGTGTCAAAAGGGTGTAGGGGAGCTAGAAAAAAAAAAGGTTCACAATCTGAAAAAAGAAAAACTCCATTTATTTCTGCTTCATTTCAGTTGAGGTAAAATAAGACTTCTCATAAACATAGATCATCTCCAATCAGTTCATCACAGCACATTCAAAAAGGTTCTTAAGTCTTACGCCTACTTATAATAGATTTTTTAAATCACTCAATATTGCTGGAAAAGCAGGCAAATTATGAATAAAGTTAAATAGCCTTTTTTTTAAATTAGAAAAAATTAAGAGTTTGCCATTTGTAAGATCCAGTTTTTCTCAGCAACTTGATAAATGTTAATGTTTATGAAAACTCCTACTTTCCTACTCTCCAGTATGCATCTAACGGTCGCTTTTTGTAACCAACAAAAGTCCATCACGGCAAGGTGTAATCAGGTATGTGCCAGTCAATATTAGAAAAAAGTATAGATTTATTTATATAAAGAGGATTAAATTCAGCGAGGGACCAGGCGGTGCTAGTATTTCTTTTTGAAGCAATTTGTAGCTTGTCATGTGATGCAAAATAAAAAATAAAAAAATTACTTCTATTCTTGCTTCACTGAAGTTCTTTGTTGGTAAAACAACCTGATCTAATCATTTTTGAAAGTTTTCTAAGTTTTAATAGCCAAATTTCAGGAAGTCATTCAAATTCATTGAGATTCCCCTTAAAGTCATTTATTAAAAGGCCAAAAAAGTCCCCCAAAAAAAACGAAGGAATAAACATACTTGTATTTAACTAAGGGAAATTAAAGCCTTTTTCTACTGACATGACAGTTCTGAAAATTACACACATCCTCTCACAAGCTCAATTTAGATGTTGTTTTTATTTGTGTTCAAATGTGCATAAATGGCATTTACAGGACTGAAATCAATCAAACTGAGAAAGACCTAAAATAGTCAATCAGCCCATAAATTAATCTGAGCCTAAACAAACAAAATGCGGTGTGTCCAGACTAATGGTCTAATTGCTGCAATTTCATTTGTCAGTAATGAGAGCATAGTGTGTCTGATTTATCAGGCACTCAGATGGGATTACACACTGCATCCATGCCATCAAACCCTTTCCTCTTACTTCTCTAAAAAGCCCATTTTCGATTGATCAACAGGCACAGGAGTGGTAACATTATGCTGAATACAGCATCAGGTGAACAAAACAAACACTTTTTACAAAGACCTTTGCATTTAAACTCTTCTAAGACATTGCTGATCAAAAAAAAAAAAGCTTTTCATCCAACACACATGCTCTGCTCACACCTAAACGGAGCCAACTGGTTCACTTCAGCACTGAAAATTGTGCAGTCCTTCACTGAGTGGCTTCATTTAGGCATTCTTTAAAAAATAAATAAATAAAAAAAGAACTTCAGTCGTGCTTGTGCTACAGGTAACAAGGTCGATCAACACTATGTCCAGGACTGTATACTTAACTCGACTGAACAGAAAAAGCGTCGGCAGCTCAATGGAATTTACACAATTAAAAAAAGAAGTTCAATCTGGGAAAAAAACAACTTGTCCACATTTTTGATCGATCTGTAGTAAATCCATTTAGGAACTGCTTACTCTGACAAGAACTCCTGCTCACTCACCTGCAACTTTACACTCAATTACAAAGGAAAGGGAATCTTTCTTACAATATTTCCAGACGGAATACCAGTTCTAACACTTTCCTCAATACTTGACATCTGTTTCTCTTTCACTCCTTTACCCTCCATTAGGGGTATTTCCATTTCTCTTTTCCATTTCCAGGAAGCCAGAACTATTCTACCATCTCACTTCAGATTTGCTCCTCTTAGTCTAGAGTCCCAGGTTAGGTCTGGAGGTTCTTCCAACCTCACAAGCAAGCTCTACTAAGTAAAGGAAACACTCTATAATGCTTCTTTTCATCAATTCACTTCAGTTAGGGTGTAACAAGTAAGCGACTTAATTTATATTCCTACAACCCAACTAGGTTGATCTGTCTGGAGGAAACTTGTGAATCGAATTGACCTATAACATTATAGAATCATTTCAAAATTAAATAAATCAACTATTTCAATGATAGAAAATATCATTTGGATTGAAGCAAGTTTATTTAGTATAAAGTAGAAATAATCGAGTCCCATAACAGCAGACAACACATGTGACTGCAGCAGAAAATGATCATTCCAGTCCAATGAGAGGAAACACTTTGAATTTGGCAAAGACATGTGACCATAGAGTGTGGTAGAATGTTCTAATAATGTTCCGTTTGGATTGTTTACGTGTGGAAAAACAAAAGTAGGCTGAACTTCATAAGACTTGTTTGTACATATTTAATTCACACTTTATTGTCTTGCAAGAAATCCAAGGAATCTGGAAAACTTCACCTGCACTGTTCAGTACCCTTTTTTTTTTTATCTCTGAGTCACACTGGTTGACTAAAGATGTCCTGGTTCGATTTTAGGTCAGTGAGTCGGATCCAATTGGATAGTTTAAAATTAAGCTATATTGACTAAATCGCATCAGCAGCCACAAATTAGGACATGCATAGCACTGTTGTTATTTCCTACACCCCTAACTCCAGTGATTTTAAGCTTGAGCCCAAGTTCTTGGGCATCACCAAAGACCCACAAAATTTAAAAAATAATTACAGATGGGCCTGATTATTATTTGATGGGAAACCACCTGGGATTACTAAGTGCTGTAAGTTACTGCCACCACATTGGCGTACTCTCCAGTGCTTTCATGTGCTGACCCATTTCTGGGAAAATGCAAATGTTTGTGTCAGGAAGGGCGTCTGCTGTTAACCTGAAGCCAAATCACATGTGTGAAACATGGAATGATGGCATCCCCTGAAAGGAGTGGCCAAAAAGGAAAAAAAAAAGGAAAACAGCTAAAGGTTTTTGGGTTGTTGGTTTTTTTTTTCTTCTTTTCTGAAACATGATAACAAGAATGAAATGATCAACAAAGCATATAAAATGTAAATGTGATTTGCACTGGTTGAAAAAATAATAAAGTGGACATGTTTGGACTGAAAAAGAGTTTCCAAGTGCAGTGAAAAACTCAAATAGCAAAGGGAGGAATGATGCAACCAAGCAAAGCTAAAAAAAGAAATCATTATTAATAGATCCTAAAATAAGGAATGAAAAAAGATCTGATCCCCAATACGAGCAGAAGCTTAAGAACCTGGCAGGGAAGGATTGTGATTAAAACGGCACAACAGTGATTACTGCACGCCAAACGGGACGTCTGAAATTGCAGTGACGCCATTGAGGTGGGCTTAGAGTCTTGGTCAAAATCGTATCTTATATCACAGCAAAAGAGAGTTTATGAATCTAAAACCAAAGTCCTAAAAGTAGAAGCAAAGAGTTTGAGAGTTCATCTGTGCGTGATGGAATCAGTACAGTAACATGGAGGACAATCCCATATAATCCTCCTGGCTGGTTCATACATTCACAACTAGTTTTTCATCATCTTGACAATAATCCCTTAGCAGAGGCTTGATTATGTGATCAAGTCCACTGATGGGGGCTTGTTGTAATCCAGAAAGGCAGGCGTTGCATTAGGTGGGGATGGCCATGCTGAAAACCATCTGTGTTTCCCTTAAGAATGAAGCACTTTATCCAAGCACCAAAAGAAGCTGATTCAAAGCCAAAGCTGCCAAACGTCCTATAAAATATTAGCTTCACCGTTGAAACACAAAAAAGGTTTTCCATCCTTTAATATTTTGCATGAATCTCCAAGCCAAAGAGAATAATTCCCCCCAAAATGTGTCAAAAAACGGTTTAGTGCTCATAATAAAGCAGGTAGTTATGTTGATATGTAAATCAGGTGGATGTAACTCTGGTTTCTAACAAACTGTATTGAAATCATCAAAGGTGGGCGGGGCTTCATGATCCTTCTGGGATTAAAGAATGAAGACAAGAGGCAAGTTCAACCTCAAGTGACCTGAGCGATTACAAATAGCTTTGAAATATACTCTGGGCCAAAGATATTTATTATTTGTTCATTAGCAGTCAAAAGTACCCCTCATTTTTTTCCAGGGTTTTACCGGGGGCTTTTTATTCTATGAACCTGCAAAACAAAGGTTAGCATTACATAAACTTGGTGTCTGCAACATTTAAGATCTCCTCGGCTGTAGGTTTTGTTCATAGCATTGGTGCAAGAACATTGTAACAGAACCGCCCCAATCACTGGGAAATGTGTTGATGACATCATCCCCAACTACAATTTTACGCCCGTAGTGCATTTGCACAATTTAAATTTAAATAATTTTTGAGCAACTCGAGTTCAAGATGACGGAGCAAACTCAGTCCAGAAAAATCCCTTTTTTTATTGCAGATGATGAAAACTTAATTGAACAAGTTAGGATATACAACGTCACACAAAGAGATACAGAGAGAGTGGACAACTAGATAGAAAACAGAGCCAATTACTGGAAAGCTATATCTTATACATCTCATACCTTGCTAATTCACCTCTGTCCCCCCCCCCCCCCCCCCATCTCTGTATTCCCTGCTTCTCTTCAGTGAACGAACGTACCACTTCGTCCTCTCTATCATCGTGTACCTGAGCGTTGCAGACACAGCAGGTGTATGGGCAAGATGTCCTTCATAAATGCTAGAGACAACACGTTTCTGTAAAAGTATCAATGCCACTCAGACTTTCATAACTTTCAGTTATCGTAGACAGCAGCAAGCAAAATCAGCCAACGCTAATATGAACTAGATCACGTGATTGTAGATATACGATTGATTTGATGGCCGATCACTGTAAAGTATAATCCGGGATTTACCTATCTCATTGTCAAAATGTCAAAAATAGAAAACAGATCAATAAACATTCAACCCTCTTTTAGATCAACATTTACATTTTCCCATCCTGTAACTACTTGGCTCTTAATTTTCAGAAATGCCAGAAAATCAACAACCACAAATGACTGAAGGAGCGTGATGTCACTCAGCAGGTGTAACCCAATTGCAAAAACTCAGATAATGAAAGCAGCTTTTTACTGACTGATAAATTGAAATTAAAGGTACTTCCAAACTAGGTGACTCCTATTAAATTTGTCTGAATGGATGCAGACTAATACATTTTCTCACAATTCAAAACTGTGCACACTTTAGGGCAATAATGTCCAACCAAGATGGAGAAAGAAGCACGAGGGAAAGCAGCCAATCCTCTGAATTTAATGTAGTAATAAGCATTTATAGCTCCTCTCTACATCATATTTCTTTTGTTAGACTTCTGTTTAACATTTTCCCACTTTTTTAGGAGACCTTTGTCTTCTATTTTGCATTAGAAATAGGTGTGTTGTCCATAATACACAGCACTTGTGTCATTTTCTCCTACAATCTTGCTATCCAAAGCTTTGATGTCGATCAAACCATCATGAAGGTGCCAAAATTCTATATTTAAGATGACCTCAAAGTTTCAATGAATTGTCATGACATTTTTTGGTACTTTTTGTTTAAAACATGGTGAAATGTATAAAGGCTTGTTTTTAAGAGAAAATGTCTAGGACCCTATTTGTCGCCTGTCCTTGGTCACTATGGTGACAGATGATTGGATAGAAATGGGGCCCATGGTAGATGGTGAGTGGGTAGTTACAACCTTCAGTCTGTTTTTGACAGGTGGTGACAGACACCATTTGCAAAGCCTTTTTTAACCTTAATAACAGAGGGAATTGCTACCCCCCCCCCCCCCCCCCCCCCCAACTATCACCACCTCCCACTTTTTTATCCACCTTTCACCAACCTTCACAATGCCCCCTTCATGACTGGACATGGGACTTGCTGGGAGGCAATTGTAAAGGAGGAAAAACCTGTCTCTTCTGCTTAAAATGTGGGAGGAAGTAAGAAAAGGGCATTGTTAGTGGGAGTGGGTACCAGCTGAGAGCTTTCTGGAAAAATAATCGAGGTAGGAAAAGCAAGAGGGGACTGCACATGGAAAGGATGCAAGAGGTCGAGTCTCTTGTAGGTTTAACAGCAGTGAAGTCTTTCCATGCATGTGTGACTGCAAGTACCAGACTTCAAGCAGCATCATATTTGCAAATGTGTTGCCTGAAATAACCTAGGAATCTCTTTTCCTGCCGCACTTCCTGCAAATTATGTTGGCAATGATGTAATGACAGTGAATATTTGTGAAAATCTCATGTTTTAAGGAGATCCAAGGACTTTCAGGATGACTTTGTGTTCTGTGAATTATTTATTTCATCCTGCAGTTGCACATCAAGCCGAACTATATAATAAATACCCAGGGCATCTTTGTTTGGGCCACCAATCCACAATAAATCAAGCTTTTTTCACCTTCCACTTCTCCTCGCTTTGTTTTTCACTATGTAACAATCCTTAGTAGCACTTTACATCATCTCAAGAACCCTTAGGATTTTCTAATAAACGCCACTGGTTTTAAATGGTCCCTAGCCATGCTATGAAAGAAAAGGTGAAGAGTTCAGCCTGTGTCACTGGGAGCTTCTCATTTTGCATGCCAGGGCCACACTTAACAAAACCCAGTGACCTTGTGTTCTTTAATTGCACCTCTCGGGATGAAACGGGATAAAAAAAGAAAGTAAAAATGAGGACGAAAAAAGGTTATGGGGCAAAATAAAATAGAAATGATGAAATAATCATAAGATAAAAGCAGAAAAAAAGCTTCCCCGCATAAAAAGAGGTCTTCACTCTTTCATTCATTACTGACAGAAAGGGAACTAGCTTGCAATTGTGAGGAACAGCATGTGGCCAATCTCTTTAACAACCATAGGACAAGTTTTGTTGATGAGAAACATGCATAGTGAGGGAGGGGCAGCCATAATGTTCTTTTTTTTAGCATAACAACTTATCTCCAGATTTTGTCAAGCCATGATTCTTGGCTTGGTACTTAACGTGAAGCATGTTTTTGCTTTCTGACCCACATAGGAAGACATGAGATAATGACGTCGTTCACTGAGGGATTAATATGTCTTTAATCCCACACTTTGGCTGTGGGATTGGTTTGCTTCTTGTTTCTACGCAAAAGGAGTGTCAGTAGAGTACTACACGAGAGCTTTTAGAAGTTATTTAAAAAGTGATACGATGATCCTAAATGTAGCAATTACTTCTTAATGTTTAACTGAAACAATACTGTTTGTTCTCATCAGGTTTTAATAGAAACTCTTGAAATGAACTTTTCTACTATTCTGAAGGACCAGGAAATATAATAACATATTTTGAATCTTTATTCTATGAAATGGCTTAAGGCCGTGTCACACAGCTACTACATACATTTTGCGCATATTGTATGGATGAAAATTGGTCAGACGTGAATATACCTGGAAAAAGCAAAAAAGCTGTGGTCTTAACGTGAAGATTTCAGATGCATCACAAATTAAAGTATGAATAAACCACGCAAAGAACATGCAAAATAACTGAGAACATTAACCGTGTTATGATTATTGTGTTGTTTATATGCAGTAGTGATTTGTCCGTCATTTACGTAATTTTAATGTCATACGTGCGCCGAATCTTCTTCCACTTTCGGCTTCTCCCATCAGGGGTCGCCACAGCGAACGAGTCGCATGGTGAATTTGGCAATGTTTTACACCGGATGCCCTACGTGCGCCGAATACATGATATAAAAGTTATACATCGATGGTACATGCGTGAAAGGTCCGTTAAAGATACAAGGAAATACGTGGAACAGTCGTGGAAAGCCACAAATTTGTGTATGCATCCCGCAAAAATAGCACAAATCGGTTAAGATTTATGCAGTAATTGCATATAAACTACATAAAATATACAAACTGCATAATTCGAAACCGACCACAAATTTTAAACAGCACAAAACAGAATTCACATAAAAACCCATCGGACGAAACCCTTAACGGACATCTGCGCATGTGAATGAGTGATGAACGCAATAAGTACAGATCAATTACATATATCAAGCAGGTGCCAAAATTTCATCCATGGAAAATGAGCAAAATGAACGTATTAGCTGTGTGACACAGCCTTTAGGTTGTGTTGTAATCTGTCTCCAGGGCCAAGAATCCCTTGAAAAAGAAATGTGCATCACAGTGGGAATTTCCCTGTTTAATAATGGGCAAATAAATAAAAGAAACATTCATAACAGGAAAAGTTGCTGAAACTACGTCAAGTATTTCTATTTTTTTTTTGTGCATTTATGACAAAATCTTGAATTTAATGAGCTGTTGCGATGTGGGTGAAACTTTGTCATAATTATTTTTTTGGTGAATGAGATATTCATTACTTATTCATAGAAGGCATGGCCTCTTACAGCTTTCTTATCAAAAATACATTTTCTGAATATCAAATGTCCGTATTGTTTTTAAGAAGTTCAGAAAATATAGTCAGTTATATGGTTTGGCAGGAGTTTGGAACGTTTTTATGCTACTCAAATACCTATGAACAAGTCCAGAAATTTATTTTTCCTCTTACTTTTTTATAGCAACCAAATGGAAAAACAGAATAAGTCCAAGGCTTCAAAGAAATTCGGTGGAGGGATCAAGTTCAGTTGAGAATCTAAAGCTTTCTCCAGACTGATAACAGATGAATACAAATGCCTACTGCAGATTAGAGCTGCCTCCTCACAATCAGCTTTGTTTTTCACATCACAGAATGCAGCCTCACTCATAAGGCATATAGTGATAAAAGATTAATGGCAAAAACAAGCTGATTTGTTTTCCGTTGTCTGGCACTAAAAATCTAAATCTGCTCAGGCTGCATCGACACAAGTGTTTTCTTATTTCAGAAATGCAGAGGTCTGCATGAAGCCTGTGTTATGGAATCACATAAGTTAGAAACGCTACCGTCCCTCTTCAAACTGAAAAGCGTGAGGCTGCAGTTAAAGTAGGACAAGAAGAAATTAACACTGACACATGCCTGCAGCATAATGGGTCACACACTTCCTTATATAAACTCACTCTTGGCAACACTTCACAAAATTATATCAATAACTTATACTTGGTGATAATTATATATATTTTTTATAAGCCAGAACTGGTTTTTATATGATCCAAATCAGTATGTCCTCATTGGCAGACTGTAAGCATTCACTACTTCCACATGTTACATAACAGATCTTAGCTCTTTTTCTGAGTTTCACACTATCATTCTATTCAAGCATAATGACTGCACATCAACCGTCGCTGAGATGGTTTGGGATGTGGAGCCGGAGCTGCTTTAGTTAATGCCCTCCACCATGAAAGTGGGGCGGGAAAATGCTGGGGGCCAAATATTGAAAATAATTCACTGCACTAAGAGCTTTGGTAACCAGTGTCCCAAAACGACCCCTGCCTTGCTTTAGCACCATGTGGATGTTGTTAGTCATGTGTAGAGGTTTTTTTTAGGAGTTCTCAGTTCCATAAATCAAAACTTGGAATCTTTATGATGTATAAAATTGGAGAAAAGGGAGATTCTGTTTTTTGGCAAAAGCTGCTCCAGAGTATCCTTGAAATTCCATCAGCTTGAGGAGTGTATTAAGTACTGGGAGACAGTGAGTGCAAGATATGACAAATGCACAAGTTTCTGAGACCTACTGTGAAGAGGTGGTGCTGTTCATACCTTTCACATAATGCATGTTCGTGGGTGTACGACTAATTCATTGTTTTTTTTCTGGATTTTTTTGGTGTTTCCGATCAAATGCAACAATGCACTGGACAAGGCGGGAGACACTAGTGATCTCACAAAATCACTTGAATTCAGTTTCAATGAATTGTTTGGTGCAGTGCTCCCTCACACTATTGGGGATCACCTTTTGCAGTCTCACTGCAGATTTCTTTAGCGCAATTCTGCCTGCTTTTTTTTTTGCAGCACACTTTTTTTCTGTATCCTGATTACTTTTGACCTTGTCAATCAATCTCCTCTGGGTCATGTCTCCTTTAGAGAATTGGCAAATTTCATAAATCTTCAATCACGAGCAGAGCTTTGGTTTTATTCTATAATACTGAACTTTATTTTTTCCTCAAATTAGAACATTTAAGAGTTTGAAGTCCCCCTCTGATCACCTTTTGATTTATTGTATAAATGTTCCCAGTGGCCTTTTAGTTATAAATATACCGCTTTTATGCGAAATCAGAAAACCTGTGTCGTTTACTAGGATATAGTTTCTGCAGAGCAGCGATAGTTCATTAGAACTTTGCCTTTGAGTGGTGAGTAATGCTCTTTTCTTCCTTCCCATTGCTGAGAGCTCTATTTATTTCTTTACTCGCTAGCTTACAGCCCCTCACAACTCCAACCCCATCATTGGCAGTGCAGCAAAAATGGCGAGCATTGTTGGAGCTATCCAGCCGTAGAGTTTTGATGCCAGATGCCAAATCGGACGAGGAAAACATGGCGTAGATGGATCTATATTATATTATATTTCAGTGTATTCAAACACATATGGGTGATCTAAAGAAGACTAAATAACAGATATTTTACTGCATTAACATTAAATCTCAACACTGATTTGCCAAAATATTTCTCTGATTTCAGCGAGCCTCTTTGAAAGTCAAAAAAGAAGTGAGAATCCAGCTGAACTTCAGTGATTTATTGTAATTTCTAAAGATTTATAACAGAGTGAGACCTCAAGGACAATCATTCAATGTGGCTCATCTAAATGATACAATTACAACGATGGGAGAGACGAGCTGCATGATTCTCACAGTAGTTTTTCTCTCTATGTGGAAACATTAATATAAATGAATCTATCAGTTTGTTTCTTCATTCTGGACCAAAAAAAATGAAAACGCTTCACTTTAAGTATTTATAAATAAATACAATCTTAAAGTACGCTCAGCTTCGATTGCTTAGCTCTGAAGCGTTCAGAGGTCTTATGCCTCACATGGAAGTGAGGCATAGAGAGAGAGAGAAACAGTGACAGCTGCTCCTCTGGGACACAGAGTGAATGTCATATTTGACTAAAATTATTTCTGAATCTGGAGACAAAGCAAATGTCACCAGTCACACTAAATGAGGCCTTGATCTCCCTTCTTTCATAATGCCTTAGGAGATCTGATATTAACCTGACATGAACTAATCTAGTGAAATCAAAAGGGAACAGCAGACGCACAGAGGCAGTGTTTGATATTTTATCAATCAGTAAAACCAGATTTTAAACAATGTAATGCCCTCATTTTTTATTGACACTGTCAACTAAACAGTGATTTTATGTCAAACTACAAGAAACTATTTTCATTTTGAGGAAAAGTGTCACTAAATATTTTAAATTTGATGCATTTTGGGAGAAAACTTGGGAAAAAAAGAGAAAACTGTTTTTTTATTTTCTTGTTATGATAAAACACTACATTTAAAACATTACAAGATAAGATCTTTGAGTAGCAGTTAGAATTACAAGAAACTCTTCCCTCCTGAGAGCTTTTCCTAGTAGAGAAATGAGGGCTTCCATTAAGACAGAAGGAAATGCAGAGCTAAAAGACCCTCTTGCAGGCAGGTTACAGTAAAACAGAAGCTGTGTTCTGACTTGTGAAATTCCTCTGGCTTGGGTTTTTTATTTTATGTTTTAATGCTGCGCTGTCAGGATGTTCTGGTGGCTTTCAGCATAGTGACAAGCTTCAGACGAAGATGCCGTCTGTACAGTAGATCCAATCCCGCAGCATCTCCGTCTGCTCTAGGGATTAAATTAAAGAACACAGTATCCAATTTCATACCTGGCTTCACGCGCTGCCTCTCAAAATGTGACATTTACTCACTAGAAAGATGCCCTTTCTATACCCCTCCTGGTATTTGTAGATAATACAGCATGTAGCTAACCAGGAAGGAAAATGTTACCATTTCTTAATGGGCTAGAATGTAAATTTTCGTGTGGGATTAGGCTAATTCAGTTGAAATAGGTACTTATCTCCCTCCAATGCTTAAAGAATAAGCCATTTCTCAGCTCTGTTCTGACAGAGATAAATAGCTTATGTTTTCTAAGCTCTTTTTGTGTTTCAACTTGATAATTTCTTTCTTTTTAGAGCATTGCTTTGTGGGTAACTGCTACACCCATAAATACAGCAATTAGCTGCTACGAATTTAGCATTTCTTTGTTAATAACTAGAAACCTTTCAATGCACCAGAGTTACTAAGAAGCAGAAATTCAAAGAAAAGTTTAAAACTGTTTATGGAACCAATCAACCTGTGTGTAATAGCACAGTAATGAAAGAATGACATTTAGATGAGAATGATCCAGTCATTTTCTTTAATTTCATTGAAAACAGATTTTAAAATTTTTTTTAATTACACTGTAATGACTAATCAACATACCTTTTTCTGTTATGCAATCTGTCTATAATGTCCTTTGAACGCAGCAGATACTCTATAAATGTAATCGAATCAAACAAAATCTTGAAAATCTTTGGACCATTCAGACATGTGTTTGCTCATTTAGAAACAATAACTGGAAAGTTCAGCAAGTAACCACTATAGGTCCCTGTTCGACATGCAAAATGGTCACCTAATAAGTCACAATAACTGACTGCTACTTTTAGGTAAAAAGTTATAGTTTTTACAGTGAGGTCTTAAAGTCTTATTTCTGATTCTGTGGTAGTATTTTACCATTTGACCAAACCTGCATGGTTGGCCAAATAAAAAAAATAAAAAATAAAAATAAAAAACTACAAAATGGCAATTTTTCTGTCACATTTGTAGTTAAATTGTGGTTTGGGAATGGCATATCCTGACTCGGGCGCCAACAAGAGATATTACAATAGCTTTTAATTTGGTTTTACAGAAGCCCCAGGATCATGTGGCCATAGAAAATCTTTTTATAGTCATCATTAAAAACTAGTTTGCTGATTTGAACAAGTTTAGGTTTGAAAGAGCAGAATGAAGTTCATAAAAGAATGCACTGCATAGTCTGCTGGCCTTTGGAAACATCTATCTTATTGATTTATAGATATTTCTGTATGTTATAAAGGTAATTTTTCCTCAGCAACCAATGTCAGGGAACAATTTCCCTTTTATTCTTCCATGAAACCAGATGACATTGCATCTGAATACTTTTATTCAACAAAAAAAGGCAAAACTATGTGCAATTATGAACCAATTAAGACCAAAAAAATAATTTAGGAAGTTCAAGCAGTGACAAATCACAACCAAGATGGACATTAGAAAACATGTATGTATACTGTATATATAGTGATCCTTCTATATTGTGGTTCACCATTCACGATCGACTGTTTCCCAGATTAATTTCACACGAATTTTGTAGTTTTTATTTATTTATTAATTTATTTTTTTAAACTGTGTTCTGCTTCTTGAGATATATATATATATAGAGAGAGAGAGACAGAGAGAGAAAATGTTGCTATCTGACAGGCGTCTGTTGACATGCTAATTGGTCAAAAATAATTAGACTTTTTGATGATTAGATTTTTTTTAGTTCTACCCAGCAGCCATTTTACAGTGAAACCAACTTAGAACCTCGCAGGAGCTCCCAGAGCCCCACAAAGACAGTAGATAAGTCTGAGCTTTCCAAAGTAAATGAGTGGACATAAACACAATTACTTTGAAAGCATATATCAGCCTTACAATGTACAATGCCTCTACTTAGTACTGTAGCTGTGATCAGCAGTAAAAATCTGACACCAACTTATGAATCAAAAGCTCCGCTACAATAAAACAGCTGTTAAACTCCTATGTCAGGAATAAATCCAACTTTAAGCCCAAGTTTTTTGTGATTTTTTTAAAATACCAAGGAGACTATGACTGTTCCTGATAATGCATGCTTGCATTTTAATAAGTTAATAGAAATGTACAGCTTTGAGTCATCTTTCAGTCTGTTTCTAGAAAACCCAGCAGTTTGTTTTCAACTGTAAGCGCCCACCATCATTTCCATCATTCCCTCAACATTTAATAATGACAACAACACAGCTCATTAGCCATCAGTGGCCTTCTGTCATTCATTCCTAATGAAGCATAGCACTGGCCAGTGTAATTAAATAAAAGCCTGAAAAATCTCTACATGTTTCAAGTGAAAAGGGAAACTTACAGCTGTCGTTATCAGATGTAACAAAATAAAAAATTTTCATCAGTATGTTAAGCAAAGGAGTCGGGAATGACAAATTCAAGGTTTTTATTTGTGCTCACATATACACATTTCCTCTATAAGTGGCAGATGAAGAAGCAAAACATATTATGGAAGAAAAAAATGAGAAAGAAATTACCAAATAGTTTTTCAAGTGAAAATATCTATTGAAAGACTTTACATTTAGCTACCCGCTTACTTCAATGTCTACAATAGAGCAAGAAGAATATTTCCTAGTTGTTCGATTATATTTTCGTCTATCATTTCCAGATGTGTATATAATAGTGATAAGATGCTTAAATGATGAGTTATGCAAATTCATAAATTGAAAAAATGTCTACATCCATGTAATACCTTTAAAAAATTATATTAAAAATGCTAAAAGCAAAAATGTCATTCTATTTAGGCTACTTCTTTAGTGAGGTTTTAGTTTTACTCAAGTATTACTGTGTTGTAATATTGGGCTATAAAAATATAACTGAATTCAATTAAATAATTTAGCTTCTTCCCACTTCCTTCAAAGCAATGAAACTATTTGACAATCATTTTTAATGGATCCAGTGTGCCATGTGTGTGTTCTGTATCTTGTTGTTCATCTTCCTGCTATCCCTTCAGGGGTCACCACAGCGATTCAGCTTTCACAGGTGGTTTGGCAGAGATTTTTACGACGGATGATCTGTCACAACCCTGAATTTTATCCGGGCTGGGGAGCGGCACACAGAGACCCAGACGTGGCCCCCTTGTTGCTACATAGTTGGGCTGTGGCTTGAAGGGTCTTGCCCCAAACACTGTGTGTAGCTTTGCAAATATGTCTATTAATTATTAGGAGTAATTCTAAATTTATTTAGTTGCTTTCATTTTTTTTATTGCAAACAATTTATGACTCAATATTTTAAGTCTATGCATAATTAATAATTAAGTTTTTAGGCGTACACTCGCAGTGGATCAGGTGATTCCTTTTGTATTTTATGCTTTTGAAAATCAATTATTTTTACCAAGAATTATTATTACACAGATGATGCAATCTACACTTCTCAAATTGGCAGACTTCAAGCATGTGCTTCAAACTTCATTCTAAATCAGTCTTTGAGTTATTTCATAGTCCTTTTCTCTTCAGAAAGTAATCCTGGATTGCTTTGCTTTGAAATGTAAGCCATCCCATGATTTAAAGACCCACTTCAAACTGACTCACTGTGACAGCTTTAGAGGAGTGAGTGCACCAAAGTGAACATATTTTCAAAAGACATGGCATCATCGCTTTATTAATCTTGAATTTCTAGACATGAGATGCAGCGAGACTTGAGAAGTGAGAGAAACCACCCATCCAATTCTTATTAACAGCAGATCCAGCTTTTATTAAGGGACTGGAATATGGTATTTCCCTCGAGCACAGCAGTGTGAAGTGACTGATATGCTCCACTAAGGAGGACCCTAAAACCTCTCTCGATCTAGCACCAATTAGTCTTGTGGGGTCTGTCACTCCCCTGGCAGCCTGGGAGGCCTGCTGTGCCGACTGAAGGCTAAGAAAGATGCCAACATCTCACAAACAGGTAAGACGTCCTGCACTTGATGTAATTCAGCTCTTTAAAAAAAACTTCCAAACACAAAAGTCTATTCATCTACGGTAAATGTTGCATTAGAACACTTGTGATGCAACTGTATTATTCATGGAAGTTAAAAAACATCTAATACTGGAAATAAAACAAATATCTCTACCTTTTTTTATTTGTTTTTTGCAAGGTGAACTGGTTTGGAATTTTTGCTCTAAAAGTTTGCTTGAAGGGAAAAATGCTGCTTAATTTTATTCCGATATAAATTGCTCCAAAATTTTACCTCAAGTTGAGGCTTTGCAAATCAGGAAAAACAGAGTAAGACCCAATTTGTATTCCTAACAGATTGAGCTACTTGTTTTAAGACTGGAATCTAAATATATTTAGCTTTTTAGTGGTCAGTCCTAGTTTGCTCTGCTTAATAAATCAAACCTTCAGATAATCAATTTATCAATTTTCAAACTTGCCGGAAGTGCTTTTCAATCATTCGCGCCGTTGAAGTATAAACACTCACCAAACATGTTGCCAATATGCCCATTTTTGGTCAAAGGCCGCAACTCATTCTTGCCCCAGGCGTAGGTCTTATAGTTGTCCCAGGCAAACTTCATCATCTGCAGAACAAGCAAAGGGCAGCAACATTCGTCACAGGGCGGAAAAAATAAGTCATTTCTCCAAACAAAATCACATATAAATTGGTTTAGTTCAGGGTAAAGGCTATGATAGATTTCTGATAGATTTATGAGGACTGGATAAAGGAACAAGCACAGACTTACAGCACATTAATCACACTGCTAAACAAACAGCTGAAATTTACCCTGAAGCCTCTCTTCCTAATTAAAGATTGAACACTGCCACCGATGAAAAACAACATCAGCAGAGGATGAAAAAAAAAACACTTTATAAAGATTTTAAAAAACATCTATTTTCAAAATATTTATTTAAAAAAAATCTGCAATCACTACAGACATTTACACACAAAATATACTCATTTAGAAGCTTTTGTGGTTTTTGCAAGTATATTGTTACTACACGAAGCTGGTTATCAACAAAGAAAACATAGCCAATCCACTTAAATCCACAAGATTAACTTTTATTTTGATGCATTTTTCAAGGATTGCATCCCTCATATCTTCAAACATGCTCAACAAATTAGTCAGCAAGTGAAATACAGTCTGCAGCATAAAAATGCTCACTAAAAAAGTTTTAAAAAAGGAGCATGGTTGATTTTTAAAGACTTTTCACTTCTTCCTAAAACTTTTCTCTGCTATGGAGACATTGGAGACTTCACGTGTCTCACTTTTTTTTTTTTAAATGCATGCTATCTGTAGTATTTTAACAAAAAGAGGGATTTTTTTTTTCTGAGCAAAGGCAAAAAAAAAAAAGCAATCCAATTTAATTTAGAAGTTTTCACACCTCTATCAACTGGATTGTTCAAATAACCTTTGAATTCTTTCATCATGAAGGAATCGTTGGTGTTCAGGTAGCTAAGATTTCATTTCAGATTAGTCAGAAACCATTTCATCATGTTCAACCAACAGTGCCAATGCAATTTCGGATTTGGCATTTGTACTCCTGCCCACATTACGGCACCATGTGTAGCAATTCACTCACTGATCAAAACAAAACAAGACAAAAAAACAACAAAGTCCGCCTCACACAATGAAAACCAGCATATCTACCAAGTTTTACACAGAACTGACAATCTTTCATGAAGGCAACCCGTAACTGTTGTAAAATCTGAAACTTTGCCGTTTCTGCAGATACAGCCTCATCTGCTGAATATAAAGATTGCTTTCTGCATTTTTTTTCTTTGAGATTTCTTTCATAGAAGCAAGATGTCATCGCTATCAATGAAACAGATGAAACAGCAAACAGACAGATGCTTTACTGCAACATAGTCAAGAACAAAAATAACCCCCCCAAAAACCCCATTAAAAAACTTCAGCTTTTCTTTTTTCATTCCATTCATGCCATGGATGTTAAGGATCACTGATGAATGACATAGCTGCCCTGGCGGACAAATTAAGGTGAAGACAATTTTATTTTGTAGTGGCCCCTCGCTATAATGCGGATTGGGGTGTTGCTGTTTCGTGGATTTTTTTAGAGCACTTTTGCAAGATTTTTTTAACCATTTCATTATAATCTGCATCCTGACTGGTTGTAGACCAGTGTCAATCAATCTTCTCCGTGTTGTGTCACCTGTACAGAATGCATCCGGTTTGTCGTATTTGCATAAATCACTACCGGCCTATTGGTTTAATTCAATGATTTCGAATTTACCTATCAATATTTAAACTTTTAGAGTTTAAACAAGAGAGAAAAGCGTGAAAATGCTAAATTACTGACTGGTCAAAGTGTCGAAGTGAGGGGCTTTACGGCATTAAAACATTTAAAAAAGCCAACTACTTCGCAGATTTCATCTATTACTGGTTATATTTTTGAACGCAACTCTGCCAACATTGTTTTCTATTCATAAAACAGATCATATCTGAAGAACCCAACTATGTTTAAAGAACTGTGTTCATCTCACAAACATGAATAAACTTGACAGCAACGAGTTGCATAGAAAAATAAATGACAAGTATTTAACCATCAAGATGCAATCACACCATTTTATTTATACACTATATATTTAAACATTTTGACAAAATGATTTAATTGAACTTTAGTCTCCTTTTACCAATGATTTAAAACTGGTAAATCTATATTAAATTAAAACTAAAATATGATATTTAAATTCTTTCCTGGTACAAAATGATTATGCGTGAACTTAAATTAAAAAAAAGAATGATTACGCTATTAATCTAAATTATAATCTAATAAGAACACCTTTTTACATTTTTGCATCCATAATTGGAAGCTGTAGCGAAGAATTATCATGCTTCGTCCTTTACACTGTAAGTTGAAGATGTTCTGTAGCCAGGTAAATGTAATGCACACTTTTTGTTTCATGTTTCAAAACCATCTCCAGCATCTTGGAACAGAACAAATATCACATTTTGATGTCCCGGCTTCAAAATGATGTGAACCCGTCTCACAATTCCATGTGATTCTTTTGAGTCAGAACACGTGCAGCTTTGCTTTTATGCCAAAATGTCAGCACAATCAAACTGACACTTCTTACAAATAGGCCCCTCTATCTCCTGCTGTGAGACAAGCATGAGGCTTCAATCCACTGGGGGGGTGGGAGGGGTTAGATGTTTGCCTTTGTGCATGACAGCAGGGCCACAGACTGTGTTTGTGTGTGTGGGAGGACAGAGGTCACACACCTGCTGGATCACTGCTGCAACAATCCATCATTACAACATTCCACTGATCAATAGGAGGCCACCCAAAAGAACAAACGGAACAACGAGTCCTTTTCAAGGATTTCGAGCCACAGACTGACAGGATTCTGACTGTACTTTGGGTTAACTAACTGGCCAGCAGAGAGGCCGAGGAGATCAATAACTGAGCACAGAGCCAGTGATTACAATGAATCAGGGATACCACATGTCAATAACAAAATTGGATGCCAGAAGTCATGCACTGAGAATCCCAAATAGGGCAGAGCAAAATACTTGATATCTTTACTTAAAACACACACACAAACACACACATGCAAATGAGTCAGTCAACCAATGTCAAGGAACTGCTGTACCTATAGTTATGAAAGCACATTTACCACAATCATAGTCATGTAGTGCAGCAGCTTAAAGACCCACTTGGATGAAAATAGTGTTTTTGGTGTTCTGCAGAGCCTCCTCTGATTAATTGCAGATTTAGTAAGCTCTAGATCCCTCTTAATGTAAGGTGAACGTTAAATGTGTTGTAACTCATGCTTACACAACTAGGTTTTCACAAGTACTCCAAAGCTCTTCCGTTCCTAGAGTTTACCATTCCCAGAGCTCAGGGACGTGTTGGTCCACATCAGCTGATGCACAGAGGGAGCTGAAAACATGTGAGTCATGGAAGGCAATCACTTCAGAATAAGTGGCTTTCAATGCAGCGCTCATACTGTTTTCAACAGCAAAGGTGGCAGTTCGATTTTTTTTTGGTGACATCTAACCACTTTGTTAAATTTGGACTTTCTGTACTTTGTGGCCACTTGAAATGCTTTTAAAGCCGGATGCATGAGTCACAGATATATAAATAAATAAAGTTTGAGTTTGAGTTTGAGAGAGAAAAAAAAAGGTTCATACTTAAAAACTTAAAAGGAAGGTGCAGTGGAAAAGAACCATCTGTCACATGTTAAAGAGCATCTTATCGGAGTTTCCTCTGAGGCAACAATGTTGGGGAATAAAAAGGAGATAATAAGCAACTTGTAAAGCAAAAAGCGGTCACATAGGAGCCACTTTATAATGAGACTGTGCTTAAGGGCCAGCTCTAAATCTGGAGCTTAGATCAAGCGATACGTCTTACTGCAGGATTGAGATCATTCGTAAATAACCTAAGTCAAAAGCAACAAACAAGCTAATATATGAAGGTACATAAAGGCACAGTTTTCAGGGTTGGTGGTGTCCACCTGCCAGTTTTGTATTTATTTCACCCTCTGGATAATTAAGATGCACAAAACTTGTTGGGCAACAAAGTTTCACATCTTTGTGTGACAACTGTTGACAAGTCCACACCAAAGGTTTCTCTTAGACAGTTTTAAAAAGGTGGAAGACAGAGAATACATCAAACACTACGCAGAGTCGATGTCGGTGGTAGAAAACGCACAGAAAATGAAAGCACACATCAGTTTCATAGGCAATGATTGACAAGAGCTCCCCAACAGAGATCAACACTTGTCTTGATGTCCCAGAAAAGCTTAAAAATGTCAAACCCCGCATGTGGTGGTGTCGATTGATCTGTTGCAGGGTCTTAAAGCTGGGAGCAAAAATTCAAAGTAACTGGATCATTTTTGGATATGTTTTAGTTCTAATCTAAAAGATCTCTTACATTTTGATTGATAAAGCATTGTAGCCACACAAACTACTTTTTTAATATAATACAGGTGTAACAGATGCAGCAATAAAGATGTACCTGGATTAAATAGAAACGTTTGTTGTACATTTTCAAAAATTAAAAATACATGAACAAAAAATGCTTAAATTCTATGTAAAAATTTAGAAGTGATTCATAAGATATCTTGTTTTTCTAATAAAATTGGCATCAACCATGATGCTTTGGCCATCTAAATTTTGGTGTAATAGTCATACAAAGCAACTCTATTCTGGGGAGGATTTTTGGTTTATATTTAATAAATCACCCCAGAACACAAACTGCTGTGTCATCACCTAAAACTCATCAGGACCTTTGGCAGAGAAATCCTGGGATCAGCTTTTCTCTCCTTTGTTTCTCCCAGAACTTCCCACATAAACTGGAGTGTCTTTCATCGTCAGGCTTCAGGACCAGACCTGCCCAGCCATTTCCTGCCTATTAAAACAACATTTATGGTGAGTGCTGACGGATTCCTCCAGGCAGCAGCTAAGGCCATCCTGAGTCAGCGCAACGCAGGTCGATTACAAACATGCCTCCAAACAAGTCGACCAGGCTGCACTCAGCTGTGAATCATCCATGCATGGAATTAATGAACATCAGGGATCTCCATTAGCCAAAAAGATCCAGTCATGCGTTTGTTTTTTCTGTTGCTGAGTAATGCTGTAAGCAGAGAGGAGGGTATGCATCAAAGTTATGACATCTCAAAATAAATATATTTCAGTCTCACCAAAACAAACCAATGAAGCCACAAAATATAGAAAGTTACCATAAGCAAAAGCACAGCAAAATATCTCCCCATTAGAATTGGTCCACAGAGTGTGATTTACAGTAACTGAGTCAGCATGCTTTGGTAGGCTCAGCTGTCAAGGCACATAATTTATGGAAATCACTGTTCCAGTAAAGTACAGGACCTGCACTGAGCTTTACAGATTACAAAATGGGTTTATTTTTTTCAGTTAATAAGAGCTGTTCTATCATTGAATGTAAATGTATTTATTTATATTTCCAGGTATGCATCTCCCAGAGCCTTTTGTGTTTTTATTTACTCCAAGTCAGTTTTGTTTGTGCATTTTCTAAATTATTTGTGTGGTCCCTTCCGCTGAGCAGGACTGAATCCTCATCAAGTCTCCTCGTCAAGGCGACCTTTTAGGAAAATACATATAATTATTTCAAATTTAAACTAATTATTCATGACAAACTGACTTATAATTCGATAATTATTACATAGTGAGATCTCAACTTTTTTGTGATCCCTATAATGAAGCACTGTTCAGGATTAGTATTTATATAAACTGAATTAAAATAGACTTTGTGTATTAAAAAGCAAGGAGCATTGATTAACCAAATAAATTGACCAGTTTAACTGCCTGATCAGCCAAATAGTTGAGCGCATTTTGCAAACATTTTTGAAAAGATTGATTTTAATGCAATCAAATCAGAAAAAAGAATATTGATTTATTGTCTTGGATGTGTTTTTAAAGGGTAAAAAATAAGATTTTTTTTTTCCTTTTTTGAAAAACTTTTGGGAAATTTGACATAAACTGGATGTGAATATCTGCTGATGCTCAAACCACTGACTTCTGATCATAACTGCAGAAACAGAGATATACTGCAGTTAGCTGGGAAAGACCGTTGACTGTATATGAGAACTGGACCGAGTCAGGGTGACGTCACCAATCATAAATGGCTCTCTTCCGGCTCCAACCAACCAAAGTCAATTCAGGCGCAAATTTTATTTTTTATTTTATTTTTTGCAATATGTTGGATCCAGACTACGTTGGTTAGCTGTGATTGGTCCACAAAGGTCTGAATCATCGTTTTCATTGTAACCACTCTTGCCAATCAGTAGTGAGCCTGTTGGAATCCCACACCCCTACCACTGAAAGGAGGCTCGGGAGAATGTTTCAATCAAATGTTTGGAACGTTCAACATGAGACAACATGCTTTTACCGAGACATCTGATTGGTCAGTTGATAACTTGAATAACATGCACGCCATAAAAAATATTACAAAAAAAATTAGGATGATCAAAAACATGTTAAAAAGGTTTTAGAGCAAGAATGGCTGCTAATAGCTTTTATTTTTTTCAATAGAAGACTATGGAATTTCAGCTTTTTTTTTTTAAGTTCAAGAATTTTCTAAAGGTGCGGTCCCTATTAAAGGAATTTCAGCTTGATCTTACAATCAATTCTTCATTTCACAAAAAAATGCTGGTTTATTAAGTATTTGACTCCCAGGTGAGAAAATCAGGTCATAAGGATTTTCCAAAAAGCCCAAAAAACTGCTCATATTTAATCTCTCTTCATGTGTATAAACCCAAAAATTAACATCTGCAAACTCAAACCCTGTACAGAAAACTGTCTAGACTGATGACTCGACACGTTGAGGGTACTGTTTGTGCGCTAAAGCACTTAAGGCTCCAGTCAAACTATTTTCCTGCCTCTCACCGTCCACGGATCACTAGATTCACCCGATCAATACACCTCCTCCTGAAAAGTTGATAGAAATTGAAGGAGAGGAGACCTGAGTGGTTTCCACGAAGACTGGAGTAGCAGGAACTTTCCCATGATGCATCACAGACTTCCAAGTAGACATCCTCCACTCCCAACCTTCTCACAGACAACAGTCTCTCCTCACAAATTAAGCCAACAGTGATTTTCATTAGGGCAGATGAAGGGAATTAGTTGGAGAGAACAATAAAAACTATAAGAGAGCCTTCACAGTGAGATTAGGGTAAGAAAGTGGAGGGATAATGGAGAAGCCAGGAAAAAAAAGCTGTGAAATAGGGACGCAGAGAAGTGGGTAGTCATTTGTCTTGAAGACATTGCCAATTTGAGTGGGCCGCCTGTGGAAACGTTTCTTCTCTAGTAGTCACAGTCCTGTGGTGATCCTGATAAAAAGCTGACTATGCATTTCAGAAGTGAATTCATGATGCTCTACACACAAAAGAGAATACTTTTAGCATGAAGTAAATGACGGGGTGGCACTTGGAACTGCTCAAAAGCATCAGGAAATCGGAGCTATTCCACACAGTTTCCACCTGTTGGTGTACATTTTATTTCAATCTGTATACAAACAATTGAACAAAACTATATGCTTCATTACTTTCAATTTTTATATTTACAAAGAAATGTTATGTTGTCAGATAATAAATATAATATTGTGCAATGAAAACACGCAAATCAACCTGCTTAAGGTAAAGGTGTATTCAGACTGGAAAAATCCATTGTTCCGGATCTTGCGTAGGGTCTGGATTCCGACTGGCATCAAGCGGACTATTCTGCTAAGGATCAAAGCTTGAGTCATTGGCCAGGAAGTACGAGGGCGGATCAAAACAAAAAGAGAAAGACGTGCTGTGCTTTACTATTCTGATCTGGACAGTTAACTTATTAAAACTTTACACAACACGGAGTCAAGTACCAGTTCTGAACATCGAGAACAACACTTTTTAATTGTTACTTTGGTACAGTGGAGGTATGGTGCATGGCGGTTCCTGGGAAGGAGACGTTTAGTAAAAGCTATTTTTTCAATTGCTTTCACTAAACACAAACGATTTATAATATATCTCTAATTGAGAAACATAATATATAAAAAAGGGACCAAAGCAATTGTTCTAAATACAGTTTTAGTCATTTTGGAGAAATTGTGGAATAAAATACCAGGTAAAAAAAAAAAAACAATAATAATACTTTTTTTTTTTTTATCTAGAACACAAAAAAATTTGCCGACAGGCATCAAACTTACAAGAGGGATCTCTGCAAAGTCAATATTACATTAGAGTTAGACATATACACATTTATTTTGAGTTTTCTCTTAAGCAGTGACTACTTTACTGCAATTATTTTTCATTGCACTCAAAGATACTTTTACAAGAAAAATACAAGCTGCCAGGAACGTCAGCCATGTTAATCTTGGAGTTAGCGGTTAGTTAAACATAACAAGTGTGAAAGGTTCGAGCTGTAACAAAGTAAAAGAAATGCTCTCAAAGCTATTAACTAATGGCTTATCAAACTGGCAGAGCCTCACACCAGGTTTCAAATTCCACTGATCCCTGACTATGCTGGAAGCTTTAAAACACAGTCTTTCCTCAAATAAATCTTCAAACAGAGGCAAGCCTTTGAAGTTCACGATGCCATGAGTGTGTCAGCAACACAACCGCTTTTATTTTAAACGTGTGACTTCAGGAGCTTTAAGGAAATATTCATATTTTCAGTGGAAAATGATCTTATATGTTTTCCCAGGATTTACTTTCTCTTATTAAAACCTGTGTATGGTAAAAAATGTTTCTCAATTTGCTCATGAAGATAGAAATATAAAGGATGAATAAAATCAATGAAAATGCTGGCCAGAAACCACAGCAGAGTCCTTAATTCTAACACAAATTAGGAAATAAAAGAAGCAATTAAGTGAAAGAATGCAGAGTTTTCCATATGCAGGGCTCAAGACACCTCGTGAAAACCAATTCTGAAACTCACCCTGCAGATAAAATGTACAAATAAGGAGAGAAACTTTCACTTTGAGAGTCTGTTAATGTATTATCACTACAGGCACCAGCAATTTCAAACGCAGGAAGTATTTGCACCATGAGCACAGGTTGAAGAAAGCCATATATTCTGTGGCTCTGCCTTTGAGGTAGCAGAGAGCCATCAGTCACCCCGGCAGTATCGTCTGACAGCCCTATTCTCTCACTTTAATAAAAAATCCCAACTCGGAGATGAGCCCATTTTCAATGCTCAAGCAATAAAGCCTCAGCTTCCTCTCCTTCTGCCTCAATCACACACATGCCGGAGAAAATGTACCCACACTCCAGAAAATCCCCCCAAAATCATTCATTCATCTTCTAAATCTATTTTATCCCTTTTGGGGTCACGGAGCTGCCGGAGCCCATCCCGGCCACTCCTGGGCCAAGGCAGAGGACATCCTGGAGAGGTCACAAGTCAGTTGCAGGGTCACATATCACACACCCATGCACAGTCATATTCATACCTAGAGGCAATTTAGACTAGAGTGACAAATAAACCTGAAGCATGTTTTTGGATGGGGGGGCGGGGGGGGGGGGGGGGGGGGGGAATCCCAGGAGAAATCCCACGCATGCACAGGAACATGCAAACGCCACACGACATTTTTCTCACACCACTCATCACTGGAAAGCTTTTGTTTGGACTGTATGCAGTCTGTGACTAGCTTATAATGCTAGCGTTTAATGCAACGATTGTCTAGCACATAAAATCAATCAATCAATCAAACTTTATTTATAAAGCACTTTTCATATAAAAATATAACACAAAGTGCTTTACATTAAAACACAACAAAATATAAAAACAAGCATGATGATTAAAAATAAACAAGCACAAAAATTAAAAAATAGGGCCCCCTTCCCCGCACCTGGCCCCCCACTCCTTTCACACCTCCCAACCCCTAACTGACATTGACATTGAGGTCATACAAACCTCAATATTTACTCAAAGTCAAGTAAAACCATCCATAAGACATCCAGAACTGACATAAGTTTGTTTTTTTTAATTTGGGTCTTTCATTTTGTAAAATATGCATTAGTAAATCAATGGGAAGTCACAAATCTAAACTTTTTGAGCAGATGGCAAACAGGAGGTGAACATAGTGAATGTAATTACATACATACATACATACATTTTTTTTTTTTGACTAAGTATCACACTTTTACCAAACTAAAAAACAAAAACATTGAAGATTAAACTCTGTCAACAAAACTGACGGATTCTGATCTTTGTATTTACAACAGCAACCTCTATTGAAATTAAGAAAGCCCACGCTAAGCTGGGAAAGTATAGTGTGATGAAAGAGCATTAGAAGCTTTCATAAAGCTCCTATGGGATCACTGGCCACTTGAAATGGTAATCTGAATGTTTTTAGAAGAAGGCTATATGAGAAGTTAAAAACTAAGATTTAGCACATCAAAGATGAATGTAGCTTTTCAGACATGGGAAAGCAGCGCAGATATTAAAAACACGTTTAAGGTCTGGCTGTTGTGCTATTGACCCAATTCAAGAAAATGAAGCAGCTGTTCTGTCAGTGCTAAACAAAACCACGCCCGAAGCTCCTCAGGACGTTTGAGCTTATAATGCCTAAAGGTGGTTCAGGTGGAAAACAACCATCGACCTAAATAAAAAAAAATAAAACGGCCTCAGACTCTGAATAGAAGCTGCATCCC
The DNA here is from genome assembly GCF_053564925.1 of Oryzias latipes. NCBI lineage: Eukaryota > Metazoa > Chordata > Actinopteri > Beloniformes > Adrianichthyidae > Oryzias > Oryzias latipes. Next base: position 27,683,974 of record NC_136252.1, read on the forward strand.
CAGAAGCAGCGCAGGAGTTGGCTCAATACACGTTAGATAACAGCTGCAAAGGATTTTGGGATACCATCGAGACATCTAGTGACAAAGGTTGAGGTGGAACATGTTTTCCCAAATGCTGACATATTCTAGTATTCTGACATGTCTGTGGATAAAGTGCAGTTTTAAAATGGACTGTAACCAAGTGCAGTGTCCTCATCCGCCAGCATTTAAGGAACCCAACGGGTAAAAGCTCACACCTGAAAGCCAGCATGAAGAGTGGAACCAATTGCAATACAAAGAGGGCAGCCATGGTGGTTTAGAGACACATGCTGAAGAACAGAGAGCAAGGGCCAAACTGTATATTAAAGACTTTGCCCATCCATTAAAGGGCTTCGTCATTTGTGTGTCTGAAAAATGTTTCATATCTGTAGAAAAGAAATGCTCCTTCTGTAAAAAGATTCTGTAACTGTAGTAACAAATTTGTGCGTCAGTAAAAATGTAGAAAAAAACCCGTCCGTCCAGTAAAAATACTTTGTGTGTGAAACATCATGCAGACATAAGAGTATGTGGATTGATCTACAATGAAAAAACCCAGGTTACAAGTGCCATTCTTTTGCTTCCCAATAAATCAACCCATCAGCAGCCGTTCACTAAGCAATCAGATGCATGACATCCGTGAAAAAAAAAAAAAGAAATTAAGGTTATTGATTTTACATGTTTTCATCTAGACTCCTTCATGTCTGTTCTCCTGGCTTGGATGTCATACAACTGATCAGCAGGTCCAAGCAGCACACCGATTGGGTGACAGTGAAAGGCTGCTGATTAATTGATTTACTGAGAAACAAAACCATTGTACTTGTAACTTGGGTTTTGTCATTTTAGATCAACATGTGTGCTCCAATATGAACATGGATAAAGCATTTTTACGGACAGTTTTTTTATAAGTACAAAATCTTTTAAACAAACACCTAAATCTCACATGACAAAACCTGACAATACAGACAATTGCAAAAAATCTAAAGTTTATCTAATCTAAAATTTAAAGTTAAGTGCATTAGAATGTAATGTAACCACAGGGTGTTCAACCTCTTGGCGGAGACGGACCTTTTTCATCAGCCCTAAAGTCAAATAAAGTTGTACTAACTTAGACTCAAATTTGCTTTTTTTTTTAAACCTGCAATATTCTTTATGGAGCCCGTGTCCTGACAGGGAAAAAATAAAATATATCTTGTTCCCACAAATTAATATCTTGCTCCCACAAATTAATATCTTGTTGCTACAAAATAATATTCCGTTCCCTCAAAATACTGTTTCGTTCCCTCGAAATAATTCATTTGTGCGGACAAAATAATTAATTTGTGCAAACAAAATAATTGTTCACGTCATAAGTCATTCATAAACACGGATATGCTCTCCGTCCGGTCGCAAAAGCCGTTTCAGCGGCCACGTCCGTGTCTCTGTGACCCACATTCGTTCAAGAAAGGAAAAAGAAAAACAAGAATGATCAATTTATTATTATCCCAATGAATACAAGAAAAATATAAGATTTATGATATGTAGGCTTGCTGCTTTGCCATACGATTCACCGGACATAGCTCATAGCTCTGCCGCGGAGTGCTTGCTTGTCGTGCCGGCATTCGGGCAGCTGGCTGGCCGGTAGACAGCCAGCGAGCGGATATTCCATTTTAGGGTCGAATAGGAATAATAATATTCAGGACTTGTCTTTTATGAACATACTCGTTAGCAGTCACTTAACATCCAGCTACATGCTACGTATCCCATCATGCATCACACATATCCCATAATGCATCTCAACCAATCAGCCTTATGACGTGAATAACAGGTTTGTGATGGGTTAGGTCGCATGTAGCCTACTAGCCTTTGGATGTAAAGTGACTGCTAAGGAGTATGTTAATACAAGAAAAGTCCTGAATATTATTATTCCTATTTGACCCTAAACTACAACATCCAGTACCGCAGCTGGTCATTGGGACAATAATAAATTGATTATTCTTATTGTTCTTTTTCCTTTCTTGAACGAATGTGGGTCACAGAGACACGTAAGTTCCTGCTGAAAGCGGCTTTTGCGGCAGGACAGAGAGCATATCCGTGTTTATGAATGACTTATGACGTGAATAATTATTTCGTTTGCACAAATTAATTATTTCGAGGGAACTAAATAGTATTTCGTGGGAACAGAATATTGTTTTGTAGGAACAAGATATTAATTTGTGGGAACGATATTAATTTGTGGGAACGAGATCTGTTTTATTTTTTCCATGTCAGGACACGGGCTCAGTAATTCTTAGCCTTTTATATATTGTTAAAATTACCGATCAACATGTCAGACAACTTTGAAAAGAAAACAAATGCCTGCAATACAAAGAAAATAATCTAAAAATACCTGCTACAAATAATAAAAAAAATAAGATGTCAACATGTGATTAATGTTGGAATCATGGCTCGTGAGAGGATAAAAGGGAGAGAGGAAGCTTCAGAAGACAGTTAAAAGCCGTGAAACAAAAGATTACGACAGAGAAGGCCATTTTATCTTTTCTGTCAGGATTTGCCTCTCTTCTGGCAGAGTGGGGTGTCTGACTAAACAGCAATCATCTGCAACCTCTCTTTTGTTCTCTTACAAATGCGAGTCTGAGTAAGATAGTCTCATCTTAAAAGTGTTGTCTGGAAACCATGTCTGGCCTTTACCCATGTCTGCACAACCTTCATTAGCTTTGTTTCAAAAGCAAAGATGAGCAGGTTTTGCCTCTCTGTGCTTTCAGATTATGAACTCCATCAAATCTGACTAAATGTTACAGACTAACATTTGTGTGTAAAGATAAAATCACTCAAAAAGAAGCAATGAAGTCATGATGCGACACCACAGAAATTCAGCTCAATGCAGATTAAAATTCAGCTGTCCAAAAAATAGAAACATTAAAAGAAATCTGAAAAAAATCAGCTTAGTTAAAAAAAAGCAGAATAAATGTACTAAAATGCAGTAATGGCAATGGGGACCTTATGTTCAGCCTGAGTAAGAGTTAAAATGTGGATTTGTCAGCCATGTTGGACCAATAAAGTACTAAAGCAGGTTTGCATTGCAGCACTGCTCTCTGTGCCTCACTTTAAATCAATTTTACAACCTAAAATGTGTCATGGGAACAGAGGAAAACGTGTTAAAGGCCTCACTTTTCTAAACATGGCCACAATGGAGGATCTACAGAGACACAGGCCAAACCCAAGGAGCTGCTTTGGTTGCTTCCTGCAGAATTATTGCCTTGCGGCATACAGCGTTTTACTTTTTTTGCTGCATCTTTGCACATGCTTATATTCTTACAGTATTTTCCACACAATTGAGCACACTAGATTGTAAGGCTTACCATCACTTTATGGTCTATTTTAGATATTTTTTATAAGGTACACAGAACTACAAAGTGCATTAAGTGATGCAAAAGAGTCAGAGATGAATCTGCCAGTAAGACTTTTATTAACTGCGTTCCCAGTAAATCTATAACTTGTTTGTTACACAAAACAAAATAGCATGTTCACAATACCTGCAACTACCGCTAAAACAAATGTGACTATGTCTACCCTAACTCTCAACTTCATTAGTGTCACGGAAAAAATAAAAAGTAACAGAGTCTGACACTGTTATAGGTTAGCGTATTCACAATACCTGTAATTCCCAACCTTGTTTGCAACATGCAAAAAAATATACTGATACTGCTTTAACAAACGTTAATGCGACTAGCTAACTCCCAGCCTTGTCAGTAAAGAGAACTGGAATGAGCGATCCCTCCTCAGTCGCGTTCCAAATAGGCTCCAAGAAGCCAAAATCCCAGTGACTTCTGTAGAGAAATAAACAGTCATTCTCTTTGCAAGAATAACCATTCTTTCTCTTATACCTTTTTCCTAACACGTTCTAATCCTGTTTTTTTCCCCAATATATTATTTATCTATCATAAGTTATTTTAATATTAAACTGATCAATCAGATGCCTCAGGAAAGCATGCTGGCCTCCCACTTCAAACATTTGACAGATTCTCCCAAACCCGCTTTTAATGGAAGGGGTGTGGACTTATGATTGGCGACAGTAGTTGGCAAAGAAACATCAACTTCGACAGAACCAGACCAGTCACCGTCAATTGGCTCCAGTTGGCGGCACCCGTATTCAGAAAAATCTGTGACTGAATTGGCTTAGTTTTGCTGTAGCCAGAAGTAAATCCTTTTCTATGGGTGGTGTCACACTGACTCAGCCCAGTTATCTCATACAGTCAGTTAGTGTAAATAAATGAATGAATAAATAAAAATCAGTCTGACAACGCTACACATCGCAATTCACAATAACATCCTACCAAAGACTTTGACAGAGCACAGTGTACCTCTTAAAATAACTTTGACACCAGTAAGCACAACCAGAATTAATCCATATTAAAGCCGCTTTGGATTATAAAATGCTCTTATAGTTGAAAAATAAAGGCGTTTTAGAGCTCCTTCTAGTGCGCAAGATACAGTAAATTTGTTTATTTTATTTATTTAAAATATTTTATTACCCTTAACAAAAATTCTGAAAGCTACACTTTTTTGTGCCAAATCTAAGAAGGAAAACTTTGTTGCGTGTTTGTGATAAAAAATGTGAATCGTTTTCATTTACCGTAGTAAGAAATATTTGAAACAGCCCTTTAACTAGCAATTCATCCACTGAATAAATAATTTACTTCCTGCAAAAGAGTTCCAAAAAAATAAGAATTAAGCCCAGTTTGATTTCGGTCAGCAGCTTTATCCAGAAAGTCAGAAGGCTCATCTGGCTTTTTCCTGCTCCAACTGCTGTGGTTTCTTTAGTCATTACCAGCAGCCGATAATGATTCTTGGCAAATGCGTAGCTTGTTCTGAAATTCAAGTCCTGCTGTTTACTCCAGTGTCCACGTTTCTGCAAAATTCAGATAAATCAAAAGGAAGGCTCGTATTGTGGCTCTCCCTGCCACATTTCTGATCATACCCAGAGGCTTTCAGATATTACTACCGCGTGTGAAAAGGCCTGTGTGCGCGGAGAAAAGGACAGAGAGGAAACAAACAGAAGAAAAGATGGCACAATTTTGATTGGAAATGGTAGGAAAAGCACAGGAGAAGACAGAGGGTAGAGCGTGTTTGTTATTAATCTGCTCAGCGGTGATTCGAGGCAGGTGTTCACATCTCTGCTCGCATTATTTACTCTGCCGCAGCCTGAGTGAGGCAGTGAAAACTGCAGGTAGCAGACACCAGAGCAACACATTTTATCAGGGATTGTAAATAAGAGCCTGATAAATATGCACTCCGTCATGTCTCTTGTGCCATGCTGGGAATGTATGTGACAGAGCTGATATATTGAAATCTGCAATAGATGCTTACTATGGGAAGCTGAATATAAAACATTAGGAACATCAGTCTCGTCCAAAAATACATTTTCAACTGTAAATATGTTTACATACTTACACACACACACACATTATTCTCTTGTTGGTTTAAGCTTGTGTAGAGGCACCACTGGGCATTGGATCAAAGGTCCAAACACCAACCTGACTCTTTCAGAATCAATATGGAGGTTTTAGCCTTAGGGCCACAATAATATGGCTGGAAAACTCAATTTCTTCTGAAGTCACAAATAAAACTTTCAAGTCCTCCTTTCCTTCTTTTCCTATAACTTACCTTTCAACTTGAATTTTTCACCGCTTATAGAATGTTTCTACAGCTCTGCACACCAGCACAGGCAGCTATAAGTTACCAGAGAGCCTAAGGACAAGACTGACTGTTACACCTCACATGACCTATGTTCAAATTTCTGTTCAATGTTTCCTGCTCTCTGCTCGGGACAGTCTGTCCATCATGTGTCTGCAAGTAATCCATCGACTGTAAGACTTTAGAATGTGTCTGGTGTTATAACAGATCTATAACTGGTCTAATTAAATGAGACAGAGTTTCCAGGAAACAGAATGACTGATTCATTCCAGATTTGGGGGTTTGGCTAGAGCATATCTAGATTCTTTACAACTTTTCAATACAGTTACATAAAGTTTACACGATTTCTGCTCAATAGGAAATGTAAAGTCCCATTTTCTATTGCAGTGCGTCTTAATAATCACAAACAGCTATTGCACACACATCTTGATAAGTTAGAGCAGGTAATGTTGTCGACAGAAAGAAAAGGGACTATTATGTAGTCCTTCATAAGCAAGTCAAATGTGATGGATGTACAGCAGCAGTTTTTGATTGTAAACTTGCAGTTAAGTTGCATTGTAATGTCTTTTTTTGCCCATTTTCACCCGTTTGACATAAAACCACTGTTAGGTTTAGGAAATGGTCAGAGTTTGAGTACACAAACTATTATAATAGTTGGGTAAAACTAATCAATAAAACCTAACTCACAATCTTGTTTATGGTTCAATGAGAATTATCCGATTATTAAAAATGTATAAATGTTGGGTACTAAAAATCTGCAATAGGTCTTTTGGAACTGTGCCCTTGAGCCAAATCTGGCAAGGGCACAAATCATGTTTTTTTTTTTATCAACATACATGTCCTTCCTCTAATAGCAAAACAACCTATGAAGTCCAGTTAAACCTCTGGCAGCAGCTATACCGTGTCTCGCCTCCCCCCTAGTTTTAAATGTGATGGGAATCGAGATTCCCATCAGGCTTTTTGGCAGGGAGGCCAAATAAAGTTAGCATCGATCTTCACCACGTAAAAAGAAACAGGCTTTAGAATTCAATATGAAGTTACCTTACGGGAAGGAATAAAGAACAAGACGTGTATGTTGATAATTATTATGAGGGCAGTTATATAAATGAAAACTTGAAGAAAGTCCAAAGGACAGAACAAACAGAAACCAAAAAACCTCAAGTATATCCATTTTTTTTATATGCTTCCCAAGTTGGAGCTTATTTATGTTTAGGGCTTTGAAACCTGTTTAACTTGTAACATTTTTACTAATTTATTCATTCTGTACACGTTTTTTTCTGAGCATTGAACTTTCTGACACTGAGGTTTAAACAGGTCAATAAATATTAACACACAAAGATGATCTTAGATTTTTCAAGACCCATGTCTACACAGAACTATTTTTTCCCCCATAGACTTGTTGCATTTTTTAAATGATTATTTATACGATTGTACCAAATGTAATGCACTTTTTTTCTCAGGTTGTTTCTGCTCTGAATTTAAATCTGATAGGATCTTGTTTTTTGGGGGTTTTTTTCGTCCTGGACCCATAGCTACTCAGAAGACCACAAACACATACAGAACATGAGTTCATTTAATAATAAAAAACGTAATAAGCAAAAGCCTGATTAGACCATGTACTTAAATTATTTTTTTCTCTTATTTTAAAAGAAGTTTAACTATTTTGCCAACAAAATTCCCTTTGGTTTTACGTTGTAATATGATGGCTAAAGAACAGTTTACATGTCAATAAATTAATGCACAAATTATTTCAACATTGGAATGTCACATGAAAATATACTGGTGTGAGTCTAAGAACCCACACCAGTAGGAGCTAAAGCTGGGTTTAAAATGTTCCGCAAGCCAGGCCAGGTGAGGGCGAAAACATAAAAAAATAAAATCAATTGACCCCGTATTAAAACAAACTGCTGCAACTGAAGCAGAGAACCAATGTTGTAAATTCCCCTAAAAAGCTGAATAACGAAGGCAGCTGTTGATTTAGCAGCAATTTAATAGAGTGATGATAAAGAAATGACGGAGGGTTACGCAGGGCGGATGCGTCACACCAACATGGAGGGCATCTCAGCTGTCTGCTTTCTGGACACTTTAGGTAATTACAGGGATGGATGAAGGAAATTCTGAAGAGGTACATTTAAATGATGCCTACCTTGGAGACTTCAGTTTGTTGTACAGAATGAAGAGTCAGTAAAAGGCATTGTTAATAGTCAGGAGGCGTGCTTAAAAAGTGGTCCTGTGCAGTCACTGCTGCCACCGGGAAGGATGTTTTACAGCAAGGAAACAAAATTGCACTTCCTCAATGATTTATGCTAGTTTTGCAGCTAATCACTGAAAATAACTGCTTAAAAACTGCAAAAATAAAAATATCCCTTTGTGGTTATAAGTACAGTTTATTGCAGATCCACTATAGTATCGGAATTGCCACCCAAAAAGAAGCACATAAATCCATCTGATTAAGAAAAACACATACACACACTTAAGTAAAGGCTACTTAATGAACAATAGGAGATTCAGTGGCTACGTCCCACACCACCTCTTTAATCCAGAGCTTGATTATCAAACACCCAGGCAGAGCCCAGCAATCCTGGACAGTCCCAGAAGAGCAAAACAAACACATGCAGCCCCACAACATAATTCCTCAAGATCACAGCTTTGCCTCCCACATTTGTGCACCAAGTTGCAGCCCCTCCATCATGACTTGCAGGGAGGAAATGCACACATAAGCCTGCGCATCTGTGAGTGCATACATTTTATTTTTTCTCAAGAATGGTACAGTGGGTGAACACAGGCGGCAGATTTTCTTGAACATCAACAGACTTTAGTCTTTGGGGCGGTGACAGAGGCCACTTTATACATCCAGGAGGGGGGCATAAACTGCCATTAAGTAAAAAGGCTTGAATGGCTTCGGTGAGTCTTTAAAACAAACAGACCGAAGCTTAAAGGACTTGGAAAACAGAGAAAAGCTAAGAGTTTAATGAAATATTCTCAGTTACACACTGTTGGTTCACAAAACTAATTAATAAGAAGTTTCAAATGTCTATTTTGGATAGCAAAATGCGATTTCTTGTTTAATTTTAAGTTTCATTAAATTCAGAAAGTAGAAAAAAAGTGTCACCCTAAAGAAAAAATACTCAAGTCAAAGGTAGGAAATGTAACAAAAACGTTTGAAAAGGTTGATTTTTTTTTTTACTTCGTTTTATTTTAATAAGCACAAATAATATATAATATTAAATAAACAACTCAGACATACTCAATTACTAATAGTTAACTCCTTTATGTCGTTAATTTGTAACATACTAGTAAATCCTGGACTCCACTTATTTCAGAATCACCTTGATTGGAAAGAACATTGAAGGATATATTTTCTTGTATAATTAGAAATAAAGTAAGACATGAAGGCCTTAATATCTTAAACTGGTGTTTTTTTTGCTGTGGGGAAATAAGTGAGTGTAGATGTGAGCTATTAAGATAGATTCCCTATTTCCAAGCAGACTGTAGTATTTAACTTCAAATATTGGTCGGTATAATCTCTCTCCAGGTCTGTACGGTGCACAAATTTACCAATCTCAAAGTAGAAGATAGCGTCAAGTCCCAGCTGTTGTAATTAGCAGGTCAGACTGAGATGACAAATGTTTCCACTCCTGCTGGAATTTCTAATTAATATTCCCTCACATTAATATTTCATCAAATCCCAGAAAATCATGTTAACTTGTCCTTAAAGCCTAAAATAATTTGAAATTGCTGTTTTTCAGTCCATTACAGCCTTTGTTAACCAGAGTGACAGGAGCCAATACCATCATGCCTGCCTCCTGCTCCTGCTGTTTTTTCATCTTCAAAAACAGAGACATCAACCAAATAACTGGATCCTATTAGTCAAATACTCTTCAGTAATGTAGGACATGGGTGGCTAGATTTTAAATATATATATAGATAGATAGATAGATATATTCCACACTGTGGTTTGATTTTGGGTTTTCTTGGTAACTACCAAGTAATACCTCTTGATTCTATCTTTGTCAGAACAAAGTGAAAAGTCTAGAGATATTGATTTGGGCTCTCAGTCCATCCCTCAGTGAGATGCATTAGCTGCATCTGTCATTCCAGCCAGACTGCACTGTGACAGTAAGCCATGAATAAATATGCTGTAATGTAATGTAAATGTAAATCTGATGGCTGTAGGTTTAATGTCAGCCCAGAGAGAGAACAAGGCTATGCTCTGATTATCCCAAAGTCTTGAACCTAATTGTGAGCCAAAGGAACAAGAGGGTTTCTCTCCTTTGATGAGGACCGGCCTCCTTTAAAGGAGTCCTGATGAAATCAGTGGACTCATCATGGAGAGGAAGAGGTGAGAGGTTAAACAGATGTCTCTGATGATGTAAAAATCAAGAAGGCTTTGTCTGCGACTTTTCAATGTGAACTTTTTTTCACATTAATAAGAGATAATCAAAGCACTCCCTTTAAGAAGCAAAGAGAAAATTCAGTTTTGCCTCATGTCTTTTATACTGAGATCTTATTGGACAACCAAGAGAATCCAGAGAAATTGAGGCTAATAGATGTCTGACATGAGGCACATGAATGCATTTTTTCATTGTTCAGACTGAACTTGTATAAATGCTCCTGTCCAGTAAGCCGCATTCTAATCCAGTTTTAGTCCTTTAAAGACCCACTCTAAAGGAAATTGTATTTAAGGTGTTTTTCACATGCTTTTTAATGCATTTTTGTCATGAGACAGGATATACACAGTGGGACGAAAAGTATTTAGACAGCCACCAATTGTGCAAGTTCTCCAACTTCAAAAAGATGACAGACACCTGTAATTTTCATCATAAGTTTTCATTCTGACGAATCCACTTGCAGACAAATAGATCCATATATGTCTTTGTTTTCCTCGTCTAAGCCGGCAACTGGCTCAAAACTGTGCAGCTCGATAGTTTAAAAATTAGGTTAGGGGTGTGAGGAGCTCTACGCTTCTAATGTAGTCCAGCCGCATGGCAGAAACTATATCCAAGAAAACGACACAGGCTTTTTTATTTTGCCTGGCATAATGATAATTGAGGGACTGCTGGGAACACTTTTAAAATTGATCAAAAGAGGATTGGAGTGATTGGAATGGTCTTTAACACTATTAGCCTCATTAGTTATTATGAGTTTGACTCCACAGGTTTTTTGGTTTTTTGTTTGTTTGTCAGCCAATTTAGTATTTATTTATTTTGGCCTTAATTTTGTTCATCAAGTTTATTTTTTAGATGTTAATTCACAACCAAAATGATCATAATGCAAAATGAAATTAAACGACAGCAAAAGTGCAATCATTAAGGTTTTAGAATCCATTTTGTTCGAAATCATCTAAAAATGGTGTTTTAATGTTCAGCTATTAAACAGACATCTACAGTGAAAATTCTCTTGTGCTATCCATTTAACTTTTTAAGAGTAATTCACAAATATCACTTTGTTGGAAAACAGAAAGCAGGACCTGACTTCAATGTTTCAACCCAGCTATAAGCAATTTGAATCAAATAACCCAAATGTCTTTTCCATTTAAAGACTTCTAATCCTGAACAGATATTTATAAATATTTATAAATAAATGTCAAGTAGCAAAGGTTTTACAATCATAAAGTTAAGAGAAATGCAAAAGTACTTCAAATTTCACAGCAATGTATCGCTACAAATAACGACATCAGCACAATGCTTTCACAACAATATAAACAGAGAGAAAGAAGCTGAGAGGAAAATGCCAGTGAAGTGATAAAATTACATAATGAATGTGCAGAAGTGGGGAAAAGACAAATATTTATGCATTCCCTATGCAGGAGGTTCCCAAACATGTCAACATACAGAATATTGGCCACTTTATTTTGACCCCACTGAACTCTAAGACACCTTCCATTCCAAATACACGTCATGCTGAAAGATGGAAAAGAATGCAAGATGGTCATGAAGAGGGGGGAGTTATGAATGACACTCCATGCAGGAAGAGAATTTCCACTTATTAAGAACTCGCTCATAAATATTCAGCTAGACACAAAAGAAGCATAGACATATGCAGAAAGAAATATGCAAACCTAAAATATATAAATATATTTGTTTATATATTAACAGCAGGAAGACAACAGCCAAGACCCTTTGACATTGTGCAGTCATCAAAGTGAAACAAACATAAGAGTTCAGCCGAAAATCCAAAGCGACTTCAAAACACAGCAGAATGCAGCTGCTCCACGCTTGTCTGATTTCTGCCATCATGCTTTATGTATGAGAGTTTGGATTCAGTACAGTATCTCTGTCACTCAGGACTGTTGCAGCTGTGCAGCTCATACGGCTCCATCACCAAACACTTTAAAAAGCAACCTAACACCCCGAAGGCTGGCTGCTACAGAAAGTTCCTTCCACACAAACAAACTTCCAAAACTTAAGAATGTGAGGTCAGAAAAGCTGGAAGTTTCTAAAATATGCTGGTCTTTTTGTGCAACACATGTGCAAGCTCAGGGGTCAATAAGTGGAGGAGACAACACATCCATGCTTACATTTGCACAAAGACAAGGTTTCTCAACACCGAAAAACTCGGTCCTTCTGGTAAGAGAAGGGAAACAAAGCATTAAATTATAAACCTCTAATGTAAGAGCATGTTTTTGCAAATAACTAAATCTGTAAAATGTCATTATTTGCCTGATCTACTTCACCAGGCAAAACAAGAAAATACCAGTGCAAAGATTTTAATATTTAGTGATTTTTTTAACAAGACCATAACTTCTATGTTTTACAAATAAAAGATCAAATTAATGAACATAGCGGCCTTTATTTCTATAATATTGTTTTATTTTATTGCAATTCCAAAGTTGAGAAAGATGTTAGAAATATATAATATTCGCTAAATTAACAGACAGAAAACACTTAAAATTTGGTACTTCACAATTTTTTTGGAACTTTTATAAACATTTAAGAAATCCTGCAAATGCTGCAGCACTCACAAAAAAGATAAAATTAAGAATTCAAACGGATGTAGAACAAAAGCAGTTAAAGACACAAGGAAATGGAAATAAAACAGACAAACAAAATCCTTTATTTAATTGCTTTATTATTGTTTTGATACTACACCCAAATGATCTTGCTTCGTCTGCTTTGCCCTTCATCTGATCTGCATTTCTTTTTAAAGTGTAACACGTGTTGAGCACGTGCACTTTAAGTGAGCCCCGAGGCTTTCACCGTGCATCCTGATTGTTTTTACGTTTTATATCTGCAGTTGAATCTGTGCGTTTAATCTCTGCAAGGAGCCATAGCCCTGCTTTTTAAGAGCTGATCAGTGCATGTGCAATTACACAAAGATGCAAAAAGAACAATTCAGAGTTTATTTGAAGCGTGACAAAGAATGTAAAGACATTACTGCCTTTTGTGGAAAGAAACTCTAAACTTTGTGGTTCCATAAGAGTACAACTGATTTCTGAATTATAAACTAGAATTTTTATCTAAAATTTTCTTTAAAACCATTTCAATACTGATTTTACAAAAAGCTTAATTCTAGTTACAGAGCAATGCAGCAGACAGGTTTGTGTTGGCCATAATAACTGATGGTTTGATCATTTTCCAGTGTCAAAAAAGAAAAATGTAACAAAACCTTTTCTGATGAGAAAAAATGTCTTTAAAAAGGTTAAAAAGGTGTCAGGTCGAAGTCTCAATTAAAGGTACTTGTGTTAAGAAGCTGCACTCTCCTCCAGACGTTTATTGATCATCATTCAGGGTAGAAAAAACCTGAAATCTTTTAACAGAGGATGAGATCATAATCTCCTGGCTGTGCTGACTAATGTACACCTAAATGGAGGCTATTTGGAGTCTGACACCTAAACTTTGTGAATGTAGATAAATAAAATAATAAAAACATTTTCTATTGAGGAAAAACTAGGTGATTGCAGGAGAAGAAAATTAAAATCAATATTGCAGATGTTTCTCCTAAAAATATTATCAGGATGAAGAATAAAGACATATTTAAAATAAATAAAACAGGCAGTTCTTACATTTCTACGCTGGAAGGAGTTTTAACTATTATTCTAATAGTTACAAGGGGATAAAACATACATCAGTAAAAAGCAACAACAGCATAAAGCTCTATAGCTGCATAAAAAAGGAGTTCAGGTTTATGACTTCATTGTTTTTCATTAGTGAGGTACAAAAAAGGTCATGAGGACTTTCCCTCCAATGTATGGTCCATAGCTGCACAGCTATCGTCAAAGCATTCAGTTTTCGGAAAAGATAATAAATAATCAAATTTGTTGATTTGGTCAATAAATATAACAAAGTCAGACATATATTCACACCAGGAAGTCTGCTGACCACTGCAACAATCCATCGCAGAGCAGTTTAACAGCTCAAGTAATAGTTATAGGAGGATTTTTCCGTGATAACGTCACACCAATTACAGACCAAGCAATTTTAATTAAGCACGAGTCATAAACATGAGCCTAAAAATAGATCAGGCTTTAATTTAAACATGTGAAAAGCAGCGCTCCATCATGGTGGATATGCTCCGCTGGTCTGGGTCACACTACTGTCACAGAGCAGAGAGACTGGGATTCATGAACTGAAAAACATGGCTATTTCACTTCAGTAATTACACCTCAGGAGGGACAAAGGAGGAATGGCAGCCCCCTATTCGATCACTGCATTGATTCCTTCACAGCAAACCCTGGCATGCATGTCATCTGTCATCCTGACACACACACCAAAAACAGACTCCATGTCCTTTTCAATCCCCTTTTATCATACAGCAAATGTGCACTCTGGAGTCACTGGGCCAATCCCATTACTGACTGGAGCGTACTGGGTTTTAGCCCCCCCCCCCCCCCCCCCCCCCCACCCCCCACACACACACACCCTTCACTGCAGAAACATGTCCTCCTCCATCACTTATGACAGAGTGACAGCCAGATCACACAGCAAGGACGTCTGGTCTTTCTCCACATGACAAAGACATGCAGCTCCTCCTCTCTTGTGAAGAAAACTGCTAATTTTAACTCTGTTTTCCTTTCAGCCTTGAATATTTTCAGTGAACAAATAATCATTTTGAGTTCCTGTGACCCACAACTGTGTTCTCCAGCTCAAAATGAAATGCAGACAGATTGAAAATCTCACAGCGGTATGTTAGTTCCTTTAAAGACCTGCTTGGATGAAAATTATGCTTTTGATGTTTTGAACATGTTCTTGTGGCTTTTTTTTATGATGGAGGACATTTATAAAGAAAATTTAACTAAAATTTGTATTTCTGAGTATTTATTTAATCAAATTGTTGTGAATCAGGAGTAGATGAAAAAATGTGGTTGGAATACGAGTGTATTTGTGACATAGAAAATACACTGGGCGGGTCTAGCGGGGCCACAAGGTATCCGCTTTGCTCCATTCTGATGTTGACACTTCTGAACTACTAGATCTGTCTTGGTTTTCTTTGTCTGCGCTGACATCTGGCTCAAATTTGCACGACTGGACAGCTCCAATACTGCTAGCCAATTTTGTTGCACTGTTAATGTTAGGTTGGGGGTATGAGGGACTGTAAGCTAGCGGGAGAGCATGTAAACAAAGAGCTCTCAGGAATGGGGAGGGGAAGCTGCTCCACGCCACGGGTTCCGCTGACAAGTCAGAGGTGAATTTCTAATGAATTCCTGCCGCTCTGTAGACACTATGTCAGGGGTGGGCAATTCCAGGCCTCGGGGGCCGGTGTGTCTGCATGATTTCCAGATAGTCTTGCCCTACTCATGGCTGATTACCTGGTTCAGGTGTGTCCATCCAATTAGAACATGCCAGAGCAGGGTATGCTGGAAAACATGCAGGAATGCGGCCCTCAGTGCCCACCTCTGCACTATGTCCTATAAAAGTGATGCAGATTTTTTTTATTTTGGCTAATAACAGCATAACCAAAATTAAAAGAACATTGGGAACCCTTTTAAAATGATCAAAAGATGATCAGTGTGGGACTTTAAATTCTAAATGTCATCTCATTTACAAAAAAAAATGCTTCTATTAATGTCGGCTGCGTTCAAACAGTTTGAAATTATAGTGTATCAGCACTTTATTGACACACAATATTGTGTCTAACGTAATGTGGCAAAAAGTGAATCTTAAAGTGGATTAAGTCCACAGAAATCTTACCAAGCAGATCAGAAAGCACCCAGATTAAAGGCTTACAATTACAGCTTCAGACCACTGTTTCTGGTCCTCCGCGCTCAAAGTCCTGAATGTTTCTGTCATTCTCTGCTTAATCAAACCCAGATTTAATGACGGCCATTGTAAGTTCTCAGTAAAGGTAGATGATGAACTGAATCAGGGTTTTTTTTTGTTGTTGTTAGTAAAGTAGTACAGAAAACACAACGGATATAGTGGGTCCTGGTAAGCAGGGTTAGAAACTACTACTTTAGATCAAAATCAGTGGAAACCATAAATAAGCAGGCAGCACTTAGTAGTCAGTGTGACCAAACAAACACTGTTACAATCAGGCAGTGATCTGCTGAGGGCATTAAAGCAATTAAGCAAGAAGAGACATGCGCCTCCATTAGAATGGAATGATTAAGATACTTCTGCCACAAAGAAGTCAGAGGACTAAGAAAGAAAAAAAAGGCTGCAGTCACTAACGGCAGATCTGACATCTTAGTCAAAACTTAACTGAATATGAAACCGACCGCCACAACTTCACCACATACCCAATCACAAGAGATGACAATAATTTATTTACTGAAGATCCGGGGTGAAGGAAAGCTGCAATTTCAAAGGTGCACTGTTCTTTAAGAGAGGGCAGCTATGAGATAAGACCCTATCGGATAAAGATGAGGGATTGGAGGAGGCAAGGAGGAGGGGGAGGGATCCCCTCGACGCCTCCATTGTTCCTTAGAAAAGCACAAGAGAATCATTTTGGAGGAGGAATTCTTTGAAAGTCGTCACGTCGAGGGGAAGATACGCTGAGTAATTATACAAGAGAGACCGTTTAGAGGGATTAGACTGTTTTGCATGAAGTGTTCTCCCAACAGCTGCTTAAAAACACAATCAAAAGCAATGCAGAAACAACCCAAAGGAAGATGTAGAGGGGCCTGCAATAACAAGACAATACAGAAATATCAACAGGAGGAAAAAGAAAAGAAAGCAAACATAATTACAGAGTGAAATAATTGCAGGCGGGCAGGAAAGGAGAAAGGCGGCGCTGACGGATCAGGTCACCGTGTTTGCAAGAACACCTGGGAAATTTACCCACCTTCCTCCCCAAACAGCTGTTAGGTGCTTGCAGATTCTTGAGAAGAAGAAAAAAAAGGTTGAGCTCAATAACCGTGCACCGCTTCCGCTAGTTTATCTCTCTATAATGCACAAAATCCATATGATGCCTTCTGCGACCACTCCGAGTGGCGTTAAGGTGCAGCGGACGAGCCTTAATTGGGTTTTACAGCTGGAACTTTCCTCGCCTGAGACAATCAAGGTCACATAAAGAGGGCTTGTTGCTTTGTCAAGCAAGAAAGTGAACAGCCCTTTGGTGCCTTAGGGATGTTCATTAGAATCTTTAGGATGAATAAAGTATATTAAATATCATAAATCTCTCAGTGGTGCACCCCCAGGAGCTACACATTTCAAGAGCATGGGGCAAAAAAAAGAAGAAAGAAAAACGATGGATTGCTTTGAATGTTGTGGCCCAAGGGTACGCATGTACTGGCCAACTGCAGACAGCTCCACATTACCACTTCCACTTGAGGTTCCTTTACTTTTTAGACTCAAAGCTGCACCACCAACACACACTGATGACCTACTGAATCATCAGACATCCATCTGATCCATTTAATAGCTGCAGAGGAGGTCAGCAGTGTGCTTCTGCTTATTAACAGTCATCCATCGAGAAGTGTCGGTCAAGGAGCCCACCTGCTGTTTGTAAACTACATTAGAGGGCTGCAGCTAAAATGGAGCCAACACACAAAACAACTCCAACTATAGTTATTCTAAACACGCACATGCAGGAATTTTATGGTTGAAAGTCTTTTGAGCTATAATAAAGCATTCCCAGTGGTCTTCTAATTATGATTATGTCGTTTTTAGGCAAAAAAAAAAACCTGCATTGTTTTCTAGGACAAAGTTTCAGCAGAGCAGCAGGAGTTCATTAGAAATTCACTTCTGACCCCACCTCCTTCCTCTTTCGGTTGCTGAGAGCTCTCTGTTTACACACTAGTTTACAGCTCCTCACACCCCCAACCTAACTTTCAAGAGAAACAAAAATATTGGAGCTTTCCAGCTGCACAGTTCTAAACCAGATTCCAGCTCAGATGAGGAAATCAAAGACATTTTTACATCTATTTGCCTGCAAGTGGATGCATCAGAATGGAGCAGAGCAGGGAGCTTGTGGCTCCAAACATTATATTATCTTTGATACATATACGATCTATCTTTTTCCAACCACATTTATTTCATCTGCTCCTGACTTACAATGATTTGAAAACAGAAGTTCTCAGAAATCCAATTTTAAGCTTAATACTCTTTATAAATGTCTTCCAATATCAGAGAAACGCCATAAGAACATGTTCAAAGTACCAACAAACTTCGCATCAGAGTAAGTTTTCAAATAAACATGACTGGTGTCAGACATTTTCAGTTTTTTTCAAAGACAGACGCCTGCGCAGCAGACTTTATATAAATGTATTAAAAACAAACCATGCAAGAAAACAAGTAATGCAATGACTTGTAATTATTTAAATGTAGTGGAAGGCATCAAACCTACTTAAAAAAACTAAGTAACAGTTACTGAGAATGTACAATATTAAATATCTGTGCCCAATTTTGATCACTGATGTTTGATGTTAAAACTTAAAATTAGCATTTAACCCTTGTGCTATCTTAAATGACCCCACCCTTACTTTGACGTGTTCTCCCTACCATGACAAAGGTGAAGAGGATTTCATGTAATCTATGGACACCAGTGAAGATCACAAATCACTGAAGAAAACAGGTTTAGCGCACTGTCTAGTGGGTCTAGATGACCCCACTCCCAATGTTAAAGTGCCTAGGATAGCACAAGGGTTAAATGAAAAAGCACTATAAAACAAAACAAAACAAAAAAATTTTAAGCAAGCTATCTGAGAAAATAAATTAACTTACAAATTAAAGAAATCTACATGCATCAATCAACCAAAGAGATTATTAAAGACCATATACCTCCTCTCGGAAATGTTCAATTCAGTTAGTTTGGGACAGTTTTTATGTGTTTTAATGTATAAAATGTTATAATCGGATTGCAAAAAAAAAAAAAAAAAATCTTAAATAATAGAGAATGGCAGGGGTTGATGAATTTAATAAGCCTCTTCAAGGTACTCTGCATTTACTCTGGTGGTTCACTCTTGAGACCAACCCTTCTGTCCACGGAGATTGATTGTTTATGTGTTTTAGGATTTTGTTTTAATGAGAAAACACCACGAATTAAAGGTTTAATGGATGACAGATCAGTTGACAAACGAGCCTCTCAAATAAACTACGTTTCTGACCAATTATCCTCACAGAGAGGATTTTCTGATAATGACTGCATCCAGTCAGGTTAGACAAAAACGTAACATCCTTTTTGCATTTAAATCTTACCAAATTAACAACTCCAATACAGAATAAGATACTCTTTAGACATTTTCTGCTTTTATTAATTGCTTTTAACTTAACATGATCCTTAATTAAAACAATCTTTAAAAAGTAAAGCTGAAACATAGAAGTTTTTACTTTTTGTCTTCATTTTAAACAAACACTCTTTTTTATGTGCCCTCAAACGTGAACATGATGCCTTTTGGGGCAACAGGTCCATCTAAAATTAAAATTGCTAATGCTGTGAGACAAATTGCAAAACTTTATCTTTCATCTGCCCTCAATTCCTGTCACCATGATGGGTTTGCCTTTGGTTGTTTTCAAATGTCCCCCTCTGATCATCGGATCTGACCTCTTTCCTTCGTCATGATCGTCTCCTGCAGACATCAGCCTTCATTTGTGTCATAAAGTTTCAGCAGCTGTAACTGAAGCCGAAAAGGCTGAAATGCATCACCTATAGTGCTGTTTTCCTGAGGCAAACATCACAGTGCGGGTGAAATCTGTTTAAAGGAAAGCGGATTTTCTTCCGTGGGGGGCATTATTCCCTCCAATAAATCAGGATAATCTCCAATGTTTAGCTCACTTCTTTCTGCCCCTTCTCCTTAAAAAAAAAAAAAAAAAACAACTCCCCAGTAAATTAAGCAGTTCAATCTCAACACTTCAATGAACAAAGGGGCAAATTCCCTGTTCAGTGGGAGGGCAGATCATCGTTTCAAGCCCTTTTCGTCTGCAGACCTGCTCCGTAACAATAAAATGTTCAGACTAAATTAACACTTCCCTAAAGTGCAAATCACAGCATAAAAAAAACATTTAGGAAAACAAAATTTATTTCCAAAAATGAAATGTCTAAAATGAAACAAAGGAATTAAAAAAACAAACAGAAAAGGTAGGTACCAAGGGACATTACTGATTGGAGGACGATGTTTGTCCATCATTTAAACCGAATGTTATTTGGCATGAAGGCAAGGTAAGGCAAGGCAAGTTTATTTGTATAGCACAATTCGTACACAAAGTAATTCAAGGTGCTTCACAAAACAGAAAAATGCATTAAAATCACAATACATCATAGAAATAATCAACATGAAATTTACTTTAAAAGAAAAGAAAAAAAAAAAAAGATTTAAAAAGAAAGGAAGGAAAGAAAAGTGCAGATAGGACCTTTCAGTCATATACACGGCTAAACAGAAATGTTTTAAGTCTAGATTTGAACATGAACACAGAAGAGGCCTGTCTTACGCCTTCAGGGAGGCTGTTCCAGATTTTAGCTGTAGAATATTGAAACGCTGATTCCCCTTGTTTAGTTCTGACTCTGGGAATCAACAGGAGGCCGGCCCCTGAGGTCCTCAGAGTACGAGATGGTTCATATGGCACTAACATGTCAGAGATGTACTTTGGTGCGTGGCCATGGAGAGACTTGTACACAAGCAGAGCTGCTTTGAAGTCCATTCTTTCAGGTACAGGGAGCCAGTGCAAAGACCTGAGCACAGGACTGATGTGATCACACTTCCTGGTTTTGGTCAGGACTCGAGCAGCAGCATTCTGGATGTACTGAAGCTGTTTTACAGCTCGTTTGGACAGGCCGGTGAGCAGGCCGTTACAGTAGTCTAACCTACTGGAGACAAATGCATGAATAAGTATCTCCAGGTCTGGCTTTGAGATTATGTTTTTGATTTTGGCAATGTTTTTCAGATGATAAAATGCCGCTGATGTTACTGACTTGATATGGCTGTTAAAGTTCAGGTCAGAGTCCATGATTACCCCTAGATTTCTGACTTGATTTGAGGGTTTAAGAGACAGAGAATGAAGGTAGCTGCTGACAATTTCTCTTTGTTTCTGTGGGCCAAAAACAATAACATGAAGCAACACCGGATATGATCCATACTAATAAAACTTATTAGTATGTAGACATTGAAGACACGTTTGAAATTACTCAAAAATCAAACATCATCATGCAATCAGCGATGTCCCATAGTATCTATACTGTCTGATTTCTTAATGTGTTTTCGTTTCGATTTCATGAAATAATTTTTCTTTTCTGAAATGTTTTTTTTTTTTTGGAATCATGTTTTGGTTTCTTAAATGTCATTTTTTTGTCATCTGTTTTGTTTTGATCGTTGTTTTGATTTTTACTGAGTGATTTGTTGGTGCGATTTGCACTTCAGGGGGCCTCCGTCCTGAAGGCGTCACGATGTGACGACATCAAAAATTCCACAAACAAAAAACATTTGATACCACAACATAACAAAATGATGTTGTGTGGTTAAAAACCGATATAAATGTAAAAGCTAAATCCTTTCACCAACACCCAACACTACAGAAAATAAAAGGTAGAGCAGCTTAAGACAGTGAAATGTGTGAGGAAGAGGAGAAACCGCACAATAGAGAGCACAGAGCTGCCAGAGGCTGTGCAATACAGACAGTAGTAAAGAGGGCACAGAGGCATGGATGTGTGCGCGTACACACAAACAACAGATGGCACACGGGGGGATTAAAGTGACGTTGTCATTGAGGCCGACACAGACGGGCGCAGATTCAAAAAAACAAACTGCTGTCTCCACTCAAAGGTAGGGCAGAATATGGAGGCAGATTAAAGCTCTGGAAACGCCTGCATCACAGACCGCATCCCAAAATGACCCACGGCCACTGTTTTGTTCTTTAACCTCACCTTGCCCCAAACGTTATTAAAATGAAACGTATATTTCCAGCGGTGTTTGTGCTGTTTGCTTTTGTTGAAGCAGGGGACAACCCAAGTGCAACACTCCAGGAGGAGATTGTATGGAATAATTTATGATCTATGTTTTTTTTTAGCCTTGCTAAGGTCACCTCTAAAAAAAAAAAAAAAAAAAAAAAAACTTTTCTGTTTCTGAAAGCCTATTACTTGCAAAACAGAAACATGCAAAAGGAAACAGATAAGGAAAAAGAAAAAATATATTACCTGTTGGAAGGCAGACCGCAATCATGGCAGCAGCAAAAAAAAAAAAAAAAAACAGAAAAAGCAACAGTGAGAACATTTTTAGATCCCAATCAAAAGGGGACATTTATAACAGAGACAGTACCAAGCAATCAGTACATGAAAACACAAGCTACTCCTAAATAAGGTGTTGGGAGCGACAGCTGGAAACATGGCGTCACAACCTATTGAAAAGCCTCAGAAGGGTTTGCGTTTATTACTGATTATGTGGAAGTCTAGTTGTTTGGCACCTCCACCTGCTGTATCTGAAATACAGATGCACTCATAAAAACCTTTAAATCACCGGTCCCCAACCCAACAGTTGGTGTTGGATCATTAACACAATCCTTTTTATTTATTTATTTTTTTTCATTTGATTACTAATGCAATTCTGGAGGAAGTTTTATTTTGGAAAACTAGTGAATTCTCTCCACTACATCAGACTTGTTTTTGACGCATGTCATGTCGCTCGGTCATGTGTCAAAAATAAATCCACTACTTTTTTAATGGAACTGCACCATCTCCTTCTCCCAGGCAAGCAAAGTTAACAAAAAACATATTTGGAAAGTTAGTTTTTGTAGAAAATATCCAGGGGGGAAAACAGAAGAAAAGCCTTCAAACTTCAAAATAAAAGAAAGCTGCATTTAACAGACAAAACCAAGAGTCTTCACTTAAAATGATGATTTATTATGATAGTTGTTCCTAAACACCATAATAATAATGAAGGATAATCAGCAGTCAGCTACAAGGATGCTGCTAATAAAGTTATTCAAGTGGGGGATTTATGTTTATTATACTTAGAAAATATATGTTTTGGTGACCTTTTTTGTATTTATTGCATCTATCCTACAGGCCGTAAAAGTCAGAAGATTTTTAGTTTCTAGTTTGACACTTATGGGTTAAGGATTTTTTTCTTCACATCTTTATAGTTCCTGCACAACATGGAGGAACAAAAATATTTAAGAAACTGGAGGCAAACAAAAAAAAAAAAAGAAAAATCGGACACCCACGCCAGCCTCATACAGGCCGGTTCATGAAAATGTTGTCTGACATTTGTAACCAGAGAAAGAAATCAAAAGAAACTTGATTCCCCATCAAGAACTGGTTTACTAAAGCATCTGTAAACTGACAGTCTTCAAGTGGAGCTAAATTGGATCTGTAGCCTACCTGTTCAGATAGGAATCTACATGCAGTGACCCGAAGCCTCCTTTTCAAAACTGTGCAGTTATTTTAGCACATTACATGGGATACCCCCAAATCTGAAAATGTTTAGACTCTAGAACATTTCCTGAATCAAAGAAGAGTCTGGATGCTTTCAGGCAGACGACTCTTGATTCCAGCCTGTTGTAAGGCATGCATACAAACAGGTGTGTTCTTTTCCCTCACCCCACCATCACTTATAAAAACTGTGCATGTTAATGCAAAAAAGAACACATTCTTCAGCAGTTTTGGTCAGAAAAAAGGTAATAAAGACATCAGAAGAGAAAAAAAAAGTAATATTTGCATCTTGCAATACATGGACGTTCTGCTGAAATCTGAAAAATGTTTTCCTTCAGTGTCTCAGTTGACATTTTAAAAACTCCTGCACAGCCCGCGGGTTTGCCAGTGTGTTGCAAGTTTTCCCACAACTTCTTGAAACACTTCAGTCTGAAATTGCTCCAGAAACCAACTGACACAGTTACCATAGAATAAAAATATGCATTTAGCATTTATTATGTCGCAAGTTTCTTCTTTTTTTTTCTTCAGTAGTGTGGCACCAACTGAAGCTTTTGGAACTTTTTTATATATATATATATATATCATGGAAGATATTATTTACCGTCAATTGTATAATTTTTTATTGTGGAAAACCTTTAAGTTTATAAAGTTTTACACTAAAATTAATATTTTTCTTAACATTTTATCATCTAAATAACAATAATAAGTATAGGCTCAGATCACATGTAAATGACTAGAAAGATGTCAAATTCCATTTGAATGGTTTTTGTTTCACTAAGTCAAATACAGCACGGAACTTCATTGTGGAATCCAACCTAAAGAAAATTAAAACCAATAAAAGAATTCCACTGCTCTTACACATTATGGAATTCAATTTTGAGAACCTTAGAGAGAAAATTTGAAATTGTAGCAACTCCGTGTCTCACATTCTCATAGTTGTGGATAGAAAGGACCCCCCTCCCCCTGTCTTCTAGATGCACAGTTTAAACCGTCCTTTACTGTATAAACAAGCAAACATAAATGTGTACAAATGGAAAAAATAAAAAATAAACGCTTTTCGACCTTTCTGAGGGCCATTTCTAGCTCTTGATGTCTTTCTATGCTTGACTGCAGGACAAAAGAACCCGCATGAGTTCCCTCATCAGCTTGTGTTTTTAGGTAAATCACAGCAGTTGTGGTAGCTCCCCTTTTTTCTGGACAACTGGCGCTTTATCAAGCTAAAAAGCTACAAACAGCCTACAACAATCTGCCTTTGATTCATCCCTCAGAGAAAGGTTTGGCTCACAGTCCTCAGAGAGTGGGATGTTCCTGAATTGCAGGACAAACTGGCAGGATTTGTAGTGTTATGAATTAAAGGAAAGTAGAAAGTTGGAGGTGAATATTCACACTGTGCTGGGAATGAATGGGAATTCACAGAAACAATCAAAGGCACCGACTTCAGTGTCTAATCCAGCTGGGGTGGGCGTGAAACTCCAGCTGCTTCTCACTAGACAGAATATTCTGACATCACAGATCCAATCCATTTTTGAATGCTTTTTCTAACAGGAGGTGGTGACAAAAAACATACAAACATTTTTGTTTTTGCCTCAACACCTTTCAGAACAGATATTTTAGGACCAATTCAGATAGAAAACCCCAGAAAAAGAACCTAGCATATCGTCTTTTTTTTGTATCATCTCAAGAGTGTTAACTCTAAACCCAGAGCTCTTTTCTTTCCCCACAAATATGAATATGAAAAGCTTCTCTCGCTGTGGGAGTGGGAGTTTACACACAATGAACAAGCTCATTTTCAATCGACTTAATCTCATTTGTCCTACTAATGCGCAGCTTGCCCACCTTCACGTCAGTCCTTAAAACAGACTGAAGATGCAGAAGCTGAGCCTTTACCATAAGGTACAAATGTTTGCTCATTCAAAAGAGAATTTCTTTCAAGGAAAATTGGAAATGAGAGCATCATAAAAATATACAACGAAAAATAATAAGCAGAAGGTAATGACCTGCTGGAATTCATATTAGCTTGAAAATTGAAAAAGAAAGGCAGCTCTCTAGATTCGATTCTAAAAATATACAGGGGGAAAAAAAAAATCACGATTGTGATGTTTGTTAATACGGCTGGTAGATAAAAAAAAAGTTTATGTAAAAAAAAGAAGAAAAAAACCCTATTCTACTTTGAAGGCAACAAAAAAATAGTGTCATTCTCATGACACTCCCCATAAAGACCCTCTTATATGAAAATCTTGTTTTTGGTGTTTGAACATGTTCTTGTAGCATTTTTCTCGTGATGGAGGACACGCATTAAGAAAATTAAGCTTAAAATTGCATTTCAGAGTATTTATTTATTCAAATATTTGTCAATCAGCAGCATATAAAAGGTCATATAAAAGGGTCGTATTTGTTACGTAGAAAAACGCTCCATCCCAAATTATTTGTAGACACACAGATCCATGTTCATCTTTGTTTTTCTCGTCTAAGCTGGTATCTGTGAGGGGCTGTAAGCTTGCAGGAGAGAGTGTAAACAGATGGATGACGGGAGGTGGGGTCGGGCTTAGTCCTTGTCAAAGGTCCCGCCCGTAATTCTGAGGTAAATTTCTACTGAACCACTGCTGCTCTGCAGAAATGTCCAAGAAAACAACACTGTATTTTTGAATGTTGCTAAAAAAATTAAAAAATACCAGCATATTCATAATTAAATTATCACTGGGAACACTTTAAAATAGATCAAAAGATGATGAGTGGTGTGTCAATTGTGTCTCAATTCCTGTTTATATAAACACCTGTTTTTCAAAAGATACGACGTCACTTTAGATCATAAGGCACCAAGTCTGGGATCTCCGAGTTACCAACTTGAGCCAACTGAGCTACTTTACTAGTCATAAGCTTAAAACAGCTGTTATCCATACAGGACAACACAGTGCAAAGCTACAACAAGGATTTAATTATGACTGAAATAAATTATCAAAAAAGAAAAACTGATTGACTAATATATTTCAGCTACTGACAATTTTCTTAAAGCATTGTTTTGTAGGGTTAGTAAAAAAAAGGCATTTCAGTGACAGAAAAAAAAAATCACTGATCAAAAAGCAGCAGTAGAATGTATTTCTATTCCAATTCAAGCTTATTCATTGCTCCTCAGCACTGATACAGTCCTACACAGGTAAAAAAAATACCTGTTTCTTCGTTATTCCTTATAAAAACTTCCTTATTTAAAATCTGGGTTTTTAAATGGCCCTTATATAAGTAATTGTTGAGAAAAATACTTTTTCAACTCCCTAAAACTGTGGTAATAACATTTGCATGATAGTAAGTAATATTTAGTGTGCAGCAACATACTGACATTATATTGACTTTCACTGATTGTGCATTCCAATCAAACAGGTCATTTGATTTCGCAAAAGGTGCTTTGCAATTAAACTTTTACTTTAACCCATCTTTAACACCCAAAGTTACAAACAAAAGTAAATAAAAGTAAAATTAGTAAAGGGTGTCTAAAATAAAATTGAATTCTAAAGCCCACAAAAAAAGAAAAGCATCAAGATTTTGCTCAACACACAGAAAAAAAAAAATACATATTTTTATTTTACCCTCATCACCTGAGGAATTTTTAGCAATTTTGATTTGTAATGGCCCAAATGTTTTACCCTCCCAGAACAGAAAGAGCCTGAATCTGCACAGCTCATACAGCAAAAGCACTACTGAGACGCAAATTTCTGGCATGAACTATGAACACAGATCAAAGCAAAAATGTTAACCCCTTAAAGAACAGCAGCCTATACACTGGGCCTGCATACATGAACTAATGGAGGCTATGTAACTCATGAGTTACGGAGCACCTTTTTGCAGGGAGCTTCAATGGATCCAATTAGGCCAGTAAAAGTCGAAACAAGATGAGAAAACAAAAGCAGCTCTCTCCGTCTTTGGTCAATGAGCTTTACAAACGATACCCAATGGAGTTTAAATAAATGCAAAGTCAGTATCTGGCTTTAAAGCGCAGGCACTGGCCAACACTGAGTTTGTTAGAGCATTTAAAGTGTGGGTGACATGGCCTATTTTAATAAGCCAAAATATAGTAAATAGTTTCTATTTCATGTTGCGATTGTTTTTAATATTTTTCGAAAAAGAATAAATAGCGAAAAACGCAATATAAACAACGAGGACGGCCGCCGGCTTCACGCATTCCGCCGAATTCGCGCCGCCCTGTTTGTGACGTAACGAAAGGAAGACAAGGCAGACAACATGGCTAGCACCGATAGCGAAGCACAGAGTGATGCTACCGTCTCTATTAGCGATTTATCATCAGATGAACAGAAAGATGAAGAGGAAAGTTGCGGAGATTATCATGATGATGAGTCACTTTTGCAACCGTATCGATTCGAACCCTTTTGCGAAAGTGAGGAGGATATAGCAGAAAGTAGTAGGTCTAGTGATCATGCCGATCATGACGATAGCCAGCATGAAGATTCGGCTAGACTCCAGTAAGTCTAAAAAATGTATAAAATTAAATTACTCCACTTACCCTAAAATATACTCAAAATGTCCCCTTTTGGCCTAATCTAAACAAAGGTAAACACTGGTTTTCAACCCAATTTACAAAATAAATGTCACAAAATAAAAGTTTCCCAGATGGTACTACTCTTTAGTTAACAAAGTCACTGTATACCATTAACAACTGTGGAACATTAACAGTTTTACCCGTTTGAACCCGTTTGAAACCTTTTCTCGTGCGCGCGCGCGCGCTCACACACACACAGTTCAGTTTACTCACGGTACCGGCACCTCAAAAGCAAAAGAAAAAAAACGTTGCAGGCCTGTTGCTTCTCTTGCAAAACATTGAGTGCGTTGAAATACTCCAGTTGGATCCAAGGACAACAGAAAACACGACTACTTCGCCTCAATGTGATCCATCGTGATGCACACTAGCTTAGCAGCCTCCGCTCCCGACTCCAGCGCCGTCCTCTCCGACCCAGAAAACGGCTCGCTCGCTTCCAGCTCACCCGCCTTTCCTCGACTCAGAAGCCAAGATCCTCCTCCCAACTCTCCGTTCAAAATTCTTCGTTTGTGTCCTGGTTTTTGTCCCTTCGAAAACGCAGACTTCTCTCCTGCAGATCTGGAGGGAAAAAT
Source organism: Oryzias latipes (assembly GCF_053564925.1). Lineage (NCBI taxonomy): Eukaryota > Metazoa > Chordata > Actinopteri > Beloniformes > Adrianichthyidae > Oryzias > Oryzias latipes. Next base: position 27,712,522 of record NC_136252.1, read on the forward strand.
CCTTCGCCGTCCACCTTCTTGAACTTTCCCCTTTTCAGCAGCGTTTCTTGTTTGGGTATTTTATACACAGATACACTTTCAGTAGATGTATTGCTACATCCAGCTGCCACACAACGACTTGGCATGTTGATGATTAACAGATTTAAACACGAGAGAAACGAAGACTACCGGTTTTGTTTACATGCTGTCCGAAGCGGAACTGCGAAAATCAACGCCTTTCATGACGTCACAGGTCATATCGGGTTCACTTCCAGCCTGCGCTCTAGCGGCAGATCCAAATCTCTGATTCCTTCGAAAGATGTCTATTATTCATATGCTTCGGATTTTTTTCGACGCGAACTATTGGTATCAATAGAATCAGCGTTTAAAGGGCTTTTTTATTTGACAAAGTTGTTCAAAGCATGGCATCCACACTTTAACCCAAGATGATAAACTTTCAGGAAATTATTTTTCTTTTTTTGATTTACTTAAAATTTTAATTTAATGTGTAAAATAATTACACAGGTACAAGGATTTTTTTTAAAGAATGCTTCAAAGCTGAAGTAGTACTGCGTTTTTCTTTACCATTGTTAAATTTTAAAATCCTGAACATGAGAAATGTGTTCACTACTTGGCTGGAGACTGGGAATAACCCCTCCAAATGTTGCCCCATTTTTCCTTTGGTGTAACCCAACTATGGATTAAAACTCACATTCTTCAAGTCTGTAGATGGACACCACCACTATGCCACTGAGAGAATTACATTTCTGTGCATTACATGTAGACCTTTGAGGAAGCCAAATGTAGATGAAGGAGCCAATTCTGAATTGTTACCATTAAAGCAAAATGTCTAACTCAATCAGTTCAAAAAGGACAGTCTATCAGTAACTTGGCTGAAATTGTCCACATTAGACTATTGTTCATCAATTTCATCTCAGTGGGAAACAAACTTATGGAAGAGCCCAGCCAAAGAAACCAGTGGCTTCTTTCCAGATAATTTTCCAAGCTTTTTACTGCACAAGTCTGCTCCTCACCCCCCACTGACAGATAAAACCCATCCAGCTGACACAGGCCAGACTTCCACGCCAGGTTGTTTACTCTCCAACCTCAGCGTTCTGTCCTGTGTCCATTTAAAGAAAAAAAAGAAGCAAAAAATCTACCTACGGACAGGAGGAGGGAATTATCGATACACAAGTCAATCCATCCTCTTCGGCTGGCTCTCTGCAAACGCAGGAAGCCAACCATGTCCGTCTCTTGCAGATGGAGCCAGAGCCCATAAAGTCAATGCCATATCCATCAGCTAAATAGGCTGCCAGAGTCATGGTTGTTTATAGTGGTGAGAGTGTGTGCGTTAGGTCTACATGCTTTAGGTGAAGAACAGTTGAGTTGTGCAAAATCGGTTCAATCTTAGAGTCAATAGACAATGTGATGACAAAAACAATAGTGCTTTTGAGAGGCATCTTATTGCAGCTCCACAGTTTGTCACTCCAGCTGAGAGCATGCAAAGGTTAAAGAGGTAAACCCCTCCTGACTAATCTCAGCTGATTATGAAGGCAAACTTACATCCATTAACCAAAGCAGTTTGATGGCGCTCCAAAATAAAAAGCCCATTTCAAATGCTGTAAATATGAAAACTTCTTCTTTATGTCTTTTACATTATATCCAGGTGTCCTTGAGTCCTATTTCTTTGCTCCTTTCTAGTTCATATCCCAGTGAAATGGCACACCTCTAACCCACATCGTCTCCGGGTGACAGGCCGGTTCTCCAGAGAAAAGACCCTGAGGAGGAAATGGCAGCTATGTGTCACAGTGAGTGGCAGACGGTTACGGTAATCCAGCCTCTGCCAGGATTGTTTTTGAAAGCAGCCACATTTTCTAACTCTAGAGAAATAACTGTATTGGTTCAAACGACTATTTTGTAAAAGCAAAAAAAAAAAAAATCTTATTTTCACCATCTAGACTTGTACATGTTGTTTCACCTGCAGCCACTGGAGGCGCTAAGACGCGTGGACAAGTGGGCATCCAGGGGATAAACCTGGTGTTGAGATCGAAACCGCTTGTCCTACACATTAATCAAGTTAGCGGCCACTCATAAAAAATGTTCTCATTTTTAAAAATGGGGGCAGATGTTCTATGTTAAAAAGACCAACCAAGTCCAGTTAACCTTTTTACACCAGATTAAGACCAGATCATATTAGTGACCTTATTGTGAGTCCCCACCTCTTTCCACGCCTCTTACTCTTGAACGCTGCATTCCCATTGAGTATGAAATTGTGCAAATTGGATAAGTGATAGTAAATTCTCCCAATGGAAAAACGTCAAACTTAGAAAAAAGATGAAAAATCTCCAAAAAAAAACGTTTTTTTGCGCTTGGAGGAAGTGGTTTTTGAGTTATATCGATAGACATATTTCGCAAAACTGCAAAGGAAACACTTTTTTTAAATTAAATGAGTCATGTGACCAACAACTGCACAGTTACACAGTTTGTATCAATTTTCTTAACCCACTGGGGCCGCAGAGTTGCCGGATCCCGTCCCAGCTAAGAAGGGATACAGCCTGGACAGGTCGCCAGCCTGCAGTCGCTCCACCGGATCCCGGCATGGCAGCTTGCTTTGCCCGCTGTGGGGCATGTTTACATGCTATGCCGGACCTGAGTGGCTGGGAGCAGACAGAGTGCCAGCCAGAGCAATTACAAAAAAAAGATCCTCTAGTTTGATTCTTGTTTTTATTTTTCCCCTCCTGGACTAATGCAGGCCACAGAGACACAGAAGTAGTGGTGGAAAGCGGTTTTTGCAGTGGGAGTGGAGCTTCCTTTAGAATTCTGTCTGAATCCTCACATCTTCATCCACCTGCTGCTGTGATCAGACAAAGGATTATAAATAAAAAGGTGAGGCCATTTCAGAAAAATGATTCTCCTGACACACAAAAGGACGCACAAACAGATCCTACGTGCAGAAACTGTGTCTGCTGTCCCATAGCAAAGACTTTGACAAGGGGTTAGGAAATTGCCCTGAGGTCACAGAGTCAGCAGGACTCAAACAGTCATGTCTGACTCATCATCAGAAGTCATCTGACCAGCGTCTCACCTACACCAGAGCACGGGTGACTATCTGTCACAAACACACACACTACAACAGGCTGTGTCTGATTCTTGCAGCATGAGCCTCACCATAAAAATGCATTTTATTTCACCTTTTCGCTGTTTTTCCTTTTTTATCTCATTCAGATTTTTTTCAAAAGAAAAAAATCCTTAAAACAAATAAGGTCTGAGCAGTTCCTCTCTTTGCATTGCTTACTAGAATCTACAGCGCGCAGCTGTATTTATCGAATGCAAACAGCCTCATCACTGTTGACTGACTCACCTGCATCCTTTCTGTTTGATTCAGCTTTGTTTACGCAGGCCAAGAGCTGTATTGATGTTCCCCTTTTACCTTCATAACTGAAGAAGTGCATTTCTTTAAGTGTCAAACTCCTCCTGAAGACAGTACCTGTGAATTTGACATTTTTGTCCAAGTTCTCCTTGGAAGGAAACAATTTGACAGTATTTTTTTTCTCTCTCTCTGCTGAAAAGCCAAATTCTGGTGCATGCCCACAGGGGAATGGAGGAAAGGGAAGAGTGGTGGAAAGCTGACTCACAGTGTAACAGCTGGACTGAAATACTGATGAAGAGATGAGAAGAAGGTTGGACAAATTCACAGGGACGCCTACACAAATCTATACAGACTGCCCAGTGTATACAAATATCCAATTCTTTCTAAGACACATTAAAAAAGAAAACACATTTGCAAAAATTTTTTTTTTTTTTTTTTTTGCATATGTCAGAGGACAAACAGACCTTCAGACTTTAGATCGATTTGATAAAAGTGTGCTTTACTGCTTAGGTCAGGAGGTGTGGGGTCAGGGGTCACTCTCTGGTTTCAAAGTTTGAATTCCTCGGGCTGTACGTTTCTATAGTGGTGGGGGCTTTAAACGTTTGCACTTAAACCGTGTTGTACATCAAGTCAGGCTGCCAGTACATCACTTATAACATGCAAACAGACTCTTTCTGGGGAAACCTCACTGCAAAAATACTGTTGGGTTCTTTGGCATCATTCTATTTAGGTTATGCAGCAGTGTGCAACATTTTTTATAGAAATGCCGGACTGACATTCCACCACTCAAGCTTCTGACTTTTTTTTTTTTGCATGTTCCTGCAGCTTATTTTGGCTGTAACTTCCTCATAGTTGCTTCTCGGTTGTTTTTAAACATGTTGGAAAAGTGACAGGCAGCTCCGAGGATGCATCAAGAACACAGACAGCTTTTTGTCAGGTTGGGGTGACCAAGCACCTGACAGAAATGATGATTACTTCAGGTTAGGTAGCTCTGTGTGGCCTCTAATGTCCCCACTGGAAACAATTTTGTAGCTTTAAGCAGTCATTAGAACCAGGCAGGAGGACACAGGCCATTTATTCTCCCACTTTATCCAATCGGAGACCTGCAAATAAGAGAAAGCATTTGTTTATCTTTCATCCATCAGGGCTGGACTCTTCACTGAAGTGCCAGTGCAGTAAATGGGAGGGGTTGCCACCTCCCATAGAAGTGAAATGGTCCGTGTGTTATTTAGTTAATCTATCCAGACCTGAGGCCATGAGAAGTTGGGTGAAGATAACAGGTGGGGAGCTGCCGTTAATTGATGATCACCTCGTTTCTGTTATCACTGACATATGGCTGATATAAAAAGATGATTAAAACAAAGGTGCTGCGGTTGCTGGAGTGAATCTTCATTTTGAGTTTGTTTATGCAGCGCTTGGTGGGTACTTCATCTTCCAGACTGGCCTTTATGGCTCCTTTGTTGTTTTCCTGCTCTATAAATCAGCCTCTTAGTCCAAGTCTGAAACAACACGGTTGCTGCATCCATCTTTCAGAACAACTTCATATTACTGTACTGATAGACCTTGAACACTTGATGCTACTATATAAAGCAGTGGTCTCCAACCTTTATCAGACTATGGACTGGTTTAATTTCAGACAATGTTTTCACGGATCGGTCTGTATGAGGTTGAGGTGGGTGTCCAGTTTCTGTTTTTTTGCCTCCTGTTTCCCTTAACTATTGCGAATGAAGTTCATCTTCAAACATCTGCAGCTGGTTTAGAAAATATTTGTGCATTGCACTTTACCAAGGACACAATAAAATGGGACATAGAATTTATCTCAACCCATAATTGTCAAGCGAAGACTAAAAATAAGCGGACGGCACCAGCAGTCTTGTCCGACTTTTAAGGCGAGACTGGAAGAAAAAAAAAAAAAAAGTCACTAAAACTAGTATTTTCCAAATATGATCCCAGTATAATAAATGTGACTCATGTTTTTGAGCAACTTTATAAGCAGCATCTTTGTAACATTAGACAGCTAGTTGCTGAATATTTAGTATTATTATGGTGTGTGAGAACAACTGTCAATAAGTCTGTATTTGGATTAAAGACTCCTGTTTTTTGTCTGTTAAATGCAGCTTTCCTATATTTTTTCTCTTGGTTTTACATGTTTGAAATAAATAAACTACCAAACATTGATAGCCGGGGGGGGGGGGGGGGGGGGGGGGGAATTTAGCTGTTAGTGCAGCCACTTTAAGAAAGTAGCGGCGGTGTTTTTCAGGAGTTTTACAAAATAAGACTTTCTTTCAGAATCAAATTCTATATCAAGCAGAAACAAACTGTTGCATGGACTGCGGCCCAAAGATCGGGGACCACTGCCGTAAAGTTTCCCGTTAACTTGGTCAGAAATAATTGTTTTGTGTTGTGCGAATTCTCCTCAGTGAGTTTCTTGGTATTTTTCTAGCAAAATATGTTCGATCAGTTGTGTCGTTTATAGTTACATGGCTTCTAAATGCTCCCCTGCCATGCATGAACAGATTTGTCTCATGCTGGATGGAAAAAAAAAATGTGGATTTTGCATTTTAGACTGCATCATGAATGTTTTGCCTCTAAACGGTTCCGAAAACTTTGAGAATGTTAGGTAAATATTACTCTTGACCTTGATGTAATTAGCCAACGTTTATATATCATGAAGTACCTAGGAGCAAATCCCACCCGGACAAACTATTTTATAGCAATATATGCAAAGCATCCTACATTACTGCCATCAAAGTAGTTAGAGAAACTAAAATGATTAAAGGGATTTTTTTTTTTTTCTAGTGAGGGGCAGAAAAAGCCACTTTGCCTAAAGCACCAGAGACACCAAAGGGTTCAGCTTCTTTCTCAAGTACTTCAACATGTGACTGGGATATCCAGGAATAAAACCACCAACCCTTTGGCTGGAAGACTGTCCTGCCTCTGACCAACAGCTGTTCAAATCAAAACAGTCACATATCCGGGGAAAGAATAAAAAGGTGGCCGTGTAAAAAATTGACCGTATTGTTCAAACATAATTTACATACAGTCAAAAGTCATGTCAGTGGAGAACTTAAAAAAATAAATAAATAAGGCAGCAATGAACTTTATAAAATTGTCAGATTCGTAAAGCCAAACATACACAAATGAAATACCATCATGCATCTGAATTCCCTCCCCAACTATATCGGCCTGAACAGTTCAAAAGGTTCAAAACAATGAGACATGCTCAAGCAAGTGTAAACTTGTGCAGCTTTAATGAGATCGTGTAGAGTGGGCTAAAAGAATGAAGCCATGAGCAAAATGACCCAAGCCCACAAAACCCCAAGCATGTTTCAACAAGATCTGACATCTTTTAAAAAAAAAAACGATACATGATAGGTGATTTCTCCCTCTAATAGAGGAGAACATGCTCCTTTTTTGTGAAACTATAAGAAATAATAGCTATTCGAAATTAAATAAACGTTCACAACATTTTATCTGTTGCATGGAAAATTTACAGTGCATGTATGCATGCAAACAGTCATATCCCCTGTAATAATGTACGGTCACTGAGCATGTTTTTGTAATTTGGTTAATTGTTACAAACATCTTCTGCACAAGAGTTTTTTTTTGTTATCCACCAACAAGGCTTAGCATTTTCTTTTATGCTGCCAGAACTGCCAAATACCAACTATTTAAAAACAGAAACTCTAACAATGACTGTATGAAAAAGCAAAGAGTTTTTAAAATATTAGAACCAGTCCTTTTGAAGTTGAAGTGTGACAGAGACAAAGTCCCCTAAACTGTGTCCTTTTGCTAACAATGCAGCCAGCTGATGTAGCAACTAGTTTCTGGACCATTATGTGTTTAAAGTGTTGACATTTATGCTCCGCCAGCTTTTGCTCCTTTCATGCAACATTTATTGTGACAAGAAAGGAGAAAAAACAGATAAGCAGTCTTTAAAGCAGTGATGGGTTAAAAGAGGAAGAAGATAACTAAATGTCAAAGTAAAGCACTTCTGTCCCTAAGCTCATAGATAAACTGTTTCTGCACATCTTCAAGTCCAAGATAAAACCTGCCATCATCTCTCACTACCTTTTTGCCCTCTTTTGATTGCTCAATATCTTCAGTGACAGAACAGAATAATAACACAACAGGTCCAGGCAGAGTTTTGCAACTCCTAGAACAGTCTGGGACTCAATGGAAATGTGATTGCCAAACAGTATGCAGCCTGTACTCTGCATACCTCCAGACAAGGTTCCAAGATTTAGACTGGCTCTCCAAAACTATTCAGCTTAGTATAAAATGTGTTTTTATTGGGACCCCCGCGAGCTGCAGTCGAAGGTAAACAATAGTTATGAGGATAAGAAGGGAGAGTTAGAAGGGAGAGTTTCCAGCAAAGCATTTGGCTGCAAGATCCCACCAACATCTGGGCCAAATTACACAATGTGGCCTGCAGACCGCTGTCTGACTAATCACTGTGACAGGACAAGCCTCCAACCAACATTGTTTGATTTAAGCACAGGTTTGGAACAAAGAGGCGCTTACAGTGTAGGCGCACACACTTATAAATACATGCTTTGCACACAGTTGCAAAATAAAGCAGCGTGTCACCACGGGTCAGAGATTTCTAGAGGAAAAAAAAACAAAAACAACACAAAATGGTAAATCACTAAATCATTATCTATGCCGTTTTGAATTGTGAGAAACTGAGTGAGTTTCAGATTCACACATGCTTTCATTCAGAGTGCCAGCGTCCTTTTTCTGCCAAATCTTGTTAAGCTTTGTTCAACCAGCTGAATGTGCTCAAACAGAAAGGCAGCGGGTGTAGAGAGGAGAAGCCAGCAAACCAAAGTACCCCAACCCCAGCAGCTTCCTTCCTGGTGTGTGGATCTCATTCTGCCCTGGGGCTACTCCTGGACTAAAGGTTGGGAAGGATGGTGTCTCTTTTACTCTGCCTTTGGAATGCAACACTGGTGCAGCAGAAGAAAAGTCAAAGTGAAGCACTTGAGTATACTTGCCCAAAGGTCTAAGTTCAATCTGATTTTCCGTTTACAATGAGTTGATATTTTCTATAGAAAACCAGTCTCTGCAAATGCTTCATAGTACAAAAAAGTTAAAAAGCATCAATTACATTTGATTTAGGGCAAATTTTAACGCACACAGACTGCTGGACTTGGACCAATAAGGTTGTCAATAACTTAGCATGCAGCATGACAGTAATCTTATCAGGCGTCGCAGTGATTAGAGTTTAGGCAATGAGGTAGAGGTCCCCCTCATTTGTCTTGCTTTGTGTGTGGATCTGCAGCCAGGAAAGACTGATAGAGCCATCTCAATGATGCAATACCCCTGAAGCCGCAGGCCACACTTAATTGGGGTAATGGAAAGATAAAACATGCCTAGAATATGCATGACAATGTCGACGTGACTGGCGCAACCAAATACTTGAGGTCTAGCATAACATAAGGACGCATTTTTATAGCCAGTAAACAGCAGATTAGATTGGCTTTAGTGCCCACAACTGTCCAGGTGCTTACTCTGTAAAAACCTAGTTTGAATTTGTTGTATTTTCTATTTTAACACGCTTTCCTAAACCTTTTTTAGAGTTAGATCCCAAATAACAAAGAAAGACATACAAAGCAGCTAAAGGTCATTTGTAATATTAGTGTAGGGTAAAAAATAGGGTGAAATAAATGGTGACATCAGTTTTTGTAAGCTTTGTGGTCAAAATATTTAGATCATATTATTCATATCATTTATTTTCACATATTTTCTAAAAACAAATTTTATATTGCACAATAATTGTACATTACTCACAATTAAAAGAAAACATATGTCAATTTTTAGTGCATTATGTCCACATGTGTTGACACCAAGTCTTAGAGCATCACAAAGACTTTTAAGACTTTAAATGTGATCAACTTGCAACATTGAGGGTTGATTCTTATGGCAGAAACACAAAGGTGATGGATGCTGTGTGTTCACTTGTGATGTCGTTATCACAATTGCAAACATAAAAATCAGACGTTTCATTTGCACAGACACTAATGCACTGAGCAAAAAGCCATTTAACTGTTTACATTTCAAAACGCCTGTAAGCTAGTTGGTGAGCATGAACCAAATTCAACCCAATGAAACTGACCCGATTCAATGCTCAACATCCCCTCAGTTAAAAGTTACATCATACAGAGTTACATCATTTTGGTATCGACTGAGCACATTTGCACATTTTCAGGGATGTGATGGTATCATTGACTGGACAACTTTTCTTTTTAAGGTAATCAAAAAAAAAAAAAACGAAGAGGCTGACACCTAGCTGAGATAAAACACTACAATTTGTCATTTTGACATTTAAAAAGAAACCTTCAGCTGCATCCACAATATCAGGGAGCCATGCAAAACAGAATGATCTCCTACAGTATTGATCTAACAACAGCTAAATGCACCTAAGGAAGAAAATCCAAACCACAGACTCCATGGTCTGTTTGCATAAAACAAAACAAAAAAGGTATCGATATCAGATTTTACACCCCAATTAAAATTTCTATTTTGGCTGTAAAATAAAATGAAAATCTAGGCAGCTTTATTAATAAGGTTATCAGCTGATGAATAAATACTGCACTGTTTTATGCCAAAGCTCTGGCTAAAAAAATGTAAACTAAAACATACTCTCCCAATAAATGTCACTTGCATAGTTTTATCTGGTTCAGTAAAAAAAAAGAAAATAAGGACTTCCAAAGGTTTGTTATGCCACTGTGTATTTTCACAAGCAGACACAAACACAGGAAAAAAAAAATACTGTACACCCCTGAGGAAAGGTTTACTTCTTAATTAGTGTCTAGTGCTGGAGTATACGAGACATGCTTGGCAAGTGAAAAGAATCGGAGTTCCGCAGCTGTAAGTGACTGAACTGCAAAGGCAGTTAACACAGAAAACAACTGTCATCAGACTTAAGGGAGATAGCAGTCTGACCTCAGAGCAGCACCAGCGAACATGAATCTCCACTTCAAAAGTTGCTTCACTTTATGAATTTCTCAAAGTGATTTCCTCTGAATATTTCATTAGACATTCAATTAAACACAACCGATACAGATTTTAAGCCTCAAGGCAACAAGCTTAAAAATAAAAATTAAGAAAACTAAAAGAGACATGAAGGAAGGATGGTTACTCCTTTGGAATTTTTTGTTGCAAGAAAAATTTAAATGACAGGGAAAATTTGTATTAAAAACAGAAGACTAAACTGTGTTTTGGGTACAAGGAAATTTTTTTATTCTTAATAAAAACTCAAATTAATCTATGGAGATTTTTTTCAAAACACCAGGAGATGAAAATCATTTCAATTTCTGCAAAGTATCGTCTTTAATCATGGAAAACATGTACTTCTTTTCTCAGCTTCAGATGTCTTCATTTTCATTCTCAAGCTGACGAAGAATGTCAAGTAATCCTTTAGACAGAGGGGAAAAAGAAAAAAGAAAAAAATCAATGCTGCCACAAAGCAAGGACCTGTATCATATCATCACACCTTCACTTATAAGTCTGTCAAAAAGTAGCAAGCTCCTGTAATAAGACGTCAATCAGCGAGGCTCTCTGACGGAGGAAACGGCATCTGCCCAGGAGACCAGACAAGATCCTGCAGTGTGTCACTCAGCAGGACATCAGCTCATCCCACCCTCAACCTAACACTACTAAAAGAAATGGCAGATGAAGTGAAGAAGAAAGTTAAAAACATAAGCTGGAATGACAACTGGAGAAAGATATAATCAAATCCGTTGAATATGTGGGTGATGTATGCATCGACAGAAACGTCAAGAAACTGTCAAAGGAAAAGCAGACACCTGTTTGCACATCCGTTACCCTTATGGGTTCCACAAAAGCTCAGGCTTTTTATCTTGTATTCAAGAGTATAATGTTGTTCCTCTCTGCTATACCTATTGTTATCTCAAGATGCAAACATGATGCATAGTCTTTTTTAGGTCTATATGTTTGGACTTAAAATCTATCTTTTGATCCAACTTTTCATAAGGCATTTTTTCATCTGCTTCTAATTCACAATGATTTGAATGAAGAAATACTCAGGGATGCAATCTTAGGCTTAATTTTCTTTTTCTTTTTGTCTTCCATTATCAGAAAAATGCCACAAGCCCATGATAAAAAAGCACCAAAAACACAATTTTTATTGAAGTGGGTTTTTATTTTATTAGCCACTACATAAACTTGAAGAAAGTTGCCACAAAAGCAGGTCGAGTCTGAACAGTTCAGGATTTATTGTTTGTTTTTTGCTCCATTAAACACGTGTTTAATGTGGATAGTAAAGACATGTGGCTGGACAGCGATAGAAAAGAAAGCCAGACTTTCAGCTGGGTAACATATATGGTAGGAAAACAAATGTAAAAGTATTACTTTATCATTTTTATAAGATACCCAAAGGAAGGAATAGAAAATATATATCGCTAAAGGGAAGCTTCAGTTCAGAGCACATTTTTTTGTGTGGCAGCACTGTTAAACAGCTGACGTTAGAGAGGCTCTTGTCATGGTCAACACAGGAAAAGCTGCAGGACAAGGCAACACCACTGGGCCCGTTTAGGAGGATTATGCAGGGAAACTAACAGATATCCTCACAGACATATTTGATGCATCACTGAGGAAGGTTATGGGGCCAGAATGGCTAAAGAACACCATTTTCAGAACCAAAACAGTCAAACCCAGCCTGCCTGAAGGATTTTACACATTTTGTACAAACAGGCCCCTAAGAAATAAGTCAAAAATTCTTTACCCATTAATAGGTTTTCTTTAAACAAAGAAATTCTGCCAATGGGGTAAGGTAATGGGTAATGCTCTTACCAAGATTTCTTATTTTAGAAAAACAATCAGTCATTAAAACATGTTTTCTGAAACTAAGATTATTTTTCTATTGATGAACCTTTTTTTGCAAAACAGAAAAATAAGAAAATTTCACTTTGTATTTCTTTGTATTATGTGCTCCTCATGTAATTCTTTGGCCAAATGTCTCAGGAGGCTCTTCCTGAAACCTCAACAGTCAGAATCCCAGAGTAAAATCAATACATAGCAAATGTATTCAAGACTTCACTTTGTGGAGTCACACCTGGAGATGCAGAACAAGAGTTATTTTCACCAGAAAAACCAAAGCTTGTGGTGTGGACACTGCAACCTGAAACTCAATAGTCTACTTCTCGACAGAGCAGCAACAGGTAGTTGAGGTGGGCAGACACATCACCGCCCATTACAGGTTCACCCCAGGGATGTGCTCTGAGGCCACTGCTGTTCAGTCTGCTTACTCATGACTTTACTGCTAGATCCAGCAACAACCACATTGAGAAGTGTGTGGACGGCAAGAGTGGTTCTCATTACAGACAAAGATATAGAGGTTTATAGAAAGGCGGTGTGGTGGGGATGCCACAACCTCAACATTGACAAAACCAAATGAGAAAGAGCATCTAAGATCATTGGACATAAGTGGCGGTGCGGTGGACAGGGTCATCAGTGATAAGTTCCTGGCTGTACACCACGCGGATGACCCGTCCTTCGCCACCAACTCCACAGCAGTCATCAATAAAGCTTGAAAGCCCCTTCAATCCCTCAGAGGGGTTAGGACTCGCCACATCTCACCTCATCACATTCGACAGAGACACCAAAGCTTCCAGCCACAACAACATCTCAGAACCTGGTTTGGCAGAAGTTGGGTTCAGGACAAACACAGACTCAACAGGATCCTTAGGATTAATTAAAGACCCTCCTTCCCCTCATTTTTCTCCGTCCTGCCACCCGAAAAAAAGTGTCAGCTGCAGATCATCACAATACTAAACAGCTATTTGGACAAACAGAGGCTGATGACTATCGTAGTTTTTGGAGTATAATTCATTCCATTTTTTGCATAGTTGGACATTTAATTTAGTAGAAATGGTCATTTCTTAGTTGCTTTTTTTTTTTTTTAAATGTGTTTCTATCATTTTTATTTTTTACCATTTATTGTTTGAACTGTTAAAAACTGGTGAGAAACAGCCCTTTGTCTCAGCATTTATGTTTTTCAACTATATAAAAATCCAGAAATTTGCAGACATCGTCTCCTTTTTGTTGGGATAACTTTAAATAAAGTTCAAAACTGAAGGAGTATCAAACCTCTGCAGCAGCAAAAACCTCCAAACTTCCATTCTGTTTCTACACAGTGGTCCATATGGTGAGAACATCCACATGGACAATGTTTAAGGAGAAACTGTTAACACATGGCTTCATTCTTCTTCATGCTCATGTAAAAAACAAAATGTATTTCCCACACAAAGAATTACAATAAAGGCTTGGAGTTTTCTTTGACCTATTTGACTCTTCTCTACTGATCGTGATAAAATACGATAAAGTTCTATCTGATCAAGTCTACCTAATGCATTTAGCTTTATATCAATGAAGTGAAGACACCATTAGGGAAGAACTTGTGATGTTGCTCACGTAAAGTCGGGTTTTGTAAACAGAAGAAAGCAGAACACAAAAAGAGCTTTGACAAAGCATTGTCAGGGAAGCTTTTCTGTGAATTATTCTCATCAGAGTCTGTGCGAGCTGAATGTAGATGGTTTCTATTTATGCCGGTTGCGTAAGATAATTGCTTGAGCTCCGTCTGGTATGGAGTCTGCATTTCCTTCAATCCCTCAGCTGATTAATTATGTAGAAGTTACCTCTGTAGACGCCAAGGACCATGCAAGTTTTATCCACAAGGCCCAAGCTATGATTTAACAGTGGCGTGTCCGAGAGTTGCTGGTCTTAAGCTACCTTTTGTTTAATATAGAAGTCTCAGAATACATTTATCTAGAAATATGCACCAAATCTGTCATTTTTCTTTAGTTATCCCATAATTTTAGCCATTACCTGCTACTGCATGTACCCATGAGCCAGATGGCTATTTCAGCTCATGTGCTCATGACTGGGTATAAAAATGTATATCAGACAGATTTGATGTAAAAATTAAATGCAGGGCAAAGAAGAAAAGATAAAAACAATATGTTTTGACAATTTTTATAGGGGGGGGTTAAATAAATAATGAAAAATGTTAGTGACTATTTTTTTTTTTTTTGAGGTTGCATGGTGGCAGGCAGGCGGCAGGAAGGCAGCAGCGCGATAATTAAGTTATCGTGAATAAAAATTAATAATCGTACAGTAGCAGTAAAGGCACTCGACGAGGACTGTTGAGACAGGCTTTGCCCTTGCTGGGTCTCTTGGGGGGCATGTAGTCTAAACATTCGTAAGGTGACAAGAGTGTGCTCATAATCTGAGTTGTGATTCACCAGTGGTGCAGAATGGCACACTTTTTATACACCCCCGGGCTACAGGGGGTGTATGAAAAAAAACTGTAAAAAACCTCTATCGTCCAATCAGACCTGCTGACAGCCGGCAAACCGGCTGCAACCGCCCTGTGGCCGCCCATCTTTCATCCTATTTCATGATGGCCTCTTCCTTTTCTGACTGACGGCCGCCGTCTACATTAACGTTCACACCAGTGGATAAAAGAAAAAAAAATCCGGCAGTGGCATGAAGTTTCTCCCCATACCTCTCCATTGCGCGATGGCAGTTGTATTTGTGTGACTGCACCATTGGATGAATACTGAGAAATTTAAATACCAGATTTATTTAGGGTTTTATTCACAAGTCACTGATGGCAGCTCTGATCATCAAACCCTCAGTGATGCTCAAAGGGGACTCTAAAAGCTGTCAATGATTCACGTTTTACAAGGACATGAGCACCACAAAGGCACTGAACCTAACTTTTAGTGAATCTGTCAAGGCCACCAAGAGTGGAGAGGATAACTTGTGTCACTAAATAAATGGCGCATTCAGTACTGTATAGCTCTGAACTGCAGCATGATGGAATGCGTTCTGGGGGCACTGCAAGGCTGAAAGAAAGGCGCAGAATCTCCCTGTTTAGCTGCACATGCTCACAGCTTTATAATCCTGCAGAGAGCTGCCATGCAAAGAGAAACCGTCAATTACAACATTAGCTGAAGTCTGGTGTGATGGGAAATCTTTATGAGCAATAAAACCTTTTAGGTTAGGAATTCAAAAACTTGCAGCACGATCGTTTTTTTTTTTTTTTGATTTAACTACACAGTACATGAAGATTTTCACAGGTCTTTCAGGGACCAGCTCTGTTCTTGTGGTATTTTGCTCATGATGGAGGACATATATTATCAAAATAAAGTATATAATTGCATGTCTGAGTATTTCTTCATTCAAATCATTGTGATTTTGGAGCAGAAGAAAGAAAATACAGTTTGACAAAGAATGTTTTTGTTACATAAAAAATATGCATGCTCCACTCTGCTTCATTCTGATGGATCCACTTGCAGACTCGAGCCACGTACGCCTTTGTTTTCCTCGTCTGAGCCGGCATCTGGATCAAAACTGTACGGCTGGATAGCTCCAATATAGCTTCACCGGTAATGTTAGGTTGGGGGTGTAAGGGGCTGTAACCTAAAAGGGAGACCATGTAAATAGAAGGGTGATGGGCAATGGGGGCGGGCTTACTCTGTGCCAACAGAACTGCCCATAACAAATTTGAAAGGAACAACTATCACTCTGCAGAAACTATGACCCATGGCTGAAAAGACAAGCAGAGGAGGACTTTAATCAATCAGAACCAAGACCCATTTTTTCTTATAAATAAATGTGCATTTTACCACAAACTAAGACCACATAATCCATATGTGATACGTTTCTGTTACGCTATTGTCATCACCATGGGTGGATTAAAATATTCAAAATGTTTAGATCCTTAGGTATTTAGAATTTGATAATTTCCGCAATTTCTCTCAATGCAGATTTATAAATTACAAGTAGTTCTATTTCACAAAGTAAAACCACAACAAAAAAGTAAATTGCAGGCAATAAGTTAAAAACCTTCTTCCATTAATAATCCCACCGCAGGTGTTTCTAGTCTAGTGTAAACTTAAGAAACCCCAAATCTGGATATATAATGTTTCAAGGCAGTGACAAAACTATTCTAGGACATATGATGTACCAGCTGAAAGTTCAGCACACAGCATGCTGTTTATCAGCGCAGCATCCAGTTTCCCGACTCGCGGGCATGCACCACATGTCAATGAGAAAAACATGGTAGCGACTCATCTGCAGCCCAAAAACCTGCTCGGCAGCTGCAGACAGCGAAGGCTAATTGGTGCTCTGCAGGAAGAAACAAAGGCGTCAGTGACATCACTCTGAGGGGATTCTGTAGGGGGATGCCTCCTCTGGCTCGTCTGAATGTCCCCCCCCCCCCCCCCTCTTCCCCGTACCACTTTCATTCGCCCACCCCCATAAGTCCACGCCTATCACAATGAAGAAGTGGCAACTGAAGAACCCAAGGCGCCCCTGAGCGCAATTATGACAAAGAGATCTACTGTTCCTTCCAAAGGAGGCTCCTTTGCTCAAGGCTTCTCATGAATAGCCCTTCTCTTATTGCAAAGCCTCCCAGAAACCCTCACAATAATAACCGGCTTGTCAGTCACTTGCTTAGGTGTCAAGGCTGTGTGGAGGCCTCTATCCCATTCTTTGTTTTGAAGGTACATGTTAGCTCCCTCCCCATAGCAGACAGTAAAACAATGTCCACCTTTGTTCATTTCATCAACAAGAGGTTGGGTACCAGGATGTGACCAGGGGATTCAGAACTGGACAAAAACAAAAGCAGCCTCTGCAGATTTATTTCTGTGCTAGCAAAGACGTCAACACCGTCTTGAGAAATTGGAAGAAAGCTGAACTCTTGAAGTTGTGTGTTGACTCACACATGACGTGTATTATTTTGCATCTAGAGCACAGCCATTTATATATGCCCATTTCATGAGCATCCCATAAACTTGTTTATTAAAAGCTTTAACTTTCGCATAAATAAATAAAAATCTGCAGAGGGAGTCCCAAATTAAAAGTTGCAGCCTTTCTTAGTACATGACTCAAAGTTACCAGCAGGCAGCGTTTCTATCCAACAGTTATGGGAAGAAAATGCATAAGAGAAACTAAAATACCCCGTGACTTCATCTGACAGAGTCATAAAGTTGGGTGCATTGAGATACAGTGGGCAGCTTTGTTTGTTTAGAAGAGTTAAAGCAGTAAATACACAGGAGAAAGTTTGCATATTAATAGCAAAAACTTTAATCACTATTGCAACAAATACTTGATTACTGTCATTCTCTATTGGAAGATGAAATGATAAATAGTTTAACTTAACATTATAAATGAAAACAGTAAATATTTATTCTTCAATTCTTTTTAGACCTTCACAACTGTAGTAACGAGTGATGCAAACAGACAAAGAAACGCATGGTCTCCATGTGATCAGTTAAGGAATCTGCAAACACATGAACTCCTCTTTCTCCAAACCCCATCCTCGTGAAGCACATCTTCCTGAGCGGAGCCTCCGGAAGCAACCGGACCACTTCACCTCCACTGCTGGCTGCTGTAATAGCCAATAAGATGGGCTTCAGCAGAGAACATTTCTTCTGGGCACGGAAAGTCAAATGGCTTGGTGATATAGCCAATACACATGTGGCAGGCAATCTAAGGGATGCCTTATTTGACTCCTTCCTGCTCCAGTTGGGGGGGAGGGGGTGCATGCAGTGATCAGTGCTGCACCGTACTTTTACGAAACGTTAAAAAGTATTCATGCAAAAGCAGCTTTGATTAAACTGGAACACAGATTTACAAATCCTCATTTGAAATGATTCCTAAAATTGGGTTGAACCACTCCTCTACTGTTTGGATTTCAGCATTCCCACATTAATTATCATGCATAATAAATACAATTGTGTGCTTCTTTGCATCATCTCAAGTTTTTGAGATTGATTTTAGAATTTGCATTCTGTGATGCAGCATAAATAGACTCACTGAAAGCGTAAAACAGCCGTTAAATAATCTCATTTGCACATGAGACCCGTATGCGTCAAATCTGATCTTCACGTTTCAGTCTGAAGTCTGACGGAGATCAGCTGTAATCTTCCACAGCTGTTGACTGTGTCCAAGAACCTTTTGAATCTCCTCTGGGATCCATTACTGTAAAAGCAACAAGAAGACGGACGTGTGTGGATAATCTTCAACAATTCATTAGGAGAAACCGTTGGCTGAAAACATCTGCAGCGTCAGACCCCACACTGATCTGTTAAGTCGCACAAATCCCTGAATTCTCTAATCCATAGAGAAGAAAAACCATCAACCCCCCGGAATGTTCCGTTTCAGTGTAGCATGTTTGCATTGTTCACATTCTCCTCATTGACCCTCTGAAACCACAGCTGCTCACAGCTTTAATAGAATCCAAGGGAATGCTATGCTCACGAACATGGAAAGATAATGGACATGAACATGAAATCTGAGGCCAAAGTGAAAGGACAAAGGATTTTAGAGTGTTTTCCAAGGCTTAATGGCCAATGTTAATTATTGTTGTATTGTTTTATTTTTTAGGGAGAGGGTTTTTCTTGTTTCATGTTAAAATAAGACTCCAAAAGTTTTTTATTTTTGATATTTAAATCCCACTCCGATCATCTTTTGTTCTATTGCATTGTTCTCAGTGGTCTTTAAAATTTGATGATGCCATTTTATCCAAAAAAAAAAAAAGAAAACTTTAACTTTCAAGAATAGTTCATTAAAAATTGGAGCAGAGCAAGTCTCCCCTTATTTCCCATCATCCCTTTGTTTACACTCTCTCCTGCTAGCTTACAGCCCCTCACAAAAATGGCGAGCAATATTGAAGTTATCCAGCTGTACAGAACAAAGAAAACAAAGACGTTAATGGATCCAGTTGTCTGCAAGTGGATGCATCAGAATGGAACGGAGCAGTGAGCTTAAGACGTGTCGATTGTAGCTTCAACGTCACAACTGCATGCCTTTTTCAAACTGCATTTTTAATCCATCTGCTCCTGATTCACAAGGATTGGACTAAAGAAATACTTTAAAATGCAATGTTATGTCCTCCATGATGACAAAATTGCTACTAGAACATGTCAAAATTCCAAAAACTCCACTTTCATTGAAGTGGGTCTTTACCAACTTTCATCAGTTGTGGATTTTCAGCTCAATGGTTCAGAAGAAAAAACAAAACACCAACGTAGATGTGAAAATAAATTAAAATAACCAAGGGAATAAAAGAAAACAAAAAAGAGAAGTGAAAAAATATGGCCTTTACTAACAACACACTCTGCTGTTTTTTTCTCAACTGTGGAGGTTTTATAATTGCTTCCATGCACTTAGGAGTCACCAATGTTCATTTAAGAGCACCACTGGTGATTCTATTTTTTTCTTGAAGGGGGTGGCGATGGAACAGAGGCTGGATTAGAGGATGGGGTACAGATGTCCACCTATGGAACTTCATAAATATCCTCGAGAGGCAGACCTCTTTTTTTCAATTTCATCCACGCTTTGACCCACTCATCTCCTGCCAGCACTGCAGAAGCTGTTTAATATGATTAAGGTGTTCCCAGACAGATTTGGTAAGCAAGGCAATATGTCTACCAACATATTGCCACAACCTACCCCCCACCCTCCCGCTCTCAGAGTAAATAACCCAAGTGTCAGCCGTTGACCTGACAGAAAATTGCCTTATTGATCCCCACAGCGATTTTCAAGCATGGCCTTTTCTTTGCAGCAGCCAAACTGGAGTTTTGTCAGAGGTGAACTGTTCTGGAGTAAGCCCTCGCATTTTTGAGTGAGTGGGAAACCATCCACACCTGTCTTTTGTGCAGCCTCAATGGTGGTTTGATAGTTAAACGATCCTGTGCAATCACAAACACTTACAAAATGTCCTAATTG
This sequence comes from Oryzias latipes, assembly GCF_053564925.1. Classification (NCBI taxonomy): domain Eukaryota; kingdom Metazoa; phylum Chordata; class Actinopteri; order Beloniformes; family Adrianichthyidae; genus Oryzias; species Oryzias latipes. Next base: position 27,732,635 of record NC_136252.1, read on the forward strand.
AAATCAAAATGAGAACCAAGCTTGTGCAGCTGAGAACACGAAATATTACAAATGCATACGTCTAATAATTTTTAAAAGAAAAGTCTTCCATCCACATTTGTATTTTATAAATGAGCAAAATAACAGTGTTTTACAGTCAGAAATAAATTTGGCTTTACATCCCCTTCTTTTTGGTATGCACATTTTTTAAACGGTTTTAAATCTGGAAAGTAAGATTATGAATCTTGACTCACTTATGAGTCAAGATTCCTTTTTGAAAGACTTTGGCAAAAAGATTTGGAGTACCGGTACTGGTTTATACAGTTATGCAAACACACTGCAAAGATTAAAAAAAAAACACTTAACCCACATAAACTCAAAGTTCTCCAAGATCTTTTCCGAGGAAAATTGTGTTTTTGATGGTTTTAACAGCTTTTAACAGCATTTTCTCAAGGAGGATATATATTAAGAAAATTCAGCTCAACATTGCACTTCTGAGTATTTCTTTATTAAAAATAATCTTTGTGAATCAGGATCACACACAAAAAAGGCAGTTTGAAAACGCTTGTAGTTGTGGCCCATCCAAAGGTACACGACTGGATCCATGTACGTCTATGGTTCCCATAGAACTGTTGACTCTGACTGACTCGGTCCAATCACCGCAGTCTGACGTTGTCTGGCTCAACATGGCGCCAACAACATCGTGAAAAAATGGTGACTGAACCAACTTCATTTTGTTGGACCCTGACTTGGTCCAGTTCTTATATGGTTTATAGGCTTAATGGCTGAAACACAACCAAAAAACAGCGAGCAATACCGTCGCTACTCAGCCATACAGCTTTGAGCCAGATAGCAGCTCAGATGAGGAAAATGAATGTATCCATTTGTCTGTGTGGATGCATCCAAATTTCTTCAGGCATGCAGGTGCTGAGTCACAAACCTGAGCTTTTTATCTGCTCCTGATCCATCACAATTAGAATAAAGAAATAAACAGAAGGGTTGTTTTAATATTAAACTCCTTTCGATATGTCCTACGTGCTACAAGAACAGGTTAAAACACCAGAAATTCCATTTTTATTGGAGTGGGTCTCTAAGCACGTAGGAACAGAGCATCAATGCAGCGGGTGTGTGCATCAACGTGATGGTGGTTAATAGGAAGTTTCCTTTTATTTATACTTTCCTTAAACCTAAAACTGTCAAGATGTTAGACTTAGCTTTAAGCTTTGAACATACATAGTTTGAAGGTCCTGATTGTTTCTTGTCTGCTTGAATAAATCCTTAAATTCTGCTGCTTTTGTAAAGGTCCGTTGTTTTCTATGACGCACAAATTAGTTCAACATTCACAGATTTGAAAAAGAAAGAAAATGTGCAAGAATGTCCTTCTTACAGATCAGTCAACATGATGCTGTTCTGATCTTCAGACATGATCAACTTTTACTGCCTGAAATGTGTAGCTGCTGATGGTGACAGGGATCAACACGACCTTCCAAAGGATCAATGGATCATTAGCAGCTTTCAGGAAAACAGGTTATCATATACCTAAGCAGCTCATTTCGTGGTAAGAAAATTCATGAAGCAGAGTCTGCCTTCTTAAAAAAAAGATGATTCTGGGAAATTTTAGGAAACCCCAATGGATGTTTTGATTTAAAAGTGGCCATGTTTCAGAGATTCATGACATCGTGCAAATGCTTCTTTATTTTATTTTTACTGCTTATTGACCTCACATGCAATATCATTGAGGTATGCAGAAACAAAAACAAATAGGTTTTTATGTTGCCTTCCAATCAAAATTTCAAACCAGTAAAGAACCAAGCAGGAAACCAAATGTATGTAAATTGTTGCAAATGAGTCAACCCTCCATTTCCATTTAAGTTGCATATTTCCTGCCTGAAACATATAGAAGCACAGCTTCTGAAGTCTCTCACATTGGTGAGAAGCAGTCAAAACATCTCACCTTTCTAGTCATGTCACATGTTTAACACATTACACCAGAAAATATTAGATAAGAGGGAAAAAAATCCACATTACTGAGGATTCTTCTCCCAACCCCAATCTACAAATAAAATTCAAAAAGTAAATGCAAACGCAGTGTTAACAGTTTATAATGTATTCTTTAACTTAATCTCCTCAGTTATATGTTGCCCCCAGAATGCACAGTATTGCAGAAAGAAAGCAAGACACAAAGCAAGACTTCTGGTTTTCCAAGCTGCTTTAGCACACACATCCATTTGGATCATTCATTAATCCAAACTGTTGTCTTTAAGTTGCCTAATAAAGTGCAGCAGTACTTCCTGCAAGAGGTGTTTGGAGGTGAGAAGGCACTTCGGGTGACTCGGTTGGACTGTTGAAATGGGGGTAAAAATGCAGCAGGAAATTCTTCTCCCCGATTCCTGCATCGCTTGTTTTCGTATGGAAGAGTGTTAGGCGACCTCTGATACAGCAGAACGTTAAGATGACAGTGAGACGCCACACAGGCAGGCAGCTGACACCGATATTGTTGATCTCTGCTGAGTCCACTTCCCGTTTCCTGCAGCAGACATGGGAAAACTATTGTTTCCAGCTGCTCAGGCAGCCTCTGACAGGATTCATGTGTCTCTTTGGAGTTGTTTGAAAGTCTGTGCTGGATTAGATTAGCTAGAATGATGCTCTACTCTGCTCTTAATAGTTGTGCTGCTTGCCTGGAACTGATCGTTTCTTTGTCAAGCAAGTAATGGCACTTCGCATTCAGAAATGTGATGTGATTTCATAAATTGTTTTTTTCAAACATTTCAAACATTGCGTCCCAACATAAAATATCAAAATTGTTCTTTCAAAATCCTTACTGAAGAAAAGAAAATCTGCTTCATTAGTGACCTGCAAAAATCTGAATTATTAATTGAATAAAACGCCACTGGGAACGCTTTTAAAATAGATCAAAAGATGATCGGAGTGGGACTTCTAGTACTTCACCATTAGGTGCTAAAATGTCTTAAAATGGACTTTATGAAAAAAAAAACTGACATTTGACGCAGAAAAAAGGTTTAGGTAAAGCTTTCTTAGAACTTTCATTCTTCGAAATAACAGCCCATATAAGGCTGCTTTTCTTGTAGATCTAAATTTTGGATTCACAGAAAAGAAGGGTGATCTCCAGGAGCACAGCTAAGAGCAAGAATTTTGCAAATCACAGCGATGAACTCGAACTGATACGTCCAGTATAAAAAGTGTGATCAAAGACACCTTGGTGTGGCACCGAGAGTCTTTCCAAAGCAAAGCCCTGATGTAAATGTGGGAGGGGAGTGCATGCAGCTCAGGGTGCTAGTAAATAACAGTCGTGCTGAAATTTAGTGTTGATGGCAAACCCTCTGACTAAGCACCGGAGTTACCAGGAGAGAAAGTGAAGAGATTGATGGCCAACATGGAAACGAATGAACTCAGCCACGCTCAAGGCAACTGCAAAAGGACAAGTTTGTCCAAACGTAAGGCTGGGCGATTTGGCCAAAAGATAAAACCTCAGCTTTTTTCAGACCAAATTCGATTTCCGGTTTAAATGTTTTTTTCCTGCCTACTTTAACTTTCTTTAACAAAAATTACAAGTGATAGAATATATTGAACAAAAACTATTTTTTTTACATCTCTTAGGAAATTAGCTCAAACACAATGTGCAACTAAATAGAAGCTGTAAAAATGTTTGTTAAGAATGCAGCAGGTCTTTTGTGAGCTACCACGAGCTTAAGCAAGAAGAATATTTAAAATAAATAAAAAATATTTTAAAAAAATGTACCATATTTTTTGCCTGTCAAAATATTGCATTATTTTACTAAGAAAAACCAAAGGTATCATTTAAAAAAAATACGTCGCATGCGCTTGCGTACCTCATGGAACAAGCTTTATTTTTTTGTCCTCGTCCTCGCAGAACAAGCTCGCCTTTGGTGGATCACGCCTTGCGAGAAAGAGGCGGGTAAGCCTTACTCCGAACAACAGAGGCCCAGGAAATCAAAGTACTGGGAAAATAAAATCCCAATTTTTCCAAAAATAAACCTAAAATAACAAATTCAAATAATTGATCACATCGATTAATCACCCACCCCCTATCCAGATGACAGCCACTCTCTTTTGGTCAGTGCACTTCTAGGTTATTCCAGCCCTTTTGACATTTACATTCTACGTCCACTATTTTTTAAACAAATCAATAAAAATAAATTATAAATAGCCCTTTTTTTTCACTTTCAGCATGAATCTGACCTTGGCAGATAATCTGTAGCCTTGCATTAAGCAGGTCTCTGGGAATGTGTCTGAATTCATTTGTACCCCCTGCAGGATATGGGAATGCTGCATGAACACTTGACCTTTTCCCCATGCACTCTAATTACATGGAGAACATGTCACACTAGATTAAGTGAGCTTCTGCTCAAGAAGACTGCAATGCATGGCTCGTGTTACACTGATGCCTGGAGTGTACAGGAAATGGAATATAGTCGGGGGGGAAAAATGTCTGCATGTAAAGTTAGCTCCTTAGTGAGAGCATTTGCTTGGATCGGTTCTTAATCCAGAGTGGCTTTGTCTGCATTTCACCATCCAACTGTGTGGGAGTCATTTTGCCTATTAATCAGCAGCCGGCACCCCATGCAGCAGCTTTCTGCGTGTTGAAACAGGTAGACAGCAGGAGGTTACATTTATGAAACGGGCTGTGAGAATGCTACTGTACAGAAACCCCTTTGGCTGCGTCGCTGGACCCAGAGTACAGAGAGAAAGACGTTGCCATGAGCAACCAGCACAAAGTGATGATGATGGTACTTTTCTTTCGCTTGGGTTCTCTCTTTCATAGTATGTGAGAGGTTTCACAGCAAGAAGCATACTATTATAGTTGTCCAATGCAGTAAATGACTGGCGCAACTTTTGATTATTTTGTGATGGTTTCCCATGCATGTTGAATCAATACACATTTTTTTTCCATCAGAGTTTGTGACTCCAGAAATATCTCGGGGAAAATGTTAATAATCCCAGCAGCCTCCTGCTCATTAGGCCTGTAAATTGCCTTCATCATATTACACGCATCTTGCTGTGGTTTCTAAACACTAACCATCCTACCAGTGGTGATTCTACGGTGGCCCTGAAGTGCAAATCACATGAAAAACAATTCACTTGCTGCAAAAACATTTTAAAGATCACAACAATAACTTTAAGAAAAACAAAATTCCAGAAACCAAAAATGTAAAAATATTTTTGTGTCAAGTGATTTGTTGATGTGATTTGCACTTTAGGGCCACCATTTGAATTAGGCGAGAACACAGATACACATTCAACGTTGCAATGACAGGTTAGTGATCACAGTTTGAAGGAGGCACTGACTCACTTCAGTCTACTTCATCTTTTTCTTTTGTGTTAATAAACGCCTAAACACACTCTCCTTGACCTTGGCTCCTACATTACCCTTGATTACCATATGTGTCGTGGGTAGAGCCCATACGAATGCTGCAGGTTTTTGGGTTGCCCAGGCGGTGGAGGGTCGTTGACAGGAGCAGTTGTATCTCGAGATGTGTCTTGCAGTTTACCTTGAGGCTCTATGGGCCACCGCAAATGGTATCACGGAATGGAATGTACCATTGTCATGCGTGTGGTAAGTGTTTCGTGAAGTTTTTGTGAGTTTCAACACGTTGGATTGAGTAATGATGTTTTAGCAATGTTGTTGTATGGTGCCCTGACACCACACTCTAGTCATTAGTAGAGTGCACACAATTGCTTCTCACTGACCCCCATGGGAATACTGAATGCAAGGGATGTTTACGACACAAGTATTCACTACAACCCATCACCTGCAGGATGGCCATAGATAATAACGTGCATGATTATTTTCATTCTACGCGCTCACCGAGCGATCTACGACCTTGATATTTTGTGTAGGTCACATGCGTGCCCCCTACAGATTTGTGCATTTTTCAGCCCATATCCACCCATAAGAGCAATTGTGACGCTCTGTATTTTGGAGTCATTTATTTGCATGAACATTCACGTTATGATTAGAGAAACTTTCGCTTGCCATTAGATAGGCAGGACCCAGCTACACCATACTGTGTCAGAATCATTGTAATTCCAGAGACTGACTAAATCCATGAAAGCAACTAATTAAACAGTTTTATGTAATTAGCTTCCTCTTGCTGCAGCCTGCTGCATCTCGCAGTTTAGGAGGCAGTCTGACCCTTCACAACAATGCACAGCTCCATCCTGTTATTTACCCACTGAGTTATATTACATATTTTACAAAGACAATATAATTACTCTTTTTAATCACAGCCATAACTGGAAATGCAATCTGCTTGGCGTAATCAGTAGGAATTGCCAGAATATTCTAACAGAAGCAACACTTGCCAGTGGATTCATCTGTTTCACTGTGCAGGTTGATGACAGGCAGGCAGACGTGGATGAAACTGTCAACGTAAAACAAAAACACAGCCCTTTCTACACAAGCCAGCACATGAAAGAAGAAAGTCACGGAGTCAGATTGGAAAAGACAAATGAGGAGGGAACAGAAGTGACAGAGACGCAGAGAGGGTGATGACAAAGGGATCCAAAAAAACGTGCAAGGAGGCTGCAAAAGAAATAAAGCTGGAGGAAGACACTGAAGAAGAGGCATACGACTAGAAAGCCGAAACTCCCATTAGTTCACCGTTGCCATAAATGATTAATGTGCCCACTGCACAAATGAGTTCATTGCACAGGGAGGGGTAGATGAATCTCCCAGTGTGTCCCCCAAGATAACCTCCAAAAATGGAATGGTCCCAAACAGACGTAACACAGTGTGCAACGCTCAAGTGTTAGAGATCAGCTGTAGGATGTGGTTTTATCAAAAGCTGTAAAACGTGGGGAGCACATTAGACACCCAAATGTTTTCACTGGCTCTGCTCTTCCTGCAAAGGCACAGTCATGGTAAACATGAAATTCAAACTCAGTTTACTCTGTGAAGCTACAACTGTCAGCCTGATTCCATCTAGGTATCAAACCACATGTGGTACCAAAAGAGTTCAGTAAATGAAGCTGCAATGAAACGGTTGGTGCAACTTTGCTTGCATGCATCCTCACTGTTAGTTAGAATATGGGGAATGGTATTTGATATAGGAATAAAGCTGAGCATCTAGAGCTACGTTCACACTGGCCTCTTGAACCCGCGTTCAACCAACCACTTTCAATGACAAGTCTATAGAAATGTGTTTCGGGCTTCCACATTCAAAGCCCAAGTTCACGAGTCACTGCGACTTTTCTATGACTGTTTTTGGAATTTACTGAACACGTTGAAAGTTAAACCAAGTTGAACTTTGACCAGTCAGGGACTCTGATTTGATAGTGGTGTATGGAGGGTGTCCCTTGTAATTTATGTTTAAGTGCCAACCATTTGAAGATTGATCATGGAGGAGAAATTAATAATAGCCCCACTGGAATCATTCGCCACCAAGTCTTTCATATCAGGTAGCAACAGTCCAGTGTCAACACTATATGCGCACACTATATGCTCAACATGTAATCTTGGACACGCATCACAAGCACAGTGTGAATGAGGCATAAAAGATCAGGTAGAAATCAGGAGTTTCTAAGGACGAAGGAAAAAGTTTAAAGCTACAGTCACATGACAGAAATCTGGCATCTACTTCCAAGTTTGTGATCAAGTCTGCCAAGTTCAGTTTGTTGTAATCTGTTCTGACCCAAGCATTTAATTCCTCAGATTTACTAAATCAAATAGACAACTTCATTTTCTTTCCAACCGGTAAGCAGTTAGCTCCATACTAGCTTATTTGTTTTTGTGGGGGTGGGGGGTTTGTTTGTTTTTTTACATCTAATGAGTGCAGTGGCGTGCTTGCTTCCCCTTGTTGGACCCCATTTTCCACCACTTTCTGGGTCTAAGGTGGTTTGTGGGTGCATTGTTTACACGATCAGCTGTTGTCGATAAGCAACAAAATGCTACCAGAGAAGTTACTGGAGATCACAGGGGTGACTGGGGTCTTTTTGAAGAGTTTTCAGTTCTATAAAAGAATTTTGTATGATGCCGTTGTTGCATCTGCCCTCTGCCACAGAGTGAACTGCTGGATGCACCGACAGGAACAGGAAGAGGATCAACAAACTGGTGCAGAGATCCAGCTTCAATCGGGGATGTCACCTAGAGTTTGTGATTGTGGCGGGTGAGAGGACGATGGTACAGAAACTGGAATCCAGGATGGAAAATCTTCATCAACGTCCTCTGCATGAGCAGCTCATTCAGGCAGAGATTTTAACACCTCCCTGCAGCATGGAGCCCTTCGGCAGATCTTCCTTCCTGTCAGCTATTCGACTACAACGTCTCAGACACTTGAAACTTTTTGTTATGATCTACTGTTTTTATTACAGCTATGGTAACAACATAATGTTCCCATTGCTTTATCATCCATCCATCCATCCATCTTCCTCCGCTTATCCGGGACCGGGTCGCGGGAGCAGCAGTCTAAGCAGAGATGCCCAGACTTCCCTCGCCCCAGCCACTTCCTCCAGCTCCTCTTGGGGAACCCCGAGGCGTTCCCAGGCCAGCCGAGAGACGTAGTCTCACCAGCGTGTCCTGGGTCTTCCCTGGGGCCTCCGACCGCAGCGACCGCATAACTACGGACGCCGCTCCGATCCGCCTGTCAATCTCACGCTCCGGTTGTTTTATCAATAAAGTTTTATTCTATTCTCATCCAACAGTTCACTGATAAAGTCCTGAATGGCTCTAGTATTGGGGTATAGTGTGAAGTTAAATACTCCCGGTCTGACCGTTCTGATGTACCAACCACTTGTTTGATCTGATGATCGTCCTTTGCTCCGAAAAACCTCTTCTTTCAGATTTTTTTTGCATTGCCTAATATGTAAAAGAGCAGAGGCCAGGAATAGAACTATAGACTTTCTGGTTAACAGTTAAAATTAAAGCAGAAGAAAAGCAGGGTGGGTAAATCCCATGGACCAGAGCTGGGCAGCTGTGCACCACAGTTAAAAGCATTCGCCTTCTGTTTTCTACAATAGCGTCGTCTTATAATCGATATCAGTTTAAAATGAATCACTTAGCCGTCTACCATTTGGGATGTTATTAAAGAGTGAAGCAAACAATGAACACGACTAAAAACAAATATGGGTTTAAACTCCACATGGACTTGATAATTACATTATTATGATAATACTCTGTTATCTGTACACCTTTTCTGCTACTCTTAACGATGATGCCAAAAATCCATAATTTCCTTTTGTGTGCTGTGACTTCCTCAGCACAGGAAAATGAAATCACTCTGCTCTCTGCAAGTGTTTTCAGGGGAAACACTTCTGTGGAATGAACAGTGGTTTTTGTCAGTGTTCCAACCCAACTGTCAGCTTGCTCCATTCGTGCCTGATGTGTGTTTCAGTTCCCCTTTTTTCCGCTCCGTAAGCTGCTATAGACTTGTTAACATTTTAGGTTCAGTTCTGCATTTACCACCCTAAAAACAAATTGGCCTCCTTTCAATTATGTGACTCCTGAGTATATGGCGTTGCAGTCCTGTTGGAGCTCTGAAAACATTGAGAAAAACAGCCTTAAAGACCCACTCTGATGAAAACGGTGTTAAGAACATGTTCTTGTGGCATTTTTCTGCAGGATGGTGGACATGCTTTAAGAAAATGTAGCTTAAAATTGCATTTATGAGTATTTACTTATTCTAATCATTGTAAATCAGGAGCAAATACAATTTTTTTTTTTTTTTTTAAAAAGAGTATTTGTGATGTAGAAAATTTGCTGGGCGGGCCACAAGCTCCCAATCTAATGGATCCGCTTGTAGACAAATAGATCCATGTATGTCTTTGTTTTCCCCGGCTGAGCTGACATCTGGCTCAGAAATATAGCGAGCCATTCTGTCCTAGAAAACGACACAGGTTGGTGGCTAAAAGAAAGGGGGGGGGGGGAAGGCAAAAATCATAATTAAAAGACTACTGGGATCAAAAACTGGTCTGAGTGGGTCTTTCAAGAAAGAATTTGCAACTTTGAAGGATTTAGAGAATAAGAGGTGATCGTCAAGAAATATATTTGAAGAAATGGGCAGCACAAGCTTTATGTACATTTTCCTTTTTTTCTCTCCACTCCTTGAACCCCAGCTGGGAAAAGGATTGATGACACACGGCTGAAAGAAATACTGCAGATGAGTTTTCTATTGTAGGCAAATGTTTTTGCTTGGGGAAAAAACTGCTCAGAGGGCATTGTGTGCGTCTTCAGAGGGTGGCATCCATTTCCAACTACACATAATAGCATTAACTTGCCTCAAAAGTCGAGATGCATCTCAGGATTGTTTTTGTGTCAAAACAACAGAAAGCGAAGGCATACTTTATGCTTTCATGTAACCAAAAATAAACACAACAAGCAGAATCAGTAACTGACGTTGAATGGTCCTGTCGAGTTTCATTCCCTCAGTCAGCATGAAGTCACCTCTTGTAAAGCCTCAGTGGGTCTTAAAGCTCCCCAAGCAATTTGTGTTTAGAGCATCACAGACACAAATATTTAAAGCACAAACAGACACAACCGCACCGCTTTATTCCGATCCCACACTGCTGATGTTGGGAGATTTGGCTCTTTAGATACGGGTCACTGGAAAATTAATAGAAGGCCCCTTTTTCACTTGAACTACAAATGTCTCAAGAACACATACAGACAGTCTGTTTTTCATTTCAGAACTTAAAAAAAAAAGACCAGATATTCCAGAATAAAAGCCTTCACACAGATGCTTTACATTTCATGTTGGCACAAGGATTCATTTATTGTACTGACAACTGTGGCAATAACTTTCAGAGAAAACGGTCAAACATCTGTTAGTCCTTAATGAACACTCAACGCACATGACAGCATAAAAGTCACGCTGCAGCATAGCCAAGAAAAAAAAAACTCAGCGAGTTTGAAGTTTGACCTGTTGTACTTCCCTTATGTTAGATCAGGATGTACAGAGTCTGACTGAAACACAGATGTTTCTCTGTATCACAAAGCAGTAAACAATCAACTCATCTCTTTTATAATTCTCATCTATACCAGTTTATATCTGCATTTAGGAAAAAAACTGGAGGAAGCCCTGCAGTCAAACTGTTGCTCAACTACTGCAAAGCCACAAGCTGCTCTTTAGCTGACACTTTGACACGTTTACAATAAACAGTAGTACATTTCTTTCTTTTTTTTTAATGAGTACTTTCTTTTTGCCAGTAGAGTAAGTGGCATTACAAGTGTGACAATTACTGAGAATGTAACATATCTGAATATTTTAATCTGTTAAAAATTTACTTTCCATGTTTGTTATCACTCGAAAAATTCAAAGTCCAAACCTCACAGATTAGCTAGTGACCTGTATTGGTTGATTTTCGGATTGACCGGTTCAGAGCAGTGAACTGTTGCTGATTCATTGAGGATTTTGAATGTTTTCAGGTCAGAAGAAATGTCAGAAGTGCAGCAAAAAAAGGATATTTTTTTCTGTTTAGACTGTAATTCATCATAAAACTAAGACAATGATGTGGTTTGTCTCCAGCAAACATTTATCCAGTGGAGAGAAGCCAAATATTCTCAACGCGAGAGAAACAACAACCACAACATGAATGTAAGACAACAAACCCCAAACACTTAAAACAGCATGCCTTGCTGAGCATGCCTAGCTTATAAAAAAAGAAAAAAAAGACTCAGCCAACTATAACAAAAAGACAAAGCGGCTTTAATTCAGGAGCACATATAGCCAAAAGGTTCAGTCTTTCACCTGAATTGGCAGTGAAGCAAATAAAGCGGCAAGAAAGAAAACCATGGAACCAATCACCATGGTCAGTCATCCAACTTCTCCTTTTAAGGTAATGTTTTTTTTTAAGTCTAACTGATAAAATGAGATCACAGATATATTTTTTTAATCATTCATAACACACCCCCCCTTATCACTAAGAAACTAAGAACTTGTCAAAGTACCAAAAAGGTTTACAGCACGTTTGAATATTTTATGTGTGTTGATTTTTACTTCAGCTTTTTTCACCTGGTGCAAGTTTTTACATTTGCAAAAGCAATAAAACCAAGGTAAGCAAAAAATAAATAAATAAATAAATAAATAGAAAGTTTGTAGCAGTTTTCTCACATTTTGAATCTGTAGAAACTGTTGTTTGAGTTTACATAAACCACAAAGACTTTAAATTTACAAACTCCTGCAGTTCAAGAAAGAATACTGAAATGTCCAATGACACTAAAAGAAACATCTGCAGTTCTCTGATAACCGTTGACAGTCTATTCTGAAAGTGGGGTTACACCCATTTCCTGTTTTTGAACCGCAGCACATCCCCATCTGCCCTCCTCGGAGGAATAACCGAGGTGCTGACATAAAAAACCAACAAGGATTGTTCTTTCTCATCTTCCTCAAAGGTCAACTCAGCTCAGTTTGGTGGAAATTTTAGTCGACGCTTTAACCGAAATGTGAAATAAAAGTGTAAAATAATTTGCAAAAGGACTGCAGTCAAACATTTGAATATCCTCTTTACAAGAGTTTTGAACTATTTTTGGACTGTTTTAGAATTTCAATTATGCTAAACACTTTAAGGGTCCAAAGTTTCCAGCTGTTATAAAGTTTTTTCAGTTGTTTTGTATTATTCCTGTAAATTGTTTTCCATACATTTTTAATGTCTTTGTGTTAATCTTAAAAACTTATAGTTGGACAAATATTTCTTGCCAAATTACTTTGTTTACATTTCTACATTTTGTATGAATAAAAAATATTCTTACAATGTTTCTTTAGGCTTAATTTTCTGTTTTGTATGAATAAAAGTCAGTTTCGCTAAATATTTTTATTAAACATCTTAACCATTTCTCACTCAATAAATGTGATTATTAGCTCACTGAAATCTTTCAAATCAGGTTTCTTTGTTTTGTTTTTTCCCCTTTTTTTCTGCAAACATGTGGATGAAAACTGCAATTATCCATCTAGCCCATCATCCAACCCTGATGGAAAAAAGAAAAATCTATATGGCTCCCTAATGAGCACAAAGCACCATTGCTGCCATTTGATTGGGGACTTAATTGCGATAATAATGAACAAATACACCCCGCTCCGGCTAAAATGGTCATGTAAGCATGCTGCTAATTAATGGCAATTTGCCTGCTGATGCCAAATCAAGGAGAAAAATCCCGAGGGGGAAACGCCATTTCCTCTAAGCCCAAAGAAAACCAGCCGCCACCGAGTCGACCGAAAAACCGTCTGATACGCTTTCCATACAAAACCGCAGCTCCTAATGAAAACCTGATCTGCCTTGGTAAAAGCCTCGACATGAAAAGCTGTCTATGGGGATCCGCCTAGATTGTAGGTCAAAAGGCTCATCAGCGCTTTTCAGCCATTTTGAAAGCGAGCCGAAACCGTGTCACAAAACAATAAAAAATGAAGACGGGCCAATCAGCTGCGACACAAGCCGGCAGCTCTGCCTCTCTGGAGATGGTTGGCTGGAAAGATGATTGGGGCCACACAATGCCAAGCATCAGGGAGGAAAATAGAGAAACAAATATCATCCGAGACGAGCCGATATGAATAAGAACAAAAGAAAAAGAAAAAGTATTAACAAAAGTTGAGGGGAGGAGCTGAACAGGGTCGGGTCAGGGCAGGTCCCCCAGCCTTTTCTAATATAAGTTTTATTCTCCTGTAAGCACAGCCACGCATGTTGTTTCTGACCAATTAGGCAAGCATAAAGGCAGGCATGTAGAGCTCAGCAAGGGGCTGAAAACGTCTGCTGGTTGGATCTAGGCCACTCTTTCCTTTTTCTGTTTTCTGTTTTTTGAATCCACATGAGCGGCAAAGCCAAACAGAAAAGGTGGAGGGGGTAACAGTGGTCTGGAAAATTCCATGCAGCAGACAAGAGTTGAAGAGTGTTCAGGAAAAAGAAGGCCATCTGTAGACACTTTAATGTCTGTCCTAAAAAAGAAAAAAAAAATGTCTGGGGGATGGTAAAAAAATAGATCCACAGCAGATTTGCATTTTTGTGGGTTTACTGACAGACTGTTAGAGAGAAAAACATGAGAGTTCTCCACACGCAAAAAAAAAAGATCAGTGACAAGCAGTTTTATTTGTTCAGATATTATTGGATGACATCTTTGTCTCCAGAAAGTCTGAACATTTTTTTTTTAAATTTGTCTAAAATGTGTCTTTGCAGGGAATCTCATGTCACTGGAAGGAGAAAGTCACGCATATGACCACTAAAAAAATATTCAAGAAAGCAAGATTTTACTTCAAGGACTTTTTCAAGTGGCTGTCGCACAATTTATAAATCAGAAGAAAAAATTTGACAGGCTTGTGAAAGTGAGCATGCCGGAGCAACAAGAGGAGGAAGTTGCACTAAAAATTCACTGTAATCACAGGCTGTCAGATGACGGTTATTAAGACACATGCACACAATGACACTTTATTCAGCTCTGCTGGAGATCTCAGGATAGACTGGCCTCACTGCAGCATCCCAACAATAAAGGATGTTTACTGGATGAAGAGAGTGACAGTGGATGAAGGGTTTAGGAGCCAGGAGAATGAAACGGGAGTAAAACAGAAATCACCACACTTGCTGCTTTGTTTGAGCAGGGGTCAAAAAAAAAAAAAGGGATTTGGGACATTGGCCTCTGTTTTTACTGGCAGCTGATGCAATACCTGCAGGCTATAGTAAACATGGGCTCCTGAACTGCAGACAAACACACTTTCGTATATAAAGACCCACTCAAATCATCTTTTAAGCCTTTTTAAAAGTGTTCCCTGTGGTCTTCATTAGGATTATACTGCTTTTAGCTAAATATTAAAAAAAAAAAATGAACTCGCCCCACCCTTTTCTTCCCCCGTTGCTTAGAGCTTTATTTACACGCTCTCCCACCAACTTACATCCACTCAAAAGCCAAAACTAACCTTAGCGGTGCAACATAAATGGGGAGCATTACTGGAGCTATCCAGCTTAGGAAAACAGATATCATTGAATTTTTTTTAGCTACAAGTGGATGCATCGGAATGGAGTGGAGCAGGGAGTTTGTGGCCCGCCCAGGGGATTTTCTACGTATCAAATGCCATCTTTTTCAAACCGCAATTTTTTTTTCCATTCTGCTCCTGATTCACATAAATTTGAATAACTACTCAGGAATCCAATCATTTTCTTTTTACATTAAAAAAAACGCCACAAGAACATGTTAATAAACACTTTTCTTAGTGGGTCTTTAAGGCAAAACTGAATGGAAAAAAATGCCATAACTTGACTTTTGTTTAGGAAAGAAAAATTAATAAAACAATACCGGGGGGGGGGGGGGGGTCAGAGTTGTCATAGTATTGTTCTGATTTAGGAGAGGTTTAGGATGTATACCGAGGGGAAGTTAGGATTTTTAAACCTTTTTAAACTCTGTTATGTTAATGTTATGCAAGCTTATTTCATGTAATTTGATTTTCATAATTTATTTTTTATTCATTTTATTGCATCCGCGGTCGCTTGGTGGTTGGCTATGGTCAGCATGGGACAGAGGATGAAAATTAGCTAAGGTTATATAATCCTGTGTATTTACAGAAGTTTCTCTTTTTTAAGAGCACTTCACACTGTTTTGTGTATGCATTGCCCCTTTATTAAATACATAGAATAAGAAACGTCTGCAAAGTGTTGAAAAGGCCACAGAGACAGGAAAACACCAAACAGGCATTTCCATTGGCTTCCATTAAAGGTGGACGGCTTAAAAACATGGATAAAAATCCTTACCAACTACATATACCTTAAACACATCTAAATCTGTACTTTAGGAGCAGGCAATGATAATAGGATGAAAGTTTGAAATGACTGTGTGAAAGTATTGACCTCAATATATACATTAAAAAAAAAAAAAACCTGGAGAGTTCTGCTCATTAAAAATGGAATAACCTGATTTCTGAAAATGGTGTGGGGGGAAAAAATAAACAGTTGTGAAAAAGAGTTTCTTCATTTCAAAGCCTAAGACTGTAGAAGAACACAGTATTTAAAGTTTTTTTTTTTAAAGGTTTTAAAGTAGCTGAACAATGCGTCACAATAATGTTTATTGAACAAGTCAAAACAATCCATGTTGATCCTGTGCAGATATTGATCCATATTTCACTGATGGTTTTGAGAGCTGGTCAGTCTGCACGGATGTTAGCTTTATAAATCTCCCTATGCCTATGTCAGAACAGGAAACTGCAGTCACAGTACATTAGAAAGCCTTTGGATTTGTAACATTTAGCTTCTTTTCCATTTAAAGCTAAGAAAATTTGGCACTTCAGGCGCAATAGCTTTAGACTCTAGAGTCCAAAGGCCTCCTCCATCCAACACCGCTCTCACCGTTTCTGTGCAAAGTCACATCATTAAAAAGTCAGAACACAGCAAGAGACATTGCTGCAAAGATTTAACAATAAAACATCCCATCAGCATGCAATCTTTTAGGCGAGATGACAGCAGGGACTAAATAAGATTATAATTGCACGTAATCAAGCATGAGATCAGGGCAGACAGCATCATTTCAAAGTCGGCTTAAAAGCATGCCCTCGCCTGACCAGCAGCCTTGAATACCAGCTTCCTGCTGTCATAAAACACTTTGAGGAACACAATCATTAGCCTCAGAACAAAGCAGCTTCTAATACATGACGGAAATAGATCGACTATTGATGTACAAGAGCACAATCTTAAAGTGTTAGTCACCTAAAATCCATCATCATGACCGTGTTTGAACATGGTGTAATCTAAAACGTGCTTAATTAAAAACAATTAAAATGGTTTGAGGAGGAAAAACTAACTCATCTGCTGGGCTTTTGTTTAATTTGTAATAATGACCCCTGTAGAGGCTGCACGCTGGCGCAGTGGTTAGCACTCTTGCCTCACAGCAAGAAGGCCCCCGGTTCAAGTCCTGAAACAGAACATCAACACCTTTCTGTGTGGAGTTTGCATGTTCTCCCTGGGCATGCGTGGGTTCTCTCCGGGGTCTCCGGCTCCCTCCCACTGTCCAAAAAACATGCTCCATAGGTCAATTGGAAACTCTAAATTGTCCATAGGTGTGAGTGTGTGAATGAATGGATTTGTGATTGTGGCCCTGCGACAGACTGGCGATCTGTCAAGGGTGTCCCCTGCCTTCACCTGCAAGTGGTAGGGATAGGCTCCGTGACCCCAAAAGGGATAAAACGGAAGAAGATAAATGACCTCTGTAGAGTAAAGCAAAAGTCAGTTTATCTAAAACAAACTCGCAACAAAAACAAAGATCTTGACAATTAGAAAAGTAAAAAAGAAGTAATTGCATTACATTTTGAAAAACAAAATGTAGTTTCCCCAGAACCTTAAATGCAGAAAAAACTAAATTATTTCCAGTGCTTCCAAATGTTAAAAACGAAACAAACTGGATATTGGAAAAGGTCAGTAATAAGGAATTGTATTTTTTCTTGGAATTATGACTTATGGTTTCAGGAAATTTGTTTGGATTCCTAATATTTTTTGTGCTTTTTTTAATTGCCAAGATCTTTAAGATGCTTTTGCATTTAGTGGTCATATGATCTACTCCTCAGGGCCAGCGGAGACATAGGTTCTAAATGAGTGTAAAGTCGAAAAGTAATAAAAGCACACACCAAAAACTTGTAAGAAGAACTACTTCCTAATTAAAGCTAACCTTCTAGAAATATAAATGGCCAGGAAGACAAATACTTTGCTAAAATGACAACCATGAAAATATTTTTAAAAAAAGGCAGATAAAAAAACAGAAACACCAAAAATGTCCAAACAAAACCATAAAAACCCAAATATAAAAGAATGCTGACGTAAGAAACCTGAAATCAAAGTAGGGCTTTATAGAACTCAAATTTAAGAGAGATCCATATTGCAGTTATCACTTTCCATTTTCTAAGGAAAAATATCAAGTGTTCTAATGAAAAAAAACGACGCAAAACTTTACAAACATTAAAACGATTGTACAAGTTGGTGAAAATTGAGCACATGAGACGTCCACTGCTTGTTGTGTGGCAGAGAAGCTCTGCATCAATGCCAAGCAGCACTGAGCAGCCGATGATATCCGCCTCTGCTGCCATCGACTTACACAGTAAATCAATTTCTAGCTGGCCTGGCAGCTCACTCCTTCACATAAACACACCAAAGACAGCGATGGGCTCACACTCCAAACACAAGCAGCTGACATTTGCACAGCCACGGCGGCGCACGGGAAAAACACAAACGTTCCAGCTCTTGGGGAACACCAGGGAAGAGTTCGCCTTTTCTTCACATTTTTGCTCATCTTCCCTTTCTTTCTCCCCTCTCAACAGGAGGCCATTTCCCAGAGTTTCTGAAGGTTGTTTGGCTCACCTGATTCAGAGCAGAGGCAGCAGCAGGAGGACGAGGTCGGAGGGAGGTCACGGCACCCTCCGCCAGCCGGCAGGGGCCAGTTTAATGGCTGCATTTTACTCAGAAAGTCACAAGCTCGCTGGTCATTACAGCTATTGAGGGGTTTCTGACAAAACTACAAGAACACCCTTTTCTGAGGGTGTGCGTTACTTTTGTGCGTGCGGGACGACAACAGTTCAGTCGCTTAACATCCAAACACAATTACACAATTAAATACTGCAGTCTTAGTCTCCATGCCTGCCTCAAACATTCCAACAGGATTCTCATTTGAATGGATTGTAATTGGCGGGACACGCATTTCTTTCTTCTGCATCGACTGACTGGACGAGTGTCAGAGACGCTTGAACCGGCCTGCACATCACTCACCTGCTTTGCAGGGTCACCCCATGACTGCAGTGTGAGCAGCTTGCCCCCATTAGCCTTTCATCAGCCTGAAGTTGTAACTTCTGTTAACATTGGTCCTTTGCTCGCTGTAATTCTGCAGACTAACTCAGCTGCCGGTTGCTTGTTAACTTTTAACACTTTGTTTGCACAGTGAAGCTCTGTGTAACTTAAAGACGTTGGCAGCATGTTTGCTCATGCAGTCTGGGAAGAGTTTTATTCTTCTTCCCCATTGGCTTTGACACAACTGTTTTTTTTATGTTTAGAAGTGATGGTTAGAAGCTGGGTTTTGGTTTGGTTACAGTTATAGTAAAATAAAAGCTCTCATCCATTTTTCTTTCCCCAGCCATTTCTGCCTAAAACCATCATGTAAAAAATTCCAGCTAAAATCAGTTTAAATTAATATGAAAAGATGCACAAGTTTTTCTGATGTTTTTTTTTTTTTTTAATTGACAAAGCTATTGATGCAAGCAATAAATATATGGAGAGAAAACAGCCTAAAAACATTTATGGTTCAAATCTCAGCAAAACAACAATCATAATTAAAATGGCTCAAAAGATGATGGGAATGGGTCTTTGAACAACATCTGAACTTTTACGGCCGTCGGACGACTGACGTGTTCCTTCTCGTTGCAACAGTCAAATCACATGAATGTTCTCAGAGAAGCGCTCGCTGTAATGGTTTCTGTTTGTAGATGAAACAGCACCTCTAGCTTCTGGTTAGCGGTGACTCTTTGGACTCGTGAACTGATGAGCTCAACAGAACTGCCACATCAAGACGGCACAAACCCGTCTGATCATTTGCCACCGAGCGCCTTATTAAAGTGACTGTGCTGGAGGTGTGCAGCAACTAAAATAACTCATTGATCAGATGGTGAGATTTTTTTTTTTAAGCTTCCTAATTGCACATAAGGCTTTAAACTTAGGTTGCTATGGTGACACAGCTCTATAAGCAGAGGGCCAGCTACACGACTGTAAAAATCCAGAGCTGGCGCCTGAAATTGCCTGACTTCTTGGTACGGGCCCCTGGTGGGCTCAGAAAACTGTCAACATTCCAAACTGTAGCCGTCACCTGTCGCATTCATCTTCAAGCTTTTGACCAGCAGAGCACACACAGAACAAAATGAGCCTTTCACAGCTCCACTGGAGGAGGCTGTGCATGAAGAAAATGCAGTGCTCAGCTGTCGGCTCCATCTCCTCCCTGCATTACCTTTGCTCCCTTCAAATGCATCGGGTGTTCGAGGCCACATCAGAGCCCTTCAATGTCCCTGAGCGGCGACAAGCGTTTGATTGCACCAGCATATCTGTTAAACATTTATCAGACAAAGGAGGATGCCAATCTGGGGCGTTTGCAGCTCCAGCTCTTTAAAGAACACTCCTCATTTGATGCATGCGATGTGCAGCCAAGAAGAGAGATCTGGAGAGTCAGCCCTCCAAGCAGCACAGCTCCCATCGTTCACTGATGTCCTCTTTGCTCTGCAATTGATGCTGTCCCCTTCTACACCACTCCAACTTGTAGCCTTAAAAACATCACCAAAAGAAGGGGGAAAAAAGTTCAAGAGAAAACACACACTTCTTGGCTCCAAGCATGCATTATTGTGGTGCAGTTCCCTCCATCCAACCTCATATGCCAAAGCCATTGAGGCAGCAGCAGAGGCAAGCAGGCGACACAGACGGCAGCAACATCACAGGATTACAAATGGGAGGCTGAAAGGAAAATTACTTTAATTTTTATCCCACTGTGGACTTTGGCAGAGAAGGATTTAAGCAGGAGGAGTTTCTGGAAAAGGTATCCAGCGCCTAGGCAACTCTGGCACCATTTGCTGGTATCTCAAGGGCTGCTTTTTAACATTTGTTATTTGTGATCGGGCAGTCATTGTCCTCTGGTTCACCCTGTCTTGGCAGTGGATGCACACACAGAGGGAGACGGTGGGTAGTCTACTTTCCTGTTTTTGGCATTTGAGGAAAAACTATGCCCATTCACAGCTTCGGCATTGAGGCCCTCAATGGACCAGACCCTATTTGTTGGCTTTGGGGGGGGGGGGGGGGTCCTTCGGTCTGCATTCCAGTGAAAGAAAACCGCCTGTTTTTACAGAGCTGCTTTAGCGTCTGAAAACACCGGCTGCAGTACAAAGGAGGGAAAAACGGACAGAAATACTCCACACCGTATATTTTTCTGGGTATAAGTTGCTTTTTTTTTGCGTAGCTATGGGGGTGCGACTTGTATGTCACTTTTAAAAAATAAATATAATATATTAATAAATATATTCGTCGTTTTCCCCACTAACAAAGGATTGCCCGCTAGGGAGAACTGTAGATGTGTGCATCAGTATTTACAGACATCAACGCAGAAACAAACATGGAGGAGAATCTCACCGTTCCCCTGAACTTTGATATTTTTCTTGTTTGCATCGAAACTTTATTGTTCTTATTTTCTTCCTTGAACTAATGCGGGACAGCAAGTCATTAAACTGGGTTACAGAGAGACAGAAGTGCCGCTGAAAGTGTCATCATTCCAACACAGCTGCTGCAGTAGAAGATAAACCTCACTTAGAAGAAAAAAATAAAAAAATAAAAAAAGAATGATCTCATGAACCCAGACATACAGATGTGTTTACTGATGGTTTTGTATAGCCCTTCAAAGTAAAGAAATTGGATCTTTCAACATCATCTGTGTCTTTCGTGCATTGTAACTAATACCGTCAATGCTTCCATGTAGCAATGAGACTAAACACACACGCCAGGCTTCATGAATTTGTTCAGTAGCCTTGCGCTTTCCTCCCAAAAGTGTGACTTATACTCCATTGCGACTTAAGTACAAGATTGTTTTCTTATTATGCTTTTTTTTTTTTTTTTGCTGCGACTTATACGGAGCGACCTATAGTCTAAAAAAATACAGTATATCAGCCCCACTGAAAGTCAATGGTGGAAACATTGGTAAATAGTTTCAGCAGAAGCGCCAACATAAAGGATGATGGGAAAACAGCAGCAAAGAAGCAGGACACACAGAAAGGACTGGGTGAGCATTTGCATTACTTATGATGCATCAGAAATAGGCTAAGAAAGTAGAGTGGGAAAAAAATTTCAACCAGATTTTGCATAGCTCAACTGAAAAAACTAAGCGAGCAAAGTCCCGCTGAGATTCATGGAAAGAGCATCAAGCAGACGAACCATGAGTCAGTGCAGCTCAGGGCACAAGGGGGCAAATGACCCCACGTCCTTTGACACCTCAGTCACTGTGCAGCGCATCACCTTTGGGTACGAGGCGTGTGGAGCAGCGCGACAGGATGACACCAGGCTGGAAGTGAGACTGACAACAGGACTTATCCGTGTCACACGCCGTGGCTGAAACCCATCTGCAACAGACCTGCCAGCTACTGGCCTTATCGCACTTCCAACCCACCCCCCACATCCACTTCTCGCTGCCTGATTTGCCTTGAGTGGGTACAGATGTGTGATCCACAAACTCTCCCACTCCAGAGCTCTTATTGGTGCCACGGGGCTCAATAAAAGCTTGCACGCTGCAGCTTGGAGAGCTGATGCAGCCAGAGAGCCTGAGAATGCAGTCCTATCTGCAGGCAGCAGAGTGAGGAAGACTGAGGTGATACAGCAACGACCGCTCTGTGGAAATTACCCCTTATCCTATTCAACAAATGTGGCCCACAAAAAAAAATAAAAACTTTTTGGGTGTTCAAGGTCAGAACCAATCATCCAGGATATTAGTCTCCCCTCTAAAGAAATTCAAGGATGACCCAACCAGCAGAAAAGTCATTCTGACAGCAACTCAGCAATTACGATTTTTCAAAATAATAAGTAATGTGGCTTTAAAGATTTTTGTTTCAGAATAAAAGCATTGTTTTTAAGTGATCATTTCCTCCCACACTGCTAAGTCCCAAACAGTCTCACCTCTTTGACTTTCTCCCTGCGCTCGTTGGTTTTGGGGTCAGCCGGCTTGCCGTTGTCCCTCCCCAGCGGGGGTTTCAGCAGACACCTGTGAAACTTCTTGAAATTAAAAGTATCCGAGACGGAGTGGGGGTCAGTGGAGGTCACTCTCTCCGATCCAGACTCCGCTTTGGACCTGGACAGGGTCAGCTCCTCCTGCGCTCTGCCTCCGTCGGTCTCCTCATGGGGCGCGGGGGGTTTGCGGATGACTTTGGGTTTGGTGCCCGCGTCTCCTTTGGCAGGAGTCAAGCCCCGCTGCTCCTGCTCCTTGGGTCTCTTTACGGTGACATCGTTCTCTGACCTTGAGCCAGCCGTGACGGGCTGGATCTCTGTCTTGGACAGAAAGAGGCGCTTTAGTCTGACAGAGTCGGGCAGAAAGAAGAGGGCTCCAAAGCACAGAGTGACCAAGCCGGAGAGGAAAATGAGAAAAACGAATTTCTGGGACAGGCGCAGACCCATGCCCGATGCCGAGACACCGGGCAACTTTCGGAAAACCATTGAAAGTTTTCTGGAGACGCTGCCTCCGCGCTGCTCGGACTCGCTCTGCTCCACTGAGCTGCTGCCTTGTGTGGAAAACAAACCCACCCCCGTGACAGTCGCGGGGAAACAAACACAGCCAGTCAGATCGGTCTTTATCGCGCTATTGAGCGGATAAACAAAGGTTAGGCCTCCCTACATTTAAAAACGAAGTCCCTCTTCTGGCGATCATCATCATCTTCATCATCAGTCAGCAGCCTGGGGCTTTAAATCTAAGCAGAGGCAGGTAAAAAAAACATCATCACGGAATTGTGTTTTTTTTATTTATTTCAGTGATAAAGTTGAGCGTTTCCATCCATGCGGATCCTCAAGAACGCGTCGCCGTACAGCGCGCAGCCTGGTGGAGCGGACAGCAGAGCATCCCTTCCCCGGAGCGCCACACCGCATCCCTGCTTCAAACACAGCCGTGCGGTTGTCTCCGCCGCGGTCGTGTGCGGCTGCTGGACGGAAGCGCGTGCATGTCCATGTCTCTGTCAACTGCCTCAGTCCGTGCGCCCCCTCCGCCTCCTCCTGACTACCGTCAACACGCCGGGCGAAACAAATCGCTGGCAGACACGAAAGACGGCGGCGTTTTTGTCCCACGCCAACTTCTCCTAAGCCCCGATGCGAAGTCGTGAAAGAAACGGAACCAACATCCGATCCCGGCAGCTCCCACCCAACAGAACGGAAGACACGCCGCCGCTGCACGGTTCCCGCCGCTGCCGCGGTGCGCACCGTCTCTGTGGCGCGGATGTCCGCCTGCGTGGAAAGCGAGAGGAGAGGGCTGGAAACGCTACATACAATGCAGGCAGGGTGAGGAAGATGAAGAGGAGGAGGGGAGGGGGGGGCGCGAAAGGGACCGCTTCCGACAATCCAGTGAGCTGGTCGGGTTGCTTGATGGATATTCACAGCAGCTTATCAAAGCGCAGAGAAGCAGTTCGCCTTCAAAGGACAAGGTCTGAGTGGTTGAGATGCCATCTGCACATCCGAGGGAAACTGCAGCCCTCCACGCGCCAAAACGCCTGAAATACTAACCTAGATAACCACCCGCACACAGCTCAACCAATCAGAACCAGGCTTTACGTCTTTGTATGGATTTACCTTATGCGCACAGCCACAGAAAACCCCTGAGGAGTCAAATTCATCCTTTGATTGTTTGCGTGAGACCTCATGATTAGCACACCTGCTCGTGCGTCTGACGTCAGCGCGTTAAAGGACAATTTACCTGTATGGCAGATTTCACCTGTGGATTCTCTTTTGAGCTCCGGAGCCAGTTGGAATAATTAATAAGAGTAAATTAAAAAGGAAAAGCCTCATAAAATTCAAACATTTAATGGCGTTGTTTTAGTTTTGATCATAAAAACATCGAAAATACTGTTAACATGAAATCAAAACTGAAACAAATGATCAAAGCTTTTTACTGTTCCCTGCAAAAGACCGGTGCCAAGCTTTACCCCACCTTTGCCTAACAACTGGGATAGGCTCCAGCAACCCCATGACCCAGAAAGGGATGGGCGGATGGATAATAAAAGCATATAAAATACAGTTAACACGACAAATGGATCAAAACTAAAAAATGAATCAAAACTTTGTACTGTGCCCAGTCCAGGAGGTACCCCGCCTTTGCCCAACAGTTGCTGGATAGGCTCCAGCAACCCCATGACCCAGAGAGGGATTAAGCGGGTTTAGAAGATGGATGGATGGCTTTTTACCTTTTAAGTGCTGCCTAGTGTACTTTTTCCTCTTCTGTGGAAGATCTGAAGCAACACCAACAGAGGATTAAAATGGGAGAAGAGGGAAAACAAGGTTCACATGAAACACAGCAACACACCAACATTTAACATGGCGACATTTGAACAGATTCCACCTGGACGTTTGTGGGCATGCTGCGGTTTTGGGGGTGTGGGCGTTCAATTGATTCCCAATTAGAGACAAATTCAACCCTTAATGCATTTAAGTAAGTAAGCAGCTTTACATGAGCATTACTTAAATAGTGCTTTGCAGGCTTTTCAGTAATGGCCAGTTAACCTGCCCATTTATCTTATTTAATCAGGATAAAACACTGTGTTTACAGCTGAACTTCCATCTTGTTTAAGTAAATGTGAAGGAAACACTCATCTGCACACCTCAGCATGAGAATGGAAGACTTTTCACATAATTTGAATGCATTCAACATAGATAAATCAGAATTTATACATGTTTTAGAATATGTTTGTTGTGTTCTGAGGACAGTTTCTTTGGGTTTTTTTTTACTGATCCATAACGGAACACAGTCGGGGATTAAAATTACGCCCTAAAAGCTGAAGTCAATATTAGCATAGGCAGAACTGGTGTTTATTCTGAGTATGGGTTGTAGAAAAAAATCTAGAGATAAAAGCTGCTCTTTTGTGAATGGCATGACTCATATTTACTGTACAAACTGGATCTCGGAGGACTGAAGCCATAAAGAGGCCAAACCCGAAAACCGCTGAAAGGTGTTTTGACAACATTCACTTGAAGTTTTGCCCAGACTCCTGAAGGGGCCTCTAGTCAGAGAGAAGAGTCTGGTTGCTGGAAAAATCTTCATATTGCCGCAAAAATAGCCTTTTCCCCCTTAACATGTGAACATTTTGATGCAATTCTCTTTTCTTTTTCTTACAAAAAGTCATGTTTGCAAATGGAAACAATGTAAAGATGAATGTTCTGACCGAATTTTGAAGGTTGGGCCTTTCTATGTGCATTAGAGTCCAATTTAGCATCAGGTTTATGTTAGGTAAACTGCACAAGTGCCTCTAACCCTTACACTAAAACTTGATATATTTTGTAATTTCCTGCATTAGATAGATTAGAGACTTTTGTAAACTGGAAATTTAACCACAAGTTTTGTTCTTATCTTATTGACTGTAAACACATTTGGAGAACATACACAAACAAGAGCATCCAAAGCAAAGCAATGACATTTTCTACACAGAATAGTCACACCAAAGGTCATGTACATAGGAATAAATTAATAGAGAAAATGTGACTTATCAAACAGGAAAGTACAATGTTCCACCGTATCTTTGTGAGTTTTAGTTATTTATTTTTTTATCAAATTGATCAAATTAAATGATAATTTGAAAAGATCTTATAAACTTTGGGTGAAGAAGTGATTTAAGTTCAGGACTAACTTTAAAGAACTTTTTTTGGTTTAAGATTTAACATTTTCTCTGGTAATAAGTAGCATTTAGATAGTTTTTCTCCTTGATAACCCTTAGCTAAAGTAGTAAACTTGAAGTATATTGTACTAAGTATGCTATGAGTGTAAGTCTAGCAAGTATACTATAGACTGTACATGTAGTGTAGAAAGTATACTAACTACATTCTTTAGATTAAATTGGAACATTTGAAGTTAACAATAAACAGTCTGTAGATGAAAAGTAAACTTCAATTATACTGTCTCACTTTTATTATACAGACTTAGTATACTTAATATTCTGAAACATACAATGTGTTTTAGATCAGTTTTTACAGTTTACCATGAAGTGTTTCTGATATTCTGCTCACTATTATGCATGCATAAAAATATAGTTTAGCAGACAATAAATAAACCTTCTGATACACTCAATAATGGGATTTTAGGCCCTCATCAAAATAGTTTCTGCTATTTGAAGAAAGGAACATCAAGACAGAGTTTCTCAAAGATCAACTTCTCCATGAGTCTCCTTATTCGCATGAAGCTTCACTCTGGATGGACTTTGTGTTGAACTTTTCATAAAGGAATGGGCACCTGCTGTGTTTTCCTGTTTCCATATGACTCCAAACGTGCTAGATGGTGTACTGAAATGTCATTTGTAGGTGACACAAACAGCCTCTCGCCTCCTCGCCGCTCAGCTCAGTGCCAGCCCGATCCTTCATGCACACATATCATTTGGAAAGTGAGGCCGGTGGGGGAAATCTGCCGCTGCATGTGGTTAATAAGGATGCATCCCTCAGCTGGGCTTTGTTATCAGACCGAATCATACTTTATCAGCAGAGAGGCTTTCTCACAAACAAACAGAGAGTGTGTTCTCGCACTGAGTGAAAAGCCTCAATTCTTTTCCAGTCGCTGACTTTGAGGATTACAGAAACCAGCACGTAACGGCTAGTACGTTTTTCTGACAGCAGGACATGGAAAAACAGATAGGCTTTTTTTTTTTCTCTAACACTTGCCAAAAGCTTTTCTGTTCTTGCTTTTAAAACTTCATCTTTTTTCTAAGTCATGTTTTATTCAAAAAAATAAATAAATAAATCCATGTCAAGGAGAACGTCCATGTCTGCTTTCCGCTTGTTCTAATACGTCACACGGCCACGTTTCAGCCCTTTCATTAACAATAACACTGAGTCCTATTTTGCTGCGAAGAATCACCTGACATGGGCAGGATGCTCACAGCTAAGCCATTAGGATCAGGGATTGATTTGGAGGTTGGGGCTGACTCATCCAGTTCATGATAACAACACTGGTGAGTTAATTTAATGGTCTCTGTGTCACCAGGTGGCACCTAGACATTAGTCCTGAAAACTTCAATGAGCAAACTCACAAAGCTTTGGAGATGTTAAAGATGTGCCTCTATGGGGATGATTTTATTTCAATGTTCTAAGTATAATACAATTTTCTGAGAAGTATCCTTTTAGGGCTAAAAATAAATCAGAAAATATGATTAAAAAACAACTATCTCAGCTTCAGAAGTACTTTAAGATAAACCCCCACACCAGAAGTCCAAGATGTGAAAAAAGGGATGAACTCCAAATAATAATCAATAATAAAGTTGATAAAACACTTCAACCACTTCAGGTTTGGAAAACCAAACTTGAATCTCACATCCATTTTAATAATCTCTTCATTTCAGGAATTAAAGTTGTTATAATACTGATATTTTGCTGCTGTGTTCACACAAAATAACAAATCGCTTTCCAAACTTATGGTGTGACACAGTTCTCTTTATTTTCCTCGGTAAATGAGCCAAAACTCTACTTTCCAAATCAGTTTTCTTTAACTGCTCTCTTTGCTTCGCTCAGTTTTTTCTGAGATTGTTGGCTCCAACGCATCCAATTAAAGCAAACTGATCTACAGACAGTCACGTTAGGTGGGTTTTTGTTTTCTCAGTACCTCTCAAAGAATTAGGTAATACAAAGGTGCAAAATAAAAATAATAAGTATTTGAGTATTTAGATTGGGAAAAAAAAATATTTACATTTTTTACTTTTAGTCATAATTTCTGCTGGAGATTTTTAGTGATTTTTTAAGCATCTTTCTAATTATCACATTTTTATTACAAACAACATGTAGAATTTGAATGTGCATCCATGTTTAGATTATTTTTGATACATTTATCATAATCTCTGAAACAGAACAGGGATTAAGAACACCTCACCAGAATAAAAGTGAGTGTGTTTTTCCCCCCTCAGAGAGCAGCTTGACCTCACTTATCATGATGCACCGGTCCTCCAACAGACAGACACCAAGCTGCACAGCCTTCTCAGCCCTGCTGTACCTTTTCCTCACTTTCATCATAAAAACACATCTTGTTGTCGAATCAGATATTTTCGGAGCAAAGATGGGATTTCAGGGTGTTTATTTGAGATTAGTCTTTGTGATGGTTCACAGGTTTAATGGTCTAAACACCGCAATAATTAGCCATACAGTAGATGAGGTATATGGACCATGTAAATGAGGCAGAATGCAATAACAAACACACCATTAAGCTGATGGAGGCGCAGACAGGCACAGAAAGCCTGAATCCCTCTCTAAACACATAAAATAAATGTACAAGAATGTTTTAGAGTAAACTGGGAAAATAGCAGTTAAAAAGTTGATGGTTCAGAGAGAGCCGCCCTCTTCCAGGTGAGGTCTTGGGAACTGCACGGGCAGATAGTGCCATCTGCTGGTGGGTTTGTGGATTTCATGCAGACCTCTGACAAAAGGCGAAAATGTAAATGAAAATATGTTTCTGTGTGTATTTAGAGGTGATTGTGGGTGAGAACAACACAATGGTCAACACTGATATGTTTCATTAAAGTTCATCTCAACATTGAAGAAGAATCAACAGAAACGAAAGTTCTACTGTGGACAAATCAACTAAAGTTTTTACAAGCAGTACTGGAAAGCCTAGTGAGATACACATTTGGGGCACTTAGTGTCAAAGATAAAAATAAACTTTACAAGCTACTCAACGTAGCCCTCAAGATCTGTGGCTGCAAGGATCATCAAACATTGCAAGTCACATATATGAGGAAACATCTAGGCTAGCAAAGAAAATAATAAAGGACTCTGGTCACTTTCTGGTCCTGGAATTTGAGCTTTTACCTTCAGGCAGACGATTTAGAGCAGTCAAATACAAAAGAGTTCGATTCAGATCTTCATTTATTCCAGCAGCAGTTACCCTGCTGAACAAGAACTGATTAGCTGTATTTGCAGAGGGAATTCTTTGTAGATCAGTTGTCCTAGAAATAACTAAATTGTTCTTCTCACTTGTTGTACGGAGCTTATGTATTTATTATGATGGGTTCCAGCCCCTAGTTTTAATAGTTGTGTTTTTATGGAGAGTTTTGTTTTGCGAATTGTTAATGGATTTTACCAAAAAAAATAACTACTAGCGATGTGATTTTAAGGGAGCGAATTAAACATTTTACTTTTTACTATTCGCGTTCTCGCCTGCGAGGGTCAGGCCTGGGGGGAAAATCTGTATTCTCTGTTTTTATTTATTTTTTTACGTAATCGCTTTATGCTCTTTTATCATGTACGTGATGTGTGAACGATGAAGGATGTTGTAACAGTTTGCAGCTCTGTGGCCCAGAACATATCTCCTCTTTGAGGACAATAACGTTTACCTTACCTGACCTTAAAGTGACAGAAAAGAGACTGAAACTTAGACCACGAGGTTCTCTTAAACCTGTGACTTTTGTCACTTTTGTTTTTTTTTATCACATTTCAACAACAGAAATGTAAAAGTGAGAAGAATATCTGTAACTAAGAAGTATCAGATGTATGGACTGGATCAGACCGGTGAAACTCTTATTAAGATGACTAAACAGCTGGTCAGCAACATGTCCAAGTATCAGAGTTTCAAAGTTTAGAAGATATTTAAAACAGGAAATGACTATTATTTGATTTATTTATTAAAAAAGAAAAGCATAAGGCCAAAGTCACTTTAACTGGACTTTTAGTCTTGATTCAAACTTTGAATCTTTACATTAATGTCAACTATGATAAATATATTTAAAAAAAAATGGAAAAAAGTAAAATATTTACTTTGCATTTGACCTTAGTTTTCCAGTCTTCTTCCACTTTCGGCTTCTCCCATCAGGGGTCGCCACAGCGAACAAGTCGCATGGTAAATTTGGCAATGTTTTACGCCGGATGCCCTTCCTGATGCAACCTTCCCAAACCGGACCTTAGTTTTCCAGTATTATCCTCAAAAACTGGTTTAGGATTGAAATCTTGGATCTGTCAACATTTTCTTTAAGGCTTTGTCTTATGTCAAATATAAAATGTTAAAATAAATTGTGTTATTATTCTTTACAACAAGAACTTTGCATATTTTTAATATCAGTTTTTATCAGCAATTTGTTTTCGTTTTTTTGGTTTGTTCCAAATATAAACTCATCCTAATCCTTCCTTGCCTTTAAAATCCCTAATAATCATAATTGGCTTCGGTGAAACGGCTGCTAATTTAAACGGATTAATCTAAAACTAAATTAGATGTCATCAATTTGAGTAATTGGATTCTCAGATGATATTTCCATGCAGAGAGAAACTCAATCACTCAGCTGCTCCACTGGAAAACGACAGATCCCAACAAAAGCAGCATCTGAAGCTGGTAAACAACCAGAGCATGTCCATTCCAAAAATAACAACAGTGAAAAGTGTTTGTGCAGAGAAGCCTGCGAGTCGTCCTGCGGTTGTATTTTAAAGGAACCAAAGTGGGAATAAACAAACCACAGCCGCCGGAGCGGCCACTTCTTTCTCCCTGAATATCTCCAACCCTCTCTGTTTGTCTCTTGTGCCACCAAGCTGAGGAGAGTAATTGCCCTTTAACAATACCCCGGCTTTGTTTGAGCCTTTTCAAAACGCTGATGACTGACGGCTGTTTTAGTTTTTGATTATAGTTTTCAGCACTCGCTCCTCCTTGTGCCAAATTTTCCTTCACAAGTTCAAACAGTTCTTTTGGGTTGTGTGGAGGAGCTATCCCAGCCGTAAACAGATTTGTTCTTGGCTGGAATCATTTCAGTTAAACAGAATTGGATTTCTTTCCTTCTAAAAACAAGAGCTCCTTAAACAAAACCCGCAGTATGCTTTTATCTGTAAAACTTCAAATGTTTAGGAATCTGTGTAAAACCCTTTGAACAGCCTCTGTGTGTGGAATCTGCTTTCTAAATACACTTTCCATGACTGACATGTTTCTTTTGAATGGAAAGTATAACGTGAGATTACTATGATGCCTCAAGAAAAGAGATTATTTTCCAAATTTGATCCAATTTTTTTATTCTAATACTTTAAAATATAAAAATATAAAAGACAAAGATTTTAGGTTTGTATTTAATATTTAATAAGCAGAATGACACCTGCAGTTTTTAAAATATCCTAAGGAAGAACAATTTAATGCTAATTAAATAATTTAAAAAAAGGAAATATATATTCTTGTTCCCACTATTTTAACGCAAACAAATAGCTAGTATTTCTTTCTAATTGTTAATTTTAAAATGTCAAAATAAAACTTGCTTTGGGATGTAGTTTTTTTTGTTTCTCCCACAAAATAATCTCACTATCATAAATATGTAGCAGTAGGAAAGATTCCCCCCCAGAATGTTCCATGTTTTTCTATTATTTCCAGGTCGATAGGTGCTTCAATGATCAATTCAAACAAATAGTAAATGCCATAAAAGTCATAAAATCTGGACTCTTGATTGACATCTGCATCTGTCATCTAAACTTAAGGATCATTTGAAACTCTTAGAGCTGCTTTATGGATTTGAACCATTTGTCAACTAAAATGAAAACAACTCAAAATTAATATATGACAACTAATAAAATACCACAGTAATAGATATATACCGTAATATGAAGAATTTCAATAGTAGGTGGTTTGTGGTAGAAAACACAGGATCAAACTGTGCTCTTCTCCTTTTTGCTTTCCAGCTGTGACACAGACTTGCATCATGGTACAGATCTCTGGGGAAGGATGACTTACATGACAGCAGTATTGATTTAAGCTTCAGCAGCACTGGAGCCTCCATCATTGGGAAGTAAGAAGAAATGAGATCATTTTTTACCAGACATCAAATCTCTGGAAGCACTCTCATGCTGAGGCATCCAGAATGAAGGCTCCTGAATGTGACGCTTAAAAAACAGAAGTTTAAAAAAAAAAAATCTCAGTATCAAACTAATCTGGGATTCTGTACATTATTTTTGAAGGCAGCCTGACTCTGTGGAGCAGAGGCAGATTGAGAAGCACATGCAGATGGATGCTTTCGGTCCAGATTTATTCACCCTAACTGACTTTGATCATTGTTAAACTGACAGTTTAAAGAATGATCAAATAATCAAAGCTGAATTATAGACCCACTCTGGTGAAAACGGTGTTTTTAATACATTTTGGTGGCATTTTTATGACAATGTAGGACAAATATAAAGAAAATCAAGCTTAAAATTACATTTCTGAGTACTTCTTTATTCAAATCACTGTGAAACAGGAGCAGATGGAAAAAATGTTGCTTGGAAAAGAGCGGATTGGTGATGAGAAGACGCTGGGCGGCCATTCTGATGCATCCACTAGTAGACGACTAGATCCACGTACGTCTTTGTTTTCCTCGTCTGAGCTGGAATCTGGCTCTAAACTGTGTGAGAGAGCGCTTAGCAACGGGAAGGGGGGCGGGTTGCTCTGTGCCAACGGTCCCACCCACGACTCAGAGGTACATTTTTAATGAACTCCTGCTGTTCTGCAGAAACAATTTCCTAGAATACAACAGAATGTTTTAATTTCAGCAAAATCATTTTTAAAACACCACTTGGAATGCTTTGAAAGTCCATCAATAGATGATCAGAGTGGGTCTTTAAGTTTGTTTTTCAAAATAAGTATTTTACTTATCTGCCGTAAAAGTACAGTTTCACATGATGTATGTATATAACAAGTATACATACATGTTACTTCTCAATCTCTGGCTAAAAAATAAAAAAAAACACAGATACATTAGTGTTATAAAGTAAAACTTTAATCATTTTCTAGTTACATTCATACTTTACATTGATTTTTTGTTATTGGTCTTTACAGTGGAATGCTGAGAACTGAGAATGATTTACTTGAAAGGAAATATTTGTACATTTTTTCATCGTCTGATACATTTTCTTTGTCCTTTTACATACAGTGAGTTCATTTACTATTAAAATAAAGAATATATGTCATTATTGCAATGTTGAAGTTCATGATATCAAAACAATTGACCGACACTCTCAAACAGGAAAAAAAAAGGACTTAAAGGGAGAATCGGATCCATTCATTCCATCACATTCAGCAACGTTTCTACTAAACCCAGAAGACACACCACCACCGTTCCTTTCATGCGTCGCCCGTTTCACCACATGTTGCACAAATCAAAGCCTTTTATTGCTTTCTCCAGCATCAGCTATTTGAGATAAAGGTACCGCTTCATTAAAGTGCTTTTTGTGGAAAATGGTGGAGAAAAAATGTCAATATGAATTCTTTTAGTGATGCATTTACTGGATGACTTTTGATTAGTTTCTCACCCAAATATCCACAGGAAAAAAACAACCAAAATCAAAGAAAAACAAAAGTTTAACTCAAAAATAAAAACTTGCAAAATCAAATCAAATATTAAAATAAAACTTAAGTTAATGTAAATAAAATATCTTTGTTATTTAGTGGCTCTTAAATTAAAGCTACAGCTTCAATAATCAGACAGAAATAACTAAAATAATTAATCCAATACAGAGTTTTTCCCACTAGCAGAAAGAAAAAAAAATATTTTAAACAACACATTCAAATGTTTGATCAGAGCAAGAAGAAACACTCAAACTCCTCAAATAAATCTGTACAGATAAAGCACTCGGTGGGTTTAAAGCACAGATGAATAGAGGAAATGAAGGTGTGAATGCTGGGGACATCGCTTTTCTTTTACAACTTGACAAAAATAAATAAAAATTCTACATAAATCCAGTGTAAAGAGACTTAACTGATCATTTGTTTGACTAGTAAACAGAAAACTATTTTTGTTTTATTTAGATTTGATTTGTCCACGTGCATAATAATTTACATAAGCATTTTAAATATATATTTACGTATAAGCTATATGGCTTTATAGTTTTGTGGATCAAGCATTACTACAGAGAATTCTGAGAATGTTTGCCCAAAACATGCATTTGGAATGAAAACTCAAAGTATGAAAATATTGTTGTCTTTCTTTATTTTTAATAAATTAAAGTCTTTGGAATAAAGCAATGGAACTTTTTATCTATTTTATTTTCTGCTAAATGTAAAATGTCCTTTAAGTATACATTATAATAATAATAAAATCCTCTTGTGGGCTCATTCTCAGCGTGATACACTTTGCAGTCACACAGGTTTAAAAATATCCCTAAAAAATAGGAATGACAGCAGTAGAGAAGCCGTATGGCACATCTGGAAAAATAGGGGGAAAAAGTTTTAAAGCACACGTGCAGAAGACGTGTCGTCTTTAGCTGCAGCTTACACGCCAAATTCAACGC